>NC_042618.1:380379229-381629229 GCF_901001135.1 Rhinatrema bivittatum
GCTGGCCCACACAATCCTGCCAGGACCGGATCCACCTAACTCTGGCTGGGGTCCTCCAGAGGAGCTGCGAAACCCAGCTCTGCCAGGACATGCTATATGATGGGATTAAGTTCATCCCTCTGAAAAAGGCAAACACCTTAGGATCATACCCATCCAATGGTGCTGCTTTCTCTGGCTCCTCTCCCAGATCCAGAGTCATCACCCAAGGCCTGCCCTAGCTGAGCTCCGCCGAAGCAAGATCCTCTGAGGGGCCACGAACTCTCCAGACCCGAACGGATCCGTGCGGCTCCAGCCACTTGGGTAGCTTTCTGGTGGCCCTTTCGGGAGCAGAGGCCCCCCGGCCCGGGCCTGGCTAGCCAAGTAGGCCTGGTGCATAAGCAGAACAAATTCTGCTGAAAAACCAGGTAGACCCTTTAAATCCTCCCCAGGGGAACAGGATGATCCTCAGGAAGCTCAAAAAAGGAGTCCAGGGGAGCTCCAGGACTTTCCCCTGCCGGCAATAGTGTGGGAGGAAGATCCCCTCCCCCGCCTGATGTCTCTGTGGCATGTGCGAAAGAATGTAAAATGGCCACCGTGCCTGCGCTCAGCAGGAATGGATTGGCCTCTCTCTCCCTCCCGGCGGCCCTTTTACTGCACCACGGGACCTGGCCGCCAGACCTGCCACTGCTCTAGATGCTGCCTCCCCATCGGAGAGGCACCTTGCACAGAGGCCCATATGGGAGAGCCGCGCTGCCGGCTCCCTGCAGCCTCACAGCTGACACCACGTGGCATGGCCACTGGAACAAGAGCGCATGTGGGCAGCACCGCCAACCCTCAGCCCATAAAAGGAGAGGGACCCGGGAGCAACCACTGCTGAATGGACCGGGAATGTGGCCTCAGCCCCGCCACTGGAAAACCAAGTTCACTTTTTTTTTTTTTTTTTAATGAGCAAGAGCTCCAGCAAGGACAGCAAGGTGGCACCGGGTCTCCGCAGGGAGAGAAGAGGGAGCCAGACCACCAGCTATCACCTTCGGCATTAGAATAACTGGGTCCCAGGGAGGTTGGTCCGCCAAGGACCTGCCAACTCCCTGGGAGAACTGCTGAAGCTTCCTATCCTATCTTGACACCCTTTTTAAACAATTCCTTTTTTTTTTTTTAAATTAGTGAACCCACGAAAAAAGGTTCAGAACTGCAGGTTTTGCATCACTTTCATCTGCTGGAGACAGAGAAATACTGAGGAGCTGCAAGTGGCACACCAGGTTAAGAGGGTATGCCCTCAAAGATTTTCCTCCATTTCCATCTGCTGGAACGGAGGCAAAATCCAGCAGTCTGGACTGATCCAGGTACGTACAGGAAACACAAGGCTACTTCTCTAGAGTAAACTACAGTGATATTGTTAAATCTTAAATTACATCTTGAACAGCTGTTTGTATCACCTCCCAAGTACAGCCAGTGTACACATCATGCAAAACCTTTTTACATCTCTGAAAGAATCTATCACAGTTTTAAAAACTCTGTAAATCCCCACTTAAAGTATATATAGAAGACAAAAAAATTGACATTATGGGAATGTGTTTTTAAGCACATTTAGGAAATATAAAATGTGAAGCTTATTGGAGTGGAGGAATAGCCTACTGGTTAGAGCAGTGGGCTGTAAACCAGGGGAGCCAGGGTTCAAATCCCACTGCTATTCCTTGTAACTTTGGGCAGATCACTTAACTCTTTATTGCCTTAAGGTACAAACATTGTAAGACCTCTGGGGAGAAATACCTATAGTACTTGAATCTGCTTTAGTCTGAAAGGCGGAATATAAATCAAATGAATATTTTGCTTCAAAAAAAGTCTGATAGTGCAAAGTCATATGCCAATGTTAAATAATTTTATAAACATTCTAAAATATGCAGTGCAAGTCATCTTAAACCTTACCTTGAAGAAGGCAGAGACTTCGGTACTTGTGTCATTTCAACTTTGTAAACAAATGAAACCACCGCATAAGGACATACATGTCTTGGCCTTCTTCGTAACTCATCAAATCCATACTCATATAAATAATACTACAGTAGGCAAAACAAAATTAAAAATATACATCTTAAAAACAATGAATTCAATGAAATAGTTGAAAACCAAAATTGGTTTTCACTGTTAAGAGTTCATTTAAAATGTATAAACCCAGAAATAAACTCTGTACTTTGCCTCTACCAATTGGAACACTTGTTTAATCAGCTCATTAATATAATTCAGAAAAATTAAAAAAAGAAAAAAAAAAGTCTAGTTTTAAATGTTTGCTTCCTCAACTTAATTTCTACTCTCCTGGCAGGCTGAGGCTGCTGATGCAGCATTCAGCATTCCTGGGGGGAGGAAACCTCAGTCACCGTATAATGGTGACATTTAGTGGTCAGACTAGATGTATGAGTAGCAGTTTCTGGAAACAGCTGTCGACTGTGGATGATCTGTCATTGCAATGGCAAGGTAGGTAGAGGTTTATAAAGAGGAAGAAAATCTAATAATTGATAATGAAGACTCATGATGTCATAAGCCTAAGAGGCAATTTCTGTTAGAGCTGGAAGCCCAAAGTAGGAGGAAACTGCTGAATCAAAAAAAAGAAAAGAAAAGTTACTGATTTAGAAAACTGTCAAGTTTCCACAATTCCCTACTGCTACTCTAGTTACACTGGACCCCAATCAGATATCCTGAGCTTCATGAGATGTTCACGGATAGATCATATGGTGAACCAAATCTTCCCATCTACTGGCTAGCCTAAAGGCTAGAGAATGGAAATGAAGAAATGAGTGCATGGGGGTTAACTTGCAGGTGTGGTGGATACTACCCTTAACCATATTGTTGATGCAACTCCATCACTGCTCTCTGCTTCAACGGCAGGGGGGAAAGAGGAAAAGGGAAATTAGATTCAGACAGCAACCAACAAGGACATTGACTTTTGCAGTCTGGGAAAATAAATAAGCATAAGGGCAATTTGTGATGCGGCTGTTACTACCTTAACCAATAAGCCTGAAACTCTTGATACAACGCCAATATTGCTCTCTGCTTCAAGGCTAGAAGTGACGGAGAATTGGACTCAAACAGCAGCAAACAAGGGCCCTGACTTTGATGATCTGGGAAACTTATAAGTATGGGGGTGACTTGTATGGTGTGGCAGAAACTACCAAAAGCTTGCTGGACAGACTGGATGGACTGTCTGTCCTTTTATTTATTTATTTAATTTATCTATTTAAAGTTTTTTATATACCGCCACTCAGAGATATTGCGTCGGTGTACAGAGAACAGGAACATACGGCAGAGCATTATACATATAACATAAGGTTAATATATGAATTCTTAAACATGAAACAAGTAAACATAATTGAAAACAAAACATATCAATTAAACGCAACTTATAACTGTGCTGAGCTAAACATAGCTTAATGAATAATATAGGGAGCCTAAGAACAGAAGGAACATAGTTCAGGATGGATAAATGAAGGAATGGATTTATAAGTTAGTTAGAGATGGCAAATAGGGGGAGTGATGGCAAGTACAAGTAGGAACGGTTAAATAGAGGGTATAGAATGTATTAAGTAGCTATAAGGAGCAAAACAGAATTGGTGCATAACGAAGATGTATTGGGTGGATAGAGGAAGGGCATATGTAGGGAGTAGAAACACATATGTATCATGTATAAGCATGAGTGAATAACCATGTCTTGAGTTTTTGCTTGGATATCTTGGGAGACAACTCGAGGCATAGTTCAGTGGGCATAGTGTTCCATAAGAAGGGGCCAGCAAAGGAAAGCGCTCGTGCTTTGGTGGATGCATGGTTATATAGTTTGGGCGAGGGGGTCTGTAAGGTGGCGAGGTATGGATTTCTGGTGGGTTTATTAGATGTTTGAAATTGTAGTGAGTTGTTAAACCATTTCAATTCGGGATTGTGGAGGGCTTTATGGATGAGTGATAGTGTCTTGTATTGTATGCGAGATTGAAAAGCGAGCCAGTGTAGCCCTTTTAAAACTGAGGTAATGTGTTCCTTTGAGTTTGTGTTAGTAAGGATACGGGCTGCAGTATTTTGCAGTATTTGTAGGGACCGGATGGCATTTTTGGGTAGGCCTAAGAGAAGTGAATTATAATAGTCAGTTTTGGAAAATATCATAGCTTGTAGAACTGTACGGAAGTCAGAAGAGTGAAGCAAGGGTTTCAATTTTTTGAGTGTATGTATTTTGAAAAAACACTAAGAATTGCATTAATAAATTTATTGAGGGTCATTTGGTCGTCAAGAATGACTCCTAGTTCTCGGACTTGGTGGGAGAATTGTATGTGAGCAGATGTTATGGGTGTTGTAGGGGAGGTATGTAGGGGTGTAGGAGAAGATATAATCATGAGTTCAGTTTTTGTAGAGTTAAGGGCAAGTTGTAAGGATGTTAAGAGGTTGTTGATTGAAGCGGGAGTGGTATCCCAAATTTCAAGGGCTTTAGGTACTGATTCAGATATCGGAATGAGGATTTGTACATCATCAGCGTACAAAAAGTGTGGAAGCTTAAGGTTGGCGAGAAGATGGCAGAGCGGTAAAAGATAAATGTTAAAAAGAGTAGATGAAAGTGAGGAGCCTTGAGGGACTCCTTGCATCAGGGGGATTTCCTTAGATAGATGGTTGCCAATTTTGACTTTATAGTTTCGGTTGGACAGGTAGGATTTAAACCAATTATGGGCAGTACCAGTTATTCCGATCTCGTGGAGGCGTTGGAGTATTTGGTGGCTAACGGTAACGCAGAAATATCCAAGATCACTAGAAGTTGCGGTTGACCTTTATCTAGGCTTTTGATAAGGTAATCAGACAGTGATAGGAGAAGGGTTTCAGTGCTATGTAATTTGCGAAATCCATATTGTGAAGGAGAGAGAATCTGGTGTTCATCTAAATAGTCACTAAGTTGGCGGTTAATGGTTTTTTCTAGGATTTTAGCAATGAATGGGAGATTAGAGATTGGGCAGTAATTGGCAAGGTCTAACGGGTCAAGCTTGGGTTGTTTTTTTTTTTTTTTTTTAGAGTAGGTTTAAGGATAGCATGTTTCAGAGAGTTGGGCACATGACCAGAATCAATGGATGCATTGATAATGTTAGAGATAGGACTTGCTATTAGATCAGGGACCATGAGGAGGAGTTTTGTGGGGATAGTATCAGAGGGGTGGGAGGAGGGTCTAGCTTTTTTGAGTAGGGATTCAATTTCAGTTGTTGTGGTGTGCTCAAACACTGAGATTTGGGGTAGAGTTTATTGTGCGACAATGGTCATTGATTTGGGGCGTGTGAGGGCTGCAGGGAAAACGTGTCATAATTTTGTTAATTTTGTCATGAAAGAAAGAGGCCAGTTCGCATTTAATTTTGGTTTCTTCTTCTGGGATTATATTTGGAGTGAGGTTGGTAAGTGAAGTGACATATTCAAATAGAACTCTCGGATTGAATTGAAACGGGTGGATCTTGCCAGCATAGTAGTTCTTTTTGGCATTGTTTATCTTATCACTATAGCTTTGCAGAGAAGATTTGTAATGAGCAAATAGGGTAGGTGTGGGCTCTTTACGCCACTTTTTTTTTCAGCTTTTCTAAGGGCTTGTTTTAATTCTTTTAGTGTAGGAGTGTACCAAGGTTTTTTTGTATTTTTTTGGGACGAGAGTTGTTTTAGTAATGAGAGGGCATATATTATCAGCAATTGAGAGGGTATATTCATTCCATGATGTTAAGGCAGTGTCGGCGTTAGATAGGTCGGGGCTATTATAGGTGTTGGAAAGAGCAGTAGTAAGCTCATCTCTATTGCAAGTTTTTCGGTATTGTATAGTCGTGGAGCTGATTGGGGCAGGAGGGGGTCTTTGTAGAGTGTTGGATGTTCTTATGATATAGTGGTCAGACCAGGGGATGGGTGTGCATGATAGTGAATCAGTTGCAATGTGTTGGTTGATAAATATGAGGTCGAGTGAGTGACCAGCTTTATGTGTAGGCATGTTTATGATTTGACTG
Source organism: Rhinatrema bivittatum (assembly GCF_901001135.1). Lineage (NCBI taxonomy): Eukaryota > Metazoa > Chordata > Amphibia > Gymnophiona > Rhinatrematidae > Rhinatrema > Rhinatrema bivittatum. Next base: position 380,385,205 of record NC_042618.1, read on the forward strand.
AATCCTAGGGATTTCATAGCTTCCAAGAAAGAGGAGCAACTAGGAGTAAGAGGCATCATATCAACGTGGAGATTAAAGTCACCTAGGATAATAGCTGGGGAGTCGATGGAGATATTTTTAGCTATGTATTCTATCAGAGAGGAAAGGTTATTGTTAAGAGCTCCAGGGGGAGCGTAAATGAGGCAGATTTGTAAAGAAGGAGCTTTAAACAAGCCAATTTCTAATTTAGCTGGGGGGGTATGGATTGGAGTGTAAGTCTGAGTTGCTTGTTAGTAACTAAGAGAATGCCACCACCTTTCTTTTTAGGTTGGGAGATGGAGACTATATCATAAATGTTGTTGGGGAGCTGGTTGAGAAGAACATTGTCAGTGTCTTTCAACCATGTTTCTGTTATTGCACAAATGTCGGGGGTTTCGTCTGAGAGAATGTCATTGAGGATAGAAGTTTTTTTGTTTAATGATTGTGCATTGAAGAGGATGAGTGTGAGTGCTGTGATGCCGATGATTTGCGTGAGCGGTGGGGAGATCATAGTTGTGTGAATACTTTTAAGGTATGAGCGTTGTCGCATGGCATAGGGTGCAGCAGGTCTATGTCTGTGGTAGCAAAGTGTCGGGATGTTTAGCATGTTGAAGCTAAACGGATAAGAGTGAGTAGGTGTAGAAGAAGGATAGGCACAGGAGTGAAATTTGGTACAGTGATGAGAAGACGACACAGGGGCGACACGAAGGAGCGCACTAAGGGGCAGGCCCCTTAGTCGCGCTCCTTCTGCGAGAGACGCCAGGGGGTTGACCTATTACTTATGAGGAGTTTCTGTCGCCGGAAGCAAGTCACCAGGGGTGGGCGGTTCGGCGGCGTCCGTTCGCGTGGTGTGTAGCTGCGATTCCCAGCCGGGAAAGTCGCAGGGTTATGGGCTTGGGCTCTGACCCCGACGGGTCTCACCTGCCGGCTGCAGAGAGTCGTGTGAGCCGGCCTTGAGATGAATCGGTGATCGGGAGGCGGCGGTCAGTTCAGGCCAGCCAGCTGCGCTAGCGAGGTCGGCGGAAAGAGAAGGAGCTGGGGGCTTGCCTGCAGTTTTTAAAAGAGTCCAGCGCCAGAAGTAAGTCACCGGGGGTGGGCTGTTCAGCGGCGTCCGTTCGCGTGGTGTGTAGCTGCGATTCCCAGCCGGGTAAGTCGCAGGGTTATGGGCTTGGGCTCTGCCGTCATTTCTATGTTACTGAAAAATTTAAATTCTGGCATGTATTTGAATGTTTCTGGAATGGGGGAGCGCAAAGGAAGGAACACTTCTCTAGCCTACCTCATGTTATTTGTAGAATGTAGAAATTTACTCTTACCTAATAATTTCCTTTCCTTAAGTCCTGTTATGACAATCCTGCTATGACAAGATGGAGGCAGAGGACAACTTTTTCTTTAGCATTATCAGATATTAATAGTGGTACAGCTCAGCAAAGCCAATATTCTTAAGATAAAGCAATAGAAGTAGGAACAAATATTTATAAAGAATTTTTTTTCAAACTGACTTATGCAAAACTAACAAAATCCTCTAATAATCATCTCTCTGCAACACACAAGAATAGAGGATAAACAATCATCAAAAACACTCAAAACAAATTAAAGTTGACCTGAAGATCCCGAACACTTTAAAACACAGAGCAAGCCTAAAACTTCTTAGATGGGTCATGGACTGGTGTACAGGATTCAAGGAAAGGAAATTAGGCAAGATTACATTTCTCTTTAGCCTAGCTGAAGAACCAGAGGCCCAAAGCAATCTGGCACATTACCATTAAATCCAATTGAAATAGTTCTCATTGCTCCATTCTGGGGAAAAAACCACAAAAACACACCTCTCAGCTGAGCTCCCACTCCCTGGGAACCAAAGTGTTCCAGATGAGAAATACTGGCCTGGACATTCTTCAGCCCAGCGATATTAACTGTGAAATCTGAAGATTTTTCTCTGCCCACAGAAATACTCAAACTGTCTCCTTGAACACTCCCTGAACTTCGGGTTTCCCTGACTATTCGTGCATGCCATACCTGCAGCGCTGCTGGAGAGAACCTGGACTGCCATTCACTATCCCAAAAGGTAGAAGTGAAATAACTAACTTGATTGCTCTGGTTTCCAACCCACCGATGGATTATAATGCTTCCTCTTGTGACCCAAGCCCCTGGTCTTAACAGTGAGCTCCACATCATATCAAACATGCATCTCTCAAGATGAGCACCCAGTGTGGAGCCTCCATTAACCCCTTTTAGCAAATTCACCAGTGACTACCACCATGCAAGGCTGATCACAGAAGAGACAGGCAAACTTCTTAACTTGATAATGTGGGGATGAAAGAAAGAGAGAGAACTGCAGAGGATATATGTGGACTCTAGCCCATAGAACCAGATCCAAAAGGTGGCTGCCACTGAATTCGGAAGCTGCAGATAATTGCAAATCCTGGGAGCCCCCTTAATCAGGAATTCTTACACTTGACTGAATATCTCAACTACCTTTTCAGTGGCAAATACTCAGCCCACACTGGAATTGAAGGCAGCCTCTAGGTATTTTAAAGAATGGGAAGGAATGAGCTTGCTCATGGTGAAATTGAACATCTAGTCCAAAACTTCTGAAATCTGTGTTACGCTGTAGGACAGCAAAAGACACGCCTGATGGAGAAGAGAACAACGTAGTAAAAATCCTTCCCTTCATAAGAAGGCTGCCACGAGTAACATAACTGGTGAAAGTTCAGGACCAAGGCAACCAAAAAAAGAAAAGCTGTTCAGCACTGGTTCTCAAAGAAGTAGAAACAGAAATCTTGGGTGATTTTCCTTGATAGGAATATGGGAGTATGCTTCCAAAAGATCTAGAGCTGAAAAAAAAACCCCAAAACAAAAACCCCTGTCTTTTCTACATCCACAAACATGAAACTGAATGCTACCCTGTGTAAGTGATACACACATGGTTTCCCCCCCCCAACCTCTAGGCCTTTGGCAATAAGAGTGTTAAGTGCCAGTTGTTGTTGCTGAGGAAGATTATCAACAATATCTTGGACTTGCTTCCACAAGTTTTTGATATTGCGTCATATAAAGCTGATATGCCACAATTCTAGACACAAGCATGGATCCTTGAAATACTTTTCTTCTCAATCCATCCAAGAATTTCTGTTCCTTTCCTGGAGGAGCAGAGGAATGTGCTTTCTGCTTCCTTGCCTTTTTCTGAACCGATTCAACGACCACTGATTGGTGTGGCAATTGTGGCTTCTGAAAACCTGGGGTATGTTGAACCAGGTATGTCGCGTCTGTTCTTCTGTTGACAGCTGGTACAGAACAAGGATGCTCCCATAAGCGATGCTGAAGTTCCAAAAGCACTTCATGAATGGGTATCGCCACCACTTCCTTTGGTGCATCTACAAACTGTAGGACTTCAAGCATCTTGTATCCTCTTCAGTGAGTAACTCAAAAGGAATGGTATCTGCCATTTCCTTAATAAAGTTTGCAAAGAACAGGTCCTCAGGAGGGGACTTCCTCCTTACTTCTGGTGGGGAAGATTCAGATACTAGGTCTTCAGTATCAGTATCTGTGTCCACAACCTCCCAAGGACTATAAGGAGGTTGGAAATGAGACTCAGAGGGATCCAAGGTGTCTTCTGTAAGAGGATGCCTTGTTTTGGAGGCAGACTTTGATGTACGTTTCGGAATCTGCTTTGGCATCGATGGAGGTAGAAAAGGCATCGATGGAGAATCGAAAGGCCTCGATTGTAATCGATGGCTGGCATCGCCCGATGGACCTGGCTGTGAAGGTATCAATGAACCCTGGCGTGGCATGGAAGGTACAGATGGTATGCGGGTTTTTGAAGGCTCGATGGCCCTGGCAAGGGATCAGAGTACCCTTCATCATCCTCCGATGAGCCTGGAATGGGAATTGCTGGGGTCATCGGTGGATGCTTTGGCATTGATGGCGGCATCAGAGCCGGTGCTGGAAATGCATCGATTAAGGCATCGAGCTTGTTGAGAAGAGATTGAAATATCGACTATTCCGGTGACTGTGGTTGTACCAGTGCTGGTACCAATGGAGGCTGGAATTCCTGAAAAGGCTCGATGATTGCCTGCTGAACCATCGAAGTCAATTCTTCCCTGGAGACTGGGACCACTGTCACAGGAGAAGGTAAGACTGGCACTTCCAATTCAGAGCGCGGTGACAGTCTCTAACACCGATCCCGGTGGAGAGTGCCTCGGTGTCTCGGGTACAGAGGGGCATGGCAGCTCTAGTACCCGGACCCGCTTCGTCATCGGCTCAACATCCTTCAGTGCCGATGCGGGAACAGATTCTCCCAATGGAACAGAGTCAGATCGGTGTCGATGGCGTCATTTCTCCCGATGGTCTTTATTGGATATCGAGGAAGACGCTATTGAAAATCTGGATGGGGTCTGTGACAGACGGTCATCAACCTTTTTCCTTTCTCGATGCTTTTCAACCGAGGATGAAGTTTTCTTCAGTGACGATGTCGAACATGACGATGGAGTTATCTTTTTAAAAAGTTCCTCCATCTTTTCCAGACGGGCACGCCTGCCCTTTAGTGTCATCTGGGTGCAGGTGAAACAAGCGTGGACATCATGGCCTGATCCCAGGTACAGAACACAAATGTTGTGTGGGTCTGTAATTGACACTGAATCCGGTGGCCATGGTGAACGAAGGCCAGGTAACGGTCGGTGGCTGCTGGTACCGGAATAGACTGAAAATAGATTCAAAAAAAGTACTCACTACCGATACATTGAAGGGAGACCCGAGTAGGTTATTTTCTGACAGAAAAGTTATATCTTCCATGAGGAAAAATTTCTGAGACAAAGTCAGAGAGCTCCTAACACACGAGGCTAACAGCAACACAGAAAAAAAAGACTGAAGGGAGACCCCTGTGGCTGTAGGGATCATGGCATGCTGGGCATGCTCAGTGGCCTCAGTGTGCCAGTCAAAAGTTTCTAGAAACATTGACAGAAGTTTTTCCGTACCAGTGCTCCATCGATGATGTCACCCATATGTGAGGACTATTATCCTGCTTGTCCTGGGATAAAGACAGGCTGGGTAGACTGTTTGGAAAGACCTGCCTGGCATCTGTTTAAGGATTCTATATCTGACCAAAATGCTCCCTGTTCCACGTGCAGGTCACCAGAGGCAAGCAGAGTCTCAATGCATGGATGAGACGATGGTGCAAGGAAGAGGGATTCAGTTTTGTTAGGAACTGGGGAAACTTTTGGGGAAGGGGGAGTCTCTTCCGAAGGGATGGGCTCCACCTTAACCAGGGTGGAACCAGACTGCTGGCGCTAACCTTTAAAAAGGAGATAGAGCAGCTTTTAAACTAGAACAAAGGGGAAAGCCGACCGTCGCTCAGTAGCGCATGGTTCGAAGAGAGGTATCTTCAAAGGATACTAATGATGCATTAGAATTAGGGCATCCAGACAGTGAGGTTCCAATAATTAGAAAAATAGTCCACATGGCTGTAACTAAAAACTCACCTGAGCTAAAAAATTCTAACTTATCCCTATCAATTAAAAAGCAAACAAAAAACAAACTTTGAAATGTTTGTATGCTAATGCCAGAAGTCTAAGAAGTAAGATGGGAAAATTAGAATGTATAGCAGTGAATGACAGACAGACTTAATTGGCATCTCAGAGACTTGGTGGAAAGAGGATAACCAATGGGACACTGCTATACCGGGGTACAAATTATATCGCAATGACAGAGAGGAGCACCCGGGACGAGGTGTGGCGCTTTATGTCCAGGATGGCATAGAGTCCAACAGGATAAACATCCTGCATGAGACTAAATACAAAATTGAATCTTTATGGGTAGAAATCCCTTGTGTGTCGGGGAAGACTATAGTGATAGGGGTATTCTACCGTCCACCTGGTCAAGATGGTGAGACGGACAGTGAAATGCTAAGAGAAATTAGGGAAGCTAACCAAATTGGTAGTGCAGTAATAATGGGAGACTTCAATTACCACTATATGAAAACAGTTAATTAAGTGCAACGAACTACACTTGTCTCACAAAACAAACGTCGCATAAATTATAATTTTTTAATTTTTTTAATGTGCATAGAATTTATCTAGAACAGTGGACCATCATAACACCCTTGGTTATTTAGGCAGTAAGCCACACTTTTAACCTTACAGGGTCATGTTTAATCATCGGTCCATTGAATGTCTTTTTACTTCTTTAATTAAATATTCTCTTTTTTTCTTTTTCTCTTTTATAATTAATGAAATCTTTTGAAATCTTTTGCAGTATATTTGAAGACGGAACAAACATCCAAGAATTCCAGTATTATACATAGTACCAAAGATTCATAAAAACCAGCAAACTCCACCTGGAAGACCGATAGTCTCGGCAAAAGAATCCGTTTTGGAACCCATTTCTATTTTTCTGGACAAATTACTACAACCATTCGTGTCACAATCATCTTCATACATTAAAGACACATCTCATATGCTTCAATTTTTATCTACAGTTACCTTATCTGATCAAAGTTTGCTAGTCACCATGGATATTGAGTCGCTATATACAGTAATCCCGCAAGAGGAATTGCTTACTGTAATATCCACGGTCCTAAAAAAACGCCCATATCCTCAACGGATACCAACATCTTATATTATTGAACTATTGCATCTAACGTTGAGTCACAACTACTTCTCTTTTCAGGACAAATTTTATCTACAAATTCGGGGAACGGCTATGGGAGCCGCCATGGCACCGGATGTCGCAAATTTATTTGTATCAGCTTTTGAAGACCAATATATACAACAGAACCCATGGTCATCATCCTTGAAGCATTGGAAAAGATATATAGATGACGTGTTCATCATATGGGAAGGATCGCAAACATCCCTATTGGAATTTCAAGCTTGGCTCAATTCACGGAATTCATGCCTACAATTCACTATAAATTTCCATCATCGACATATATCATATTTAGATATCCTTATAACTAAAAACGAAGATTCAGTAACCACCACTCTGTATCGCAAACCAAGTGACCGCAATAATCTTTTAAGATTTGACAGTTTTCACCCTGCCACGTTCAAGTTGAACTTACCTGTAGGCCAATTTATGCGCATAAGACGAATATGCACGGATAATGTTGAATTCAAGAAACAGGCACAAGTCCTAGCAGATAGATTCTTGCAGCGAGGATACCCTTTATCCAGCATTAAAAAAGCTTACCGTCGAGCCCTTTATTCTAACCGGGATTTTATGTTCTTGCCAAGACAGCGTGAGGAATCGAACCAGCAGACCCTGGTGATGAGACACACATTGGCCACCCCAATGATTAGTAGAGCCATCCGGAAACACTGGCCAATTCTTCAAGAAATCCATCCTGTATTTAAGGAACCTATTCGGATAGCATATTCCCGAGGCAGAAATATAAAAGACCAGGTGGTCCATTCAAGTTTTCACGAATCAGTAGACATACAGGACCCCATTACAGATTGTGTGAATTGCGCCCATTGCGCTTTGAAATCACCACAGACAACAATCACATTACCCTCAGGTCAGGTAGTGGAGTTGCCTCAAACATCATGCAGATCATCTTTTGTGGTTTATGCTATCATCTGCCCATGCCCACTGATTTATGTGGGCATGACTAAACGTCCTTTCAGAATTAGACTAACGGAACATAAATGTTGTCTCAACACGGGCCGATTAGAAGAACCTTTAGTTGCACATTTTAAAGAGCATAATCATAATTTCTCAGATATTAAATGGACAATTTTAGAAGTCATTCACCCTCACTGGAGAAAGGGAGATCGAGTCAAGAAACTACACCAACGTGAACAGCGTTGGATTTTTCAACTGCGCACAGTGACACCTGGTGGTCTCAATAAAGAAATTGAGTGGATTCACTTTATGTGAATCCACACCTGTCAAATCAATACACACAGGTGATCCTATAAAATCATGCCAAATCTCGCGGCAATTCAGCAGAACGCCGACAAGAGGTACCAGGCGGCTGAATGCGGTAAGAAACAAATGTAATCCATTGGGAAAAGTGCTTTTTATGTTAAGTAGTACTTGTGCAAAAAATACATATGTGGTACTAGTCATATTGTTCATCTCCATAGGTATTAAATACCATATGAATTGGATAGCAGCATTTAAATTATGGCGGGAATTAACCTTGCACTTTTTCAAGCCTAGACCCTACAACTTTCCGATCAGTCCCTGAAGCAGCGCAAACCACGAAACGTACGTCGGACTGCAGGAGCTCTAAAGTGTGTGAGCACATTTAATCGGAAGTTCATCTCTTCAATACAAAATCTAGGAGCATTTTTGCCTACAAAGCACGATAGCGCTGGAGATAATAGCGCAGCGGCACAGGATACAAAGGTCGGAAGCGCAGCGGCGCTCCGCACAAGTAAGGCAATTCCGTCTTCAAATATACTGCAAAAGATTTCAAAAGATTTCATTAATTATAAAAGAGAAAAAGAAAAAAAAGAGAATATTTAATTAAAGAAGTAAAAAGACATTCAATGGACCGATGATTAAACATGACCCTGTAAGGTTAAAAGTGTGGCTTACTGCCTAAATAACCAAGGGTGTTATGATGGTCCACTGTTCTAGATAAATTCTATGCACATTAAAAAAATTAAAAAATTATAATTTATGCGACGTTTGTTTTGTGAGACTTCAATTACCCCAATATTGACTGGGTAAATGTATCATCAGGACACGCTAGAGAGATACAGTTCCTGGATGGAATAAATGATAGCTTTATGGAGCAATTGGTTCAGGAACCGACAAGAGAGGGAGCAATTTTAGATCTAATTCTCAGTGGAGCACAGGACTTGGTGAGAGAGGTAACCGTGGTGGGGCCGCTTGGCAATAGTGATAATATGATCAAATTTGATCTAATGATTGGAAGAGGAACAGTGTGCAAATCCAAGGTTCTCGTGCTAAAATTTCAAAAGGGAAACTTTGATAAAATGAGAAATTGTTAGAAAAAAACTGAAAGGAGCAGCTACAAAAGTAAAAAATGTCCAAGAGGCGTGGTCATTGTTAAAAAATACCATTCTAGAAGCACAGTCTAGATGTATTCCACACATTAAGAAAGGTGGAAAGGCAGCAAAACTATTACCGGCATGGTTAAAAGGGGAGGTTAAAAGATCTTCATTCAAAAACTGGAAGAAGGACCCAACAGAAGAAAATAGGATAAAGCATAAACGTTGGCAAGTTAAATATAAGACATTGATAAGACAGGCTAAGAGAGAATTTGAAAAGAAGTTGGCTGTAGAAATATATCAGAAGCAGAAAGCCTGTGAGGGAGTCAGTTGGACCGTTAGATGATCGAGGGGTTAAAGGGGCACTTAGAGAAGATAAGGCCATCGCGGAAAGATTAAATGATTTCTTTGCTTCAGTGTTTACTGAACAGGATGTTGGGGAGGTACCCGTAATGGGGAAGGTTTTCATGGGTAATGATTCAAATGGACTGAATCAAATCACAGTGAACCTAGAAGATGTGGTAGGGCTGACTGACAAACTGAAGAGTAGTAAATCACCTGGACCGGATGGTATACACCCCAGAGTTCTGAAGAAACTAAAAAATGAAATTTCAGACCTATTAGTAAAAATTTGTAACTTATCATTAAAATCATCCATTGTACCTGAAGACTGGAGGATAGCAAATGTAACCCCAATATTTATAAAGGGCTCCAGGGGCGATCCGGGAAACTACAGACTGGTTAGCCTGACTTCAGTGCCAGGAAAAATAGTGGAAAGTATTCCAAACATCAAAATCACAGAACATATAGAAAGACATGGTTTAATGGAACAAATTCAGCATGGCTTTAACCCAGGGCAAGTCTTGCATCACAAATCTGCTTCACTTTTTTGAAGGAGTTAATAAACATGTGGATAAAGGTGAACTGGTAGATGTAGTATACTTGGATTTTCAGAAGGCGTTTGACAAAGTTCCTCATGAGAGGCTTCTAGGAAAAGTAAAAAGTCATGGGATAGGTGGCGATGTCCTTTCGTGGATTGCAAACTGGCTAAAAGACAGGAAACAGAGAGTAGGATTAAATGGACAATTTTCTCAGTGGAAGGGAGTGGACAGTGGAGTGCCTCAGGGATCTGTATTGGGACCCTTACTTTTCAATATATTTATAAATGATCTGGAAAGAAATTAGACGAGTGAGATAATCAAATTTGCAGATGACACAAAATTCTTCAGAGTAGTTAAATCACAAGCAGATTGTGATAAATTGCAGGAAGACCTTGTGAGACTGGAAAATTGGGCATCCAAATGACAGATGAAATTTAATATGGATAAGTGCAAGGTGATGCATATAGGGAAAAATAACCCATGCAATAATTACACAATGTTGGGTTCCATATTAGGTGCTACAACCCAAGAAAGATCTAGGCGTCATAGTGAACAAACACATTGAAATAGTCGGTTCAGTGTACTGCAGCAGTCAAAAAAGCAAACAGAATGTTGGGAATTATTAGAAAGGGAATGGTGAATAAAACGGAAAATGCCATAATGCCTCTCTATCGCTCCATTGTGAGGCCGCACCTTGAATACTGTGTACAATTCTGGTCGCCGCATCGCAAAAAAAGATATAATTGCGATGGAGAAGGTACAGAGAAGGGCTACCAAAATAAGGGGAATGGAACAGCTCCCCTATGAGGAAAGACTAATGAGGTTAGGACTTTTCAGCTTGGAGAAGAGACGGCTGAGGGGGATATGATAGAGATGTTTAAAATCATGAGAGGTCTAGAACGGGTAGATGTGAATCAGTTATTTACTCTTTCGGATAGTAGAAAGACTAGGGGGCACTCCATGAAGTTAGCATGGGGCACATTTAAAACTAATCGGAGAAAGTTCTTTTTCACTCAACGCACAATTAAACTCTGGAATTTGTTGCCAGAGGATGTGGTTAGTACAATTAGTATAGCTGTGTTTAAAAAAGGATTGGATAAGTTCTTGGAGGAGAAGTCCATTACCTGCTATTAAGTTCACTTAGAGAATAGCCACTGCCATTAGCAATGGTAACATGGAATAGACTTAGTTTTTGGGTACTTGCCAGGTTCTTATGGCCTGGATTGGCCACTTTTGGAAACAGGATGCTGGGCTTGATGGACCCTTGGTCTGACCCAGTTTGGCATTTTCTTATGTTCTTAACTTCCCCTTGAAAGGAAGCTTGCTCAGACAGGTTTTCCACTACACATCTGCCACTCAGGTGTGCCACAAAAAAAAGCCACAATTTCCTGATAGTAAGATCTCAACACCCCACAGCAACATCAGACAGGTGCGGTGGCTCTTAAACATGTAGGCACTTCTTTCTGCTTTTTCTTCCTAGCTGCAGTACAAGCCCCGAAGCATGATAATGGGCAGTATACAGGGCATGGATAGCTGGGCCCCATTTTTTGCATTATACAGGTTGCACATAGCGCATCTTTCCTATTCTGAGCTTCCTCTTTTCAATCCTTCCAGCCTCTGTCTCATCTCCAGGCTAAGTGAGGGGGGAAAAGCATGCACTGAACACTCGGTTTGACTTGATCTAAGTGATGGAAGCTGCAGCAGTGAAGGTACTCTGGAAGCCACAGAAACTGAACCGGCTGCCTGAACCACAACTTTTCCCTTCTCCTACACTTATGAAAAGAGCTGTGCAAGGGATTCATGGGTGTCTGCCGTCCCTTTCCCTTTGATTAAAAATTTGGAAGAGAAATTGGTGGGGATTTCACTGCTTTCCTAGCTGGTGTTTTTTTTGTTTGTTTTTTTTTGTTTTTCATGTAGGTGTGCCTTGGGCTGGAAAAAGTTGGGAAACACTGGTGTAGATGATAAAAAAAGAAAAGATACCAAAAGATGCATAACACACAGCAAACAATTTACAAAACCATTGTAAGGGGATGCAGGACCCATTGGAACTTCATGAAAGAGGAAAAACAAAAGGAAAGACTGCAAACAATAATAATAATCCACAATAATTAACAAATCAACAGGGTCATTTATCAACTTGCATTATGGCATTTTCACATTTATTAAGGCGTTTGCTCATGCGAAAAACACCCTAATGCACGTGAAAAGCACAACGCATGGTGCAATGCTAATTTTTAAAAGGGGAGGGATGGGGAGGAGTTGGGGGGGGGCGGGAATTTTGTAAAAGTGGGCTAGCTTCACACTTTGCGAAGCCATAACGCATGATATCGCACAGTTTTAATGCCGAAAATAACTACACCTTTTTCAAAAGCGTTAAGCCGTACTATGTCATGCAATATGCCCATAATGCAACTTGCGATTTTTTCGCAAATTCCGTTTTGGGCATTTTTAGGCTGGGGGAGGGCCTGAGATGTGGGAGAGGGAGAGCGCGAGAGTGAGCCTCTGGGGGTGGCACCAGAGTAAGCAGCTACTTATGCTACTATAGGAGGCCCAACCTACTAACTCGAGGTGAGATTTAGGTAGTAGTGAAGGGGTTAGGGGCCACTTTTACATGCACAACGAGACGTACAAACAGAACATTACACGTGAAAATTTGATGTCCTTCAGAGTGAGGAAACTCACACAATGATGAGATTTGTACAATGTTCTCGTCCATCAAGCTAGGTTGAGAGAACATTGTACAAATCTCATCGTTGCCAAACCTCATCGTGCGTTGCGCGTGCAAAGGCGGGCTATTCGGATAACATGGACAGAGACCTGCATGTGGCCCAGCAAGCGAAGCAGAAGGTGCACACTCGCAATTCGACTGCTGCGTACGAGGGCTGCCAGCAAAGAAAGGGCAAGAGCCCAAATCACAGGGTAAGAATGCCTTCACCTGAACAGTGTCCTGCTTTGCTGGGGAGCTGGGCAGAGGTGAGATTCTAGGTAGTTGATGACAAACCCCAAAAATTGCAGTGCCCACACCCTCAGGGTCAGAGCATCCCCCTGCACGGGAAATGCTTTTGACCATTCAGTCGTCCAGGTAGGGGAAGACTTGCACCGCACGATGCCAGAGGTGAGCTGACATTACTGCCAGGCACTTGAAGATGCGAGGGGCTATAGTCAAGCCAAAAGGCAGCACCCTGTATTGGTAGTGAGCCTTCCCCACCACAAAGCACATATACTTTCTGTGCCCAGAGACGATGGTGATGTGGGCGTATATGTCCTTGAGATCAAGAGAGCAGAGCCAGTCTCTTTTAAGAAGGGGAATCAGAGTGCCCAGAGAAGCCATCTTGAACGTTTCTCTTGCGAGAAATTTGTTCAATGCCCTGAGATAGAGGATGGGGCACAAGCCCCCAGTCCTCTTTGGTATGAGGAAATACCTCGAATAGAACCCGCAGCCCTGCTGAAGAGGAGGAGGAGGAGGAGTGGGCTCTATCACTCCTGCTGAGGAAAGGACAGACAGCTCTGTCCAAAGTATGACCCTGCTGGGCGGACAAACCCCATGATGGACATGGGGGGGGGGGGGGGAAAGAGTCCTCTGGGACCCTCCTGAAATTGAGATGACACCCTTGGCGGACTATGGTAAGGACCCAAGTGGTCCGAAGTGATGGCCAACCAGTGGTGGGCAAAGAAAAGAAGTCTGCCTCCCACTGGGGGATCCTGCATCAGGGGTATATCTTGCTGGCGCATGCACCCTCGCCTCCAGTCAAAAGCTAGCAGCAGGGGTCTGTTGGGGGGCCGGCTGTGGCCGAGGCACTCTGTTTATGGGAGCGGCCTCTGGAGCTAGCAAGTCCAAGAGGCAGGTGGGTAATATTTCCGCTGATGATAAAATGACTTCCTGGAGCTTGGCCTGGAAGATTTCCTGTCAAGAGGAAGGAAAGTCTGAAGCACTAGCGGAGAGCTGTTGAAGTGTTTTCATGGTTGCCCTTCAACTGAGGTACCGCATCCCTAAACTCATCCCCAAAAAGGTTTTCACCCATACATGGGAGGTCAGCTAACTTCTCCTGCACCTCTGGTCCAAGGTCGGAAGCACAGAGCCAGGCTATCCAACAGGCGCTGATACCCACAGCAGCCACTCTGGCTGCTGTCTCAAAAAACCATCAACCTACAATCTCACCTCATATTTTCCGGCTTCCAGACCCTGTTGTACAATAGCCGAGAACAACTCTTGTTGCTGCTGCGGCAGGTGTTCTGTGAGCTCCTGGATTTGCTTCCACAGGTTCCGGTTGTATTGGGTCACATACAACTGGAAGGAAGTGATACCAGAAAAAGCATGGCGCCCTGAAAGACCTTCCTACCCAAAGCATCCGGCTCCTTATGTTCTCGCCCTGGAGCAGCAGAGGCATGGGTGCCGGAGCACTTAGCCTTTTTGAGAGCAGACTCCACAACCCAGACTGGTGAGGGAGATGACACCTTTCAAAACCTAAGGCCTGCTGTACTAGGTAGGAGGCATCTGCCTTTCTATTCACCAGAAAGATGGTGATCAGGTGTTCGCACATCCAAAGGAGAAGATCCTTAAAGATGTCATCGATGGGAACAGCCACTATCTCTTTAAGAGCATTGACAAATTGGAGAACCTCCAACATTTTGTGTCACAATCCTCTGCCATGGGAAGCTGGAAGGGGATAGCTTTGACCATGGCCCTGACAAAACCTGCAAAGGAGAGGTCTTCCAGAGGGGACTGATGCCTTTCCTCTGGTGGTGAAGACTGACAGGGGTCATCAGAAAACTCAGAAGACGACTCTAAAGAATCAAGCCCCCACAGGTCATAAAGGCCCTCTTTCTCGTTAAGGACATTGCGGGACCTGCATGGGTGATGCCTGTGCCAATCCCTAGCCCTGGGCACCGAAGGCATAGAGGGCAATGACGTCACACCTTGGAAGACCCAAGGATGGGAATCTCTTCCGAGGGGGGAATCTGTGGCCAGTGGGGAATAGAGGGTCCCCTTAAGCACCGGCTGCGTTGGAAGGGGGCCCAGGACTACATCCAGCACTCTAGAAGGGGTATCAATATAGATGGTGGAGACTCCGGCACCGGTATGGGGGGCCGGTGGCAGAGGCAGCTCAACGCTCCATAGAGCTCGGAGCACCGCATACTGCACCCTGCAGTCCAACTCCTCCTCAAAGTCCGGTGAGGCCAGGACTGAGGGAGGGGAACAAGGCGTCACCAGTGCCTCCTTGGGTCTGAGGGGGCATGGTGCCCAGCACAGATATTGGTGGTTATGCCTGGGACTCCCAGGTTTATCAGAGGATGGGGTCTCCGTACCATGGGGTTTGCTTCGGTGGCAGTACAGCAGCCGCAGACACTGCACCGGAACCGGGCGCAGACGGTGACCAGGGTCTATGCTTCCAGGATCTCCCATGGTGCTTGGCCTGGTCTTTCCCCCGCACAGAGGAGGCAGAAGTTCCCGATGTCCTGGAGATCGGTGACACCAAGAGGGATGGGTCACCGGCATCTCTGTCTTTAGACGATGCCATCGGAGGCGTGGCAAGGGGGAACATATCTAGCAGTTTTCCCGCAATACCCGGGTGTCAACGCCTTCCAACACAGGGTGGATGAAGCGGATTTTCTGGATCCAAAACATTTCTCTATTTTGTTGAGGTGTGCACAACGGCCCTTGGGAGTTCCCTGATCTCACAATTGACACGCTCGGAAGTCGTGTGATGCCCCCAGGCAGAGGATGCAGACCTTATGCAGATCCATGATTGACAGGGTTCACAGGCACTGGGGGCACCAACAGAAACCGAACGCCATGAAAAATAGCCGGCACGCAGTCAATGACCGGGGGCCACCAAGAAGTGGGATGCTGGGATATCAATTGCGAAGAAGGGAGGAAAAATGTTACCCATCACGTCAAGGGGAGAACCTGACTGGCGAAGGGGGACCTGTCGATGGAATGGACAAAAAACAATTTATAGCCAAAAAAGGAAGAGGCAGAGCTCCAAAAACAGTGAGGCAACTGCACCGTAGAAAGAGATTTAAGGGGGACATGTGTGGACGCGCGGATAGTGGCATGCCCAGTGTGCTAGTCAAAGCTTCTAGAAACTTTGACAAAAGTTTTCTGTGCCGGGCTCCACCTGATGTCACCCATCTGTGAGGACTATGATCCTGCTTGTCCTAGGAGAATCGAAAGATCCATTATCAAATGTGAAAATTCACATGCAGAGGCAGAAATTCAATCTTAATTTGAAATTTTATTTCAGAATTGTGAAGAGATACCCAAGCTGGCAATACAGGGAGGGTCCTGAACTGGTCTGCCTGTACTCAGGGGAAGGAAATTATCAGGTAAGAAGCAATTTCACTTTCCTCTTCATCTAGTCAAACCAGTCCAGACAAATGGAATATTCCCAAACTACTCCTGATTAGGACAGGATGCTGCCAAGGTCCTTCAATACTTCAGAGGCAAAGGAGGTCCCTTCTCAGACACTGGCATCTAAGCAGAAATACGTAGTAAAGACGACAAAGTCACCACCTTACAATCTCCAAGATAATACTGACCATAATACTGTTGTAAAATGAACCAATACCTGATTGACAAGCAACTACCAAAATCTATGTAGGCCCTGCACTAACCACTTTAATCCAATTCATTCATATAACTTTAGGCATTGCCTCATCTTTGCGCACTCCACTAACTCAAAAGACTATTGGACCTCCTGAGACCATAAGTGAACTTGAGAAAAAGCAAAATTGCTTACCTTGTAATAGGTGTTATCACAGGACAGCAGGATGTAGTCCTCACATATGGGCGACATCACCGAACAGAGCCCAGCGCGGGAAACCTTTCTGTCAAAGTTTCTAGAAACTTTTGACTGGCCCTGAGAGGCCACTGAGCATGCCCAGCATGCCATGATATTCTCTGCCACAGGTGTCTCTCTTCAGTCTCGTATGTAGCAAAAGCGTTAGCAAAAATAAAATAAAAGGTATGAGACCCAACTCCGCGGGGTGGTGGGTGGGTTCTGTGAGGACTACATCCTGCTGTCCTGGGATAACACCTATTACAAGGTAAGCAATTTTGCTTTATCCCAGGACAAGCAGGATGCTAGTCCTCACATATGGGTGAATAGCAAGCTAGAGGCTGAGTCATTCGTGGTGAAGCAACAGTGAAGTATTGTTGTTGAAAATGAGTCAGCCGAAGATCATAAGTTGGTCATAGAAGGAGTTGGGATTAAACTGGAAACAAATTCTTTAAGACAGATTGTCCATAGGCAGAATCTTGTCGTCCTTGCTTGTCCAAGCAGTTATGAGCTGCAAAGGTGTGAAGAGAACTCCATGTTGCTGCTTTACATATATGTCAAGGATTGGCACTAAACGATAGTGTGCTACTGAAGTTGACATTGCTCTTACTGAATGTGTCTTTACTCTCCCTTGCAGAGGAAGGCCTGCTTTTTCATAGCAAAACTGTATGCAATCTGCTATCCAATTGGATAGAGTATGTTTACCCACTGCTTTACCCGGTTTGTTTGGATCGTAGGATACAAAGAGCTGTGTGGATTGTCTGTGAACTGCAGTGCGGTCTATATAAAAGGCTAGTGCACGCTTGCAGTCCAAGGTATGCAAGGCTGTTTCTCCTGGATGGGAATGAGGCCTTGGAAAGAATGTGGGTAAATTTATGGATTGATTTGAGTGGAATTCCGTAACTACTTTGGGAAGGAATTTTGGATGAGTACGGAGAACCACTTTTCATGTAGGAACTTAGTATAGGGTGCATATGTTACAAGAGCTTGTAATTCACTAACCCTTCTAGCTGATGTAATGGCTATGAGGAAGATAGTTTTCCAAGTGAGAAATTTAAGATCACAAGAATCTATAGGTTCGAAAGGAGAGCACATGAGTCTTGTTAATACCAAATTCAGATCCCACTCTGGGACAGGTGGTCGAATTGGTGGTTTAAGGTGAGTTAAACCTCTCATAAATCTGCTTACGAGAGGTTGTGTGGAAATAGGTGCATCTCCCATCTTGTTATGGTAAGCAGAGATTGCACTTAAATGTACTCTTATAGATGAAGTCTGGAGACCAGATTCCGAAAGATGGTATAAGTATTCCAGTAGAGAAGTGGTGGGGCAGGTGAAAGGATTTATGTTCTTTTCGGAGCACCACAAAGTGAATCTCTTCCATTTAGAAGAATAGTTCTTTCGTGTGGAAGGTTTACGTGAAGCTATAAGCACTTGAGCTATATGAGATGAAAGATTGAGTGGTTGTAAAATCAAGCTTTCAACATCCATGCTGTCAGGGATAGGGATTGAAGGTTGGGATGTCGCAACCGGCCCTGATCCTGAGTTATGAGCGTGGGAGCTACTCCCAAACGAATTGGATCCCTGACTGAGAGGTCTAGCAGTGTGGGGAACCATACTTGTCGAGGCCAATATGGGGCTATGAGTATCATGGACCCCTTGTCCTGCTGTAGTTTCACTAGAGTTTTGGTTATGAGCGGTATTGGAGGGTACGCGTATAGTAGGCCTGAGTTCCAAGGGCGAGCAAAGGCATCCTTGGCTGGCTGATTCTTCTGTTTGTGTAGCGAACAGAACTTGTCCACTTTGTGATTCAGATGTGACGCAAAGAAGTCTATTGTTGGTTGTCCCCAATGTTGAAATATCCTGCTCGCTACTGCGGGATCCAGGGACCACTCGTGTGGTTGGAACCGGCGACTGAGTCGATCTGCCACCACATTGTGTATGCCCGCTAGATAAGTGGCCCGGAGGAACATTGGGTGGTTCAGGGCCCAGTCCCAAATCTGTGCAGCTTCTTGACAAAGGAGATACGAACCCGTACCTCCCTGTTTGTTGATGTACCACATGGCTACTGTGTTGTCTGTTTGGATCAGAACAGTTTTGTGTGAAAGGCAGTCCTTGAACGCATGTAGTGCATAACGCATGGCTCGAAGCTCTAGGAAATTGATTTGAAATGTTGCTTCGAGTTTTGTCCAAGTCCCTTGTGTTTGGAGATTGTCTAAGTGAGCTCCCCAACCCAAGGTGGATGCATCTGTAGTTAAAATTTTCTGTGGGACTGGTTGTTGAAAAGGGAGGCCTTTGCACAAGTTGTCCTTGTTTGTCCACCAACGTAGAGATGATCTTAGTTGTTGGGTCAATTGAATTGGATAGTGTAGCGGTTGAATGGCTTGGATCCATTGTGATCTTAAAGTCCATTGGGTAATCCTCATGGCAAGCCTTGCCATGGGTGTAACATGAACCGTGGAGGCCATATGACCAAGTAAGGTCAGGAACTGATGAGCTGTCACTTGTTTCTGTAAGGAGATGGATTTTGCTAGTAGAATGAGTGTGTCTGCTCGATCTACAGGTAGAATGGCCTGTGCTAGAATGGTGTTCAATTCTGCTCCTATGAATTGAAGCAGGTGAGTTGGAATGAAATGGGATTTTTGATAATTGATGAGAAATCCCATGAAGTAGAGTAATTGTTTGTGTCAGAGAGGTAAGAGCTCCTTGTTGAGACTGACTTTTTATGAGCCAGTCGTCTAGATATGGGAAGACATGGACACCTTCTTTGTGCAATTGTCCTGCTATTACTGCCAGACACTTGGTGAAGACCCTGGGAGCAGATGCCAGTCCAAAAGGTAGAACTCTGCACTGGAAATGTTGATAGCCCACCATGAAGCGCAGGTACTTGCGATGAGGAGGGAATATTGATATGTGAGCGTAAGCGTCTTGTAGATCCAGAGAACAAAACCAATCTCCTGCTTGAAGAAGTGGAAGCATGGTGCCTAGAGAAACCATCCTGAACTTTTCTTTCTTCAGACATTTGTTGAGGTTTCCGAGGTCTAGGATGGGACGTAGGCCTCCGGTTTTCTTTGGAATGAGGAAATATCGGGAGTAGAATCCTCTGCCCTGCTGTGACCGGGGTACTGGTTGTATGGCCCTGGCTCTCAGAAGGGTGGATAATTCTATTTGTAACTGATGAAGTTGAGAATTTTGTTTTGGGCAGGAAGTTGGTGGAAATTCTGGAGGAATTGAGATGAAATTTAGTTTGTAGCCTCGAGAGACTATGGAGAGTACCCATTCGTCTGATGTTATGTTTTGCCAATTTGTGTAAAAGTGACATACTCTTCCGCCTACTGGTAGATTTGGCTTAGGATTGAAAGTTTGGATTTGTCCTCTGGTCTGTGTTTCAAAAGCCTGTCGCAGGGCCTGTCTGCGCAGGAGGTTGTGGGCGAGCAGGCCTAGATTGTCTGGCCTGGGATCGTTGTTGTGGTCTGGTAGACCTACCCCAGAAGTGTGGGGGTAGTATCTGCGTGGCCTGTAATAAGGACCTCTGGTTTCTCTTCGCGGAGGACGACGAGAAGACTGAGTAGCAGGCTCCTGTGGGGTTTGAGACAACTGACATAGGGTCAGTGTGGTCTTTAAGCTGTTATACAGCTTCCTGAATCTTGTCCCCGAAGAGATTGTCACCCAGACAGGGCAGATCCACAAGTTTTTCTTGGACCTCAGTCCTGAGGTCAGATGCCTTGAGCCAGGCCCATCTATGGGCAGTGATCCCAGCTGCTGCTGTTCTGGAGGCAGTCTCAAAATTGTCGTAGACTGCTCTCACCTCGTGTTTGCCCGCCTCCAGGCCTTTGTTGATTACAGTTTGTGCTGGTTCTTGGAATTGTGTGGGTAGGGAAGTAACAAATTCTTCCATTTGTTTCCAGAGGTTCCTCTGGCATTGAGTGATGTACAGCTGGTAGGCAGAAATCTTGGTGTTTAACATAGAACTCTGATAGACCTTCTTTCCCCATGAGTCTAGGAATCTATGGTCCCTACCAGGTGGGGGTCGATGAGTGTGGGCGCAGACGTTTGGATTTTTTCTGTGCCGACTCCACTACCACAGACTGGTGTGGTAATTGCTGTTTCTGATAGTCTGGGGCTGGCTGGACTATATAAGTAGTATCCACACGCTTGTTTACTGCAGGAACAGAAAATGGATGTTCCCAAATTCGTTTTTGAAGATCTAATAGGACCTCATGGACTGGCACTGCCAGTACTTGTTTGGGTGGGTCAACAAACTGTAAAACCTCAAGGGTTTGTGCCCTGGTGTCTTCCTCTGCTGTGAGCTTGAATGGAATAGAGTCAGCCATGCTTTGGATGAATGAGGAGAATGACAGATCCTCTGGGGGTGACTTCTTTCTCTGATCTGGAGAAGAAGGGTCGGACATAAATTCTTCTGAAGAAAATTGAGAGTGTTGCTCATCCCAAGAATCCTCAGAATCTTCTCTGTAAGGAGATTTTGATGTTTCTTTAGGCTTTGGGAAGTGAAGGCCTGAGGGGCCTGGCTGTGGATCATTGATGGAAAATGCTGCAGAAGTGTCCTGTGGCCTCGTAGATGGTAGAGCATCGATTACATCTTGATACCTTTGTAAGAGGCACCGATAGAAAGCCTCGTCTTGCACTTCTGGTGGTTCAAGTAAAGGTTGCCTCGATGGTATCGAGGGTGGCCTTGATGCCGTCATCCTCGGAAGGGTTATCAAAGTCATCGACGTTGATGGAATAGGAAACGTCATCGACGGGCCCAATGGAATATGGGCAAAAATCGATGTCTATGATGTCCATAGTCTCGGCGTAGTTGTGATGGAATCGATCGATGTCCTTTGTGTCGATGAAGGCGCCATCATCTGTGTACACACCGGCATCGATGCTGGAGGCATCGGCGGAATCGCCGGGTCAACTTGCTCTTGAAGAGCCTGGAGGACCGCTTGTCTTATTAAAATAGACAATTCCGGCTGTACAACTGATGTAGTCATCGAAGTTGTAAGCGGTGGCGGTAAGGAAACATCCTGCGACGAAGTCGAGGTTGTGCTTGGAATCGGTGTAGACGAGGGCCCAGGCGCGGAAGGTGCCGGTGTTTCCTGTTCTCTGGGCCGCTTCGGCATCAATTCTTCCTGGGACATCGACGTGGAGGATGACGGCCGACGATGGCGATGCTTAGGTTTTTGATGGTCCGCCGACTTTATAGATAACACCGACGATGGTGAGGACGGGCGATCACCAGATCGGTCCGGACGAGGTTTTTTTTTTTAACTAGTGCTCGTTTGGTTGCTCCAGCCGGAGACGACCTCGATGACTTGGAAGGAGAGGGAATTAACTGTGGTTGGAACAAATGTTCCATCTTCTCCTGCCTGGCCTTCCGTCCTTTTACTGTCATTTCGGCACATTTGGGACATGTACTCACATCGTGTTTCTCTCCGAGGCAGAGAACACACTCCAAATGTGGATCGGTTATCGAGATATTTCTATTACAAACAGGGTACTTTTTGAATCCTGTCGCCATTTTGGAATCGACGGCCGTCGATGAATGTGAATTTGTGAGAATGAAAAATTGAGAAATCAATGTGAACGGTACTCACCAGCCGGCGAGAAAAATCCCGTGAGAGACCTTATGAGAAAGAATATCGAGAAATTGAGAATTCTAAGTTTTAGTCACACAAGAATTCGCGAAGAACGCAACGGCTCCAGTCCTGCGATGCGTGAGGCAGCGTGGAAAAGCGAAGACTGAAGAGAGACACCTGTGGCAGAGAATATCATGGCATGCTGGGTATGCTCAGTGGCCTCTCAGGGCGTCAAAAGTTTCTAGAAACTTTGACAGAAAGGTTTCCCGCGCTGGGCTCCGTTCGGTGACGTCACCCATATGTGAGGACTACCATCCTGCTTGTCCTGGGATAAACTCAGAAAAGTTTCCTCATATCTAAAGTGTGAAGCAGACTGTACCCAGTGAATTCTGCCTGAGTACCAAACAAAGGCATATAATTTGCCTGATACAAAGATAGAGGCAACCTTCGGCATAAACAAAGGATCCATACTAAACTTGACCACGGTGCAATAAAAAATACACCTGTAAAAAGGTATATCTGAGCAGAGAAATGGCAGGCAGTATAAAGGGAAGCCATAGTATAGGTCATTATTCTTACATATTGTATTATAGTTTTGCTTTATACTGAACAGATTCTTTGCAAGATGAAAGCAGCATGAAAGAATGCATTGGAAAATCCAAAGATATACAAAAATATACCAAAGGTTAGAGCTTAGCCCCAGTACTTGCATATCACACTGATTAGACTTGTTGGAATAGCCAAGGATGCTGAAAAGCTAGAACATATGCCAA
Source organism: Rhinatrema bivittatum (assembly GCF_901001135.1). Lineage (NCBI taxonomy): Eukaryota > Metazoa > Chordata > Amphibia > Gymnophiona > Rhinatrematidae > Rhinatrema > Rhinatrema bivittatum. The sequence continues at coordinate 380,408,189 of NC_042618.1, forward strand.
AGTCAAAAAAGTATGTCAAGGGTCAACCTTAAGCTTCATTTTTACTTTCTGGGCTCAATTTACAAGAAATAAAAGGACTTACAAGAATTCATTCTCATTAGCATATATGAGAATTATAATGCCAACCAATTAGGAAAATGTTATGCGAAGTCATTGGTGTATAAATTGGAAGTGTTGACCTATTTAATCCTTCATATCAAGGGACCTCGGAAAGACCTGCTCCTGTTGCATTGCATGGTAACTTGTAGTGTTCTCCGTAACATCTTATTTGTTGGTCTGAATAAAAAGTCTTCTCTTCAAGCTGCCAGTGTTAAAGCATTTAATTTGAGCCCATAATAGGTTCCTAAAAAGTTGCCAGATGTGGGATTGTTATTGTTATCAAAGCGGGGGGGGAATTGTAAGGGTGCTTTGAAAAGGTTTTTCTATAAGGCCAGACTAGTTTGGTAGCAGTGAAGAAATAAAAGAATTACAGCAATGAGATTGCACTGATCAGATTTGTAAATATATCCAAGGCTGCTAAAATACTAGAATGTTTGCTAAAGGTCAAAAATTATGTTAAGAGTCAGCACTGAGTTTCCTTCTGTCTTCTGGGCTCAGTTTACAAAAATGACATGATTTACAAGAATCCTATCATTATTTATTATTTATTATTTATTGGTTTTTATATACCGTAAGTTCCTGTATACAATACATATCACTCCGGTTCACATTTAACAGAGATAACTATCGCCGGGTAGGCGGTTTACATGGAACATATCAAATATAATATAATGAACAGAAGAACTATAATACAGTATAATATATTATATTAAGAAACAACTAAGATCAACTTAGATAACAACTTGGAACAAAACTGACTCAATGTGAGCATTACATTATTGTGGTAAGACAAGGCTGGATGTTTGTTCTTCCTGCTTTAGCTCTCTGGGAAAGCTTGAAGGAAGAGCCAAGTCTTGAGTTTCACCTTGAACGTAGTATGGCACGGTTCTAGGCGGAGGTCCGGTGGTAGTGAGTTCCAGAGTGACGGGCCCGCTGTGGATAGAGCGCGTTTCCTCAGGGTAGATTTTGCAGGTTGGGTGATCATTCTGTTCTGGTATGCCCTTCTGGTTGGTTTGTTAGAAGAGTGTAGTTGAAGCTGGAAAGTTAGGTTGAGGGGGGAGATGTTATGTAGTGCCTTGTGAACCATCATGCAGGTCTTGAACTGGATCCTATATTTGATGGGGAGCCAGTGGAGATGCTGTAGGATTGGGGTGATATGGTCCCTTTTTTTGGCATTGGTAAGGATCCTTGCAGTGGCATTCAGAACCATCTGGAGTGGCTTGGTAGTGTATGCTGGAAGGCCCTGCAGGAGTGAATTACAGTAGTCTAATTTAGTTAGAATGATGGCTTGGAGTACTGTGCGGAAATCCCTATATAGTAGAAGGGGCTTTAGTTTCTTTAGCACTTGTAATTTAAAGAAGCATTCTTTTGTGGTGTTATTTATGAATTTATTGAGGCTGAGTTTGTTGTCAAGTAGTACACCCAGATCTCTGACTTGAGGTGCGGTGGAATATCCTGAGGTGTCTGGAGAGTTGTTGGATGTTGGCGGGGCAGATTGATCTGGTGCTATGATGAGAATTTCCGTTTTTTTGGTGTTTAGCACCAGGTTGAGGCTGGTTAGCAGATCGTTGATGGATGAGAGATGGATCATTAGCATGTATAAAATAAAATAATGCCAACCAATTAGGAAAATATTATCAGGCCGATACAGTACAGTGCGCTCCAACGGAGCGCACTGTTAACCCGCCACTGGACGCGCGTTTTCCCTTACCCCTTATTCAGTAAGGGGCTGAAAACGCACGTCCAATCCGGCGAACCTAATAGCGCCCGCAACATGCAAATGCATGTTAATGGCCCTATTAGGTTTCCCGCACATTTTGCTTTCAGAAATTAGCGCCTACCCAAAGGCAAAGCAAGGTCTGAGGCCAGCATAATTGTGATCCAAACAGCCAGATGCTCCCCCCACCCCTTCCCACAGTGCTGAGATTTACCACAAGCACATAATCACAATACCTCAGCACAGGCTGCCTGTAATTTTCCACCTTTTTATTTTAAACTTTAAATGTCCTTCACAGGAAATGCAACGAAGAGAGACAGATTACAAAGGGGAGTGCGGGGGAAAGAGGGAGGGGGGAGTAAGGATCTTTAAGAGAATCCCCACAAATCTAAAGGCTCTCCCCTCTATCAAGTCTCCTCTGATACTGGGAGTCTTCACAAATGGGCTCGCTAAAAGAAAACTAGAAGCCTGACCACAGCTAAAGCCAAAACTATTACAACACTACCAGGCCAGCCAAGTTGAACCTGGAAGCCACAGAATTTACTGCACCAGATGAGAACATCCTACCATCTGCTGGAGGCAGAGCATACTGGGTTATACCACTGTTAGTATCAGTGATGACATCACAGGAAACGTTGTGTCCTCTCCTTACATCTACTGGTGAGGGGTGGGTCCGGACTGGTGTAACAGGATAAAGAAATGACCCTTACAGATATAGAATACTAAATTTTGGGCCATAATATTGGTCTGCTGCTTTAAAATTTACAAGTTGTGAAATTCTTGAAATATTTACTATAGAAAAAAGATAGCAGACAGGAAGCACAAACTGGGCCTGGTAGGAGTAGTCACAACATACACAGAAGAAACTTGGAATTAAAAAAAAAAAAAAATCAAAGAACTTTTAGCAACATTTATAGCCATCTTAGCAGCAGATATACATAGAAAGCAGAGTTGCTTACCTGTAACAGGTGTTCTGAGGACAGCAGGATGATAGTCCTGACATCAGATGGAGCCCCAATGTGGAAAACTTGTGTCAAAGATTCTAGAACTTTGACTAGGCACACTAAGCATGCCCTATACAATGTGTCCACACTGGGTCCCTCTCCAGTCTTGTAATATAGAATTATGATTAAAATAAAAAATAGGAGAAACCCAACTCCGCAGGGTGGCAGGCAGGTTTCGTGAGGGTACAGACAACTGGCATACGCTACCTATAACCCTGTCAAAACCCTGTCCCTATAGTTGACTGAGAAGCCGGCTGGGGCTTGGGTCTCTGCTGCCTAGGATGCCGCAGGAGCCCTGATGGTGTTGACTGGAGTGAGGGGGGCAGAGGATAGTACTTCCTTTGGCGAAAGATTTCCTTGGCCCCAGTCTCGTGGGCCTCCTAAAGGAGGAGGACAGGTCCAGAGTGCTCACGGAGAGTTGGAGGGTTTCATGATGGTCCCAAAGCTGGGCCACAGCATCCCTCACCCTATCTCCAAAGAGATTCTCTCCAGTACACTGCATGTCTGCAAGTCGTTCCTGTACCTTTGGTTAAGAGATCAGAGGCCCGCAGCTATGCCATTGTGCAGGCACTGATTCCGTTGCAGAAACTCTTTATGCAGTCTCGAATACATCATAGGTCACATGGACCTCGTGTTTTCCACACCCAGGTGCTTATGCACCAGTGACGTGAGTGTCCTGCTACTGTTGAGGCAGCTGTTTGGCCACCTCCTGCACCTGCTTCCAGACATCCAGCAAGTACTGCTTCATGTACAGCTGGTAAGCAGCGATGTAGGCAATGAGCATGGTGCCTTGAAGCACCTTCTTCCCAAGAACCTTCAAGAGGGCCAAGCGCTCTTGGACTCATTCCCCAGGGGAATGAGTCCAAGAGCGCTTGGCCCTCTTGAAGGCAGATTAGACTACCACCGACTGGCGGGAAAAGCTGACACTTATCGAATCCAGCCTTCTGGGCGAGGTAAACCCCCATCTGTCTTCTTATTGACAGGAGGCACTGCGGGGTGGCATTCCTATATCCTCAGCAGCAACTCCTTAAGGATCTCGTGTACCGGGACCACCATAGATGTGACTCAGTTATTTACACTTTCGAATAATAGAAGGACTAGGGGGCATTCCATGAAGTTAGCAAGTAGCACATTTAAGACTAATCGAAAAAAATTCTCTCTCACTCAACGCACAATAAAGCTCTGGAATTTGTTGCCAGAGGATGTGGTTAGTGCAGTTAGTGTAGCTGGGTTCAAAAAAGGTTTGGATAAGTTATAGGAGGAGAAGTCCATTAACGGCTATTAATCAAGTTTACTTAGGGAATAGCTACTGCTATTAATTGCAACAGTAACATGGGATCTTCTTAGTGTTTGGATAATTGCCAGGTTATTGTGGCCTGGTTTGGCCTCTGTTGGATACAGGATGCTGGGCTTGATGGACCCTTGGACTGACCCAGCATGGTAATTTCTTATGTTCTTATAATCTCCTTAAGAGGCTCCACAAACTGGAGGGTTTCAAGCTATTTGTGCCTCACATCCTCCTCCATCAATAATTGAAAAGGGATGGCTTCCATCATCCTCACAAAACCTGCAAAGGTTAAGTCCTCAGGCGGAGTCTTCCTTCGCTCATCTGGAAGAGAAGGTTCTGAAGGGAGACCCCTGGAGCTTTTGGAGGACTCCAAAGTGTCATGCCCCCAAGGGTCATAGGGTTTCCAATCCTCACTGTAAGCCACAGGGGATGGGTCCTGTGTAGTGCACAGAACTCAGAGAAACAAATATATAGTGCCTAAAGGGTTATGTTTGATATAGGGACAGGACTATGTTTAAAGAATTGCTCGATCACAGAGGAACAAAAGGGTTAAATGCTTAATGCAAGGTAATGTCTCTCTTTAAAGCTGCTCTGACCTTTTCTTTGGTTACAGTAATTAGTGTGGATTTCCTTTGCTTTTGTAAGTTCTCTGAAACCGCATGCTATGCAATGCAAGCATTCCATCTCTTTTTAAATACTTTCTAATACTGTGAACAAAGGGGGCAGGAAGGTAAAAGCATGTTTTCAGACTTCTATGATCATATACATAGTTGGGAAAGAGTAAACTGTGAATGATACCAGAAAAGGCAACATAGCAATGCCAGGAAATGAAACTAAAAGGCAGACAGGAAGGCAAAAGAAACCAGAAAAGAAGGGCATGGACAAAGGCATGTACGTGTGTATAATCACCAATGAAAGGAAGAGGCGTAGAGAAAAAGAACCGGAAAAATTTGTACATGAAGGGCAGAATGCTAGGACCAGGATGATACACCTAGTCTGTATAATGGACCAAGACAAAGGAAAGGAAACCAAAGGGCTAATGAGCTGTCAAACTAAAAACAGACTCATGCTTGAAGGCCTTCCCAGTGCTGTCCCTGACTCCCCCTCAAATGCAGTTAACTCTTCATCTGCCTAGAGATCCTGTCTGTAGTGATTGTTTTCGTGTGCCCGACTGCCTGATTACGTGTCTGCCTGACTGGACAATCAATTCAGATTCAGAGCTCTCTCAGGGAAGTAACAGCCACAGATTTGTATAGCTCAGCTTAGCCTCTTAAATGCTTATCGCTTATATTTTATACTATGTTCCAATGTAATCTATTTTATTATTGCAAAAAAATCATAATAGCTAAGAAAAAATATAACCATTTGTTACCTATAAATTACCCTCTGAGTATTACTGCTATTTATAAAGGAATTTAACAGACAGGAAATGGGGAGGCTAGATATGACTGATGAGAATCGGGAGAAACCCGAGGGATCTTCAACCCTGCATACAACACAGGTCCCTAGGTGCTCATTCTTCATCCAGAGGTGAAGACACTGGTAGAACTGGATTGGGAAGGCCCGGAAGGCCTCAGCATCTCTGCCAGCCTCAAACTTTCTCCTCTGAGGAACCAGCAATGACCATCGTATCAGTAGGGGGATGCCTCTGTGCCCTGCCGAGCATAGAAGCTGTCCCAGGAACCAGTACTAGCTGGGATGGTAACACAGCAATGAGCACTTTGAGCTTCTCCAGAAGCGGTAAAAGGAGTGGTTGCACTGAATCGGGTGCCACAGGACCAAAGCTCTGCAGCGACTAGTCCACTACTAGCTGGACTCTGCGTTCTGGCTCCTCCTCGAATGTTGCCAATGCCAACACTGACTGGGAGAAAGGAAGGCTGGCCAGATCCTCTTTGGACCACCGAGGTGGATCGGTGACTGGCATCATGACTGGTGGAGACCATCACAGACCCCCGGCATCAATGGAGGATTAGAACTCCTCACCATGGGGTCTCTTCGAGGATATCATAGCAAAAGCTGGTGCATGCCTATGCCCAGCATCGTGCATCAATGGGAAACAGGGGCGATGCTTGGCCAAATGAGGAACCAGACATTCTCAGCCTGGATGAGAATGACCAGTTGTCAGTCTCCGGTACTACTGTCCGTTGAAGTATTGACAGAACAGACTGTCACGCCGATGTTGATGGCTCAATGTCCACTGATGCGGCTCCTTGGTTCTTCGATGCCAAGGTCGATGGCTCCAAGTTCTTTGACCCGAAGAACAGGTCCACCTTGTTAAGTCGAAGCAGATGTCTCTTCGGAGTCATCCATGTGCATAAGTGGTAACACTGGATGTCATACGATGTCCCCAGGCAGAGGACACATATATGGATCTGTGATGGACATGGGCCTGTGGCACCAGGGGCATCGCCGAAAACCGGCTGTGGCCATGATGGACAAAACAAAAAGGGAAACTAATCAAAGACAATGGCAATGGGGTGTTGATGGACAGTGGGCACCGATGCACCGCCATGGGGAATCAACCGCAGAAGGAAAAACTTATATGAATTAGTTGAAAACCCTGATTAGGAGATGCTATGGGAGAGCACCAAGAGGGATCCAGCAGTGGACCAATGAGGAAAAACTGCAACACACCCCAAAATTGTCCAAAGCGCCAAAATAACCAAAGTGAGTTCATTCACACTGCGAGGCGGAGACTGGAGGGGGACCCTGCATAGACGTGTAGTATAGGCCATGCTAAGTGTGCGTAGTCAAAGTTCTAGAAACCTTGACATGTTTTCCCACATTGGGTTCCATCTGATGTTGTCACCCATGTGTGAAGACTAGCATCATGCTTGCCCTCTGAGAACAATACAGTGATATTTGAACTTGTCTAAAAAGACATTAAGATCTAATCTAATCTGTTCTTACTATAGAGTTTAGGCTCTGTATAGCAGAGTTGCTTACCTGTAACAGGTGTTCTGAGGTTAGCAGGATGTTAGTCCTTTCATGGGTGACATCAGATGGAGCCAAACACTAGAAACTTTGACTAGGAACACTGAGCATTCCCAGTATTGTATACTACAAAACTGAGGGGTCCCTCTTTTTTTTTTTTTTTTAATCATAATTCTGTATGAGATGGAAAAAAATTAGAAAACCAAATCCATTGGGGGGGGGGGGGGTGAGGATTAACATCTACTGTCCTCTGAGAACACCGCTACAGGTAAGCAACTCTGCTTTCTTAGAGGACAAGCAGGATGGTAGTCTTCACACAAATGGGACCAGCAGTTAACTAACCAAATGCCAATGGGCACACCACCACCGGTGCTATTGGTAACAAAGGGGGAGATAGCCTGAACCCAAACAGGCCCTAGGTAGGGAGAATTGGGTTCTACACCTCAAACAGGTTCCAGAGGACAGACTGGTTGAACCTGTCACATTGGCCATCTCTATCCAGACAGTAATGGGATGTAAATGAGTGGAGAGAACTCCACATCAGGGTCCTAGGTGCCTGGCCTACATCCAGAGATGCAGGCACCGAAAATGGATGGGGGGGGGGGGGGGGGGGGGGGGGGACTACAGGCCTTGGTGTCTCCACCAGCTTCAGCGGAGCTTCCTTCTCAGAGGAACTGGCAAAGACCACCGTAAATCGGCAGAGGGAGGCACCTGTGCCCCGCCGGGTGCCAGTGCCACCCCAGGAAATGACGTCAGCTGTACCAGTAACCTACCAGCCCAATGAGCTTCTCTAGAAGTAGTACAAGGACGAGCAACACCAACTCCAGTGCCATCAGTGCCACAGAACCAAAACCCCGAAGCGCCTGCTCCACCGCTAGCTGGACTCTACGCTCCAGCTCCTCCTCAAATGTTGCCGATGCCAAAACCAACTGGGAGGATGGAGGGGTGTCAGAATATACCTCTGACCCACAAGGGGGATTGTCGATTGGCACCAGAAACTGTGGAGCTGTCAGACACCGGGAATCAATGGAGGATGTGTGCTCCTTGCCACGGAGCATCGCGGAAAAAGCTGGTGTGTCCCCCTGCCCAGCACCGTGCATAGACTGAGACTGCCAATGTCGTAGTGTCCATTGGTGCGGCTCCAAAGTCCTTCAATGTAGATGCCGCCAATGACGATGGCTCGGGCTTCAACCCAAAGACATGATCCATTTTGTTGAGTTGAAGCCAATGTCCCTTCGGGGTCATTTGGGTGCAAAAGATGCAACTTCGGACATCATGCGATGCCCCCAGACAGAGTATGCAAACATCATGAGGATCAATGTTAAGACAGGAGGGGGGGGTGGTGGCATCAGTGCAAACCAGACATGGCCATGACTAGAGGAAAGGGGAAAGACGAAAATGATAGGCGACGGGCACTGAGGCACCGCTACCATGAAGGGAGTCTACTACGAAATGAAACTTACCCGAATGCCAAAAACCCTGACTGGGGACACCAAGAGGGACCCAACACCAAAGTTTTCCACAAGGCAAAAAGCCAAAATTTTAGAGCTCAATCAAACCAAAAGGCTTACAGCTCTGTGGAAAAAAAGAGACTAAAGAGGGACCCCGCATGGACATGTAGTATAGGGCATGCTAGGCATGCTCAGTGTGCCTAGTCAAAGTTTCTAGAAACTGACAAGTTTTATGCCTTAAGATACAGCTATTGTCACCCAAGTGCGAAGACTACCATCCTGCTTGTCCTTGAAGAAATTTAATATATTATATCTTCTAAACTACAATTCAAAAAAATAAAATGACAAAAGATAAAGCCCTTTTTTGCTCTTTATTAACCATTTCCCCCATCTTCACTTAATATAATTCAGCAGAAAAGACAATATCAAGTTATAGGAATAGTATTTATAAAAGCTCTGGTAGAAATGTCTGGAATTAACAGTTTTTGCATGTCTGAGCTGCTTTACACCAATAACTTACCTGAGTAAGCTCATATGCTCTGTAAGCCAACAAAGAAGTAACTCTGTTAGCATTCTTAGAGACATGACATTCATGCTTCGGTGTTGGATCTAATGCACTTTTGTTCATTGCCGATTCTAAAGCATTTTTTCCCATATGATCATATATGCTTTTCATTTTGCCCTGAAAAAAGATTTTTAAATATTTAAACATCACAAATCAGAATAACTACATCAAATATATATAAAAAAACACCACACAAGTGCAATGAACTCCCCCCATTACTCTGCGTGCTTTCTACAATACACAATGAGGCCAATATTTAAAAAAACAAAAACAAAAAAACACACATCCTAATTAAAGTTATCTGGAAAAATTATTTGGCCACCTTTAGTTAGATAATATCACCAGTTATGTTTAAGTTATTGACCTTGTGTGGCCCGATAACTTTAGACTTAACCAGCTTATTCAAAAAAATATAGCCAGTAAGAGGCCTTACAGCTGTACAAAAAAAAAAAAGTAGTTGCAGAAAGAACAGACCCCCACCTAATCAATAAACCAAAGGCCCTGCCAGGCCAAGCCTCCTCCCAAGAACATTTTAAGACTAAAAGTGCTGTCTGGGGCCAGCCTCCTCCTGCTTGCTTTCTGGTTTGACAATTTTACAATGAGTTGTCCCTTCTCCCCACCCCCAATCTAATCCTCCTGATACCTTTCCAAATCTCTATCTTCTAACTGCAATCCTGACAGAAGACAGATTTCCATTTTAGGGGTGGAGCAAGATGGTGGACCAGTTCCGAAACATTCTGGGAGGACTTCTTGTTGATTTATACTACCTGCGTTACTTTCACCATCAAGGATGGTAAAAATTAAAGGGGAAAACCCAGGTTTTTCCTTGTTAATCTGGGTTAGCATTGGCTCCTGGTGCAATGGAGCAGTTTGTCCTCCACGGAACATTGGCATCTGAAGTCGCCAGTGCGACACCATTGGGAGAAGGGGCAAGGTCATAAGAACATAAGATATGCCATAATGGGTCAGATCAAGGGCCCATCAAGTCCAGTATCCTGTTTCCAACCATGGCCAATCCAAGCCCCAAGTACCTGGCAAGTACCCAAACATTAAATGGCAACAAGCAGTGGCTATTGACTATTAATAGCAGTTTATGGACTTTTCCAGGAACTTACCTAAAACATTGAGAAGATGCAGATCTCTTCTCGAAGCAGAGTCACAAGACCATTCGGGAAAACCAGGCAACTCCACGGTCTGATTAACATGGAAGGCAGACACCACTTTCGGCAAAAAGGAGGGCACCGTACGCAGGGACACCCTATCTGCCGAAATGCGCAGGAAAGGATCCCTACAGGACAGGGTCTGCAATTCTGAAATACACCTAGCAGAGCAAATGGCCACCAAAAACAACGCCTTCAAGGTGAGGTTCTTCAGAGAGAGACGTGCCCCAGAGGCTCAAAGGGAGGATCACAGAGTGCAATAGGACTAGGTTGAGATTCCACTCTGGGCACATCTTATGAATCGGAGGATGAAGATGCTTTACCCCTTTCAGAAAACGGGCTACATCAGGGTGGCTGGCCAGGGGTCTGCCGTCTATCCAACTTCAGAGACAGCCTAGGGCTGAGACCTGAACCCGCAGAGAATTATAAGCCAAGCCTTTTGACAACCCCTGCTGTAGAAAAGTCAAAACCTGGGGGCTGATGACGTCAGCGGAGCGAGTGGCAGCTTAATCCCTAGCTCTAGACCGATCTGGTTGGAATTTCTCGTTTGTGGCCATCCAGGGCTCGTTTTGGGCAGCAGAGATACTGTTAACTTGCTGGAATCCACCCCGTGTCAACTCGGAAGAAAGGACCCGATTTCCAAAAATATTAGTTTCAAAAAACGGATGAGGCCCGCTCCGAAAAATTCAAAATGGCGGCCACGACAAACAGAAATTGAAGAACAGGCTGAGGAGCTGTCGACTGCCTCAGACTCTGAAATCCCTACTAGGGGTGAGTTTAAAACTTGATTTAGTGAGCTGAGGCACAATCTTCAAAACTTTAAAGCAGAAATCAGGGAGGTGGTGGGGGAACTGAGAGAGTCGGTAAGCGACATGGGGCGTCGCATATTTGAATATGAAATGCTCACAGAGGCACAGACGGAGTCTCTCAGCATAATTAAAAAAGAGAATGCAGCCCTGTCGCACGAAATACAGCAACTTTCTGTGAAGCTCGAGGATCTCGAGAATAGAAGTCGTAGAGTAAATCTCCGGTTCAGAGGCATCCCAGAGTCTCAGGAATATTCAGACTGTGTGCAAGTCATTTCAAAACTCTGTGCAGAAGTTCTGCAAACGCAAGGGAATGGTGTCTCTGGGGACAATATTCCACTTCCCACAGTGAAAATCGAAAGAGCGCACAGGGCTTTGAGGCCTAAATTGGCTAACAAGGCCAAGAATTTCATTGCCTGTTTTTATGAATATGCAGTCAAGGAGCGGATTTACATGTTAGCCCATAAGCAAGGGAAATTGCAATTGTATGGCCATGAGATCCAGGTATATGCGGCTGTATCCCCCCTTACTCTTAAGAAACGTTTGGAATTGAAACCTGCTACCGCACTCTTGAATAAAGAAAATATCTGCTACCGGTGGCTATTCCCCTTTGGGATTGGATTCACTATTCAAGGCAGAACATACAAGGCTCAATCCATGAAGGAGGCCGCAAGATGTCTACAGGAAGCAGACTTTAGTTTGCCAGACTATCAAGCTCCTGCCTCACCTACTACAGCACAGAAGGATGAACCCCGCTGGCAGAGAATGGGCAAAGGGGGAAGAGACTGCGTCGCACACCAGACCTAGATAACACTGCTGCAGAGCCCACGTGACATTTCCTCACTGCTTTTCCAGAATATGGTTCTTGAGAATCCCTGGATGGCTGCACTATTTTAACTACTGATTTTTTATTTTTTTTTAAAGATTCCTTTCCGGGGTGGGCAGCGGGAGCTCTGCTGTGCCATACCCCCTGAAATGGGTCACAAGACCAGAGGTTTGCATGGTCTCATGGTGAGGGGGGATAACTTGTTCTCTCAGCAGGTTTATTTCTATTCTTACATACATTATGTTTTACGCCAGGGGCACACCCTTACAGGTTTGCATATGCCGCTGGACAGGCTGATTGAGACAACTGTATCTATTATGGTTAAATGACTACCTTTAGATTGTTATCCTTAAATGTTAAAGGTTTAAATACCCCTCGCAAACGTAAATTTCGTTCAATGATCTTCAGAGGGCCAACATTGCGATAGCCCTAGTTCAAGAGACTCATCTGAAGCGGAGATTTGAGCATTTACTGCGATCACGTCAATATCCTCATCAATACTGGTCTGCCTGCACAAAGACAGCACGATATGCAGGAGTAGGGATTTTGTTTCAGAAAGATTTTGCTTTTGAATTACGCAAATGTGTATCTGACCCTGATGGGAGGTATCTTTTGCTCAATATAATGGTGGCTGGGGAACAATTTACCTTGTTAATTGTTTATGCTCCTAATGTTTTACAAGCTCCCTTTTTTGCTAATTTACATGATATAGTTCATTCACACTTAAGAGGGGCACCTTATAATGTCTGGGGACTGTAATATCCCTATTAATCCTAAGCTTGACACATCAGTAGATAAGGGATCCACCACAAAGAAAGATAGGCGAAGTTTTGTTGGTTTCCTTGGCATTTCCAGTTGGAGGACACCTGGCGCTTTTTATTTTCTAGGCAGAGGGAATATACTTTTTATTCTAAACCTCTTAACATGTATTCCTGAATTGATTATATTTTTGTTGACAAAGGATTTCTCCATAGGGTGATGAAGGCCACTGTCGATTCCAGGTCATGCTCCACTATGGGCGGAACTATCCTTCCTGTTGTGAACGGCCTCAAAAGGCCTTGCATCATGTTGTGAACGGCCTCAAAAGGCCTTGCATCCTGTTGTGTGCCCATGGGCCTCAGCCCGACCCCGACCTTCAGGACTGAGCCAAGGGTTGACGGTGGCTCCGCATGGCTGAACAATCGTGCCCTCGGCCAGGCCGGCAAGCTCCCAAGGCCAACATCCGAGGACGTTGGAAGGTGAATGGTCCTCAGACCATTCCGGGCCCTTTCGGACCTGCTGAAAGCAGCATGGAGCAGCAGGCCTGGCCTGAGGTGGAGGGCAGACGGCCTTGGCACGAAGACATGACAAAGAGTGATGCAACGGCATCCTTGGACGAAGACTCGGGGATGATGCAACGGCATCCTTGGCGAAGACATATGGCTGATGCAACGGCATCCATGACAAGACACTTGACATCCACATAGGCAACACAAGGCATGGACATTGGCACTGTCTCTCAGGGCGCCCTACTCAGGCCACCCGCGGGACTGAGTCGCGGACCACCCTGTCCCAATACGCGCCCTACACAGGCCCAAGAGGCTGGTCACGGACCACGACGGGAGCGGGACAGCACAGGAACTAGTCCAACCCAGGCAGAGCTTCAACGACGGAGCCATAAGTCGCCCGGAACTCCACATAGCCTGGCAGGCATGACGGCTCCAGAGCGCAGGGACAAATCCCTCCTGCAGACTGCGCCATTCCCGGGCATGACATCCTCCGGAAACACAGCCAGACAGGACATGAAGGCTCAGGAGCATCAGACGAAGACATGGGACAGGACATCCAGGAAGGCAGGAACATCAGGACGAGGAAACCATAACGAGACATCTGGACGTGGTCAGGGACCTCAGGCAAAACACCAAGATGAAGACATGACGAAGACGAACGAGACGAGGAGCTCCACAAAAACAGAGGACCTTACAACTCTGGCAGGCAGGAGCCTCCAGATGGAAGTTATCAAGATGCAAGGCCTGGAACAACTGACAGAGCAGCCCTTTATAGGGCTGGTACAGGAACCATCACAAAGGTGGGGCCAAGACACTTCCTGTGTCTGGCCCTTTAAATGTTAAGAGAAGACACGGCCGCATGCCAAGGGGAGAGCAGGAAGCTGTGCAGGACCGCGGACAACAGCCTGCACAGTCATCACGGCAGACGTAGAAGAAGCAGGCCCTGACGTCGGCAGCAGCTCCAGCCGCTGCGGGGAGCCCCGGGGGTGGCACTAGCCGCCGGGCCAGCCCGGGAATGCGGCCTTAGCGCTGTGAAGACGGAAGCGGCGATGGGGGCGGTCCCAGGCCCCGAAGGCGGCCGTGGCTCCGACCAAGGAGAACAGGTGCCACACAGGCGGCCTCCGGGCCGCAGGAGAATCTTCAGGCCGTGGCTCCGGCCATGTGAGGGCCGACGACAGCGTCCTGCCGCGTCGGCTGAAGATCAGCATGGTGGTGAGTGTGCCTGCTCGCGGGGAAACCCGTGGGCAGGAGAGTTCATAACACTTTCCAGCATATGATCGGGGCCAGAGATTCTGGAAGTTAAACGATAGTCTGCTAGACGACAAGCCCTTTCTTACTCAGTGTCAGCAGAGTATTAATGAATATTTGCTGCATAATTCGACACCCGCTATCTCCCCCATCATCATTTGGGATTGTTTGAAAGCCGTGATACGCCTATTGCTAGAGCTTCTCATGTTAAGAAGACAGAGATACGCTTATTGCTAGAGCTTCTCATGTTAAGAAGACAGAGAGGCAGGCAAGGAAGACCCTTATTGATCGTCTGTTGACGCTGAAGCAGCAACATAAGCGCACCCCCTCTAGTGTATGGTTAGGGGAAATTGAGGGTTGTCTGTCCCAGATTGCAGCGCTCAATGCTGCTAAAATAGCATAGATCTTGAGCGGGTGGAACAATCTTACTTTGATGGGGGAAATAGGGCCGGGAATTTGCTGGCCAATAAACTGAGGGCGAAGTGAATGCAGAACCTTATAACTAAAAGGACGAACAGGGTCAAACACTGACCTTTAATGAGGATATCAGACAGCGTTTTCTTCGCTTTTATGTGAATTTATATAAGGGAAACTCTGTAATTACTAACACAGATATCACGGCCTTTTTGCGGGATGTCTCGCTGCCTCATCTGATGGAGGGTCAATGTGCTAGTTTAGATGCAGAAATTACACCGGCCGAAGTGTCCTCTGCCATTAAGCAATTGAAGTTGAGCAAATCAACTGATTTAGATGGTTTCACTGCTCGCTTTTATCAATGTTTCGTGGAGGAGCTGTCAGAGCCTCTATCTAGGATGTTTAATGCAATACGGACTGAGGAAAATCTGGCTCCCAATTCAAATGTCGCTGTCATCACTATCATAGCTAAGCCGGGACGAGACCCTACACAGTGTGGTTCTTATCGGCCTATATCTTTGCTTAACATTGATCTCAAATTGTTAGCTAAAATTTTAGCCAGTAGGCTTAATTGTTACATTGCACAATTAATACATCCGGATCAAGCCGGTTTTATCCCGGGGCGCATGGCCTCTGATAATGTCAGGAACATTTTAGATTCTTTATGGTGGGTCAAACGATGTAATTCTCCTTTTCTTTTGATGGCCATGGACGCTGAAAAAGCTTTTGATTTGGTCCATTGGCCATTCCTCTTCCAAGTCCTTGATAAAATGGGCTTTGGACATTTTTTTATAAATTGGATTCAAACATTGTACAAAGTCCCAAGAGCTTGCATTAAGGTGAATGGCGGATAGTCCGCCTACTTTACTGTAGGAAGAGGGACCAGACAGGGGTGTCCCCTTTCACCATTACTGTTTGCTATTTTCATTGAGCCGTTGGCCCAGAAAATTAGGAGTTCTCCAGGAGTATCTGGTGTTCAGGTGGGGGAATTCTCGTTCAAATTGGCTATGTTCGCCGATGATGTGATATTGATGCTTACCAATCCTTTGAGTTCTTTACCGGCAGTGGTGGAAATTATTAAATCATACAGTCAGGTGTCTGGGTATTCCATTAAATGGGATAAAACTGAAATTCTTAATGTTTCCCTATTAGATACCCAAGTCAGTGCTCTCAAAGCTGATTTCCCCTTTAGGTGGGCCAAGGATAAGATAAAATACTTAGGAGTGTATATCGGTGCCCACACAGACATTTACAGCATTAATTACCCTCCACTATTATCGAAAATTTATAAAGAGTTGGAAGAGTGGAGTTGCTACCACATATCATGGCTGGGACGGATTGCTACCTTTAAAATGAACATCCTCCCTAGACTTTGTTACCTGTTTCAGACCATCCCTGTTAATATTCCCAGGCCCATTTTGATGAAGTGGCAACGTCGTTTCATGAAATATATTTGGCAGGGTAAACACCCACGAGTAGCGCAAAAAGTATTATTTCACCCAAAACTACATGGGGGCTTGGCTGTACCTAATTTGGTATGGTATCACGCTGCTGCACGGCTGCAGGTAGTAGCGGACTGGCATAGCAAGGGGGGGGGGGGGGGGGGGGAACTGTGGATAGCTCTAGAACAGGAATTAGTGGGGACTTGCCCTCTCTCTGCTATGGTATGGCGACCGCGGACTGAGTGGCCTAAGATGCAAGATCTTCCCACTCCAGTACAACATGCTTTTCAAATTTGGGACGCTTGGCGCAGAGTGTTAATTGGTAACAGAGTGGGGTCCATTAATACTTCTCCTTTTTATCACCGGGACTTTTTAGCGGGTCAGGCTCACTTGGTCTTTAAAGTATGGCTTATGAAAGGCATCCTCACCTGTGATCAACTTTGGGAAAATAATGGTTGGGTGTCCTTTGAAACCCTCCAGGCTAGATTTGGTCTAGATCCGGGAGAAATTTATCTTTATTTGCAGTTACACAGTTATGGGTATAAGTCCAGATTACACCAAGATCTTCAATCCCCAGTCTCACTTTTTGAAACTTACTGTAAGGTGGTGGATAAGGTGCCTCGCCTTTTGTCAAAGATTTATAAATGACTAAATAATGATCTAAAATCTCCATCTTATATCATTGCGTGGGAAAGGGACCTTGGGGTGCCTTTAGACGAAGATTTTTGGGATGAGATTTACTCCACCATGGGGAAGGGACTGATTTCTGCTGCGTTAGTGGAAAATGGGCTTAAACTGCTTTATAGGTGGTACTATACACCGGTGCGATTGCATCGCATCTACCCTTATTTCTCAGATAGATGCTGGAAAGGCTGTGGGGGCGAGGGGACCTTTTTCAATCTTTGGTGGGACTGTAAGGTAGTCTCCCAGCTATGGGACTCTGTTGCCGCCTGGGTGTCAGATATCCTTCACTTTCCTATAGTGTTTACTCCTCAGACTCCTTTGTTAAATGGGGGGTCTCCCTCGGGGGATAAGTACCCCTCACGGTTTATAATGTTTGTGGCAACAGCGACCAGGTGTGAAATTGCACTCCACTGGAAAGTATCCACGGGCCCCAACTTAGCCAAAATTCAAGCGAGCATAGATAAGGTTTATTCCCTAGGTAAAATTACTGCTCATAAACAGGGGAAGCTGGGGTCCTTTCTGAATACATGGCAGATGTACCAGGCATGGAGGGACACTCGGGCAGTGGGTTGAATGCCCCTTAACACTTGTTGGATGATAACGTTTGGTTTTTTTTACTAATGTATGTTTGATGCTTGTAAGTTGTGGATATGCTGAGAAGGGGGGAGGGGGGTTGTGAATAACAAAAAATTATGCAGAGACTGTTTTCAGTTTATTGCTTATTGTATTTTCAAGACTATGTATTCATGACTGTTATACGTTACAGTTGCTGTCTCTAATGAAAAACTTAAATTACAAAAAAGAAAAGTCAAAACCTGAGGAATGGACACAGACAACGGCACTAAACCTTGTTGATCACACCAGATTTCAAACACCTTCCACACCCGGACGTAAGCCATAGAAGTTGACAGCCGCCTGGCCTGCAGTAGCGTGGGAATCACCTCTTCCGATTACTCCTTCGTTTGTAACCTCCACCTCTCAAAAACCAGGCCGCGAGAGAGAAGCGATCCTCCTGATCAGATAAGATGGGACCTTGACTTAAGAGGTCCGGAAGATGAGCCAGGCACAATGGACCTTCGGTTGCCAGACGGACCAGATCCACAAACCACGGCCGCCGTGGCCACCAGGATTACCAGACCAGGATGAGCTATGTGCCGCAGGACTTGTCCAATCAGCAGCCAAGGCGGGAAGACATACAGGAGGATTCCGGTTGGCCACCTGCAAACTAGGGCGTCTATTCCCACCACCACGACTTCCTTCTTTCGGCTGAAGAACCGATCTGTCTGTGAGTTGAGGCAGGTTGCCATGAGGTCCAGCTGGGGGGCTCCCCATCTGGCACACATGTGATTTCAAGTCTCCCGGGACAGCTCACATTCCCCTGGGTCCAACTGCTGACGGCTGAGGAAGTCCGCCTGCATGTTGTCCACGCCTGCCACATGAGAGGCGGCGATTCCTTCCAGATGAAGCTCGGCCCACGCAAACAGGAGGTGAGCCTGCTACACCACGGCGATTGAGATAAGCCACCGTGGTGGCGTTGTCCGAAAAGGCGCGAACCATCCTCCCCTGCACCAGGGACTGGAAGTCCACCAATGCCTCGCAGACTGCTCTTGTCTCTAGACAACTGATGGACCATGACAGTTCAGGCAGGGACTAGAGACCCTGGGCCGCATGACTCAGGCACACTGTTCCCCAGCCCTGGAGACTTGCATCTGTCGACACAATCACCCAATCTGGGACTTCGAGGGGCATTCCCTTTTGCAAATTGGCTTCCAACAGTCACCACTCCAGGCTGGACCGGGCCTGTGGTGACAACGGAAACTAACTGCTACTGTTCCGATACCGGATTCCACAGAGACTGGAGTGCTCTCTGCAACGGTCTCAGTTGAGCGAAGGCCAAAGGGACCAACTCCAATGTCGATGCCATGGACCCTAGGACACTCTTCCCATCACACTCTGAGGATGGGAAGATACAGGAGAAGACGCACCTGCTGTTGCAGTTTGCACATACCGTCCATTGTTAGGAACACGCTGCTCAACAAGGTGTTGAAGCAGGCTCCCAAATATTCTAGGGACTGGAGAGGGATCAGATGACTCTGCCTCGATCATCCAACCGAGGGACTGAAGGCAATGGGTCACCCGGCGTACTACCCGCAAGCAATCCTCTTCTGACTTGGCTCGAATCAGTCAATCGTCGAGATACGGGTAAACCATCACCCCTTCCTGTCGGAGGGCCACTGCCACCACGACCATCACCTTGGTAAAGGTGCGCAGGGCCGTTGCCAGGCTGAATGGAAGTGCTCGGAACTGGAAATGATGAGAATCTTGAAGCGCAAAAACTTCCAGTGATCGCTGCAAATTGGGATGTGCAGGTAAGCCTCGGTGAGATCCAGAGAGGCAAGGAACTCTCCATTCTGGACTGCCACGATAACAGTTCGGAGACTCTCCATCCAAAAGCGGGGGACCTTCAGTTTGCGATTCACCTTCTGCAGGTCCAGAATGGGGTGGAAAGTCCCCTCTTTCTTGGGAACCACGAAATAAATGGAATACCACCCCCGCCCTTCCGGCGGAACGGGGACGATAGCCTGCAGGTCCAACCATCTTTGCAGGGTGCCTTCCACCGCGGCCCGCCTGTTGCGGGAAACAGCGCAATTCCAGGAAAACCTCCCTGAGAGGCCGAGAAAATTCTAAGGCGTAACCGTCCTTTACCACGTCCAGCACCCAGCAGTCTGAAGTGATCTTGGCCTACTCCTCGTAAAAATGGAACCACCTGCCCCCGATCATCCTGCACAAGGGGTGGGTGAGCCTGACTTCATTGGGCAGGTTTACTGGCTCCAGCCCCCTATCCGAAGCCTCTTCTTGTAGGCCGGCCGGTGCCACGAAAGGACTGTGGGCGAGAAGTGGACTGCCTGGCACTAGAAGAGGGAGCACCCCTCCCCGATCTGGTTCTTCGTGAGTCCCAAAACCGGGTCTGTGGGACGAAGGACTTCTTAAAGGGCTTCCTATCTACCGGCAACTCATTGCCCTTGGATTCTCCAGGAGCTTTCGTCAGCTGGTCCAAAACCTCTCCAAATAGTAATTTCCCCCGAAAGGGCAGATTACACAACTGTGACTTAGAGGAAGCATCTGCCGCCCAATTGCGGAGCCACAGAAGCTGTCGAGCCGCTACCAAAGACACCATGATCCAGGCAGATGCACGTACCAGGTCATATAAGGCATCCACCACATAAGCGACCACCGCCTCTAGGCGGGCAGCCTGAGATGTGGACAGGACACCAGAGGACGATGCTTCTTGCAGTTTCTGAATCCAAACACGCCCACTGCATCATGCTCGTGCATACCGCCACCCGAAGGCCTAACGAGGAGACTTCGAATAAGCATTTTGGCTGCAATTCCAGCTTGCAGTCTTGCACATCTCGAAGCGCCGCAGCCCCCGCCACTGGGATGGTAGTTTTCCTAGTGACTGCTGATACTGCCGCATCCACCTTAGGGACCTTAAGGCGTTCAAAGTGCTCATCAAGTAGCGGATATAACTTTTGCATTGCCCGGTCAGCCTTAAGACCTGCATCCGGAGACTGATGAGTTTCCGAATTTTCTTCGGGATGGGAAAAGCGCTAGGCGGGCCCCCCCCCCCCCGGAGGCCATCCAGGACCGGGTTCTCGCTGTCACTGTCAGATTCTTCCAGAGAGAATTTCACCCCCAGTTCCTCAAGCACCTGGGGAATACGAGGTCGCAGCTCCTCCTTCTTAAACAACTGGACCATGCGGGGATCATTGCCTTCCAAACCAGGATCCACCTGACACTGGTGGCCATCACCCGCATCCAAGTCCAGGGGGACCTCCCCCTGATCGTCAGCGGTGTCACCCGGGGGAGGGGGAACCTCTTCCCCCAACAGGTTGTCCGAGCCATCTAAATCTTCCCGTGCCAAGGCAACGTGGGAAGTTCGATTGTCCGCACGGAGATAAGGACGCTTCGGGGCCCCCAAACTTCCCTCCAGGGATCTGCGCTTCGCAAACTTCCGTGCCAGGAATGCCATATGCATCAGGAGCACAAATTCCGGCAAAAAACCGCCCAGGCCAGCGACATCACCACTGGAATCCAACTCCGTGGCCCTCAAGTCCTCTGGTCTTGGCTCCTGCATCGCGAGAGACAGCGGAGGAGGATCATCCTGTGAATCTTTTCCCACAGGGGGAGCAGCAGACACCGAAGCCCTACCTTTGGACCCAGTGCCGGCACCTGATCCACGTGCGGCCTTTCGAGGTTTAGACCCCTTAATTCAGGACCCCTCTCCTCCCATGACACAAGTAGTGCAAAGTGAAAGGGAGTTCAAATAGGCAGACCACACCCCACACAAGCCTTGAAGGGTTCCCACCAGTGGCTTCTCTGCCATTGCAGCACTCCAAAAGTGGCCCAAGGGCACTCCCCACAGAAGGAATCGAGTGCTGCCTTAGAGAACTGATGTTGCCCAAAAACATCGCTGGCAAAAGTCAGTCCCAGCACCTTCAGGGAGCCTCATGGAAGCTGAAAAAGAAAAAACAAAATGGCCAGCGCACCAAAAATAGAACCAGGACCACCGCGGAGGCACTGCCTAGAAGTCCCTTCCCCACCTGGGGAAGGCTCCACTAACAGCTGCTAGCTTTCCCCTCTGCAGAAAATCGAAAATCGAGGCCTGCCTGGCCCAGCCCCGCTAAGCAGACTGATTCACTCTGTGAGCTGCGGGACAGAAGAAAAAGGCACTTTTTTTTCCCAACAAAACAAGAAAAAATAACTTTCCCCAACGGGGATACGTCCCTGAACCTGCAGTCATGGAGAAGGAGCCTTTGGGCTGCTGAGAGAGCCAGTCCCCTGGCTATCAGGAGTCCCAGATCACACGGGCTAGTACTGCCAGTGGTTTGCCCGGCTCTACTCGAGGGATGCCAGGGGTTTGCCCGGCTCTACTCGAGGGATGGTCCATAAAACAAACCTGGCACTCTGAGGAGCAAGAAATCCAAACTCAGCTCAGAGCTGCAGGTATGCACCACCATCTGCGGAGACAGAGAAATACTGAGGAGTTGCAAGTGGCACACCTGGATATAGGAGTGCCTCAAAGTTTTGTTCTCTGCCTCCATCTGCTGGTGGGCGTGCACATCCCACTGGTCTGGACTGATCTGGGTATGCACAGGAACCTCGATAGCTGTCCACTACCAGACTTATGTGATCTGCAAACAATGGCCATCTCAGTCACTCCAGGGCAACCAGGATCACCTCCTGCGATGAGCCTTGATACACCTTAGAACTCTTGTTCACTAGACATCAAGGAGGGAACATATCTAACAAATCCCACATGGCCACGGTTGAATAAAGGCATCAAGACATTCTGCACCCACTTCTAGTCTGTGACTGAAATAGTGGTGAGCTTTGGCATTCATTCTTCATGCCACCCAGCCCAGCTGGGGAATTCCCAACTTGAGTGAATGAGAACCATTAATGCACTTGATAGCAAAATATTGCTTACCTGTAACAGGTGTTCTCACAGGACAGCAGGATGTTAGTTCTCACATATGGGTGACATCACAGGATGGAGCCCAATCACGGAACACTTTTGTCAAAGTTTCTAGAACTTTGACTGGCACCTACTGGGCATGCCCAGCATGACCCTAAACATGCAGCCAGCAGGGGTCCCTCTTCAGTCTTGTTTAAAGCTACAGGAAGTGCCGAAAAATAAAATAAGAAAACGAACCCAACACCGCGGGGTGGTGGGCGGGTTTTGTGAGGACCAACATCCTGCTGTCCTGTGAGAACACCTGTTACAGGTAAGCAACATTTGCTTTCTCACAGGACAAGCAGGATAGTAGTCCTCACATATGGGTGAGTACCGAGCTGAGGATGTCAGAGAAATGCAAATGTACCCAAGATGTGCAATAGGCACAAGGATTGGGGAGGAATTTGGTAGAGGGCATCCTGAACCCTAACGGGCAGACAGAAGGGTGTTGGCACGTCAACACCCTTCTGCCTGCGCAAGACAGATTGGCCGAAGATGGAATCTTGTCTTCCAGCCTGGTCTAAGCAATAATGGGCTGTAAAGGTATGGAGAGAACTCCAGGTAGCAGCCCTGCAAATGTCAGGAAGCGGCACAGAGCATAGGTGTGCTACTGAAGTCGCCATGGCTCTCACAGAGTGTGCTTTAACAAGGTCTTGAAGTGGAATGCCTGCTTGCAGAAAACAAAAGGATATGCAGTCCGCTAACCAGGAGGAGAGAGTCTCCTTACCCACAGGCTGCCCCAATTTGGTGGAATGGAAAGAGACAAACAATTGAGTGCTTTCCTTGAGGGCAGCTGTACGGTCTAGATCAGAGGTCCCCAACCTTTTTTGCACCAGGGACCGGCTTCAAGCAAGACCATTTTTCCATGGCCCGGCGGGGTGGGGGTGGGGCAGGGGTTGGATTTTAGTGCACACTTATTTAATTATGACATTTATAATGTGAATGTGACTCAACTCACCATAGGTTCTCACATGCATTACACACTGACCCATGATCGTCATGGGGCTAGATGTAAAAGTACAGTTTGTATCCACGGGAACCCCCCTGACCCACAATAATGGATGTAAAGCAGAATTATGACATTCCCCATACAACTTACCCTACAAAAAAGATATTCTGGTTCTGGTGACATCTCAGTAACAGCAACTCAAACTCCTTCTACTTCCAGGCTCAATAGCCCTACTTATGAAAAGACAGCAGTTTACCACCAATGCATGTCCTCTTGAGAAAACACAACAAATAAGACCGATAAAAACACTTACATGCTAGCAAAATATCTCATCTCGGTAACAGACAGAACCGACCTAACATACTCCCAGGATCTGTAGTAATGCACATAAACTAATCCGCACACAGTTACACCTGTATTATGGAATACACTCAAACAGGAGCAAACCTATCTATGAAAAGGCAACACTACAAATATTAAATCAGGTCCTAAAATCCAATACACCTCTTATTAGGAAAACAGAACTAGCAAGCAGCTATAGATCCCCACAGAGAAATAATTGTAAAACTATACTAATAAGCAGAATAAATGTTTCAAAACAGCTATGAACAGAATAACATCCAACAATTAAAAACTCATAAAAACTATTAAACATTCTCCAAACACCAATAAAATATTTCAAAAAAACAGACATCACACAATTAAAATGGCAGTCAAGAAAAATAAACTTAAAAAGCCACCTTTACTTACCCCCTCCAGCAGCTCTCTTACTCCCCTTCCCTGCAGGCCGTGGCACACACCAGAAGCAGCAGTAGAAGCTAAGCTCTATACTTATGGTCCTCTTCCTTAGTGCCCATGTCTCTCACTCACACACCATACCAGTCATGTCCTCATGACCAGTTTCTGTCTCTCACACACCAATCATCTCCCAGTCTTTGGCACACACACACACCAGTCACCTTCCTGAACAGCTTCTCTCATGCCATACACACACACACACAGGCTTCCCACTTCCGTGTTCTACTTACATATATGGGCTTCTCACTCTCATAATCACTTTCTCTGTCTCTCTCACACACTCACTCACCAGTCTCTCACTCTCATGCTTGTTCTCTCCACATGCACAGGCTTCTCATTCCCATAATCACTTTCTCTGTCTCTCTCTCTCTCTCACACACACTCACCAGTCCCTCACTCCCATGTTCTCTTTCAGATATACAGGCTTCTCCTTCCCATGCTGTCTCTCTCACACACCCATGTTTCTTACTCCCATGCTCACTCTCTTCACATGCACAGGCTTCTCATTTCCCATAATCACTTTCTCTTACATTCACACACACCAGTCTTTTTCTCTCACACACACCGTCACCTTACCAAGCAGTCTCTCTCTCATGCATGCACACTCACCCAGGTTTCTCACTCCCATGCTTTCTTTCACCCCCACAACACCAGGCTTCTTACGCCCATGCTTTCCCACATACCCAGACTTCTCACTTCCATGCTTTTTCTCTCTCTCACACACACACACACACATCAGTCATCTCCCTGAGCAATCACTTTCATTGTCTCTCACATACATACAAACATCAGCTCTCTGACCAGTCAATCACACACAGGCTGGCTGGCTGCTTCTCTCTCTCTCTCTCACTCACTTCCTCTTCCCCCCACTCCCCGGAGCACAAATGGGAGCTGCAGCAGCCCCCGCAGGCCAAGAAAGAAGAATACCATCAGCCGCGGGAGGCTCATGCTGCTGTCTCCTTTCTCGATTACCAGCTGCTTCAATTGCTCGGGGGCCGATGCTGCAGCCGCCGCTGCTACTTTATCACGCGGCACGGCTCTTTCTCCTTCCCGCGCACCGCTCTGTGCATCACTTCCTGTTCCGGGTCACAGGAGGGGTGAGCAGGCGCGGGAAGAAGAAAAGGCCAGCCGCGGGTACCACAGCTTTTTCTAGCACCGCTGCCGTTCCCACTGGGCTGGAACGTGCTGACAGCCCGGTGGCAACGGCAGCGGGAGAGACCGGGAGCGCGCAACACACCTGCCCTGCCGGTGCTTGGCGGCGCCGCGGACCGGCAAAAAACTCCCACGGCCCGGTCCAGGTCCGCGGACCGGTGGTTGGGGACCCCTGGTCTAGATAGAATGCTAGAGCACGTTTACAATCAAGGGTACGCAAAGCCTGTTCTCCCGGATTGGAGTGAGGCCTGGGAAAGAAGATAGGTAGTATAATGGATTGATTAATGTGAAACTCCGATACTACCTTCGCTAAGAACTTAGGGTGAGTGCGGAGTACTGCCCGGTCCTGCAGAAGTTTAGTGTAAGGCGGATAGGGCCTGTAACTCACTAACTCTGCGAGCAGATGTTATTGCCAAAAAAAAAAAAATCACTTTCCATGTGAGATAGCGAAGATCACAGGATTGGAGAGACTCGAATGGTGGTTTCATGAGCCTTCCTAAAACCAGACTGAGGTCCCAAGAAGGGGCAGGAGTGCACAGTGGAGGCTTGAGGTGAAGCAAGCCCTTCAGAAAACGTGTTATGAGGGGTTGTACTGAAAGAGGAACATCCGACACCTCTATGGAAGGCAGCTACCGCACTGACATGCATTCTGATGGAGGAGGTTTTTAGACCCGATTCTGACATGTGCCAGAGATAGTCTAGAAACTTCGTGGTGGAACAGGTAAAGGATCAAAGGATTGAGAAGAACACCATGATGTAAACCTGTTTCATTTGTAAAGATAAGATTTTCTCATGGAAGGCTTCTGTGAAACAATCAGGACACGGGAAACTGGTTCCGAAAGGTTAAGTGGCTGAAGAATTAACCTTTCAACATCCAGGCTGTCAGAGACAAGGCCTAAACATTGGGGTTCTGAGTGATCAGAAGTGGGTCCTTTCCCAAGAGAATGTGCCTGTGAATGGAGAGGTCTTGAAGAATTGGAAACCACACCTGGCGAGGCCAGTGAGGCTGTATCAGGATCCTGCGTCCCTTCTCCGGACGTTACTTCACAAGAGTCTTCGAGAGAAGTGGAAGTGGAGGGAATGCATATGGGAGACCGGTTGCCCATGAGAGGGAGAACGCATCACTTGGCTGAGTGTTGGCTGCGAGTGAGAGAGCAAAGGTTCTCTACTTTGCAGTTCTGAGGTGACGCAAAGAGGTCTATGTGGGGGTAAACACAAAGTTGGAATATTGAGTCCGCTACAGTGGGGTCAAGGGACCACTCGTATGGTTGAAAGGCACGACTCAGCTTGTCCGCCAACACATTGACCACTCTCGGCAAGTAGGTGGCCCTGAGGTACATCGAATGGGAGAGGGCCTCCGCCCATATCTGCGCAGCCTCCTGACACAGTAGGTAGGAGCCCATCCCTCCCTGTTTGTTGATGTACCACATGGCCTCCTGATTGTCCGTTTGAATGATGATGACCTGGTTGGAAAGGTGATCCTGAAATACCATGAGAGCATATCTGACCGCTTGAAGCTCC
Source organism: Rhinatrema bivittatum (assembly GCF_901001135.1). Lineage (NCBI taxonomy): Eukaryota > Metazoa > Chordata > Amphibia > Gymnophiona > Rhinatrematidae > Rhinatrema > Rhinatrema bivittatum. The sequence goes on from NC_042618.1 coordinate 380,435,033, forward strand.
AGGAAATTGATTTGGTGTCTGGCTTCCTCTGGAGACCACGTCCCTTGTGTCTGCAAATCGGCAACATGGGCTCCCCAGCCGAGGTTGGAAGCATCGGTGGGGAGAATTATTTGAGGGTCTGGAGCCTGGAAGGGCAGGCCTCTGAGGAGATTGATCTGATTTTGCCACCAGGCTAGAGACTGAAAAAGTGAATTGGTGATGTGGACAGTGGTCGATAGAGGTTGGACGGACTGAGTCCATTGTGATCTTAGAGTCCACTGCATGACTCATAGCCAAGCGGGCCATTGGGGTAACCTGTACTGAGGATGCCATGTGTCCTAGCAGGATGAGGAAGTGGCGTGCAGTCGTGCGTTGCTGAGACTGTGCGAGAGAGATGAGAGTGAGAGCTCGCTGTCTAGGCAGAAATGCCTTTGCCTGCAAGGTGTCCAAGTCTGCCCCAATGAAGTTTGAGATGGGACGGGAAGAAAAGGCCAGCCGTGGGTGCCACAGCTTCTTCTAGCACTGCTGCCATTCCCACTGGGCTTGAACATACTGATAGCCCGCTGGCAACAGTAGCAGGGAAGGAAGAGCAGCGGGAGAGACCGGGAGCACGCAACACACCCGCCGGTGCTTGGCGACACACCGGTTGAGAAGCGCTGGTCTAGATGGGGTAGACGTGAACACCTTGAGTCCTGAGGAAGGCTGCTACTACTATGAGGCACTTGGTGAAGACTAGTGGTGCAGATGCCAGGCCGAATGGTAGCACTCTGTACTGATAGTGCTTGGGGCCTACCAGAAATCTCAGGAACCTGCGATGAGATGGAGTTATCGCAATGTGTCTATGCACGTCTTGGAGATCGAGAGAGCAGAACCAGTCTCCTTTTTGTAGAAGAGGAAGGAGGGAACCCAAGGTTACCATCTTGAACTTTTCTTGGTGAAGGTACTTGAGGGCACATAGGTCCAGAATTGGATGAAACGCCGCATGATTTTTTTGGGGATTAGAAAGTACCGGGAATAGAATCCTAGGCCTTGTTGGGAGTAGGGCACTGGCTCTATCGCTCTGGACTGGAGGAGGGAGACCTCCTGCTCCAGGAAAAGTGAGTGGTCGGATATTCTCCACGTCTGTAGAGGTGAGGAGTCCGGTGAGATGGAGAGAAAGTTCAGGTGATAACCTTGAGATATTATGGCAAGGACCCACTGGTCTGAGGTGATAGTGTGCCACCTGTTGAAATGGCACAAATCGACCTCCCACTGGTATCCGAGACAGTGGAAACTGGCTGCTGCTCTCTATGAGGAGTCAAAAGCCGGAAGTAGGGCCCGGCTGAGGAGAACCTGTGGCTTTTGTTTCATAGGTTGACGAGACTGGACCTTTTGGAAAGGTCTTGTGGAACGAGTCCTAGACTGTGGTGGATAGGACTTCTTGGTCAGAAAAATGAGTTTTTAGTATCATTTCTGAAAGACTGTTTAGAGGAATACTCAGAGGGCATCAGAGAGAGCTGGCGAAGGGTCTCATGATGGTCCTTGAGTTCTGCCACCATCCGCTGAATCTGTTCGCCAAACAGATTGTCGCCTATGCAAGGCAGATCAGATAATCTGTCTTGTACTTCAGGGCGCAAGTCCGACGACTTAAGGCAGGCCCATCTTCTTGCCGAAATAGCAGTTGCAGATACCCTGGAAGCAGTGTAAGATATCATAAGAGGATCTGATTTCATGCTTCCCTGCCTCGAAGCCCTTGTGTACCAGGGCTTGAAGCTGTTCCTGGAACTGCTGAAGCAGGGCCTCTGCAAAGTCCTGTATCTGCTTGAATAAGACCCTGTTGTGCTGGGTCATACAACTGGTAAGAGGCGATCTGGGAGATAAGCATTGATCCCTGGAAGACATGCCGGCCAATGGCATCCAGGAATTTCTGTTCCTTACCTGAGGGAAAGGAAGACTGGGGTTTTGATCTTTTGGCTCTCTTTTGGGCTGATTCTACATCCACAGATTGGTGATCCAGCTGAGGTTTCAGGAATCCTGGGACTGACTGGACCAAATAAGTGATATCAGCTTTCCTGTTGACTGGAGCAATAGAACCAGGGTGTTCCCAGTTCTTTTTGAGGAGATCCAAAAGAACCTGGTGAATAGGGATGGAGGTTATTTCCTTGGGAGTATCCAGGAATTTAACAGCGCCATCATTTGATGCCTATCATCTTGCTCAGTCTGTAATTGGAAGGGAACCAATTCAGACATTTCCTTCACAAAATTTATGAAGGACAAGTCCTCTGGAGGAGAACGCTTTCTACTTTCAGTAGGAGAAAGTGGCGATGGTAAATCATCAGTGTCTTGAGATGAATAGTCAGTCCAGGTGTCATAGGGATCAGCACCTGTCCCTGTAGGAACCTGAGAAGGACGGGACAATGGTATTCCTGAAGGTCCTGGTCTAGGATCTGAAGGCATCGAGGGAAGTACTGGAGGCACCGATGAAGGCATTGAGGGCATTGATGGGTGCATCGGCATTGAAGGATGAGGCATCAGCAGGACTCCCAATGGAGGAATGCGGAACGATGTTTCCCCTCCTGATGACAGGGTAAGCGGGGAAGGCACTGGAGCCATCGATGACCCAGGATCCATCAGTGGAAAAGCGGCTATGAGCGCTTCCATCTTCGAGAGCAGCGGTGCCAATGCTGCTGGAATGGGAACAATGGTCGGTTCCGCAACCGGCACCGATTTCGGCGCTGGGGGACCTTGGGAGTCTGTGCATCGCCTTATTGATGGCCTCCTGAACCATCCGGTCCAGTTCTTCACGGAGACCTGGAGCAAGCAGCCCCGGCTCCAGAAGGGAAGGCGGCAGAGGCATAGCCAGAGGGACCACTGTTAAAGGCGGAGTCACGGCTCCCGATTCCTGTCCAGGTGAGGGTTGCCTCAGTGACCCGGCCGCAGAAAGGGTCAATGCCTTTTCGTCGTTGGCGAGGTCGATGAGCCGAGGCTTTTGGTGTCGATGCCTATGTTTCTCTCTACAATCCCCTCGGTCTTGAGGGGGAGTAGAGGTCGTCAAAGGCCGAGAAGTCGATGCCGGACGGTCACCGGCTGCGGGCCCGATACTGGCGCGAAGTGGACGGTGCCAGTTCAGACGACGTCAATGCAACAGATGGCGGAGTTTGAGAAGAGAAGAGACGTTCCATTTTCTCCATTCTGGCCTTGCGACCTTTTGGTGTCATTAAGGTACATTTGGTGCAAGTCAGGACATCATGCTCACACCTGAGACACATTACACAGACTTTATGCCGGTCTGTCATGGACATGGTGTGAGTACAGTCCGGGCATCGACGGAACCCCAACGCCATGGCCTTTGAAAAATTTAGCTGCGGTACGGTCGACGGCCAGTAGGCCGCGAGGGCCAACTCGATGGGAACCGACCAAAAAACAGGTAAAAACTTACCAGAGTACCGAGGACTCAAAAATTTGAAGGAGGGACCCCTGTGGGGTATGAACGTTTTTAGTAATTCCGTGAGGAAAATTCTCGTCAGGAATCTGTGTGGAGCTCCTTAAACCACGTGGCTACTGCTGCGCGGGAAAAAAGAAGACTGAAGGGGGACCCCTGCTGGCTGCAGGTTTAGTGCCATGCTGGGCATGCCCAGAAGGTGCCAGTCAAATTTCTAGAAATTCTGACAAAAGTGTTCCGTGATTGGGCTCCATCCTGTGATGTCACCCATATGCGAGGACTACCATCCTGCTTGTCCTGTGAGAAAATTCCTATTCCCTACAGTCCAGGATATGTCTGCTGAGGAAATTCGTTTGAACATTTTCCCCGCCAGCCAGGGGAAAATGCATCACTGCCAGGGTCAAACAGGTGCTGCTCCACCTAGCAAAACTGTTCTTGAGCCTTCCAGTACACCACTGGACTCCTATCCTCTCTTAGCAGTTGAAGTAAGTTGCAGCCATCCTATTGTCTAATGGGACACTTACAGCCTGATTATGTAGCCTTGTAATAAAACAGAGTTAACACCTTCCAAATCTCTCATTTCCCAACCATTGATGAAACATGATGCTTCCTCCGATAACCATAGACTCTGCGCTGGTTCAGCTTGACAAGGTGGCCACCCCCAAATTGTTAAACTACCCCACTCGGGATTATCCAACCCCATACCCAGTTCCAAATTGGCCCGAGAAATCAACTATGAGACACCGGACCTGAAGATTCACTGGAGTGGACACCTATGTGCAAATGCCCAAGGAACTAGACCTAGGGTAGATACTAGAGAGTTCAGGTCCTGTTATTAATCCCAGATTCTGGCATCTAAAGCTGGCAACAATCTTCAGATTGTTTCAAACTCCCAACAACATCTCCGTCATGAGAAAAATCTTGCCTATTTTAGTACTGAAAATGTGCACCTGAGATCCTCCAGTGACTAGGATGATATCAAATTGTTCTTTGTCAGATTCACAACCCAGTTCGGACCAACTGGTGACAAAGCTCCTTCGACTCTGCCCAGATTCAGGTGCCCAAAAACATGTTTTCGGAAAGCAGAAGCTACCGCTACCATCACCTTGGCGAAAAGGCAAAATGCAGTAAGCGATACCAACTGGAAGTGCTTGGAACTGAGAAAACTCTTCCAACACCACGAAGCAAAGGAATCTGATACTCCATGCAGATGGGTGTATGTGGATATGCCTTTATGCAATTGAGGGAAACCAGGAACTCCCTATTTGGATTGCCACAATAACTGAACCCAGGGTTTCCATCTGGAAACTAGACACTTGAAGAGCCACTTTCACCTTCAAGGCCTAGGACCAATAAGTGCACTTCTTCGAAGTTACGAAATAAATGGGAATACTTGTCTCGTCCCCGCTCCCCCTTGGGCACAGGAGCTAACACATCCAGCCTCTGTAGCCATTTTAGCGTGGATCATATTGTGGCCTGCTTGATGTTGGAAGCATAAGGGAAGGTACAGAGAAGGGGAATGGAACAGCTCCCCTATGAGGAGAGACTAAAGAGGTTAGGACGTTTCAGCTTGGAGAAGAGACGGCTGGGGGGGGGGGGGGGGGGAATGATAGAGGTGTTTAAAGTCATGAGAGGTCTAGAATAGGTAGCTGTGAATCAGTTATTTACTCTTTCAGATAATAGAAAGACTAGGGGGCACTCCATGGAGTCAGCATGTGGCACATTTAAAACTAATTGGAGAAAGTTCTTTTTCACTCAACGCACAATTAAACTCTGGAATTTGTTGCCAGAGGATGTGGTTAGTGCAGTTAGTATAGCTGTGTTTAAAAAAGGATTGGATAAGTTCTTGGAGGAGAAGTCCATTACCTGCTATTAATTAAGTTGACTTAGAAAATAGCCATTGCTATTACTAGCAACAGTAACATGGAATAGACTTAGTTTTTGGGTACTTGCCAGGTTCTTATGGCTTGGATTGGCCACTGTTGGAAACAGGATGCTGGGCTTGATGGACCCTTGGTCTGACCCAGTATAGCATGATCTTATGTTCTTATATAGGCTTCCTGTACTGGATGAGCACATTTCAAGGTACAGCCATCTCTTATGACTATCAGGGCCCACTAATCCATTATTACCTTGGTCCACTCCTCTTAGAAAAGAGCTAATTGCCTTCCTCTATAACCTCTGGAGAAATTTTTCTCTAAGAAATATTTTGGAAGTGCTAAAAAATACCATCTAATGCTTTGCCACCTATTCTAAAGCATTTTATTTACCACTGGTCAAGCATGAAACTAAATCAGAGGATACATTGGAATCTTCACCTATATTCTCAGATAGTCTTGATTTGACTGCTTTTTCGGAAACTGCAGGGGTTCATTCTGTTCCGTCAACTTTGATTGTTAACTTTAATTCTGGAACTTATAAAGGACTGGATGCTAAGGAATTTTATTTATTTATTTATTTTGAAAGGAAAAACGTGCTTTTTGAAAATTTGAAAGTGCAGTTTTTCCTGATGGGGCAAGAGCTACACAAAAGAAAAAAAAACCTCAATTTTTTTCTTTTGAAATCTAGAGTCTTGCAGATTGGAGTATTATTCTTAAAATACCCTTGCAATCAAATATAATGCAAAACATTTTCTTTTTTCTCAAACTCAATCTTGCTGAGTGATTAGGTTTCACCTTCCTCCACTATAATACAACACAGTTTGGATCAGGCACCAAGTTTGTTAGGTCTGTGTTCTTTTCTTTAAATATGTTTTCTGATCTATTTTAAAGTTCTTTGGGTATGGGTTATGCATCCTGTATACACAGGATGTCTGATGTATATGAACAACTGATGCAACTGTCTTACATTTTATTCTTGCAAATAGAAGTAAAGAAAAAAAAAAAAGAAGATATTTGAGAGGATATTGGGAGGATAGGGCAGAAGCGGCCTCACTTTTGCAAAATGTCAAACCAGAGTGAGTGGGAGGAGGAAGGCCCCAGACCGCTATCCCTTTTAATTTTAAAATGCTTTCAGAGGGGTTTGAGAGGGTGGGGGAAGGCTCACTCTAGCCCAGCAGGGTCCATGTTTTACAGGTTAGTTGGGGGGGGGTTCTGTGATTGTCAACTATGAGATCAATATTCAAAGTGTGTTCAAAATTATTTAGCCAGATAAGGAGAAATTACTACTTACCTGATAAATTTCCTTTCCTCTAATGAGGGCAGGCCAATCCCCACCAGTGGTTTGCACACCTCTACCAGCAGATGGAGACTGAATAAGAGCTGACATGGATATATAGCCCTACCCAGACATCAGCCCACCAGTATTCTCTGAAAAAGCCAAACTGTGGACAAACTGATTTATACTTGACGATTATTAATAGTCAGTCACTCATGCTTTCAATCAATAGAGTACACTGAATGCAGACAAAACAATTAACCCATTCACTAAACTGAGGTTCTGGTTAAGACACTTACCAATCTCTGTAGCATTCCTGCTATTCGTTCAAAGTTTACAACAAAAAGGCAAACTAAAGGTAAAAACCAGTAGCTGAGGGTGGGTTGGGGATTGGCCGACCCTCAAAGGACAGGAAATCAGGTAAGTAGTAATTTCTCCTTCCTCTGCATTCAGGCAGGCCAATCCCCACTAGTGGGATGTACCAAAGCTACTCCCGAACATGGTGGGAGGTTGCCCCCAGTCCAGACACCACCACCCGTGTGAATGCGGTGTCCTCTCGACCCCGAACAAGTGGTAATGTGAGAACAAGTCGAAGACAGATAACCACATCGCTGCTTGGCAAGTCTCTACAGGAGAGAACAATCGCCGCCCATGCTACCACCTGAGCCCTTGTGGAACGGAGTCTAGTCCAATTCGGCAAGGGAATCTTAGCTTCCACATAGACAGTCAGGATGACTTCCTCAGTCCAACGAGTTAATAGTTGCCTGTGCCACTTGCTCAACCGGGTTACTACCACCATGAAGCATAACTAGGCAAACACTCTTCCAGCAAGACTTAATAACCTCAAGTATCGCAATCAATGTTACTTGACTCCAAAACCACTTTTGACCAAAAGACTGTCCAAAGCTGTATCGCCCTGAGAGTATGTGTAGGAAAGACTCACTGACAGAAGCAGCCTGCAGTTCGAAAAACCAGACATGCAGTACAGACAGCCACTAGGAAAAAGACTGTCTGCAAAGTAAGCATTCTCAAGGAAAGGCCACTCAGCAGTCAAAAAGTCAGACCCGCCAAGAAATGTAGGCCCAGATTCAGATCCCACCAAGGGATCAACAGACACAAAGGAGGATGAAGATGTCTAATTCCCTGTAAGTACCAGGCCACATCCAGACAGACAGAGGCCCACCAAAAACTCACCACCATAACAAGGAAGAACTACCACTTGAACAGATAAGATATTCAGGGTGAAAGCATTCTGCAATCAGTCCACTAAAAGTTCCAAAATTAATGGAATTTCCACTGTGAGAAGAGGCTGAGAACCTCACTTCTCACATCAGATCTCAAGTTCTCCAAAATGCTAATATAGGTAGAGATGTAGATAAATTTTCCTAGCCCCAAGCAAGGAGGAAACCACTGCCGGTAGAATAAAATCACAGTAACTGAGCTCGCTCAAGAGACAACCATAAGACAAAATTGACTCGAACTGAAGGGTAGGATGGAGCCTAGCCACAACAGAACATCCAGAAGCAGCAGTCTGAGGGGATTACCCACCAGCAGTCTCTGTAGATCTGCAAATCACAGCTTCTGAAGCCACTACGAAACTACCAAAATGACGGTGCAGGCCTGACTTGCAAACTTCCGAACCATCCTGCTATCAGAGGTCAGGGTGGAAAGGTGTAACAACCTGGCACTTGGCCAAACCTGAGCAAAGGTATTGTAGCCCAGCACTTTCGGATACAGTCTGCAGCTAAAAAACAGAAGAACTTTCATGTCATCGGAAATAGTCAGAAGTCTAGATAAAGGGGTTGAAAGACTTCTCCTGCTAACTCCCACTCTCCTGGGACCAAGTTACTACTACTGAGGAGGTTGGCCCTACATTGTCCTTTCTGACAATGTGGGAGGCAAATATGTGTAGAGATGTTGGTCTGCTCATACCATGAGCGCATCCATCTCCTCAGACACCTGTTGGCTTCTGAGCCTGCCTTGCTAATTGATGTAGGGCACCATTGTCACATTGTCTGAATTTAGCTGGACTGCCCAAGCCTCAAGAAACTCGGTAAAACTGTAAGCATACTAGCTGTACTGCCCGTGCTGCCAAATGATGGATGCTTCCACTGCCACCTTTGGCATTCCAGCGATCTTGCACAATCAACTCCCGACAGTGAGCAGTAACCAAGGTGTCCAAGTAACTTCTCTTCCTAGGATGATCCACCCATAACCAGCACCTTCAAAGGAAGCAAGGCCTCACCGCAAAGCCCTGCAACCGTGGACCCCAGTGGGAGAGCAGCAACATGCACTGGAAAGGGCACACATGCGCCCCTAACCCGGAAACCTCCTCCAATGTGGCTGTCAAACCCAGGACCTGAAGCTAAGAACACACTGTCAGACAAATAGTCCTTCTCCAAGACAGAACATTATCAACCAACTTCGGAATGAGACTCTAGCAGACACACTCTGCCCCGTTTCGTACTGAAATGAGATACTCCAGCAGCAGAGTCGGCTGTAGCTGTTCTCAGCCAGGTTCACCACCCAGCCTAGCTCGTGCGATAAGGCAACCAGCTTGTGAAAAGTCAAGTGACTCTGCTTCATGCCCAAAGCGTGGAAGAATCAGTTATTCAGATATGGGCAAACTAGGATGCCAACACGCCTTTTCCAGAGCCAGGGACATACAATTGTATGCCGTTATTGCAGAGCAAACGAACAGTCTTCATTTGGAAAGAAGCTGACCAAAGACAATTGTCTCCTTAGAAATCCAAGATAGGTCGAAAAGATTTTATAACAGCCCACACTGGCTTGCGATTCGGGAACTGGAATTACAGCCTTCAAAAGTCTGACTCCGTAAAGTAGTCTCCACTGCCATCTTCCTCTTAGAATTGCACGAAGAAATTATAAAGATATTCAGAGAAATGTGAAGAAATTGTAGAGCATAGCCATTCTGAATTACTTTCGGTAGCCATGGGCCTGACGTGATCTGGACCCACCTCTAAGAAAAAAAAAAAAAAAATGATAGGCAACCGCCCATCTCCATCCCAAAGCCTGCATCTTTCCAGGGCTTCCTGGGAGGAAAGGATAGTGACCACGCGAAGAAAGGTGGTCTGTGAGAAGATCACACCCCCCCCCCCCGGACCAAAATCACTCAATCTTGAGAGCGGCCACATGCCCGAAATAGACTAGAATCTTGCTTCTTACCCTCCAGCAAATGAGGGTCCTGAGTTTCCCACATCTATTTGCCATCTTTGCCACCTCACCTCCAAATGAAAGAGAACCCTTTAAAGGATAATCTTGTGAGACTGGAGTAAGAAATGGTGTCAGCCAACCAGTTTTGCAGCTACTGCAGGCACCAAGCCAATCTCACTAAGTAACATCATGGGCGGCAGCACGGACAAGGTCACAGCCTGCAAGCGCAGAAGGCAGCTCTTGGTTCCATTAACACTCCCTCAGGATCCTGAGAGAGATGCCTATCAGCTCTAACTGCCAGAGAACTACAAGAGGCAATTTGTAAAATCAACGCCATGGCCTCAAGGCTCATTAAAGGATAGCTGCAATTCTTCTATCTTGAACCACAGTTAGAGCTGCCCCTCCTTCCACCCAAATGGTGGTACATTTCGTAACAGAATACAACAGCACATCCATCGTCAGGAATCGCAACTGCTGTCCTGCCTGTAAATCCAAAGGATATAAACCTGCCAAGGAGCGCTTCTCTTTAAAGCTGGCCCTGGTGCACTCCAAGGCCAATCAACTCTTGAATTGCAGCCAGGAGAGGAAGGAAACAGGACGCCTCAATAAGTGATCCTTCGTCTACGCATCTGTAGAATCTGTCAGCTACCTCAAGTGTCTTCACAGATTGAAGAGTGCCACATGGCTATAAATCCGGGTGAATTTTCCTTTTCTCAAGAGGGGAGCAACCCATATCATCGATTCATAAACACTCAAAGATTGTCAGGAAGCGCTGCTTGATGGTGTTTACACGCTATGGTGGACAAGTGGGGTCCCCAATGAGGACCCTGAGCATGTGATCCTGACCTAGGAGGCATTACCATCTTGGAAGACTGCCCCTGCAGAAAGTGCGGAAGTCACTGGAAAAAAATTCCACCCAGGAAAAGAAGGATGGGTCCATACCAGGCCTATAGGCTGAAACCTGACAAACCTGGAGTTAGCCTGTCCTGAAGACATCTCTCCCGTGGATCAACTAAGAAGGGGCCATCCTTGTAGGGTCACCTCCAAACACCCACTCCCCTGAAGACTGAGGGAATGGACCAACATCAACACAGCAGTAGAAGGCAAAGCACCTCAAGCATCGAAGCAGCGGTGATACAGGTTCGCAAAAAACTCCAGCTGTATCGCCTTTAAAAGGCAAAGAGCACAATCAAGCACATGGACTTCTTTAATACTGGTGTCGTGCTGCTTTATGCTGAGTGCTGCAGTCTGTTATGCGCTCAAGTCGACACTCGGCTATGCGCAGAAGATGCACACAACTATTATGCCAGGCACACGCACAAACTATGCATACAAAAGCTGCGTGCACAAAGCAACAAGCACGAGCTGTGCATACTATACTCGCTAAGAGACACATCCAAGCACGCACACCACTAGGCCAAATAAGTAAATGCACAAACAGGAGTCGCACAGGTAGGCGCACATAAGCGCGCCATAACCAGCAAAAGACACGCAAAAAAACCGCTGTGGCCTACCACATAGTCAAGACACTAAGCCTGAAGAGCAGGGCCTAGCCAAAAGGCTGCTCAACCTGTCAAGCCTTCGCTGCCTCCACACCTTACTTAACTCCCAAGAAATGTGAGCAGGAAGATGCCGAACACCAATGCTGAGGAGAAAGACCTGGAAAGAGAGAAGAAGGAAGGAGAGGCTCACTACCGAATAGTGTACAGGTTGGTTTTTTTTTGTTTTTGTTTTTTTAAAAACCTCAGGCCCTCCTTGGCTGAAGCAGGAACAAGTCTCTAGCTATGGAGGAAGAGGGCGAAAGCCTTCACAGTTGAGCCTCTCGGCCTGCAACCGCTACTTATCTCTTTTGTTTAAGTCCGCGCCTGGAAAAAAAAAAAATATATATACCGGAGTCCAGGTACTCAATTGATGGAGGGACACCACTATTTTCTCAGGAGGCAAGCAGTACAATCCAGTAATCTTCTCCAGAAATTTTTTTTTTTTTTTAAACTACAAGGGGTAGGGAAATGCATGTCCACCATCTGCTGGAGATGGAGAACACTAGTGGTCTGATATTGGGGCAGGGCTATATATCAGAGAGGTCAGCTTTTACTCTGACTCCATCTGCTGCTAGATGTGCATAACCCACTGGTGGGGACTGGTCTGCCTGAATGCTGAGGAAGTCTAACTTATCCAGCTAAGTAGAGGCTGCCATTTAACCTCATATGGTTAAAAAGTTAGCTGCATAAGTTGTGGGGCATGTAGTGAGTGGAGTGACTTAGCCACATAACTTATATGGCTAAGTAACGATATCCGATCTTAGCTGCATAACAGCAGACTATGTTAGTCCTGCCATAGAGCAGGTCAACTTAGCCAGTTATAACTTACATGGCTAAACACAAATATATACATGTATATTCAGAAACACAGCCATGCCGCTGTATATACCTTGAAAGTCAGTCGGATAAGTTACTTAAAATAGCGAGCTTTGAATATTGACCTCTGTGTGACTATTTTGTGCAACAATAAGGACTCTTAACCAGTTATATTCTTTTGAATATAGCTGGTAAGTCTAAAGTTATCCAGCGACATGAAGTCAGATAACAGACCTGATGCAGAACATGGTTAGTTAGTCAAAAAACTTGTTAGACTAACTCCTATCAGCAGAGCTAGCCAGATAAGTTATCTAGTTATCTCATCCCTGCCACCATTAGTTATCCAACTAATAAGTTAGGGGATATTTATAAGCTAATAAATTGGGGATAAGTGAGGTAGGATATTTAAAAATCATCATTTATCAGGATAACTTGTGAGTTATGGCTCTGAATATTAGAATTGTTATTTTGATGTAATTCTGAATCAACTTTACCTTAATTATTTTAAATATTAACACATCACCAGTTGCACCTGCATCCAAGGGATTAACCTGCAATAAATCAGCATACCTGGAAAGATAGATACCTAAAGGGAGAAATACAGAAGTTAAAAATGGGATGGCAATATATGAAATACATTTTTCTTCATGAGCACAAAGTATTTTCTGCTCAGTCTATCAAATACATGTTAAAACCTATGCAGTTTCAGTCTGTGTAGTTTTCTGTGTTTTTGTTTTTTTTAAATATAAATAACACTTTAATGTAGGTATAAAACATTTAATCCCACTTTTTTTTTCTCTGCTAAGAGGCACCATACTCAAACATACTCTTATAGTACAATATAATGTTTCATTACTGAGCAGCTAAATTAAATTCTGAAACTAAAATGTAGCAACCAAATGCTAAATTGCCCAATTTTTTCTAAATGTACTTTAAATAGCAGGGCTTACTTGAAAGAAATTGCTATGGAAGCAGGAAACTATGGAAAGACAGAAAGACCAGGTACTTCTGGAACTAACTGGAGATAGCTTGCATAACTTTGGTAGCAAACTAACACTTTAATAATTATTTTCCCCTGATAGCAACCAAATTAATTTATGTTACAAAAGTTTTCCCTACTGTCTAATATAAAGCAAAGCTGCTTACCTGTAACAGGTGTTCTCTGTGGACAGGACAAACCAATCACACATGTGGGTGACAACATCCGCCAGCACCAACACCTAGAGCTCAGAAAACCTAGAAGTCTGAACATATGCAGGTGCTACCGCACAGCCACCATGCAAGTTTCCTCAGTCTCTTTGCTAGCTAAGCTTCAACTTTAAGGAAGGAGAGTGGGATTGTGTGGCTGGATTTTCCTACAGTCCACAAAGAACACCTACTATAGGTAAGCAATTAACTTTCTCCGTGAACAAGCAGGATGAATCCAGTCACAAAACTGGGGCCTCTCAAGCTGAGAGTTGCAATGAAATATTTGAATTTTTGCTGGATATAGAAGAATTGAAACCTGGTAAAAAGAGGAAAGAGGGAGGAAGAGCTGAAGCTCTCATATAAGAAGGTTGCTCAAAAAGTGCTAGGATAAAACCTATCATTGTGAATCTTCTTCGAGACAGTTTAGTAAAAGCATTTATAGATCAAAAAGTGGCCACTTTTTGCAGATATCTTGAATTGAGGTAGAACAGATCAGCTACTGAAGCTCTCTCTCTCCCCAGATAGGCTTTAATCTTAGCAGGAAGATGCTTTCCAGACTCTGTGTAGAACAAGAAATGCAGTCTGCAGGTCAGATCATGAGAGAAATAATTGTGTAGATTTTCTAAAGGCATGGACTAAGTAAAAAAAAAAAAAAAAAGCTCTTCTTCACAGTAAAGATTGCAGAGCTTGCCTCAGCTATGCAGAATGTTTTGGAATATGCATTAGCAATACAATAGTTTTTATTTATTTAGCATTTTTATAGACCGACATTCATTGGGAACATCACATCGGTTTACACAGAACATGAAGGTAGCGATAACGGCTTTACAGGGAACTAATATTTAAACAAGTTAGAACTAAATATAAAATAGTAACTGTGATAAAGAATGACTAAGTATTTACAGTATAGTGTAAATATTTACAGTAACAAAGGTATAGCAATGGAGGAGAAAGCATTTCTGATGGGATGTGTAGGGAAGGGTTTATAGGAGAGGTTTGCTGTGGAGGGTCAGGAGAGGTCAAAGTGTGATAAGATAAGGCATTTCTTCAAGAAGAGTAACACAGAGGGCATAGTTTGGGAAGAGTTGCGGAAGGGGGTTAAGGAGGGAAATTCAAGTATATGCCTGCTTGAATAGCCAAGTCTTTAGTTTCTGTTTAAATTTTTTTGGGCAGAGTTCTTGGCATAGGTCAGCAGGCATGGTATTCCATAGTGTAGGTCCTGCAATAGAAAGTGCATGATCTTTGGTGGTAGTGAGGTTAGTGAGTTTGGGTGATGGGGTGTGTAGTGTTGCCAGGTATTGATTTCTGGTGGGTCTTGTGATTTTCTCTTAATTCCATTTAAATGGACCCTTAAATAACATAAGGGTCACAGACCAAACAAGGCCCCATGAACTCCTGGGTTTTCCAAACAAAAGAGGGAAGCTCACTCTTTAAGGTCCTTAGGCCTTTGTACTCAAAAGTTCTTCCTGCTCACCAGTCAAGCACTCAAAAAAGATACTCTCCATAGCAGTGCTGCTGTTCAAAATAAAAATATTTATTGACTAATAACTGGGAAATAAAAGTTCAAACAAGATATACTTCTGAACAGTGGTCCAACAGCAACTTAATTAAAAAAAAAATCACAAAAATTAACATTATTTTCACCTTCTCACCAAAAAGTGGTCAGCTCTTCAAGATGGGTACCCAACTCCATCCCAGGCCCTTCCAGTACTTGTTTGGAAGCTTTAATCTTCTCCAAGGGCCTTCTCTCTCTCTCTGGGTTCTCAAGCTGACTGTAGCTGAATCAGTTTAGACTTGGGTGAACTTTTCCAGGCAGACTGTCCTTTTGACACCTTACTCACACTCTCCAGGGAAACCCTCTTCTCCTTAGGGCTCCTGACTTCATTCTGGCAAACTATCCCAGTCAGGATATCCTTTCACTGACACTTTCTAGTACACTCATCCCCTCTTCAAACTTCCTTACTTCAGGCACCTCTTCCCCTCAAATTTCTGAGCGTTCTCTATGAATGGAAAGGCCTCTTAGTCTCTCTCACAAATCCAAAAAGTTCTCTTCTCCATCTGCTCAATACTTTTCAGGTTCATGATTTGAAGTCTGGATTCAAAATGAACTATGAGAAAATCTGAAGCAATGCCTCTTCCCTAGTAACATTCAAAGAGTCATGGGGAAATTAATTCTTTGCGATGGAAAATAGGGCCCTTACATATTTGAGGATCACTATACCTGAAGATCCCGTTATTGTATTATATGCTCTATGGTTTTAGTGTTGGTTCGTAAATATGTTTAGTTACTTCAATTTTATTTTTGTATGTTAAACACTAATGGATGGTCCACGGTCTGTACAGACTGTTTTTCCGTCAATCCTGTTATTTGTAATTAATTCTAATTAATACTTATTAATAATGTCAATTGTAAAGCCTGTTGCTAAGTTATTGTTAAATGTAAACCGCAGTGATGTATATCCTTACGTACTGCGGTATATAAAAATCTCTAAATAAATAAATAAAGTTATGTTTTTCTATATGTTCTCTGATTTTCTTTATAATAGTTTCCACAATTTTTCTGGGCAATGACACCAGATTCACCAGTCTATGGCTTCCAAGTGCACCCCTGGAGCCTTTTTTAAAGATTGGAGGTTGGCCAATGTAACCCCAACCTTCAGGCATGATGGACAATCCCATCAATATGTTACAAATTATCAGTAACAGATCTGTAATTTCATCTTTGCATTCCTTCAGACCTCTGGGATGTATACCATCTGGTCACGGCAATTTGCTACTCTTTATAGATTGCCAATCTGTCTTATTACATCTTCCAGCTTCACCATGATTTGTATCAATCTTCTGAATCACCACCACTGAATACAGTTTCAAGCATAGTTCTCTTTCTAACATCCTCTTCAAGTAAATACCAAAGCAAGCAATTTGTTCAGTCTTTCCATGATGACTTTTTCTTTAAGTGCCCCTTTAACCCCTCAATCATTTAACGGTCCAACTGATTCCTTCCCAGACTTAACTTGAAGATCTTTGATATGAGGGGGAAGAGGACATGCACAGGTTGTGTTCTATGGAATGACAACTGTATCTGGTGATAGAGCATTTGGAGTTAGTTGAGCAGTACAGTGGAAGACTGGTTTGATGGAGTGGAAAAAAAAGGTCCACCTTTGCTGCATCTCAGCACTGGAAGAGACATGGAACAGTGCTGAGGTGGAGAGATCACTTGTGAGGCTGCAATCAATGGCTAAAGGAGTTTTCATGGGAGATATATAGCTTTCAAATGTATCTAACTTTGTTGTCCAATTACATATCTTACATTCTTCACAAAGAATTGCAGATCCCATACCTCACTGTTTATGTAATACATGGCTACTTGATTGTCCGTCTGTATATAACCTACTGTTCCTTTCAGCCACTTCTGGAATATTAGCAGAGCTCTGAAGAGGGCTCTCTGCTCTAAAGTTTGTGTGACAATATTTCTCTTGAATAGTCCAAGTGCCTGCAAGCAAGTCGCATGGAAATGGGCACCCCTGACCCAATCTTGTATAGAAGTATCTGTTAATATCTATTTGACCACAGAGAAGATTCAAAGGTTGGTTCCACCAATATAGGGACTTACAAGGAACATGGTGATCTTTATTCTGAAAGACAATGGTTGGGTATGCCAATTCCAACAAAGTTGCAAATACTATTGGACTTGTCTCGTGTTTATACAAGCAAGTGGAACGAGAGAAAGGGGCTGCCACATGGCCTAAGTTTTATAAATGTCCTGGCTGTCACTGATGGTTGCTTAGACAACTTCTAAATTTCTCTTTCATCCTTTGTAGAAAATGAAAAGATTTGCCCTCTTTGGTACTTAAGCTCCTATAAAATCCAAGTGACATGTTGGAATTAAATGAGACTTCTGGAAGTTCACTAGGAATCCCAATGAGAGAAGGGTATCAAGTATGTAGTATGCTGTTTGGATAATATCAAGCAGATTCTTAATAGAAGTAGAACAAAACATCTATATACGGAATGGCTAATACTTCTATTTCAGACATGTGTGGCTACAACTGCCAAAACACTTGGTGAATATTCTTGGAGCTAGAAATAGGTCAAATGGCAGGACTCAGCAGTGACAATGCTCTTTATTTACTATGAAGTGCAGGTATCACCTGTGATGCTTGTGAATGGCTATGTGCATGTAAGTATATCAAATCTAGGGCTGCCAGTCAATCTCCAATTTCTAGATGAAGGAGAACAGTGCCAAGGGAGCTCATCTTGAACTTTTCCTTTTTGAGGAATTTGTTCAGCTGCCATAGATCAAGAACGGGACTAAGACCACCTTACATTTTTGGAATCAGAAAGGATCTGAAATAGAATCCTTTTTCTCTTTCTGAGATTGGGTCTTATCATATTGCATGTGCTGCCAAACAGTGAGAAAAGCTCTTAGTAAAGATGACAGAAGCCGGATGGGCACCTTAACTAACCAATTTTTTAAAGCATGTGCTCAAGCTTCAATAAACTGGCTATTCTATAAGATGCCATCAGATTCCTGACATTTTTGCTACCCCAGACTAACACAGCTATCCTTCTGAAGCTCTTAGTAACTTTATCTAAGAGTTATAGATGTAAAAGATTAACTGGTAGTAGTTCCAAAATAATTTAGGTGATAACTTTCTCAAACTTTGTAGAATTAAAACAAACAAACAGTCTTATGATGAGTGACTATTGATTGTGAAAATGCTGTAGTCATCCTTACCCCTCCAACCCTGACCCCACACAAATACTTGGAGTGTGCAGAGAGAAAAAGGAACTTCTGATGGCTTCTTCCCGATGGCAAAAGTGGAAATAAACCTTCACAATCCATCTGGCATAACATTCCTGTTGCTCGGCCAACAGAGCTGTGACAAGTCAGGGACAAGCCACCTTTCTCTTGAGGACTCCCTCCCCCCACTTTACAACAGCAGCAGAAAAACCCGGAGCTCCGAATGATCAGTAGCAGGCACTAGGCCTCATTTCTACACAGCACCTGAACCACTTTAGTCATAAACTTTCTCCTCAAACATTAATAAGAGCTTACTTCCTGAGCAGCAAAGGCCCAAAAGAAAAGAAAAAAATGCAAGAGAGAGGGAAAGAGACAACAAGCAAAAAATAAAAAAGCAAGACAAAAGATACAGATGGAAGGCTCTCTTGTCCCTCAACTTCACTGCAACCTGAGACCAGTTTTAACTAGAGAATGCCTGGGAGCCTGGAGGAAAAACTACCGTATTTTTCGGACTATAAGGCGCACCGGATTATAAGACGCATTATCAATAAGCGCCTGCTAATGCGTCCTGGTTCATAGATATGCCGCACCGGATTATAAGGCGCAGCAGTGGCGTAGCGAGGGGTGGGCGGCCGCCAAGAAAAAAATTGCGTTTAAATGCGCTGATGCTCCTCCTCCTTCCTGTCTGTGCCTCCCCGGAAGTAAACTTTGCCGGAGCCGCGTGGGCAGGAAGGAGGGGAAGCATCAGCGCGTGCAGACGTGGAGCAGCACTTGCGTTTACGGACCGCTGCGAATCTCAAGTCGCAGCAGCCCGAGAAGAAGAGGAGGCCCGGTAGCAGGGCCACTGCAGAGCCCATCCTGCGGCGACCCGCAAAGAGGAGGCCTAGAAGTGAGTGAGAGCCTGTGCTTGAGCAAGACAGCATGTGGGAGTGAGAGACTGAGTGTATGAATGATTGTATGAGACACAGCATGTGACAGTGAGAGCCTGTGTGTGTGAGAGAGAGAAATGCATGTGAGAATGAGAACCTGTGTGTTTGAGGGAAGAAGATGGAGAGAAAAGAAACAGAAAAAAACACAATATAAAAGGAGTGGCAGCAGAAAAATTCATATATAAGCCGCACCGGATTATACGGCGCACTTCCGATTTCTGAGAAAATCGTAGGTTTTTATGTGCGCCTTATAGTCTGAAAAATACGTTAATTCCCACTCTACTGGGAAAAACCCAAAGGCATCCTAGGAGCCAAGGACCTGTATGTACAGTCAAAACCTTGAGAGAGAGGAATCCTACCTAAACCATGGAAAGCCTGAGCACTGGGAGCCTAAAAATCCTGCTGCACCATCCGCAAAACAGAATACTGGCAACTCACTGTGCTGCACTATTATTAATACTAGTGATGACACTGGACAAGTTGTGTTCTGTCTGGCAGAGAGGCATAAACCTCCACATCTGGATTGATGTAGCAGGATACACTTTTTTTTTTTTTTTAAAGGTGGTTTAACTGAAAAAAAAAATCCTAACAGTATTAAAAACAGGTGAAACAAAGATTCACAGCAGCAAGAGAAAGCAAAACATTCTTTTGCAGAAGGAACACTGAGGAGGCTCAAAGGACAGCAGCTGTGTAGAACATAAATGCATGCTCAGAAAGCTTCCTAGATCTTTCTGACCTCTAGAAAATGTACTCCATGTTGGTGTCATCAGATGAGGTCACCCACTTGTGTGGCTGAATTAGTTCTGCTAGTACAGAGAACGCTACAGAGTAACATCTATAAGACTGGAACAAGATTAGAAGATTAATAAAATAATAGTTACCCATAGAAGGGTTGCCAAGAATTGTTATTTTGGAATGGCCCACATTTAATCCTCTCTCACAAATGTTATGAACCTAAAGGTAATGTAAAACAGTAATTATTACATACATGTTAGAATAGTGCTCTGAGCTTGATATTCCATGGTTCATGAACAGGGAATGAAAAACATCAAAACAAAACATGAAAGCACAAAAGAATATCTTGTTAGTCTGCCAACAATAAAACTATTTAAAATAAAAACTAAATAGCTGAGATATTTTTATCAAATTAATGCATGTTTAAGAATGCAAACTCATAATTATAAAAGCCTTCCTCAATTACTGAGAAGAAAAAGCAGAGTAGCTTACCTGTAACAGGTGTTCAAGGACAGCAGGATGTTAGCCCTCACACATGGGTGACATCAGATGCAGCCTGGCACGGAAAACTTTAGACAAAGTTTCTAGAAAGTTTGACAGAAACAGAGCATGCCCAGCATGCCACTATCCACGTGTCCATGCGAGGTCCCTCTTCAGTTTTTTGTTTTTTTTTAACATAGAATTCGCGAAAAATAAACACAAAAGAACCCAACTCCACAGGCTGGTGGGCAGGTTTTCTGAGGACTAGCATCCTGCTGTCCTAGGAAGACACCTGTTACAGGTAAGCAACTCTGCTTTTTTTTAGGACAATCAGGATAGTAGTCCTCACACATGGGTGAAGACGTAACTACAGGCTGCTCCCAAACATAAGAACGCCAGAATGTAACTGGTGCCAATGTGCATAACAACCAGTGCTGCTATAACATCAAGAGACAACCTGAACCAGAACAGGCCCTAGGTAGAAAAAGTTGGGTTTACAGCGGAAACAGATTATGGAGGACCGACTGATCGAAACTACTGTGATGTTGCCCGTCTGTCAAAACAGTATGGAGGGAACTCCAGGTCGCCACTCTACATATCTCGTGTATGGGAATTGCATGTGAGCGAGCCACCAAAGCTGACATGGTTTATACAGAATGAGCCTTGACATGGCCCTCAAGTTGCAGTTCCACCTATGCCTAGCAGAATGAAAACAGTCTGCTAGACAATTGGATAGGGTCCGTTTGGACACTGCAACTCCCAATCTGTTCTTGTCAAAGAAGACAAAGTTGTGTGGACTAGCAGTGAGTCGCCGTCTGGTCCAGGTAAAAGGCCTGGACCCTTTTGTAAACCATAGTGTGCAGGACATGCTCACCTTGGTGAGAATGTGGTCTGGGAAAAAAGGTGGGCAGGATAATAGATTGATTGAGATGGCCCTTCAGTGGGAGTTTCAGATGCATACGCAAAATCATCTTATGAAAACATTTTGTATAAAGGTCGGTATGATACCAAAGCCTGAAGTTCGCTGACCATGCGTGGAGAGGTAACCACCACTAGGAAGACGACCTTCCAGGTTAGGTACTTCAGGTCACAAGATCTCAGGGGTTCAAACTGTGACCTCATGAGATGGGTCAGCAACATGTTGAGGTCTCAGGATACCGCTGGGAACAGTATGGGGGGGGGGGGGGGGGGGCTTGAGGTAGTAAACTGCGCATTAAACGCCCCATAAGAGGATAGGATGAGATTGCCAAGTCATCCACCCCCTGATATGCCCCGACTGCAGTAAGGTGGACTCTCAGAGGTGGCTTTTAGGCCAGCCTCAGATAGGTGCAAAAGATAATCCAGAAGTCTTGGGGTGGAGCAGGAGAAAGGATATAAACTGTTTCCTTCACACCAAACCAAGAACCTCTTCCACTTGAACATAAGAACATAAGAAAAGGCCATACTGGGTCAGACCAAGGGTCCATCAAGCCCAGCATTCCATTTCCAACAGTGGCCAATCCAGGCCATAAGAACCTGGCAAGTACCCAAAAACTAAGTCTATTCCATGTAACCATTGCTAATGGCAGTGGCTATTCTCTGAGTGAACTTAATAGCAGGTAATGGACTTCTCCTCCAAGAACTTATCCAATCCTTTTTTAAACACAGCTATACTAACTGCACTAACCACATTCTCTGGCAACAAATTCCAGAGTTTAATTGTGCGTTGAGTAAAAAAAAACTTTCTCCGATTAGTTTTAAATGTGCCCCATGCTAACTTCATGGAGTGCCCCCTAGTCTTTCGACTATCCGAAAGAGTAAATAACCGATTCACATCTACCCGTTCTAGACCTCTCATGATTTTAAACACCTCTATCATATCCCCCCTCAGTCGTCTCTTCTCCAAGCTGAAAAGTCCTAACCTCTTTAGTCTTTCCTCATAGGGGAGTTGTTCCATTTCCCTTATTTTGGTAGCCCTTCTCTGTACCTTCTCCATCGCAATTATATCTTTTTTGAGATGCGGCGACCAGAATTGTACACAGTATTCAAGATGCGGTCTTACCATGGAGCGATACAGAGGCATTATGACATTTTCCGTTTTATTCACCATTCCTTTTCTAAAAATTCCCAACATTCTGTTTGCTTTTTTGACTGCCGCAGCACACTGTACCGACGATTTCAATGTGTTATCCACTATGACACCTAGATCTCTTTCTTGGGTTGTAGCACCTAATATGGAACCCAACATTGTGTAATTATAGCATGGGTTATTTTTCCCTATATGCATCACCTTGCACTTATCCACATTAAATTTCATCTGCCATTTGGATGCCCAATTTTCCAGTCTCACAAGGTCTTCCTGCAATTTATCACAATCTGCTTGTGATTTAACTACTCTGAAGAATTTTGTGTCATCTGCAAATTTGATTATCTCACTCGTCTTATTTCTTTCCAGAGATGGTAATATTTCATAGTAAAGGGCTTCCTGGACTCGATCAAGACTCGAGACATGCTGTCCGAAAGGCCTAGAGACTGCAGGGTCATCCGATCAACATCCATGCCATGAGGGACAAGGCTTGGAGTTTGGGATGGCATAGCCTGCCCTGAACCTGTGTGATCAGGTCCAGGAGAGTAGATCCTGCAGAATAGGGAACCAGATCTGTCATGGCCAGTAAGGCGTAATCAGGATCATGAAGCTTCGGTCCTATTGAAGTTCCAGGATAGTCTCAAAGACTAGTGGGATCAGAGGATATACTTCCCACTAGTCTCAAAGACTAGTGGGATCAGAGGATATACATACAGAAGGCCAATGCCCCAATGATGCGTGAAGGCATCCAAAGCCAGCAAGATGACCATCCGTCCTGGCCAGGGAGAAGAAGCGATCCACTTTCTTGATGTCTGGGGAAGCAAACAGATCTATATCTGGGATTCCCCCAGATCCAGTTTGCCACCTCTTGCTTTAGGGGCCACTCATGGGGGTGGAAGGTCCAACTCAATGCATCTGCCATCACATTTTCTGCTCCTGTGAGGTATGCGGCTCCTTGCAGAATACCCTGCAAGAGAGCCCAAGACCAGATCTGTACCACCTCTTGGCAGAGGAATGAACCCGTCCACCCTGCTTGTTCAGGTACCACATTGCCACCATGTCGATCCTGGCCCTGAAAAAGTCAAACTGTAGTAACAGGAGAAGCTGGGATTTCAGGTAGTTGATCAGAAATCCCAGGCCCTCCAGGACCCGAATGGTGGAGCAGAGAGAATGCACTGCTCCCTGCCTGGAGTCGCTCTTGATAAGCCCACAGTCCAGGTAGGGGACAGCATGAACTTGATATCTCCTGAGATAGGCGCCCACTACCTCCAAGCATTTTGTGAAGACGCAGGGTACAGAAGCACCCGATACTGATAGTGCTCCTCCCCTACCAGAAAGTTATTTTCAATGGCAGGGGAAGATTGCAATATGAGCATAGGTGTCCTTGAGATAGAGGGAGCAAAGCCAGTCCCTAATCCTGAGGAGAGGGATTAGAGCCCTTAACGAGACCACGTTGAATTTTTCTTTTACAAGAAAACGGTTCAACACCCTTAGGTCTAAGATAGGCTGAATGCCTCCGGTTTTGAGAATCAGGAAATACCTGGAGTAGAAGCCATCACCCTGCTGATTTGGCAGAACAGGTTCGACTGCTCGAGCCATTAAGAGGGCGGAGAGCTCTAGCTGAAGTATTTGCTGATCTGACGCAAACCTCTGTGGTGGACTCGGGGGAGACTGTGAAAGGGTCTGTTGGAAGTTCAATCTGTATCCCTGCCGAACGATGGAGAGGACCCAATGGTCCAAAGCGACTGATGGTAACGGGTCGGCAAAGAGTTGTAGACATCCTCCCACTGGATGGTCGTTCTCTGGGGGTACAGATTGCTGGCTTAAACTCCCTAGCTGCCAGTCAAAACCCCGTGGTGTGGCTCTGTTGCGGGGCAGCAGGTGGCAGAGGGGTGCGTGGCTGTCTCGCTCTTGGCCTAGGTGGGGCCCGCTGGGGTCTCGCTCTAGAAGTCGGCGGATAATATTTCAGAGGCCTGTAAAAAGGGCATCTGGAAGTTTGCTGGGATGTCTTTTTACCTGAGGATTGAGGGTCCGAATTGCTGGCCGATAACTGCTGAAGGGTCGCATGGTAATCCTTCAGTTGCGCTACTGCCTCTGATTTTATCACCAAAGAGATTCTCACCAGTACAGAGAAAATCCGCCAGACGTTCCTGCACTTTGGGTCGGAAATCCAAAGCCCAAAGCCAGGCCATGTATCGAGCCCCAATGCCAGCAGCTGCCACTCTTGCCGCTATTTCAAACACGTCATAAGCTGACTGGACTTCGTGCGTCACATTCCAGGCCTTGTCTAATCACCTTCAGGAAATCTTCCTGAAACTGTTGTGGGAGTTTCTCCACCAGATATTGAACATGTTTCCAGAGGTTTCTGGAGTACTGGCTCACCGAGCTGATATAGCAAGCGATCCGGGCTGCCAACATGGAACCCTGGAAGACTTTCCTTCCCAGAGCATCCAGCGCCCTGTGTTCTCGGCCTGGGGGAGCCAAAGCATGAGCGGCAACTTCTTACGGCGGATTCCACCACTCCCAAAGGCTGGTGTGGAAGTTTATGGCCTTCAAATCCTGTGATGGGTTGAACCAAAGAGACAGCATCAGTCTCTCTGTTCACTGGAGGAATGGAAATGGGACGCTCCCAAAAGCAATCAGATCTTTTGGAGTGTCCACAAATTGCAGGACTTCTAGAATCGTGTGTCTGGAGTCCTGTTCAGCGAGAAGCTGAAAAGGCACCTACTCTGCAACGGCCCTCACAAACCCAGCAAAAGTTAAGTCCTCGGGTGGGGATTTACACCTTTCCTCAGGAGGAGATGGTTCGAAAGGCAAGTCCTCCGAGTCCTCCATTGAGGACGCCATACCCTCCCCAAGGATCATGGGGGCATCTTCCTCACTCTGAGTGCCAGGGGACACCCGAGGCAGAGCCCCCAGCAGGGTTTTATGCCTAGGTCCAGGCAGCCTCTGAGGCATCAATGGAACCAGTTGGGTTCTACAACTCAGAGATTCCAGAAGACAGACTGGACAAACCTACTACCACTTCGGCCATCCCTATCCAGACAGTAGGGTGATGCGAATGTGTGGAGAGAACTCCATGTCGCAGCCTTACAGCTCTCCTCCATGGGAGCTGCTCGCAAGTGGGCCACTGATGTTGCCATGGCTCTGACAGAATGAGCCTTGACATGACCCCCAAGATGCATTCCCACCTGGGCATAACAGAAGGAGATGCAATCTGCTAGCCAACTGGATAGTGTATTTGGCAGCAACAACTCCCAATCTATTCTTATCAAAAGAAATGAAGAGTTGTGTGGACCGTCTATGGGCTTTTGTCCGCTCCTGGTAGAAGGCCGAGGCTCGCTTGCAATCTAAACTGTGCAGCGCTTGTTCGCCTTGGTGCGAATGGGGCCTGGGAAAGAACGCTGGCAAGACAATTGAACTGTTCAGATGGAAGTCGGTCACAACCTTAGGCAGGAACTTAGGGTGAACACCCAAGGCTACACAGTCAAGATAAAAACTTGGTAGAAGATGGATAAGTCACTGAAGTCTGGAGCTCACTGACCCTGTGCAGTGAAGTGACAGTCACCAAAAATATGACCTTCCAGGTCAGGTACTTCAGGTCACAGGTGCACAGTGGCTCAAAAGGAGCTTTCATCAGCTGAGCCAGCTCCAAGCTGAGGTCCCAAGACACAGCAGGAGGACTTAGGAGATGCTTCAACTAAAGCAGGCCCCACATGAAACATACAACTATAGGCTGTAAAGAGGTGTACCATCTACACCTTGGTGGTATGCTCCAAGTGCACTTAGATAAACTCTAAAAAGAGTTGGTTTTTAGGCCAGCCTCCGATAGGTGCAGAAGGTAATCAAGAAGTTTTTGTGAGGGGCAGGAGAAAAGATCTAGGGTCTTTTGTCCACACCTCATGGAAAATCTCCTCAACTTCAGTCCGTAGGGCTTTCTAGTGGAAGGCTTTCTAAAAAGCTACCAGGACCCAAAACATCTTTGGAAAGATTCAGCAGCTGCAGAAAATCAGCCTCTCAATATCCAGGTTGTGAGTGACAGGGCCTGGCGGTTGGGATATTGCAGCCTGCCCTGATCCTGCGTGATGAGATCTGGGGAAGTCCACAGACTGATCAGTTTCCGGAAGGACAACTCCCGAAAGAGTGCAACCAGAGCCGTCTCAGCCAATGAGGGGCTACGAGGATCATAGTCCCTCGGTTCTCTCAAAGCTTAAGGAAAGTCTTTGTTACTAGAGGAAGCGGAGGATACGCGTACAGAAGACCCTTGCCCCAATGGCGAGCAAAGGCATCCGAGGCAGGTTCGCCGTCTGACCTGAACAGGGAGCAGAACTGAGTCACCTTCCTGTTGCAAGAGGATGAAAACAAGTCCACGTCTGGGTTCCCCCAGAGGCGGAAGATCCGACTCACCACCCCCTGGTCCACTGACCACTCATGGAACCTGAAGGCTCAACTCAGTCTGTTCGCTATAATATTCTCCAATCCAGCCAGATACATGACCTGGCGCACCATCCTGTGGGACAGAGCCCAGAACCAGATCTGGACTGCTTCCTGACACAGGAGTTACAACCCCATGCCTCCCTGCTTGTTGACATACCACATTGCTACTTGGTTGTCTGCCTGGATTAGGACAACTTTGTTGGACAGCCGATCTCTGAAAGCCCATAGAGTGTACCTGATCGCCCAGAGATCCAGGAACTTAATTTGATATTGTAATTCCTGGGTGGACCAGAGACCCTGGGTACAGAGCCATTGTACATGAGACATCCCCCCCCAGGGGGGACAAATCCGTGGTAAGGACAATTTGGGTAGGGGGAGTTTGGAAAGATATTCCCTGCTCCAAATTTGAGAGAACCTGCCTCCAGGACAAGGAGTCCTGGAGAGACTTAGTGATGCGGATGCGAGCCTGGAGGTCCTAGGTGGCCTGGCATCACGGCAACCTCAAGTTCCATTGGGCTCTACACATGTGTAAACAGGCCAAGGGTGTAACATGGACGGTTGAGGCCACATGGCTCAGCCTCAACATGTGCTGAGCTGATACCTTTCGTTGTTAATGAAACTCTGGGCATCGGGGCAGGCTGCGTCAGCAAGACACCAAGCAACAGGTCCAGCCACTCCAAAGGAGCAAGCACCGATGGAGTCTGCTCTGGTGGCGGTCCAAATGGAACTGGTGGCTCGATGCCCTACAGGGCCTAGCCAACCGCACAAGTCTCTCTCAACTCCTCCTGAAACGCTGATGTGGATAGGACAGTGAGGAGGTGGCAGTGAAATCAGTTCGGCCCCAGAACCATGGTGGGGGGGGAGGGGGGGGGAATCTGCACCCTCCACTGATCTCGGTGGGGATCGCTGTGGTCCTTCGGGTTGCCTGGAAGGTAAGGCTTCCTTGACCAGGGACCGCTTGGGGGCAGCATGGACTGTGCTGGTGCTCTCCTGTGGTCAGATGTATGTGATGACAAAGACCTATGGTGATGTTTTCTCAGTTTCCCCCTATGCTAGGCCTGGTCTTTCCCTGGAGCAGAGGGAGTTGGCGAGGATCCAGTCCTGGAACAAGAAGAAATAGACAAGACATCGAACAGTCCACCGCACCTGGCCCTAAACCAGCGACCAGTAGTGGGGTAGACACCAAAGGGGTCAGGGAAGCAAAGATCTCTTTACCCTTTGGTATTGAAGTTCCCAATGCCAATATAGAGGGTTCCAACTTTTTGGCACCAAACAATTTCTCCATCTTATCGAGGCAAGCCCGACTGCCCTTGGGGGTCATCTGGGCACAAAAATCGCAGCCACGAACATCATGCAATGTCTCCAAGAACAAGACACAGACCTCATGCGGATCTGTGATGGACACAGTCCAGGGGCACTGGAGGCAATAAAGAAAACTGGATGATGCCATGGAAAAAGAGCACGGCGCACTGTCTGTGCTCTGCAGCCACCGGATATAGCACCATTTGAAATTGACCACAAACAACGGGAAAACATACTGCAGTGCCAAAAGAGACCACGAAAAGTGCAGAGGCACCCAACGGGACTCGGGAAGAACGGAAGGATGGTTTTTCTGCACAAAACAATTCTGAGCTCCACGGTTGCAAGGCTTCAGAGTCGTGGAAAGACTGAAGAGGGACCCCATGTGGACACATGGATGGTGGCATGCTGGGCAGGCTCAGTGTGTCTGTCAAAGTTTCTAGAAACTGAAAGGTTTTCTGTGCCGGGCTCCATCTGATGTCACCCATGTGTGAGGACTACCATACAGTGGCATCACAAAACAGTCTCCGAAATATAAAATATTTTAGTTAAGCAACTTGTCTATAATGCCCAATATTATGAAGGCTTATCAAACTTAAGTGACAATTCAGCCAGTTGTAAACAGAGGTTCTCTAGCTACAACAAAATTCTATTTGACACCTACAGCATATAATGAAATATTTGACATGTATAAAAAGTGGCTGGGGAGGTTACTTCTGGGGGAATCCTGCACAATGCAAAATTTACATTGAAAAATTCAGGGAAGGGCAATTCTATTTTGCACAGAATTTAGCATGCAAGGGTTGACATTAGTGTTCGCCCTGGCCTGCTTAGTCATCACTCCAGGGTGCCACCTTGTGGCAAGATTCAGGGCTCACAATTGCAGGATTCTGGAAAAGCAAGTTTGCTTATCGTAAAAGGTGCTTCCGTACATAGCAGGATGAATTAGCCATGCTGTCTGGGAGCGACACGACCGGGTCAGTAGTCTGAGTTTTATCAGATAATACAGAGTTTTGAACTCTGTACGGCTGCGCGGTGAGGTTCCCGTGCGATTGCTGTTTTACCTCAGTCTCTTGTAGCCAAGCGAGATGTATGTGGAAAAGCAAAATTGCTTACCTTATAATAGGTGTTATCCCAGGACAGCAGGATGTAGTCCTCACATATGGGTGACATCAGTAATGGAGCCCTATACGGAAAAACTTCTGTCAAAGTTTCTAGAAACTTTTGACTGGCACAGTGTGCCTACTGAGCATGCCCGGCATGCCATGATATTCCTGGCCACAGGGGTCTCCCTTCAGTCTTTTTTTGTAGCAATTTGCGTTCGCCAAAAATAAAATAATAAAATGCATCGGACCCAACTCCGCAGGGGTGGCGGGTGGGTTTCGTGAGGACTATATCCTGCTGTCCTGGGATAATACCTATTACAAGGTAAGCAATTTTGCTTTATCCCAGGACAAGCAGGATGCTAGTCCTCACATATGGGTGATTAGCAAGCTACAGGCTGCGTCATATTTGTGTTGGACCAATAGCAGACAACTTGTGCAATAAGCACAACAACTGGTGTATTGTTGGGGAAAAATGAGGCAGCCTGAAATCACATATGGTTGGATGTGGAAGGAGTTGGATTATGCTGGGAATAAGTTTTGTAAGACTGATTGTCCATAGGCTGCATCTTGTCGTCCTTGTTTGTCCAAACAGTAATGAGCTGCAAACGTGTGAAGAGAACTCCAGGTTGCTGCTTTACATATGTCAAGAATTGGCACTGAACGATAGTGTGCTACTGAGGTTGACATTACTCTTACTGAATGTGCCTTTACTCGCCCTTGGAGAGGAAGGCCTGCTTTTTCCATAGCAAAACTGTATGCAATCTGCTAACCAGTTGGATAGAGTATGTTTACCCACTGCGTTACCCGGTTTGTTTGGATCATATGATACAGAGTTGAGTGGATTTCCTATGGACTGCAGTGCGGTCTAAGTAAAATGCTAGTGCCCACTTACAGTCCAAGGTATGTAAGGCTCGTTCCCCTTGGTGAGAATGAGGCCGTGGAAAAAATGTGGGTAAAATGATGGATTGGTTCAAATGGAATTCCGTAACTACCTTGGGGAGGAATTTTGGATGTGTACGGAGAACCACTCTGTCATGTAGGAATTTTGTATAGGGTGAGTACGTGACAACTGCTTGTAATTCACTAACCCTTCTAGCCGATGGAAGACTAACTTCTCATAGCCATTACATGTGAGAAATTTAAGATCATAGGAATTCATGGGTTCGAAAGGAGAACGCATGAGTCTTGTTAAGACCAAATTCAAGTCCCATTCTGTGACTGGCGGCCGAATTGGTGGTTTAAGTTGAGTTAAACCTCTCATAAATCTACTGACAAGAGGTTGTATGGATATTAGTGCATCTCCCATCTTGTGATGGTAAGCTGAGATTGCACTTAAATGGACTCTTACAGATGAAGTCTGTAGACCAGAGTCTGAAAGATGGTATAAGTAGTCTAGTAGAGAAGTTGTGGGGCAGGTGAAAGGATAGATATGCTTTTGCTCGCACCACAAGGTAAACCTTTTCCATTTTGAAGAATAGTTCTTCCATGTTGAAGGTTTACGTGAAACTATAAGCACTTGAGATACAACCACTCAATCTTTCAACCAATGTAAGATCAAGCTTTCAACATCCATGCTGTCAGGGATAGGGATTGAAGGTTGGGATGGCGCAACCGACCCTGATCCTGAGTTATGAGAGTGGGAGCTACGCCCAGTCGAATGGGATCCCTGACTGAGAGGTCCAGAAGTGTGGGAAACCATACTTGTCGAGGCCAATACGGAGCTATGAGTATCATGGACCCCTTGTCCTGTTGTAGCTTCACTAGAGTTTTGGTTATGAGCGGTATTGGGGGATACGCATAGAGAAGGCCTGAGTTCCAAGGGCGAGCAAAGGCGTCCTTGGCTGACTGGTTCTTCTGTTTGTGTAGAGAACAGAATTTGTCCACTTTGTGATTCAGAGGAGACGCAAAGAGGTCTATTGTTGGTTGTCCCCAACGTTGAAATATCTTGGCCGTCACTAGGGGGTCTAGAGACCACTCGTGAGGTTGGAACTGACGACTGAGGCGATCTGCAACTACGTTGTGAATGCCTGCTAGATAAGTGGCCCGTAGAAGTATTGAGTGTGCCAGGGCCCAGTCCCAAATCTGTGCAGCTTCTTGACAAAGGAGATACGAGCCCGTACCTCCTTGTTTGTTGATGTACCACATGGCTACCATGTTGTCTGTCTGTATCGGAACAGTCTTATGGGAAAGGCAGTCCTTGAACGCATATAGCGCATAACGTATAGCTCGAAGCTCTACGAAGTTTATCTGAAATGTAGCTTCGAGTTTTGTCCAAGTACCTTGGGTCTGTAAATGGCCAATGTGTGCTCCCCAGCCTGAGGTGGATGCATCTGTAGTTAACGTTACTTGTGCAACTGGTTGTTGAAAGGGCAGGCCCTTGAGCAAGTTGTCCATGTTTGTCCACCATAAGAGCGAGGACTGTAGCTCCTGCGTTACGTAAATAGGGTAAGACATTGGTTGAATGGCTTGTATCCATTGGCTTTTGAGTGTCCATTGAGTGAATCTCATGGCTAATCTGGCCGTAGGAGTGACGTGGACTGTGGAGGCCATGTGACCCAATAGTGTGAGACATTGATGCGCTGTTATTCGTATGCTCCTTTGTAGAGAGCTTGTTAATGAAGCTAGTGTCTGTGCACGGTCCTTTGGAAGAAAAGCTTTTGCTGTTATGGTGTTTAATTCTGCTCTGATGAATTGCAACAGGTGAGACGGCGTACAGTGGGATTTCTGGTAATTGATGAGGAATCCCAAGGAATGGAGCAGATTTATTGTGAGCTTGAGAGAATTGAGAGCTCCTCGTCTTGTTGGACTCCTAATAAGCCAGTCGTCCAGATAAGGAAATACGTGCATGCCCTGCTTGTGCAAGTGAGCTGCTGCAACTGCTAGACATTTTGTGAACACTCGAGGTGCTGAGGCAAGGCCGAATGGTAGAACTTTGTATTGAAAATGTTGAGTACCCAACTAGGAATCGAAGATACTTTCGATGAGGAGAAAATATGGGAATGTGAGCGTAAGCATCTTGAAGATCCAGAGAACAGAGCCAATCTCCTGTTTGAAGTAGAAGTAACAGGGTCCCTAGAGAAATCATCCTGAATTTTTCTTCTCAGAAATTTGTTGAGATTTCTGAGGTCTAGTATGGGACGTAGACCTCCTGTTTTCTTTGGAATGAGGAAATAACGGGAGTAGAATCCTCTGCCCTGCTGAGGCCGGAGATCTGGTTCCACGGCCCTGGCTCTCAGAAGGGTGGATAATTCTGTTTGTAGAAGTGTGGATTGGTTGTTTGCTGTCCACAATGCAGTGGGAGGAGTGTCGTTTGGTACAGTGAGAAAGTCCAAGTGGTACCCTTGAGTTGTGATGGAGAGTACCCATTGGTCCGTGGTGATGGATGACCAATTGTGGTGAAAAAATGTTATCCGTCCTCCTACTGGTAATTCTGGTGTTGGATTGGGAGATAGACTGCTGTTCCCTGGATACGGTTCAAAACCCCGAAGTGGATCCTGTCTAAAGAGGGTGTTGAGGCCTGGTTGCTCTTGGCTGTCTAGGTTGTGACCTTTGAGCTGGCCTAGATGAGCGTCCACGGGCAGGAGAAGGATAATAACGCCTTGGTCTATAGTATGGGCATTTTGATTGTTTTCTTGGGAGTCTCCTTGATGTTTGAGACTCCTGAGGCACAGAGGACAGTTGTTTTAGAGTCTCTGAATGCTCTTTGAAGAGGGAAACAGCTTCCTGTACCTTTTCTCCAAACAAGGTGTCGCCTAGACAAGGGAGATCAGCCAGTTTGTCCTGTATCTCGGGCCTCAAATCAGATGCCTTGAGCCAGGCCCATCTTCGAGCACTGATTCCGGTGGCTGACATTCTAGATGCAGTTTCGAAGAAGTCGTATGCTACACAGACTTCATGTTTACCGGCTTCTAGGCCCTTGTGAATTATGAATGAGGAGGACTCTTGAAGCTGTTGAGGGAGAGATTCGGAGCGGTCTTGTATCCGTTTCCATAAGTTTCGTTGGTATTGGGTCATATATAATTGGTAGGCCGCAATCCGGGAAACATAGACCCTTGAAACATTTTTCTGCCAATGTTGTCTAGGAATCTTATCTTTGCCTGGTGGGGTTGAAGAGTGAGTCTTTACTCTTTTTGATCTCTTTTGCGCTGACTCAACTTCCACTGAATGGTGAGGTAGCTGAGTCTTATGGAACCCAGGAATGTGCTGGACCAAATATGTCGCATCAGTCCTTTTGTTTACCGGAGGTATGGAGCAGGGATGCTCCCATGTTCTGTGTAAAAGTTCAGCAAGAACCTCGTGCACTGGAATGGCTACAACCTCCTTAGGTGGATCCACGAATTGGAGCACCTCTAGGGTCTTTTGCCTGGCATCTTCTTCAGTTTGTAATTGAAAGGGTATGGTATCAGCTATATCCTTTACAAAACTTGAAAATGAGAGATCTTCCGGAGGAGATTTTCTCCTTTCCTCTGGAGGAGATGGTTCAGAAAGGATTTCCTCTGAGGCGGTATCAGTGTCTGTATCTTGCCATGTATCCGGTGTATGGGACCGAGGTGGTGTGGAAGGCCTAAATCCTTTTGGCCTCGATGGATGTTCCGTCGGTTTTGATGGAAATAATGGCGATATTGGTGGGTGGGAGCGTGGAATCCCTGATGGACCCGGGATTGGGTCTGGAATCGGTGGTTCTTCAGTCGGTGTTGGTACAGATTTTTCCAGAGGTTTTGTTGGGATGGCATCAATAAGGGTGTCTAGTTTTGCCATTAGTGGTGCCAAAAAAAGATAAATCCGGCACTGGCATCATCAGTGAATGCTTCAGTGATGGCATCGACGGCGAAGGTACCGGTAATGTTATCTGAGGTAGCACCGATGGAACCGGTGGCACTGACGATGGCGAAGCCGATGGCGCTGGCCTCGATGGATGAGTCAGTGCTGGCATCGTATCGAGGGGCGCATCCCGTACTGCCTGGCGGATATATCCGTCCAGTTTCGCATGCATAGCTGGTGAAACCAGAGCAGCTATGGGGGAAGGCAGCGAAGGCGATACCGGTACCTCCACAGAGCCCTGTGGGGGTACGGTTCCCGGCACAGATATCTGTGGGGGATCGCCTCGGCGTGGAAGGCCTCTGAGAAACATCCGGTCCCCAAGGTTTCTTTGGTGCTGATTCAGATTCTCTCGATGAACCACCGGATATCGGGTCGGTGTCAGACTCGTGCGACCTCCGATGACGATGTTTTTGTTTACCTTCGGTGGTCTTCTCGATGGCAGACATCGATTGTATGGAGGACCTAGACTGAGTTGGCGACGGCCTATCTCCCGCTTCGTCTGGTCTTTTTTTCTTGAGGACGACTTTACGAATCGCTCCAGCCGGAGACGACTGCATTGACGTCGACGTTGAGGGCATCAGTTGTAACTGAAAAAGATGCTCCATTTTCTCCATCCGGAGTCTTCTGCCTTTCAGCGTCACCTCGGCACACTTAGTACATGTTAAAACATCGTGCTTTTCGCAGAGGCAAATAACACACTCTAAGTGTGGGTCCGTAATGGACATCGTATGGCAGCAAATAGGGCATTTTTTAAAACCCGAGGCCATGGCAAAGTCGGACAGCCGTCAATGACTTGCAGGCGAAATAGATGGTACGGAATCTGACGGAACAGAGAGAAAAACTTACCGCGTACGGTGAAAACGGGAGACCCCTGTGGTTCTATAGTTTTTCTATAATAACTTTTAATAACTTTTTGATGTGGTGAAAATCACCTCATAGGACTCCAAATAACCGTAAGGCTAATGGCTCCGCGGAAAAAAGAAGACTGAAGGGAGACCCATGTGGCCAGGAATATCATGGCATGCTGGGCATGCTCAGTAGGCACACTGCCCCAGTCAAAAATTTCTAGAAACTTTGACAGAAGTTTTTCCGTATAGGGCTCCATTACTGATGTCACCCATATGTGAGGACTAGCATCCTGCTTGTCCTTGGATAATAGGTGTTGCTTAGTTGTAAACTGTCTAGGGAGGTGAGAAGGGAACGCATGGCTAATTCATCCTATCTACGGAAACACCGTTTACGGTAAGCAAACTTGCTTTTTCCCCCCCATCCATTGCAGGCTGAATTATCCATGCTGTCTGGGAGTCCCAAGCTCCCAGGTGGTGTCCAGGTATTATGTTCTTTAGGTGAGGACACTACCCTTCAACAAAGGTAGACAGTCTTACTTATGTGCAAGGGTTGACAAGACTGCGGAACCCATGGCTGCATCAGAAGAGGTTTGCTGTTCGAGACAGTAGTGTGACGTGAAAATGTGGAGAGACGACCAGGTTGCTGCTTTGCAGATGTCTATTAATGGAACATTTCTTAAATGTTAACAGACACCGCTGTTGCCCTAATTTGGTGTGCTTTTGGTTTTGTGAGCAATGGTCTCTCACACTTATTGTAGCAGAATTGTATGCATTGAGATAACCAACTAGCAATAGTTCTCTTGGAGACGGGTTGGTTTGGCGAATTTGGATTAAAAGGAGAGAAACAGCTGAGATGGTCTGGCCGCAGTATGTGTTCTTTGCTTGTAATAAGCAAGCGCTCTCTTACAGTCTAATGAATGGAGAAGTCTATCCCTGTCATTAACATGAGGCTTAGGTTTGAAGATTGGAAGTGTAATGGCTTGGTTGATGTGAAAGGCAGAATCCACTTTAGGATGGAATGCAGGATGAGGCCGTAAGGTGACTATTATAGTTGAATTCTATATAAGGAGGATAATGAACCTAGGCTTGAAGTTCACTTACTCTTCTTGCTGATGTTATGGCAACCAGGAATATCGTTTTCCAGGTAAGGTATTTGATATGGCAGGAATCAAGAGGTTCAAAGGGGGGCAGCATTAATTGTTCTAGGACAATATTGAGATTCCATGGTATAAGTGGTTTTGTGACTGGTGGTCTAAGACATAGCATTCCACGCATGAATCTGGAAATTAAAGGATGGCTGGAAATGGGAAGTCCATTGTGAGGGCGATGGAAAGCTGCAATGGCGCCGATATATACACGAACCAAAGCAGATGCCAAACCAGCCAAGTAAAGAGTATGGAGATAGTCTAGAAGATGCCTTACTGTTGTAGAGTAAGGGTCCAAGTCTTTCGATTTGCAACATTCCGCATAACGACGCCACTTCCCAGCATAGTTACGTCTGGTGGAAGGTTTTCTGATGCAATGAGAATATCTTCCAGTTGAGATGGGAGTCCTAGATGGGTTAACATGTGCCGTTCAACTTCCATGCCATCAGGTGAAGGGATTGATGCACTGGATGAAGGAGGGATCCCCCCCTCCTGAGTTAACAGTTTGTTGCGTTCGTGCCTGTTCTCGCCCTCGCTCCACCCTCTCTACCTTTGTGGCGACTCCCTTCGGGAGTCAGATGCTGCCGTGGCTTCTCCTTGCCGCTTCTCCCCGGAATCCCGGGGCTGGCCTGACGCTGCGGATCCGCCATGTTCCTGATGACGTACGGGCGCGCGCTCCATAGTTTTGTACCAGCAAGGGCACGAACCTCGGGGGCATCCCCCCGTAGTGACATCATCCGCTTCCAACTTAAAAGTTCTTTGCTTGCAACTACGAATCGAGTTAGCTGGGGGGGATAACTCTCTCTGCTGCTCTGCCTCCACAAACTTACCTAGGGGTACCCGCTCCTCGGGGGCCCCGCTCTCTCTTCTTGATTTCAGATTGCTAAGACGGGATCCAGTACTCTCTCCTCAAGGGCCTACGCCCTGAATGCTCAGAAGACTCCTCACTGCCTGGAAGTGATCGCAGACGTGAACACTGCGAGTTCTATTACAGATAGGAACCGGTACTCGCTCCACGAGGGCCCATGTTCCTAAAACCCTTCACAGACTCTCTTCTATCTCAGAAGCCATCGCATACACAGATATTGTGAGTTCTTATTCCAGACTGCATATAGGAAACAGTACTCTCCTACGGCTCCTGTTCCTGAATATACTGAAGACTCTGTTGCATAGAAGCCATTACAGATATCTACAATTGTGAGTGTATCTTCTACTACTGGTTGTGTATCCAGCATACCCTGTCTACTCACTACCTATAGTCTCTCTCTACAGCTCAGCAACCCAGAGATCGCAATTCCAGTACCTGAGGGACTTCAGCCCTGCCGGACACATCAGCTCACTACTGCCACCTCTGGTGGTTCTACTTCCTGTCTAATAAAGAACCGTGTTTGTCTCCATACTCCAGCCTAGCCAGTGGTCCCTCTCAGGATATCCTCCTGGGGGTGCTGTCATCTGCCATCAGCCCAAGGATTCACCAATTTACATTAAAATGTTCATTCCTTACACTACTAGAGCGGTATCATAACAGACTGCCACTCTATGGGGAGCCAACCCACAACAGATCACTAACTCAGTCTACGGAGTACAACAGTCTACTTGGCTACTCTCCTCGGTGGAGCAGATTCCATAACAGATTGCTGCTACTCCTCTCTGGAGGAACAGATCTACATCAGGTTGCTAACTCCTCTCCTCTGGGGAAGCAGATCCATAACAGATTGCTACTCCTCCCCTCTGGGGGAGATCAATAACAGTTGCGGATGGTTCTCTAGCAGAATTGGTGGGCGAATGGATAGTCACTTGAGATATGCATACCATGTCTGTCTTGGTCATGACAGGGCTATGAGAATCATATCCGCCGTGTCTCTGATGCATTTTTATATCGTTCTGGAAATTAGTGGAATGGGAGGGTAAGCGTATAGTAACCCTTCCGTCCACAGAATGAGGAAAGCATCCGGAGCGTGACGTTTGCTCGGGTAGATGGAGCAAAATGTCCATGTTTGACGGCTGCTTTCGGTGGCAAAGAAGTCTATGCTTGGGAAACACCACGTTTGGAAAATTGTGGACACAACGTCCCGATTCAAGGTCCATTCGTGAGGATGGAAAATCCTGCTGAGGCAGTCTGCAGTTACGTTGTCTAACCCGAGAAGGTAAGTGGTTTGTAGCAAGACTTTGTTTGATATTGCCCAGGTTAGTATTTGAAGTGCCTCCCAACAGAGTATCCAGGAACCTGATCCTCCTTCCTTGTTTATGTAGAACATGGCTACCTGGTTTTCTGTGTATACCAAGAGACGTTTTCCCCGAACTGGGGAAGAGAAGATCTGAAGTGCTCTCCAAATGGCTCGAAGCTCTAGGAGGTTGATTTGATAGTTGCCTGAGGAGACCAGCGACCTTGCGTTTTTAAGGTGCCAAAATGGGCTCCCCAGCCCTTCCTGGAAGCATCCGTCATGAGCGTTATTTGATGAGGAGGTAACTGAAAAGTTGCTCCCGAATTCAGGTGGTTGATGTCTATCCACCATTGAATGTTGGTGAGCATTTATGTGGTATGTCGCACTCTGGTCGAGAGTAGTTGCCAAAACTGAGACCACTGATTGAGTCCTCATTGTAAGCGGCACATGTGGAGTCTCGTGTAGGGGACAACATGGATGGCTGCCGCCATATGACCCAGCAGCTAAAGAATTTTGCATGCCGATGCATGCGATTGATTGAATAGATGCTGAGCAAATTAGGATAGAGATTGAATCCTGTCTTGTGGAAGGTAGACTCTCTGCTGCGTTGTATTGATGAGCATCCCAATGAATTGCAGAGTCTTGGTCTGTTGTAGGTTCGACTTTCATAATTGATTATAAACCCCAATGTTTGAAGACAATTGATTGTTTGGAAGGTTTACGTGAAGCTATCAGAATTTGGGATATATTGGATGGAAGACTGAGTGGTTGTAAGATTAAGCTTTCAACATCCAAGCGGTCAGGGATAGGGATTGGAGGTTGGGATGTCGTAACCGACCCTGATCCTGAGTTATGGGAGTGGGAGCTACTCCCAGGCGAATTGGATCCCTGACTGAGAGGTCCAGCAGTGTGGGAAAACCATACGTGTCGAGGCCAATATGGGGCTATGAGAATCATGGTCTCCTTGCCCTGTTGTAGCTTCACTAGAGTTTGACAACTTTTGATATTTTTTCAAAAGTCTTTGAAAAAGAGCCAATTCTTGAGTGTCACTATCCTCTTGCTCAGGTATTGTCGAGGGAAGAATAGGTGTCCTCGAAGTAGTTGTCGATGGTAGTGCTCTTGGTGTCGATTCCATCGAAGGTAACGGTATAGATGAAATAGCCGGAATTTGAGCGAATATCGACGTCGATGACGTAATGATCTTTGGTGTTGACGTCGAGTCTCTATGTACCGGAGTCAAGAATGACCCCGGCATCGGTGTGCCCACCGGCATTGGCAAATTTGCCGGCATCGATGTGGAAATCATCGGCATCGACAATGAAGTCGGCATTGTAAGTTGTTCCTTCAAAGCCTGTGAGATCGCTTGTCGGATTAAATCGGACAATTCCGGCCTCACAACCGTTGGAAGCAGAGCAGTTGAGGGCGGTGGCGTAGGCTGAAGTACCAGTTCTTGTGACGTACCTTGCTTTAGATCTGGTGCCGGCAATGGAGTCGAGGTAGGCCGAGGCGTGGAAGACTCCGACGTTTCCTGAAATCTAGGCCGCTTCGCTGTCGAGGGCTCCTGGGAAGCGGGGGTCGGACAACGAAGGGCTTCTATGTCTGTGTCGATGTTTTGACTTTGATTTTTCAGACGACTTCGTCGACGTCGAAGATGAGGAAGGTGAAGAATGATCCCCCGACGGTCCCGGGCGAGGTTTTTTAAGAATTGCTCGCTTAGTCGCTCCAGCCGGAGACGACCGACGACCACGACGGGGAAGGTATAAGTTGCAGGCTGAATAAATGTTCCATTTTTTCGAGCCTGGTTTTCCTCAATTTCGGCGTCATTTCCGCACATTGCGGACAATTCTGTACATCATGTTTGCCACCCAGACACATCACACATTCAGTGTGTGGGTCTGTTAGTGACATTTTCTGGAACAAACAGGACATTTTTTAAATCCTGTTGACATCTTTATTCGAATGACGGCCGTCGATTCGACTGAGGTAATTTTTCTACTCTCCGAAAAAGAAAATCTAAGACTGGGTTACTTACCGGCCGGTAAGGAGAGACCCCGAGAGATTTTTTGTGAGAGAGAATATCACTTTTAGACTAAATAGTCAAGAAAAGGTTGAGAATACTCAACGGCTCCGGATCCGCGATGCTAGCTGCAGCGCGGAAAAAACAAAGACTGAAGAGAGACACCTGTGGCAGAGAATATCATAGCATGCTGGGCATGCTCAGTGGTCTCACTGGGCCAGTCAAAAGTTTCTAGAAACTTTGACAAAGTTTTCCCGCCTGGGCTCCGTTCACTGACGTCACCCATATGTGAGGACTAGCATCCTGCTTGTCCTGGGATAAGATGTTATTTCTGTCAAAGGTGTCAAAGTACTGACTGAAAGGGTGTCCCAACTTTTGCATATGCCATATTCATTCTATTAAAACAGTATTTTGGTTAAACATTTCAGAAAGATGTTGTGTAACTTTATATCATGTGAAGGTTGTCACCTTCTGTTCACTTAGAGATTCATTAAAACATACAATTTGAACAGCGGTGCCTAAACCTTTGCATACAAATGAATATCAGACACGTGGTAAGACACAAAAAGGGAGCTGAAACTTGTGAGTAGTAGTACCAATTATTGGGGCTTCTATGAATTGAAATTAATACCATCTCTGTCAGCTGTGAGACACCAGCAGTTGCAGACTTCCAAAACACATCCAGGTCTCTCATTAAAGGCACTTCATGAAGGTATTCTGTTTTATAAATCATACCAGTTTATGAACTCTGGACAAAATCATTCTCTCAAGTATTTAAAATGTTTTACAGTGGCTCCTAAATGCGATCACAGAACTCATAGATAGGCATCAAGCAGGCCTGCTCAGACTTCCCCAGGATCGCCGTCAGGTTAGAAATTGTGCCCTGGGAGGGATAGGATCCATTTTAAATCTTGCTGCTGGCCAAGGGATGGCGTCCTGATGTCACAGCCATCCAATTGCCCTCTGGAGACACAGTTGTATAGATATGTCTGTGCTGGAGCTTATGACAGAAAGATGTGCTTCAAATTACCCTGCCTCCAGACTTCCACCCAATCACATTTAGCATGAGGCCTGTGAGTAAGTGAAAATTCACAAGCTCTGGCCTATCCTCCTGGCATGGGCTTCTTGTAAAAAACTGTAAAGCTGTCGAATGCTGGGGCTTGTCAGCATGCACTGACTGCAGCTGCTGCTGCCGCCACTGACACTGCTATTTTCCTGCTTTGGGTAGGTGGGGGAAGGGAGAGGGGAAGGCTGCTATTGTTTGCCTTTTGAAAATTATAAAATTTTCAAATGCTAAAAAGGGGACCATCTTTTATAAATTTGGGAAGAACTGTTTCTAATGTACTAAAAAGTTACAGAATTTTAAACAAAAGTTAGTTTATGTGAGCTATACTTGGAAATTAAAAAAAAAAACAAAACACTCACTCACATCCACTTGAATCTATTAAAATTAGTTTAGCTTATTCTTACCTGAGCCCTCTCAACCATCAAAAATGCATACGATTCAGCAAGCTCCTTATCAGTACGACCATCACATTTTAATTCTCTGCGTTTTTCAGTGAACTGTATGAAAAACAAAAAGTAGTGTTTTTATAATTCCATCATCTTCAAATGGTATATAAACATTTTTTTGTTTATGAAAGACCACCCTTGTATATACTCTTAAGGAAGAGCCAAGTCCTACGAAATGCTGCTTCATAATGGTAGACAGATGAAAAAAAATACTATTTGTTGAATGCAATGAATCTAGCTACAGTTCTGAAGAATCTGCTGGTGTCTAGACTTTTGTCGCAGATTTACCTTATGCTGCAGTGAAGACTCTAGTTAAAGTCTCTTATCCAGTGGGGTTGGTAGATGTTGGCTGCCCAGTGGAAGCAATGATTTGATATCTGGGAGAGAATGCAGACCTGTAAAGCAGAGTTGCTTACCTGTAACAAGTGTTCTCAGAGAACAGCACGTAGTCAATTTTCACACACAGGCATCTTCATCCGATGGAGTTCAACATGTGTAAGGGAAACTGCAGAATCAGCTGCAGCACTGACATTCGGCCTGGAGTAGAGATGACCTGACTATCTATCCTTGAGTATTGTTTAGACTGGAACTGCTGGCAGGGATAGTGAGTAATCCTATCCTGCACGCACACTTGTTGACATTGGACTATAAAGGACGAACGGCTATGGCTGCAAAACGGGGAGAGCGAGAAACATACTTTCACTTTGCTGGTATGCAAAGTGCTGCGTGTCCTTTGTAGACGTACAAAGTGACAGGGTCCCTTTTGCCTGTGGTGGGCTCTCTCTCTGAGGCAGGCTGATGAAAAGGGTGTTGTGAGTATTGGCCGAAATATTGTGCACGGATACAGATGAATATGCTTAGAATTGTTCTTGATGCTTAGAACTGTATATGCTTAGAACTGTATATCTTTAATACTTAGAATTATTAAGATTGTATATCAATAAACATTATTTTACTTCCAGTGTATTGCTTCCCTGGTTTTGTTAAGGGCTACGCCCTAAAGTTAACTGTATTTATCTGTTCTTTGTAAGGGCTTCGCCCATAAAGTTCATGTTTTACTGTGAACCGATGCGATGTGCGAACGGACATCGGTATATAAGAGACATTAAATAAATAAATAAATAAATACATACTTTTACCTTATTCTCGCCTACCTGATTCCTTACAACATGCTTTACTAAGCATGTCCATGGCATGCACTATACCATACATTCATGCAGGGTCTCTTCAGTCGTAGAATTTAACAAAATACATGTACCTAACTTCATGAGGAGGCAGGCAGGTATCAAGGACTGACATCCTGCTGTCCTCTGAGAACACATATTGCAGATAAGCAATGAAATAAAAAGTGAAATAAAAAATGAAAATGTCATAATGCCTCTGTATCGCTCCATGGTGAGACCGCACCTTGAATACTGTGTACAATTCTGGTCGCCACATCTCAAAAGATATAATTGCGATGGAGAAGGTACAGAGAAGGGCTACCAAAATGATAAGGGGAATGGAACAACTCCTCTATGAGGAAAGACTAAAGAGGTTAGGACTTTTCAGCTTGGAGAAGAGACGACTGAGGAGGGGATATGAGAGGTGTTTAAAATCATGAGAGGTCTAGAACGGGTAGATGCAAATCAGTTATTTACTCTTTCGGATAGTAGAAAGACTAGGGGGCACTCCATGAAGTTAGCATGGGGCACATTTAAAACTAATCTGAAAAAGTTCTTTTTTACTCAACGCACAATTAAACTCTGGAATTTGTTGCCAGAGGATGTGGTTAGTGCAGTTAGTATAGCTGTGTTTAAAAAAGGATTGGATAAGTCCATTACCTGCTATTAAGTTCACTTAGAGAATAGCCACTGCCATTAGCAATGGTAACATGGAATAGACTTAGTTTATGGGTACTTGCCAGGTTCTTATGGCCTGGATTGGCCACTGTTGGAAACAGGATGCTGGGCTTGATGGACCCTTGGTCTGACCCAGTATGGCATTTTCTTATGTTCTTATGAAAAAAAGGGGCAAACAGTGCCAACAGTCATAAGAACAAGGCAACA
This sequence comes from Rhinatrema bivittatum, assembly GCF_901001135.1. Taxonomy (NCBI): domain Eukaryota; kingdom Metazoa; phylum Chordata; class Amphibia; order Gymnophiona; family Rhinatrematidae; genus Rhinatrema; species Rhinatrema bivittatum. The sequence continues at coordinate 380,478,659 of NC_042618.1, forward strand.
GCCCCCCCCCCCCCCCCTTTTTTTTTTTTTACCTTGAAATGGAAGGGTAACTTGAAACAAAAAACAGGCCCTAGCTGGGAATACAGTTATGTTCTACACCTCAAACGAGTTCTTGCTGTCATGTAGGCCATCCCTATCCAAACCGTGGTGCGATGTAAATGTGTGGCGAGAACTCCATGGGGACCGACCACAGGTGAGCCACTAATGCTGCTATGGCTCAGACAGAATAAGCCTTGACATGACCCACCACATTCAAGCCCATCAGGACATAGGAGATGAAATCTGTTAGCCAATTCTGACCTTAGGCAGGAACTTAGAGTGATGTGCAAGACCAGCCTATCTTGATAAAGCTTAGATTAAGGTGGATAAGTTACTAGTGCCTAAAGCTCACTGACTCTGCACAATGAATTGACAACCACCAAAAATATGAATTTCTGTGTCAGTGGCTCAAACGGAGCTTTCATCAGCTGGGACAGCACCACGTTGAGGTCCTATGACACTGCTGGAGGCCTGATGGGAAGCTTCAGTGAAGCAGACCTACGTGAAACTTAACTAAGGGCTGTACACAGATGGGCCAACCAACCTTCTACATGGTGATGGTATGTGCCAACTGCACTGAGATGTACTCTAACCGAATTGGTCCTAAGAGCAGCGTCTTACAACATAGAAGATAGTCAAGCAGTTTTAGTATGGAGCAAAAGAAAGGATCTAGGGCCTTCTGCTCATGCCACACAGCAAATCTCCTCCACTTCAGTCCATAAGACTTCCTAGCAGATGACTTCCTTAAATCCAAGAAAATATGAGACATCCTCAGACATTAAGCAATTTCAGAACTAACCTCTGAATATCTAACTGATGAGCAACTACAATCTGCCTTGAGCCTGAGTTATGAGAGCTGGGAAAATCCCCAGGCTGATTGGATCCCAGATGTCGTCCATTCTGAAGGAGTTGGAACCAGATCTGTCTTCCTTGAGCTTCAACAAGACCTTTATAATCAGCAGGATACACATACATAAGGTCCCTGTCCCAATGTAAGGTGTCAGAGGCTAGTAGAAGAGTGGAACCTTCTGTTCCAAAGAGACACTAACAGATCCACCACTGGGGTTCCCTAGTGGCAGAAAATCTTATCTGCTACTACTTGATCCAGGAAATCATTCATGAGATTGTAAGGATCAACTCAATCTGTCTACCAACATGTTCTCCAGACTGGCCAGGCAAGTAGCCTTGAGAAGCATCCACAAGAGATGGCTCAGCCCTACAGTTGGAGAGCCTCCTGATACAGAAGGTACAAGCCCATACCTCTCTGCTTGTTGATGCAAGACATCGCCACTTGATTGTCCAAGACTGATTAGACAGACGATCTCAGAAAGCCCATATAGCACACCGTATTGCCCGGAGCTCCAAAATGTGTGTGTGACATAACTGTTTCTGGATGGACCAAGAGCTCTGGGTGCAGAGGCCTTCTACATGAGCTCCCCAGCCCAGGTTGGATGCATCTGTAGTCAAATATTAGCTGGAACGGGAACACACAGAAGGGAATTCTCTGGAACAGATTGTCCTAGTGGTAGGTACAACAGAGTCAGGATGCAGTCCAGCAGATCACAAGTGGCCTGCAGCAATTGGAATCTTAAGGTCCATTGGGCTCTCCTCATGAAAAAAAAAAAAAAAAAAAGCCGTACCATGAATGTAACATGCACTGTTGCAGCCATCAACAGGTGCTAAGCCAGGGGTGGGCACTTCCGGTCCTCGAGGGCCACAAACCAGTCTGGTTTTCAGGATATCCCTAATGAATATGCATGACAGATTTGCATACAACTGAGGCAGAGTGCATGCAAATCTCTCTCATGCATATTCATTAGGGATATCCTGAAAACCAGACTGGTTTGTGGCCCTCGAGGACCGGAAGTGCCCACCCCTGTGCTAAGCTGATGTCTGTTGAGTCTGTTGGACCTCCTTCGTAATAGCCATCAAGATGGTGGCTCTCTGCTGCATGAGAAAGGCTTTCACCCGATTTTTGTCTAGCAGAACTAAACTGGAGAGACAGGTAAAAAAATGAGACCGTATTTGATAATGGCCCCTACCTCCTCCAGCACCCGGTCATGTGCATGGACTCCACTGCTCCTGCCCAAGATGCACTCTTGAGCAGTCAATCATCCATATAGGGAAATATGGGCACCCCCAGCTTGCATAAGTACGTTGCTACCACTGCCAGGCATTTTGTGAAAACATGTGGGTACATGCAAGCCCAAATGGCAAAATGCGATACTGGAGGTGGCGGTTTCCCAAATCAGACATTTCCTGTGACTTTAAAATATCTTGTGAGTACAGGCATCCTTGAGATTGAGAAATCATAGCCAGTCCTCTTTTTGAAGAAAGGGAACTAAGATACCCAAGAAAGCCATCTTTAACTTTTCTCTTAACTTGTTCAAGGTCTTTAGATGTAGAATGGGATGGAGTCCCCCTGTTTTCTTTGGAATCAGGAAGTACTTGGGAGTAGAATCCTCACCCTCTCCGCCCTGGTAAAATGGGCTCGAACAGGACCATCTATGACCACTTATTTACTAACTTGACAATAAAAGCTGTTGCTCCACTCCATTGTGAATTCGGAATTTTGAAAATAGAACACAGAAAATACCAGACCATTGCAAAAATAATGCCAAAATACTTGCACATTAAAATTTCTCATATTTAGAGGATTAAACTGACTTTTCTTTTCATAATTTAACCACATCTTTATTTTACAAGCACAGGACAAGATCAGAGCTAGTGGTATAACCAAATAAGATATTTAAACATGAAGAATCAGATCACAATCCCATTTTCCAATCAATGTGAAACAATGAACAAGCCACTTAATCTCCAAGAATAAGAGCAACATTAAAATCTTGTTAAGATAGGCTCGAGGAAGGGAAAAAAGTTCAAATAGATTAAAACACACATATGAATGACTCCAAATTACTTGAATCAACTGCTAAGAATAGGAATATGACAAAAGCACTTATGTTGGCTATATAAAAGTGCTAGAAGTCTAAAAAAAATAAAAATAAATAAAATAAAAATTGTAGAGTCAAATGTATGGCTCTTAATGAAAATATAGGAATAACAGGATCTGAGTTGGTGAAAAGGAGACAAATCAATGGGACACTGATCCCAGGGTACATAATATAGTGAAAATGACAGTGCAGACTGAACTGTGGTGGGGTGCAGGGTTGGAAAAAAAAGAAAAATAAAACTACACCCACCCAGGAGCCAAGTTGAAAAATGGGAGAGGAGAATATTCATTCCACACAAACAAGCCTCACTGATCCAAAGAAATAGGTCTACTCCCGGTAATTCTTTTGGAAGTGACTGCCCATTGGGACTACTGCAGAAGGAACCCCTGATCCAGGGCTACTCATTTGATCAGTGAGGAAGTCCTAGCATTGATGGCTCCAGACCCAACATCAGAAAGGGCAGATTTCTACTTGTTTTGAAAGCCAAAAGGGATTATCCTCTGGGAGCTGAGATTTTGACTCTCCCAAATCCTTACTATCATCAAGACCTTTCCAAACACTAAATTCCTCCTTGAAGGAAAACTTGCAGTGATGAGACACCCAGTTCCACAGCAACAGCCTCCATGCAGCAATAAGAAGCTGCCAATCGAGAAGTATAAGGTTGTACACTGAATCAGTAAAAAGCGCAACTCAGTAACTAAAACTGCTACATCCAATGCACTAAAGTGCAAAACACACCCTCCACAAATGGAGGATTGAATGGCCAAGGCAAAGGAGTTCTAGCACCTTTTTCGGGGACCCAAGAAAGTAGAACAGAGCTGGCAATCCATTCTAGCGGAAACAGAACAGAGCCGGTAGTTGCATAGATCATTTAATGTACCCCAGTCCTTAGATGAAGTAGAGCAAAACAGTGTGTTGGAGCTACTTACCTTGAGACGAGAACCACCATGTTGCTCTGATTCTTGTGCAATTGCCTAGCAGAGTTGAGGAGACTGACTGAGAACAGCCAAGGCCAAAAAGACATGGGGTGAATCAACCCCACTGCTTCTGCTAGTGCTTGGTGTGTTTGGCTTCCTACTTATACTATTATCCCAGGCTCTGCTGCTTTTGATGCTGATCACCACATCTGTGAAGATTAAAGGGCCAAGGAAGTGAATGAGATGAGTTTAGGGGCAGTGATTGGAGGGAGGGAAAAGACTGAGTGAGTGTAGGGAGAGACTGTGGGGAAAGTGGAAAAAGTCAGATGAAAGGTACTACAGAGGGTGAATGAGAGGATCCAGAGGGACTATGAGATCAGAGTAGTGTGGGTGGGTGGGGAAGTTTGTAAGTGAAGTGATAGGAGGGGATAGGATAGGGTGTGGTGGAGGGAGAGAGTGAGAAGAGTATGTGCTATTGCTCCCTCCCTTCCACCCCCAGATAGGCAGACAGCAGACCGATCTTGAATTCTAGGTGCCACACCCATTTCCAAGGAGACGGTGGAGAGCATACATTAGTCTGCATCCTTCCCCCAAGGCAGAGGTGAGCCAGCAGATTCTTGCTTGAAGAGGAGGTCTCTACCTTACAGGCTGAGGAGAAGAGTTGCTGGAAATGGTAATTTTCTAGTTAGAGGAGGAAATTAAGACCACCAAGGACAGAGGGTGAGATGGGCTGTAGAACCACTTGGGGGGGGGGGGGGGGGGGGGGGGAGGGGAAATTGCAAGGATCACTGGAGCTTTAATTGGGGGCTAGGGATAGAGGATCAGGGTCACCAGGGCAGAGAGGAGGAAGAGGAGGTTAGAGTCCCATTTGGGTATGAGAATTTATGGCCATATCTGGCCCCTCCCCACCTTTCTCATCCTCTTCCACATACTATGTCACAGGGGCTCGGCACCATTTTGATTACTGGCAGCCGACGGCCCAAGTGCAGGAGATAGTTCCCGGACCACCAGGGACTTTTGGCAGGTCTTGGGGTGGTCAGGAGGGTGGGGGGCTGTAGGTAGTTTGTTGGGTTTTTTTTAATATTCGCTCCATAAGACACACAAACATTTTCCCCCCACTTTTGGGGGGAAAAAAAGATCGTATTTTTCACTCCATAAGACGCAATGTCCACTGGGGCAAAGAGGAGTAATAACAGCTTCAGGCCCAAAGAACAGCAATCACTGTGGTGGTGGGATTAAGATGCCTGAAAGAGCAGCTTTCAAGCTTTAAAAAAAAAAAAAGATAATTCTGATTCTACCTGCCTCTGCCCCCTAAAAATATTCTACCACTTGTGGAGCAGCACAGTAGATTAAGGATGAAAGCAGCAATCATGATAAAAGCATTGCGAGGAACAAAAACACTCTTGAATCCCTACAGGATTGAAATGCTATATGTGATGGGGAAGCTAGCACTACATGCATACTACCATTCACCTGACCAGGATGATGAAAGACTGAACTGTTGAAAGATTAAACAGATTAATAAAATTGGAAAAAAAATGGGAGATTTCCACTATTCCTGTATTAAAGAGATTAGTCTCAAAGCATGCTAGGGAAATACATTTCTAGATGCTATAAAATGTCAGTTTAGTGAAGTAACAGTTCTGGAATAGACTAAAGAGAAAGTTACTTTAGATCTAGTTCTTAATGGAATGTAGGACCTAGTGCTAGGGGTAAACATGGTGGAGCAGCTGAACAACAATTATAATCAAATCATTGCAAGGAGAATAAAGTAAACTACTGCATTAACATTTAAACTGCAAAAAAGGTACATTATGATAAAATAAGGAAGTCAGAAGGAAACTAAAGAGGATGTTTTAATTTGATGCGATCCACTATAAACAAAACTTGATAATGAAGAATATAAATTGTAACTAAATAAAAAAAAGTAGTTCCAAAGTTTAAACGTTAGCATGAGGCATGGAGAGTACTTTTACAAAATGTACTGCACACAATTAAAAAAAAAAGTAACAGAACCAAAGGATTGCCAACACATTAAAATGGTACTGTGAAAGAATATTAAACAAAAAGATTTTTTTTAAGACATGGAAAGTAGGCCCGAATGAAGAAAATAGGTATGAACATAAGCAAGGCAAGTTAAATGTAAAACATGACACAGGCCAAGGTAATCCAGGGATGAAATTGGTCATAGACGCAAAAACTAAAAGGTTTTACAAGTACATCAAAAGCAATAATCCTAAAAAGGGAGACAGTAGGACCATCAGATGGTCAGCAGGTGAAAGAATGTTCAAGAAGGATAAAGGCCATAATAGAAAAACAATTCATTCTTTGCTTTGATCTTTACTAACCTATCATTAAAATCATCTACTATACCTGAAGACTGGAGGGTGGCTAATGTAACCCCAATATTTAAAAGGGCTCCACGGGTGATCTGGGAAACTACAGACCAGTTAGCCTGATTTCAGTGCCAGGAAAATAAATTGTGGAAAATGTTCTAAGGATCAAAACCATAGAACATATAGAAAGACATGGTTTAATGGAACAAAGTCAGCATGGCTTTACCCAAGGTAAGTCTTGCCTTACAAAAATGCTTTACTTTTTTGAAGGGGTTAATAAACATGTAGATAAAGGTGAACCAGTAGATGTAGTGTATTTGTCAATGCCTTCTGAAAATCCAAAGTTCCTCATGAGAGGTTTCTAAGAAGAGTAAAAAGTCATGGGATAGGTGGCAATGTCCTTTTGTGGATTACAAAATGGTTAAAAGACAGGAAACAGTAGGATTAAATGGACAATTTTCTCAGTGGAGAGGAAAGGGTGGGCAGTGGAGTGCCTCAGGGATCTGTACTTGGACCCGTGCTTTTCAATATATTTGTAAATGACCTGGAAAGGAATACAAAAAGAGTGAGGTAATCTTTGCAGACGAAACAAAATTATTCAGAGTGGTTAAATCACAAGCAGATTGTGATAAGTTGCAGGACCACCTTGTGAGGCTGGAAAATTGGGCATCCAAATGGCAGATGAAATTTAATATGGATACGATGTTAGGTTCCATATTAGGAGCTACCACTCAGGAAAGATCTAGGCATCAGTGGATAATACATTGAAATTGTCGGCACAGTGTGCTGTGGCAGTCAAAAAAGCAAAAATGGCCTGGATTTATCAAAATGCACTATTATCGCAAGCGATAGGAAAAGGTATGTGTTTTATGGTAACAGGCAGTTTATAGCAATTTGCACTAATAGCTATGCGAAGTGCTATCTTAGCGCAAATTGCAATAACTTTTTCACACTTTGCGATAAGTGTCAGAATTGATGTATTTCCTACATACAACCACTGAGGGGACAATGTATAGTAGGTTTAAACTCAGCGAGAGAGAGAACGAGAGAAGCCATAATGCCCTCACACTGGATAGGTATTTATATCTCTATGGGAGGCCCACCTAGTCACTCGAGGTGAGGTTTAGGTATTAGTGTAGGAGTTAGGGGCCACTTTGCATGTCAAAGTGAGACGTACGAACAGAACAGTGCTCTCTTGTGAAGATTTGATGACCTTCGGAGTGAGGAAACTCACCCAAAGATGAGATTTGTGCAATGTTCTCTCAACCTAGCTTGATGTTACCTAGGTAGAGAGTACCTATCTAGTGTGAGGGTATTATGGCTAGGTGCTCTCTTCCCCCCCCCGGCCGCCAAGGAGGGCCCTAATAGCTTGGCTGGCTCTCCAGGACCTTAAAACGGCAACCGAGATAAAGCCCTATCGCACGGCTTTACGCAAATGAAAAAGGTAAAGTTAAAATTTGCGTTAAAGCCATGCGATACGGCTTCACAAAACTGTGAGCCCAGCCTACTTGGCCAAAATTCCCGCTCAAATATCCTCCCCTTTTTCTCATTTGCATCGCATCAAACGTTATGGTGCTTTCGCATGCGTTAAAAGGCATTTTTTGCATACAAAAATGCCATATACCACTTTGATAAAATGACCCCCAATGATGGGAATTAGGAAGGGAATGGTGAATAAAATAGAAAATGCCAAAGCCTCTGTATTGCTCCATGGTGAGAACACACCTTGAATAGTGTGTACAATTCTGGTCGCATCTCAAAAAAAAGATATAGTTGTGATTGAGAAGGTACAGAGAAGGGCGACTAAAATGATAAAGGGGATGGAACAGCTCCCCTATGAGGAAAGACTAAGGAGTTGGAGAAGAGACGGCTAAGAGGGGATATGATACAGGTCTAGAACAGGTGAATATGAACTGATTATTTACTCTCAGATAATGGAGAAATTACTTACCTGATAATTTCGTTTTCCTTAGTGTAGACAGATAGACTCAGGACCAATGGCATAGTGTACTCCGGATAGCAGTTGGAAACTGAGTCAGATTTCAATCTGATGTCAGCACTACATATACCAGTGCAGGAAGCTCTGCTCTTCAGTATTCTCCTCGAAAAGCAATTCTGAATATATGTGTGTTTGAATAACTTGGTTAACTCAATCCACTTAATTGGAACTGGTTGACGTGATTTCTAGCTGGAGACCACCAGTGCATTGAACCGAGAAACGCCGACACCCAGCAATTATGGGTGTCTTAACTAGGGGTAAAGTCTGGCTTACCTGTACTTGTCTTGCTCTGGGGGATTTGTCACCCAAGGTTTCCAGATTTTGGGGCAGCCGTGGGCGGGATGCTGAGTCCATCTGTCTACACTTAGGAAAACAAAATCATCAGGTAAGTAATATCTCCATTTCCTAGCATGTAGCAGATGGACTCAGGACCAATGGGATTGCCTGCCTGGTATCTCTGAATTGACCAGACTTCTGCCAAGACAATTAAAAAAAAAAAGAAAAAAAAAGTACCAAACTGTGTCTAGGAGTCTTTGCAGCTTGGGATCCTCTAGATTAAAAAATTAAAAAAAAAAAATTAAAAAAAATTAAAAAACTAGCTGCTCCAGATCTTCCCCAACTAGGAACCTCCCCAACCAAGGTTTAGACCACACAGCTGCAGTCCAGTTTCAAAGCCAAAGTAGTCTTCTGGCCACCATGGCTAAAGCCACAGACCTAGAACTCTGGAGAAGATCGTACAAAGCATAAGCTAAGGCGGCCATAGCCAACTTCATCCTGGCTGCATCCTCACTTTCTGGGAGCTACTAATTCCACCACAAAAGCACCCTAACCACCATGCTGCCAAAACAGAAATCTGAACTGCTACAGCAGAAGAGGTAAACAGATGCTTCAAAGGGATTTCAATTTTCCTATTCTGAGAATCTTTTAGGGAGGTGTTGTCTTCCACTGGAATAGTAGTATGTGTATTAACCATGGCAACCAAGGAGTGTACCTGAGGAACCTAGAATAAAAACACTAAACCACTTCTGAGGAAGTAGCTACAACTTCAGGAGATTCTTAACTCCCTTAGGACCACTCTGGGGATTCCCACTCATACAGCATCTTCTCTTCTACCTCAGATTGTAATGGGAATGTTCTAGTGAACATTCAGACTCCCTTAATTATAGGGTCTCAGACAGCTCCCCAACCTTGGCATCAGCAATCTAGATAGGAAACCACCTAATTAAAGCCACGGTCTCATCCCTGCAGAAAAGATAGATAACAGTCATCCTCCCTAGCTTAAGGAAACACTCCTTCTTCCATGGAGACACAACTGGCTGAATCCATGTTCATCTGGAACTTCCTTGTTCCACTCTGAGTTAGGAACAGTAACCCTAGCTGCTCCGCTGGAATGCTTCCTGATTCCCAGGGTGAGAAGTACAAATCCCATTCGAGGCTCATGCTTCTGGTAAAGACTCCCCAGATTTCTTAGCCTAACCCAAAGCAACCTAGTTTAAAAATTTCTTCCACAAGAGACAAGGCTGGGGGGCCCCTATCAAAAACCCTGGAGGCAAAGGCAGGACACTGAGGAAAGCGAAGTGCCCATAGGAGACTGCAACATAATAGCCACCATTCCCGCCAAAAACTAGTACTTCTGCAGCCTCATTAGCACCCCCCCACCCCCAATACCATTCGCCTGTGAATCAGTTCTCAGGTCAGAGACAGGAGCTGTGGCCTGCAAGGTGCATGCCCCAGGGACTTTCCCCAACGTGGACAAAAGCCGAAGAGGCCCCATGACGGTGGAGGTATACCTATATCCACATGTGCCACTGGGGCGGCAGTGTTCAGACTGCTCCATGCTAGCAGCCACTGAGAGCAATAAAAACATCTAAGACACACCACCTCTTCTCCCTACAAAGACTTACTTTCAACCAAAAGTCTCCCACTGCCCCCCTGGAGGCCTCAGAAGAGTGAGCCTCGCTTTGGAGTTGTAACTGTCTTTTTAAATTATAGGCAACTGGGCAGAAGCAGCAAAGGGCGGGGGGGGGGGGGGGAGGAGGAGGGAGAGGTATAAGGATTCTCTCACAAGGAAAACCTGCTTCTCCACAGAAATTCCATTTTTTTTTTTTTTTTTTTTTTAAAGCTGCCCCAGATTGCTACTAAGTCCCCTCTGGGCCTGGTAACCTCTAACCAGCAGGCTTGTACTGTTGGGAGTACCAGTAGCCTGGCCCTAAGCCTGCTTTGGAGTTGGGTTTTTTTTTTTTTTTTAAATCCTCCTGCACTATCAGTGAGTCTTACCATCTGCTGGAGGCAGAGAATACTGGGTTTCCTCTATGCTGCACTACCCGTAACTAGGGGTGATGTTGTCAGAGAAAAAAAGTGTGCTCTGCTTCCATCTGCTGGTAGGGAGACAACACACACACTTGCTGGACTGGTCTGGTGTAGCATGGAATGGAAATGGCAGATGAAATTTAAAGTGGACAAGTACAATTGATGCACCTAGAGAAAAATAACCACAATTTTAGGTAGACGATGGGTTCCGCATTAGGAGTAACCATCCAGTAAAGAATCTAGGAGTCATGGCAGATAGAAAGTTGAAAAACTCAGCTCAGTGTTCAGCAGCGGCCAAAAAAGCAAACAATGCTACAAATCATTCAGAAAAGAATGTAGAATAAGAAGTAGATAGTCATAATGCCTCCGTATATTTCTGCTCACTGCATCTCGAAGAATATAGAAGGGTTAGAAAAGGTAGAGAAAAAGGCAACAAAAATGGTTAAGGGGTTGGAACAGCTTCCTTATGAAGGCTACACAGGTTAGAACTCTTCAACTTGGTGAGCAGACAATGAGATCTACAACATCATGAATGATATAGAACAAGTAAATAGGGAACAGCTATTTACTCTTTCAAACACTAAGATTAAGGGATACTCCTTTAAACTAACAAGTACGTACAAGATTTAAAACAAATTTGAGAAAGTATTTTTTCACACAATGCAGAAAGTTGTAGAATTTGTTGCGGGATGATGGAGGTCAAGTCAACTAGCATAGCTGGGTTTAAAAGGATTTGGGCAAGTTCATGGAAGAAATACCCATAGTTATTAACCAAGTGGCTCAGGGAGACCCATCACTTACTGCGAGTGTGTAGCAAGCAATTTAATCTACTTTTAGGTATTGGCCACAAATCAGACAGAATTATGTTTGATGGACCTTTGTTCTGATCTAGCATGGCACTTATGTTCTTATAAAACTATAAACTAGCAAGAGCCCGATATTCGTACTAAGCAAAATGGTGGAAGCTATTGTTAACAGAATTACAAGGTATATGGAACCACATACAATAGTGGGGACATGCCAGTACAAATTCAGCAGAGGCAAGTCATTTATTAATCTAATAGAATTCTTGACTGTTTATATAAATAATTGGATATGGGTGATGCTGGTCAATATAGTGTATCTGAATTTTCAGAAGGCATTTGATAAAAGTTCCTCAGGAAAGTCTTTAGGAAATTATGAAGTCATGTGCTAGAAAGCAATGTATTATTGTGATTGGCAAGTGGTTAAAGGATAGGAAATGGTCAGTTTTTCTAAAGAATAAGAATAGCAAGATGCACCAGGATCTGTACTAGGATGAATATTAAAGTATACTCCTTAATGATTTGCAAAGTTGCAGATAACACAAAATTATTCTAAGTAGTTAAAATATGAGTTGATTGTGAGGAATTGCACGTAGACCTGGGGTGAAACTGAACACGGACAAGTGCAAAGTAATGCATATACAGGAAACCACCATAATGCTAGGAGGTCCAGGGGAAAAAAAAAAAAAAAGCCCTGGCATCATTGTGGACAACATTAAAATCCTAGGAATGATTAGGAAAATAAAAGGAGAATAAGAATATCGTGCTGCCTCTGTACCATTCCATGGTAAGACATTTGAATACTGTGTGCAATTCTGGTCACATCTCAAAAGAGATATAGCAGAATCAGAAGAGGTACAAAGAAGGGCAACCAAAATAAAGGGAATGGAACAATTCCTCCATCAGGAAAAGCTAAAGAAGGCAGATGAAATTTAACGTAGGTAAGTGCAAAGTGATGCATATATGGAAAATTAACCCTTGCTGTAGTTATACAATGTTAGGTTCTACCTTATGAGTTACCGCCCAGGAAAGAGATCTAGGCGTCATAGTGGATAATACATTGAAATCATCAGTCCAGTATGCTGTGGCGATCAAAATAGCAAAGTGTTAGGAATTAAGAAGGGAATGAAAAATAAAATTGAGGATGTCATAATGCTTCTGTATTGCTCCATGGTGAGACCACACCTTGAATACTGTGTGAGTTCTGGTCATTTCATCTCAAAAAGGATATAGCTGCACTGGAGAAGTTGCCCTTCGCTGCACTCAAAATAAGGGGCATGGAACGGCTGCCCTATGAGGAAACGTTAAAGAAGTTAGGGCTGTTCAGTTTGGAGAAGAGTCGACAAGTCTACAAAATCATGAAAGGACTTGAACTAATGTAAATTGGTTATTTACTCTCTCAGATAATAGGACCACCAGGGGGCTCTCCATGAAGTTAGCAAGTAGCTCATTTAAAACAAGATCAAACATTTTTTTCACTCAGCACATAATTAAGCTCTGGAATTCATTGCCAGAGGATATGGTTACAACAGTTAGTGTAACTGGGTTTAAAAAAAGTTTTGGTTAAGTTCCTAAAGGATAAATCCATAAACTGCAATGACAATTAATAAGCAATAGTAGCTTGTGATCTAATGTTTGGGTACTTGCCAGGTACTTGTGACTTAGATTGGCCATTACTGGAAACAGGATACTGGGCGTGATGGTTTGACCCAGAATTACAAATCTTATGTTCCTCAGTTCGATGTGCAGCATATAGAATGTTATGTAATTATTCAGAAATGAATAGTAAAACAGAAACAGCAAAATGCCTCCAGCGATCCACTATGCAACCCCATCTTCAAACACACTATGCGCAGTTATGGTTGCCATGTCTCAAAAAGATAGAGACCTAGAAAAAGTATTGTGAAGGGTGACAAATGTGATACAGGGAATGGGATGACTCCCCTACAAATAAAAGCTAATCATCTAGCTCTTCAGCCTGAAGATATAAAAGGTTTTATTATGAGTGGTGTGGAACAACTTAATAGGGAATAGTTATTTACTCTTTCCAGTAGGACCAATGGACACTCCATGAAACAGATTTAAAACTAATTTAAGAACATGTATATTTTCACTCTATGAAGATGTAGAATTTGTCATCAGAATGGTTGAGGCTAGTAATTCAGCTGAGTTTTAAAAAGGCTTGAAGAAGTTTATGGACAGGTCTGTCAATTATTAGCCAGATAGACTTAGGAATCGCCACCTCTTACTTCTGGGAATGAGAAAAAAAAAAATAGATCTCCCAATTTGGATGAGCTAGGTACTTCCAAATGACTGTCAGATAGCATGCTGGGCTTGGACCATTGGTTTGAACCTAGTACGGTACTTATGTTTTCGCACAGCAATTTCTAGGTGCTTGGCTTACCTTATACAGCAAGATGCACGGAGACCAGGATCAATAAGTAGCATCTACGAACTACAATCACAGCTTTAACATCCATTTTAGCTGCTATTTTTAATAAAAATGGCATCTTCAGAAATGAGGGCAACTAAGGTCCTTTCTAATCGCAAATGGCAATTTTCACGTGTTTTGAAATCTTACACATTTTCACCAATTACTTTATTCCTTCAAAACAGCCATTTGAGTTAACTTTTCCCTTACAACACTCATGGTTTGTGCCTATGCATGGCAGCCTAAAAACTCAATTTCTGCAAGTATTCACCAAAAACTTCAAATTTCAAACTTTGTTTTTTTTAAAGTCATATACACTAACCTCCTTTTCCAAGAGTTCACTATGAACCAAGCAGGCTTTTTTGTAAGTAAAATTAGTCACTGAATTCGGTTCCAAGTATGATGAACGCAGAATTTTCAAAACTTCTTCAAACTCTCGAGAACCCGAAGTTATTGGCTGACAAAGTTCTACAACAACAACAAAAAAAAAAAAAAAAGCCCCATTACTAACCACGAAGATAGCCATGATCCAAAACTATTTAAAAAAATTCAAGACAACTAAGTGCTATTAATTTTGATGTTACAGTAAGATATTTATTAAGTTACTGACTAGAAGTACAATTTTAAAGTTGGCAAATACAAAAATATTGATACTTAAGTGACATGGCATTTGGATATATTTACTTAGGGAAACTATCCCACACATTCAATAGAGAATTATATAATTTTATTTCAACAAGACATGGTTTGAACAGAGTAAGCTGCTGTTTACAACTTTTAATAAGTTATTTCATTTTCTTTGCACAAGTCATAAAACACATACTGTATCTCAGAAAACATGTCCCACTGAAAAGTGCAATAATGGAGAGAGGCATTTTTATTTGCACCAGCATACACCATAAAATATTGGCCAAGTGATGTTTATCTGTAACAAGGTTTCAAACCTTTAGGCTTCTAAGTGTCGTAGATTATCAACATCATAGTTGAGGGATCTTATATAAAGCATCTCATCCATAGTTTTGTATCTTAGACTATGCATTTCCATGACATTCCACTGAAGTCTCTGTGTCAGATAGAAGCTTAGGTCCAAGTATAAAGAATCTTTTGATACTTGCAATTGTACAAATACTTACTAAAAGTAGAACTTTTATTTCCAGGGGTGAAGAAATAAAATGTACCAAGTCACCCAAGAATTGATACCTGGCATCTACCCAGATGAAGTCACTGTAGTGTGTTTAGACCCACTAGAAGCCATGCAGCCCACCTGGGCCCAGGAGGATCCACTATGGCTGGCCTAGGACCAAAGCATGCTGGAATCACTTTAACAAGTCTAGCTCATGAAGCCTGAGACTCAGAGCTGCTCGCTACCTACCCAGAAGAGGGAAGAAAATAAGCAAAAGAGGTGTTGAAGAAAGGGAAAGTATAAAATCCCAAAATTGACAAAAACTAAACAGAATGGAAGCAAAAAGATATACTGCGAAAAAAAAGCTGCAAAATAGCAAACAAAAACAATTTACTCCAAATCGTAAAAATTTGCATTGATGGCCAAGTTTTCATATATTTCCCTCTATTGCCATTAAAATATTTTAGTCTAAAGGTCACTGAAAATCCAGATACTGTATAAGATTAGGGGAAAAAAAGAGCTAACAGTCACTTGCATACTGTTTTAGCATACAAATGTTATTAAAATTTATAGCGCTATTAGACAAAAAAAATAAAAATAACTCCCCCCAAACAAAACCCATTGCATCCACAGGAAACAAATTTTAGATTAGGTTCAATAAATTTCCTCAGCCAATGCTGGGCACTTTATGTGGAAGACCTCTATTTGACCACTTAACAGTTTTCTGTTCACTGGGAGCAAGCATGAGCGACAGCAATTACAAAGTGCTGACATCTACAAGTGGTATTCAGGATGTATACACGAGTTCCACATGGCATTACCATGTGAGGCCCAAAGCTGCAATGGTTGGGTTACAGGAGGATTTTTAATTGTTTAAAAAAAAAAGTTCTATCACCCAATGGCTACAAATTAAGGACCATGCTTCCTCAGTTTCAAAATTCCCCTCCACCTTCAATGCCAGTGAATGGGATTAATGCAGGTTCCAACTGGGTTGAAAGCTCAGGTACAGAAGAAAATCAAGATGGAAAAAAAAAAATTAGATGTCCTTTTTCATATTCTTATTTACTGCTAAAATTTTACAGTAGCAAATTTAGGGCAGAGAAGAATCAGTTGGATTAAAAAATACAATCGTGAAAAAGCATGATAGACATTCTGAAGTCATGATTGTGTTTCAATGAAAAATAAGCTTCCTTTACTATGTACATATCCAAATAACTGGGCAAATAAACAAAGCACTTGAGAAGTTAATATCTAAATAGAGGAAGTTTATATTGAGAAAGCTGCTTCCAGGACTGGTCTGGTGACTCAATAGCAGTTCTGTGCACTGTCATTCCCAGTCAGTGCTAGGAATATTACAGAAGGCACATTCACAGACACTGGGCATAGGGAATCCCAATCAATACACAGCAATATCCAGTGGCTGAATGCAGAGCCCGAAATTGTAGTGTTCTGGAAGTAGTCCTGGTGCATAGCCCTCGACCAAGGACGGTCCCTGAAAGGACTGAACTGGGCAAGCTGGGAGGGGGTAATATAAAAACAGGGAAAAATGCCCAGGTAGTTGAAAATGAAAGCTCATGGTGCCAGATCCCAGTCCCAACTGGGTTAGAAGTCAAAAGGAGCAAGAAAACTTTGTATCTGAATGTAATCTTCTTTGAAGTGCTGGAAGAAGTGGAATATAAATCAAATAAATAGCTGAATTGGGGGATGGGGGAGAGGGAGCTGCTTCGCAGAAGTATATTTGAAAATAAAGTCACAAAAAAGCCAAACTCAAAGGAAGATGACAATATTCAAAAACAAAACCTAGTTTAAAAAAAAAGTAGGCCCAGGAGCATTAGCCAGCCATACTGTATTTTCTTCCACAAAAAAAAAAACTGTAGAATATTTTCAAACAGTATACTCCCATTACAATACTGTACAAAAAAGGTGTTGGCGTATCCAAAATTTTACACCATAGGTAATTCATGTAATATCTATGTTCTGTTCCCAGTTTCAGTGTTTCCACTAGTGCCATAAAGACTGAACAAATATAGATCTAGGGTAAAACTACTTCCATAACTATTTGCATTTCTTCTGAATTGCAAAACTAATAGGTCAACAGCATAGCTGTTTTACTGCTTAACTAAAACGCCTCAACCTATTTCCCTCTAAAATCTACTGTACCACTTTTTTAGTAAAACATTCCACCACATTTTTTGCATAGTGCTTTTTCAATAGCCTAAAAAAAAAAAAATGAATGTTTAGCCCAAAGATATCTAATGATAATCCTTCAAAAAAAATTCTCTACTAAGCTAACAAACTGCAGGGCTTATAACTCTGGTTCTAGAAGACCACGAGCAGTTGTGTTTTTCATGTAAAAAGATTAGACAAGTTACCTTGGTTACTTGACCAAATGTCTAAGTATCTCAAATATTTACTGCACATATTCTGAAACCTAAACATCTGCAATACTCAAAAGGCACAAGTCAAACACCAACATAGTAGACAAATGCCTATGCCTTATGTTCTTAACAAGTTTCACTTTAATATGGAAAAAAATTAGTAGAAAACTAAATCTTTAATTCAGGCTACTGATGTTTTACCTAAGTTTTTCCACTTTTACATCCTCTCTAAATTACATAAGCCAAACAATCTGGCAGAGACATTGAGAAGTCTACTCCAAGATTAGCCATCAGAACCATTCCTGAACAAGCAAGGTTCGTTGCAACAGTTGAAAGTCATCCTTCCTTCCAATCCAGCATGCATTACCTTCACAACATGCCAAGCTCCGCAAACCCAAAGACAACTCAAATTAGTCTTCTGTGGCACAACTAATCCACAGGCCTGGCATATGCATTACATTATCCATAGCTTATTGTATGTCTTCCAATACATATGTTGGGTGAACATGTGGGAGACCAGGGAGGAGAAGTCATCTCCACTTCCTCCTCATTTTTTGGTAGCCAGCACTGTTAAGTATCAATTAAGGTAACTGGATCTTAAAACCATTTACATTAAAGCATAATCCTCAAATAAAATGCATGATCCAGCTCACAAAAATATTTTTATCCAAAGAAGCAAAAAGTCATAGTAAGCTTAAATTCAAAATTGAACACTTATTCAGTATGCTGAAAAGTAATGTATAAAGGTCTGAACTATTAAAATAAGTTTGATGACAGCTTTAATGCAAAATATTTTTCTCTATGTTCAGCCTTTGAAAGATTCAACCCATTATTGATTTTGGTCTTTACATGTGTCCATACAATAATCTGGACATGCATATCTTATCTTTCAAACAGAATCCCAACTTGTTTTATACTACTTCAAAATTCATCTTTGGTGTGAAAAGTTTGCCAACCGATTTTGTTTGATTTGTATTTTTCGAAAAGGTAAATTACTTCCAAGCTATGGTTGTCTACGGCAAAAAGAGAAGAAAGAACAATGTGTTAGTAGAGCTGGTCCATGAAAGGCAAATGTTTTGATTGTGAGCCCGAAGATATCTGACCCATAGTTCATTGACGAAAAGGTGCATATTGAGGCCAACCTAATGGCTCAACGCCATACTTTACAGCCATCTGAAGGGACTTGGATTTGATTCCAAAATCAGGTCTTCTGCTCCCCCAAGCAGGCAAGGGAGGGGAATGCTGCGGTGGCAGCATTCGCAGTTCCTGAGGTGAGAGGAGTCAAGTCATCATATAATGGCAAAACTTAATGGCCAGATTTGGAGCCCCTTGATTGCAGGGTTATTTAATAGCACTTATTGGTTCCTGAAGCAGCCCTGATGCATAGTCCCTGGCTAATGACTGTCACTGCATAACTGGACTAAATAAGCTGAGAGGGTACCTAAAATAAAAATTCCTTGATAGCTGCAAATGAAGGTTCATGGCACCAAATCACAGTTTTGGTTGGAAACCCAAAGAAGCAGAAGAAAACTGCCATGTCAAAAATGAGATATCTTGCAAAGTTGATGAGTAAGATTCAGCAACATACAATTTTGGCTGAAATTAAAGAAAAATTATAGTCTGTGTAGGAATAAGAGCTCTTCATTTTGCCCACAAAATCTGTTTAATACCATAGTCCCTTTAAATAAAAAGGGCCACTAGAAGGCAACATCCACACCACTAACATAGATTTACAGACCAACACAGAAGGCAAATCATTTTCACTTTTTATGAAATATTAAGAACAAAAGAAAGCTATCCATTTAAGTTTTCAATATCAAAACATAGAGTTGAATGTGTTATCTGTAAACACAAGTGAAATACTAATTATGTGGTCCAACATACTCAAGAAATCCAACTGTCTTCGGGTATAATGAATCCAGAGGTTATTTCCTTGCTGAAACCCACCCATCACACATGGCTGGGAGAAGGAAAGCAAAAAAAGCCATTTGTGTATTTCATAGAATAAGAACATTTGTCAAGAAGAGTTCTTCAAAAGGTTTCTTATACTTCAGAATCTTCATTTTCAGTTTCTGTTTTCATTTTGCATGGGAATTTCAATATTAGAGCAAAAGAGAAAAATCAGTGGAAAAATGACTTCCACTGATTTTTCTCCTGCGTCATCTGTCATACTTCCACTGACTTTTTGTTGTAACATTGAAATTCCCAGGCTACATAAAAACTGAAAACTTGAGTCCCTACCTATGCTGTACAGCGAGAGAGAAATGGTATTGCAAAAATGAGGCAATAATTTCCTCATATCTAGGCTGCATAACAATCAAGCCACCTCTGTCAACAGCTTGTGGCCATGCCATAATGAATTGAAACGTATTAAAGTCATGAAAATGTAGTTATATATGCATATCTCCTTAAATAGACTGCATTGTTTCACCAAAGACTCAGGGATCCTGCTCATTCTGTTGTATCCTGCAAATAAAAGGAAAAATTCCACACCAACTTAAAAATAAAATTTGCTTTAGGCCTATATAACCTAAAATCTGTAAGAAAGAGCCACAAATTTATCAGACACTCTGATATTTAAATTTGATCCATTTATTAAGCAAAACACATTGTCAATTAGTGGACAAGTCATCTAGTTGTTACTGTAGCAAGTTGTGAAGGAAGAGAACTAGGGAAGCCAATGTTCATATCTTGCCAACATTCCTTGTGACTTGGAGTAAGTTACATCACCCTCCGTTGCCTCAGGTACAAACTTGGATTGTTGGGCTCTGGGAATAGGGAAATACCTATAGTATTTGAATATAATCAGTTTTGATGTGGTTGATCAGTTATAGAATATAAATTTTTAAAAAAAAGTAGCATACCTTTTAGGAGTTCTAAAGTGCCAACCTCATTTAGTAGGTTGAAACAAATCAATTTTAAGTGGCATCAACACAATACTACCTTTTGCACAGGAAAATAAGTAAAACTTGATCTGTATTGAGCTTCTATTAAAACTTCTCTTATCTTGAGAGAAGTCACATGCTGTCTATCCCTGTATGTCTTCTTTGAGAACCAATAGGATGCTATAATTTGGTCTCTCTCATTTTGCCAAATTCTTTCGCTCTCCATGTCTTTCGTGTCCAAGTCAGACCCCTTCTCGTGTAATATGATCTACAACACTGTTTTTTATTATTTAAAAAACTTTCTGCAAAGTTTACCTTGATTCTTTGCTGGTTCTCACCATGTTCCAATTAACATATAGGTTTTTAAAAATACTACTATACTGCCTGCTCTGTGGCTTTTTGTAATACTGTGTTCTACAGCACAGAATATTGTAGTTAGACACTAAAGTAAAGCACTCAAGTGGCAGGAATGGCATCTACAGATGTGACCAACCCCTACTGGCAGAACTATGGTATTAGTCAGTAAAGGAATGTGAACTCAACAGTTGGTCTATACAGGATTAAAAAGATAATGGAAGAAAAGATAAGTGTGCAGGGGAGGTGGGGAGATACTGCCCCATTAGATTTTAATTTTGGCTACTTTTTTGGGTCTACTTTTAAAGTATACTATATATTTTCATTACATATTAAAATCACATTATGTACAACTTTTCTTCCACAGATATGACACACCTAAACACATAGTACTTAGTATGACAAATATTTACCTAATAGTTTTTGAAAAAGAAATTAAAGACAAAATTATGCTTTTAAAATGTGAAGCATTCCCTAAACATTTTGGTCCCGTTTCCTGCTTCTCCTTTGGGTTTATAGCTGAACTAGAACCAGACTACAGCATCATAAGCCTTTGGTTGCAGCTATTTTCTCTCATCTATACTCATTTAGACTAGCAACCACAACAACCACCCAAGCACCATAGTTTCCCCCTAAAACCTTGTAATCATAGATCCTACATCTAGGTACTAGATGTCAACCACTGCACACACCTTCCTCTCCCAAGGGGCTATGAACACTGCATCCACAGTATCCCCAACTAACCCAAGGAATAGATGTGATCTAGGTTTTGAACCTAGGTCTTCTGCCTAGCAGTATACAGTACTGCCACTAAGCTGACCACCCAAAAAAAAAAATAAATAAATAAAAAATTGGGGTTGTGGTGTGAGGTGAGGCAGTTTTTTTTCAGCTCCTTTGAACTACCTATTCAGTTAGAACTGGGGCAGGGATTCAACCCAATGAGCCTTCATTTGCCATCGAGGATTTTTCTGCCATTTTATATCCCCTCCCACTTCACCAGGCCATTTATTGCAAAGAGAGAGTCCTCAACTCCTTCCAGATCCACAGAATTACTATTGAATGACAGCTTCCTTCTCACCCACCACCACCACCCTCCTGCCCAAAAAAAGCATCTCCAGCCCTAGAATTGAATTCAGGTCCTCCACTGAGCTAGCTCCAAATAAACACTTTGTGTTTATATAAAATATTGCAGGCTTTGTATAACCAGATTAA
The DNA here is from genome assembly GCF_901001135.1 of Rhinatrema bivittatum. NCBI lineage: Eukaryota > Metazoa > Chordata > Amphibia > Gymnophiona > Rhinatrematidae > Rhinatrema > Rhinatrema bivittatum. The sequence continues at coordinate 380,500,400 of NC_042618.1, forward strand.
TATGAAAATAATCTGCAAAAACAAAAAATAATGTAGAATGCCAAAATGATTGAAGTATAGATTTAATATGGTTCTATATAAAAATTGAACCATATTTTTGCAGCAGTCCAGATTAAATACTGGTCACGATAAGCAAGCTGGACCAAATTCATTGAATTTAGGCAGCACCAGAATTTTTTTTTTTTTAAATAAACTTTCCCCATGGCTGCAAGTTTAGAAGGGTCAGTTTCACACAACCATGTTCTGATCTGAGAACCATGTGTAATCTTCGACATAAGATGTATATTTTTTTTAAAGCTCATAACAAACCTACCTTGATTTCGTCAATCAAAAAAAAAATACAATTAAACTTCTGGATGACGGCTGAAAATGTTTAGGATTAATGCGATCATTGTACTTAATTTGTATTTACTTTAGAAACTTTTCCGTCCACCTCTCTCCCATATCAAAATAAGATCAGCAAACGTAAACAACGGCGCAGTATTATGATTTCCATAGGAAAAAATATTTTTTTTGTATGACCTATGCATTCTGAACACAGAAACTTCAGTGTTGCCAGACTGCTGTAGTAATGCCGTGGAGGCACTTTAATGCAGATGCACTAATTCAGCAAAGGATGTTAACAGCCTGCCTGAGGGAGCCAACCATCTTCTCTCAGCGTGAGCCGCCGCAAAATGGCTAACTCGCCCCTCATCACTTTGCAACTTAACTATTTCAACCCGATCCGCTTTAGAAGGCGTGGATAACTCCGTACACTATCGCTGCGCTAGAGCAATGCTACTTTCATCTATAATTTTCCAAATTCCTACTGGCTACTTGGTGGGGAGATGAACGCATGCAGCTAATACGCGAGCCGTAAAAGAGTCTAATTAAAGGTGAAAGGAGAACAACCTTTCTTTTCTTTGCTTTTCCTTGGAATTTGATAGTTTCTTCTGGGAGGTTCTTCCGAGGTTTTCTGACCATACCCAGTTTCATTTTCATCCGCATTTAGCTCTTGGGAGCTGTTTCTGCGCTGCTTAGCTTTACAGTCGTTCAGCGGCAGTTCCCCACTTTCGGTTCGTTCGCCATTTTGATTGCATTGTGCTTTTCCGTACTGAGCTCCCTGCTTCACCGCGTTGTCTTCGTTTTCCTCTTTTACGTGCCCGCTTTTGTTCTTTTCTCTTCTTGGAGGCTGTTCCTTTTCTTGACTGAAGCTGCTTCCGCTACTAGCCATTTCGAGAACCAAAAACACACTAATTTTCTCTCTCTCTCTCTGTCGCTGCAATTCTTTCTTCTTCTCTTCCTCAGCTCCAAGCCGCCATCTCACTGCTGTCCCTGTGCGTCTGCCGTTTACTTCAACCCACAGAGAACAACGGTGACGCATGATCTTTAAAGGCGGGGTTCGTGCAGATTCCTGCCAATCACAGCAGAGCGCACGAATACAACTACAGAAAAGCATCGCTCTCGCTGCGGGACCGCCAAAACTGGATTCTTTTGACGGAAGGAGAAATAGATTAACGTCTTATTCTTTTTGTAGTGGATTTTTTTTTTTTATCTTTTCGCAATAAGATTTTAGAATTTACTGAGATTATAATAAATACATCGATGTTTTGGCATTCTTTTTAAACTTTAAAGTCGTGGAGAGATACAGTTTAACATACTGAAAAGCTTCGTTGAAGACATTTTACTGAACGGGGGATGTGAATGTTCAAGGAGACCAAACTGAGAGGGAACTGTCGTTCAGGATGTAGAAACTGTTCAGCTCATTGCAGGAGACATTTCGGTTGTAAAGATGAAAATATAACTTTGAATAGAAATAACATTTTGGCCAATCGAATTTTTAAAGCCTCAAATCTCTTTTTTTTTTTTTTTTAGGCCCATACTTATACCGAACTACTGCTGGGATTGTGGCACCATGAGCCTTCATTCACCATCACCTAGGGTTATGGTCCTAGACCGGAAGTTGCAAGAAGGGAACTAACGCTGAGAACACTATGGACTTTACGAGAGGAAGATGTGGTCAAGGCAAATAGCAAAGCAGAGTTTGGACAAGTGCCTGGAAGAAAAGTCTATAAATTATTAGCTTATCCCTCGGAGAAACAATAAGAAATTAATGTACTCTTTGGGAACTGCTGGCTGCTTCCTAGAGATCGAGGTTAGCCACTTTTGGCAACAGGATGCTAGATTTAATGTACCTATGATCTGACCAGGGTGACACTTCTTATGTTCTTGTGATTCTAAATTTGGCCACCAGGTGTTGCACTTAAACAAGGGCCATGAAGCTTTTTGTTCTCCTTAGTACTGCATCTGCAATTGTTGGTTGTGGAAGAACTGACTTGGGAATTAAACTGTGGACCTTCTACATAGCAGGCTGCAGCTCTGTTATTGAAGGATAGGGCTAGCCCAAAGCCTTGTGGTTTTTGGGTTTTTTTAATTATTTTGGAAGGAAGTTAGTGTCTATAGTCTACTCACTCAAATGTGATATGGGATGTAATCACCAAGATACATCAGCTGGAAAAAACCACAGCAACACCTACTTTTGTTCTTGGACTCATGTGTCTGAGATTAATAATGGGCAAGCTTTGAGGCAAAATGTCATTGTTTGGCACTACAAGGCAGACTAATGAGTAGAGCAATGCTTAAACTATAAGACAAGGAGAAAAAATGAATAGAAAAGAGATCTGCAAATACAGATGATTAGTGCTAGGGCATCAAAAGAGGCTTGTCAGATATGAATTCAGCATAACACAGTAGGCATGTTTCCTTATCTTGTGTTTTTATATTTTTATTGTACCTCCAATAAATGAAGGGTGTGCTCTATTAAAATGTGTGTTCTATTAAAATGTTCATTTTGGGGGGGGGGGGTTTCCCTTTTTTTTATGTCATTTATTTAAAACAAAAACTGTCTCTTTCCTCCCACTCACCAAATGCACAAAAATTGAAGACATCCTCCGACCTCTCGCAACTGAACAAACACAGGACTCAGACTGACAGTAACCATTCCGAAAAACTGAAGTTGCAGGGCAGGAGGGATGGGGGAAAAGGGGGATTGCATCTACCTATGGAGATGCCTTTTATTTTCGCAGGGTTGCACGAGGAGAGATCCAGAGTGGGTGGAAGTTTTTGTTTTTTTGTAAGATGGTGGCGGTGGCAGCTTCAAAAGAAAAATGAACAAAATTTAATTTTTCTTTTTGTTTTGAAAACAAAAGAAGATAGGAAATATTGTTGACATTTCCTTTTTCGTTTTAACAACAGAACATCTCTGAAGTGAATGGCGTTTGTGGTTGAGTGGAAGGGATTAGCATTGTGACGAGCAGGGTGTATGTGAAACTTGGACCAGGATTTGAATTTCTTTAGATATGCAAAATATCAGTGCTCTCACTTTGGTTTCCCACTATTTACCAAATGTGTTATGGCATTAATGCATGCGATAGTTATCACAACAGAATGCAAATGTATTCATATAGTTGAGAGAGAGCACCTCAGGGGTGCCACACATAGCAGTCAATTACTTATACAGCTTTAGGAGGGACAGCTAGTAACTCGAGGGGAGGATGTGTTGGTGGTCTAGGGTTTTGGGCCAGTTTTACAGGGAGAGTGAGACAAACGAACAGCACAGTAGACCTCGGTGAAGATTTGACATGATTTGGAGTGAGGAAAGTCACACAAAGATGAGATTTCTACAATGTACTCTCGCCCTAGCTTGATGGACTCTCTACCAGGGTACTATCAATCTAGGGTGAGCAAACATTGAAGTAATCTCATCTTAGTCTGACTTTCCTCACTCCAAATCACTTCAAATCTTCACCGAGGTCTACTGTGCTATTCATACGTCTCACTCTGCATGTAAAACTGGCCTCAAAACCCCAGACCACCATCAAAACCTCACCTCAAATTACTAGCTGACCTTCCTATAGTGATATAAATAGTTGACTACTATGAAAGCTTTATAAAGAGTCTGAGACTCTCTCTCTCCATGCAAAATTATCACATTTTGATAAATCTAGGCCTAAAAGTGGTGCAAATCCATTGAAGCACATCAAAAAAGTGACTACGGACAGATAGATCGAAAACCAGCCAAAACGAGTAAGAACTTTCATTCATTATGAAATGTACCTTGAGAAACAGTATAGAAGAGCCAGGATCAGCAAGCAAAAAACAAGGGTTCTGGGAAGGAGGACGGGAAAAGGAAGTTGCAGTTACTCATTCTCCCTCTACAGCTCTGATCTACTGCAGCTACCAATAATTTCACACTGCATGCATATTTTTTTGTGAATTATCACAAAATCTAGTTCCCGTGTATAATTTCAATAATATGGATCTGGTTATTTGTTTTACCATTATGTGATATGTGATAGATGAGAGAAGCAAAGGATCAATACCAGTAAAAATATTGCCTTTGATTATCCCGTCTCCCATTTTTTCACATGCTCAAAACACAGACACAATAAGGTATCATATTCTAAATTATATTATTTGAAACTAGAACAAAGCAGTTTTGAAGCTTGGGTGCCTAACCTTTCCTGCATAGTTCTACTCCCATAAACCTCCCTAGAACTGGAGCAAATGTATGTGCATTTTACTATGTAATATTTCATTTGAAAGGGGTATATGGGAAAAAAAGCTTTATGCAACAAAGTTGATTCTTACATTCCTGTATATGTCATTTTGTCTCATTTCAAAAAATATAGTTTCTAATTGAATGCCTTTATTTAGTAACTATTTATGTGGGAAAACTGGGAATGGGTACTAGGTTTCTGCAGAGAAATCTGGGGCCCACCCCTTTTTTAATGTAATGTACTGAAATTTGACTAAATAATGAATGCAGATGTGTAAAGCACAACTTCCTTCCACAACATTTTTTTTTATCCATGCCTTCCTGAAATGAACTATATATGTAATTTATTACATTCCATGATGATGTAACAATTTTATATAAAAAAATTATATCATATATACCTGTACCAGAATTTGTCAAATTTCAAAAAGAAACATGTAAGTGAGGTTTTTATTGCAAAGATTTTTTTGATAGGGAAAATGTGGAAATCGAACCCAGTTTGAATTTAAAAAGACTATGGCCCACTCAGAATTTCTCTGTGAAAACAGTGAATTAAGAATAAAGTGCCCTACCACAAATTATATTTTCTAAAACTAGACAAAATTACAGTTTCAGGAACTGATAATGGGTTTTCTTAAATCCATAACATCCCTTGAACATTTTCTGCCTATGCTTCTAAAAGACACTAATGATTAATTCAACAACATAACAGAAAAGCCATATATTTACAAGGAACAATCCAACCAATTTTAAGACCTGGGGTTCCAAAAGCAAACATTTATTTCTTTTCTTCTGGGTATGGCTTAGAGATCCTAGATCTACATTTCATGACCAGCACAACTCTACCCTTGAAATATATCTTAAAAAGTCAGTCTGTCAAATTTTAAAGCAAGAATAATAATCAATGTAGTAAGTTATCATTGAATCTGACGTCTCCAGAAAACCAATTAGATCTAATCTATCAAAGAAGATCTGCAAAGTTTGTTGCTGCCCTTCTAAAGCGTTCCTTTTAAAAGGTGGAAGATAAATCATGGAAACAGGAGGGAGAGATTCAGGTGTTACTTTTAATGCTTCAAGCTTGTCCTTCCTAGAAATATCTGCTGCAGAGATCAAGGGATTTCTGGGAAAGATGATGAGATCATTTCATCTTCTCACATATTCTCCAGGGACTTAATTTATTTTGTGGAACAAGAGGTCCTCCTCAATAAGAAATGTTTCATCCACTTGATGTTTTTTTGCCTTACATTCCAGGCAGTCCATACATTTGTTAATCTAAAAATTCTCAGTCTCATGGATCTTAATATTTTTCATAAGAGGTCTCAAATTTCTCAGATAAACCATGAATCTGGCCAGACACAGGGACTTCTACATAGTCACAAAACCTTCCCAAATAGCTTTCAAATTAAATACTTTAGGTCACACTAAAACTGGCTCTTGAAACAATGAAAATCTTTGTTTCCATATCACAGCCAAAGCCAAAATAAAAATTGTTCAGAATCACTAGCCACATCATCCTTCCCTAAATCTTCTGTCTTTACCTTTGTGTTGAAGTTGTGGATCCTTGGGCTGAGGTGGAGTTGGTGCAACCCACAGAGAGGAGCCCTGCATGTCCCCACCATCGGCAGACGAGACAGAGACCCAATTGGAGCTTCGCCTTTACCAGCCCACATTCCTCTCGGGTTGAACCTTTGGGTACTGGGGCCGGCAGGTCTTAAGTGGGGGCCTCTGCTGATGGTCAGAAGGTCTGTTTAGGTCACTGGGCCAGAATAAATGTAATACCGGCAAGTCTGGAAGCAGGCTAGGGCCAGTGGCAGGTAGCATTCAGGAATGTCCAGGTGGCAGGCAGTGGTCAGTGGCAGACGGTGTTCAGGAATTTCCAGGAGGCAGGCAAAGGTCAATACCGGATATCTGTCTAAAGGGATAGCCGGGTTGGATAAGCAAGGCAGGAAGGCAAGAAGTAGCATGGTGGGCAGTCAAGGAGACAAAGAAGAACTGAAGATGATGCTGGAACTGAAGACAAGACAAGAACCACAGGAACTGAAGGCGCTGAAGCAACTCACACTACTAATCGGTAGGGAGACGTGTTGCTGAGGAGAGGACTGTAGGGAAGCAAGGACCTTTTATAGGCAAGATTCTGTGAGGTCATCAGTGGGCACTGCGAGGGATTTCCCGCCCTGGGCTATTTAAATATGGTGATATTGGGTGTGCGCATGCCTAGGTGAAGTTGAGGAGAGTGTCAGCAACATTCTGCCTCGAGCTGCAATTGAGAGTGCCTGGCCTGCCGGATTGCGGCAGCCTGCCGCACTGCTAATCCTTGGTGGTGCCGGGAGCCAATGGCAGTGGCTCAGGGCCGGAGGTAAGTGGCGGTTTGCGGGGGGGGGGGGGGGGGGGGGAATATGCCAGGAACGCCAAAGACTGCTCATCAAGGAAAGCTGCAGATTCAGCCCAGGTCACACACATTCATTAGGCAGGTGATGGGAGGAGTCCCAGACTCAAAAGGAAAAGGCTGAGGGTGTCCTTTGTGCATCACCAGAGGTTAAAATAAAAAAAAATTTCCCTGAAGGATAGAATCCAGTAGAATATAGTCACTAATTCTCCACCCCATTTGTATTTCTTGTGAGCCTAAACTATGATTTAAATCTTTTGATATTTTTTAGGTGCTCTCTCTCTTCTTAATCCATTCTCTACTTGGCAGTCTCATTTTTTTATTCACTTTTATTTTATTTTCTATAATCTCTTCTGATGAAGAGCATCACAACTAAATATACTTACTTCCTACTACTATAAATAATGTGTATTTACTAGCTGCCCCCAGCTGGAAATTTGAGGTGACCTTACCCAAGTTCTTCAAGAGGCTAGTAATTTCTATTTCATTCCTTTTTGAATTTATTGCATACTATATTGATATATATAGATATAAAAGTCTTCATTGTCTTAAGAAAAAGCAGAGAAACTTGCACTCCATCACCATTAGAAATTCACATCCTGCTACTGTTGTCCATGGCTCAGCTGTCAGCACCTCCAGCCTTTGGTAGTGGAAATCAAGTGTTTGATTTTCTACTTATATCCAAGATATACAGGCATTTAAAATATCCAAAAGTAAAGCAAGCTATTTGTTAGCAGATGTCTTACACAGATAAGAATGAATAAACAATTCAAATTCCATTTGAAAAGTTAGCTTTTTTTTGAGTAGGCCTAGTCATTTCCTCCTGTTCCTTTGTGCTTAATCATAGTAAATGATGACAGAGACATTGGAACCAGCCTCTGTTGAGCTATGGTATCAAGAATCTTCATTCACAACTACCCAGGTATCGGGGGGGGGGGGGGGGGGGGGGGGAGTTTACACTATTTCCCACTCCCAATTTTTTTAGCCATTCATTGCTTCGTTATTACTTGACCAAGATCTCTGCAAAAAAATCTTCTGAAATCCTGCCATTGTGGGCCCTGAATCCAGCCACTAGGTGTAGCTATTGTGCAATGACAGAGTTCCTCCCTCAGAGACTAGGAATACTATCCACAGTTGCAGCCAGCCTGAGAAACACAGACCTGACCCCTATATGTGGCAGTACACGGCACTACCACTTCATTACCAAGCCAGCCCTGAGACATCTTTCAGTAGGATAGCTTCAATATTCTTATTGAAAACCAGCCCCCAATTCTGCTTTTCAAGTTGCAATATGCAATAAGCTTGTGACACAAACCAGGTTTTTCAGGTATTCAAGATGGGCTTTGGCAACTGTCCAAGTCAGATTTTCTGTCCTGGAGCCAAGAGAATCCGTAACTGTTTCATTGTTCGCTAGGGAAAACCACTTCCTAGTAACTACTTAAAAAAAACAAAACATGTGACTGTCTTTCATTTTGACTTATGGACTACTTCAGTTTATGGTATGGCTTGTCTGTTGGACTGCTGAGCAGCTCTTCTGAACTGGTTTACTGAACTGCTGAGGATATACCATTTTAGCTGATTTACTGTACTGCTTAATGAAGCATCTGTCAACAAAAGTGGACTATTCCTCAAGCCACTCTAATCTCCATGAAAAGCTAATATTAGGATATTTGATGTATCTGAACAAAAATCAACATCTAGAAATAAAAAGAAGATTGAAAAGCAAGTGGTAATTGAGAAATGCTAATCTGATTTCTCATGTTGTCATAATCTTTCATTGTGTATTGCACAGTTCTGGTATCCATATTGGCCCTAGAAAAACAATTGTTTTCAGATTGTGATAATCCAATAAAAAGTAACAAATATTATTCAGTTATAATGTTTGTGAGCTTTCAAAACCACATTGGTCCTTTCTTCAATGTATGGGTATGTATCTGCCCATAAAGCTAAGGACAAAAATATGGCTGTATGTGTACACACATCTGCACACATGCATATAATCAGAGCATAATTTCATCAAGGGCTTTTCCCACAGATACAGAATGAGAGAAAAGTCTTAATAATTCAGGTGCATAGACTCATATAGAAAGTGTAATCATTTTTAAGCTTTTCTCTCCAGAGACCTTTAATTTATTTAGTATTTTTATATTCTGTAAAATCCACAATGTCCAATGCAGAGTACAATGATATATTCATAATCCATAAAACATGACACAAACACCATATATATTTTAAAACTTCCTCATTTAAAACTGTTACCTTCCTTAAAAATTTAACAGAAGAAAATGAATATTTCTGGTGAGAACAGACTTCTGATAACTGGAACATGCAAGTAAACAATAGGATCTGGAGGAAGCTTCTAAAGAATCATGCAAAGAAAGCATACAATAGCAATAAATAAAAAAAAACAACAAACAATTAACCATAACATCCTGTTTAAGAAAAACATATATTAGACAACTGATAGAGACAGAAAAAGATTGCTTGCTAGACTCAGATTGCAGATAATAACTGATGCAATCAATTAAGTCACAGCTTTCATTCCTAACATATTAGGAAGGACTGTATAGCAATACTTGGAATAGTATATCCAGGATGGGGTAGCCTGACTGGTCATATTATGAGGTCATTAATATATAAATGTCTTTAAAAAATATATTTAGTAACAAGTAGAGATTATAATAAACTGATATAAGGTTGGGTCTACCACAGCCTCCACCTTCCACTTTTTCCCAATGTAGAAAAGAAAGCAAGTTCAAAAAGGTTCTGGGTTGATAACTTATCATGACCTGGCAGAAAATCCTTGCTCTTATTAGGGAAGCAAAACAAGCAAATTTCATAAGACCACCTTGGATTTGAGTTGAGCCCAGTGTACAGCTCCATACATCATTGGGCTTCTTCTGGAATATACATACCTCAACATGCTGTCCATCAGGGCTTAACATGTACTCAGGAAAAGTCCAGGGCTTAAAAGAAACATTTGTTTCTGGGTCACATTATCACCAAAATAAGGGAATAAGATGCTTTTAATGAGTTCATTTTACTGTACACTTCTGGGGCAAGGAGCATTTTAATAAAGCCTATTTAGGAGTTACTTATATAGAAATGCCATTTCATAAGACTGTATGCTAATTCAACTCCCAGTTCTTTAGTAAACTAATTTTTCCTCCCCTAGCTATGACCTGTAAGAAAAATATTCAAATATTACAAGAAATGCCAAACACAATACAAAAAAAGAGAAATAAATACTATTTTTCAGAATGGATATTATTTTAAACATTTTATTTCCAAAACCTGGTAAAATATATCTCAAATTATACATTTCCATGGAGTTTGAATATTATGATACAACCAACCAAATCTCAGCACCGTTTCTGTACAGTTTAAAAAATTCTTCACATTCCTGTGGTATAGAGGTTATTCATGGTCAAACAGCACCTTTCCTTGGGCAAGTACAACCATATTATGACTAGCTTGAGTCATAACATAATATATTTCCATGGTTACAAAGTTCTATTAAGGGATTCTAATTAAATTAGCCTTATGTTTTCATTCTCAGAAAAACAATATACTGCTATCATTTTTATCTACTAATCATGGCAAAAGATTTTGTGTCTGCATCTCTACTCATCTCACAAAATAGATGTGTTTTGTGCATACCATAATAAGAATGAATCTCACTCTCTTTTGACCCAGCGGTTTCTTCCTTCTCTTTTGAGTTTCTAGCTCAATAAGAAACAGGACTGAGATGTGGCACAACAAATCTTCATTTCTTATCATCCTGCTAGACCAATCCAGGTGCACGAGTTTATACTATCCTACTAGTAGATGGCGACAGAAAGCACAATCTTTTCTTTGTCATCATCACTGCCTATAATCAGTGCTCCTATCCTCCTGTGATTGTGCAGCCATGGGAGAAATCACTTAATTAGCTTGTTGCAGCATAATTGACAACCTGCCACAGGCAAAATGTTCACACCTCTTCATTCAGTCTTTTGAAGAAAGCTGCAGGGTGCCTACCTACTTTTAATTTCAGCTCTCACACTGATCCTGGTCCAGCACCTCCCTCAAAAACAGCCTGCAGGAAATGCTGTCTTTCTGTTATTTATCCCAATCACTCTTCCTTCTGTGTGTTACCATGTGTCCAATGTATGTGCATATATCTTTCTGGGTAATTAACAGCATGGCAAACTTCTAATGTTGAGAGCATTTTTAGCATAGAAAAGCTCATATGATTTGATTGTTTGAAAATGCACTGAATAGCAATTGAATATCCCCTTTTACAGCAGTAGATATTCACGGAAACCCAATAATTGGCTACTGTTCACCTAGTTAAATAACTCTCCACAACAGGAATGAACTTTCAGAATCATTAAAAACACCAATCACTCCAAAAATATCACTCTACACACAAAACATTAAAGGTGTTAAGGGGTATATTTCATACGTGGCTACCTCCTAATATATGTTTATGAGATGCCTGAATATAATCGTCAAAACCACCTTATCCTAATAGTTCCATTTTTTTTTTTAATTTTAGACAATTGCATTTTTAAAACACTTAGCTGAGAGAGCTGCAGCCATAAGTCCACCTAATGTTCAATCATCAAAGACCTGATTTGGCCATGTTTTAAGGGCATTTCTTCTTCAAGGGTCAATTTATAATTGTAAAACTGCTAAACTCTAGCAGAACCCGCTTATATGGTTTCCCCTGCATCTTGATCTTGCATTTTAAACTTGTAGCGTGACCTGGAGACATCCAGTCAAATAATCAGATTCAGTTAACCCATCATAAGAATTTAAATAAACAAGAGGCAATCAAGAGCTTCATCGAGTCCAAACAGGGTGCAAGTTTTTAAAATATAAATCCAAAATTCTTTAAAATTTAGCCTGGTTAACTGAATCTGATATTTTGATTGAATGTTTCCACGTATTCATTTAAAGCACCATGGCTGTGGTGGGAGAAGTACCATAGGAGAAACCAGGGTTCAAATCCAGCTGCTGTTCCTCGTGACCTTGAGCAAGTCACATCACCCTCCATTGCCTCAGGTAAAAACCTAGGGCCTGATTTACTATGCTTTTTTTCCCCACATGCACAGAATGGGAAAAAGGCCTTAGTAAATGAAGTTTCTGGGTACAGGGGAATACCGATTATATCAGAATATAATTCACCTTGAGCAACAATGAAAAGGTATAAGCTATAAATACAATACCTATTTAATGCCATGTTGAAACTGGCAGCAAAATGAAAGCAGCATGGTATGAGATTTCTGGATATTCAGCTTCTGTTGTCAACCACAATGTGCCCAATGGCATTTCATACAACTTTGTTTTCAAAATGCATCCTTAGTTCAGTAAATTGCTCAATTCCCATTGCAGAGGAACTATACATGCATAATTTTCCTAGATATTTCAAATATTTACAACATTTACCAAAATGTTGTAACCAGTTGAAAAGGGCAAATTTTTATTTTGAGCCTTTTACCTCTCTTTCTTGCCAGAAGGCTAATTTAGGTTTACTTCTATTAATGTTATCCATGTCAAAGAGAAGAGACTTATTTCTACCTTAGGTATTCTGGTTCAATTTATTGAGGTGGCAGAATATATGCAAGCTTTGTATTGATTCTGCTGAACTTAAGAGATTTTTCATCTTAACTCAAACATACATATGAACATTTTCCCATGGGAAAGCAAATGTACTCCAATTTGGAAAAGAAAACACTAGTACTGTACTCCAGTTTTCTCACATCATATATAAGAAAGGCAAGGTTTAAGAGCATTTTTTTCACTGGTTCATGCAACATTAAAAATAAAGGGATCCATATTCAGCCACTGTCTGGTCAGCATAGTTAGCTGGATAAACCTAACTGGCCAATTTTGTTAGGCTAGTCAGAGGTGTGCCCATTTCACTGAATAAACGCAGTTATCTTAAAGTTAGCTGGATACATTTATCCATCTAACTTTAGGACTGCTATGTTAGCCAAATAAAGTTGAAAACTGGCATTTATCTGGCTAATTTAGGTGGTCATTTATCAAAATGCGTTAGGGTGTTATGGCGGGTGTTAGGGCCCTAATGCCCGCAATAACACCCTAACGCATGCGATAAATACTGCATCATGAAATGCGTATGCAAATTTGAACATTTTATTCAAATGGGAGGAGTTTGGGCCAGAGTAAATGGAAATGAGGGCTGGTTAACGTTGCGTGCGATAACGAACACACACTATTGTAGGACTTAACACCGGAAATAACTTTTTTAACATTTATCGCAAATCCCGTTTCAGGAGGGGAGAGGGAGAGGAGGGGGGGGGGGATAGAGAGATTTTTTAACTTTTTATACCACTGTAAGAGGGGCCATTATGAACTCATAATAAGGTCTGTGTGGTGAGTTGGGTTTTAGGAGGCAATTTAACATGCACAGTCATATGTAAATTGATTGCAGCTAGAACTAGGTAGAGAGAACATGGTACAAATCTACTCTTCTTTCACCTTTCATCCCTCCAAATCACATTAAATCTTCACTGATGGTAACTGTGCTGTTTGTAGGTATGACTGTGCATGTAAAATTGCCCCCAAGAACCCACTCCACAAATCTCACCCTGACTTACTAGTGTCCCCTCTTATAGTGGTATAAATAGTTAACTTTTTTGTGAGTCTCTACAGAGTTTCTCTCTCTCTCTCCCCAGCCCCCCCCCAGCAGCCCAAAATGTGATACAAACCTGTCCAGTTGGTAATGCAGCTTGATTAAATTTAATGCATATTGCGGTACCAGGAAAATTACCCTAACCATGCCCCCCCCCCCTTTTTTTTTTTTTTTTAGCACGGGCGCTATTTTTTGCTATATTTATTACAAAATTATTAATCTAGGCCTTAGCCAGGTAACCAGCTATGCCCCAGAACGTCTCCACCCATGAGCTAGCTAGGTAACATTTTGCCAGATAACATGATACCTGATTGTAATGGGGCCAGTCAGCATGGCAGGATTTTCACATCTTGCTTTTTGTCAGACTAATTCTGAACTTAGCCAGGCAATCAAGACTGAATATTGACCTCAAAGTTTTCTGGAATCTTTTTCTATCTCAGGTTTTTCCCCTCAGAATTAGAAATCCAGGATAAAAATAATTATGTTCCTGATTCAATTTATTCGTTTTACCATGATTTAATTGCTTTGGTAAAATCTGATTGCATATTTTGATCCAAGAAAAGCTTACCTGACTGAGATGTACCCAGATGAAGCAACAGCTTCTTGGTCATGAATGCTGTGATCCCCAATCTGCCTATCTCTTGGTAATCTACTAATGGGTCCAATATAATAAGCTGAATTGGGCTTTACACACATGCAAGTAGTTGTTCTCACATTTTTGTGTGCAAAAATTTACTCCCAATTTAACAAGGAGTTTTATGCACAAAAATGTGAGCACAACCACGCACTAGTATGTGCACACAAATTAGCACTCTTCCATGTAAATTCTGTGTTAATGACAGTCTATACAGAGTTGCATAGACTTAACCTATGTTTTGTTAATGCTCAAAATTTAACTGCTGGTCATAAGTGGAATAAAGTTCCTGTGGTCAATATTAGTCTACGGGACTGAACCTGGAGTTCATAGTGCAGGGGTCTTGAACTTGGAATTTATGCACAGAAAACCTGATTTGTACACATAAATTATGCATTGTGCACAAATCGGGTTTTCTGCTCTTAAATTATGTGTTATGGAAGGAAAACAGGATTTGTGTGCATAAATATTGTTTTTATGTGCACTTAAGGCCTCATTTTCTAAAGTACCATAGGCCTGCGGTACTTTAGAAAACTGCGGTAATGAGGGGCGGGTGGCCGAAACGGGGGGGGCAGTCCTGCGCTAGCCGGCAGCGATTGCACCTCCGCGATAAAATCGCTGCCGGCATCGCACCCAATAACTACACCATAGAAGGTGTAGTTATTGGGTGCGAAATAGGCAGCAAAAAGGCCCTTACTTTTTTGCTGTCCTCACCGTCCTCGCAGAGTCGGCCCCAGTGATGCCCCCGACTCCTCCTCTTCCGGGGCCGACTCCGCCCCGATGTAGGTAGCACAGGCGTGCGCTACCTTCGCTAGCTATCGCAGCGATTTTAAAATCCACGCACAGATTTTAAAATCCACGCATCCATGTGCGTGCGCCGGGAAAAGAGCACATGGATGCACGCACCTTTTTAAATCTACCCCATTGTGTTCTTTAAAAAAAAAAAAAAGTTTAATGAACTGTTTTATAATGACAATTTTTTTTAAAATTTACATTGCTTATAATCTATTTCAAGAGATTCTGCTCAAAGTGGAGAAAACCACTAAAGCATACAAAATGGCAGACATAATGCAATTTGAGATCATGACTGTAGAACCTATCCATAAGTTCAACATTACTAGATGTGCAAGACTTTTGTGATTCAAATTGCAAAAAATATGGTCTGGGAAAATTACTAATAACTGATCCTAGTCTCTCAAACAACCCAAAACATTATAAAAATCTTTAGTGATTTTCCCAGATCATATTTTTAGCACATTTCAACAAAAATATATAAAGCTTTCCCAAATATACAAAATAAAGAAAGCTTTGCCAAAACATGTTATTGCATTTTCTTCCCTGTGTTGTGTTAAAGACAAAAGTAACAAAAAAAATTGAAAAGCACTAGAAAATCCAGGTATATGCATGATTTTAACTATTTTGTTTTGATCATGTAAACTTTTCCAATCCAGTAATAGTTACATAATAGGTTGAATTTATGGTTATGATTTAAAATTGTAGTATTTGTACTATAAAGTTACTGCAGGAAAATCCATCAAGGATTAAAACTGAATTAGTACTAAGCAAACATCAGCTTTTGTAAATAGAAGGCATAAGAGATGGATGATACATCTTTTTCCAAACTATTCCTATAAGGATGTCCATTGCTGCTTTTTTTGGAAAATTAATATTCAGTTTATTTTGGCTCCCTATTTGCCTTGCACTAATATTATGTGAGTGCAAATTACTGCAAATACTAAATATTAGATTGCAAGCTAGGTTTTTCTACTGAGGTACACAACACAGGACCATAATCTGCCGATGTGATACTCCCCAGAGCCTTCCAATGAGATGGGTAAGTACAATCAATTATGATTTTAGTCTCTTTCCTGAAAGTCTTTGGGGAATTGGCCATCTTTAAGTAAGCTAATTAGTATGTATTTATCTATAATTTACATAAATAGCAGAAACCTACCACCAGACATATTTATCCAATTAAAGAAAATATGGTATTCCACTATCCATAGGGATGTCAGTTAGCTCCATTAGTTATTAGATTGTTTTTATGAGCCTTTGGGTAGTTTCCTTTCAATTTTGTGTGTGCTGGAAATGAACCATATTTGTTGATATTTCATGGAATTGCACACTAGTCTGAATAAAGGAAATTTAATTGTATAGTCAATTGTTATCGAAATTTGATATTTACATTTTAACCTGTATATTTTAATGCATTTAGATTTGTTTTGTTTTAAGGTGCCCCAATTATATATATTTATTTTATTAAAACATTTGCACATTGTATTATCTACAATTCTAAGCAGTTTACAGTGATACATTTATAAAAGTTAAAAACGAACATACATTTATTAAGAGTATGTACCAACCAAGCAGATGAAGTGGTTATATCAATACAACCAAATAAGACCAACAGTCATAAAATATTGCCTGCTCCAGAGCTTCAGTCAAGACCAAGAGAGTGCATTCTTGAATAATTATCTTCAAGTCTTTTTTAAAAGAAAGCATAATTTTCTTCTCAATGAGGCCAGCAGGCTGTTCCATAAAACTGGACCTAGTACAGCAAACAACTTTTCCTGGGATTCAGTGAGCCTGACCAGACAAATAGAAAGTACATCAAGTAAAGATTGACCAACTGGAAGTAGATAAATTATTTTGTTGTTTTCATTGGATTATGTAGGTTTTTGTACTCTCTACTTAGCTTCAAACAAGCTAGGTAGAGAGTGTATTGTACAAATCAACTCCTCTTATACCTTTCATTGATTCAAACGACAGAAAATCTTCAGTGATGTCAACTTTGCTGTTCGTACCTCTGACTGTGTATGTAAACCCCCCCCCCCCCCCCCAAACCTACCCCACACAGAGTTAAAGCTCTTACAGTGGTATAAATAGAGAGTGACACAATTTTTATGTAGAGTATCTCTCTCAAAATATTTTTTCATAATGCCCTCCCATGAAGCGAAAAATAGACAGGTGTGCAGAAATTGCCTTTGTGATGCGGGATCAGGAAAATTAGCCTAAACACGCCCCCCCTTTTTTTTTTTTTTTAAATCACAGGTGCTATTTTCGCTATATTTATAGCATTTTGATAATTCCAGGGATAAGCTAACTGGCTAACTCCAATATTCAGAGTTAGCTAGATGACTTAACCAGCTAACTCTGGTCGAGTCAAAGAGCTCTCCTAAAGTTAGTTGGCTAAAGTTAGCTGGCTAACTAATTAAGGCCTGGATTTTCTATCTTCACAAAGTTTTCTGAATCGCACGGTAACGGGGGGCTAGGGGGGCGAAGTGGGGGGCGGGCCTACGAAAGCCGGCAGCGATCGCACCACCGCGGTGTTATCACTGCTGGCTTTCGCACCCAATAGCACCACCATGAAAGGCACCTTATCGCTGCCAGTGAAGTTTCTGCTGCGTCCACCCCGACGCCACCCTGACTCCTCCTCGTCCGGTCCCGACTCCGCCCCTATCTAGCTATCACACGCGAAAAGGGACTTTTCGTGTGCGATAGGGATAGAAAATGACCCCCTAAGATAGCCAGCTATATACAATAGTGTGGCTACACTGTTGAATGTACCTTCAAAATTAGCCTGAAAAGTTTATTTGGCTAACTTTGCTTTCCAGAACTGCTTCTGTATATAGACTTCTAAAAGTTCCTCAGCTTTAGGGTCACCCTCCCCTCTATCCCTTCATCAGCATAATGGTAAATCTTGCCAATTAAGAGACAGTGACATAGTGGTGCTGAGTGATATAATTTTGCAAGACAGGAATTGATTCCCAGGAAACATTATAGGGACAGCACTCACAGGTTCTATGGACTAGAGATTTCATGCATTATTGACCAGAAAACCAACTGATTGTCTCTAAAGTATTTTTATTATCCATTAACAATATAAGGAGGTCAATATTCAAAGCCATTTAGACTCATATTTTATCTGTCTAAATAGCAAGGTTTTGAATACTGAGCCCCTTATCTGTCTAGATTTTACCTGGATAAGTCATTATCCATCTAACTTAGAAGATTTTAAGCTATAACCAGCTAAGACCTAGATTTACTAAGCCACAATAAGGCAATAATGCACAATAAACAGCATTTAATGAATGTTAAATGCTGTTTATCGCGCAAACTCACTATATCACGCTTTTTTAAAACTAAATTCCACCCCTAAAAAATTACCTGCTTTGCATGTATTTGCATGCACAAAAAGAACTAATGCATGCAAAGCAGCTAATTACTTAGCAATTTAATGCAAATAAAATACGCTGATTTAGAAAAAAAATGTATCTCCATTATGTTATCACATTTCAGGGAGGTGTATTTAGTTTTCCCCAGGGTCACTGAGATGCTAATGTGCATCCCGGTAGCCCTGGGATGAGCATTAAAGGGCCAAGCAGCCTGAAACTTATGTCTCCCTGAAAGTGATAAAAGTACCCCAGGGGTCTAGTAAGACATCACCTGCCCGCCCACCATACTGCCTCTAGAGTCAGTGCCAATCCCAAAAGTGCTTATAGGATATTAAAATTTATTTATAATACATGTAGAGAATTAGGTTTAGTTCTTTATTCTATTGTTTTGGCAGATGGTCCGTTTGATGTTTAATGCAGTTTCAAATTTTTAATACTGCATGGTGGGTCAGTAAGCAGAGATGATGTTTATCATACTGTGGTTCAGTTATAGATATAATGTCAGGTAATTTATTTTAGGGGTTCAATATTGCTAGATTTTTATTTATAGTTTAAGATATTGAAGAGTGTATAATATGGCAATTTATTATTTATAGGTGATGTATGATATCCTGTTATATCGAGTCACATCAGATTCATTGAAACACACACCAAAATGCTTTTCTGAGTGCTTTGAATCGGGAACCAATAAATTATTGGAAAAGTCATTTGAACGGCTCCTTTCACTACCTACAAGATGTTGGAAGTTGATGCATCATTGATTTACTGTAATATCCCCCTAGGAAGCCTCAATTTGGTGATTGTGATATTGGGATTATAATAGAGTAAATTTAAAACAAACCGGGATTATAACAGTAAAGTAAACTGAAAGCAAATCTGTAATGGTAGTAGGCATGATAGTGCTTTAATTTGTATATATTGTTATTTAATGAGTATAATGTTTGATACAGAAGATGTTTTTATTTTAATATGGAGATGAATGCATGGTTTAAAGTGTGAGTAATTGGTTGAATGTTATTTGATATCATCTGATCATGTGTTGATTTTCAACATAGATGCTGTGTTTTGGGTTTTATTGTATTTGTTTTGTAATTAGCACTTTGGATATCTTGAATATTTTGTAAAAGATGTATATAATAAACTATTGTGAATTTAAAATACAGTAAATTATACAGATTCCTATAAGATTTGAATTTTACCTATGTTAAAACAATTGAATGTTGCCCCCTTAGTTTGAGGGTGGGGTACTTCTAGAAATAGTCTCAATTTTCCTAACCTGGGGCTGGAGCAGGTCCCTTCCCTGAGAGTATCCCAAGTATTAAATTTCCTGTTCCCCTAATATGCATTCCTTGGGGGGTTCACCTGTAAGGTTGCTTCTTTCATGATAATGCACATGTGCAGATGTGTCAAATGGGCATTCCAGTTGTTACCATATACTACAATGTCATCGAGGTAGACTGCAGTATAGTTATTAGATGGTTGTAGCAAGTGGTCTATCAACAGTTGAAATGTAGTTGGAGCTCTACACAGACCAAAGGGAAGGACTGTGACTTGGAACAAGCCTTCAAGGGTAGAAAATACTTTTTGCTTATAGTGTGAGAAATACTTGCCAATACCTCTACAAAGTGTGGATATATAACAAGTTGCCACTGGCCTTGCAATCATCTTGTGCAACTGGAATAAGGAGTATACATCTGGAACTGAATTTCCAAAAGTCAATGCAGAAATGCAGACTTCAGTCTGTGTTCAGGAACAAAAGTATAAGTTAGTATCAGGCTGAGATCCCAATATGCAGTTCTCACTTCTTGCCAACAGAGGCCTCTTTGGACTTCCGGGACTATCTGGTTAGTCATCTCAGCAACTTGGCCCACATTTTCTGCTAGCGACTATTGAGGGTTTTTTTTTAGCTAGACACATTTCCAGGCTTCCAGTCATCAGATTTCTGCAGCTTGATTCTCATTTTCCAGACCTCTCACAGGAGTCATGCTTCCAGAATTTATCTTGCTGCATTGACTCCAGCATATTCATTGATTCTTTAAATATGCTAATTAATCTCATCTAGGTTTTCTGTTTCCAGTGTTTGCTTCTGCTTCCATCTGCATTTCTGTTTTTTCCTAGTTTTGAGCCTACTACCTAAATAAGTCCTACCGTCCACCAGTACATGAATGCAAACCCACCTTTTTGAGGCTGCTTTTAAATCTTAAGCCTGTTGGTCTGCCTTCATCCTCAACTAACTAACAAATGACTGTTGACCTGAATGCTTGTCTTGATTAAACTGTGAACGCTATTGAGCAGAGAATGCCTCTTATGAATTGTTTGTACAGCACTACAAACGTTGAGTAATGCTATAGACATGTTAAGTAGTAGTAGTATAAATTGCATTTTCAAAAGTTGTGCATGTAAAAATCAGCATATAGACATGTAAATAGCATATACTTGCATATATGCTATTTTATAAATCATGCATAAGGGTCAGCAAGTTCAATTTCATACAATTAAGCTCTGGAATTTGTTGCTAGAGCATGTGGTTAGGGCAGTTAGCTTAGCTGGGTTTAAAAAAGGTTTGGACAAATTCCTGGAGAAGTGCATACATTGCTATTAGTCAAATTGACTTAGGAATAGCCACTGTTTTTTACCATCATTAATAGCATGGGATCTATTTCATGTTTGAATACTTGTCAGTTACTTGTATCCTGGTTTGACCACTGTTGGAAACAAGATGTGGGGCTTGAGGGACCCTCAATCTGATCCAGTATGGCAATGTATTATGTTCTAATGTAAATAAAACAGGTAGGCCAAGGGCATTCCCAGGCCAGGGCCAACTTTTATACATGTAAGTTGCTATTTTATAAGCAATTACGCATGTAGATTCAGCAGCTTGCATATATTTACACCTATTCTATATAATGAGTATGTGATAGTAAACATCTTGGGGGGTAGTTGAGGCTGAAGAACCAGGAGGGTCTCAATGACCTGCAGATGGACTGGAAGAACTGGTAGATTAATTGGTAAAACTTGTCATTTCATTGCCACACACCTTAGAAAATCTCCTGCTTTATACATCTAAAACCTAGAGATGTGTATCGTTTAAGGTTTTCAGGTCGGGCTGTGGTTCGGGCACCTCGTAGAAAATGTCATTTTCCTGCGGCTCGTTTTTTTTTTCCGGCGATTTTCCATGCAAAAAAAAACAACCCACCCCAACCCTTCAAATTTACTTAATTACAACTCCCCTCCCCACCATCCTGATCCCCCCCCCCCAAGATTTACTGAAAGCCCTGATGTCCAGTGGGGTCCCGGGAGCGATCTCTCCCTCTCGGGCCGTTGGCTGCCACTAATCAAAATGGCACCGGTGGCCCTTTGCCCTTACCAATTGACAGGGGCTACCGGTGCCATTGGTCGGCCCCTGTCACATGGAAGGAGCAATGGATGGCCTGCGCCATTTTCTAAGATGGCGCTGGCCTTCTTAGAAAATGGCGCAGGCCATCCATTTGTATCATTTCTTGATACAAATCAAATCAACCGAGTTGATTTGATTTGTATCAAGAAAGTCGGTATATAAAAGCCTTAAATAAATAAATTCTAAAACCCAATTTACGGGGTTAAATGCATGTAAAAAGTGGTTTTGCCACTATTTAGCCAGATAAGTTTTGAAAAAAGCACTTAATCCAGATAAGTTCTGATGTATCTGGGTAAGTCTTAAAAGCACTACTTGTTCAGCTAAGTAAGCTCTAGATTCATCAAAACGCTATAAATTGTATTTATTTATTTGACGGTATTTATATACCGTAGTTTGGAGCAAGCCTTCACCACGGTTTACAGTGAAAACAACAGGATACATTGAACTGAGCAAATTAACTGATTACATTATAACGAGAATAGCAGATCAAATTAACTGATTACATTATAACGGGTAATAAGGAAATAAACAGAGCAATAAACAGAGTATTAAACAGAGCATATTAAGTGATAGCATTATGGTAATAAATTGCGGAAATAGCACCCGCCATAAAAAAAAGGGGGCGTGGTTAGGATAATTTTCCTGCTCCCACATCGTATAGGTAAATTCCACAACACGCACTACATTTATCGCACCCGCAATATTTTTCACATTACATGCTAAGTAATCCACCACAGGCGTGTTACCGACCGAAGCGTTTTTTTTATCACAAATGGTGGAGAAAAAGAGAGGCCAACATGTAATTTTACTATTTATATCACTGTAAGAGGGGGCACCAGTAATTCGGGGTGAGTTTTACATACACAGTCAGAGATACGAACAGCAAAGTTGACATCTGTGAAGATTTTCAGTCATTTAGAGTGATGAAAGGTAAAAGAAGAGTAGATTTGTACAATGTACTCTCTTCCTAGCTTACTAGTACTTAGCATGCGAATTACCTGTGCCCCCTCTTACAGTGATATAAATAGTAAAATTACATGTTGGCCTCTCTTTCTCTCCACCATTTGCGATAAAAACCTTTTCAGTTGGTAACATGCATGTGGTGGATTACTTAGCTTGCGATGTGAAAAATAGTGCGGGTGCGATAAATGTAGTGCTCATTGTGGAATTTATCTGGATAAGTAGCACACAACTTCTGTATCCGCATATTTAGTCTAATTATAAAAATATACATGTGAAGATTTTACCTGCATAATTTACATGCATTTAACCCCGTAAATTGGGTTTTAGATGTATAAGTCAGGAGATTTTCTAAGGTATGTGGCAATGAAATGACCAGTTTTCCCACTTAGTCTACTAGTTCTTCCAGTCCATCTGCAGGTCATTGAGACCCTAGCTTACTAGCTAGCTAGAGAGTACATTGTACAAATCTACTCTTCTTTTACCTTTCATCACGCCAAGTGACAGAAAATCTTCACGGATGTCAACTTTGCTGTTCGTACCTCTGACTGTGAATGTAAAACTGCCCCCCAAATCCTATCCCACCCCTAAAACTCACCCCGAGTTACTAGTGTCCCCTTGTACAGTGGTATAAATAGTAAAATTACATGTTGGCCTCGACAGAGGTGCTCTCTCTCTCCTTCTCAGCCCGAACTGCCATTTGCGATAAAGGTGTAGTTATTTCTGGCATTAAAACCCATGTTACTCTATCGCATTTGACATTAGGTTATAAGTAGCTCTATGTAGACTTCTTCAGCTATCTTACTTAGCCAGTTAAGTAGCACTTTCTAGACTTAGCTGGATAATCAGAACATATTGGGATAAGTGTCGCTTCTTAGCCAGATAAATCAGAACTAATCTGAATAAGTGCAATATGTATTTGTGCGTTTTGTTGTGGGTTTTTTTTTTTTTTACATACACACTGATGTTGCAAGGTACATTTGCATGTATTTTATAACCTGCATATATCATTTAGATACAGGTTATAAAATACAAGAGTAGATTTTCATGCTTATATGGGGCATGCACAGCTATTTGAAATTTATCCTCCCTGAATACTGACCTCTTGATATCCAAGGATGAAAGGAAGACTAGGACTCAGTTTCTTAACTTGATATTAGGGATGTGAATTGGGCTTCGGACGATATTTTCAAAATAGTCAGAAATCGGGGGCTCCCCCAAAACTATAGGAAAACCCCACGATATTGATCATGGGGGTTCTCTTATCCTTTTGGGGGAGGGCGGGAAAAACAGCACATAAAAATAACCCCTAAACCCACCCCAACCCTTTAAAACTAATCCCTTAGCTTCCTCCACCCTCCTGACCCCCCCCCAAAACTTTTTACAGGTACCTGGTGGTCCAGTGGGGGTCCCTGGAGCGATCTCCCGCTCCCGGGCTGTCGGCTGCCACTAATCAAAATGGCGCCGATGGGCCTTTGCCCTTACCATGTGACAGGGTATCCGTGCCATTGGCCGGACCCTGTCACATGGTAGGAGCACTGGATGGCCGGCACCATCTTGTGCTTCTACCATGTGACAGGGGTTGACCAATGGCACTGGTAGCCCCTGTGACATAGTAAGGGCAAAGGCTATCGGTGCCATTTTGAATACTGGCAGCCGACGGTCCAAGTGCAGGAGGTCGCTCTCGGACCCCCGCTGGACTTTTGGCAAGTCTTGTGGGGGTCAGGAGGGTCCCCCAAGACTTGCCAAAAGTCCCTGGTGGTCCAGCAGGGGTCCGGGAGCAATCTCCTGCACTCGGGCCATCGGCTGCCAGTAATCAAAATGGCGCCGATAGCCTTTGCCCTTACTATGTCACAGGGGCTACCGGTGCCATTGGTCAGCCCCTGTCACATGGTAGAAGCACAAGATGGTGCGGACCATCCAGTGCTCCTACCATGTGACAGGGTCCGGCCAATGGCACGGATACCCTGTCACATGGTAAGGGCAAAGGGCCATCGGCGCCATTTTGATTAGTGGCAGCTGACGGCCCGGGAGCGGGAGATCGCTCCAGGGACCCCCACTGGACCACCAGGTACCTGTAAAAAGTTTTTTGGGGGGGTCGGGAGGGTGGGGGAAGCTAAGGTATTAGTTTTAAAGGGTCGGGGTGGGTTTTTTGTTTAATCGGCTTGGGCGCAGCTGATAAACAAAACCGCGATCAGGCCCGATGAAAAAAAACCACATGTGAATCGGAACTGGAATCCAAACCGATTCCGGTTCCGATTCACATCTCTACTTGATATATCTTGGGGATGACAGACCAGTCATAACATGACCTAAGCCCTCTCCAGGCATATTATGACTTCTTCTTTTATTTAAACACACCTGCATTCATAATACATAATCCTTTGTTTTTCTTTGAGTCTAGGTGCTTCTTCCAATCCCAGGATTCCTTGCATTTGCCTTTCAAAGGAACTGGAAGGGTGGAAAATGTGGCGGAGCTTTAATCAATTTCTTTGAGTACAAACAGCAAGTATGGAAGTAGGTTGTTCCAGTCCTTTCCATGCATAACACCAAACTTTCACAATATTTGTTTTAGGGTTTTATTAATATGCTCCACCAAGCCTTCAATCTGAGGACCATAACATAAGGTTCAGAGTGTTTTCACCTTTAAAACCAAGTTTACAACATCCTATTACCTTGGATATAAAGTGGGTCCCCTGGTAAGTTAAGGCTTCTCAGGAGAAAATATCCATGAGAATGTTTGCTACTGTCTGAGTACTTAAGTCGTAAGAGGGATAGCCTCTGGCAGTATGCAGCATATTCCAAGTTTAACATGATGTAATGCTATCCCCTATTGGACCTCTCTAAAGCTATGGCAATCTTTTCAAAAGGAGTTTCAATAATAGGCATTGGGACTAAAGAGGCTGCTTTGATCCCCAATGAGCTCATCAGCTGGCAGGTAGGGCAGGACTGGCAGTATGTCTTCACCTGCCAGTACATACTTGTCCAATAGAATTGCGGTAGAATCCTCCCGGGCTGGTCCAATTCTATTCACTTTTGTAGGACTTGTGTTTATTTATTTAAAAATATATTACTCAGCTCATTATATTGTCTTCAAGGTGAAGGAAAACATTAAATAATTGCATTCAAGTAAGATTAATATTAGTATGCCACCCCAAACTTAATGAGGGGAGATATGATAGAGGTCTATAAAATAATGAGTGAATTAGAACAAGTCAAAGCAAATCAATTATTTAATCTTTAAAAAAATACAAAAACTAGGGAACATTCAATGATGTTACTAGGTTACATGTTTAAGACAAATAGGAGAAAATATTTTTTTACTTAATGCATAATTAAACTCTGGAATTCATTGCCAAGAGAATGTGATAAAAACTGTTAGTGTAGCTTTGTTTAAAAAAGGTTTGAACTAGCTCCTGGAAGAAAAGTCCATAAACCATTATTAAGGTGGACATGGGGAAATCCCTGGGATAAGAGGCATAGAATCTATCAACCTTTTGAGATCTTGCTAGGTACTTGTGACCTGAATTGGCCTCTGTTGGTAACAGGATACTGGATGTGATGGATCTATGGTCTGAACCAGTATGGCAAATCTTACATTCTTATATAAAATTAAGGCTTTATGGATTGGAAGATCTCTGGAATGGTTATATATCCAAAACAGGTTATTTCTGTGCTGGAAGTAAATTGGATGCGGCCCTTGATATGGATGCACAAGTTTCTTCTGTTGCGCAATCTTGTTTTTTGATTTGTGATTCTTGCATTAAATCAGACTCTTTATGGATAAGAAAAGTGTAGAATATTTAGTTTATTCTCTAATCCTTTCTTGCATTGATTATTGCAATTTTTTAAAAATTAGGTCTGCATTATGAAAGTAATTAAAAGATTACAGTTAATTCAAAACACTGATTGTAAATTGATCTTTGACACAAATAAATTTGACTCTGTTTCTTCACTATTAAAACAACTGCTAGGAGTGTTTTAACAATTTTATTACTGGTTTATGGATTTTTGCAACAAGTCAACCTCAATTCTTGGCTGACTTCTTATAAGCCAAGCCAGTTTATTTTTTCTTAGAATTTACTGGCAATTCCTCCTTCCAGTAGAATTAGGATGGAGTACACACAAACTGCTTTTAGCGCTTGATTTTAAAAAGCATTTACATGCATAAATGTAACTACTATTGTAGCAATTTTCAGAAGCCTACTTACTGGAGTAAAGTGCATTTACTTGAGTAAAACCCAGTTTTACGAGCATAAATGCTTTTTTAAAATCAGGCTCTTAGTTTCTTGCTCCTCCTTTTTGGAACAGTTTGCCAGAAATTATCAAGGCTAAAAAGTGTTATTTGAAGTTCCATAAAAACATTAAGGCATAGCTTTTTTTTCAGGACTATAATGAGTACTAATTTGTATATGTTTTATCTGCTAAGTTATTTTATTTTTTGTAATTTGACCTTTTTTTATTTTATATATGTTTTGTTTTTATTTATTGATTATATTATATGAAATGATTTTATGTTGATTTTTTTCTTTTCTAAACTGCTTTGATAGTAAATCAACTGTGCTGGGCCGGGTGCACAGATGCTGTCACTAACTTTGTGCCACACCCCGGAGTAGAAGAGGGGAGGAAGGCTGCAAACTTAACAGGATTCTGGGTATTCCGGGGCACCACATGGCGATGCGTTATGTGTCCAATGTCTTCATGGTGGCGTCATCGGAGGCAACTCCTCTGTGAGCTTGCCACATAGCTGGACCTGGAAGATGAGGTCATGGTGCATGGTGAGCTTTGGGAGGGGCCAGGCCAGTGGGCAAGGGCTGGAGGAGGCATCCAGCAAAGATGGAGGTAAGCCAGGGGATACAGCCAAGCTGCTCATTGGACATTTCAAAGTCTGGAGACTGGATAGGGGCTGAGTGTGGAGGAATGGGGAGGGTAATCGAGGGATGCTGTCTGAGAGCCATCACTTTTACTCCCGGCTCCCCACACTGCTGCTGCAGGATTTTCGATTAGAGGCATTGCACTGAATGACAAGGTACGCTCTCACCTACGCTGTTGGGACTGTCTGCTGTCACAATCAGGTGGCTTCATTACGGCGGCAGACCAAATGTCCCTATCTGTTAGGCAGTCACCTTGGTTGTGTGTGGTGGGATGACCCGGTATGTACATGAGGAGTGCTTCTCAGAAGAACAGGAATTTTTTTGCCAGCGGGTCCATGGTCCACTGCCTGCCACATGTACACCTAGATTAGATTTATCTTTGTTATGGCTCTATACTTAGGTCTTTATTGTATTGCTGTTTACTTCTAACAAAATTATAGCATTGTTACATCATCTATGTGGTCAGTCATGATTGCAGTGTCCTGGGAAGTTGCGAATGCCTTGTGCTGTCTTCACACACACATTTCTCGATGTGCTGGTCTTGGCTGCTCTCGTTATTGGAATTGCAGTATATCAAATGAATAAATAATAATAATAGCCAAAAGAACTAATTGCCATCATCAGTCTCCACCATCAGACGTGAATAAATATCAAAGAATGTTATGCCATTAAATGCTGATATTCAGACCTATAGGTTGCAAAGTATCTACAGAAGAATTCCACTTCTGTTCCTTGAAGATCAATCCCTGGTCCAAAGTTTCTCTTTGCAGGTCATTGTTTAGATGTTTATTTATTTATTTATAAACTTTTTTATCCCGTCATTTGGAACGAGCCATCACAATGGTTTACAAAGAGACACAATAAAAATTAAAATAACTGTCTGTAAAACAATAAAATAATGCTAAAAGAACAATTAATAATTAGTTAAAAATACAATCAATGAAAGAATAAATGAAGCAAATACATCGTAAATTAGAAAAACTAAAAATACCAGCCTTTAAATACCTAGGGATAGAATAAGATAGTAGGCAGGATATACTACAATAGTGAATATTTAATAACATTAATAAATAAATCATTAAACTAAAAGAATTATGATGGTCTAAAAATAATACCCGTTAAACAGTATTAAAATTGTGCAATGTACGTGTAATGACTTTCAATTTTAGCTAATGCCATCCTTGTTTCAATGATAAAACAGAGTAAATCTGTAAATAAATGACACAATTGTAAACAATGTTCAACTACAGGTGCCTCCAGCCTTTATTTATGTAAACAACTCATATTCAGACAAGTGTTTCCTCAACTTTCTGGTGGTTTTGCCCTTTATAAAGTTTGATTGCATATTAGTATATGTTTTTTTAAATTTCTTATTTATTGCATTTTGTAAATCCATTCAAGAAATACTTGAAAAGGAAACAATTGACATTGCAAGATTTAAATCAAAAAGAAAAAGCTTGGTAATTTAGGCCCTCAAAAACAGGAAAATATCAATGCCAAATATATAATCCTAGTCCTCAAATATAAAGATCCAGACAATTCCAAAAGAAAATAAAAAAAAAATACAGGTAATACTAGCAAAAGGAGCATAATACATATAAAGGACTCATTCCTAGTCATTAAGAGGTTAATTAGCATTTAAAGGTGAAGACTCTTCCATAGAAGGTCATTTATCACTAAGAAAATTAGAAAGCTGAGAAGGATGGAACAAGATATAAAACATCACATCCATGTCCCATCACGAAATTTGAGGTCCCTTGGGCAGGCCTTGTTGACCATCCCATCGCCCAAACTGGCTCACCTTAGTTCAGTGAGGGAGAGGTCTTTATCTTTAGCAGGGCCAAAAATGTGGAATTCCTTACCCGCTGAGATTCGGACAGAGGAGGACATTAATAGCTTTAGGAAGCAGATAAAAACCTGGCTATTCGAACAGGCTTTCAGCCTAAATAGTTGATCCCGTTCATCATAGTAATACTGAGACACTAGGGGAGGAAGGAGATGAGAGTTGAAGAGGGAGGGAGGGGAGATGGGTAAATGGATGGGTGGAGGGAAGGGGGGTAACCTGAGAAGATGTGGCAAAATTGTTGGGATTTGAAAGAGCTTAGTTTTAATGTATTTTAGTCAGCTAGCCTTTAGTTTTAATGTATTTTAGCCATGTATTATGTTTAATGATATGTGTTTTTTTTTTAGTATATA
The DNA here is from genome assembly GCF_901001135.1 of Rhinatrema bivittatum. Taxonomy (NCBI): domain Eukaryota; kingdom Metazoa; phylum Chordata; class Amphibia; order Gymnophiona; family Rhinatrematidae; genus Rhinatrema; species Rhinatrema bivittatum. The sequence continues at coordinate 380,530,202 of NC_042618.1, forward strand.
TGTGCTTGAAGGTTGCTACTGCAATTTCAATCAATGTAAACCGCCTTGAAATGAATTTGAAAGCCGGTATATAAGGTTGAACAAATAAATAAATAAATAATAAGACATTGACATGGATATTTTAAAAGGAAAAAAGCACCCAGCTGCAAAATTCTGGGTCTCATTAAGAGAAACTGCTTCCTCTTTTTCTGAGTTTGTCTCAAACTGTGGAAAACTCGAACCTTTAAATGAAGGAAAAGAACCAAGCAGTGTCTAAAAAACATCTTTAGGATCCAATCTCTATTGGATTCAAGTAGAAAAGAAACAATCAAATGGTTAAGCTAACTCACTATCAGAAGTCTCAAGAACCTCTGAGAGATTTAAATTGCAAGTATCTAACAGTGACAGAGACTGCATATTCTGACCCTCTACAGATCATTTCTTGAAGGGAGGCAGATAATAAATTATTGCAATAGTTGGTATTGCTTGTTCCGGCACCTTTAATGTTTCTGAAGCATCTCTCTTCCACATATCTAGCTGAAAAAGAGGGACTAAGAAAAGCTGATGAAGTGTAAATTCTTTCCACAAATTTGATTCTCCATGTTTTCTTCTCTGTTAAACAGGAGCTGCTTTTCTTTAATCAGAGCTTGTTGGTAAGCTACTGCATTTTCCATATCTTGTTTTAAAGTCTCACATACTCGTCCAACAATTGTATTTTCCTCTTGAAAAGTCTTTATTTGAATATTTCATTTATTAACCATAGGATTCAATTGTGCAGTTACATTGGTGTTTAAAGTCACTATTGCTTCGCAAATTATTTCGAGGGAGAATACAGAAGGTCTTACCATTACAAAGGGGTTCACCGATATTTCTTCAACTAAATCAGTAACCCCATGGAAAAGTTCACCTTCATAATGTCGTCCGAGTCCTCTAGCAGGAATTTCCCTTGAAACTCCAGCAATGCCATTGCCAGGCTCTGAAGCAATTCACACAGACACCATGGTCTCAGAACGAGTCTTGGCAGGATCAGCTTCACTGACGTGCGCAGAGTCCCATCGAGGAGTTAGGGTTCTTGCCACAGCAGGGTTAGCAGGGGTTGCCCTTTCAGCCGGGGATAAAGATATTAAGGAATCAGGAAAGGAGTCAAGCACCTCTTATTCTCTACAAACTTCCAGCTATTCACCTCCCGGCTGTGTGTGCTCATTGGGCCGATAATGGGACTCTCCAGAGGGTAAGCTGAGACATCCCTCTCCTCGGCCGTTCATTTACAACCAGAATGTGGCATAATGGCTACAGGTAAGAGCACAGGAAAAAAGCTGGCAGCTCTGTGCAGTGCTAGGACGCCATCTTGTACAGGTGGCTTTTTTCATTGGTTACAGAAGTACTATTGAAGAAAACTGCTTTTAGTGATATTTGAAATATAGTGCTACTTTAAAGAATTTTGACAATTATCAGTTTTTGAAATCTTGAAATTCGCAGCATACAGAAGCCAGACATTATTATTCCAATATAACATGCATAACAATTTTCAAAGGGATTCTCCACAGGTTAATGCGTATTTACCTGCAGAGAAAGCCCCTTTTAAAAGTTACCCCTTTCTCTTTCCCTCCTCCTGTGTGGAGAAAAGTACATGCCATGAGGACATTGTGTGTACATTTCCCTGTAATAAAAAGAGTTGGTACTAGCAGGTGGCCCTGTAGTGGGAGCTCTCTTAAAAATAAACTTTCAATCTATGTTTTGTTAACTCCCCCACACTATAAAGATTTGATATTCTGCCTTTTTCTATAATAGCCTCAAGGCAGATTAGAATCAAAGTTGGAACTGGAATTACAAATGCATTACAATGTACAATAAGCACAGAATTGGCCACAAATGAGGGCACATAAATAGAAGGGAGTTTGCACCTACAAACACTGCAGGTGCTTATGTGCTTGTGGTTTCTCCAGGTAAGAAAATTTCAAACAGGGCATTTCCCTTTGAAAATTAGCTCGCAGACCCGTGGCTATAGTTCCTAAGTGTTGTGGCACTGACCCATGGACAGAGCCCTGCAAGTCCCCACTGTTGGCTGGTGGCCTTATCTTCTCTAAGGGCACTTTAACCCCGTGATCATCTAATAGTCCAACTGACTCCCTCGCAGGCTCCCAGAAGTCAAAACCAGATATCTGTTTGAAAAGGCAGGATGGATAGGCAGGATAGGAAGCTGTGAAGCAGGAGGGTAGAGAAGACGTGGAACACTGAAGAAATGACAACGAGAACTTTTAGCCAAAAGATCTTCATTGAAAAATTGGAAGAAGAAAATAGGATTAAGTATAAGCGTTGGCAAGTTAAATGTAAGACATTGATAAGACAGGCTAAGAGAGAATTTGAAAAGAAGTTGGCCGTAGAGGCAAAAACTTACAGTAAAAACTTTTTAAAATATATCAAAAGCAGAAAGTCTGTGAAGGAGTCATTTGGACCATTAGATGATTGAAGGGTTAAAGGGGCACTTAGAGAAGATAAGACCATCATGGAAAGATTAAACAATTTCTTTGCTTTGCTGTTTACTGAAGAGAATGTTGGGGAAATACTCGTTCCAGAAAAGATTTTCATGGGTAATGATTCAGATGGACTGAACCAAATCACGGTGAACCTAGAAGATGTCGTAGGCCTGATTGACAAACTGAAGAGTAGTAAATCACCTGGACCAGATGGTATACACCCCAGGGTTCTGAAGGAACTAAAAAATGAAATTTCAGCCCTATCAGAATAAATTTGTAACCTATCATTAAAATCATCCATTGTACCTTGAAGACTGGAGGATAGCTAACGTAACCCCAATATTTAAAAAGGGCTCCAGGGATGATCCAGGAAACTACAGACCAGTTAACATTGCACACTGAAGTCAGGCTAAGGGATATAACTAGTATAATATCAACACAACAAAATCAACTAGTTAATAGTGAATGTGGGCACCCGTAAGGTCACCGATTCTAAATGTTGCTACTTCGAGAAATTCTTTTGATTTGATATAATTAAATATTAATAAAATCTTTTAATTTTTTTAATTTTTATGTGGGGAGGAGTAGACCTCAGCACCGGCCCAATAATTCTGTTAAATAACAGAAAATTGTGATTTAATAGCCGTGTTGGTACAATCACTGGTCTACTACCTAGCCTATGTGTGTTTTAAACTTTTCAAAGAATTAAAATATTACTTTAATAATGTTACTTAAAACTAAGCTGGTAATGCAACTATTTTAATTAACAGTCAGGATTGTTGGAGATTTCCATGATATGGTGCCAATCAGCTATATTCTATTTTTATATTTCAAATTGTGATATTTTAGCACCAATAGATTAAATTTGCTCTCAATTCATGCAAGAAACTCCATTCAGACTCTTCAGTGATACGTGCATCACCAAACTACAAATAGTCCAAATAAGCAACTTCTCAATTATAATGACTCAAACTCCGAGCCTGACAGGCTTCTGATAATGTGACTTGAAGCAACTGCAGTGGTCATAAACTTGTGTTAACTTGACCTTAGAGCCCGGACGGCTTCCAATGATGATCTCAAAACAACTGCAGTGATATTTAAATGGTGCCACCCGACAGAATTCAAACAGTGACCTGTTCAAAGGAAGGCAGTAAGCCTTTCATATCCCGACTTTCATGTCCCAACAAACTTAAACAACTTTGGCCAAATGTCTTATTGGCTAGCAACGACTTATCTTGTGAACTTGAGCCAGATATCTTCTTGGCTAAACGGACCGCTTCAAGCTCTTTAATTGAAGCTGCCACAATCGCTTCTGTCTCCTTATAGAAGCCGCCTCAAAGTAGCAACATTTAGAATCGGTGACCTTAAGGGTGCCCACATTCACTATTAACTAGTTGATTTTGTTGAGCCTGACTTCAGTGCCAGGAAAAATAGTGGAAAGTGTTCTAAAGATCAAAATCACAGAACATATAGAAAGACATGGTTTAATGGAACAAAGTCAGCATGGCTTTACCCAAGCAAGTCTTGCCTCACAAATCTGCTTCACTTTTTTGAAGGAGTTAATAAACATGTAGATAAAGGTGAACCGGTAGAAGTAGTGTATTTGGATTTTCAGAAGGCATTTGACAAAGTTCCTCATGAGAGGCTTCTAGGAAAAGTAAATAGTCATGGGATAGGTGGTGATGTCCTTTCATGGTTTACAAAATGGTTAAAAGACAGGAAATAGAGAGTAGGATTACCGTATTTTTCGCTCCATAAGACACACTTTTTTTTCCCCAAAAGTGGGGGGAAAATGTCTATGCGTCTTATGGAGCGAATGTATCGCCTCTCCCTCTTGCGTGCCATCCTCCTCCTCCCAACTCAGCGGAATCAGTATGGTGGCGCAGGTCAAATGCATGAAACATCTAATATATCTAAACAAATGAGAAGGAAATGGCCTGTACTAATTTTGATGCCATGTATTGTCTTCTGCCAGCAAAGCTTCAGTTCCCTGCTGGTCTGCTGTTCCCGGGGTGCATCTTACTGCGAAGCTCGGCGTGGCACAGGTCAAACATCAGCTGTTTGAACCTTGTGCACTCTGGAGGCCCCTCCAGTTCAAACTGCCGGTCTGCTGTTCCCGGGGTGCCGCCGACCTTCGCAGTAAGATGCACCCCGCAGCACCCTGTTCAGCCTGGAGAAGAGACGGCTGAGGTGTTTAAAATCATGAGAGGTCTAGAATGGGTAAATGTGAATCTGTTATTTACTCTTTCGGATAATAGAAGGACTAGGAGGCACTCTATGAAGTTAGCATGTAGCACATTTAAAACTAATTGGAGAAAGTTCTTTTTCACTCAATGCACAATTAAACTCCGGAATTTGTTGCCAGGGGATGTGGTTAGTGCAGTTAGTGTAGCTGGGTTTAAAAAAGGTTTGGATAAGTTCTTGGAGGAGAAGTCCATTACCTGCTATTAATCAAGTTGATATAGAAAATATCCATTATTACTAGCATCAGTAGCATGGGATAGACTTAGGGTCGGATTTTCAAATGGTTACGCACGTAACTGGGTTTACTAGCGCCGGGCCTATTTTCAAAAGGCCTGGTGACGCGTGTAAGTCCCGGGGCTTTACTAAAGGGCGGGAAGGGGGCAGGGTCAGAGGCTCCTGGCACAGTGGCCATTTGCTGCTGTGCAGGGGATTGCGTGCCGGTAGTTGGCCGGCGCGCACAACTTACTTCAACCCCAGGACTGAAGTAAGTTTTGAAAGAAGAAAAAAAAAAAGAAAAGGTAGGGGTAAAAGGCGGGGGAGGTAGGGGAAGGGAAGGTGGGGTGGGGGGTAGGGAATGGGGGAAGGCAGCGCGGCTCGGCGCAGCCTCGATGCGCGCAAGGTGCACAATTGTGCACCCCGTTGTGTGCGCTGACCCCTGATTTTATAACTTGCGCGCATAAGTTATAAAATCGGGCGTACATGTGTACTCGCTGGGTAGCTCGTGCACATGTACGCTCACGCACACCTTTTAAAATCTACGCCTTAGCTTTTGGGTATTTGCCAGATACTTATAGCCTAGATTGGCCACTGTTGGAAACAAGATGCTGGGCTTGGTTGACCTTTGGTCTGACCCAGTATGGCATGTTCTTATAAGTGGTTTGGAGAGTATGGCATAGGCTTCCTTGTGATATTAACAGCAAATTCAGGGCCAATCTATAATCCTGTAAAGTAGCTGTTATTTCTTTCAGTTGAATGACAGTATGTTTTTCAGAGACTTAAGCATAAAGCTGTAAATGAGCATTAGGATAATGCATCTCTTATTAAAAGCCTGGATATAGGTATAAAGAAAGAAAAATGTTCAGATAAGCATACACTTTTTAATACAGTCACAAGGAAAATAGCTTAAATTTACAGTCACAAGGAGAATAGCTTAAATTTATATCCCCTTGACAAGAAAGATACACAAGAGCTGTGTTGCAACTGTCCCTTCCTGACGGCTTCACTCCGCCTACCTTTTTTTCTTTGCACCTCCTCTCGCTATGGATGGACGCCTGGCTGCCGCGGCATCTGCCTACCATCCTCTCCGGCATTCCCAGACCGGCTTGGGCGCTGCCTCCCACCATGCTCCGCTGGTACCTTAGGGCACGTGCGCCGCCCTCACTCTTTCCTACTTGGCGCGAACCTCAGGGGCGTCCCCCTGTGATGACGTCACGCTGCCCGGATATTTAAAGCCTACAATGCTTGCTAGCCTTTGAGTTAGCAAGGGGGGATTCTTATGGATGGGATTCACTCTCCGTACCCAGCTACTCTGCCTCTCCAATCTTCCATTAGACTCTTGACGCTAACGGGGTACCCGCTCCTTGGGGGCCTCACTTGCTTTTCAGGTCGCTATCAGGAAACCGGTACTCGCTCCTCGAGGGCCCATGTTCCCTGACTCGCTGCCTGCTCCTACCTTCTCTTCTGCCTGGAAGGATTCGCTATCTTCAACATCAGTGAGTACTGCCATCTTCACCTCAGAGCTGTTCCCTGGAACCAGGTACTCGCTCCTCGAGGGCCTGCCTCCGTTCCAGCCCTAGTGCCATCTCCTATGTGGAACCGCTGTGTGAGTACATTACCTTCAAGCCTCTCAGCTCTCAGGGATCAGGTACTCGCTCCTCGAGAGCCTGCTCTCCCTATCCTGGGGTTCTCCATACTGGGGCTCTGTGCATATTCCACTGTACTCATTATTCTCAGTTCTCTCCACTACAGCACTACTACCAGAGGAGTCGCTGTTCCAGTGCCTGAGGGATACTAGCCCAGCCAGGCTACTTCTGTCGCTCACTATTGCCACCTCTTGTGGCTTCACCACATTGTCTAATAAAAGATCAATCTCTGTGTTTGTGTGTCCTAAGCTGAGCCTGACCTGTGGCCCCTCACAGGACATCCCCCCTTGGGTGTGATCAGCTGCCACAGTGTCCAAGGGTCCACCCAAACCTCACTAATTATAACAAGCTGAAACATGGTCGGGATGGAAAATAGGCTATGAGGATTAAATATCCAGAATAATCAAGATTCACTGATACTAATGTTACCCTTGGAATATCTGGTTAGATTAGGGATGTGCATTCGTTTAAAACAAAAATGCAAAACGCGACGAATAAGGCTAATTCAATTCATTTGAGGGAGGCCCAAAATGAATTGGGGGCCCCAGAATGAAACAAACCTTGTTTGCTCTTTTCATCTTAAACAAATGCATCGGGCCTAGTTCTAGGCCCAAAGCCAGGTCCTCAGCCTATGCCCTAGGTAAGGACCTGGCTTTGCACCTAGGCCAAGGCGCCAGTGTTGCACTTGGGCGCAGGCCAAGACCCAATGTGGAGACTGTGGCTTAGGCCAGAGCGCGTTGGAGGGGTCTTGGCGAAAGACATGGGTTGATACCGGGGCCTCGGAAGAGAATCCCGAAACCCCCCCCCCCAAAAAAAAACTAACTTACCTGATCCATCGGATATCCTTCGAAGGCCCGATCCTGATGCTGGGGCCTCAGTCCAAGCCAAGGCACAAGACCAGGCCCAATGCCATGACCTTGAGACTGGCCAATGCTGGGATCTCGGCCCAGACCCAGGCCTGATGCCACGACCCAACCCAGAGGCCAGTTTCCGATGCCTGGGCCTAGGCCAGGGTCCAGCTCAGGCCTGACATCGTGACCCGACCTGGAGGCCGGGCCCCAGGGCCTCAGCCCAGACACAGGCCCAATGCTGTGACCCAACCCTGAGGCCAGGTCCTGACACCTGGTCCTAGGCCTAGGCCGGGGCTCGAGCCCAGGCTCAATGCCATGACCCAACCCAGAGACCGTGTCCCAACACCAGAGCTGATGCAATGTGTACATCAAAATGGTGCCATCCACTGAGGTAAATATGCTAGAGTTAACTCCGGTGTGACCCTGGCAGACGCCCGTCATTTGGCATTACAGAGCTGAAGATGGAAGGTGGACCTCGGAGCTCCCAGGAATGGACACCAAGGTCTGGGCCTGAGGCATTGGGATCTGGCCTCCGGGTCAGGTTGTGGTGTTGGGCCTGGTCTAGGCCAAGTCTCTGGCATCAGGACCCAGCCTCCAGGTTGAGTCAGGCCTGAGCTTAGGCTCCAGTGTCAGGACCTGGCCTCTGGGTCAGATCATGGCATCAGGCTTGTGCCCCAGCCTAGGCTCAGGTATTGGGACCCAGCCTCTGGATAGGGTCATGGCATTGGGCCTGGATCTGGACCTAGGCCCCAGTGTTGGGACCCAGCCTCTGGGTTGGGTAGCAGCATTGGGCCTGGGCTTGAACCCCAACCTAGGCAGAAGCCCATGCATCAGAGTCCATCCTCGGGCCCCTGCCTAGGATGAGGCCCAGGCATTAGGACCTGACCTGATCGGTTCGTGGTGTTGGGACCCAGTCTCTGTGCCAGTTCGCAGCATCGAGCCTAGGTTTTGACTTTGGCCTAGGCTTCGGCCTTGTCACCGCTGGTGGATCCCCACCAGACCAGGTAAGTGGGGCTGGGGGGGGGGGGGGGGTGGAATCCTGGCCCTGGCATTTTTCTGGTGGGGTGGGAGGGAGGACTAGTTATTGGTTTTGTTTTTTTTTTTAATTGCTTGATTCTTTTTTTTTTCACATGAATCAAACAATCCATGAACTGAAATTCATGGGAAAAAAACTTCCCGAAAATGAACCAAAGAATGAAAACACATTTTTTTCCCCTGCACATCCCTAGTTATAAAATTGTATTGCACTAGGAAAAATATTAGTCGTTGCAGCTTATAGGTCTAGTTTGTAGGTATAGAGTAAAGAATCTGGGATTAGCATTACTATGTATACAGTTAGTCATTATGGCTAATGGTATTGGGGTATTCTATGATATACTAAACATGAGGTGGTATAATTAGAAATATTGAGAGGTCAGTATCTCAAGGGCTAAATTCTGAGGGATTACATATAAATAGTAAGTAAGAAATACTATGTTACCATAACTATATCATGTGATATTTGTGAATGATTCTAATACTAAACATTTAAATGCAATAAAAATAAGTTAAAACAAACAAATCAAACAATATTTTATTTAGAATGATCATAAATGCAGCGGGCCCAAGAAAGTAGAGACAAACACCAAATGTGCAGCATAGATGGTCTTTTGTATTTCTGTGCTTGCTTCAAGACATGGATTAATTCTGTTGACAAACAGGCAAGTAAACCCCACAGTGTCCCAATGTCTTTCAGCAGTGACTCTTGCCTAATGTAATGAGGGATAAAACCCAGGGTAAGAAATCCAAACTTTAACACTATCAGTTTCTTTGTACATGGTACTGTTTTACATTATTCCATATTATAAATACATGCACTAAACCTTTTCAACATATCATTATTCTCAAGCTAATTTATTCCTCCACCATCCATCCATATCACTAAGACAGCTTCATGTCACTAACATAAAAATCTCTCTCTGTGGCTTTCTAGGAAGTCATCCTGTTATGAATGGGCTCAGTCCAGGAGTGGTGAACACCACTAACAGGGGTGTATCAGGATGGAGAGAGGCAGGGTTGCAGAAGACTCTTGATACTGGCTGGTGTAGGCAGGAATGAGTGAACCTTATGGCAAGTGGGAAGGTGGAATAGGCAAATGGAGTCTTATACTGGCTAGAAATATCAGATACCGGATGCATGGAGGTAAAGGTGAACTCAAATACTGAAATAGCATGGAGGTATGTGTGAAAGTGAATGCAGGTAAAAGTGTACAGAAAACTGGAGCTGGGTGCTGGTAAGGATGAATTCAGGAGGTGTGCAGGTAAGAGTGATAGTGGCTGGAGGTATAAGTGACTGAAGTGAGGGAATCTGGGGAAACAATACTGACCAAGAACTGGACAGACAAACTAGGACAGTACTAACACGGAACATGAAATATAAAGCCTGACGGCAGCAGAACAAGACTGAAAACCCTAAGGCCACACACAGACAGTAAGGCAAGGCTGAAGGCCCAAGGCCACACACACACACAGTAAGGCTAGGCTGAAGGCCCTAAGGCCACACACACACACAGTAAGGCAAGGCTGAAGGCCCGTAGGCCACACACACACAGTAAGGCAAGGCTGAAGGCCCGTAGGCCACACATAGTAGGCTAAAGGCCCGTAGGCCACACACCGCAGACAGAAGGCCCGTAGGCCACACACAGTAGGCTGACGGCCCGTAGGCCACACACACAGTAGGCTGACAACAGGCCGGCTAGAGCAGGGAGCCCAAATGAGCTCGATGCCGAAGCCCTGATGGAACTACTAGACAGGGTTATAAAGGAGAGTCTGGGATATAGAGTAGACAGGAAGGAAGGAGTGGGCCAGCCAGAAGAGCATGCTCGTGGGGGACTCTGGTGGTGAGGCGGCTGCATAGCAGCCATGGTCGTAACACATCCTGCATCTCATAAATCTCCTCATATAAGCAGATCAACTCATTCTGCAATTCATGCTACAACATACTGTTTTTTGTTTTTTTAGTAAAGGGACCTTTATCTATAATATTTCAATAGCATATATAAGAGATAAAAAGAATCTTATGAACACATTTGGTCATGTGTGACAGGTGTTCCGGTCTAATCAAAGAAGTTTATGGTAGCTGATTCAGGACCAGAAGAGCACAATTTTTCTCCTGCTTCTTGCAGAGGGATATTGGCAGTAGATTTCATTTTGTTACCAGATGTACAGACTAATAGGCACATCTGCCAGATACAGAAATGAAAAAGGAAAACAAAACATATTATATTCAGGAAAAAATGGACAAGACAGGCTGCTCTCTCTCTCACTGTTTCCTGATCAGAGCCAGGAGGCAATGCTGATCTTGCTCACAGCCAAATAATTACCCAGAGTTTAAAGAAACCAAATTTTATATCTACCAGGCAGTGTTCAATAAAAGCACATAGCCAGTACTATCAGCTACAGAATTTCTTAGCGGCTTCTTTGAAGGAAAGAAGTCCTTGTCATGGTACAATTTCTGCACAAATTCAATGATAGCCATTAGAAGGGGCATATATCCCTCCCTGCCACTCTGACGAGTTGCAGATATCACTTCAGTCCAAACAGAGTTAAATGTACTTTAAAACATTTAGCAAATTCCATTCATTTGCTGTAAAAATCAACTCACTCAGTCTGTTTATAACTTTTAAACAGGAAAAATCAATTCATTAATGCTATAGGAACAGGTTTTCTCCTTTGTTTGTGCATATGGGAGACACTTTCAGTTTCCTGCATCCACCACTCACCCCTCTTTCTGCCTTTTCCCTATCAGCAAACCCTGTTAACTCCTCAACTCCCTGTGTCCATTCAGGTTCTAAAATCTCAGTATTGGTAATTGTCTTTGCAGGAATGTTCATGTCAGCTTGTGACCAATTCTGCATAACAGGGCATGTCTACTGCAAATGCAGACTAAAACTGAGTTTTGATGCTAGAATTCGAAGCAGTTTCCTGCTCAGGGATTTTGGCAGACTGCAGTTCCTTAATTTGATGCGCTAAATCAGTTACACCCTTCTGAGGAGTATACTGATAGTCAGAACTGTGGCAATAGACAGACAAAAGCATAAGACCTGATTGCAAACAGTTCCTGACAGTTTCCAACTTCCACTGGGAAAGGCAGGTACATTTCAGTGATCAAATTGGACCCTTGTCCCAGCACTGTAATGTTCCTTTAAATCAGCAGTCTCTATTTAGTTCAGTAATTCTGCTAGAGCATTAATGTGTTTGTGAGTGTTCCAGCCAGACACACTATCAGAGACCTGATCAGCGGGAGCAGTGCTAGATTTACATGTTGGACACCTATGGTTTCTGTCACTTTCTGACATTTACTCACTTTATGATAATATATCTAACAAAGTAAAAGAGAAACAACCACTAATCCCATACTCAATTAACACTCAAAGTGTTACAATGATGTAATATATAGTATCCTATAATGTACCACACAATCTTATAAAAGCAAAACAGATTACTAAATATGGTGATATATGGTATAAATCAGCAAAAACAAATAATATCACACAGCACCACAACAATATTATATGAAGTAAAAAGCAAATAATGATACAATAATAAAGAAGATAAAGATCTATACAAAGAAGATAGAGATGAAGAGAAGATACCTCCCTCACAAGTCCCTCCTATTGCAAGTCAATGTATCTATGAAAGATCGAGGAACATGGGCCCAAGAAACCCCACGAATTGGCTATTGGCTTGCATCCATGGATTGTCTAAAGAATATTGTCAATTGCAGCTTCTTATATCCTCATTTTTCTGTCTCTCTAATCCAGGGTCTGCAAGTTTTAGGTGTTCTCATTTGCACTCACAACTTTGACAAGATTTATAGCCAGCTTTAGTTCATTAAACTATGGCCTATTAGAGACATACTGTGCTTAACTCCCAAGCACTGGCCTTCACCAGCCTTATCAATTAGAAAAACATGTTAGAAAGAACAAATGTCTCCTGCCTTATCTCAGTTTGGGGCCGATGCAATACAGTGCGCCTAAAAGTAGTACAAAAAAGCAGAAAAAACTGCTTTTCTGTACAGCCTCCTACTTAATATCATTGCGATATTAAGTAGGAGGAACAAAGGTTTTAAAAAAAAAAAAGTTAAAATAAAAAAGTGCTGGCAATTGGGTGCAGGAAACATATGGTCAGTTGACTAGTGTCCGTTTCTTGAACCCTTGGCTATGCGCCGTTTAGGAAAACCGACGCTGATAAATTCGGCATCTGTTTTCCTAACCGGCGGATGGCCAACGCTGGCAGGCTCCCATTATCAAGGAGGAGCTAGAGGCGCGCAAGCAACCTTAGCACCTCCTTGATAACGTGACCCCTAATTTAAATATTGCATGGCGCCCCCAAGAGGGGTGCCTGGGGGCGCGTTAGGAAAACAGGTGCTGAGTGTTCAGCGCCCACTTTCACCCCATATTTATTGCATCAGCTCCTTTGTTAGTACCAGGCAAACTAGAAAGAAAAATAAAGACAGTATACTACATTTTCATGCCTTAATGAGCCTTATGCTTAAACTATGTGCAATATATATATCTATTGATCCACATTTATTGGTTTATTGGTGATTGTTTTGATCCACTATTAATCCCACCTTCGCATATAATGCTCTTCTGGGAAACTAAAATAACTCCTTAAAAAGATCTTCAACACACATGTCCCAGTACAGACTTCTGGGGTACTCCACTAATGACTCTTCTCCATTTGGAAAACTGACCATTTAGTCCTACCCAATGTTTCTTGTCCTTTATCCAGTTATTAATCAACGATCCCATGACCTTCCAATTTTCTAAGGAGTTTCACATAAGGGACTTCGTCAAATGCCTTCTGAAAATTCAAATACACTATATCAATCAGCTTACCTTTATCCACATACTTATTTACACCTTACAAAAAAAATCTAGTAAATTGGTAAGGTAAGACTTCCATTTGAAAAAAAACATGTTGACTCTCCTCCCCACAAATCTATCTAATTTTGTTTTTAAGAATAACTTCCACCATTTTGGCCAGTACCAATGTCAGTTTCACTAGTCTATAGTTTCCCAGATCACCCCTGGAGCCCTTTTAAAAAACTGAGATTACATTGGCCACCCTCTAATCTTCTGATACCTTGGCTGTTTTAATTGATAGGTTGCAAATCACCAGAAACCAGTCTGCAATTAAATATTTGATTCCTTCAGAACTCTTGGGTGAATACCATATGGTCTTGGGGATTTGCTATTCTTTAGTCTGTCAATCTGATTTATTACATCCTCCAGTTTCACAGTGATGCCATCATTCAGAGTCATTACCATCAAAAAATGTTTCATCGTGGATATGACCTTTATATCCTCCTCAGTAAAGACGGGCAAATAATTTATTTAGTTTTTCTGCTATTTCCTTTCATCCCTGATCACTCCTTTTACTTGTTGGTCATCTAGCAGCCTAATTGACTACCTCCTAAACTTTTTGCTTTAAATGTACTTGAAAATGTTTTTATTACTAGTTTTTATGTCTATGCCAAGCTTTTTAAAATTCTCTCTTAGCCTGCTTAATTACTTTTTTACATCTAACTTGTCAGTGCTTATACCCTTCCTTATTTTCCTCATTTGGGTGTGCTTTCCATTTTTTGAATGATAACCTTTTGGCTTTGTCACTTTCACTTCACTATTAAACTCCATAGATAGTTTGATTTTCCTTCAACTGTCATGAGGTGCTGAGCTGGTCTCATGGGTCACCACCCCAGGAGGAGGACATGACAGAATGGCAAGACACAGGCCAGTCTTCTGCCTAGCTAATCCCCTCCCCTACAGGTTGAGCCCTTGAGTTCTGTGGGCCAGTGGGTCCTTACTGCAGCGGTAGTACATCATGGTGAGTCCTGGGAAACTGGAACAAGGCAAGAATTGGTACAGGCTCGATGAGGCAAAGCTTGGCATTGGAGCTGGACAAGGCAAAGCTTGGGTCAGGCTAGGCAAGGTAAGGCTTTGTACTGGAGCTGAATGAAGCAAGGTTTGGTATACAGGAAAGAGACAGGCTGGAGCAGGGTTGGACTGGATACTGGAGCTGGATACGGAACAAAGACTGGGGCTGTGTATAGACAGAGACAAGGCAAAGTAATGAGCATGACCTGGGAGAGAAACAAGTAAGGCTGGATAGTGGACAGGACACTAAGCAAGGACTAGGACTAGGTACAGACACAGGCTGAGACAGGATATTAAGCAGGAATTGAGACAGGGAATGAATGCTAGGAACTGGACAGGACAGGTCATGACAAAACCAGATAAAGACAGGACTGGACAAGACAGACTAGGACAGGACCGAACAAGGACTAGGCAAGATAGCACAAAACAAGGAACAGAAAGGCTGGAGGCCCATAGGCCATTAGGCTATAGGCCCGAAGGCCTCTAGGTACAGAGAGGCCTGGATAGGCCACAAAGCACGATACAAGAGTAGAGCAGGCTTGTAGACCACAAGGCAAGGTAAAGCTTAGATAGGCCACAAGGCCTGGATCCCATAAGGCAAGGTACAAGAGAAGAGCGGCCAGGCTAGATAGCCAAGGGTGACTCCATGAAGAGACCTCTTGGGTATGGCAAGGCAGGATTGAATGGGTCAGGAGGACCTCTGGTGGAGTGGAGGCTGTACAACAGGCTGGATCAAGTGGCCAGTTAGATGTTTCAGGTAACTAGGAACGGAGCTCATTGGAGGCCTCTGCTGGTAAGGAGGTGTCGTAACAGGCTAGATCCGGACATATTGAGGCTGCACGGCAGGCAAAACCCTGACATCAACTATTTTTTTAATGCATGGGATACATTTTGTCTGGGCACCAAGAATGTTAATTTTAAACCATGTCCATGCTTCCTGAAAGTTTTTATCCTTGTGAGTTCCTTTCAGTTGTTTTTCTAACAAATTTTTTCATTTTATCAGTCTCCCTTTTTATAGTCAAATGCTAATGCAATAGTTTTCCTTAGTATTTGTTCTTCGGTGATTATATCAAATGTAATTTCATTATGATCATTGTTGCCAAGTGGATTTAGCACCTTTATCTCTTGCATCAGGCCCTATATTCCTCTGAGAGCCAGATCTAATATAGTTTCCCCTCACATTGATTCCATGATCAACTGTTAAATGAAGCAGTCATTGATGGCATCTAGGAACTTCACCTCCCTTGCATGTTCTGATGTCCTGTACTCAGATAATTAAGTATTACATTATATAATATTGTGTTGCCCATTTTACTAGGGAGTCTAATCTTTGTTAGCATTTTAGTCTGTTTCCTCATCCTGGCCAGGGGGGCAGCATTATATCTCCACTACTATACGCTTCCCTTTTACCCTTAGAATTTTCTAAGGATAAAAGGGTTTAGCAGGAAACAAAGTGCAGTTTGTTTCCTGCTAAACCTTTATCATTTATTTATTTATTTAAATTCTTTTACTATACCGATACTCAATACGCGGTCTTATCGTACCGGTTTACAATAGAACAGGGGAAACCAATTAACAACTATATAGAAGGTAAAATGTTACATCAAACAGGGAGCGAAAAACATGGGAGCTGGAGGACAGGAAAGATATTTTAAAACGATAGCAACTGAAGAGTGAAAAAATAGTCATTGAAAACAAAAGACAGCGATACAAAATCAGCTAGATTAAGCTCGGCAGTGGGTTAATCTTAGGTAATTATTCACAATTATTCATAAATCTTGTGGACGGGGGAAGCATGGAGGGGTAAGCAGGGGGGGAGGTGGGAGGGCAGGGATAGGGGGGGGGAGTAGGGAGGCGGTCAAGGGTGAGAGACAATGTGTTTGATAAAATGTTCCTTCAACCGTAAGCTTGAGTGAACAGCCAGGTTTTCAGTTTCTTTCTGAAGGAGAGATGGCATTGTTCCTGGCGTATATCCGGGGGAAGCGAATTCCAATGGAGTGCTGTCAAAAGTGCTCGCTTATGAATGGAGTTGTGGACCGAGGATTTGTTAGGGGGGGCCTTGAGAGAACCTTTGTAGGCGGATCTGATCGGTCTTGCAGAAGTATGTAGTTCGAGAGGGATGGAGAGTTGGAGTGTGGATTGCTGGTATACAGATTTGTGGATGATGGTGAGAGTCTTGAATAGTATTCTATAATGGATGGGTAGCCAATGAAGGATTTTTAGAATAGGTGTGATGTGGTCCTTACGACGTGTGTTTGTAAGGATCCTGGCCGCTGCGTTTTGCAGCATCTGTAGAGGTTTAGTAGAAGAGGCGGGAAGACCGAGTAGTAGAGCGTTGCAATAGTCAATCTTTGAAAACAGTATGGCTTGCAGCACTGAATGGAAATCCTGGAAGTGTAAGAGCGGTCTTAGCTTCTTCAGGACCTGTAGCTTAAAGAAGCATTCTTTAGTTGTAGCGTTAATGAACTTTTTGAAATTCATTCTAGAGTCAAGGGTGGCCCCAAGGTCTCTAACCTGGCTAGCTAGCGGAATAATTGTATTATTGGCGAAGGGGTTGTCATCGTTAGGGGAGATAATCAGGAGTTCCGTTTTGGAGGTATTAAGGACCAGGTTGAGACTCGAGAGAAGAAGGTTGATGGCGTGTAGGCAGCTGTTCCAGAAATTTAACCCCTCTTCCCACCTCACATACCTAGTCTGATCATTGCAGCGATGGTCCTGCCTAGGCTAGGAGCCATGCAGCAGAGCTCCTTCCAGAACTCTGCAACCATGGGCCCTGAATCCAGCCACTAGGTGTCACTCTTAAGTAATGACCATGACTCGTCCCACCTCAAAGGGACAAGTCATGGTCCTTCATAGCATCTCCAACCTCTAGACAACCCAACCCAGACATTAAACTAAAAAATTTCCACATCGCAGTGCCCAAAATATAAGAGTCCAAAACATAAAAAAAATCCCACTAAAACATACCTGGAAACCACAGATTAATTTTTTTTCACAAATTAAAAAAAAAAAACAACTTAAAAAAACCCCAGCGTGCTAGCAAGTGGTTACCATCACAATGTTTATTGGTATTCTTGTTGGTCTTAAATCTCCAAAAAGTTTTTTTGTATAATTTCACTTATGTCCAAAATGCGAAAGTCCATCGAGTAGATTTCATAAAGTACTTTTACGTAATCCATAAAACATCCTTTTTTTTTTTTTTTAAGACTGATGAGAATAGCAATAAACATTATAGTGGTAGCCACTTGTTGCTACCACCTTCTTTTCTTGAAGTCTTTTTCTCCAATTTTAAAACAAAATAGTAAAATAAAGATTTCTGAATCTGTTTACAAGTCTAAATCAATTAGTGGGATTTTCTGCCTCTTTTTGATATACTGCACATCATTTACTAATTAAGCAAATGAGCCAGCCCCTCATGCAGACTTAATTCTCGCCACTACTCCTCTTACTTTCCTGTTAATTTCCTCCTTTTATCAGTCTGCTACAGCAGTGATTTTACTGTATATACTATTTCCCCCAACAATGATTATATCAAATTTGATTGAATAATGATCTCTATTCCACCACTTAGTACAATATACTTGCTTTACATGGTATATAAAAATGCTTAAATAAATAAATAAATTATACCCCTGTGATTCACTGAGAACCAGATCTAGAGTAACTTCCCCTCTCATCTGTTCCAGGAGCAGCTATCATTTATGACATCTAGAAACTTTACCTATTATCCTGATGAAACATTCACCCAATCAATAATTGGGGTAATTGAAATCTTCGATTATTGTGTTCCTAGTTTCATTAACCTGTCTATTCTGTTAGTATTTCAATCTTTCACCATCCTGGATGGGACAGTAGTATACTCCACCTACCTTGCAGCTCGATACTGTAACGTGCGGTTGGAGATTCCCCATCTGTAACCCGCTGTGGGCGCACAATTCGGACGCGTAAGGCGATCCTGTGATACAGTCTCCAGTTTCACGCGTCCTTATCGCTTCTTGAAACCGATGCATAACCCTTTCCGCACCCAGCATGTATATGACATGTAAATGAACGAATTAGCTATTTAATAAACGAATTAGCTATTCCCTTCCGATACTGTGACGCGCACTCCGATTATCTTCTTTGTAACCCGCTATTTTGCCGCGTCCTTAACCTGTTAGTTTACCGCCTACCCTCTACCTGGTGTTAGTGTGGTGTTCGAACAGCTACGTACCGGACTGCACCATATTTACTAACATTTGCAGCGTAAAGTTGTTATATATATATATATATATATATATATATAAATACCTGTCACTTTCTGAATCCCCCATCTCCACACGGGCGGGCGGGCGTGCGGTCATCGAGGCGGCGGCAGGAGCTGGCGGGCGCCCGTTCATCCAGGTGGCGGCGGCAGGAGCCGGCGGGCGGGTGGGCGCGCGTTCGATCCAGGCAGCGGGAGCCGGCGGGCGCGTGTTTGATCCAGGCGGCGGCGGGAGTCTGCGGGCGGGTGGGTGTGCATTCGATCCAGGCGGCGGGCGCCCGTTCATCCAGGCGGCGGCGGGAGCCGGCGGGCGGGTGGGTGCGCATTCGATCCAGGCGGCGGCGGGAGCCGGCGGGCGGGTGGGCGCGCGTTCGATCCGCCTGCATGAATGCACGCCCACCTGCCCGCCGGCTCCCGCCGCCGCCGCCTGGATGAACGGGCGCCCGCCGGCTCCCGCCGCGGCCTGGATCGAACGCGCGCCCACCCGCCCGCCGGCTCCTGCCGCCGCCTGGATGAACGGGCGCCCACCCGCCCGCCGGCTCCCGCCGCCGACGCCTGGATCAACGGGCGCCCACCCGCCCGCAGGCTCCCCGCCGGCGCCTGGATCGAACACGCGCCCACCGGTTCCCGCCAGTAAGTTTACTTTTTTTTTTTTACACTTTATTCCCTTTTGTTTTAATTTTCGCCCTGCGCCTTGCTTCAGGAAGGGGGGAACCATCCACTTCCTGGTACCTGTCATTTCAAATGTCAGTTGAAATGACATTTGAAATGACAGGTACCAGCACACCCAGGATACTGTATAGGCGCTGTATTAAGTGCCTATACAGTAAAATTGGTTGCGGGGGCCTAACGCTTCCCTAACGCTTCGCAGACGCGGCTTGCATTTGCAAGCAATTTACATAGAGTATCGAGCGGTATGTAAAGAGAACTGTGCGTGCGGGGAACGAGGGTGCGCCCGGCACTGCCGCACTCTAACGCGGCCTTACAGTATCGACCTGTTGGTCTTTTATATCCATAGGGATACCAGATTGTAATCTGTATCTTGCAGAACTTTTCTTCTACTTGATTCTATGCCATCCTACTACCAGTTTTAGCTGCTTTGTTATTTCAACATATTTAGTACCCTGTCTTGAAGGCATCAATTCATTAAATGCTGGCCAAATAAAATAAATAATATTTGCTAATGTAATTTATTGGAAATGCTTCCAGAGAATTTGAAGGTCATTACATAAAATGTGTTTCTCTCATCAAAAGCATTCAGTACTGTTGTTTTTCCACAGACCAACGTTACACATACTTTTTCTTTCAACATTTTAACAAATGCATGTTGCATCAGTTGTTGCTAAAATAATGTATTTTGTCTATGTCCATTCTTTTTCCTTCTTTAAATTAATTCTATTTTTTCTTCTTTATACTATAATTGGCATATAGTATTTATTAATCCATGTAATAACTAGAAGCTTGTAATGAAGCAATTAGACAAATCACAGCAAAAATAAAATAAAAACTATAAATACAGAAAAATATTCTACACAGTAAGATTAACCACAATTTTTGTTTAAAAAAAGATATAGCTTTTTTTGTAATGACTCTTTTGTCAAACATTTTAATGCACATGACATATGTACAGTGTAAAATTATATTTTATGCACTTTTTGTAAACCTTATGAATTACAAACTCAGATTTGCCAGTAATTGAGAAATATTAGTACTGCTGGGGATATCAAATATTTACAACAAAAATCAGAAATCCTGTAAATGTTTTCAAGATATTGAAATTAATTCCTGATGTGTCTATTTCATTCCTGGCTATCTATTTTAGCCATGACAAACTAATAGGGCACTGATTCTCTTAAGCCAACAGGACATTTGCTTGACAGAGGACAGAATAATACTGTATATCTTGTGTTCTTTTTAGTATATTATCAAAACCAGTGTCATCTGAAATATGTTATGTTATCTTGCACATTATACACATTCTAAGTATATTATCCAAAATGAAAAAAGGGAAATACATAATTTTTTTATTTAAAAAACATAAAATTTACATAATGGATCTTCTCCTCTTAATTGCTGATAACAGTAGTTTCTAAAAGTCTTTATCAGACCATGAATTCATCTCATTGTCCTTAAGGTTAAAAAATGCTTGAAACAGCATTAATTAAAAAAAACAACACACATTTGCAATATACAAAACCTTCTATGTATTTTTAAAAATGTACACATCGGCCCAGATAAAAATATTAAAATATATAGAAATGAAAATATTTAGTTCATAATGAGATGTTCCTAGAATATTTAATTCTCACTATCATCAGTGAGGGGGGGAGGGATTTCATAATTCAGGTCACTTTTGACTTATAGAAATCTCCTTGCCCATGAGGGAGTAGTGAGAATAATCTTGATAGAAGATAATCTTTTTCATATATATGAATATTGCTTTGTTTAAAACATCGTTAACCCTTACTGTGGCTATTTCAAGCCAATTTGGTTTGAATGTAGCTGTCAGCGATTTTGTGTCATAACCTATTATGAAAGCAGTTCCTTAGAACCTGTATGACTGATCAGAGAGTTTTTGCATACCTTATTCTAGTTACAAAGCAGTTTTTAAAGGCTGAAAAACATAGCACATTGTTGAGCACACACGTATGGTATAAATGAAGGTGTACAGAACTTTATTCCCTACAGGTGTCATTAAAATACAACTCGCCAGTAGGCATTGTGCCCCTGAAGATAGGACAATGGATTTGAAAAAAAAATCTTGCTGGAATGCAAATATTTCATATAAAGGGCTAGACATACACAGGTAAATTTTCAGTTGGATTTACACGTGTAAATGTGACATACTATCATAGCAATTATCAAGATATTTACTCAAGTAAAGTGCACTTACGCTAGTAAATCCTATGGACAATTCAATGGCATATATTGCAGCAATTTTCAAAAACCCACTTATTCAAATAAAGTGCCTTTACTCGAGTAAAACCCAGTTTTATACATGTAAATGCTTTTTAAAATCAGGCCCACTATGCATTTCTCCTTAGATACAAAATGGGAAAAAAAACCTTTAATACATCAAGACCTAAATAAGTAGATGATTGCTATATGCCTAGACATTACAAATAGTTATTTACTGATTTACTTGCATTAACAGGAAACTATAAAGTGATTGATCCACTGACTGCATGAATCTTCAAGGAAGAAAAATGTTGAAACAAATCTTGAAAATAAGACAATGTAAATTTTTCAGAAGAAAATCTAATAATTTTTTGCCATGGGGTAGTATAAAGCAGCAGTTAAAAGAAATATTATCTGAGTATTGCACTCGGCCTAACTCACTGAGGATTTTCTCCCATTCTATATCTGTGGGGAAAAAACTTAAAAGGTGAATTTTCAAAAGGTTGCACATGCAAAAATTAGCCTATAGATGTGTAAATGGCATATACTCTCACATATGCTATTTTATAAACCTCAAACATACATGCAAAAATAAATTTATGCATATAAAAAAGTGGTGGGGCCAGAGGTGTTTCTGGGCGGGGCCAACATTTAGGCATGTAAGATGCTATTTTATATGAAATTTAAGCAATGTAGATTTGGCAGCTTACATATATTTACATTTGCTTCTTATCTGGCGTGATAATAAACATCTTTAATGTTAAATACTGACTGGGTAGGCAGTCTGGGTGAACTGCTTAGAGTTCAGACTGAGGAGCCAGGAGGGTCTCTATGACCTACAGATGGCCTGGGCAAATTGGTCGACGAATTAGAGAAACTGGCAATTTCATTAACACACACATGTAGGAAAATCTGCCAGTTTACACATGTAAAAGCTGACTTGCAGAGGTAAATGCATGTAAATTACGAGTGTAAATTCTCACATATTTTTAAAGTAAGAAGTAAAAATATACTGACAGAACAGTTGTGTGCCACTTAACTGGATAAATTTTGACTTATCCAGCTAGGTAACAGCTTTACTCAAACAGAGCTACTTTGCTGGCTAACGGGCCGATACAGTAAAATTCGCAGGAGAGCCGATGCTTTGAGGCGAGCGCCCACTCTCCCAACGCGTGCCCAGGCCACTCTCCTGGGCGCGTGATCGAGTATGCAAATGAAGGCCCGCGGTAAAAGGAGGCGCTAGGGACACTAGTGCATCCCTAGCGCCTCCTTTTTGACAGGAGCGGCGGCTGTCAGCAGGTTTGACAGCCGACGCTCAAGTTTACCGGCGTTGGTTCTCGAACCCGCTGACAGCCTTGGGTTCGGAAAACGGACACTGGCCGATTTAAAATTTTTTTAAAAAAGTTAAAAAAGTTAAAAAAGTTTTAAAATTTTTAATTTTTTTTTAATTTTGGGGCCTCCGACTTAATATCGCTATGATTAAAAATTAAAAAGGCCCTATTAGTTATTCCTGCACGATACAGAAAGTAAAATGCGCAGCCAAGCCGCACATTTTACTTTCAGAAATTAACGCCTGCCCAAAGCTGGTGTTAATTTCTGCCGGCACTGGGAAAGTGTACAGAAAAGCAGAAAAAACTGCTTTTCTGTATACCCTCCGACTTAATATCATAGCGATATTAAGGGTGTACAGAAAAGCAGTTTTTTCTGCTTTTCTGTACACTTTCCCAGTGCCGGCAGAAATTAACACCAGCTTTGGGCAGGCGTTAATTTCTGAAAGTAAAATGTGCGGCTTGGCTGCGCATTTTACTTTCTGTATCGTGCAGGAATAACTAATAGGGCCATTATCCCTTACTGTACAGGGGTAAAAACAGCGCATCGAAAACGCGCAGCCAAACGCGGGCTAACAGTGCGCTCCGCTGGAGCGCACTGTACTGTATCGGCCTGTAAGTACCTCTATTTGAGACTTATCCGGCTATCTTACTTACCCCTAGATTCATCAAAAAAGGGGCATGTCTATAATTTTATAATTACCACCCGATACTTGCAGGACAGAGAGCGAGAGACTCTTTATAAGGCCTTCATAGTAGTCAACTATTTATATCACTAAAGGAGGGCCAGCTAATAACTCGAGATGAGGTTTTTAGATCTTTGTGAAATGGATCAATTCTCTGTATCTTACCATAGGATCTAACACAACTTATTCAGAGACATTATTTTAGTAAACATTTTTTATTTTTTATCATCTACTTTTATGATAATTTTCCCCAATACCATCACTAATATTGATCTCTGTCTGATACCCCATTTCAGTTACTAAATCAAGTTGACGTTTTCCGCTGCCATTTGTAGGAATCACAGAGCATTGTAATAAAATAGAAATATTCCTCATGTAATATAAACTCAAACAGTAATTAAAGAGATTCTTCACACCAGGGAAACTATGTAAATAGCTAGTCAAGTACCGCTTTCATCCACCAAGATGCTTACAGATGCTTACAGAATATATTACAGGACAGTAGTGGTAACAGTAATTGGCAGTTACATTATTATAGTCCATAAGAGAAATAAAAGAAAAGCTTGGCTGACACCATCATAAAAATGTTTAAAAAGTGCTTTTCCAAATTGTTCCATTTATGGAATGCAAATACCGTACAAGTCTGACACAAAAGTTGCTTTTTTGAAGTGTATGATTTCTGTCAAATGTTGCTTTCTATCTGTTTATCATTTTCACATGAGTTTGTTTGTTCCATTTGTTCACAATCCACACTGACTTCACTTGTATCCATACTGCAGTCTGACAAGCTGTCTGAATGGTCCATTTGCTCTGACTTTGTCTCCTGGTGTGATTCTCTGTTCATATCTGTAGAAATAAGGAAGTGCCCTTCTGAATACAACGTGCCATCTTCTCCTGCTGAACACAGGACTGCTTCTTTGGCCTGACGAACACAGTTGAGCCACTGCTGCTTGTTGAAAGTATCGTTGGCTTGCAAAGAATGGGACTGGCTTTGAGATCCACTTTTGAAGCTTACTCTGAAGAAGTTTTTAACTGCAGAAATGAAAAGATGGCATTAATTTTGTTCCTGATATTTAGTTATGCTGTATAATAAGATCAGTGGAGACATCACTTTATTTCATGGACACTGCTGTTTTCTACCTTAATTTTACTTCCATTGTAAAAATCTCTGGCCTTTATGTGTTTGTTTTTGCAATGACAATACTATGTAAGTAACTCATAGAATGCTCTGAATTATGGTTTTAGAAAAGTTGCTTGGAGCCATCTTGATGTCTGTGACAGCAATGCTCACTACTATTGAGAACATCTGGTTTCAATTACCAAGCCCTGCTTCTTACTCCTGAGAACTAGGGAGACTGTAAAGGTGTATTTCAACCATTGCACAATGGTGACTTCCAGTAGCGACACTCAGGGTGCACATACACCAGGTTCCAGAGGGGGTCGTTCCAGGTTCTGTAGCCTCTGGAAAAGGACTGTTGTGCAATGAACATGCTATATGGGAGAGAATTAAAAATGGAAAAAATATGGTAGTTTCAAATGAAGGCTCACAGCACTGTAACCCCAGCAAGAGGCTGCTTTTGGCTGACATGGATGGGCCAAAAGTAAAAATATGGTTTGATTAAAATAAGTACTGAGTTGGCATTTTAAAATGAGCCTAAATAATTTTCAAGCAAATTTTTAAAGGCCCGTGCACACAAATACTGGGATTTACATACGTGGCTGGGCCTTGCGCGTGCTGCATGCATTTTATAACGGACTCGCCCATGCGCGTAAACCCCAGTATGCGCACAAGTGCCAAACCTCTCCATAGGGGCTGGCGGGCCAGGACAGTGCCATTCGACGCTGCCCAGGGAAGCACGCATGAGAGATTACTGCTGCTCCAGAGGTGTAGTAAGTAGTAAAATAAAAAATTTGGGGAAAGTTAGGTTAGGTTTAGAGGGTTCGTTGGAGAAGGGAAGAGGGAGGAAGTTTAGGTAGGTGGGTAGGGAAGTTCCCTCCCAGTCCACCCCTTAATTGGAGGTCCAATTGCGTAGCCATGCATATTTTGTGAAAATTCCCCCCCCCCCCCCCCCCCCGCGTGCGTGGCCATCAGATTTTATAACATGCGCAAGCATGTTATAAAATCGGTGCGTCCATGTGTGTGCGCCCCGAACCACGTGCACATGGACGGGCGTGCGCTGCTTTAAAAATCAACCCCCTTATCTTTTGCAAGCCAGCTAAAGCAGTGGTATTAGCCAAAAAAAAAAAAGTTAGATCTTTTAGTTGGCAGTTAAAATAAAATCCTTCTGTTTTCCTTTTTTAGTTATGTGTCATTTAATGGGAAAATAATTGCTATCACAATAATTAACCTTGCCAAACTATTTATCCACAAAGGGGATTAATTGCATTGTGATTGCTGTGCATGATACTATAAATTCAGTAAATCAGGGGTAGTCATTGAAACTATTGGGCTGACATTTTTCTTTAAAATTAACCAAATCTGTATTAGGGTGATCCAATATACCCCAATTCCTGGGAATTCCTGGATTAGAGTCAGGAGTTTTCATTACAATTGCCGATCGTGATTATATAACCAGCTAATAATTCCTAGGAAGAGTGTGTTGTAAAGATTTTGAAAGCTGCTTTTGCTTAACTACTCCCTATCCAGTATAGGACTAAATAATTTGGGAGCTACTAAGATGAAACTTAGCAGAATCCCATATAGACACAAAATGTACCAAAGGAAAGTGATTTTTAAAAATATGTTAAGCCTTATTCAATACAGATATTTTCCATAGGAACACACAGAGGTAATAGGGCCATGAGGACCTGATCCACTGATGCTTTTCCCTCCTTTCTGTGCCTATGGGAAGATGTAAGGGTTAACAAACAAGCTTTAGGTGATACCTTTGATTGGACTAAATCCATTTGTGATTAGGTTTTGAGAACTATGCTCCTTTTATTAGGTAAGTGAAGAAACAATACAGTGAACAAAGTATTGTGGTTGTCTTGTTAGTCCACTTGAACATGACTGCCACAATGTGTGAGCCCTTGGACTGTGGTGAGATTGACACTGCCCAACTGGTGACTCAGCTGGACCCTCACTGACAGGAGGCAGACTTGCTCAGATGGGGACAAGGTCTGGGCTTTACCTATATCAACCTCTTCCCCAGCAGGTTGAGCACTTGGGTTCTGAGGCTAGCAGGACTTAGGCGAGGGACCCATAAGATTAAACAGGCAAGGTCATGGAGCAGGCTGTGGTCAGGGTAGACAGATCAGGCAACATCAAAATCCAAGCACTGGTCACAGAAGGTGGCAGAAGAGCAGTGACGGAATCTAGGCAATGGTCGAGGCAGGCAGAGATCAGGCAACGACAGAATCCAGACACTGCACCAGACAGGTGGGGATCAGGAAAAGTCAGAATCCAAGCTGACGTCAGCACCAAGAGTCAGTCAGAGAGGAAAAGGTAGGAGATACAACAACCAGAACAGACTAGACAAAGACTGGGAAAAAGGCAGGATACAGACTGGAGCAAGACTAGGAGAAGGACAGGGAGAAGACGAGGAGCAGAGCAAGTTACAGGGTAGGCAGGACAAAGAGAAGGCCTGGAGACAATGAAGGAAGACGAGCAAGTCAGGAAGCAAAACACGAAGTAGCAACACACTCT
Organism: Rhinatrema bivittatum; assembly: GCF_901001135.1. NCBI lineage: Eukaryota > Metazoa > Chordata > Amphibia > Gymnophiona > Rhinatrematidae > Rhinatrema > Rhinatrema bivittatum. The sequence continues at coordinate 380,557,335 of NC_042618.1, forward strand.
GCAGGCTAGGCAAGGGAACCTATTGCTGAGGTGTCAATGGAGCACCAGGTTAGCCTTTAAATAGGCTGTCGACGTCATCAGGAAGTGCTGGGAACCCTGTTCCTGCCACAGGGCCTTGAAATGTGCACATGCTTAAGAGAATCCAAGGAAGGAGTGGCACAGCGGTGTCCTGAGGCCTGCCACGTCGATGGTGTTCAGTAGTTAGCAGGGGCCTGGTGAGTCATGTCGGTCACAGGACCAATCCATGACTGGCCAAACAAGGCAACCCCAATACTTATGTATTTATGAAAATTTCTAGTCTGCTCATCCTAAAACCTTGTTCACAGAAGATAACCATCTTCAAATATAAAATACAACTGTATGACACAAATCATCTAAAACAAGGAGAACAAAAAAAGGCTTAGTACATCAGACATAATAAAAAGATGCACATCACTTATTTCAAATGGTGTAAAATATAATAAAATATATTTGGATCAAGACAGAAAGCAGCAGAGCTAAGACGATATTTTGAAAACTAAATAACACTAGGTCATAAAGGCAATTCCCTGTACGTACCCGGATCAGTCCAGACTCCTGGGTTTTGCTTCCCCACCAGCAAATGGAGACAGAGAAAGTTTTGACAGTCTCTGCCATATATACCTAGGTGCCATCCACAGCCTGCCAGTATTACTTTGTCTCCAGCAGATGGTAGGAGTGCTCAACCCACAGTCTGTATTGCTTAGCGTGATTGATTGTTGGTCAGTTAGCTTCAGGTGACTAAATCTGGGGTTAGATTAATTTTAATTTGAGGAGATTATTTTATTTTAATAAAAAAAAAAAAAAAAAAAAAGGACAACGACAGAAGACCTCTTCCGCCTCCCAGGGGGTTGCTAGGATCTGAGTGACCATCCCCCCAGGTTCGTGAGGCAGCTGCGGCTGTGGTCAAGGACCCGATAGCCAATACACAGCAGTTTAGGGGTTGACACCAGGGAGCCCAGCTCACTCACCCAAGGAGACCTAGCAGCAAGACCTTAGCTGTACCGGGCAAGTAAAAAAAAAAAAAAAGATAGAATACATAATTGATTTTGTTTTTTTGTCTCTGCTCTCCCTTCCCTCCTGCAGTGCTTAATTTAACTTTTCTCCCGCTCGCGGAGATTTAAAAAAAAAAAAAATTTAAAAAAAGGATTTTGATTTCTTCTCTTCAGCCCGACATGCCGCGGAGGTCAGCGTGCCGGGTGTGCGGCTCAACGCGAGCTTGATTGTCACGGGACAATTTGTGTACTGCCTGTCTGCCTGGGGGGGACGGCACCTCAGCGACCGCCGGAGGGGTTGTACTGCGGGTTACCTCGGTCTCCCAAGCATTCAGGGATTTTCCTGCTGCTTCTTCTGCCCCGTTCCCGTTGAGCGTGGGAACGGGTGCCATGTTGGAAAATTTCAGCGCAGTAGCACCGGCTGCGATGGGGGAAAGCATTTTGCCGCTTTCACTATCGTCTCAGCGATCACTCTGGGGGGAGGGGGGCCAAATCGGCTTGCCCTGATCCGTTTGCATTCGGGGATGACCCTGCAGAGGAGGAGGATTTCTCTTCTTCATCCTCTTTTAATTCGGACTTTGTACTTTTATTACACAAGGCCTTTAAGGCCAGAAGAGCTTCTAAGAAGCAGGGCTTGGATAAAATCTCATCCCCACTGCCCTCTAGGCCACGGAAATGGTCCAAGCAAAGGGCGGATCGGGGGCCCCTAAGGCTAAACGTCCCTTGAGGTCCAGGACACCTCAGGACAATTCGGATTCGTCCTCAGATATCTCACCGGACCACAATGATCAGGACCTGCCTACCCATCCCTTGAGGGGGGTAGAGGGTGAAAGGGATCAGCAGCAGAGTGCTGCACGAGAGTCCCATGGCGTGGAGGGAGATGACCCTAAGGTGGTAAGGCTGTTCAGGAGGGAGGAACTGGTGCCTCTTATTTCCATTTTGAAAGAGTTAGGCATTGAGACGGCACAGGAGCAGGCGTCCTTGGGGGTCTATGGACCCTGTGCTGTTGGGTCTGAGGGGTCCTCCTACGGCTTTCCCTTTCCATTTCTCGGCTACGGATCTGCTCTACAGAGAATGGGACACCCCAGATATGGGGCTTAAAGTCACAAAAACAATGGATAAGCTTTATCCTCTGCCGGAGGAGGCTTTGGCTGTTCTCCGAGACCTGAAGGTGGACGCAGCTGTGGCTGCTTGATGCATCTCCCAGAAAGTTTGCAGAATTTTAAAATTACTGTGTACAGGATTTAAAAAATATTTTTGTGCAGAATTCCTTCAGAAATAGAAAATGCAAGACAACAGGCTGCAATATGCCCAGACCCTCATTTGAGGGCATAAAAATTCAAAGGGAAAGAGGCAGAGAGGGAACTAATACTACAGCATTTTCTTATATCCTTTAATTTTCTTCTATGGCTGAATCCTTCTGCAATACTCCTCTGCCAGCAGAGGTCACCACAGCCATAGCAATGGTCTAACTTCCTGGTGGTCTATTTGCATCATCTTCACAACATGCCTGACTGTTTTAATCGTTTTGAGTCTTGTGATCCTCTCTCATTATTTCTCTAACATATTCTACATTGTGTAGTACTATAGCAAGATTAATTCTGTGAGTTTGTGGTTGCGCCACTTTTATGGAATAAGAGAGGAAAATTCCACAATTTATCAATAAAGATAAATTTGACAATTAACAAAACTTCTCTCTGGAAATATGCTATTTTAGTATTCAGAGATGCTAGCATACACCAAACTTTTTAGGCACCAATTAGTTTTAAAATTATATAGTCTCTGATTGTCTTTTGCTGCGGGGATTCCTGGAAAGAAAAAAAAAAATCAATAAGGGATGCAATAACTGAAAAGCAAAGCTAAAAGGTTCTGGTCACTGATACCTAAAGAAACCGTATCAACTAAAACAATTCAAAGTATCTCTGCTCAATGACCGTTTGCAGGAAGTTCTAATACAATATCCAGAGTATATATGACAGCAGAATATTAACACTTCCAGTAGAGTTGAAGGCACTTTGCTTCGGCTTTGTGCCTTTCAATGCACCAGAGCCACTCCAGAACACTACATTGTACCTTCTTGTTTAATTGGGCAGGAGACAAATTACTAACCAGATATAAAAAGTAATTGTAAAGTTGTTGTTTTTTTTATATGAAGAGTTTCTCTATTCTACTTACTACCTGGCTGATTAGCTAAAAGCATAATAAAAAAGGAACATATTAGAAAACAAACAACTTATAAGGAAAATTATAGAAAATATATTTTCATACTTCTTTCATTGTTGCTGAAGGCACCACGTAGAGAGCCACCTAGTCGCACCTCCCCATCTTGTAAATCCTCCAGCACAAGATCCTTCACTGGGATGGGCTGTCGATATAGCTGGTAGCAAAGCTGCTCATTTTGAGTAACAGCTCGTGTAATAACCAACACTTCTTGGAACAAGAAAACATGCAATTTCTGATATGGACAAAAAGAAGAAAACATTTGAAATGAATACTTCTTTAAAGACCTTTTAGAAATTAGAACATAATTGTATTCAGTGCTCCAACTGAGGGGAAACCAGTTCCCTTTGTTAAGAAGAATGAAGATAGGGCTTCTGCTTCAATAATTAAGCTGGTTCAGCTTCAAGTACTGTTTCTGAGCCACAGAAGAAGTTGCAGTGAAGAGCCTGTTTATGTGGAGCTGGGGAGCTGACCAAAAGAACGGAGGTGGGTAATGAGGAGTCCACAATAACCCAGCTATATGTCTCTCTTCCTCCCGCCCCTCTTCAATTCCTGCATTTCTAGAGCCAGAATCTTGGCAGTCTTAGTGCCTCCTTTAAAAAGCTGTCTACAAGCTGCTTGGTGTCCTGGATACAGAGCTGGAAAGTAGTGGAAAGCCTGAGAGAGAGGGGCAAGAAAAAAAAAACCAGATACCAGGAAGGAAAGAGAAAAGGGCTACATAAGGGAGAAAGATACAAGGAGGGAGGAGACAGAAGAGAAGAGTACACAAAAGGAGGCAGAGACACAGGAGAGAGCTACAAATGGAAGGAGGAGGAGAGAAGAGCAGAAAGACATATAGGAGGATAAGAGACAGACAAAGGGGATAGAGAAGAGCAGAAACAAAACAAGAGAAAAGGAGAAAGATGGAGGAGAGAGAAAAACAGATACACAGGGAAGACAAGAGTATAGAGGAAAAGAGGAGAGAAAGGAAAAGATGGGAGAGAGATACAAAGAGGAGAGAAGAGCAGAGACATAGGGAGGGGAAAGAGAAAAGCAGAGAGAAGTACACAGTGAAGAGGTAAGGAAGGAGAGGGAAGTTCAGCAGAAAGACAGAGGGGAGAGACATAGGGAGCAGAAAGCAGAGGAGAGGAGAGAGACAGGGTATGTCTGAACTGGTGCGTCATGCTCCCTCTCTTCCCATGTTTAAATCCCACCTTTTTGAAACCACTTTTAAATCTTATGCCTGATTGTCTGCTTTTAGTCTTGACTACCTTTCTTTTCTTTTAATCAAGTCTCTTGTCCTGTATGTTTGTCTTATTAGATTGTAAGCTCTATTGAGCAGGGACTGTCATTTTGTATGTTTGTACAGCACTGCGTATGTTGTGTAGCACTGTAGAAATGTTAAGAAGTAGTAGTAGTAGTAGTAGTAGTGTGGAAAGGGAGAAATACACAGGGCAGATTAAATGTCACAAAATTGAAAAAAATGCCCTTTTCCTTTAACAAAAAATTGTTAGAATAAAAATGCAATATAATTGGGGCTCTAGTTGTCATCCTGCGCAAGGCAGAGAATAGGCAGGAGGTGGATGGTATTGTGGGGTGGGATGGCCTACCTGGAGCAAGCAGAAACACCCAGCACAGCTGAAAGAGCAGTACTGTAGCAGGGAAGAGAAGGCAGTGACAGAGACTTGATGAGAGTCAACAGCAAATCAAACGCTTGGAGGTTAAGGAGGTGGCAACTGAGGATTAAGGCTTTTGAGGGTGATGAAAGCTGCTCTTGAAAACATTTTACAAATAAAGCATTTCTTCTAGACCCAATTGGATGCAAAAGAGCAATACACTATAATGATTCATACAGGAAGAGTTCACAGTACATAAACGATTCAGTAGGCCACCTGACTTTTTTGGGCCCTGTTTTTAATTATTTTTTTTCCCCTTTCTCATCCATGTCTAAACACATGCTTGTCTGCAGAAGCCCTCGCAATACTGTGGCTTACTCCTGATCGCTCTCCTCTCCCACTATGGAATAAAGTAACATTTTTCAAAAACATGCATGTGTTTTTCAGTTATGATTTGAAAAAAATGCAATCATAATGAAACATTGCAATATAGCTTACTGTTTTAGTGCACTTTACATTACTATAAATGTATTACATTTATAGTAATGTAAATATTAGCCAATAATCTGTAAATATTAGCCAATAATCTGCTAATATAAAGGGTCATTTTTAAACTGTCCACATTGGGATAAAGACCGCACTTACTTATTTTACCTGTGGGATTTGCACGGATTCTCAAAGAATGTACACAAGTATTTTCTCTTTGAAAATTGCTGTAGGTACAAAGTGTGAGCTCACTTGCACCTGTTAGCATTCTACTTGAAAAGTACACTTGTAGATTTGAAAATGCAATAGTAAACATAATAAATGATGGCAGATAAAGACCAAAAAGCCCATCTTGTCTGCCCAGCCACGATTTTATGCACACCTACCCAAAGTTTATTTATTTAGTTATTAACGCTTTTCTATACCGACTTTCATGATACAGATCAAATCAAACCGGTTTACAGGGAACAGAGGCATTAACAAACGATATCTATAACCAGAAGGAGCGAAAGTTACAACAAGGGAAAGTAACTGGGAGGAAGAAAAGCAGTAGGGGAAACGAACTCCATGAGATAAATATTGTAAAATAAATTGAAGAGGTAGCGGGTACTAGAGGAGCCTACATCTGAAAGCCATGGCAATGCTAGCCTTGATTAGGAGAAGGCTTGTCTGAATAACCATGTCTTAAGTTTTTTTTTAAAAGTCAAAAGACAAGATTCCTGTCTGAGGTCCGGGGGTATGGCATTCCAGATGGAAGGTCCCGCTGTCGAGAAGGCCCGTTCTCTGATGGTTGATCGGTGGACCACTTTATTAGCAAGGGGTTGAAGAGATCCCTTATAAGCTTCCCTGATGGGTCTTGCCGAAGTGTGGAGTTTTAGTGGAAATTGCAGGTCAAGGGGGACCTGGTGGTGGATGCTTTAGTGGATAATAGTAAGAGATTTGTGTAGAACTCTAAAGCTAACTGGGAGCCAATGCAGATCCTTAAGGATAGGTGTAATGTGATCTCTCCGATTGGTGTTCGTAAGGATTCTCGCTGCTGCATTTTGGAGCATCTGCACAGGTTTTGTGGTAGATGCTGGGAGACCTAGAAGAATAGCATTACAGTAATCTACCTTAGAAAACAGAATAGCCTGGAGAACCGATCTAAAGTCATGGAAGTGTAGAAGAGGTTTGAGTCTTTTCAGCACCTGTAGTTTGAAGAAGCAATCTTTGGTAGTGTAGTTTATGAATTTCTTCAAACTCAGGTGTCTATCAATTATCACTCCTAAGTCTCTAGCTTGTGAGAGTTGAGTGTTAGTGTGCGACTGCTGGTGGAGGCAACTACCTTCTGGAGTGATAAGAAGGAGTTCCGTCTTGGCTGCATTAAGCACCAGGTTGAGGCTGGTAAGGAGGATGTTAATCATTTGCAGACAGTTGTCCCATAGCTTGAGTGATTTTGCCAGAGATTCGGTTACAGGGATCAAAATTTGTACGTCGCCGCGTATATATAGTATTTCAGATTTAAATTTGTGAGTAATTGGCAGAGGGAAAGGAGGTAGATACTTAACAGGGTTGGAGATAGAGACGAGCCCTGGGGAACTCCAAGAGGGGAGTTGATGCGTGGAGATTCCTTATTATTGACTTTGATTTTATAGCCTCTGTCGCTGAGAAATAGTCAAACCATCTGAGTGCTGATCCTGTTAACCCTATGTCTGATAGCCGATTTAATAATATGGAGTGATTTACTGTATCGAATGCTGCGGAGATATCTAGGAGCACTAACAAGAAGGATTGTCCTTTGTCTAGGCCCATGCTGAGGTGGCCTGTGAGGGAGATGAGGAGAGTTTCAGTGCTATGTGATTTATGGAATCCATATTGTGAAGTGTGGAGAATTTTATATTCTTCAAGATACTCCGAAAGTTGTTTGTTAACCACTTTTTCCATGATCTTAGCTACGAACGGCAGGTTGGAAATAGGGCGGAAATTGTTGGGGTCACCAGGGTCCAGGTTCGGTTTCTTGAGTATGGGTTTGAGAGTGGCCAGTTTGAGAGCTTCTGGGTAGGTTCCTTGTGAAAGTGAACAGTTAGTAATATTGGCTAGATATTTGGAGATAGCATCCGGAACTAGAAGTTTGGTCGGAATTTGGTCAAGTGGGTGTGAGGAGGGTTTTATTCTCTTAAGAATGGTTTCAATCTCCATAGCAGAAGTGGGTTTGAAGGATTCCAATGAAGCTTCCAAGTTAGGAAGGAAGGAGGATGAGGGCCTGGGTGGTGGGTTAGGGCTGGATGGCAGTCGTGTTAAAGTGTTGGAAATTTTATTCTGGAAGAAGAGCGCCAGATCATTGGCTTTTGATTGCGCTTGATCATCCGGAGTGGGTGGGGTGGCGGTTTTAGTAAGCTCCGTAACGTAAGAGAAGAGGGCCTTCGCGTCGAATACCAGGTCGTGGATTCTAAGGGCATAAAAATCCCTTTTTGTTCATAGAGTTGCTTTTCTGTAGTAGTGAAGAGCCGCTGTATATGCAGCTAGAATATGAGGGTTAGGGGACTTTCGCCATTTATTTTCTGTCTGAGGTCTTGTTTTAATAATTGGAGCTCCTTTGAGAACCATGGTTGTTTGTTTTTTTGAGCAGGGTTAATTTTCTTTGTCAATGGGGGGCATAAGGTGTTAGCTACTGCTTCCATGATGTTGTGCCAAGAGAGTAGGGCTGACTTGGGGTTTGATAAGTCAAGGTTCGGAAGTTCTTTGATCAGCGAATTGCTGAGGGCTTCGGAAGTGCATGATTTCCTGAAATGCAATGTGGTGTGGGGGGGATGAGATAAGGATCTTCTTTTCATCTTGAGGGAAGAGGTGATGAGGATATGGTCAGACCAAGGAACTGGGAGGCATGAGGGGGGTGTGAGCTGTGAGAAGCTGGAGTTAATGAAAATGAGGTCGAGTGTATGTCCGGCTTTATGCGTAGGCTTGTTGACAAGTTGCTGGAAGCCCATGGCAGTGAGAGAGGTTAAGAATGCTTCGCAGTTGGGTGAAAGGGGGGTTGAGTCAATATGTAGATTGAAATCCCCTAGGATTATGGCTGGGGAAACCAGGTTTAAGTATTTGGCTATGGTTTCTACCAGTGGTGAGGCATCAGAGTCTAGAAATCCTGGCGGAGCGTATGTGAGGAGGATTTGGAATGAATTGGATCTGAACAAGCCTACTTCTAGTTTAGATACCGTTTTGGTAGGTTGTAGGATAAGATTAAGATCTTTTTTAGCTGCTAAGAGGAGGCCTCCACCTCTTCTTTTGCCTGGGGAGTGAGAAGACATCATATAGTTGAGTAGGGAGCTGATTAATCAAGGCTGTATTCGTCGGTTTGAGCCAGGTTTCTATAATAGCACAGATGTCTGGCTTGGAGTCAAGTAGATAGTCATGGAGGATATGGGTTTTCTTGGTAATCGATTGGGCATTGAATAGAGTGAGGGTGAATAGGGCCAGTCCAAGGAGTTGGTTGATATGGGAGATCATGATAGGAATGAGAGTTCTGTTGGGGCGAATTCGGTATAGCATGGGTGAATTCGCCCTATTGATGTAGTTGTGGTATAAGATGGGTATAGAGTAGCCTTGCATCATGAGAGTCTTGGGAGGTTACCTACTGGAGTGTAGTTGAGAATGGAATGGCCGTGAAGTGGTCCTAAAGGTGAGCTGGAATGTAAGGAAGAGGATTAACCTCCATCTATCTTTGACCAGTCTGCTATGAGGTTAAAGGAGTGAAATTGTGACTAATAAATAATGCTGAGTATTGGTTCGAGTACTGTACTATACTGGGACGCACTAAGGGGCGCACAAAGGGGAAGGCTCCTTTGTTGCGCGACGCCCGGCGCTAGGCACTGAGTAGAAGGCCCTAATTTAAAGGGCTGCCGCTCCTGGGGGGGGGGGGGGGGGGGGTGCGAGGCCTCCGATTAGCCGTCAGGATGGCGGGGGTGTGGCTTCAGGCAGCCTCAGAGCGGTGGGGTCCGAGAGTGCGGCATTCCCACATGGAACCCAACCCCCACTCTCACTGTGTTCCCTTTAGTTTTGCAAGTACACTACATGTAGACTTTTCTTTTCCGATCTAAAAGAAGCTCACAATGCCATGGATTGTGGACATTTAACCTTACTGAGAGTGGGCAACTTTGAGACAACCCATTTACGCTGGTAAAACACTTTTTGCCTGCAGAAATCACCTTGAAATTTGGCCTCCCAATGTTTTGTGTTTATTGCACAAATTCTGCACATTTTGTAAAACACACAAAAAAGGAAGTTGGAGAAAGTTATCTAGAAGAGCTTGTTCATCAAAAGCTTGGTCAATAAATGTAGTAGAATCTTTATCCTACTATATGGAAATAGGTTATGCTTTGAAATGAAGTGCAGATGAATTGAAAATTAGTTTGTGAAAGGTCAGCTTCACTTCTTAAAAAAATAGAAATTATTTAACACGTGCACAAAGTATTCAAAAGCTTTTTAGCATAACCAGAGCATATTCCAAGGAGGCAGAATGAGCTACAAAGTGAAATGATCAAAGTATCTTCTTGGATTCATGTTAACCTCAGTAATTTTTTTTTGTTATAGGTCAGGGGAGGAGGGTCACTGAGTGATGTGGCCAAGGGAAAAAGCCTCAGAAAATGAAGGTTTGATCTAAAGCTGCAACATAAGAGAGTCTGAAAAGGATAATGCTCTAAAGACCTTCCCATTACGGTACCAAGCAGAAACAAGTGATTACTACAAAGACTCCCAGTGTTCAACCAGCTATTTTATAGATATTATTTAATTTATTACATTAAACATTTTCAAATAGCTGACAGCTCAGTGAAAACTGTTTAGATTATTAACAAGTCATTTATGGGTGGCCAGAACTGCAGTTTTTATGTACACTTTGCAAACTGGAAAGTTTTTCAACTAGCTATTCTAAACTAAACAAAAGGTTTTGTTATGAAAAATGATTAAAATCATGCATCTGTGCTAATCAGGGTTTTCTTTCCTTTTATGGCCTGGTAGATTTAACTCACGTGAATGTTAAAACTGCAAAAAAAAAAAAAAAAAATCCAAGATATTTTAACAAGATAAACTTGAATAAACCTGGAGCTCTGTGAAATATAATCAGAACTAAGATCAACTATATTGATTGTTTAGAAATTAAAGCCAACTTTCCACATCACAAATATACAGTGCTTTAGCAATCTTTATAAACTTATATTTACAGTCTACCATTGGAAACTGCAGAGTACAAGAGTTAAACAAGGTTGGGTATAGATAGCATTTATGGCCTGGTAGATTTAACTCACGTGAATGTTAAAACTGCAAAAAAAAAAAAAAAATCCAAGATATTTTAACAAGATAAACTTGAATAAACCTGGAGCTCTGTGAAATATAATCAGAACTAAGATCAACTATATTGATTGTTTAGAAATTAAAGCCAACTTTCCACTTATCACAAATATACAGTGCTTTAGCAATCTTTATAAACTTATATTTACAGTCTACCATTGGAAACTGCAGAGTACAAGAGTTAAACAAGGTTGGGTATAGATAGCATTTACTCAGACACAAAATTTGGCAGGTTCACTGCTGATTCTGTCTATTCTGCAATTCTCCTTGAACTGCAGTGTAATGTAATGCCTTAGTAAAGCTTTTAATTCTGTTTATTATACTTGCACAAGCTGCACATGGGGAAATCAAATTTCAAAGTCATTTACAGGGGTAAACAGCAATTCATGCTTGCAAACTGGCTGTCTATATACTGCCTTCCCCTTAATAAGGCTAAAAGTACTTTTAGCCACCTTGAGAGGCAGTATTCCTGGGGGTGTGTTTAAGTAGGAGAGGAAAATAACACACATAGCCTGCATTTTCAACTCCACATGCACTATTTTTCATGGAAAAAGTACCCGCACAAAAAGAAGGTGCAAAAGTCCATGTACTCAAAAACTGGTGCAAAGTCTACAGTGAAGTGCAGACTATTTGAAATTTGTCCGGTTAAGTATTCATCCATTAACCTAAAACAGTCCATAAAAGCAGACTGTAGTATCTCAACTCAAAACTTTATGAATAAATTCATTGAGCCGTTAGGAATGGAGGGGGAGGGTCTCATGCAAAATAGCATTAAAAACACAGGAGGTAAAAGAAGCAAATACTTTCTTCTTTTCTTGTGTATAAATGCTAATATGCAAATATTTATAGCAGGGCTGAGGAGACATGCTGGTAAGTAAGAATGCCCCAGCATGCTCTGTGTCTTTTTACAGGTGCTAAAAATAAGACGGTCCATATTCAGTAAGTTGGTTAGTTGAAAACTTATCTGGTTAAAGTTAGCCCTACAATTTGCCCCATATATTCAGGTAAATAAATATCTGGCTGAATATACTGGCTTAAAGTTATCTGACTACATGTAGCCGGATAACTTAAAAACCTAACCGGCTATGTTAGAATATAGCTGTTTAGGATTTTAAGTTAACCAGCCTTGTGTGGCAGGATAACTTGATACTTATCCGGACATCTTAAAAAAATATCCAGGCAAGTAGAGCTGTTTTTTTAAATAAAAAATAAAGATATAAAATGGCCTGTGGCCCAATCCCCTCCTTCCTACACAAAATTTCATATAGCCCCATTGGACCCTGCATCTCCATCCCACCCCCAAGTCCCCCTAAATGTTCAACAAAGGTTCTGGGGCTCGCATTTCAGGCCCCTCACTTCCCCTGTTCTTTTTAAAAAAAAAAAAAATAATAATACAGATGTGGCTGCACCATCCCCAATGACCTACCTACCCACAGTCCCTAAATGCTGCCCTATCCCCCCCCCCCCCCCCCCCCCGACACATACACATCCCTACAGGGATCATTTATCATTTTCATTTCTCCCTGACCCCAATACTCTCTTTGCTCCTACCTTCCTCTGATTTGTGTACACTCACTCTATCCTCAGCTGAGTCCCAAGTCCTGGAATCACAGCTGCAGACTGCGCTTTGTGTGTTGTATCCCTAGACAGTTTCTCCCCACATGCTGCCTGCAGTGTTGGCTCCAAAGTCACCCCTTTCTTCTTATTCCCCGAAAGCTTATTGAGAAAGGGGCGTCACTGGAGCTGTAAATAGAGAGTTTCTCTGGAGATCCAGAAACTGACACAAATGCCCAGAGTCTCTGGGAGAAATCTGGAGAGTTGTAGGTATGGGTATAAAATGACAGTGCTATATAAATAATAAATTATCTAAATCATTCATTCAGAGGACTCTGTGGTAGGTCATCGACTATAAGAAAGCCTTGTCTACAGAAATGCCACTGTAGAGGAGCAGGAATTACCCCAGGACAGCAGGTCTGTCAACACCAATGTCAGATTTAGATTCTGCTATCATTTTTAAGTGGAAGAGTAAGCCTATACTTTTTTTTTAGTAGAGATCTATGCAGGGCATTTAGCAATGCTAATTAAAATCAAGTTTGGATAGTTTTGAATTGGTATCTAATTTCTTACTTCCATATTACGTTTCAATTGCTATAAATAGTTTCTTTAACTTTCACTTTATTATGTTTTCAAATACTCATAAAACTATAAATACCAAAATAAGTGAAAATGTAGGAAAGTACAAAAACAAAAGCATCAAAAGTACACAAAATAAAATAGGTACAGAGCCCCACGGGAATACTCAGTGCAAGCCCTCCTAGTGAAGGGGGAGGGAAGAGATAACATGGGAAAATGTCACTGAAATATATACAAACACACCAAATAGATTTCCCAGGATGCTGCCAGGCAAACATTTTAGTAAATACATAGACCTATTTATATATCCCTGCTGTTGAACTATTGTCACTTAATGAATGGAGTGGACATCATTCAGGTCTGCTGCAAAGACTTGAAAACAAACCTGGAGAGCTGTTCTAGACCCCAACTTTTTACTTGGATACTTTAACGAAAACTTAGAACCTCCCTAGCACAAGCTCAGAAATATTTTCCTCTTTAATTGAGCAGCAGGATAACACTTAGCGTTAAGGCCCATAAAATTTTTTTTTTGTCAATTACAAAAAATATTGCATAATTCACTCCTTTATCCGGTTCTAAGAGAAAAGGTACCATCATGGTGGCTTTTCAACAACCAAATGGGAAGAGGTCAAGTTTGGATGTCATAGATAATGGTATATCTGCTTGAAAACAGAATTTTAAATTGGCAGATAATATACCTTAAGAAGTGGTAGCAAACTTTCCCTAGGAACTGAAGCATCATGTAGTCCTTAAACAATTCCATCCTGAAACAAGCTGTAGTTTAGGAAAATTAACAGCATGCAAATTCTTTAGTCTTAGAATACTCTGAATTAGTTCAATTTTTCTAGATGGACGTGTTCGCTTTAATAACAGTATTTTTAAGAGTTTCCAAGCCATTCATCGGTGGCTCTGGATTCTCCGAGTTGATGTCATAGGAGCTTTTGGCTCCAACTCAACAACTTTGCTTTGTAATAAGTTAAAAACAGGGACCAGGGCTTCCCTCCAGGTCCGTAACCGCTCCTCATAGCATTCTAAAGTTATTTTAAACGGGAACTCACCCACAGCAATAGCAGGTTCTGAAAGTCTCAAAAAAATCAGCCATTAGCTTTATTTATTTCTGACAACTGTTGCTGGCATCCCTGGCAGTACAATACGTTCAGCACTCCAACTCCATCATCAGACCAAACCAAGAAGCTGAATGAGACACACCCTCCATCATGGCCAATCTGCTGTCTGCCCCATTCAATCATGCAGATTTTTTTTTTTTTTTTTTGAGGGGGGTGGTCCTTCTCAGCCTCCCTTTCACCAATGTCGAGAAAGACGCATCATTACGTCAACAGGATGACTTTGCAAGGGAAGAAAGTTCTGAAGCAACCAAAGCTCAACAGTCAGATGACCCCCAGACAAGCCTGTGCCTCCAACCCTTTCCACATGTCCACCCAATGGAACTGGCATGGAGGGGAAAAAAGTTATTCAGTGGCCCAGATTCAGGTAGGCACACTGGGGGGAAAGTCCTGAATGCTGATATTCTTGGCAGCACCTAGGAAGCAGCTGCCATCCTTCCACATGCCTTCCTCGCCCCATAACAGTTTCCAAAGTTTTAGAATCCTGGAGTGCATTGCTTTGTTAACTGAAGGTTTGTCATCCCATTCTTGGTCTCAATTCAGACTTGCATTTTTCCAGAGAATACCCTAATATTTAAACAGGAGAAGGGCTCCACCTCCTCCCTTCCAAGGCTTATGCAAAGGAGAAAGACATTATAAAACAAAAGTGAAAAAAAAAGTATTCAATGGAGTTAATAAAGAAATAGGAATAAGATATCAACTTCTTACCGATCCTCTATTGTTCTTCAGTTCACCGTGACAACATAGCACCCGAGAGTTATCAATCAATGGGTCTTTTTGACCATCTTCAAGATAAACAAGTCTTTCTTTGTAATACTGGCATTCAGATTCACCTGTCTTTATGTTGATTTCTGCTACTATTCCCTGGACAATGTTTATCTACGAGAAGGTAGCATGAAAGAGAAAGAAAATACCAAGGGTTAATTCTCTTTTTAACCAATGTTGCTAACATTTAATCAAGTTCTACACCAGTGGAAATGTACACCATCTCCTGGACTGCCTAGGGCACTAGCTGGCCCAGCAAGGGACCTGTCCCCCAGAAAAAGAGAATTGTAATCATTGCTTAAAAATGGCACCTAGTGGTCAACTTTAGAGTCCATGATTACATGGTTCTGGAAGGAGCCTTGGTACATGGTGCACGACCCCTGCCCTAGAACCGTCACTGCAATGACCGGTCTATGTATGTTTTGGGTGGGGGGAGGGAAGAGAGTTATAAACTAGGGGGGAAATCCCTAGGTAGTTCCAATCTGGAATTCAGCAATTCAATACAGAAAATATTTATTTAAAAATAGAATTAAATCATCGTGATACCATTCATGTGCATTCATATATAAAAACACCTGCAATACCTGAATGTAACCCTCTTTGAAAGGCCAAAAAGCAGAACATAAATCAAATCAAAATACAGTATTTGAAAATTTTTGATATGCATTAACAAGGTAAGCAAACAATTTTGTAGGACAATCAAAACAGCTGTGTGCAGAGAAAAGTAAGGGAAAGAGAGAAAGTGGATTGTTTGAATGAGACATTAAGTTGAAGTTACCATGCCATTTTGTGAAATAAAAATAGTAGCTTATGTTTCTTAGCTACAATGGGTACCTCACTCAAATATTAAAAGCATATTAAAAAGGAAGTGTTGGGGAGAGTGTGCCGAAAGACCTCCCTGCACAGTTCCATACCATGCATATCTGCTGCTGACATTCTGGGCAGCTGGGAGAGAGAGAGAGAGGCATCCCCTCTGACAACATCATCCAGCGCCTTTAAAGCGCAGTGTCCAACAGCAGAAGGAGGGAGAGAGTGCCAGAGGACCTCCCTGCACAGTTCCATACCGTGAATACCTGCTGCTGAGATTACATTCCGGGAGGGAGAGAGAGAGAGAGAGAGAGAGATCCCTCTGACGACACCATCCAGTGCCTTTAAAGTGCGATGCCCAGCAGCGCACAGTCGCCGGCATGCCAAAGTCACACACCTAAGAGGCACACCTCTGGAAGCGTTTTTCTCGCAGCCGAATCCACAGGTATTTTTTGTGGTGAAAACTTCCTTTTGATGGGTAAGAAGCAAAAAAGTACTGTTAGGACGTTCCCACCTGGTTCTTCCTCTACCCTGCTATCTTTCCAGCCGACATTGGAAGTTAAGGCCACTCAGGTGCTGCTGAACTAGGCTCCGTAATTTGGAGGCTATGACCTCCCTCAGCCCTGCTGTTCCTATTCCTTCAAAGGCAAAGATTTCAAGTCAGGCGGATTCGCAGGATATGGGTAAGGGAATAGATGGTATTTCCCCTTCCCTGTCTTTGAGGGGGCCTGTTTGACTAGTATCTTGGACTCTTTCAGCGCCTTTGAGTCTGTAAACTTAAATATCATGGTAATAGCTATATTTTCTATGATGTTATATATTCGATAATGGCTTATTTCTTATATTGTACTTTATTGTTTTACTTTCTCTCCCCATATGTGATCTGCTTTGCAACTCACTGTTTCAATGTGCGATTTTATTATAATTTCCAGTTGCAATATTTCTGTTAACCAAGGTTCTTGAATAGTTGGTTAAAAATTTAATAAAGAATAATAAAACAAAAAATGAAGTGTTTATGGGGTAGTTATAGTTCTAGTCTACTGTAACAAAATGGGCATAAGCACTTACAGCTTCTTCCAAGTGTTGCTGGTCCGCGTGATCATTTGGTGTGTGTCTCAAAATTTCTCTTAGCAGCAATGGGTATTTCACCAGTCGACTTCTTGGGATGTCCAGGAAATTCCACAAATCTAGTTTACGACTAAAAGGAGACTGTAGGCAACGCTGGAGGAAGTCCTGTACTCGATGATCCTGCTTTTTATGGTCCAACAATGCTTTGGCTGCCACCTGATTGCTGCAGTAGCTGTCATAGGAGTTCAGACAAGGCAACTAAGAAGAAAAAGAAACAAATATTGAAAAACTAATCAGTGGTAGCAGCAAATTGGACTCTGGATGTATATTGCACAAAACTTTATTTTTAGTCTATTTTCCCTTTTTTTTTTTTTTTTTTTTTAAATAAAGATGGCTGGTTAATAAAACAAAACTAGCCATGTCAAGGGATGGAGATATTCTGTTTTGATACATCTCAGTCTTAGTATATTAGTTTTCCTTTCAATCGTAAGGTACCTAGAAATCAAGGATGAATGTATTATACTCCTTGCTCCTTATACCTAACATTAATATTTAATTACTACTTTCCATACGGGCCGATACAGTACAGTGCGCTCCAACAGAGCGCACTGTTAGCCGGCATTTGGACGCACTAGCTTTACCCCTTATTCAGTAAGGGGTAATAGCGCGTCCAAAACGCGCGTCCAACCCCCCCCCCCCCCCGAACCTAATAGCGCCCACAACATTCAAATGCATGTTGATGGCCCTATTAGGTATTCCCGCGCGATTCAGAAAGCAAAATGTGCAGCCAAGCCACACATTTTGCTTTCAGAAATTAGCGCCTACCCATAGGTAGGTGCTAATTTCTCCGGGCACCGGGAAAGTGCACCCTCCGACTTCATATCATGGCGATATTAAGTCGGAGGTCCCGAAAGTTTAAAAAAGTAAAAAAAAAAAAAATTTTAAATGGGCCCGCGGCCGGCGGGTCGAAAACCAGATGCTCAATTTTGCTGGCATCCGGTTTCTGAACCCGTGGCTGTCAGCGGGCTTGAGAACCAACGCCGGCAAAATTGAGCGTCGGCTGTCAAACCTGCTGACAGCCACCGCTTCCGTCAAAAAAGAGGCGCTAGGGACGCGGTAGTGTCCCTAGCGCCTCTTTTTACTGCCAGGCCTAATTTAAATAAATTAAAATACTGTATCGCGCGCACAGGAGAGTGGCCTGTGCGCTCTCCCGCGATTTTACTGTATCGGCCCGTTAGTTAGCTACCTACTTTAACCATATGTATCATTATTTTATGTTACACTCCGTTCCATATAACTTTTTCTTTTCTTCTGTTCCATGCAAAGTGATACGATGTGCAAACGGTTATCTGTATAAAAAAAAAAGCCTTAAATAAATAAATAATGTTGGGGGTGTGGTAGGCACGGTTTCATAAAGCATCCATTCTATAGTGAACAATTTTCAAAAAGCTATGCACACTGGTAAATAGTGATTCACTCAGGTTAATAGATCCACCCTCAGAACAGCTAAGAGGTAGGTGGGTTTCACAATGTGCATGCTTCTAGGTGCATTAAAAAGAGGCGTTCCCAGTGGAATGTTTAGTTTGTAGGAGTAGAGTAAGCAGGGAGCTCAGACTTTTTAAGTATGCGAGTGTACATTTTCCCCCTTTCCCCACAGAAATAGGAGATGTAAAGCATGCAGGGACTTTTATTACTCAGTATGTACATAGGGGTAGATTTTCAAATAGCGCGATTTGGCGCGTAGCCGCTAAAATCCGGGATCGGCGCGCGCAAGGCTATCGATTCCGTATAGCCGGCGCGTGCTGAGCCGCGCAGCCTACCTCCATTCCCTCCGAGGCCGCTCCGAAATCGGAGCGGCCTCGGAGGGAACTTTCTTTTGCCCTCCCCTCACCTTCCCCTCCCTTCCCCTACCTAACCCACCCACCCGGCCCTGTCTAAACCCCACCCTTACCTTTGTCGGGGGATTTACGCCTCCCGGAGGGAGACGTAAATCCCCGCGCGCCAGCGGGCCGCTAGCGCGCCGGGACGCGACCTGGGGGCGGGTCCGGAGGGCGCGGCCACGCCCCCGGACCGCCCCAGGCCGTAACCACGCCCCCGGGCCCGCCCCCGAAACGCTCTCGACATGCCCCGAAAACGCCGCGCGGATCGGGCCCGCCCCCCCGACACCCCCCCTCTGAAAACCCCGGGACTTACGCGAGTCCCGGGGCTCTGCGCGTGCCGGTAGGCCTATGTAAAATAGGCGCACCGGCGCGCAGGGCCCTGCTAGCCTAAATCCGCCCGGATTTAGGCGGATTTAGGCGAGCAGGGCTCTTAAAATCCGCCCCATAGTTTTCTTTCAAATATTGCCTAGCAGGTAGATGTGTACAAAACTACTTGAGAACGCTGCTTCTATGCAGGTTACAGAAAATCACCTCCGTAATGCCTAGGGACCTTATCACAATGAAACAGGGAACTAATCTTAAAGGTAGACACCAATTAAGACTTTTATAAAATCAAAATCTCTCCCTCCTTTCCAGGCCCGGATTTAGGCATAAGTAACATAGGCAAGTGGTGCCGCATTTTTTTTAGGCACCAAATACCAAGGCTGAAGAGGAGCCTGTTCCCTCTTGTTTTAGAGCTTGTGGCACTTCAAAGTAGCAATATAGTGGCACTCTGGCCACCCAATTTCTTCTCTCCAGGGTAGGAAATGGAAGACACCACCCACCGCTCTCTGGTTCTGCCTATGGGCACAAAAATCTTAAATCCTCCCCCTGTCTCTTTCCCTCTGTAGATGTGCCTTCTCTGTTTTAAATTTCAGCTTGGCTAATTCACTTCTTATGCTTAGACTAGCACATTACCCATTTGCATGCCAATGCATGCTAAAAAAAAAAAAAAAAAAAAAAAAAAAAAAAAAATGGTTTTAAAACCCAGTTCCCTGACCTGCCAGGTGGAGCTCCCTCCCTCCCCAGCATATCTAACCCCCATCACCTTAAAAAGAAGGTGGGCCAGGCAGGGTAGAGACCTGCTAGTCAGGTTCTGATTAATATTAATTTATTCATTCCTTCACTGTCTGCCGAGTGGCCCCTGTACTGTCGGTGAAAGGACCAATCCCGTTTCAGAAGGCTGTCCCTTTCAGAGGGACCAAACGGCTGTCAGCCCTGCCTGAAGCAGTAAGCTCTTCTCCAACAGGGGATCCAGGTGAGATTGAGGGGGTGGGGGTGGGGGGGGGGGGGGGGGGAGGGCTTTTAGGTGTGCGAGGTTTGCAGGGCCCAATTTTTACATTTTTAAAGGTGAGAGGGAGGGGGATAGGAGAATGAGGACCTATGCTACCTGACCCTACCCGGTCTGACTGCAGACTTTTTTTTTTTTTTATTAAGGTGGTGGAAGTTTGGCATGCTGGAAAAGTAGGGAGAACTTGCTGGGCTGACCCATCGGGGTCCACTTGAGTTTGGTTTGACGTCCTCCTCTATTCCACAGGAAGCTTAATACCTGTATCTGACTAGGCATCAAGGGCTGGATTTTAATTCGTGTACGCGAGTGGCTGGGCTTACAAGCACCGGGCCAATTTTCAAAGGGCCCGGCCCCGCATGTAAGTCCCAGGGTTAGTGAAAGGAGTGGTCGGGGGGGGGGGGGGGGGGGGCGTGGCGTGGCTAGAGGCGCTCGGCACAGCGGCCATTTGCCGCTGTGCCGGGGATCGCATGCTGGCAGGGTGCCGGCGCACACAACTTGCTCAGGAGCAAAAGGCAAGAAAGATTTTGTGGGGATTTAGGATAGGGATAGGGGGCGGGCAGGCTAGGGGGTTGGGAAGTTCCCTCCCAGTCCGCTCCTTAATTGGAGCGGTCTGGGAGGAAACTGGGGAAGGCCCCGATGTGTCACCGTTCGTAACTGCATATATCTTCCCCCCCCTTGCGCCCGCCGACCCAGCTTGTTATAAAATCGCACGTCCATCTGTGCGTGCTGGGTAGCATGCGCACATGGACGCGTGCGCGCAATTTTAAAAATCTACCCCTAAATTTCTTGTGGTAAAAGGAGATATGTTAGGCAGCCTCCCAAATAGCATGCCTCCCTGCACTGCAGATTAATAGCTAATGAGTTTTATTACCCTGCAATTTGCATGAGATGCACAGGTTTTTCTGGCACTAAAACCCCTATTACATACTGAGGTTAGGTAAACTCTGAAAAACCTGTGCTAAAACAGGAGTTAAAACCCACAGTAGGGTCAGTGTGGCTTATTACATCAACCCCACTGAGAATTAAACAACCTGCTTTCTGCTACATCCTGACTTTTCTACCACCACAGATATTATCTATCAAAAAAATATTCTTGGATATTTTCTATATGGCCCATGCACTTTAAAGCATAGAAAATACAGCACGGAAAACTGGTCTTTTAAAACTGTGCTAAATACTTTACATACGTTTGTGAGCATTATCCTAGTTTTTTGCATATGGGATTGGCCTAATGGCTCAAAAGCAACAAACAAGAAGTCTTAAACTTAGATTTCCAAGTGCAGCTCCTGTTCATTGGGGCAGGGATACTGTGATAGACCCTGTTATTATGCTACAGTGACAGCCACTGGCTAGACAGAGTATGCACATACCAGGTTATAGAGGGAGCCCTGGTCAATGGCTTTTTGGTCAAGGATCATGGCAGCGATGGTTGGGCAATATAACAGGGGGGGGGGAGAGGATTAAAAATAAGGAAAACATCCTGGGCAATTGCGAATGAAGGCTCATAGCTGCATAGCCCCAGCAGAACAGCAAGGTCATATTTTGACTGAGCTGGATGCCCAAAAAGAAGCTGCAGGGTGTGTGTGTAGGGGGGGAGCATACATACAAACATGAGGGCAGAAAAAAACCATACAGCCTATCTAGTCTGCCCTGTCACACTAACTATTCAGTTTTATAATCCCTCACATAGTTGCAATAACAGTGTGTTTTTGTTTTTCCTTCAGCATTTCTGATAGGAATGATACGCCTGAACATGTAGATTTACCGTGGTATAAAGTGATAAGATAAATTGAATTGATCTGTCTTATGAAAAATATAATAAATGCTAAGTTATATACCTCTTTTATGCCACCTTCTTTGAAACAAGTTCAACCCAAGGTGGTTTACATCAAGCAAATCCAACAAATAAAAGGCATCATATAAATAATACATGCTTCTGATAATCAGAAATGTATATTTAACACAATTTAGTCTCTGCCACTGCTGGCAAACTATAGTACTTTTCTGTTGAAAAATGCCATCATTTTTGTTTACTTATTTGCATCGTTATCGTATCCCTTATTAGTTTAGGTACTAACATTTTTTCTGTGTATTTTGGTTGGAACTAACACTAACTCTTATGGCTTCCCTATGAACCAGTACATTTCTTTGGAAACAGTTAAAATAGTTCTAAAAGGAAAAAAACCTGATAAATCACTAATTACACCATAAAAATTATCCGGAATATTTTCATTTATGCATAACTTGGTCTAGTAAATAGTCAATGGATGTTAAAAGAATTCAATGCTGGGCGGTTTTGGACCCCCTCTAAAACCTACAACACTTTTTCTACAAAGAGCAATTGCCAGGAAAAAGGCTGCAGTAATTCTCTGATCTTTCTTCCAGCTAAATGATAATGTTCACTGACATGTTTTATCAGTGTCACCCTGTAAACACAATGGTAGAGAAAGAAAATGAATTCTCCTTCCACTCCCTCGGCAGGTGGTATCACAGAGATCTCTACAAACATGGCTATGCTCAGGGTCGGCTCTAGGGAAAATGGGGCCCTGCACGAAAAGCACCTCCCCCCCCCCTCCCCCGGTATCTGATGCTATCCTCCCCAGGGCCTCTCTTCAGCCGCAGAGGGATGGGATCCACCCTGGCAGCATTGGGCCTCCCTTCAGCCCACCGTGGCCATGCCTCCATCAAGGTGCGGCCCAGCACACCTCTACCCAAATGCTGAAAACTGCTCAACTACTTCAAACAGGACAACCTGTTTGGCATTGACAAGGAAAAGAGCCTTCTCGGTTATTGGCCCGACCCTGTGGAATTCCATTCCTGATTCTATCCGGATGACATCTAACCGCAATGAATTTAAAAAGATGCTTAAAACTTTTTTATTCAACGATGCCTATAAATATAATATCTGAACCTAATCCAAGGTCATTCTGATATTGCTAAAATCAACAAGTTTGTTTTATTTTGTTCTATTGTGTATGTAAGTTTCTCATTGTTTTTATTATGTGCATAAGCTTGTAAACCGCCTAGACGGTCACGTAAGTGCCCAAGTGCGCGGTATATAAAAAAACTTTTAAATAAATAAATAAATAAATAAATGCAGCAAAATTATTCACATTAATCTAACCACATTTCACACATATAGATATATATTTAGGGCGTCATTTTAGAACTTTCCGCTCTGGTACAGAGTCAGCAGGTACATTTTACCTGCAGACTTTATATTATTCATTTTCATAGTGAAAACATGAACTTACTTTCCATTTGAAAATTATCCCAGAGAAACTATCTGTGCATATTTACATCTGCTAATTTGCATGGGTAGTTTTTCAAAGAATAATTACATTCATTCGTTTAAAAATTCACAATATGCAGGTAAGTGCAAACTCAAGCCCAGACCCAAGAATGCCTCCCCCTGCTGTGGGTAAAAGTACGCACACAGAGGCCTTATCCATGTACCTTTTTTGCATATACAGGGCAGGCAATTTTCTAAAAGCCCATTTTCTGAGAATAAAGTACTCTCATACTCACAGAAATTTCTTTGAGAAGTACCCTCTTAATCCACCACCTTCATTCTTTCACTTGGTATACAGCACTGACTTAGAACCTGTTTACTTTTTTGGAACAAGTATGATTTATATGTAGAGGGGGTTAGGTTGTCTCCATAGACTATTATTAGCAATAGTCCAGCAATGGGAGGTTCCAAGGGAGTAGTGATCATTTAGGGGTGACAAGGTGGGTTCAACCCCCTAAAGAGTATGTCAGCGAGGAGATCTAGAAATGATAACTTAGTGACTCATTGGGGGGATTGCTTGAGTCACCGTCGCTGACAGGAGCAAGCGAGACACAGTTGTGGGCTCCTAGGAGAAGGCCATTTTCCTCTTTTCCATTTCTAAAGAGGATTCTGTGAGGATCTTACGGTGTTCAGAGCCAAGAAAGGTTCCAAAGGAGATGGAAGAAAAGAAGGCCTTGCCAAGGAGCTAGGACGCTCATCAGGTGGGGATGTTATCATTCTTGTGTGGAGAAGAGAACTTTCCTGGAGTCCAAGGGGTTCTAAAGGAGAAGATACCTTTCGGAGAGCTAGTCAGGCTCTCTGAGTCCTATTTAGTGCTCAAGTTGTTTGAGGATTTACCTTTGATTTTTTTTTTTTTTTTGGACTGTGCCTATTTTTGTATCTGCTACAAGAACCAGTGTGGCACTACTCATTTTTCTGTCCAGTGTACTTTGGATTGTTTTCATTTTTGTATATGCTGAGCTGCCTTATTATTATTTTTTTTTTTTTTTTTTTGCATTGCTCAGTAAACTATTTTTATTTATTTAAAAGATTTATATCTTTAGCTTGAGGCAGAGCACAGCATAAGCATAAAACTAGACTTCCAGCATGCTATGACAGCGTCAGCATCCAGTTGGTAGATCAGGGTCCTAGTTTCCTGCAAATCCACGGCGGCGGGAAGGGCCGCAAAATCCAGCCTTTCCCGCGAAACTGGCCAGTTACTGTGGAACTGCTGCAGGAGATAGGGGGCCCAAGCTGGATCGGGCAAAGAAAGCAGTGGTGATAGCATTAAACCCCCTCCACCAGCCGATTTCCCCCCAGCCCCATACCCTTCTGCAGATAAGGCAGCATGGAGGAAGAGAACAATGGCAGCGGTTTGACTGTGCCTTCTTCCTCTGCCACCTGGACCAGACTGTTGCTTTAAAACATGGCCTCTTTGTTAAAAGCAGCAGACAGACCTGGGTGACAGAGGAAGAAGATGTGGCAGGACTGCTGACATTGCTCTCTTCCTCCATGCTGCTCCATCTGCAAAGAGACATGGGGGATTCTTGTAGACTCTTTTCTGCCCCCCCCCCCTTCCCCTGGATTAGCCTGCCTTACCATCAGGAGCTTCCATTGGAGTCCAACTTCTTTATCCTTTTTAAAATAACTTTATTGATGATCTGTAGAGAACAATTGAAAGCTCAACCTATATACAAAAAAAACCCAACCTAGGCGACTTTTTTTTTTTAATCTGGGAGAAAGGGGGTACAGGGAGTGAGGGGATCTGAGAGTGGTGGGGAGAGGGAGCATGAGTGAGAGGTGTGGGGTGATTGGAGGAGAGTGAGTGAGAAGATCTGAGTGAAAGGTGCGGGTTGGTTGGAGGGAAGGGAGTGAGGGTATCTTAAGGGTGGTGGGGAGAGGAAGTGAGTGAGACATGAAGCAATGATTGGAGGGGAGTAAGGGGATCAGAACAGATGCAGAGGGTTTAATGAGTGAGTGTTTCGGAGGCACTGTACTCTGTGAATGAGGAGACTGAAGAGTATGTTTGAAGAGATGGTGACTGAGCAGACTGGAAGAGGTTTAGGGTATGATTGAGAAAATCTATATCTGGAGGAATGTTGTGAATGGATCATTCCTTCCTCTCCTAACCCCAGATCCCTTCATTCTCCTCCACCCTTCTTGATGCCTCTTCCCTCCTCTACTCTCATTCATTTTCATTCTTCTCATACTGTGTCTCTATCCTTCATCTCTAACCCACTTTCCTGAGATCCTTTCTTCATTTACTCTTTTTTGAGATCCCCTCTCCTCCCATTTCCAGATCCCTTCCCCTCCAGCACCAATGATCCTTCTTCCTCAAATAAAGAACCACTTAGATTAACAGGACTCAGAAATGTCAGAAAAGGACTTCATTTTTATAAAGTAAAATAGAAATCTACATTAATATGCAAATACATTTAAAATTATGCAAATCCACCACAATTGCCACAGAATTTTGAAAACTTTGCCACAGAAATTGCTAACCCTTGCTGCAGAATCTTGAAAAATTTGCTACAGGAAACCAGGGACACTGTGATAGATTAACACAACCAACATGTTTCTAGTCGACAACTAGACATCAGTAAAACAGGATGGAACACAACACTTGGTGTGAGGACTATATAATTTTAAGAGTGACCCCTCTTAGGGCCCTGCAGGTTAATCTTGTCCCCAGCACAGAATCCATGTCCTCACTACTGCACTGAGTGGATCAGTGCTTGGAAGGTGACACCTTAAAAAAAAAAAAAAAAAAAAAAAAGAGGTAGGGGAGTTTACATATATGTTAAAAAAACAAACCTTCCACTGTAAATGCCCACTAAAGCTGACTTACACTGCCAAATTTTAACATTCCTTTGCTAACTACCTTTCATATGTCTTTTATGGAAGACAAGGTGAATTTTCAAAATCTTGTGTGTATAAAAATTAGCATATACATGCTTAAGTAGCCTCTACTTGCATAATCCATATTTTATAAGTCAAAACTACACATGTATTTTCACTTTTGCGTGCACATGCATGGATGCAAAAAAAAAAAAAAAAAAAAGGGGCGGTCTAGGGGTGGTTCCAGGGCAGGGCAAACGTGCATATTTTTATATCTGCTAATTATCTGCCATGATATTAAACATGTTTATTTTGTAATACTGACTAGATGGGAGGTCTGGCTGAACTTGGAGGAGATCAAGCTCAAGAAAATCAGTTTACCAGTTCATCAGTTCGCCCAGTCCTTCTTCAGGTCAAGATCTTCCTAGTTGGTCATAACTGTGTAATTTCATTTACATGGTACATATTTTAAAACTGGACGACCTACATGCACAAATCAGCATAAGTTCTACTTTATTTTTGTGCTTAAAGTATACGTGCATATATTTTTAAAATAAGTAGGAAAGTACATGTGTTCAATGCATTGATATATGTGGTTTCAATGCATTGCATATATTCGCATGTAAGCACATGTTACAGGGTAAAGATATGTGTATTTTATAATACATGCATATATTATACCTGTGCGTAGTTTTACTATGGTAAAACTATGCATGGCCACATACATGCATATATGCCACCGTGCACAGTTGTTTGAAAGTTATCCTAGATATCTATAATAGATGAATCCAAAGATTAATTCAAAATTTGCTTTCATGCCATTTTACCTCTATATATTTAAATTAAAAGCACACATTGTATAGTGTTTCACAGTTCTTAAAAAAACTGAATATGCTGCTTAAAATGCCATGTTTTACAACAATAAATCTCAGCTCGCAATCACAATTACAGAGGCTGTAGTGAATCCCAATATATTCATTGTGAATTGACTAATGTTCATCATGAGTCCACTGTATCTCAGGGTCCATTACATGACAATAGGATAAAGAGCAGATCTTGAATCCTTTCCCTATAGCACATCACACTTATAAGGGCTAATGTACATAAACACGCCCGCCCTTAATGGCGCACCGCCGGGACGGAAATCTCACCGTCCTCTGGTGCGCCGCCGGACTTCCTGGGCACGGCGGTGGCGGGCCTCTCGCTTGAGTGCGCCCCCCCTCCCCGACTTCATCGGGCTGTGATGTGCTCCGAAGGCGCGTTGCAGCACAGATATAAGCCTGCCTCGCCGCTGTCATCGCCCCTTTTTCCTGCAGCGGCGAAGGCAGGCAAAACCCCACCCACCCACCCCCATATCAATTGTTTATATGTATATAATACAAATAGCAAATGACAGTTAAATAGTTTCTAGAGTGAATATTTATATTGTAATATTGATAATGGTTGTTAATGTTACCTTTCAATGTTGTTTAGTTCTTTGTTAATTATTACAGTCTACAAATGTACCAACATTTGTTGCAGCTTTAGGCGGGTGCACGAGTCATGGCCGAATTTGGTAGGCCGGAGTGGGGGTCCCCTTGCTAGGATGAACACGGCGGGGGGGCCGGTGGAAGGGGCCACCATGCTTGGAGACAAGGCGGGTGACACCCTGGACTGCTGGTTAGCTATTGACATGATATGATGAGGGACTCATGCATCTCAAGATTTTTAACTATATAATAAAGCTGCGGCCTTTATTACCACATAAAAAGTGTTTGCCTCGTATGTTCTGTATTGTATCTGTGATTACAGATTGCGATAGCGATGGGGGAGCACCGCCCCGAACATCGACAGTCGCGACGTTATAAACAACTTCTCCCTATTGTGACTTAAATTACTGTAAACATTTAAAGAAACTGCCCAGGCAATGTGACCTTTCAAGTCAGTTGTTATACCAGAAGAACATCCCAGTGTAAGTTAAAAAAAAAATCTTAAACCCTGAAATTTGCGTATTGGTTTAATACAAAGTATTATGTTATCTAATCTATTTATTTCTTTAAAAGTTTGACCAACTCAGTCATAAAACTTGCTACAAACTCACTATCAAATACTTTATATTATAATCAATATGGAAATAAAATTTGTTTAAATAGATGAATTAAATAATCACTTTTTAATATTCACTTTCATTTCGTGTAACAGAATTTAGTTTGCTTGCTTATTTTGTCAAACTGTAATTAAGGTTTGCAAACTGAATTAAATTTACCCTAGAGGTATTCCATTTGTTTTCTACTTCCTGTTTTTCAAAGCCATGGAAATGTTTCTCTCTTTTCATCACAAAGAAACAAATCAGTAGCTACCGACAGACTAAGTAAAAATGTCCTGCCCATATCACTGCCCATTCCCTCCTTGAACTATTAATCTCCTATTTTCATGCTGCCTGAGTACCATGGTAACCAAAGAGTGCTGAATTCCTGTTTTTACACTTGAGCTTTTCTGGTTTCCTGAAGAACCTGTTTCCTTCAAACCTTTGTTGCTTCTTTTAAGGATGGAACTAGTGCAACTGCAACATCAAGGCCACTTCAGGGACTATATACAACCATTTTTCCCATAAGACACACAATGGGGAAAACTCTTTGGTACGTCTGGCCCAAATTTTAAGAGCAAAAGAATGAGCTAATGTATTGAAATAATGATATAGCATCTCAGATTTTGCTTACAAAAATGCAGGCAGAAAATTGACCAATTCCAGTTGAGCAAAAATCTAAATTAAACTGCTATAGGCAAACTCCTTTAGACTAGAATTGCTTTTAGATTCAATTGTATCCCTAAAACTTGGGAAAATATGTTTTTCTAGACTGAATATAAAAGTTACTGAAGAGGTATGTAGAGCAAGGTGAGCACTGCACAAATTGGAAAGGCTTTGACGTTGATCAAAATCTCATGGGACCCCTTTAGCGTGTAATTTAAATCTAAACTAAATTCATAAGCAGCTGCTTGATGAGTCAAAAAAAGCATCGATTTCTCAATTACAGATTGTTTTTCACAATCCTCATATGTTATTTCAAACTGTGCAAAATTTGACTAGAACAGAGTGATTTTTGCAGCAATAGTTTGAGACATTTTTGTAGCAAGGTTGCAAATATATCGGCAACATTTTCCTCAAATGTTTCATCGATTAATTCTTTGCTTGAGGTCCTGTTTTGAAAAAAAAATAGGTATTATAATTAAAGTAATTTCCTCCCTGAAATCATCTTTTTGTCATTTGAATGTTTGAACATGCATTTCTTGAAATCTATTTGAGAAATACCATCTCACTTTTTATTGCCTCTCTAGTAAATTTCTCTTTGGAAGAAGAATTAGAAAAGACACAGAGAAGGGCAACCAAAATGATAAAGGGGATGGAACAATTCCCTTATGAGGAAAGGCTAAAGAGATTAGAACTCTTCAGCCTGGAGAAGGGATGGCTGACGGGAGATATGATAGAGGTTTCTAAAATGATGAGTGGAGGGGAATGCATAAATGTTAATCAGTTGTTTATACTTTCAAAGAGTAAAAGACTAGGGGACACACAATGAATTTAGTAGGTGATACATTAAAAATGAATAAGAAAATATTTTTTACTCAAAGCTCTAGAATTCATTGCCAGAGGATGTGGTGAGAGGTTTGGCAAGTTCCTGGAAGAAAAATCCATAAACCATTATTTAAGGTAGAAATCCACTTCTTATCCATGGGATAAGCAGCATGGAATCTACCTACCCTTTGGAATCCTACCAGGTACTTATGAATTGGATTGGCCACTGTAAGAAACCGGATACTGGGCTTGATGGACTTTTGGTCTGACCCAGTCTGGCAAATCTTAAGTACTTATAAGGACATATGCCAGCCACTTTTAAGCAGGTCTTGGTATGGCCACTACTGAAAAAGCCTAGTTTAGATAAATCAGATTTAATGAACTATTGCCCTATCTTGTCACTTCCATTTATGGCTAAAATTGTTGAAACATTGGCTTTAAATAGCTGAATGACTTTGTTGAGGATCGTTAGATCCTAGACAGTTAAACTTCGTTTTTTGGAAATCCTTTTACTTTCCACTACTGATACGATCAGACAGGGCCTGGATAGTGGAAATGAATATCTTCTCATATTCCTTGATATCCGTGCTGTGTTTGATACGCTTGATCACTAGGTCCGTATTTATAGACTTGGAGAATGTGAGATTTCCTGAACTGTTCTTGACTGGTTCATATCCTATCTATCTGAAAGATCTCAGCAAGTCAGGATTAATGATGATTGCTCAGGATGTCAAAGCATTTCATCTAGTGTGCCCCAGGGTTGAGCACTTTCTGTACTCCTGTTTAAGATCTACATGACCCTTGTCTGGAAAATACTATTAAGCCTTGTGTGATGGATTTAGATCATATGCAGGTGACATCCAATTCTTTATTAAGTTGTCATCTACTTGGGATGAATCGGCGGAATCTGTCTCAATCTGCAACATAAGTTTATTAGGAGATATCCAGGTTTTAACTAACCCAGAATATCTCTAAGACAGAAATATTAGCTTTCTCTCAGAAAACAGCAGTTCCACATATATTGTCAGTATTGATTTGAGAATAATTTCCTGCAATTTACCTCCTGTGTAAAAAGCCTGGGAGTCCTTCTGAACTCTAATGTATCATTTCAACCTCAAATAAAGGCCATGGTCAAATCAGGCTTCTTTAAGCTGCATGTGCTTTGTGGCATCAAGCCTCTCAGAGTCTTGCAATTTTGGGACAGCTGTATAGGCCTTCATTTTGCCATTTACATTGGCTTGCCTCGTTACTCATTAAAAGTCCCGCAGGTTCTTCAGAATGCCACTGCTAGAGTGATCTCTAGAGGAATTATTTGTGATATCTCCCCAGTTTTAGCAGATCTTCATATTAAATGTAAAATAGTAAGTTTGGATCACAAACTTGTAACACTGGACTCCTTAACATGGGCAAATGCGATGCTGCATTTGTACAATCCCCCCTTCAGCATTGAGTTCTTACTAATGAGCTCTCCTTGACGTGCTATCAATTTGAATGGCCTGCTTAGTTGAAGCACGAGATAGGGTATTTTCAATTGTTGCACCAATATATTGGAACTCCCTGCCAGCTGAATTGCGTCTCAAACTGGGTTAAAACTTTTAAGGTCATATTAAAAGATGTATCTTTTGCAACAGGCTTTTTATTGAATGTTAAGGTATCAATGTAAATGTTTTTGCAACCCTATTTGAATTTGTTATTATTGTGGGTTTTTTAAAATTGTTATAGGTTTTATTTGTGTTTTAAGTTGGCAGTATATTTATGATTATTTTATGATTTTTGTGTCTGTATAATCTAAGTTACCTAGAGCCTGGTACCAGGTGACTAAAAAATAAATAATAA
The DNA here is from genome assembly GCF_901001135.1 of Rhinatrema bivittatum. Classification (NCBI taxonomy): domain Eukaryota; kingdom Metazoa; phylum Chordata; class Amphibia; order Gymnophiona; family Rhinatrematidae; genus Rhinatrema; species Rhinatrema bivittatum. The sequence goes on from NC_042618.1 coordinate 380,588,576, forward strand.
GAAAAACACACACCAGACAACACACTGATCCCAGAAACAATCTTGTATATCAAAATCTACTTTAGACTAGAAGCTAGGACCAAAGATTATGTAAGCCTAATAAAGAGCCAAGTGTTAAGGCCTATCCTAAACATCAAATATTTCAGCTCCTGCCTAAAGCACAAGATATACTATGGAATAAACTAAGACCTTCCAAAAAAGCACCTTACATAATTCAATTGCATTTAAACAAAATAATTAAGATTCCTCATTTTCTGCAGCAAGGAAGCCACACTTCCCCCACACAGAGGGTAAGTGCAATGGGGATAGGAGGATGGTGGAGGGCTGAATGTAATCCTTGCTTGGAATGGAGTTTTTAGGAAAGATCCTGCATCACAATCACTATTAGGATCACTTGAACATTCTAAAGACGACTTTACATAACGAGAGAAATCTCCTTCAAGCTGAAAACAATATAAATAGGTATTGACAAGTTCAAATTGCTTCTTTATCTTAAGCATTACAGAAATTAGTAGTAATAAATATTCTGAATTCAAGCCAGGTTCACATAAAGTTTATCTTCCTAAATCCTAGAAATGTTTTGACAACTTAAAGAGAGGTTCAATCCATACATATGCTGGGTTGTATCTTTATGAACAGAGAAGGCTCACTGAAGAAAAAAAAATCTCCATTCATGTAGAGCCTACAGTGACAACATAAGTGATTCATTAGAGGTCAAAAGATCAGAAGACTGTCAAATTCACCTCCAAGGATCACTGGTTTAACATTCAGCTTTTTTCACTTTACTCTTTCTGACAAATCGTTCATGGGGTTGGATGGGCTTTGACAATTGTCCTTTTAAAGCCTGGAGTTAAGCTGTTCATTTATTTGCTATTAAAAAGAATAACATGTAAATCAGTGGTCTGTAGCTCCTACCAACAAATTCATAGGGTTGCCAAAAAACACCATGGGATAATAAAAAGGCTGAGTCTGTCCTGGCTTTACCCCACTGCATCCATGCCCTTGCAGTTTTAAGTCCTCTAAGCTAGGCAGGACTATGGCTTCATAGATGTCATATGGCAAAACTGAGACAGACTAAACCAATCCCTTATGACATGGAGTTTGCTGGCTACGCTAAAAAACACAGGTAGACAAAAGAGGCATTCAAAAACTAGCCAGCTAAGCAGGCCATTATCAATAAACCCCTTATTCAGGGATGACCAGTTAAAGGGACCACATGCCAGTTTATTCTGCCCTGCAGCTACCAATTGATCATCAATCGGTGGACAGGAGGAACTGGGCCCCAGAATAAGGAAGAAAGAGAGGAAATCAAAGCTCAAAGTGAAAAGTAAGCTTCTCGCTACCCTACTTCAACTTGGTGACATGAAGAGAAGAGGCTGTTGCCACCAAGAAGGCCTGGCTAAGGCAGGACCTATTCTTCCATCGCTCACTCAGGTGACAGCAGGCTAGAAAAGTGTTATATTCCTTTCCCCGACCCCCATTCATTGATGGCATGCTACTACTTTCTATCACCTGAGAGGAAGAGGAATCCAGAAGGGGGAGGGGGGAGAGGAACCTGAAAGGGGGGCAGAAAGAGTGGAAGGTGTGAAAAGACAGAAAGGTGAGAACGAGAGACAAGAAAGTCCAGGCAATAATTAGGAATGTAAAAATCTATCTATATAGATATAAAAGGGAATGAAGATTGGGAGGAGGGATATGGATGCTGAAGGAGAGAACTGAGGGTGCGAGTGATAGAGGACAACAGCTGTTGACCCATTCTGCTGACATAAGGGAATGAGCTGTTGAGGGGAGACAGACTGGGGAGCATGCTTAGGCTGAGAGGGGAGCACTGAGGAGACATTGAGGGATAACTGAGGCTTTATGGGGAGCCATTAAAGAGTGGCCCAAGCAGGGGAGAGAAGAAAGGACCGAGGATTGAGCAGATATACACAATGAAAAGTACACGACTGGAGTACACTTTTCCCAGTCATATGAGGGAATGGACTGTAAATGTACTGCGCAGTTGAACTCTCAAACCCTCTTATTTACACACACACAAATACATCTATTTATATATACAAATATATATGTATGTTTTAGTGGAAAACCTTTTTTAAACCACAACTAAAAAGCACCTGTGAAACTGAAGATGTACAGTATATATCTCTATTTCCAGTTCTAACACTCTAATTGTGAAACCTAAGTTATTTTTGCTATTGTCAACAGTTTCTATCATCTTGAACGCGCAATTCATAAGAGAAGTTACCATGCCCCTGGTCTTGATTGACAAAGGACTAAAATCCTAGTAGCCTTTTCCTACTCCTACACTGTTATAAACCACTTAAGGCCTGATTTTCAAAAGCATTTATATGCACAAAACAGGGTTTTATGCATGTAAATGCACTTTGCTTGTGTAGGTGGGCTTTTGAACATTGCTACAATATATGCTATTGAATTGTCCATAGGATTTACCTACACGAAAATGGCTTTGGAAAATTGCCACAATAGTATGCTACATTTACGAGCATAACTCCTTTGAAAATTCACCTATTAGTTTTTTTTACAAGGCTTCTCAAAAGTTTACTTTTAATCTCACTAATTTGAGTCAACATTATCCCATCAGCCATTAACCATTATACAATTGCCAACTGTCCAGATTTTCTCTAGATAGTGCAGAATTTAAAGGCAGTGTCCGGAAGCCATACTGAGAACTAAAATGTCCAGAAATTGTCAGGATTTAAGCCTGCAGTCCAGCTCCAGTGACATGCATCCTCTGTCCTAACCCTGAGGTTCCATTAATGCCACTGGCAAGTTTTAGGTCCATACTGATGCCTGTTATCAAGGCAATTTGCCAGTACGCATCCACCCACAGGATATGGGGAATTGATCTGCCTCACCCCTAGCTGGCTGTCAGAGCTCCTAACAAAGCTCCTCCAAGGGTCCTTTGTTGCTGACGGTGGCGTTTTTAGTACACCTGCCTGCCTCTTTAAAGAGCGAGCCGAGCATAGCAGTAAATTCATGTGTTGAAATGGCTGCTCTGCTGATAACTGCAGGCTTCATGCACCGAGGGAGGCAAGGAGCGGCCAAGGGCATGCCCGTGCATTTTGAGATGGGCATCTGCATTACCACCTTTCGCTTCTAGGCTCTGGTGGAGGCTATGGTGTCTGTGCCTCCACTCCTGGTAATGGCTTTTAGAAACCTCCTGGGGACAGTCAGCAGATCCTCAGCCCTTCTGAATGGGGGCCTGTGGTGTGCTGTGACTTGGTCCCTTTGGTGTCCCAGCAGTTTAGGCCATGCTCGTCGCCTCCCTTCTATTTCCACTCTCAAGTGCTGCTCAAGTGCCTCTAGAGCCTCGTCGGGCCATGTCTGTACTGGTAGCACATCCCCATCCCCCAGTGGCAGCAACTCTCCGTTATCATAGGTACAATAAAAGTACAATTATTTTGTTTTAAAAATGAAATAGCATTTTATTTGCTCCTACCCACAAGGAAAAATCACCTATTCCACAGAAGCTTTATGTTTGTGTGACAGTATAGTTGAAAACAAACATAAAATTAGCACAATGATGGATCCAAATCACCAGACATGGCCATGTTTTGACAAGATGTCTGCTTCAGGGGTGATTATATAATTGATCATCCTTATTCCCTCCTAGCTAAGAGGAGAAGAGGCAGACTATTGGATCATAAATGAGCTTTTATAAGAATTGATCAAATGAGTATTCTTCCTTACTTATTTGCAAACAGAAATCACAGCTCACAGTGGACAGTATGCAGCACTGCACCATAGAATGGACCAATTCTGCTGCCTCTTAGGGTGCCTTGGAATTTTTACACCTGTTTTCAGGTTTGTGATAATTTTATGTTTGATTTTATTGTAAATATGTTGTCATTGATATTAAATTTGTAATATTTTATCACTATTTTTAAATATTTATTCATATATTTTATATCTTTTTGTGTACAACTCTTGTTTTCACTTTTTTTTGTGTAGTTCACCTACCTCTCTATTTGTCTTTCTGACAGTATACGTGTCCAGTTTACCCCACCCGCAGCATTATTACCTTTTGTAGCTGAAAACGAGGCCCGGTGGGGCCTTCACAGATGAAAATTCCACCCTGTGGTTGCCATGAAGAGGCCTGGAAATGTTCAAACAAAAGGCCCAGAAGGGAGGAAGGAGGCCCTGACAGTATATATATCTATCCATCTATATATGTGTGTGTGTGTGAGAAAAAGCATGTGGGAGTGTGTATGTGTGTGAGATCGATTCTGTGGGAATGGGAGCCTGTGTGTATGAGAGAAAGAATGAACATGAGAGAGTATGTGTGAGAGAAAGAGCCTTTGTGTGTGTGTGGTGGGGCGGGGGGAGGGGGGGAAGAGAGAGTGTGTGAGTGAGTGAAAATGAAAGAGGATAAAGATGTGTGCACTCCCCCAAGCCATGACAATCTTAGGGTGACTACAAAATCATAAGATCCCAGATATGGAGAGAAGGAGATTTTTTAATCCTTAGTTTTAATTATTGGGTGTTATTTGATGCTGTTTTGAAATATTTTACTGGGTGTTCTATTCATCAGCTGTTTTGGAAAAATGTATGCTATTAGAATGTTATTTACTATTTCGCCAGTACCGATTACTGTAATGCACTTTTTCTAGGACTACCAAATACAACAATAAGACCACTTCAAATTCTACAAAACACAGCAGCGAGAATACTAACTGGAAAAAGAACACGAGACCATATAACAAACTCTGGCCGAACTTCACTGGCTACCCATAGAACAAAGAATAAAATACAAAGCACTATGCACCATAAATAAACTAATACATGATGAAAAAGCAGACTGGCTAAATACAAAGCTCTCTTAACCATTCCCTCAGTCAAGACATCGAGACTAACCCAGGTAAGAGAAAGGGCATTGTCTTTAGCAGGACCCACACTCTGGAACACAATGCCTTTGGAGACCAGATTACAGAGAGACCCCAAAACATTCAAGAGAAGTCTAAAGACATGGCTTTTTAAACAAGCCTTTTATAAAGAGACCGGAGAATACAAAATACACTGGAATAAACAGAAAAGCACTGGCACACAGCACTATGCACATAAATGTGCATTACAATATTTTAAGAAATTGAGTACACAATGAATATAATAATATAACACAGTAAATGTGATTTTTTTGACCTGTAAAAGTACCTTTTAGGTACACCTGGCCAGAACCTACATCATTAAACATTTGTACATATTTTTATGATTTAATGTAACCGAAACTTAATGGCACCTGTTAGAATGTACTATAGTACGCTTACTCCAAACTTACTTATGTGCCTACTTGTAAACCGTTGCGATGGTATATAAAAGACTTTAAATAAATAAAAAATAAATAAATACTATTATGATTGTTTTATATTTCTTACTTTTGTTTGATGCTTTATGAGGAATGATAATATTACACTGCATACAGCATCTGGCTTGTTGCAGCTTCCAGTTCAGTTTTTGTTTGTAAATTTCTATTTATGCTTTATGGTTTCTTTGTTCTGTATGTGTCTCCAGTAGTTAACTGACACCTGCAAGTATGTTTTGTTTAATCTATGAAGTGTTAGATATTACCTGAATAAGATCTTGTTGATGCAATGCTGTCAAATGTTTTTAAAGACAGTTTTACTGGGTGGCTAAAACTGGCCAGTGATTTCTTAATTTCATATAGGGCCCTTAGGAGTTTTTCTTGTAATGTCTTATAGCCAAATTGCCAGATACAGGTAATATCAGATAGTCTAGGAGGGTGCTCTTCATTTTGGTTATTTAGGAACATTTAAATTTTTTTGGCTCAATTCTCCAGGAATACATGATAGAAAATGAAAAAAATGTGTTTTTATTCTGTTAATGCAGGTGGGGGCAGAAGTGTTCAGGGAAGAGTGAGAGAGAAAAAGGGGATGGGGCAGGGGGGGATAATGATGCTGGACCAAGGGTGGGGATAGAGAAGAGGAAAGTAGTATAAAAGGTGCGGTAGAAGGTCATATATTTTATAAAATTTGATTGCAAGCCCATTGTAAGCTAACAGTGGTTTACAATAAACAGCAACAATATTGTTCTTGTGAGAGGTGTTCGGAAGTTTCACAATGGAAAGTTGGCAATCCTAAAACCATTATGATTTTCTCTGCAATTCATCTTCAGATAAAGCATAACTGGAAGCATTTTGTGTTTTGTTTGTACATGATGTGAATGACTGGTATTGTCATTAGGCTGGTTGAGACACTGCCACTCAAATACATTCTCACTTTTAATCATTAGACAGTTCTGCTCACATCAATTTCCTTCAGTTTCTTCTTTCAGTCTATTGGATTCGTATTTGTGCTTTTAGTTTATTTAATTACACACTCTTATTAGTTTTATTTAATTTGTATGGAAGTCACTAACCATCAATGCTTAATTTCTTTTTTTAAAGTTCTTTGTGGATCAGAATGCATTGAAGGGAGACCGTATCCATCCATCTGGATGAGGCACAGAGTACATGAGCACTGTTCTGCTTTCACAAAGAATGCATTTGGAAATTCTATATATTACAAATAACGTATACCTTCCCAAATCTTTTATTACTGCAAAAAATTAAATAAATAAAATAAAATAAAAATTCCAGGGTCCATATTGAGCTGTTCTGCAAGTTAACTGGATACACTTAATCCAGCTAATTTACCTGGGATATTCAGCAATGCGGCAGTGCTGCTGAATATACCTGGCTATCTTAAAGTTAGCCAGATAAGTTTGTCCAGCTAACTTTAGGACAGCCTTTTGGCCCTACCACAGATACCCGGATAAGTTATCTGGCCAGCTCGACTCCTCCCCAATCCACCCATTCCCGACTCCCGAATTATCCAGCTAAAAATTTAGCTGGCTAAGTGGCACCCACTGACCAGAGCCAGATATTCAGTGGTGCCACTTAGCCAGATAAATCCGACTGAGCCAGATAACTTTTTTTGAATATCGGATGTTATGTTTTTGTAAGAATGTGAACCCTGGGCTGAGATGAGAGGTGTCTCCGCCCACAGGGAGGAGCCCTGTGAGCCTCACCGTCAGCAGGCGCAGTCTCAGTGGCATGGGACACAGCTAGAAGAAGAGACTTTATTATGAAGGAAGGAAAAAGTAATTTCCACAGAGCTGAAGATGTAATAGTACAGTCCTGAGCAATGGGGAATAGCCAGAGCGAGGCCACAGATGAGAAGATCTGGTAATGACCCGTGGAGTGGGGTACGCCGGGAATCCCCTCTGACGAGTGTAGGCACCTCAGGAATACAGATCCGGTAATGGCCCGCGGAGCGGGGTATGCCGAGGATGTCTGTAGAGTTGATGTTGAAGAAATGGTAGAGATGCCGGAACCCGGAAGTGGCTCCCGTAGTTGGTGTGTCAATACTCTGCAGCCCAAGAAATGCTGAATAGCTTCTACTGAAGGAAAGGTGGTAGTGGTCCGAGGTACAGTTCGTATAGTAGAAGAACTCACAAGAGATGGTTCCAGGAGAGAGAGAGACCTGAGAAGCAGGTCTGGTAGCAGTCAGGCAGGTAGGCCCTCTGAGGAGCGGATAGCCAGGAACGCAGGGGAGTCCCCAAGGAGCGGGTACTCAGAGCGTTAGATGCCAAGACCAAGTCAAGAATAGGAAGCCCTTGAATGAGGTGGATTCAGCAAGACGGAACTCCTTGCTAACTTGTAGAAGGCAAGGGCCGGTCAGGTTAAATACCATACCATACCGGATTGATGTCATCGGGAGGGGACGCATCCGAGGTTCTCGCCATGACGTGTATAATGGAGGCCCTTGCGCGCACGTGCCTAAGTAATTCTGGATCCAAGATGGCAATTGGCAGCGCCCACGCTGTCCCGGGAATGCCAAAGGGGTCGGCGGGGATTAGCAGAGACCGCCATTCTTCCCAGGCTTGACGGTGCAGGGAGAAAAGAGGTGAATATGAGAGGTCGCAGCGGTCTGCGACCGACAGGCGAAACATCAGGTTCACATATTAAAAAAATTTCTATTCAAATAATAATTGACCAACCTAGCTGACATTGGAGGTTAATTTATTTGAAAAATGTATATCCCGCAATATTACAAGACTGTTTGATGCAGCTCACAAATGATAATATATAACATCTGCATTAGATGCTTCCTTAAGCATACTGGAAATGACAAGACCAATCTGCTATATATTTTTGAAGGGGTCAATATACATGTGAATAATGGTGAGCCAGTGGATATAGTGTATTTGGATTTTTAGAAGGCATTTAACAAAGTGCCCCATGAGAGACTCCTGAGAAAATTAAAAAGTCATGGGATGGGAAGCAATGTCCTGTTGCGGAATGCAAACTGGTTAAAAGATAGGAAACAGAGAATAGGACTAAATTGTGAGTTCTCTCAGTGGAGAAAGGTAAACAGGAGTTCCTCAGGAATCTGTACTGGGACCGATGCTTTTTAATATATTTATAAATTATCTGGATAGAGGAACAACGAGCGCGATGATCAAATTTGTAGATAAAATTATTTTGAGTTGTTAAATTGCAAGCGCATTGTCAGAAATTGCAGGAATACCTTGTGAAATTGGAAGACTGGGCATTAGGCATCCAAATGGCAGATGACATTTAATGTGGACAAGGGCAAAGTAATGCACATAGGGAAAAGTAATCCACAAAGTAGTTACACACTGTTAGATTCTACATTAGGAATTACCACCCAGGAAAAGGATCTGGGAGTCATTGTGGACACTACTTTGAGATCTTCAGCTCAATATGCAACAGCAGTCAAAAAACAAACAGAATATTAGGAATTATTAGGAAAGGAATAGAAAAAACATAATATCATAATACTCTGTATTGCTCCCTGATGAGACTGCACCTAGAGTACTGTGTGCAATTGTGGTCACCACACCTCAAAAAAAAGATATAGCTCAACTGGAAAAGGTACAGAGAAGGGTGACCAAACCGATAGAGGATGGAACGGCTCACCTATGCGGAAAGACTGAAGACAATAGGGCTGTTTAGCATGGAGAAGAGATAGATGAGGGGGAATATGATGGAGAAGAGACAGCTGAGGGGGAATATAAAAACATGAGTGGATTAGAATAAGTCAATATGAATCTGTTATTTACTCTTTCAAGAAATACAACGACTAGAGGATACTCCATGAAGTTAGCAAGTAGCACATTTAAAACAAATAGGAGAAAATTATTTTTCACCCAACGCATCACTAAGCTCTAGAATTTATTGCCGGAGGATGTGGTTGAGGCAGTTATTATAGCTGGGTTTAAAAATGGTTTGGACAAGTTCCTGGAGAAGTCCATAAAATTATTAACTAGGTGGACTTGGGGAAAGCTACTACTTATTGTTGAGTGTTAGCAATATGGAACAAACTCCCTCCCTTCCTACGCCAGGAAACCTGCCCAAAAAAATTTAAACACAATCTAAAAACCTTCCTCTTTAAGCAAGCATTTGCTTAGCAGCTTTCCCTCTGCACCTTGCCATTTGTAATTCAATTCCTCATATTATTTAACCACGCACTATTCCTGTAAATACCTCCTTACTTTTTTCAGCTGATACCCTTTGTAAGTTAAGTGATGATTGTCTCCTGTTTGTAATTATTCGTTCTGTTGTATTTTGTATATTGGTTCCAATTTTTCTCTGTAAAGCTCGGTTAGCTATAATTTTGTTTAATGTAAACCGATGAGATGTTCCCAACGTTCATCAGTATATAAAATCTTCTAAATAAATAAATAAAATAAATCTATTTACTTTTTGTGATCTTGCCAGATACTTGTGACCCAGATTGGCCATTGATGGAGACAGGATACTGGATTTCAGCACTCTTGGTCTGACCCAGTATAGCAATTCTTATCTTATGTTCTTATGACCTGGTGGTCTTTCCTATCTTTCTTTTCAAATAGCTTTAATTTTGGTCTAACTTCCAAATGTTCTATTATATTGATTGGATTAAGCTTAATTTTCTTAAAATGTGATATTCTGCATGCAGTCTGCTTGTTTTCTCAAACAGGTGGATAAATATATTTAGGCTGAAATGAAAAAAACGGAAAATGTATTTTTAATGTTTTTTAATCACCATATTTTATTGTTTACAATTGTCTCAACTAGCCAAGGGCTGGAAGGGAAACACTGTCTAATGCTGAACCCTAAAATGCTTTCCCAAAACAGAAGTGGTTTTTCCTGCATTTGGGTAATCTGCATGGATTGGCAGTTACAACTCCAAAACAATAGTACTATTATTACATCAGAGCTCAAAGAAAACATTGGCAGGACAGCACTGTGATGACAGTGATGGACTTGGCAATGCTTGGAACAGATATGAGGGAGGTCAACACTGCAATGATGTTGATGGACTTGGCAATGCTTGGGATAGATAAGAGAGGAGGGTTGAAAATAGCATGGAAGACCCAAGCAGGGAGTTGGATTGCATTTGGGAATTTTATATGCATACCTACCAGGAGAGCATGAATCGCAAATGGGCAGAATGGATGAGCCATTTTGCTCTTTATCTGCCATCATTTACTATGTACTATATAAGGAAATAGATGTCTTCTTGACTGCTAAAGTGTGCTATTGTTTTTATGAGGGTAAGGAGCAACAAGATCTCAAGGTTGCTCCTTATCCTCGTCAACCAGAAGAACTCAATCCAGAGATACAACAAATCCTAAAACAAGTCCTGATAGCTTTTTTTTGTTTTTAAAGCTAATTCAATGTAGAGTACTAGAAAAGAGTCCATACCCAGTCCACGAGGATGTGGCCCACATGTTCAGTAGATCCATCAGGCTTTCTGGCGTCTCGAAGTCGACTAAGAAGGTCTGACCAAAATAAAATTAGAAAATACAATGTACTTGCTTGGCATCATGAATACAACTATTGTAAAGTCATAGTTCTGCAAGTGAGATAAGTAATCGTACAACAGAATTGTTTTTAAATTATAGTCTGAAGGTCATAATTTATTTGTCTTAGTTTGACAACGTGGGGTGTCAGGAAATAAAAGGCATAGATTGAGAGTTACTTGTCCTGATTTGATCATTTACTGCTGGTTATGTTTTTTAATGTTCACTTATATTTTTGACTGTCATTTACTTATTTAAAATTTATATACTGCATATCAAAATTTCTATGCAGTTTACAGATAAACATTCAGAAAGCTAATAAAATAAATAACTAAAATTACTGAATAAACATAAAACAATACAAATAAAACAATAAAATCAATAAAAAGTAAAAAAAATCACATCTTGCCTATCTTTGCTCATAGATTTGAAATCTGAAGTTAAATATTATCCTGTATAAGCAAAATACCAATTATCCTCGTCCTCAGATATTAAATTGTCAATCATTTGTAAACTGCATATTTTAATTTACTTAGCACATTGCAAAATATAATATAAATATTTTAAATAAATAAATATTCAAAGTATAGTAAAACTATACCTTCATGAAGAGGGATCAGAGAGTCCAGTGTTCCAAAAATTTGATTTAACTCTTGCTCTGTCATTATGGAAAGTTTGAGCATGGGATCATGATAAGCCTATGCAAATATTAAAACAGGTATTAAAATAAAAAAAACAAAACCCAGAGAAGGCTGACTTACAACAAAACTACAGATCACATGTGCAAGTTATTTACAGTATAGGTTAAATATATTGCCAGTAACACATTCCAAGGGTAATTTTGAAACCCTGGCAGGCTGATGCTGTCAGAATTCTTTACTCCGCATACTGTACAGGTACAAACTAGATTAGATAAAAGTATGTATGAGGATTTAAAAATGAAATCCTACATGTACTTTAGTGGGTCTATCCTAACTTCACCTATGGTAGCACTAAGTTTCTCCATAGGGAAAAATACATGCACTGTGAACAGTGCAAATACTTTTCCCTGTATACAGGGGGTGAGAGGATGGGAGGAACAATATGCAAAGGGGCTTTATCCACAGTTAAATACCAATTTACCTATGGAAATCTATTTGAAAGTTGCCCCCTCCATTCTCCACCCCCCCTCATTTGTTTCTGGTACATCCCTCTACCACAGATGGCATACTTGGGTGGTACAAGAAACCTACACCCTGACAGCAGGAAGGGTGCATCCTCTGAGGCTCATACACAGCATATCTGTGGTTGGTCATTATGGCCACACGGAATGATGGTAGCTACCTTCTCTCCGTTAGCTGGGCCAGTGTACACCATCTTTCTGGCATGCCTAAGCCTGACCAGCCCTGATGGACAAGAGATCTGAACCCTGCTGCACAGTTTTACAGCCTAAGCCAAGGGGCTAGGCCACATGCCACATTTTATTAATAATTATAAACTGCATTGATGAGCAACAAAAATTCACATAGCATAACTTCCTATGAAAACTACTACAGTCAAGGCTCAGTAATGTCCTAGTCAAGAATGCAAGAGCTAAAAATCTGTGGGCTTTGATGTTTAATCACGTTTTACATTCATGATTGGTATATTTACATACCATAGACTCATACTAAAGTATGCATGTGTGAAGACTGGCTGAGCAATATCCTCTGGGCCAGAGCAGTTAGTATGCTGACTCCAGCCTTTTCTTATACAATCTCTCTCTATTAAATCAAACAGCAAACTCATCTTCACAATTACTGCCTATCTTTGCAGTCTTCTTTACAATACAACTTCCCAGAGAGGTTCAGGAGCTCCTACTCCTGGAGAGATGGGGGCCTCTCTATCCCAGCTGAATTCACGCTCTTGATGTTCCCCTCTAGCTGGTCATGCCCTCTGAGCTCCTCCTGCCCAGCAAGGTCCCGCCCATAGAGCATTCTCTCTTTAGGGGATTTAAGGCGGACCAGGCATCTAGCCACTACTTGGCTCATCTGTATCCCCAGTTGCTGGGGTCTCCACAGCGCCACCCTCTGATTTCTGTGGTCTCCCTCTCTGGATTCTCTGAAACACCTCCCTCTGGGCTCTCCTCAGTTTCCTCCTTTGGGTTCTCTGCGCTGCCTCCCTCCGGAGTCTTCACCGTGGTTTCCTCTAGGGTCATGGCGATACCTCCCTCCAGATTCTCAGCAGCAGCAGTTCTATCTGGCTTACCTGCTGTGTCTGCACTAGACCAATCAGCCACTCTATGTTGCCCATCTCTGAGCACTTTGTGTTGCCGCTTCCTGATACAGCTATGAAGCTCCACCATGAGCTGTTACTTCCAACACAGTCATTGCAGGCCACAGGCCTTGGCACTCCTCCTGCTCATTTGCCTTCTCAGTTGTGGACTCTTGCCCCTCAGGGTCTGCTTTGGCCTTAGCCGGGAACCAGAGGCATACTAAAGGGGGGGTGGTCGATCCACCTTGGGTGGCAATCGGGGAAGGGGTGCCATTGCCGCTGGCAAGAAGGTCCTGCGATAGCGCGGAACAGTGACTAGGTGGGGAAATCCCGCCAGCAAAAGCAAGGACCTGCAGCAGTGGCAGAGGCCGGCAATGCCGCCAGTTCCTGGAGCTGGCAAAGAACAAGCCCAGTGGTGCCGCCGGTGCTCCCAGTGCTCCCAGAGCCAGCAGCCGAAGAAGAGGCCCTGCGGTGCTGCTGCCGGCCGAAGAAAGGAGAGTCTGGTCTTGTGAGCAGGCCCGGCTCCACTGGGTGTGCAAACCGTGCAATTGCACAGGGTAGCACACCCGGTGGGGCAGCATCGGGAGCAGGGAGTGGTCTGTGAGCCCCATCGCACTGGTGGCTCGGAAGAGGAATTGGCTGTGAGGCCGCTGGTGGACCCCATCACACCGGTGGCCGAAGAAAGAAGGAGCCGCTAGCACGTTTTCTATACTGATCTTGCGATGCATGAGATCAGCATAGAGGAAGTGCTAGGCTCACGTGGTTTGATTAGTGCATGGGCTAGCACATGAGGAGGAGCAGCAGAATGGCTCCCGGTGGTATATTTGTAATTAAATTATTTTTTTTAGATTTTTACATTCTGCTTCTCACAGTGTGAAAAGATGATTACATTCAGGTACTGTAGGTATTTTCCTATCCCCAGAGGGCTTACAACCTAAGGGGGGGTAATTTTCTATCAATATCGCATGTGAAAAGTCCCTTTTCGAGTGCGATAGCTAGATAGGGGCGGAGTTGGGGTGGATGTGGCGGAAACTTCTCTGGCGGCGATAAGGTAAGACCTGTTCGCACCCAATAGTGCTATTGGGTGCGAAAGCTGGCAGCAATAACACCACGGTGGTGCGATCGCTGCCGGCTTTCACAGGCCCATCCCCCCCCCCCCTTTGCCCCCCTGTTACCGCTCGATTCAGAAAGCCATGCGACGTTAGAAAATCCAGCCCTAAGTTTGTGCCTGAGGCAATGGAGGGTAAAGTGACTTGCCCAAGGTCACAAGGAGTGGCAGCAGGACTTGAACCCTGGTCTCCTGGTTCATAGCCTGCTGCTCTAACCACTAGGCTACTCCTCCACTCTTATTGGGGTGTGGGGATGTGGTGTGTGTGAATGGGAGCCTGACTGGAGGGTTGTGTGTGTATGAATGGGAACCTGTCTGGGGTGTGTGTGTGATTTTCTTAGTGTTTGGGTAATTGCCAGATTCTTGTGGCCTGGTTTGGCCTCTGTTGGAAACAGGATGCTGGGCTTGATGGACCCTTGGTCTGACCCAGCATGGCAATTTCTTATGTTCTTATGAATGGGAACCTGTCTGGGTTGTGTGTGTATGTGTATTTCTGTGTGTATGAGAACCTGACTAGGATGGGGGAGGGGGGAGTAATCTATCTGGGGTATGTGTGTGAATGGGAACCTATCTGGAGGGGAGGGGGGTGTGTGAGTGTATGGGAACCTGTCTAGGGGGAAGGGGAGTGTATGAGTATATGGGAACCTGTCTGGGGTATGTGTGAGTGTATGGGAACCTGTCTGGGGTATGTGTGTGTGTGTTTGTGAGAGAGAAGAAAATTTATGCTGCCTCACTAATCCAGGTGACTGGAAATAAAACGTTTTCAGGTATAGAGAACAGTGAATTTTCCATCCTTATTAGTTTAACTTATTGGATGTCTGTGTCTGCCATTTTGAAATAATTTGTTTGGGAAATTCTTTAAATTTTGTATGAGCTCTTATTGGATGTTATTCTGTTCCTTAGATCATTATAAAAAGAATATTTCCAAGTATGGTTTTACTAATATGATTGATTTATATTCCTTGATTTTATTATTTGATGAATGATTTGAGGACTGGTGATGTTTCTGTTTCTCCATTGCTGCACTGCATACAGACACTGGCTTGTAGCAGTTTGCGGTTTCTGGGTCAGTTTCTGTTTATAGTCTCTTTATTCTGAATTTTGTGAGAGTGAGTCTGAGTTCTGCATGTTTAATTGAGGTGGGGTATTCTGTGTTAAAAAATAATGAGGACGGGGGCATCACTGTAATTGTTTGCACATTGCAGCAAAAATGCTACCACCTAGAGTAAGGGCTAGGGTGTGTGTGTGTGTGTGTGTGTGTGGGTAGGTGTGTACGAGTGTGTGAGAGGGTGTGTGTATGAGACAGTGAGTGTATAGAAGAGAGTGTGTGTGTGTGCCTGTGAATATATAAGAGAGGGTGACTGTGTGCAGGGGTGGGGTGAGAGAGGGGAAAGGTGTGTGTGCATGCATGGGTGAGACAGGAATCGTGTGTGAGAAATATAGAGGAAGTATGTATGTGTGAGAGAGATGGAGGAAACTTGTGCATTTTTCTCTTTCACACACTCAAGCTCCCTCTGACTCTCACCAAGCATGTATGTGTGTGAGAGACAGAGGGAGCATATTTTCTTTGTCTGTGTGTGTGTGTGTACGCCAGTTCACGACAATCTCAGGGTGACAGGTATGGAGAGTGGGGGATTTTAAAAATCCTTATTAGTTTTAATTACTGGGTGCTATTTGATGTCTGCTGTTTTGAAATATTTTATCAATATTTAAGAAATTTAAAAAAATGTGTACAGGAGCTTCTAATTATTGAATATTCTATTCATCAGCTGTTTTGAAATGTATATTTTTTAGTATGGTTTTACTATTCTGATTGATTTATATTTCTTGATTGTATTGTTTTGAGGAATATCAATTTTCTGCTTTTCCATTGTTCCACTGCATACAGAATCTGGCTTGTGATTTCATAGTGGAGTCATAGTGGAGATACGAAGATGTTCCACTAGATGTCTCAGGATAAAATTCCCACCTGCCCCAGAGTCCACTAGGGCAATAATCAAACTCAAATGGTCTGTTAATCAAGGAGACTGGTAGAGAGAGTGGAGGAGAAGGAGCCGTTAGACCTAAGAAGAGTCCTCCCACAGGATTTAGGTATGTGTGTGTGTATGTTAGTATGTGAGAGAGACAGAGGAAGATTATGTGTGTGAGAGACACAGAGGAAGTGTGCATGTGGGTGTGTAAGAGGTACAATCCTAAGATTGTTGTATACTGGGGCACGCATGCACATGCACACACTATGTTCCCTCTCTCTCATACACACACATACATGCTTGGTGAGAGATAGAGGGAGCAGGTGTGTGTATGAGATACACACACTTTCTCCGTACCTCTTTCACACACAAACATACTTCTTCCATCTCTCTCTCACATATCCGCACACACACACTTTCTATGTACCTCTTTCACACACAGACATGCTTCTTCCATCTCTCTCTCTCTCTCACATATACACACACTTCCCTCTATCTCATCTTTCTCTCACACCCACACATGCAGACAAAAACTGAATTGGAAACCACAAGCCAGATTCTGTATGCAGTGCAACAATGGAAAAGCAGAAAATCACTATTCTCAAAACAGAGCAGGAGATTTTTAAAAAATCTTTATTAGTTTTAATTATTGGATGTTGTTTGATGTGTCTTCTGTTTTGAAATATTTTATCAATGTTTAGGAAATTTTAAAATTATATATTGGGGTGGGGGGGGGGGGGGCGCCAAAGAAGTATCCACCATAGGGGTCAAATACTTTAGGTATGCCTCTGGCCGGATCGCTGCTTCCAAGGCTCTCTGGAGTGGAGTCCCACTGAAGGATTGAGTTGCAGTCAGGTGCCTCTCTCAGCTGCTGTGCTCCCACGGGGTTCTCTGCAGTGGCTTTTCTCAGGATAACTGCCAGTGCTTTGCTCTACTCCCAGGCAGGGTGAGTTCTCCTTTGTAAGAGTGGCAAGAGCAGCATTGTTTGCTTCCAGGATCTTTTTAAGCTTATCCCAGGACAGCTGGCTCTATCTGAAACGCTACTGATATTGACTTTCTCCCTCATGCAGCTGATTCTGGCCTTCTTGGAGGCCAGCCACATCAATGCTTGCAGACTCCCTTCGGTCATGCTTCCAGCCTACTACATTCTGGTGCTTTTTCTCTCTTCAGAATCTCAGCTTATTAGGGCCAGGCCCTGTGCACACACTGATTTTTTTTTTTTAGTCTAATGAGGGACCACGCCCTGTTCAGTCCAGTGCACCACTATGGGCTTTTTTCCCCCCTCTCTCTGCTACACTTTTTTTTTTTTCAAAAAGGTAAAACAAAACAAAAACCTGCCTCATTGGCTCTTAGTATACTTTGTTACAGGCCCTCACTTTGAACAGAGCTTATCTCTTTAGTCCACAAAAAACCTAAACCTGCTCTTCTCCAGGCTCCATTGACAGCTCTCTAATTTAAAGGCAGTTTCATTATTCTCTTTTTTTTTCTTTGTGCTCTGCAGTCCTAGTGGTACTGCTTGGTTTTAGTCTGCTTTGTGAGTCACACCCTTTTGCCTTCAGCTGCTTCTGGTAGGCATCACAGCAAACAAACATTTCTTCCTTCCAAACAAACTTCTCTCTTCTCTGGGCTCTGGTGCACACCACAGCAGTGTTTGCCTTCAAACTTCTGGCAGGCTATGCACACACAAACTAACTTCCTTCTGGAGGCTTTGGGTTTCTCTCTGTACCAGGTTTAGAGAAACAAAATCCCACACAACACTGTATGTGAGGACTGGCTGAGCAATATCCTATGGGCTGGAGCAGTTAGCACACTGACTCCAGCCTTTTCTTGTACAATTTCTCTTTATTAAATCAAACAGAAAACTCAACTTCACAATTACTGCCTACCTTCATAGTCTTTACAAAACAACTTCCCAGAACGGTTCAGGAGGTCCTACTTCTGGAGAGATGGGGCAGCACTAACCCAGCTGGGTTCTTAATGTTCCCCTCTAGCTGGTCATGCCCTCTGAGCTCCTCCTCCCCAGCAGGGTCCCGCCCATATAGCATTCTCCCTTTCGGGGTTTTAAGGTGGACCAGGCATCTAGCCTGGTCCTGCACAGGTTTATAGGGGAAAACTAGGGGCACTCTCTCACAGTAAGTTTGAATATATTTGTTATATAATTAGTTGGCTGCAAATTCAAAAGCAGGTCTTACTTTTTTTGCCAATTTCAAGTCATCTATCAAGTCTTCTTCTCCCTGGGAAAGCTCAAATATAGCCTGTAAATAAAGAATATTATTATTATTTATGAAGTGGCCATTACAGTTTTAAGCTATGATAATACATCTGATATTCTGAACCTATCTGAAGTTAAAAGTAAGAAATTTCATACAATAGCCATAGAATATAATCTATTTCTAAGATTTACCTCTACAGAAATAACTTTGCAGCTTTTCATAAAGTGCTCTTTTCTGGGAAATATTCAAAAGGTGCTATTGTTGGTTCTACAATGGCTTTATTGTCCAACAAATCATTTTTCAAGTAAGAATATTTTGATGAAACTGCAATATCATGCAACTAGCTTACTAAAATAATAGGTTCTGTAACAAAGTGTTCTTTAGATGTGAAGAGTAAGAAGTCCATATTCAAAAGCCATTTAGATGGGTAACATAATAGTTACAACACAAAAAAACAAGGAAAAAAGAAAAAAGAAAAGAAAAATGTCACAAGGCTGTGCTCAAAAAATTATGCTCAAAAATTTTTTTCAAAAGATTTTTGTAAAGTAAGACTGACCGTATCGGCAAGCCTGGCGACAACCCCTTAAATCATTCAACAGGGGTTGTCCAGACTTCTCATCATTTACAGTCAACCTTAAACACATTAATTTTTACTATGTTTTTTTGAATGTTTTTTAATATTATTTTTTCAATTTTTCAAATGTATTTTTCAATAAAATTTATGAATCCAGAGCAAATTGTTTCTAATTAACTCAGTCCAGAGAAATTATTTCAGAGGACAAGAAAATAAATAACCTCGACACACGGCCGATGTTTCGCTACTGCTTCATCAGGAGCGCAATATTTTCTACAAGTATCTCCCGTCGGTGTTTATTTCGCAGGGAGCATACTGACATCCTTCTTGCCCAAATAGTACTTCAAAAGGTTAGAATTGGCTTGTGGTGTCTCCCGCCAGTATTTATTTCTCCGGGAGTATACCAAACCTATATCCGCTGAAATTCAAAAGCGGTTTAATTCTCCTACACCCGGATATAGGTTTGGTATACTCCCAGAGAAATAAATACTGGCGGGAGACACCACAAGCCAATTCTAACCTTTTGAAGTACTATTTGGGCAAGAAGGATGTCAGTATGCTCCCTGCGAAATAAACAC
This sequence comes from Rhinatrema bivittatum, assembly GCF_901001135.1. Classification (NCBI taxonomy): domain Eukaryota; kingdom Metazoa; phylum Chordata; class Amphibia; order Gymnophiona; family Rhinatrematidae; genus Rhinatrema; species Rhinatrema bivittatum. The sequence continues at coordinate 380,608,078 of NC_042618.1, forward strand.
AGATGGGAGATACTTGTAGAAAATATTGCGCTCCTGATGAAGCAGTAGCGAAACATCGGCCGTGTGTCGAGGTTATTTATTTTCTTGTCCTCTGATACAGGAAATAATTTCTCTGGACTGAGTTAATTAGAAACAATTTGCTCTGGATTCATAAATTTTATTGAAAAATACATTTGAAAAATTGAAAAAATAATATAAAAAAACATTCAAAAAAACATAGTAAAAATTAATGTGTTTAAGGTTGACTGTAAATGATGAGAAGTCCGGACATCCCCTGTTGAATGATTTAAGGGGTTGTCGCCAGGCTTGCCGATACGGTCAGTCTTACTTTACAAAAATTTTTTGAAAAACTTTTTTGAGCGTAATTTTTTGAGCACAGCCTTGTGACATTTTTCTTTTCTTTTTTCTTTTTTCCTTGTTTTTTTGTGATTTAATTGAATGGAAAATAATTGGCTCTTTTTGGAATACTTTAACATAATAGTTATCCATCTAAATGGCTTTCCCGGCTATATTCAGCCTTTATCTAGCGGTCCGGCTAAATAATGATGGCTAGAATTTAGCTGGATAAGTTAAGGGCAGTCCAGGGGTATAAGTGGGAAGAGTTGAGTTAGCCGGCTAAGTTAACCAACTAACTCCAATATTCAGTGTTAGCTGGATGACTTAGCTGGCTAAGGCTGGTTGAGTCAAAGATCTGGCCTAAAGTTAGCCAGCTCTAATCTGGCTATCTTATTAAAATAGGTGGCTATATTCAATAGCGTGGCTGCATTATTGAATATGCCTCCAATGTTAACCGGATAAGTTTAGCTGGCTAACTTTGCTATCTGGACTGTGTCTGAATATAGACCTCTAAAGGGATTAAGGTTGCCTAACATACTGAGGTCAATATTCAAAAGCCATTTAGATAGCTCATGGGTGCAGGAGGTGTTCAGGGGAGGAGCAGAGTTAACTGGATAAATTATATTCAGAGTTAGTATATCTAGCTAACTTGTCCTGCAGTTGGTCTGTCCTACAGTTAAGCCGGATATACTTATCTGGCTAACTTTAAAATATGTGATTGTATTGTTATTATAAACATTAATGGATGTAATTAATAAAATGATAAAAAACAATTTGTATGTATTGTATTAACAGCTGTTATAAGTAAGGAATCGTGATAACAAACTGTTATAGTAGTACAGTAATATGTGAATGTTGAAAAATAATTTATAGGGTTCCCTATATATGTGTGTTGTAACTTTAAAATAGCCAGGTATATTCAGCAGCACTGCTGTACCGCTGAGTATCCTGGTTAACTTAGCCAGATAAGTGATTCCAGTTATGTTACCAAGCCACTCAGCCATTGAATATCAACCCCAAAATATTTTAATCCACCCCCAGCTTCCTGACCTCCAGCCCTACTCCTATCTTCCTGTCCCTTCCGACCAATCTCTAAGATTAAAACTTTTATTTACATTTGACTAGAAGGGGTACAGTACTATTTATGAATAATAAGGAATACAGTATTACTTATGAATAAGGATGGACCCAAAAAACAAATCGGTAGCCGATCCAGTGAGCTGTATAGCAGTGACGACAATAGGAATCGGATAAAAACAAGCCCTTTATTGAAACGCCCGACTCTGGCCGAGTTTCGCTCTTTGCACAGAGCTGCCTCAGGGGCAATTAATGAAACCAGGACTTGGGATTGTCAATGTAGAAAGTAGCACATAAGTTGTCAGCATGGATGAGTTCATGCGAAAACAATTGATTTTTCTTATCCACATAGCAGAGTTACAAATAGCAACTGTAATGTCAAACACATTCGATGTGTGTAAGCGATGGAGTCTGAAAATGGCTCCATCGCTTACACACATCGAATGTGTGTAAGCGATGTGGATAAGAAAAATCAATTGTTTTCGCATGAACTCATCCATGCTGACAACTTATGTGCTACTTTCTACATTGACAATCCCAAGTCCTGGTTTCATTAATTGCCCCTGAGGCAGCTCTGTGCAAAGAGCGAAACTCGGCCAGAGTCGGGCGTTTCAATAAAGGGCTTGTTTTTATCCGATTCCTATTGTCGTCATTACTTATGAATAATACATATACCCTACTATTCATCTTCATATTAGTAAAAAAAATGTTGGCATCTTAGGTAGTAAGTATTGGTACAGTAGTATGTAATCAAATTTGACACCAGGAATAAAAGGTCAACAACAAGTCAGCAATGAAGGTCTACTAATTTAATAGATTTATGATTAGTATACAGAATTCTATGGTTTCCTACTAAAAGGTTTTTTTTCTTATTTTGACCAAGAGAAACAGAAGTAGTAGAGTGTTGGATTTTAGCTCCTCCATGTGGGAGTCTGAAATGATGGATTCCTTCAAAGAATAAAACCCAGTGTTATGTTATACTTTATACCATCTTCTTTGAAACAAGTTCAACCACCATTTTAAGGTGTGGATTTTAAATTACCCCTTTCAGCAGGCAGGATGTTTCTGTGTCTGCTCCTGTTTCTGTTGGGTTCATGGTGGAAGGACCCTTGGACTTCAAGGGATGAAGCTTGGGCGTGGACCAGTGGAAAGGATGCTTTTTTCCCCATATTGAAAGAAGTCATTTTTGACCTTCTGAATTAGGGTGAAGGAAGGTTTTCTACCCTTCCTGCCTCCTGTTTGGGTTGTCTTGTTTTTTCAATTCTTATTTTTACAACCTACCTGAGCCCCCTAAGATCCAGGGTCTCAGGGCTGAAACATCCTAAGGAGTCTTTCACTAAGAGAGATCCAGTGGACGTCCTTCAGGGGAATGAATCTTCATTCATTCCTGGGGTAAAAGGAGACATGAAGAGTACAGGAGGCAGCTTGTGCCACCCATCTGGTCTTAACCAGAAATATATTACCATGAAATTGAAGAAAAGAGTGTGGAGATACCCTCCAGGTACCAACAGGGATGCAAGGAGAAAGGAGGAGGAGGAGGAGAAAAGTACTTTGTGCTGAACAACTAGACTAAAAATATGAGATATGGGACTGGGACTTTGATATCTAAATTGGGAATAATCCTATCCACCAAATTCTCTGAGAATGCTTTAAAACTACCCCATTAATTGGAAAGGATCAGCAACATCATAAATTAAATGGAAGCTTAAAGTCACAGAATTACTGGAAATTCTGAAAGTGTACATGGACTGCAGTGAACAATGACATTGTGTAAATGAAAACTTTCATCAACTTTCCATCATTACTCAGTAAAGTTAAGTCAGAAACCACAATCGGCTCCAGCATGATTATTACTGCTGTATACAACTACTACTTAACATTTATATAGCACTACACAACATACGCAGCGCTGTACAAACATACAAAAAGACAGACCCTGCTCAATAAAGCTTACAATCTAATATGACAAACATACAGGACAAGAGACTTTGGGTATAAAGTAAAAGAATGTTTAAAAAGAAAAGAAAGTTAGTTAACAAGACTAAAAGCAGACAATCAGGTATAAGATTTAGAAGCGGTTCCAAAAAGGTGGGTCTTTAGATGGGATTTAAACATGGCAGGAGAGGGAGCATGACGCACCAGTTCAGGAAGACTATTCCAAGCACATGGCGCAGCCAGATTGAAAGCACGGAGTCTGGAATTGGCAGTAGAGGAGAAGGGCACGGATAAGGAGTGACTTTTCTGATGAGTGGAGTGCACAAGGAGGGGTGTAGAGAGAGATAAGACAGGAGAGGTAGTGAGGTGCTGCAGAGTGAAGGCATTTGTAGGTGAGAAAGAGGAGCTTGAACTGTATGCAGGAGCGGATAGGGAACCAATGCAGTGACTTCAGAAGAGGGGTTTATGTGAGCTTAGCGACTTTGGCGAAAGATAAGTCGTGCAGCAGAATTTAGGACAGATTGCAGTGGAGAGAGATGGTTTGCCGGGAGACCTGTGAGGAGCAGGTTGCAATAGTCTAAGAGGGAGGAAATAAGAGAGTGGACAAGGGTTCTGGTAGTGTGTGCAGAAAAGAAAGGACAGATTTTGGCAATGTTATAAAGAAACAAATAACTTTAATGTTGACTTAATCACTGAACAACGCTCAGGCCTTAGGAGATATTCTCCCTCCTGATGGGGAATCTTGGTTTTCAGTGGGGCTTAACTTCAGAAGAAAACAGTTAACTAACCTAAGCCATAACTTGAGGTATGGCCTTTGGGGTCCTCTAATGGAACCATTAGCTATGAAGAGTTATACTTCTTTCAGGAAGGCTAGCCATAAATGTATTCATCTAAGACAAACTGGTTTCCACTTAACATTGGAGTACAGCAGGGATTTTCCCTCTCTGCAGTATTCTAGCATATATTTGAAGCCACTCTGCAAAATTCTGTGTGGCCTAGGTCTAAATTACTAGGTCTATGCAGACAATATCCAATTCCTTTTTGAATGTAGTGCTGACATTCTGTTTTCAACTTCTCCGGCCATGTGATACCAGTTGCAACAGAGGCTCAAAACTTAGGTTGTATTATTGATTCCAATTTAAACTTAAAAGTACACCCACAGTCTTTAATCCAGAAGTTTATACTGGAAACTCAGAATGCTCAGACGATTACAACTTCACCTGGAGTGCTTCGATTTCCAGATACAGTTTTTCTTGGCCTTCCAGCTTATATCATTAAATTTTTACAGTCCATACAGAATTCTGTGGCTTGAATAATAACAGAGCGTTCCAAATTCAAGCACATTATTTTGATCCTAAAGGCCTTGCATTGACTTCCTGTGGAAATTTGCATTAAAAGGTGAATTTTAAAAACCTGATAAGAGTAAGTCCAGGCCCTTCCTTTCCACTTGGGCTGCATATATACAGTCTCTGCCTCATAAGGCACACAGTCTAATCCTTCATGATCTTTCTCTGCCCTGTGTTCCTTTTTTTTATTATGTTCCCTCGTTAAGGCCTAAAAGGGGGGGGGGGTGAGGGGTATGGGGGAGGCCTGTTTATGAATTAAGGGAGGTTGTCAAGGTTCCACTAGCCTGTTCTTAGTGTTTTCTGCCAATGTTCTACTTGCCCAGTTTCAAGTTGAGGTTAAGGGGAGGGCGGGATTATAGGGATGCATTGCTTCTATTTCATACATGTTATTGTAACTTTAGCATTTTTTATCTGTACTGGCTACTTTGGCAATGTTTGTATCCAATGAAACCAATAAAGATACTTCAACATAAAAACCCGATATGAGCATTAATTAGGGGATGAATGAATATGTTGGGCTCAAGTGCAACAAGTGGATTTTAAAAGCTGCCCAGAAATGTGCGTAAATGCTGCGGCGTGCATATCTTGGAAGTTTTCAAAGGGGATGGGGCGTGGATGTGGTCTGGGTGGGGCATGGGCATTTCGGAGCGTGAAGTTAAGATGCGCATGTAAATATTTATGTGACCCAGCTCGCACCAAGGCCCCCTGCAGCTTAACTTTACTTCTGCTACAGATGCCATGTAAGTTATAAAATAAAGATGAATAGGCAGATCTGCAGGGTTTTAAGGGTTGGGGATAACTGGGGGGGGGGGGTGTGAAGACTTTTAAATTGGAGGAGTTTGGAGAATCTCTCTCTTAACTGGGTGAACTGGGGATGAACTGGTAAAGCTGGAAATGGCGATAGCGTGCATCCTTTTTAAAATCCCCTAATTTAAGTGGTAAATCGGCATTTGCATACACTTGCACGTGCCCACTTAAAATTTGGCACACGTGAGCACGGCCAGGCTATTTTATTACATGCATACATATACGTACACAAGTTATAAAATAGCTGCGTCCCTGGATGTGGGCCGATGATTGTACACATGTGTGTCTGCACGCCAGTTTGAAAGTTACCATCTAATAGGTGAATTTTAAAAACCCAGCGCGCACATCAATTAGGGGATGTGCGACCATGTTGGGCTGGCACGCACTGAGCAAATTTTAAAAGCCGTCCTGATACACACGTAAATGCTGCTACACGCAGAAATGAAAAGTTTTCAAAAAGGGGCAGGGCGTGGGTGTAATCTGGGTGGGGCATGGGCGTTTCTGGATTTTAACCTAAAATTTGCACATAAATACTTATGCGCATTGGTGCACACCGGAGTCCTCTACCCACGCAGCTTTTCTTCTGCTATGGATGACGTATAAGTTCTAAAACAAAAAAATCTAGGCAGATCAGTGGGGTTTTAAAGGTCATGGCTAACAGGGGGGAAGGAAGGCTATTAAACTAGGGGGAGGGTTTGGAAGTCCCATCCCTTAACTGGGTGAGCTGGGAATGAACTGGTAAACTGAGCAATGGCGTCTGCGCGCATTCCTTTAAAAATCCCCCCCACTTATGCGGTAGAAGTGCCATTTGCGCGCACATTCACTTAAACGTGAGTGCACATGTGCGTGTGGCCAGGCTATTTTATAACATATGTATATATACACGTGCATAAAATGGCTGCATCCCTGGGTACAGGCCGAATGCATGCACATGTGCGCTGCTTTGAAAGTTACTGTCCCTGTATAAGACCTTAACTATCATCCACAATGGTTTAAATAGTGATATGCCTTTCTCAATTTACTTTTTAAACTCTACCGACCAGTCAGGAATTTGCGATCAGAAGGGCAATGTCTCTTAGACATATCCAGCTACAAGAATATTCACCTATCTGAGTCCAGGGAGTGGATGCTCTTGATTTGCAGCTGCGAACTTGTGGAACCAATTGCTCATCCCATTGAGAAAGCAAGAATAGAGCAAAACATTTAAAAAGCAACTAAAGGCCCACCTATTCAGACTAGCTTTTTACTAAAACATTGCATGAGGGAATGTTGTCTGTGTTTCTAATGTTTTATTAACTGTTTTTAATTTTTACTATATGGATGTATTTTATAAATATGACATTTGATTGTGCGGCACAAAAGTTTGCTAAGCAAATACATAAATAAATAAATAATTTATTAAGGTAGCCTGCAGATTATTGTTAAAGTGTGCAAAGAGCAGTAAGGCAGTAGACTCTTTTTCTGTCATCAGTATACATGAATAAGTCCAACCACTCCAGGCAATTGTACAAGTCAGCAGTGGTGGTTTCGCTGCTGTAATGAATCGTTGAATACGAGACGGTTTGTAAGTATGTACAGGAGGAAGCATCTTACTCTTACTTTTAATAGTTTCTACATGATAAGAGCACTTGGTTAATTTCATTTATCTTTCAGAATTTGCCTTGAGACAGCCAATAGGCGAAACGCTGGCCAACGTCAGCATTTATGCCTTGCAGATTAAGGGGCACAGCCAACAGGAGATAAGTCTCAGTTTTCATTTTAACCGATATGATATAGAAGTTTAACAAAAAATAAAAAAAGCAAAAATATTGCGATTGAATAGTGGAATAAAAAAATGGATGCTCTGGAGGTTTTTCAGACCCATGACTGAATTACCCGACTTTATGCTTATATGTTCTGGTTGAACAATGCATATTGGGTTCTGAGGTCTTTTCCTCCTTTAAGCAGTATTTGTGAAATAGATTACAATTATTACAAGTATTTGTGAAAGCAATCTATATTGTGTTGACTGATCAGTATTCATGAGACGTGTGCAACATTCTTTATTATTTCCTTAAAAATGTAAAAGTGGTTGTTTAAACAATAAGTGAGAGACTTCTAATATATCCTTGTTTTGCCATTGCTTTCTGTGGAGTTGGTCCACATATGCATTTTTGTGCATATTTAAATGAGGCAGTAGGATGACTAAAGCGTGGGCAAGTATTTTTAGCTTTAATTTGAGGTGACATGATGTTTGGAGCATGCTCAGAGAACTTCTTCTGCCTAATTACAGATGTTGGCAACAACAGGAGAGTGAGTCTGCCTATCCAAAAAAGGCTAATGAGGTCCTGAGGCTGATAATAAAGAAAATAATGTGATGCTTCATTCTAAGTGAGGTACCAGTCTAAAAATCAACATTAAGAGAGCTTATTCATTTTTTCCCCGAAATATGCAGGGCCTCAAAGTAGCATTTCTTGAACATGGGATCCGGATATTTTTTATTAGCTGAAGTTGAGGAATATCTTTTTGACAGAAATGTTTCTAAGTCTCAAATTTGACTGACTCAAGCCCAGCAGGAAGACAACATGAACAGCTGAAGTGTAAAACCATAGAATAAGATTTATTTTTTTTTTAAATGGGGGAGGTGGGGAGGGAAGAGTGAGCATAAGAAATGGTTTAAGAAAGATTACTATACCTCTTGACGCTTGATCTCTTTAGATGTGAGCATTTGATTAACACAAACATCAAATGTCTCACTCCAGAGCTTGCTGTCTCTGCGCTTCGTGATAGCTGGGGGTGCATTTCTGGACCAGGGCCGTGGGGTAAGTAAATCAGGACGACTGTCATTTCGAAAGCTGATGGAACGCTGGAAAAAAAACAAAACAACGTGATAAATTATTATTAGTTATAATACCATCAGAGAGATCTCGAATGCAGGGCTTCAGCTAACCTCCACTAGTGACCTTCAACAAGTTTAAAAGGGATGAAAGTAATTGACTTCTAGAAACAGATGGTTTCTTTAAGAACTGGATTACTATGACTTTCACAAACACTTCCAAACTGAAACAAGTTTTTTGACTGATGAAACACTTAGATCACATACTTCCCTTGTATATTAATACATGGTTCTGTGGCTCAGACTCAGAATGGAGACTCCTGCTTGAGGTTTTTGGCCTACAAGGTTTGTGTAACTTATGAGCTTTGAGGAAAAGATGGGTAACTTGTTGCTAGAGCAACCCCTTTCTAGCACGATAGCAGCGCTAAGGGGTTGTTCTTACCCAGATACCTATGGAGGAGGGCAGGGGAAACAACAGGAACAAAAATTACAGCCAGTACAGTCCAGATTTATGTACATAGCTAAGATATGCAATATTCAGGGCAGGCCCTGCTTTGATTCCTGGCTCAAGTCTTCCACTCCCCAGGTTGGAGGATGCTGCAGAAGCACTGCTCATAGCCCCTGATAGGGAGGAGGAGAAGGAAAAAGGAGCCAGTCACTGTGCAAAAGCAGTACCTAGCCGCCAGATTCAGAGCCCATGTTTGCATGGCTCCAGAAAGACTGAGGACAAAGTAAGATGGAAGGGGACTGAAAATAGGGGGAGAACTGTATTTATTTTTTAAAAAATTGTTACTCATGTCCTCAAACATTCAAAGCAAAGGTACAGCATAGAACATAACAATACATAAATTAGATACATAATACATCAAATTACAATGAATAAATTCAGTAAAGCAATCCACAAAAACATTTACATTTTCTTTCAGTGGTGTGGACAGTTGCAAACCAAAGGATCGTGATTCCAGCCCTGGTTCCAAGTGAGCAGGAAGCCCAAAGGAAAAGGAAGAAACTATTGAGTCATCCAAAAAAAAAGAAATATGGAGTATTCAGTGTGGGCATGACATCAAGACTGGCACAGGTTATATACAGGTCGATATAGTAAAGCACGCTCAGTTGAGAGCACTGTTTTACCCGCAGTTGGACGCACGTCCACTACCCCTTATACACTAAGGTGTTTAGCACGTGCAAACACCCTCGAAACTAATAGCACACATCACATACAAATGCATGTTGATGAGGCTATTAATCATTTGCCCCAGATACAGAAAAAAAATGTGTGTCTGTTTTCCAAACCTACTGACAGCCACCTCTCCTGGACTTCTGCTGCTAAGGAGGCGCTAGGGGCACACTATTGTCCCTAGCACCTCCTTTTTAGCATGACCCCCTCATTTAAATATGGCCGGGAGTGCGTTAGGAAAGTGGGTGCTGAACACCGATCGCCCGTTTCCTGGGCCTCTTTATTGTATCAGCCTGATTGTGTGCTGTGGAGACCTAGCAGAATGAAACACAGGGCTGGCTAGTTCAATATCTAATTGCATTTGTAAAGCCACTAGCTGAGAGGCAGATAGAAACAGGATTGTAGTAAGCTATTCATTTTCAAATTTGCATGCCAATATCCAGCAAGCTTAAAGGCTCATACACCTGTAGCAGGACTGGGCTAATTAAACATTCTGCTCAGTGAACTGAAACAGCTTGTTTGTAGCAAGCACAGAAACATGTACCCAAATGAGCTGTTTTGTACTGCATAATACGGACATACCATACATTACCTGCCTTGATGGAGAGACAACAAAAGTTTCCAAAACATGCTTGAGTACCATTTAGGCCTCAAGAGAAGCTTCTCTGCCATGATTTCTAGTGCTTTTTGGTACATACATAGGAAAGCTGTTATCTGCAAGGTATTTTTCTTTTGGGGTGCAGTGGAGGGAGGCAGCAGCCTTCTGACTCATCTGGGCTTCTAGCTTAATTGGAACCAGGGATTTTTCCTCTATTTTCTCTCTCTTCCCAATTTACTTAGTCCAGTCATTGCAACAACAATTCTCAGCCAGGGACCATGCATCTGCTTGCAGAAGCCTGCAATCACTGGCCCTAGACTTAAGCACTAGGAGTCAACATTGCACAATAACTATAATTCCCTCCTCATTCCCAGCTACAAGTGACCTGGGGAGCAGAAGCTCCAAGCAGGCAACTAAATCCAGGTCCCACCGCATGGCAGGACATAGCATTGTCAGGGAGCCACCCAGCTGGCCTTCATGACCACAAACACTGGAAAATCAGCATTGCCTAACACTACGAGGCTGGCATTCATAAAGGTTTGTCTGGGTAACTTTTCAGATTTAAATTTTAGCCAGGTAAAAAGGGGGTGGAGCAAGGGGACATTTCAGGTGCATGGCTCAGAGTTATCCAGTTGGTGCCAGTATCCAGTATGCTACAGATAAACTAGGTATGATCAGCGGACCTCTCACCCAGCTAACATTCGGCTAAAGTTATGCAGTAACTTTCTAGCTCAGCTTCAGCTGCAAACTGTCTTTCTTAAAATCTATAATGGCTGACCTGGGGAAATCCCAGCTACAGGAGGAGAAGTTGAAATATTTAGTGTGTTTTGCTGTACTGTAACATTATACACAGAGTTTTTAAAAGCAGTTAGTAAAAGTTTGAAAAAAAAAAAAGTAAATAATTGAGAAATTGACAAGAAAAGGCGGGTTGTGATTTTCACATATAAGAACTGAGATGCCTCCTCTCACCTAAGCCTCAAGGCATCTTTCTAGACAAAAGAACCTTTCAGTATTGTTTGATCTGATTCAGGTTTTATTCAGTTACATCTTCTCAGCCAAGAGGCCGTAACATGCATTTATGTAGCCCTGTGAAGTGACTATAGATGTAAAAGGTAGGCAATGTGTTAACTAACTTCTTGTAATATTTAATTAAATATGGCACATGCATATTTAATTCTAAACCTGGTTAAATCAGAAGTACTAGCAAAACAAAAATATTTAGAGAATTGAGAAAGCTTTTCAAACAAACCAGGTCATTATTTTGTTCTGATTTTAATTTCAGTCCTGAGGAAAAATGAATATTCACATTTTATGAAATGTCTGACCCTTACAATTTTGAAGTGGTTGTAAGTTGTATGAGGGTTTAGTTGAGATGGAATTTATGGCAGGGCTTTCCAAACCTAGGGACCCCCTAAGCCAGTCAGGGTTTCAGGATATTCTCAATGAATATGCATGAACATTTCAGTGGTTCTGGGTTTCCAGTATATGCAAATTTCATGCATATTCATTGCCCCCCAGATCAGATTTGAGAAGCGCTGGTCTCTGGTTTAATTACTTGATTATTTTTCTTCAGCACCAATTGTTTGCATAGAGATGGTTTGGTTTATATTTTAGGTGCAAAGGTTGCCTCTGACGTGCAGGGTAGAGACATCAGTTTTAAGCGAACGCTAACAACCTGGAGTAGTTACAGCAAAGTTATGGTTTAAAAGTGTCTAATTTGTTAACAATTGTTTAAGCTTAAAACAGACCAGTAAAACTAAAATGAAGTTTAGAGTTATAAGGGCTGATTCTGGCATACTTTTTGGCTAGTGCACTACAAAGATAATGATATACAAAGGCTTGCAAGCTCCAAGAACCACGGAAATGTAGCCATGACCCTTAAAGCATGTACACTTTACATATCCATGGGGTTCCCCAATGCTATCTGGTCCGGAGTTGAAGGGTCCTTTGGCCTGGGAGAACATTTCCACTCAAATCAGGCACCTCTCCTCTAATCTCCTCCTATCTCCAGTAAAACAACAGGGCATTTTTTCCTCTCCAGTTCCTCCCCACCCTCTGGGCTGTATGTCAAGCATCTCACTTCCTAACAGCTTGGCATTCAATGATGGTCTGATACCACTCAGCAGGGGTAATTTCCTATAAAAAAAATAAATAAATAAAAAGGTAATGGATTGTGACCAGTGATTGCTTCCATCTTCCACTATTTCCTAATGGGGAAAAGGAAGCAAGGCTGGTGACCTAACAGAAAATCACCACTGCTGCCCAGCAATGCTTTGCCCTTTGAACCACATGGCAAGCCCAGCTCCTGTTTAGCATACAGATTCCATAATGAGCTTACTGGGTTACAAAAAATTGCCAGGTAGCAGACTCCTCTCTCAGTGTCTCCTCAATAACTAGGCAGAGACCAACTCACCAAATTGCTTTTTCCAAAGATGCCAATTATGAGAGCTGGACAGTGATGCTGTGGCCTGTCACTGGTACTATGTTTGGGGTTTTTTAAGAAATTCACAAAGACCAAAGGATATATACTAATCTCCCATCAAGGTCCTCGGTATCGTCTAGAAAGGAATACCGAATTTTGTCACAAGCAAGAGACACTGTGCCTTTAAAAGCTATTTATGTTATCTGGCAACAAATACCAAATGTCTGTTTTGCATTGGTACAACTGACTGAAGCGCTAAGATAGCTAACAGAATCTGAATTTGCCTTGAGGGTGTCTGGAAATGCACAGAAGTTTGAATGGTTCTCTTAACCCAGCAAAGGCATTTCACATTTTTTGCAAGAAATCAAACAGAAAATTGCTAACTACTCTTGAGTTGTTGCATGCTCTTTAATCTTTATCAAAGGATTTCTTACTTATGTTTCATGACAGCTGGAAAATCATGTTATTCTTTCTTGTCTTTTAGATCCAACAAATAAAGTGGTTAAGGTGCTACAGTTTATTTTTGTATGGACGGAGAATGTGTAGTGTAATGGTTAGAACAATGGGTGGAAAACCAGGGTTCAAATCATACTTTGCCCCACTGACACTACTTCAGTAAGTCATTTTCTCTCCCTTTGCCTTAGATATGGACTTAGATTGCAAGCTCTTTAGTTGCGTGCCCCAACCGCACCAGGCCTGCTCACCTCGTTAACTCCTCTGCAGGTCACAGGTCGGCCCCCCAGCAGCAGCAGCAGCGAGCTCCTCCTGGCCTCGGCGTCCCACGGCGGTGGTCGCCGGGCCTTCCACTGCGCACCAGGCCTCACGCCGGAGTTCGGCGTCTTCAGAGGCGTTGGCCACGCCCCTACGCGCGCCCATGTGCGGATGGCCCGGGGCAGGTCCTAGCTCCGCAGCACGCCCTGATTGAACGTATGATTTAAGGAAGTCCCTGCCTTGGCAATCGGGTCGGCACTGTAAGTGTACTAGTTTGCCTCCACGTTCACAGTCTTGTTCCAGCTTCTTACTGTTCCAGCCTTGTCCAGTATCCTGTTCCAGCGTCTGTCCGTCCTGTCTCCCCAGGTAGTACCCTCGGACTGTCTCTCTGGTACTGACATCGGCCTGCTCCTTGATCATTCTGTTTGCTGCCTGGATCCTGACCTCTGCCTGCCTTGTGACCTTGTCTGACCTCTGGAACCTGACCCCGCTTCGTTGATTACTCCTCGGATTCTGACCCCGGCTGCCATTGACCACGTTTCCTGATTCTGGCTTTGTCCCTTGCCTTGTCGTCATCTATGCTGTACTGGCCTTCCTTGTCTCTTTAGACCTACAGCCTACTGACCGACTGCGCTCCCTTGCTGCTCGTGGGCATGCCTCTCTACTACCTCTCCGGGAGACCCTGCGAGGCCCACCTAAGTCCAAGCGGCCAGGGTCCCTAAGGGCTCCACCCGGGGGGGACCGTGGGCTTCCAGTGGTGAAGCTCATCCTAGCCTCTGTCTCCTCCTGTGCTCCGCCTCCTGGGGACAGGTGCTTCCTGGTCCCTACCAGGGAGCCATTCTCCACATCTCCAGGACAAGGGTCCACCTCCAAGTGCAACATCTTTGGGGCAGGGATTTATTGTACCTGACTTTAAAAAATGTTTAAGCTGTCAAACATTATTTGGACAGGCAAACTAAAAATTCATAATCTATTTCATATAGTCAAAGCCTTTTTTTTTCAGCTGGGTCATATCCTTATAGCAAAAGATAACAGCTCAGTTACGGGCCGATACATTAAGGTGTGGTAGAAAGAGGTGCGTTAGTGCCCGGCGCACCCGCGTTTGCTGCACGCACAGTTCGGATCACCTACCGCTCGATACTGTATTTAAATGGCATGCAAATGCCAGCCACATCCAATGCGCGTCCATGAAGCGCAATCCATTTTACTGTATAGGCGCTATACAGCACCTATACAGTATCCTGGGTGCGCTGGTACCTGTCATTTCAAATGACATTTGAAATGACAGGTACCAGGAAGTGGATGGTTCTCCTACAGACCCCGCTGCCTTGAGCGCCTGGCGCCAGCAAGCCCCAGCAGCCGGCGATCAGAGGCAGGGAGTGCAACAAAGCACCCTCCTTCGGACTGACAAGAGAGACGACATTTCACAGTCCCAAACCAACCCAATCCAAGCCCCAGCAGAGAGAGACGACATTTCACAGTCCCAAACCAACCCAATCCAAGCCCCAGCAGAGAGAGACGAAATTTCACAGTCCCAAACTTTCCCCCAGCCCCCGCTCACCTGCCCTGGCCGCGGCCACGCAAGCCCCCAGCAGCAGCAGTAGAAGGGCGTCGAGAGAGAGCGGCTTCAGTAGCCCCACCGGCGAAGGATGAATACGTGCACGCCTGTACGTTCAATATGGGCGCTCAAGGCAGCGAAGGCGCTTGTGCACACGCCGTGACCGGCTGGACGTCAGAGGTCACGGCGTGTGCGCATGCGCCTTCGCTGCCTTCAGCGCCCATATTGGACCTACAGGCGTGCACGTATTCACCTTCGCCGGCGGGGCTGCTGAAGCTGCTCTCTCTTGCCGCCCTTCTACGTCTACTGCTGCTGCTGGGCGCTTGCGTGGCCGCGGCCAGGGCAGGTGAGCGGGGGCTGGGGGAAAGTTTGGGACTGTGAAGTTTCGTCTCTCTCTGCTGGGGCTTGGATTGGGTTGGTTTGGTTTGGGACTGGGCGGCTAAGTGCGAGAAGCATTTTTTTTTCTGTGGATTGGGTTGGTTTGGGACTGGGCGGCTAAGTGCGAGAAGCATTTTTTTTTCTGTGGATTGGGTTGGTTTGGGACTGGGCAGCTAAGTGCGAGAAGCATTTTTTTTTTTGTGGATTGGGTTGGTTTGGGACTGGGCGGCTAAGTGCGAGAAGCATTTTTTTCTGTAGATTGGATTGGTTTGGGACTGGGCGGCTAAGTTCACCACACTAACGCCAGTGTCAGGGTAGGCGGTATATTAGTAGGTTAAAGACGCGGCAAGATAGCAGGTTAAAAAGGCGATAGTCGGGGTGCACTTTACTGTATGGGAGGGAATAGCTAATCGGATCGTTTACATACATATACATGCCGCGGGTGGAAAGGGAAACGTGTCGAGTTAAAGAAGCGGTAAGGATTGGTAAAAACAGATAGTGAATCGCGGGTTAGACTTACGCGGCCAAATTGTGAGTACACAGTGGGTTAGAAACGGGGTAACTGCGGCCGCGCTTTACTGTATCGGCCTGTTAATTAATCTGTCAACTCTATGCTAAGCAATAGAAAATGTAATAAGAACATAAGAACATGCCATACTGGGTCAGACCAAGAGTCCAACAAGCCCAGCATCCTGTTTCCAACAGTGGCCAATCCAGGCTACAAGTACCTGGCAAGTACCCAAAAACTAAGTCTATCCTATGCTACTGATGCTAGTAATAGCAGTGGCTATTTTCTAAGTCAACTTGATTAAAGCAGTTAATGGACTTCTCCTTGAAGAACGTATCCAAACCTTTTTTAAATCCAGCTACACTAACTGCACTAACCACATCCCCTAGCATCAAATTCCAGAGTTTAATTGAGGTTGACTGAAAAAGAACTTTCTTCGATTAGTTTTAAATGTGCTACATGCTAACTTCATGGAGTGCCCCCTAGTCTTTCTATTAACCGAAAGAGTAAATAACAGACACATGTTTACCCTTTCTAGACCTCTCATGATTTTAAACACCTCTATCATATCCCCCCCCCCCCTCTTCTCAAAACTGAACAGTCCTAACTTCTTTAGTCTTTCCTCAGAGGGGAGCAGTTCCATCCCCTTTATTTATTTATTTAAAAACTTTTCTATACCGTCATTAAGTTAGGTACCATCATAACAATTTACAATAAGGCACAAATAATAATATTGGAAACTATAATAAATCTATCATTAATTAGGTGCCAATACTTTACGGTAACATAGCTAGTTTATAATTACTCATAATTGGAAGTGTTATATCATAATATATCATGTCCATTCTGTATTATAACAGATTTTAAAATTCTAAAATGAAGAGCAAACATGTTTAAAATAAAAAATAGAATATATATACCCGTGTAGATTGCGGTAGCATGCTTAAGTGTTCTGCGATCGCTTTTCTTATTCTCTGTGTTCTATTCTCCTTTCTCTTTGTTGTACGCCTATTTGAATAACCATGTTTTTAAATGTTTTCTGAAGGTTTTGATGTCTCTTTGCAAGCGGATCTCGACGGGCATGGAGTTCCATAGTATAGGACCTGCTAAGGAGAGTGCTCTATCCCTTGCTTGGGTTGGTTTGGCTGTTTTGATTGAGGGGATGGACAGTAAAGCTTTATTAGCTGATCTCAGGTTTCTGTTAGGGACGTGTACGTGGAGGGCTGTATTCAGCCAATCAGCATTTTCATTATGTATTAGCTTATGTATTGTACACAGGGTTTTATACTGTATTTTTTGCTCGATGGGTAGCCAGTGTAATTCCATCATTTTGGTCGCCCTTCTCTGTACCTTCTCCATCGCAACTATATTTGTTTTGAGATGCGGTGACCAGAATTGTACACAGTATTCAAGGTGCGGTCTCACCATGGAGCAATACAGAGGCATTATGACATTTTCTATTTTATTTACCATTCCCTTCCTAGTAATTCCTAACATTGTGTTTGCTTTTTTGACTGCCGCAGCACACTGAGACGACGATTTCAATGTATTATCCACTATGATGCCTAGATCTTTTTCCTGGGTGGTAGCTCCTACTAGAAATGACATTTTATGATACAAATGAAGGTCTTCTCTGGAAAGCACATTAAAACTCAAATTTCTGCTTGTGTGGTTTTTCATATGTCATGACATGCTTTAATGGCTTTCAGTAAGGAACTGCTGTGTTAACTTCCTCTTTTCTCACTCAATGGATAACTAGCAATACTAATTTCTATAGTACTACTAGAGGTATGCAGCAATCCACAGATATACACAGAAGAGAGTCTTTGTTCCTTGGAGCTTACAATCTTGTCAAGAAGACACTGACAAAATAACAGATGTCACGAAATGTAAATATGGTTAAAAATCAAGACAACCATGATTAGGAAGAATCTGGATTTTGAGGCTCTTGATCGATATGATACCGAGCTGTACTGTATTCGGTGACAGATTTAGGTTTTTACTGCCACTAGGCATGGTCAGTGCTGCTTCCATCCTCCCCCTCATTCCTAGGAAAGACAGACATGACCCAGAATGGACCCAATGGTAGCATCTTAATGGCCTGGCCCTTGTGTTGCAGCCTCCACTGCATAGTGAAAGCTGTAGAAGCTGCAGGCAGGCTGCTACCACCAAGAACCTGTTCGGCTCAGTAACCGGGAGTGTTGTGGAAGATCACAACACCCCCGGTAACCAGGATAGGGCACTGTGTGCAGGAAGATCACAACACTCCCTGTATCAGGGATAGGGCACAAGTTCTAGTCACATTGACTAATCAGTGATCACATTACTTTTTTTTGTCAAGCTACCAACCGTTTCCACCCATCCCCCATATATTAAACCATCACCTCAGTGGGAACCTTGGTAACATCAATAAATAAGAGGGCAGCCAGCCAATATGAATACATATTCATTCCTAACTGACTTAACTGACTTTAACTTGACCTGAAAAGTGTCAACTTGTATCATTTTCTGTTAGTGCGCACTAACTCCCGTTAGTGCGCACTAACAAAAAAACCCCGATTTTTCACGATAAATCGGTGGAATTCCTGTTGTATCGAGTCCCTTACCGATTAATGACAATTTTAAAATTATCGGACGATATTTTAAATCGTTAAAAAACGATTCACATCCCTACTCAAAACCTCAATGCAAGGTTGGACTGCTGCATCTGCACACCAGGAAAATTTCCCAGTGGGCTTTACCCAGTGGGAGTAGAGTTTTTCTACATGATAGTTCCAATCCATCCCCAAACAGAAGAGTATGTTTTAAGATGGTAACTTTTAAACAGGCACGTGGGCGCACATCTGATGGCTTGTGTCCAGAGACATGTCCATTTTATAACATATGCGCATATATGCATGCATATTATAAAGTAGCCTGGATGTGCGATATGTGCGTGCAAACGCTGCTTCTACCGCGTAAGTGGGGGGATTTTATAAGGGACGCACGCCAACACCATTCCCATTTTCCCTGAGTTCATTCCCAGTTCAACTAGTTAAGGGATAGGACTTCCAACCCCCCCCAATTTAATAGACTGGAGAGATGAGGATCAACTATAAGAGAAGGAGGGATATTACTGGAGAATATGGAAGGCTGTAGAGACACTAGAAGGGGGAGGAGTAACTGGGGAGATGAGGATAAACTAGAAAGGAGGGGAGAGACTAGAGGATATGGAAAAATAATTATAAAGCAATATGCTAATTTACCACAATATCTCAAACAGTGGTATAGATTTTTCTAACCCTTACTGCAGAATGAACCCAAGTGCAAGCTGCAGGAAACCAGAGGCCTTAGTTATCATTATAATTATTATTTGTAGAGCACTACCAGGGGTACATAACACTTTATAGAGACAATTCTTGCTTCTTGGAGCTCATAATCTAGTCAGGACAGACAGAAGACGAAGGCTTTGAATAACAATGAGGGCAGCAAAACCATTAAGAGAATTGAGGCAGGTTATCACAGATATTGTGCTTTCATGCTATAGGCATATGAACAGATTGAGTAACCATATTGTTTACATTCTTGCAAGAAGCCTAAAGATACCGGGTGAAATAACCCAAGAAAGGACAGAATTTTTTGATACACATCACTTTAGTTAATTAGTAGCAGGAACTTTCCATCACAAATATTTATGTTTGTTTGGACATACAATGGGGCCTATATCTAAGGCTATCATGCATACTAAAGTCATTTAGCATTCATATAGAAGAGCGTGCCATTCACCAATGTCCCAGTGCGTACAATAAACCAGACCCGGAAGATGTACATGTCAATGAAGGACTGTCAGATGCAAATTAGGATTTAGCGTGCATGTGGGAATGGCATGATATGCTCTTCTCCACTTACTATTTAGCATGCATTTTCTATGGCCTAAACTTTACGTCCTGCCTCAGAACATGTGATAACATTCAATGTGCATGGAAAGTTTTTTTTTTTTTTTTACCTAGCAGTTTCTTCCTCCTCCTTTGTACTTTCAACTTATTCGGAACCTTAATTTACAACTACCCAGGGATTATCCCCTTTTTAATCTCTCTTCCCCCCTCAAAAACAGACCTAGTTTGCTCACTACAGTGATGATCCTGGCCTAGGAGCCATGAACCAGGGCTCCTTCCAGAACTCTGCAATCATGAGTCCTAAATCTGGCCACTAGATGTCACCCTAACCAATGATCATGACTCCCATCCGCCCCCATCTCCCACCCCCAGGGACTGTGAATCTACTACTACAATTACTTAACTTTTCTATAGCACTTTTCTCTGCAGCATTCCCATTCCTAGTTCTAGCCAACCAGACAGTGGAAGTCTTGACTCAGACCGGCTAGTGTACTTGTGATTTAAAGAAGCATTGTGGTTCAAAGATGAAAGTCATGTACAAAACATAACACTATAAACATTTACCCACAGGCCACTGCACTATTACACATTTTCTCACACATCTTGTGAAGGAAAAAAAAAAAAAAAAAAGACACACAATTAGACCTTCCTTCTCAAATCCATATTAATTGACATAATGAAATATGTTTTCAAATAAAAAGCTAAGAAATGGCTAGTTAGTTGCAACCATTGTTGTACACTTCACAATGTACAAGGCACAATGGTATGATAGTCTCTAATAAATGGGCATTCCACAAGGCCCTACAGCATGGCATGATGATGGTCAGCACTGTACTTGCTTTGGTTGGTCAATCCAAAGACCACTGCAAGTGTTTTGATTCTTGAGCCAGAACAGTGTGTGAGTGGCAACAGCTTTATTGAGGGAAACAATTCTTTTGTTTAACTGGAGAGCTTTTTTCTTAGAGCTCTGAGCCCCTCCGGGGCTGTGTCCTTCCTGGTACTGCAACCTCAGCCAGCGCCAGGGACAGATTGGCCTATCAGGGCTTTGGGCATGCCATGGTGGGCCAGTCCAGTCAATCACATGGTTAGTAACATGCACATTTTCTCTCATGCATATTCATTGTGGATATCCTGAAAACTCGACTGGCTAGGGGTCCCCGGGACAGGGTTGGGGAACCACTGCCCTATCCTTGGGCAGCGGCAAAATCCCCTATCAAGGCTTACAGCCTGCCCCTTGCTAAGGCAAAGGATGCCTTCTCCTGCAGTATCTAGCAGCCAGCTCACTGGGACCTGGTGATCTATCTGCATTCCCCTAACCAACAATCGGGCCGATACAGTACAGTGTGCCCGGGTTTGGCCACGCTAGCTTTACCCCTTATACAGTAAGCGGTAATAGCGCGTCAAACGCGCTGCCACCCCCCCCCCCCCCCCCGAAACTAATAACGCCCGCAACATGCAAATGCATATTGATGGCCCTATTAGTTATTCCCGCACGATCCAGAAAGTAAAATGTGCAGCAAAGCCGCACATTTTACTTTCAAAAATTAACTCCTGCCCAAAGGCTGGCGTTAATTTCTGCCGGTGCCGAGGAAGTGCACAGAAAAGCAGAAAAAACTGTTTTTCTGTACCCCCTCCGACTTAATATCATAGCGATATGAAGTCGGAGGTCCCAAAGTAAAAAATAATTAAAAATTTAAAAAAAATAAAAAGTTTTAAATTGGCTCGCAGGTTGAAAACCGGACGCTCAATTTTGCCGGCGTCTGGTTTCCGAATCTGTGGCTGTCAGCGGGTTTGAGAACCCGACGCCGGCAAAATTGAGCGTCTGCTGTCAAACTCGCTGACAGCCGCCACTCCTGTCAAAAAAGAGGCGCTAGGGACGCGCTAGTGTCCCTAGCGCCTCTTTTTACTGCAGGCCCTAATTTGAATATTTTGTTTTAGTGAATTGCGCGCACAGGAGAGCGGGCGCTCTTCCGCGAACTTTACTGTATCTGCCTGTATGTGAGTAAGCATGTGTATCTCAATATGTGAGAAAATGTGTGTGAGACTGAGCATTTGTGTCAGTAAGCATCTGACAAAGTGGGTGTGAATGAAAGTTTGTGTGTGTTAGCATGTGAGAAAGTGTCAGCGAGCGTGTGTGACAGTGTATTTGCACGAGTGGGTGCTACCAAAACTGGCCTAATGAAGCAGTAAAATCTGGTATCTTATTACATTTTTATTGTTGTTATTTCCATTTTAGACGTTATTTTGCGAAATATGTATTTTTTCTCTTGGTTTCAATTTTTGCTCAATATCTTGGCTAATTTTTATTTCATGTAAATAACTGAATGAAGAAAATAGTTTTAATAAAATTTTCTTTCGATTATGCTTGACTATTATTTTCCCAAACAATGTTTGAAAATAAAATACAAAAGTTTTAAATAAGAAATACTAGTTTTCGGTGAAATTTGAAACTTTAAGGCCTTTGGGGGTCACCTTAAAATAGTTCATTTGAGCTGAAACTTGGCAAGCAGCACTTTTTCATCTATTGGAGCAAGATTAGGGGTTGGGACCAAAGAATTTCAAAAGTTGAAAAATAAGGACCACCGTATCTCAAAAGAGACAGACAGGATGGAAGCAGCCCAGAGAAAGGCACCCAAAATAGTGAGGGGTCTGCATCAAAAGACATATGAGACAAGACTAATGGACCTGAATACATATACCCTGGAGGAAAGGAGAGACAGTGGAGATATGGAGCAGAACTTTAAATTCCTGAAAGGCATTAATGATGCACAAGAATAAAACCTTTTCTGATGGTCAGAAATCTGTAGGACTAGGGGTCATGATATGAAACTCCGAGGGGAAAGGAACAGTGTCAGGAAATATTTCTTCAAGGAAAGGGTGGTGGATGCATAGAATGCCTTCCCAGAAGAGGTAGTGAAGACAAGAAAGGTAATGAAGTTCAAAAGGGTGTGGGATAAACAGAGAATCCCTAGTAGCTAAAGGACGGAAATGAAGGAAAGAGGTAACCTGCATGGAGCAGTAGTTATTACCCTTAAAGAAATAAAACAAACAAACCAAAAAAAGACCTACTGGGTAGCCCACTTGGGTCTTTTTCTGCTGTCATTTACTGTGTTAGCCAGGCTTGTGGGGGGGCATGGGGACAACCGGTTGAATGGAAGGAAGGAAGGACTGCAGTCCAGTTAGTTCATCCCTAGTCTAGGGTATGCTCTTCTTAGTTATTTAGGAAAATGTGGAATTTACGTTAGGGTACTATTGGAGCAAAGGTCATTCCTGGCCCTAGTACTAGAAGGTGCTCATCTAGGATGGAACAGTCAGATGCCAATGCCACTCTAGAGTCAGGACTGATAGATATACTTCCCCTAGCTTCAATGGTATGGATGTACTAGCCAAGTCCCCATCTTATGCAAGTCTTCCTCCTCCTTGCAGATTCTCCTTGCTGGATGTTATGTGAGGGTATGGATTGGTCATTCTGAGTGTGTGATGCATAGCCTCCAGGATGATGCCATCTCCTTCCTGCTCCAATTCCTCTACACTTTTCTCCTCCTCAGATTCCTTTATGTCTTCTACCTCCTGGGCAGACATCTGAGACATGTGTGTTTCTTTCCTGGAAGTTTCTTCTCTTCCGTCAGCTATGTTTGGGTCCAGATTCTCTCCCACTTTTGCCTTTGGCACTAATAACCAGCCCCCATATGCCAGGCTTACTTTTATATAGGCTTGCAGTAAGATGGCTGAACCAAGAGGTAAAGAGAACTGTGCATGCTCAATTTAGTATGTATTTGCTACTTTATGTAGCATTCTACCATGGAGACCCTACACTCTCTGGATTAGTGCACATTAATAGCGTGCATGTGCAACTGAGGATAATTTAACATGAGTGCTATATAATTTAGTGAGGTTTTAGAGTGCACGCTAAAATTTTAATTGAGAATATACTAAAAGAATTTTGCATGAATAGTGCATAGGCCAGTGTTTCCCAACCTTTTCAAACCCAATGTACATCTACATTAACAAAAATGTTGGTTGGCACACCAACTCCCATGAGACAGACAGTGTGGTCTTGGACAGGAATCATGTGGCCAAAAGAACAACTGGCAAGTACCGAAAGTCCCACCAGTCTCTCTTCTAAATTTTAAAACAAGAGAGAAAGGAGTTGAAGACACACATGAATCCAAGTGCGGGAAGAGAGAAAAGTCTCTGTGATGTGGGCAGCCAACACGATTAGTTACCTTGGTTGCCACATGTAGCAGCCAGAACTCCTCCACTGCTACTGCTCCCAACATTCAGAATGAGTCACATACAGTGCTCAGTGCATGCTCATCCCATTTCACTTGGCCTAGAGATAAGACAGTAGCTGGAATGACTCAAAGGAGGGGGGGGGGTGTCACGAGGGAGAAGATGAGGAGGAGGTCTGCATGCCATACAAAGCCATGTACAGCTGTCCATGTTGTACATATTGTCCATTAATTACCACACCTCAGAGCTCATGCTGTGGCTAGGAAGAGGAATGCATGATTACACGTTCCCAGAAACGAGATCCTCATGTTTAAGAGTCACCACAGATATTTCTTGTTGCTGTGAGGTGTTGAAAGCAAAAGCCAGGTACTTGTCTGGATCTGAGCAGCAGGCAGTGGTGACCTTTTTTGTAGCACATCAATCAGGACTGAAGGCACATTGATTGGGCAACACTGGCATAGGCCCTTATATAGCTAAATAGTAAAGCGTATATGGATAGAAGATGGCAGAAGGAGAGGAGAACAGATGATGCAAATGGAAGGGAAAGATGTTAACTTGTCCGAAAGACAAAATATGATTTGGCCCAATGTCCAATATATCCAAAAACATGAAAAGTCTTGCAAGTTATGCTGTCATCTGAGTTTACACTTTTTCTCTTATGCGTATTGTCTGTTTCTCAATTTTGTTAATAGTTTTCTCTACTGGACATTTTTCCTAATGTATCACAACAGGATATTTCCCTAGACTACAATACTAACCGTTCCATAGTATCCCTTGTCATATAATTTCTTGCATTTTGTTTCTTTCAAATGCCACACATATACATATATGTATTTTATTGGAATGTGTACTATAAGAAGACATCTGAAGACAAGGCTCAAAATCTCATGCACACTCCCTTTTGTTTTATTCTTATGTTGGTCCATTAAAAGGTAGCACAACTTGCAAATAATCCAATATGACTACTAGAACTCTGCACCACAGTATACTTCTTGTAATGTTTTGTGATAGGACCAGCTAACAATGGGCTTGTCATACTGAAGGATCTGTTACACAGGAAAGAAACTCCATGGAATAAAAAAACGTTAATAAACAGGACACGGAGATTGCCAACCCACGGAACAGAAGGGAAGCAGCTTGCTAAGTACTTTAATGCAGAAAGGAGGGAAACCGTTCTAGTCATAATTCAGCAGACAGATCTGGAAATCAAACACCTTAACAGACTGGTGGTAAAAAAGTGAATGGAATTTGGGGGCAATTTTCAAAACAGCCCACCCACGTGCAAAGCCCACAGATACGTTCCCTTTGCAAACTACCCATGAGTGCAACTGGCCCATGAACTTTGCACCTGATTTTCTTGCGGTCTAAATTTGGCTGGGAAATAACATGCATGCCACCCAGGAATGCCTTTCCTTGAGCCAGCTAATTTGCACATGCTGTGAAACCAGATGAAGGCTGGGCAATTTTCTGACTGCCTCTTTATCCAGGTAAATGGCTTTTGAATAACATCTTCTTTAAAAAAAAATAAAAAAAATTCAGACCACATAATCCCTCTACACAGTATAATTTAGTCTTAAATCACTACTGGGGAGCATGGGGTAGGAAAGAAAAAGCATAAAATCCTAAATTATTATACCATAAAATTGTGTATGATATAGCATGAAGTAAGAGCATGAAGTAAGTAGCCTTAAGTTAGGGCAATATAAAGAACATGAGAGAAGTGGCTCATGTGCTTAAAAGAACACAACAGCTGTGTAAGGCTGTTAAAAAAAAAAAAAAAAGGGAAGTATCAGGCTTATAAGTAAAGTCTAGCCAAAACCTAATTTACTTTCCACACTCCTGGTAACTGGAACTAATGTAGCTGTTCTTTCAGTGTCTAGCCAACTTTTTTCATAGACACAGCCTGGGGAGAAGATTAATAGGCCCAAGGGAATCTAGGCATCTCTGCTCCACTTAAGCTATACTAATATACCTTCTGGATCAAACACAGTCTGAGGTAAATTCAACCATCTTTTCTTCCCCCACCACCATAAATACTGTCTTTGTATGCAAGTCTGCTTTTTCAACATCTGGAGCACAGAAGAAACAGAGCAAAACCAATCCTGCAATATCTGCTGCTTTTTAAGGTAAACATAACAGGAATCCATCTAATCCTCTTCAACACCTGCATGAAATGAGCCCGGTGGCTCAGTGACAGTGCTGCATGCTGCCATGTGGTGCATCTGGTTTCAATTTCTGGGTCAGGTTTTCCATTCTCCAGGCCAGACGGGGTTGGGGGATGCTGAGGCAACACTCACCAACCCTGGGGGTGACATCACCCCAGTCCTTATGCAATGGCAACATCCAGTAGCTGGACATTGTATGGTCCAGGGTTGCATGATTCCAGAAGATGGCCTGGTGTGGATTGTTGCTACAATGATTGAGCTAAACAAATTAGCAGGGGAGGTATAAAATGGGAAAACAAAAAAAATCCTGGGTAGTTACAAATTAAGTGCACCGAAACCAAACAGAGGCTAGTTCCAATTAAACTGGATGCACACAGGAATAGGAGGAAACAGCTGGACAAAAAAAATCCATCAAACTACCTTTACAAAATATTTTTTAGTCACTTTTACAGTATTCTGGTGTTTTGATTTGATTTAAAAAACAAAAAAACAAAAACATTCTCCAACTGTTATACTATAAACATTGTAGCACAAACACATCTATAACATGTATGGGGGTGCCTTCCTCCACATCTGAGCTTCCAGGTGGAAACCTGCCCCCAGCCTCAATCTCTGCAATCAGGATTGTTCACGGGCTAAATGGTGTCCCACCCAGTTACAGGGAAAGGGGAGGGGGCCCTCCAGTGGTGCAGCTGCCCTGGCAGAGTCCCTGTTCTCTCTCCCCATCCCTCTCCCTGTGTTTTAAATCCGGCCAGTCCTCTTGGTGTGCCACTGGCACCTCTGCTCTTCCTCCTACAGCTTATGCGATTCACCGATCAGATGTCTGATTCAAGTGTTATTCTATATCTACAGAGCGCTACACAGTTCAAGCAGCTGATGAGTGAAACGCATGAGCTATGGGAGGAAGAGTTAGAGGCACCACTAGCAGAGGGGCACTGCACTTCTCTCTCAGCACCCTTTCCAACAGGTTTGGCACTGCAGGCAGTTGCCCAGCTTGCCCACTCCTTGCAATGTCATGACTGATACATATGAGAGTGTTGGGGGTCTGCACGGAGGAGCCAAGAGCCTTCAAAAATATGACCACAAGGATAGTTTTCCTGATCAGTCCTCACTCTGCTCCCTTTATAACCCCAGCCATTACAAAGACAATGATTGGTAAGGGGACATAAACCACAGCCCACAATTCCCTTTGGATCCTAGCATCCATGCACCCTTAGCACTATCCACATTTATTTAAAAAAATGTATGTCCTGCTTAATCCACAGATCTAAATGGGTAACATCAAAACATACACTCCCCCCCCCCTCGCCCTCTCCCTCCTCCTTTTGCATTTACATACCTTGTTCAGTTATTCCCAGTTTTTGGGTTTTTTAAATCTTTGTAACCTCCCTTTTACACACCGCATTTATTTATTCCTGGATTTTTAACTTTTTGTTTGTGAGGTGACTTTCCCTTTTCCACATACTATTCATCGTTTTATTACTACCTGTTCCTTGTAAATCTTCTAAAGTTATGTTATACCCGTTCCATGTAAACCGATGTGATGTGCAAATTAATGTCGGTATAAAAAAAGTTTCAAATAAATAAATACACAAATTGCATGTAATTGTCATTAACAAAGCTATCAAACTACACAGACTTAAAAAAAAATAAAGAGGACAAAAGACACTGAAAATATACCATATAACAACAAAAATACATAAAGCAGACAAAACAAATAAAAAAAGAAAAGTCATAACAGATCACATCAGCCTCTGCTTAACTGTTGATGCAATCTAGCAGAATAGCCAATAAATTGACAAAATGCAGGATTGACCAGGGTGTTAAAATCAATACTGTAATCTCAACTTGCTTTGTCCAAAGGAGTAACAAAGAGACAATTTAAAAAAAGGCACATTCTAGCCTATTGATAAGTAAGAAAAATAGGTGTGGAGTCAGGCTGCCTAATATTGTCTCCAGTTAGCTGTCATTTCAAAGTAAATAAATAAATAAAATACGGAACAAAGAATAAAAAAAAGCAAACCCAGGTTATGACAACCCAGATATCAAAACTGTACATATATATATCGTACACATATATAAGATCATAAAAACAAAGCAGAATGTTCAACTACTCAAAAGCACAAGAAAAAAAAAGTTTTGAGTAATTTCTGAACGTGGGATAAAGCAGAGTTGCTTACCTGTAACAGATGTTCTCCTAGGACAGCAGGATGTCAGTCCTCACATGTGGGTGACATCATCAGATGGAGCCCAGCATGGAAAACTTCTATCAAAGTTTCTAGAACTTTGACTGGCAGACTGAGTATACTCAGCATGCCCTAATCTACACGTCGGTCCCTCTTCAGTCTCGTAACATAGAATACTGAAAAAATAAAACAACAAACAGACGAAGCCCAACTCCAAGGGGTGGTGGACGGGTTTTTTGAGGACTAACATCCTGCTGTCCTAGGAGAACACCTGTTACAGGCAAGCAATTCTGCTTTCTCCTAGGACAAGCAGGATGGTAGTCCTCACACATGGGTGAATCCCTAGCTACAGGCTGTCCGTGAAAACAAAAGGGACCAACAGACACTTAACCAAGTGCCAACGGGCACAACCACAGTGGTGCTATTGGTAACTGAGGAAGACAACCTGAACCTGAAAAAAGGGCCCTAGGCAGGAAGAGTTGGGTTTAGAGCTGAAAGAGATTCCTGAGGATGGACTGGCCGAATCTACTGTCACATCAGCCATCCCTATTCAGGCAATAGTGAGAGACGAACGTGTGGAGGAATGTCACGTCGCAGCCTTGCAAATCTTCTCCATAGGAACTGCCCACCTGGGTCACCAAAGTCATTTTGGCTCTGACAGAATGAGCCTTGACATGACCCCCAAGCTGCAGTCCCGCCTGCAGATAACAGAAAGAGGTTCAATCTGCTATCCAATTGGACAGTGTCTGCTTACCAACAGCAATTCCCAATCTATTCCTGTCAAAAGAGACAAAGAGCTGCATGGATTGTCTATGACCTTCTGTCCGCTCCAGATAGAAGGCTAAAGCCCTCTTACAAGCCAGTCTGTGCAAGGCCCACTCGCCTTGGTGCAAGTAAGGCTTGGGAAAGAAGGCAGGCAGGATGACTGACTGGTTAAGATGAGCTCCGTCACCACCTTGGGCAGGAACTTAGGGTGCGTGCGGAGAACCACCCAGTCATGCAAGTGTATGGAGGGTAAGCCACCAACGCCTGAAGCTCACTGGCTCTGTGATCTGAAGTGACTGCCATCAAAAAGATGACTTTCCAGGTCAGGATGTTCAGGTCACAGGAGCTCAGCAGCTTGAAAGGAGCCTTCATCAGCTGAGCCAACACCATGCTGAAGTCGCAAGACACAGCTGGAGGCTTCAGGGGAGGTTTCAACTGAATCAGGCCTCACATAAACTGTTCCACTAAAGGCTGCACAGAGATGGGCGAACCATCCACACTCTGAGCAGCTCAAGTGCACCCTAACGGAGCTGGTTTTCAAAACAGTTTTCGAGAGGTGGACTAGGTAATCAAGCAGTTTGTGAGTGGAGCAAGAAAAGGGATCCAGGCCACATTGTACATACCACACCGAAAACCTCCTCCACTTTAGCCCATAAGACTTCCTAGTAGAAGACTTTCTGGAAGCCTCTAGGACCCAAGATATACCATCTGAGAGGTCAAGGGGCTGCAGAATCAATCTCTCAACATCCAGGATGTGAGAGACAGGGCCTGGAGGTTGGGATGGCGCTGTCTACCCTGATCTTGAGTGATGAGGTCCAGGGCTGATTGGTTCCCGGAGGGAGAGATCCCACAGGAGTGGGAACCAGACCTGCCTTGGCCAATGCGAGGCTATGAAGATCATAATCTCTTCAAGAGAGTCTTCTATCACTAGAGGGTTTGGAGAATACGCATACAGAAGGCCCTGGCCCCAGATGTGAGCAAAAGTGTCCGAGACCAGGGTGCAATCTGCTTGGTACAAGGAGCAGAACTGAGCCACCTTGCATTGCAAGGGGATACGAACATATCCACGTCCAGAATGCCCAGAAACAAAAGATATGATCCGTTACCGCCAGGTTCAGGGACTACTCATGGGGCTTGAAAGCTCGACACAATCGGTCCGCTGTCACGTTGTCCGTTACGGCCAGGTACATGGCTCAGAGCACCATCCCCTGGACAAGGCCCAGGACCAGATCTGGACCGCTTCCTGACACAGGAGGAAGAATCTCAAGCCCTGCTTGTTGATATACTACATCATGAGCTGGTTGACTGTCTGGATCAGGACAACCTTGCTGGCCAGCTAAATCCTTGAAAGCCCAGAGAGCATACCTGACTGCCCGGAGCTCCAGGAAGTTGATTTGACATTGTGCTTCCTGGGCGGACCACAGGCCCTGGGTATGGAGCCCTTTCACATGGGCTCCCCACCCCAAATTGGATGCATCCTTGGTGAGGACAACCTGAACAGGGGGAGATTGAAATGACACCCCTCACTTCAGATCGAAGAGGCTCCCCCACCAGGACAAAAAGTCCTGGAGAGACGGCATAACCCTGATGCAAACCCGAAGGCTCTGGGTGACTTGATGGCATTGGGACATCAGGGTCCATTGGGACCTGTGCATGTGCAAGCATGCAAAGGGAGTAACATGGATGGTAGTGGCCATGTGTCCTAACAGCCTCAACATTTGCCTATAGAGACCTGCTGGCTCCGCTACACCACCCCCGCAAGGGATGCCAAGGTTAGCGCCCTGCTGTGGGATAGAAAGGCCTTCGCCTGAGTCGTGTCCAGCAGGACTCCGATGAAGTCCAGCTGAGTCGACGAGCTCAGATGAGACTTTGGGTAGTTGATAATGAACCCCAATGACTCTAGCACCCAAACGGTTAAGTGCAGGGAACATGTCGTCCCCATCTGGGGAGTGCTTTTGATTAGCCAATTGTCCAGGTAGGGGAAAACCTGCACCCCCAACCTGCACAGGTGTGCCTCCACCACAGCCAGACACTAGGAGGTGCAGAAGCCACATCGAATAGTTACACCCTGTACTGAAAGTGGCATTTTCCAACCACAAACAGGAGATAATTCCTGTGACCTTGGAAGATCTCAATGTGAGTATAGGCGTCTTTTAAACTGAGGGAGCATAGCCAATCCCCCTTTCTGTAAGAGGGGAATCAGGGTGCCCAGAGAGACCATCTTGAACCTTTCTCTTTTTATAAATCTGTTCAAGGCCCTCAGATCCATGATGGGATGGACACCCCCATTTTTCTTTTGAATCAGACAATACCGGGAGAAGAAATCTCATCCCCATTGTCCTGGTGGGATAGGCTTGACCACCCTGGCTGTTACTAGGACAGAAAGCTCCTTCAAGAGGATCTCCTATCATGCTGGCTTGGAGAAGAATTTGGTGGAACACCCAACAGATTTAGCCTGTATCCCCACTGCATGATGGATGGAACTCTCTGCACCAAGGTGACCCTGGTTCATCGATCTGCAAAGAATCATAGCTGACCTCTGACTGGGGGGGGCCACTGCACAGGGACAGGCAGATAGCTTTTGCTCTCTCCTCACCAGTCAAAACCCCATAGCAGGGCTAGGCTAGGGTGCTGGTTGCGGCTTGGGGGCTCGCTGCTGCTGCCTGAAATGGCCTCAAGAGCTCACCCTCTGCAGGCAACCCTCCGCTAATGATAGGAGTACTTTGGTCCTTGCCATGCCGACCTCCTGGCCGAAGACAGCGAATCAGAAGCACTGGTGGAAAGATGTTGGAGGGTCTCATGGTGGTCTCACAACTGAGCCACAGTATCCCTCATCTTATCACCAAAGAGATTTTTGCCAGTACACGGCAAGTCAGCGAGCCTCTACTTCACCTCCAGCAGGAGGTCCGAGGTCCGGAGTCAAGAAATACTATGGGTGCCAATCCTGGCAGCCGCAACTCTTGCCATGTTTCAAACACATCATAGGTGGAGCGCACTTCATGGTTCCCACACTCAAGGCCCTGATATGCGACCACCAACAAAGCCTCCTGC
This sequence comes from Rhinatrema bivittatum, assembly GCF_901001135.1. Classification (NCBI taxonomy): domain Eukaryota; kingdom Metazoa; phylum Chordata; class Amphibia; order Gymnophiona; family Rhinatrematidae; genus Rhinatrema; species Rhinatrema bivittatum. The sequence continues at coordinate 380,640,021 of NC_042618.1, forward strand.
TGCTGCTGGGGCAGTCAGTCGGCTACCCCCTGAACCTGCTTCCAGAGGTTATGGGAGTACTGAATCATAGAGAGTTGATAGCAGCAATTTGGGATATCAGCATGGTGCTCTGAAAGATCTTCCTACCCAGCACATCCAGCACCCTATTTTCCCTCCCCAGGTGAGCAGAGGCATGGGTCCGGAAGTGCTTGGCCTTTTTAAGCATGGACTCAACCACCACTGACTGGTGGGGGAGCTGACGTTTCTCGAAGCCAGTGGCATGCTGGACCAGGTACACCCTATCTGCCTTCCTATTTACAGGTGGCACCTTGAGGGGTTTCCCAAATTCTGAGGAGCATCTCTTTGAAGATTTCATGGACTGGGACAGCCACAACCTCCTTCAGAGCACCTACAAACTGGAGGACCTCCAGCATCTTGTGCCTAGAATCCTCCTCCGTCATTAGCTGGAATGGAATGGCTTCTGCCATGGCCCACACAAATCCTGTGAAGATTAAGTCATCGGGTGGGGACCTCTGTCACTGCTCCAGGGGAGACAGGTCCGAGGGAAGGCCCTCGAATCCTCAGAGGATAAATCGGCGGTGTCATTTCCCCAGGGGTCATAAGGTGCATCATCCTCACTGAAATTAGCCGGGGATGAAGGCCTGGGTATGCCCCAAGGCCTAGGCACTGCAGACACAGACTGTCCCGATGGCCTCTATGGACCTGCAGACAGACCCAGTAGGGCCAGCCAGGGAGCGAGAGGGTGCAGAGGCACCTCTGGCCTTGAAAGGCCTTCCTCATCCGAGGAGCCATGAATGATGATTAACATGGAATAGACTTAGTTTTTGGGTACTTGCCAGGTTCTTATGGCCTGGATTGGCCACTGTTGGAAACAGGATGCTGGGCTTGATGGACTCTTGGTCTGACCCAGTATGGCATGTTCTTATGTTCTTATGATGATGGCATTGGGCTGAAGAAGCAATGGTGCTCCATAGGGCATCAACAGCACCTGGGGCACTGGAGCCAGCTGAATAGGGAGAATGCTGAGGTGAACAGTGGCTCCATCAGTGACGCTGAGGCCACCGGAGGAACCGGCTCGATGCCCCGCAAGACTCGATCTACAGCCAACTGTATCCTATGCTCCAGCTCTTCCTCAAAGGTCGCTGACGCCAGAACTGGTTGAGCGGAAGCCTTAGAGCCAGACTCAGGAAAAGGGAACCCAGAGTGAGGCTCCAGTTCAAGGGCTCAGAGGGAATCTAAGGCACTGAGGTTGTATCTAAGTCAGAAGCAGGCTGAAGGTGGAGGACCTGGTCGCCTAAGCAGCAACCCACCTGCAATAGCAGGCAGGGAATTAAGACCCAATAATCCTGGGATAAGTCCTTCCCTGAAACCGAGGCTTACGAACCCCTTCAGCAGCAGGCCGAGCTCTTTATGGAGGCGGTCCCAACACCAGCGCATGCCTGCACAGAGGAGAACTATGAGATGGACGTTGACTAAAATCAGTCTTGTGATAAACTGGACTGGTGGGAAATTAGAGTAATTCCCCAGGCATGAGAGGGTACATATTTATTTTTACTTTCTTTTGTTTTCCCTTGTTAAGCTGGGGTTGAGGAAAAGCGGATATACAGCCTCTGGCTGGTAAGAACAACTCATAGGGGAGAGAGTTGTTCTGGGCACCTTCCCAGAACTAGTAACTGGGAGTTCATAAGGTGACCCTGGACCAGGCCCATTCCCCCCATCCTGTGTTTGTTGGTGTGCATATTGAAGTGGAGAAATACTCCCACTGGAGTGCGAGAGGAACTGGACTATCCCTTTTACACAGGGAACTGTGGGACGTGGTGACCTACAGAAGCCAGTTCAGCTATTTATGTTTTTCCTTTTTCCTTGCTATTCTGGTTGATCTTCTTTTGGGGAGTGAGGCTAGAGCTACCTCATTTCACACCAACAACCGCTGGGCTACTGACCCAGGACGTTTGGTTAGGATGAATTGGGACACTACTGGACCCAGAGGGTCTTCGCATCAGATGACCCACACCCTTACCCCCCAGAGCCATTTCTGACAATGACACACATTCATCTGATATCTATACACTATCTCAACAATATTTTTTGTGAAATGATCTGTGCTAAACCTCTTAGAAAAATTGTCTTTCTCCTAGGACATAATGCATTAAAAAGGTTATGGTAACACTACAAAAATTCATTAACAATAAGTGCTAGTTTAATGTTTATGTATACTGTGTGTTACATAATACTGGTTCAGTTTCTCAGTGATGTTATCTTTTTTAAAAACTTTAAAATTAACCAACATACAATACACCGTCAAACAAGCTCAGAACTACAAAGTTGAGAAGCCATAATGAATATCACAAAGAAGAGACATGTTAAAAAATTAATGTGATTGCATCAATCAATCTACATTAAATATAGCATAAAACTTCCAAAAGCAACTCCAGATAGTGTTATATTTAGATCTTTCCCCTTTCAGCCAAAATCACAATTTTTCAATATCAGCAATACCTTTATAATGATTTCACCACTAAACTGGGATTAAACTTCCATGTTATAGCAATTATGAAGTGTGCAACTGTCTATTCTCTTAGGGACCTATGATCCAACCCATCCACCTAAAAGCCTAAGAGCACGAATGAAGTGCAGAGGACAATCAATATCATCTTTTTCAAATTGACTGACCCCAGGAGAATCCCACCACATGTGTAGATAAGTGCCCACTGTCCTATACTCTCTCCAACAGGTAGGATCGGCCCCCACATAAATATTGTCAGAATAAGGAGTGCAATATGTCCTTTGCAACAATTTGAATGTTAGCTTAACTCTACGAGCACAGATGGAAATTTTATGTGCTGTGACCCAGAGACTCTTCCAGTCACACTCCACAAATCAGCCCCAGATCCTTATTCCATGATGTGCTGTTACCTTGAAGCTGTTCTATACTATTTATGGCCATTTACAGAAGGCTACTTTTAGCAACTTTTAAAAAATTTCCATTGTATGTCCATTGAACAATGCAATGACTTAAGCCCAGTCTGTGTACAATGTGACACAGCAATAAGTAATTATAAATACATATTGCTGCCTGAACAACAAACTACAATGGAAACAGTTACAGGCGTGGGACGACTAGATAGGCTGGAGAGTCATTTTCTGCCATCGTAGTTGTCTGTTTCTATATAACTTATTGGAATTGAAGTCTCTACTTGGATTTCAATTAAAAATACATCTTTTTAAAATAAAGAAAAATCAAAACAAACAAAAACAACAATAAAAAGGGGCTTGCCCCTTGGCTTGGTTTTAATGCTGTGGTTTACAAGAATCAAGTTTGAATTTTCTGTTGGGTCTCAGGCTTGTCTTGGAAATGATGAGCTCGAGCCTCGGGCAAGAGGAAAAACAGCTGCCATCACTGGATCCACTCTTGGTGGCAGGTGGGCTCTGTCTCACAGAACACATCCCCCTCAAGTTCTTAGTCAACGGGGGATCTCAAGATGCCCAGATTTGCCAACTGGGGTGAGTGGGCATAAAAGGTAAAGAAAAGGGGGGGCACAGAAAGAACATCCACAGATACATTTAAAACCCCCAATGTTTTCATTCGACGTTTTCCCCTGCTTTTAAGGCATTTAAGGTGCTGAACTGTACAAAGAACCACACCAAATAATTGTGTACTTTCTTTACCTGCAGCGATTGGCTGAACCGCTTTAAAGGAGTAGTCCTCACAGGAGGAATGAGGTTGGCAAGCGATGTGACTCTTGACAAGGGCTTGACACGTTTGTTACAAGGTTCCTACAAATCAATCAGAAAAAAAAAGGCAAAGTTATTGTAATTGTAAATATGGCACATCAACAACATATGATAAGGCTGATTGTTCTCTGGGCAAGTATAATAATTTATTCTTATTATATGCCTTACCACACAAGTGCTCAAGGTGCCAAAAGGATTTAATATGTCTTCTGCAACCTAACTCTGAGTTTAAGCAATCTCCTTTTATATTGGTTAGGACAGAGCTGGCCAACTCAAAAATAACCATACTTGTTTGTGGTTATTGAGAACGAGAATTGACCACTGCTGGGTGAGTATCACACATACTTGATACATTGTGTATAGATATACAATTGTGCTCATAAGTTTACATACCCCTGACAGAATCTGTAAGATGTGTAGCATTTTAAGAAAATATGAGTAATCAGACAAAGCACATCCTATTTTTAATGTATTTCAAATTTAAATTATTACGCATCACAGAACAGCACAATCATTAAACAAACCATAGCAATAAAGGAAATAATACAATGGTCCTATTCAAAAGTTTGCATATCCTTGAATGTTCGGGCTGACCCTCAAGTTGATTCACACAGGTTGAGATGACAATGAAGGGTAGATGTCCATACTTGTGTCTTGTGTCTGATTGTAATTAGTGTCTGTGTATAAATAGTCAATGAGTTTTCTTAGCTCTTGAGAAACCCTTGTGCAGTTCACTCAGGGCTGCACTGACTTTGGGGCCGATGCAATACAGTGTGCTCACACGAGCGCACTGTTTAACCCGCTGTCGGACACGGGTTAAATAGGCGCTGATCCACCACCTAATGCAATAGGTGGATTAGCGCCTATTTAACCTGCGTCTAACACGGAGTGAATTAGATAACGCTCATCACATGCAAATGCATGTGAATGAGGCTATTACTCATTCAGTCCGCATTCAAAAAAATAAATGTGCATCTCAGATGCACATTTATCGCTCAGATATTAACGCCTGCCTGAAGCAGGTGTTAATAGCTCAGCGCATGTAAAAGAAGTACAGAAAAGCAGAAAAACGGCTTTTCTGTACTTCTTCAGTTAAAAAAAACAAACAAAAAAAATACCTCGGCAGACAGCCGGTTATGAAAACTGATGCCAAGTTTACCGGCGTCGGTCTTCATAACTCGGCAGCCGCCACGGGGTTGTGTTAGCAAGGAGGCGTTAAGGTCGCGCAAGTGACCCTAGCGCCTCCTTGCTAGCATGACCCCCTAATTTGCCTATTGCATGGCACCTTCCCCTTGCGGGTGCCAAGCAAGCATTAAGAAACCGGGCGCTGAAAATTCAGCGCCCGCTTTCCACGGAAATTATTGCATCGACCACTTTGGTAGTTATTGAAGCATAGGGATAGCAAAAGAACTGTCAAAGGATATGCAAGCAAAACTTTATAAATCAGGAAAAAGATATCGAAAGATTTGAAAATGCCAGTCAATACTGTTCAAACTCTGATCAAGAAGTGGAAAATTATGGGTTGGTTAATATCAAGCCAAGGGCAGGTAGACCAAGAAAGATGTCAGACACAACTGCAAGGAAAATTTAGCAGGATGCAAAGAAAAGGCCACAAGTATCTTCTAATGAAATACAGGCTTCTCTGAAACAGTGGTGTGGGTGTTTCAGCATGCACAATAAGGAGATACTTGAACAAAAATGGGCTGCATGGTAGAGTTGCCAGAAAAAAAGCCATTGCTACCCCACCGCTACAAAAAGGCCCGCTTACAAATACATCAAACAGCACCTACAGAAGCCTCAAAACTTCTAAAATAAAAATAATTTGGAGAGATGCGACCAGAATTGAACTTTGAGGTCACAATCATAAAAGGTCGACTTGGCCTTATGTTTCGGATCATTATGTTGGAAAGTCCAAGTGCGCCCCATGCGCAGCTTCCTGGCTGATGAATGCAAATTATCCTTCAATATTTTATGATAAGATGCTGCATTCATCCTGCCATCAATTTTGACTAAATTCCCTGTCCCGCTGTAGCTCACACCTCCATGCTTCATGGTAGGGATGGTGTGCGTCTCTTCATAGGTCTTGTTGACTCCTCTCCAAACATAGCATTCAGTGGCTGCAGCAGAAGAAAGTGAAGGTTCTGGAGTGGTCATCAGTCTCCTGACCTCAACATCATTGAGCCACTTTGGGAAGAACTCAGACATGCAGTTCATGCTAGACAACCAAAGAATTTACAGGATCTGGAAGCTTTTTGCCAAGAGGAATGGGCAGCTTTACCACATGAGAAAATAAAGGTCCTCATTCACAACTCACAAATACTGCAGGCTGTCACTGATGCAAAAGGGGGCAATAAACGATATTAAGAACTAAGGGTATGCAAACTTTCGAACAGGACCATTTTATTATTCCCTTTATTTCTAAAGTTTGTTTAATGATTGTGCTATTCTGTGATGCATAATAGTTTAATTTGAAACATTAAAAATAGACATGTTTTGTCTGATCACTTGTTTCTTAAAATACTACACAACTTACAAATTCTGCCAGGAGTATGTAAACTTATGATCACAACTGTATATACAGAGGTGGCAGTCTCATAACAATCATGGTCTGTCAGGTACCAGTTGGGATCCTTCGTCCTTATTTTTAAAGTCACTGGGCAAGAGAACACGTTTCAAATTTCAATATACATAATTTAATAAAAAATTTTTAAATAATGTTGACAAAGTAGATGAAGGATGTTTTTTATGACAGAAAGGATCGAAAATTGCATAAAGCCAGGTGGGAACATGTTACAAATGCTTAAAATTCACTGATGCGAGTGATAATATACGATCTCTTGATGAAAATTTTTCAGTAGATATATATATATATATATATAACAAGCACAAAAAGGAAAATTGAAAAATTTTCATCTAGAGAACTAATTAGTACCTTAAAAATATGAATGTAATTAATAGTGATCTACTCATATAAAAGATGAAAAAGCCAGATCGTATATTATCACTCGCATCAGTGAATTTTAAGCATTTGTAACATGTTCCCACCTGGCTTTATGCAATTTTCAATCCTTTCTGGCATAAAAAACATCCTTCATCTACATCTGCAAGGAGGCATTGAAGCTGCTCCAGATACAGATCCAGCAAAGAGACTTGAAAAGGTTTACATCATGCTAAGACGACATTGGAAATTCAGATTATTATGCTGCATTTAGCAAGCTGTTAATTAATAACAATTGAAGTCTTGAGACACTGAATTTGCAAACCGACATATAAAGAACCAACAATAAGAGATCAAGTTCTCTTCACTAAATACAGTCCATGATATCATCACAAGAATAGTTATGAACCATATTTTTCCTTGAAGAAGCCTGCACGGCGAAACAAAGGCCTTTGTAGGGATAGAGAGAATTCAGGAAATAGCAGAAGTAGAACAGAGACTACAGAAACATCATTGGAAAAATGGTCCTGTGAAACAATTACAAAGTATCCTTTCTTGCGGACTGTGATTCAACTGTATCCCCATTTTAATGAAGGTATCTTCCATGTGATTCATTTACAATTCACAAAGGGGCGGATTTTAAAAGAGTTATGTGCATATATTACGTGCGTAACCCCGAAAACCTGCTCCTGCACACGCCGAGCCTATTTTGCATAGGCCTGGTGATGCGTGTAAGTCCTGGGGCTTGAGAAAATGGGCGGGGCAGGGCGGGTGGTCCAGGGGCGTGGCGTGGCCAGAGGCCTCTCCACTGCCGCTGGGCCCGGGGATCGCGCACCTGCTCCTTTGGGTTCCAGCTCAATTGGAACTGTTATCTAGTGCAGATATGGCACCATGAATCTTCATTCTCAACGTCTTGGGGATTTACCCTATGTTTAACCCTGTTTCATCTAGCCCAGCTTTGCAGCATCAACCCTAAAACAGGTACCACCAGCCACCTCGTTCTCTAGAACCCAGAAAATGTGCATCCTGAATCTGACCAGTAAATGTTGCAACTGAGCAATGACAGACTCTCTCCCCCACCCCAATTAACCACATGTAATGCAGGATGTGCATGCTGCCCTCACAGCATCTTCAACCTGTTCAGTCTAAGGAACTGGAGCTAGGCTCAGGAGAAAAAAAAAAACTAGATCTCTCAACTGACAGTGAATGGCATTGCTGCTGAGCCATCAAACTAACTCCTTATTTTCTTATATTTACAGCAAAATATTTTCACAATAAATAGGTACCTGTAAGGGAAAGAGCAATATTTCTCTTATTCTGTAGACAATGCCAAACTATAATCTGTTGCAAAGAAAGATTACATGCAAACACATGAGTAAAAGTTACCTTTGGCATCCTAAGCTGCATCTGATATTTATGGGATCTTATTTCATATAGAAGACAAATTGGGACAGGAAAATATCCCAGTTCTTCCATTTGATATTACCATACCAATCCAACATCAGTTTAAGGAAAGCATGATGTCTGAAGCAGTCCATCTTTCTTTTTCCTTACCAACCATCTATATAGCATTTCTGTAGATGATATATATCCCTTCAATTTTTGGAGATAAGTTCTACAGAGCATAAATTCAACAGTGTGTTATGCCATACCAATGCTCAAGAAAGAGCTCCTTTGAAGTATGAATCCTATTCATATATTCCATTCTGACAAATGTGAAGGCAAGCAGCAGAAACATAAGCAATGACCATTCAGAATTATTCTTTTGCACTTGGACAGCCACAGAGAATAAAGCTCAATGCCAGCCACCTACTTAATTTTGATTCCCAGCAATTAAAAACAGAAAGCTTATCTCCACATACACAGCACCAATTCATGCTAATGAGCCACAAACCCTAAAAAGCTAAAGAAACTCCACAGTTGTGAATCCTGAATGCACAAATATCAAACTCAGAGCAACACTTTCTTTAGTAACTACCTCTCTGGCACAGCTGTGCCAGAGAGTATTTTTTTTGTGTCAATGCAGCCCCACTGGCCTTCTGAACATCCCCCCCAAGTTTCTTCCAGCTTTTTTGCAAAATCTCTTTCAAATGGCTCCTCCGTTATCAGCTCTCCTTGCCAAGAATGCTAATGCTGCTGTATGACTAACCTCGGTGGCAGAGAATGCTCACCATCAATCCACTGCATTGCAGCTAAGAGACATTCCAAATCCCAGGGAAGGAAAGGGTCAGATGTGCTACAGTAAACCTCAGCAGGAAAAGATCTACATTGTGAAGTAGGTTCTCTTTCCAATATCCCATTTTAATTTGCTGCTTTACTCTTTTCAACAGATATGGTGGCAAATCTCAAGCTATTTTATTATTGGTTGGGATGAGAAGTGTATTTCAGTGCCTTTTGGACTGAATGCTGTTTCCTGAGATGCAGCGGCACAGAATGTCATGCACATAAAAAATAAATAAATAAATAAAAAAGAGGTAAAACAGCCATGTCCATGGCAAGAGCTCTGCCTTCGATTTCTGTGAAACCTACACCTGTAAACCTTAATCAAGTGATGCTCCAACAGGTCGCTGAAGCCCCCAATCCAGTCAATTTTTCAGGACATCCCTAATGAATACAGTAGAGATATATTTGTAATGCACTGCTTCCAATGTATGCAAATATATCTCATGCATATTTACTAAGGATATCCTGAAAACCCAAATGGCTATGGGAGGCTCAAAGATTGGATGAGGATCCCACCACCTTAATCCATAGCTGGAATAGTATTTTCCAGCTGATAGTGCTTGATTATAGTGGCTCTCACTTTTGGGTCTTGGATACACCAATGAGCCTGATTTTCAGGATAACAAAATATGCAGATAAGCCTAGTTTGTGGAACAATTTGTACAATATTAATTATATATATATATATATATATATCCTGAAAATACATACCTGCTTCTTCATTTTATGGATGAGTGGGGAGGAACGGGGCTCTTAGGATTGAGTCTGAAAGTCAGTCCCTGTGTTTTCTCTATTTTTGTAATATATCTGTTTTTCAAACCCCCCCTGCTGCTCCTAATCTACACAAATTCTGTACCATTATGTTTCTGGATACCAATCAAAAGCTGTGCGCCACCTATGGCATCCTGTAGGGTAGCACAAATGAAGGCATCCTGTACGGTAGTACTGTTGTTGCCCCTACCTCCTATAACCTCTCATTTTTACCCTTTGGATTTCCAGTGTGGGCCCTCCAAACTTCCAACTTCTGGTGCTGACCTGGCTCACAGCGTCTGCTGGGAATAAGGGGGGGGGGGGAATACAGATGATCTTCAGCCTCAAGACAGCCCCCAAGAACATCAGGAGGCATCAAGGTAACAGGCCATTCATCCTATAAGCTGCCAGATGCAGCAGGGTGGCAGCAAGTCTTAAGCTATGCATGGCCTCCAGAATTTGGATGCCCTAGGTACAAACATAAAGGTGGCTTTTAAAAGGGTTACGCGCGTAACATTTTAAAACCCCTCCTGCGCGCGCCGAGCCTATTTTGCATAGGCTCGGCGACGCAGGCAAGCCCCAGGGCTTGAAAAAGTGGGCAGGGCGTGGGCGGGGCATGGGTATGGCCAGAGGCCTCGCCACTGCTGCTGGGCCCAGGAAGCGCGTGCCGGCACTTGGCTGGCACGCGCAACCTACGCCTGCCCAGAGGCAGGCGTAAATAATAAAACAAAGTTGGGGGGGGGGGATTTAGCTAGGGCTGGGGGGCGGGTTAGATAGGGGAAGGGAGGGGAAGGTGGGGGGGGGGCGGAGGGAATGGGGAAAGCCATCGGGGCTCCCCTAGGGTTCAGCGCGCACAAGGTACACAAGTGTGCACCCCCTTGCGTGCTCCGACCCCGGATTTTATAACATGTGCACGGCTGCACGCGTATGTTATAAAATCGGGCGTAGATTACAAAATCTGGCCCATAGTGTGGCTGTACAAAAATCTAGGCCTAGGAAGCATGCAGTGCTAACCAAAGGGCCATCAAGCCAACTTTTTTTTTTTTTTTTTAAAGACCTGAAAGTTTCTTTCTGCTTCTTTGTACTTTCCCACTCAACTGGAAGCAGGGCTGGGATCTGATGCCATGAGTCTTCATTTGCAGTTATCCTGGGCCTTTTCCCCCATTTTATATCCCCCCCCCCTTCTACATATCTAGTCAGGTCTATAAAGCGAAAGTCCTGGGCTGGGAGCTCCTTCTGGAACTCTGCAATCCTGTCAACCTTAAACAATGACCATGACTTCCTTTCCCTCCAGGGGCTACAAACACTGTCTCTGCAGCTGACCCAGGCAGCAGAAGACTCAGGTCAGCATGGTTACTGAGACCATCAGGCCAAGCCTCTCTCTTCAATTGCTTTTCAGTCATTACTAGGAATTTGGATGAAAGGTACATATTTTAAATTATGATGTTCAGATTTATATAGCCATTCACCAGGGTAAAATAGCCTGTCTGAGAACTGTCCTCCATAGAGCAGTTAAAAAGTACCCAATGTACATACTTTTAACTGTATTACAAAAGGGGCATTCTTTCAAGCACATTTAAGTCAGGGGAGGAAAATAGTGTGCGTACAGAATATTTTCATAAGCATGTGTGCAATTTTACCCCTCTTGGCCACCCACACAAAATGGAGGTGCAAAGTATGCAGCCAATTTAATGCACATACTTTTTGTAAATTTTCAAAATGAAAGCACCTGAGCTGTGTCCATGTAACTGGGGGAACAGCAAACCCAAGAAACGTTGATTTCTTAACACAGTCTGAAAGTAGGCTATGCCGAAATGCAACCCTAAGGGTGGAATCCAGCAATCCAAAATGGAATCTAAACTGCCAAATCTAATTTAAAAAAAATGGAATGAAACATTTTCCCCTCATTTTGCATTTTCCACTGACCCTAGTCATGAGGAGATTCTCAAGCCCAGGTGTCTTGTGCCAGAGCACGGCATCCTGCCCAGTGCTATCCACTTTGACCTGTTTAGTTATTTTCAATTTCATACAAACAAAGAACCTCTTTCTTTACAAAGAAAAGCTACCAATTCTGTCTGGAAAAGATTTCTGTCCCACACAGGTTGTGTTATTTTAAGCTTGATTTAAAGCAGACTTAATGAGAAAATAAATACAATTTCTGGATGGAAATATATCTTCTACTGTACAATAACTAAAGTACTTGCTCTGGTTCTGCAGTTTGTTCGCTGACTCTATGATCAGTACAGTAATATATTCAAGATCTGAAAACTCATACACAAGAAAAACAACGGGTGAAATTTAAAAAGAATCAACATTTTGGAAGAGTTTTATACATTTGGAAATATTGTCTCCTCAAAGAATCCAAGTCTGGAGTTAACATGATTTAATTGCTCTTTTATAACATTAATATTTAATAAAATTTACAGATTTTCAAACTAGACTAGAGGACCTATGCACTAAGCACTATGCACTAAACCTTCTACTAAATGGCAGGATGACTATTCCGGGAGAGGTTAAATGTGTTCCAAAACCAACTCTGCAATCAAACAAAAAGAATTGTTGACCTCAAAGAAGCCATCGCTACCCAGACTGCTGTTCTGCATCAAGACTCAGATGCACTTGGACCAAGGATAGCAATGACTACCATAATCATGCTATTCTACAGCAACTTATGGAATGGCCTTATATTAGACACAGCAGTATCACTGTGCCTGATACACTGTAGTGTACAACCCACTTGTCATGTGTTAACCCTTTTTTTGAAAATACTTTTTTTAAATCAATAAACATGGATTTGCAAAACATAGAAATGACCGCAGAAGAAGACCAAACGGCCCATCAAGTCTGCCCAGCAAGCTATGCACTTTATCCATTTTTTTTCCCTTTTTCTCTCTCCCACCTGTTACTATTGGCTTCCAGTACCCTCCAGCCCTAATTCCCCTCCACCCACTTTAGAGAGCAGCTCTGTATCTGCATCCAAGTGACATCCAGCTCAATTAGGGGTAGCGACCGCTGTAACAAGCAGGCCACCCCCTTGCCCCACTCTTACCCACCCCTGTTTTTATTTTTTTGTTTTGTTTTATTTTTTTTTTTTGGAAATAGCAGCCCTCCATCCTTCTGCTCCGTGAAGGTGGAACACCAACTACTGGCCACTGGCATCCCGCTCCGTGAATGCCTCTGTGGCTACTGCCGCTCTGTGCAGTGTTTGAATGCCGCTGTGGCTAGTGCCGCTCCGTGCAGTGTTTGAATGCCTCCACTTTATTCATGCCCTCTAGACTTGATGGATCCACAGTGTTTATCCCACACCCCCCTTTGAAGTCGTTCACAGTTTTAGACTTCACCACTTCCTCCGGAAGGGCATTCCAGGCATCCACCACCCTTTCCGTGAAGAAATACTTCCTGACATTGGTTCTTAGTCTTCCAAAAGGAGGTCTAAAGTGTATGTAGAGAGCTCGGAGTCTATTCTAAAAAGGAGCATACCAATTAACAGTCAGGCTGATACAGAAAAACGCGCGGGAGAGCCGGCAAGCGCCCGCTCTCCCGGCGCGCGCACAGGCCACTCTTCTGGGCGCGTGATTCAGGAGGGTGGCCTATGCAAATTAGGGACTGCGGTAAAAGGAGGCGCTAGGGACACTAGCGCGTCCCTAGTGCCTCCTTTTTGACAGCCGCGGCGGCTGTCAGCGGGTTTAACAGCCGATGCTCAATTTTTCCGGCATTGGTTCTCGAGCCCGCTGACAGATACAGGTTCGGAAAACGGACGCCGGCATAATTGAGCGTCTGTCTTCTGACCCGTGGGCCGATTTTTACTTTTTTTTTTTTTAAACTTTTGGGGCCTTCGACTTAATATCGCTATGATATTAAGTTGGAGGGCGTACAGAAAAGCAGTTTTTTCTGCTTTTCTGTACACTTCCCCGGTGCCGGCCGAAATTAACGCCAGCCTTTGGGCAGGCGTTAATTTCTGAAAGTAAAATGTGCGGCTTGACTGCACGTTTTACTTTCTGTATCGCGCAGGAATAACTAATAGGGCCATCAACATGCATTTGCATGTTGCGGCCACTATTAGTTTCAGGGGGGGGGGGGGGGTTGGCCACGCATTTTTGACGCTGTATAAGGGGTAAAGCTAGCGCGTCAAACGCACGTCCAAACCCAGGCTAATAGTGCGCTCCACCGGAGCGCACTGTACTGTATCAGCCTGTAAGTGGGTAAAGAGACATGTTTAGTTGGGTTATAGCTCCCCCATGTGAGAGAGTTGATTGGTGGAATTCTGACCTATAAAAATCCAAGTCACCATTTTATAGGTGTGGATTTTGGTTGCCCTTTTCAGAGGCAGCATGCTTTCTTGCTTGATCTTTGCTTTTGTTTTGGCTTTCTTGGAAAGAGACCTGGGGTATGGACTAGAAGAAAAGCTGCCTTTCTCCCATTTAAAAAACTCCAGCTTTTAACACTTTTTTGTTTGGAGAAAGGAATTCTATCCATCCTTCTTTCTTCATTTTACGTTACCTTTTGGAAGCTAATTAATTTTTACCTGGGAGGGAACTGGGAGAGGCCCCACTATGTCACTGCGCGTATTTTTCTAATATCCCCCCCCCCTCATGGAGCAGGCCACCCCTCCGCACATGCGTGCATGGACATGAAAATCGGGCGTGCATCTGTATGCGGGATCCGTATTTTATAACATGTGCGCATGTTATAAAATCAGCGTGTCCATGTGCTCATGCCGGGAACTGCGCGCACATGGACACGCGCGCTCCTTTTAAAATCAACCTCATACACCTATGACAGACTTCCTCTGCACAAAAACCACAGAACTCTTATCATGAGATTACCTCCATCAAACTCCAAGAGCTTTTATTCTAACATTGTGACTCAGTTGTTTACACTTTCAAAAACAACAATGAAATTACTAGGTGATGCACTTAAGACAAATAGGAGACATGAATGTTTTTATTCAAAGCATATATTCTGGAATTCATTACCAGAGGATGTGGTAAAAGTTATTAGTGTAGCTGGGTTTAAAAAGGTTTAGACAAATTCCTGGAAGAAAAGTCCAGAAACTATTAAGATGGACTTGGAGAAATCCACTGCTTATCCCTGTGATAAGCAGCATGGAATTTATCAAATTTTGGGATTCTGCCAGGTATGTGACCTGGATTGGCTACTGTTAGAAACAGAATACTGGGCTTGATGGACCTTTGGTCTGACCCAGTATAGCAATTCTTATGTTCTTATGTTATTTAATATTTATTTTATGTCTATACTGATGCCTGCATTAAGCTCCCACCTATACTCAACCCTGTTCTACCATTACTTTTTCACATTTCTAGCAGACTAATTCCTAATACATACTTTACTTACGGCCACAATAATCTACCTAGTATCTTTTCTCTTTCTGCTTTTTCCTCTTTGTGATCATTAATCTTGTGATGACTGTAAACTGATACAAGAGCAATTGTAATTACCTCTAATTGTAAACCATCTTGTGACTATTTTTTTTGGGAAAAGGCTGAATATCAAACGTCTACAAGTGTTAGGTTCTTGTATAGTGTCACAGAGACACTGAACAACAGGCAATCCTGGTGGTGATAATGTGACATCACAAAATTCATAGGAGCCTGATAACTAAAAATAGTGTTGCACAGATCAATAAAATGATCTTTAAACATCATAAAAGAGAGTTTAGTAGAGATATTTGAAGACAATGATCTCCAAAACAAAACATGTTGGAAGGCATCCTTTCAAACTCAAATGCAAAGATTTAGGTTCAGTGTAATGCTTCCTAGTCTCTTTTTTATGGTGGTTGTGTTGAAACTTTTTAAGCAGCAGTACCACTTTCTTCCTGCTAAAAAAATAATTAAATAAATAAAACCAGCAAATAAGAACATAAGAAATTGCCATGCTGGGTCAGACCAAGGGTCCATCAATCCCAGCATCCTGTTTCCAACAGGGGCCAAACCAGGCCACAAGAACCTGGCAATTATCCAAACACTAAGAAGCTCCCATGCTACTGATGCAATTAATAGCAGTGGCTATTCCCTAAGTAAACTTGATTAATAGACATTAATGGCCTTGTCCTCCAAGAACTTACCTTTTTTGAACCCAGCTACACTAAGGGCCGGATTTTAAAAGAGTTACGTGCATAAGCCTTTTAAAACCCCCCTGTGCGCGCCGAGCCTATTTTGCATAGGCTTGGCGGCTCGCGCAAGCCCCGGGGCTTCGCAAAGGGGTGTGTCGGGGGCGTGTCGGGTGGGTGGCACGATTTTCAGGGCATTCCGGATGTGTGTCGGGGGCATAGTCGAGGCCTCTGGACCAGCCCCCGGGTTGGGTGATGGTGCGCCAGCAGCCCGCTGGCGCGTGCAGAGTTAAGCCAGCCTCTGGCGGCATAACTTTAGCAACAGAGGTAGGGGGAAGGGAGGGGAAGGTGCGGGGGGGGGGGGGGAAGGAAAGTTTCCTCCGAGGCCTCGGAGGGAACGGGCAGCATGCGCAGGGCTCGGCGCGCGCATGTTGCACAAATGTGCACCCCCTTGTGCGCGCCGACCCCAGATTTTATAGAATAAGCGCATATCTTATAAAATCCAGCGTCCTTTTGTTCGCGCGCGCGTAGATTTATAAAATCTACCCCTAACTGCACTAACCACATCCTCTGGCAACAAATTCCAGAGCTTTATTGTGCATTGAGTGAAAAAGAATTTTCTCCAATTAGACTTAAATGTGCTACTTGCTAACTTCATGGAATGCCCCCATGTCCTTCTATTATTCGAAAGTGTAAATAACAGTCACATCTACTTGTTCAAGACCTCTCATGGTCTTAAAGACCTCTATCATATCCCCCCTCAGCCGTCTCTTCTCCAAGCTGAACAGCCCTAACCTCGTTAGCCTTTCCTTATAGGGGAGCTGTTCTATCCTCTTTATCATTTTGGTTGCCCTTCTCTGTACCTTCTCCATCGCAACTATATCTTTTTTGAGATGCAGCGACCAGAATTTTACAGAGTATTCAAGGTGTGGTCTCACCATGGAGCGATATAGAGGCATTATGACATTTTCCGTTTTATTAACCATTCCCTTCCTAATAATTCCTAATATTCTGTTTGCTTTTTTGACTGCTGCAGCACACTGAACCGACGATTTTAAAGTATTATCCACTATGATTCCTAGATCTTTTCCCTGGGTGGTAGCTCCTAATATGGAACCTAACATCGTGTAATTACAGCAAGGGTTATTTTTCCCTATATGCAACACCTTGCACTTGTCCACATTAAATTTCATCTGCCATTTGGATGACCAATCTTCCAGTCTTGCAAGGTCCTCCTGTAATGTATCACCTACAGTACCTAAATGTAATCTGTACCGAAAAAGTGTTAAAAGCAGAATATAAAAATCGAAATAAATAAATATTTTTCTTCTGAAAGAGCACACATAGGGCTGGATTTTAAAGGGGTTATGCGCATAAGTTATGTGCGCAACCCTCTTAAAAGGCCCCTGCGCGCGCCGAGCCTATTTAGCATAGGCTCGGCGGCACATGCAAGCCCAGGGACGCGCGTAAGTCCAGGGGCTTTGCAAAGGGGGCGTGTCAGGTGGGCGGCATGAATTTCTGGGTGGGGCGGGAGGCGTGTTGGGGGCGTGACGTCAGCCCGGGGGCATGGTTGAGGCCTCCGGACCAGCCCCCAGGTCGGGTGATTGCGCGCCAGCAGCCCGCTGGCGCGCGCAGATTTACACCTGCTTTCGACAGGCGTAAATCTGCCAACAAAGGTAGGGGGGTTTAGATAGGGCCGGGAGGGGGTGGGGGCGGTTAGGTAGGGGAAGAGAGGGGAAGGTGAGGGGAGGTGGAGGGAACAGGCAGTGCACGCCGGGCTCGGCACGCACAGGTTGCACAAATGTGCACGCCCTTGCATGCGCCGACCCCGGATTTTATAAGATATGCGCAGCTACGTACGTATCTTATAAAATCCAGCGTACTCTTGTTCACGCCTGGTGCACGAACAAAAGTACGCGCGTGCGTAAATTTATAAAATCTACCCCATAATTGGCAGCTTGGCTCTTGATGATTCAAAGGGAAGAAAAAATAGGAAGAGAGACACCTCTTACTCACACGTTATGGATTCCCATGAAATGTTAAGGGTTTACTTTCCACAGGTGTCTTCAAATAACAGGCAGTTAACACTGATTGCAGCTGGGGAGGTAGTTAAATAATTACAAAGTTAGCACTATGGATTATTATAAGGAATTCAAAAAATTCTAGTTTCAAAGTTAGTGAAATTTGGAGTTGGATTTTAGAATTGTATAACAAAAATTTGGAGGCAGGTAGTTTGGTAAAGTTTATGTACCAGGTAGTGATCATTTTAATGCCTAAGCAGATAAAAGGCCAGTTGTGCCTTTCTAATGATACGCCTATATTTCATTTGAATGTAGATTTAACATTTTTAAATAAGATAACAGCTGAAGGACTTCAAAAAATTATTAAAACTATTAGAGACTGGTTTTATAAAGCAGAGAATTTCACATCTGATCTGTGAGGAAACTGCCAAAAGAGAGAAATATGCCTTAATTAATATCACTTAACACCCAAAAGTGTTTGACAGGATACATAGGCAGTTTTGGGACCAGACTGTAGGGAAATTCTGATCTGATGTCAGATTTAGAGATTGGATAAACATAGAAACATGACGGTAGGAAATGACTATACTGCATTATCAAGTCTGCCCATCCATACCAACCGCTCAGCTCTACACAGTTCTTACCACTCCCCTCAGTGATCCCCTGTGCTTTATTACATTCTTTCTTTAATTCAGTTACTGTCCTTGTTCCACCACCTCCACTGAGAGACTGTTCCATGCATCCACCACTTTTCTCTGTAAAAAAATATTTCCTTAGATTACTCCTGAGTCCACCACCTTTCACCCTTATCCTTTCCATTTAAAGAGGTCCCGCCTCATTTTTCATTAAAACCTTGAAGGTATTTAAATGTCTCTCTCCTTTCTTGCCTTTACTGTAGGTTCTACATGTTTAAGTCTAAGTCTTTTCCCATGTGCTTTACAATGAAGACCATGACCATTTTAGTAGCCGCACTCTGAACTGACTCCATCTGGTTTATATCCTTTTTAACGTTCGGTCTCCAGAACTGTATGTATAGAGTATTTCAAATGAGGTCTTGTCAGAGATTTATACAGGGGCAATATCACCTCCCTTTCATCTGCTAACCATTCTACTCCCTATGCACCCAAGCATCTTTCTGCCGTCACCTTATCTACCTGTTTGGCTACTTGAGATCACCACATACGATCACCCCCGGATCCCGCTCTTATTTCATGAACAGAAGAATTTTACCCTCTATATACTGTACCACTTCCTTGGGTTCCTGCAGCCCAAATGCATGATCCTGCATGTTTGAGCATCAAATCTTAGCTGCCAGACTCTAGATCATTCAAGTTGCCGTAGATTCCTCATCATGTTTCCGCTCCTTCCTGGGTGTCCATCCTGTTTCACATTTGGGTATCATCCACAAAAAGGCAGACCTTTCCTTATAGTCCTTCCACAATATCGCTCACAAAAATACTGAAAAAAGAATCCCTATGGCATGCCACAAAGCACCAGTGGTCAGATCTTAATGAGATCCCATCTAGAGTTTTGAGTTTAGAATGAGCACCTGCAGGAATGTCCTGGTTAACCATTCATTTGATATTGTCTTTACCAATCAAATTAAGAAGTTCTGAAAAGGGAAAGGGAATACTGATAATGGGAACTGAAAATGAAACAGCTATCATATGCTGATCTTCTCTCAGTACTGCAAAATTTGCAAACATCATTTTGGGAAGTCCATTCTATAAGGCTTTTGGGGAAATATTTATTTAAAAAACATTTCTGTTCTGCCCAGAGCAGCTCACCATGCTATGCGGATCACAATATAAGGTAAAACAAATAACATAAAATTACAAAAATAAAACACCAAACAGCCAGCAATAAAACAGCAAAAAAAAACAACAAACAATTGTTCATACTACAATTAAAGTTAAAACATGAGAAATTATTAACCAGGAAGAGCAGCCTGAAACAAGAGCCTTCAGCTGATTATGAAAAATCTTTGTCAATGGCTCAAAGAGAGTCCAGCAAAATGTTTCATAAAGAGCAGCCAATAACAAAGAATGCTTGCTGCCGTGTTTCACAAGTCATGATGCTTTAAACTTAGGAATACTAAGTAAAAATTTTCCTTGAGACTACAGAGAGTGGATGGGCTCATAAGTTTTCAATAAAATCCAGAAATAATTTGGGCCTTCCTGTTTTAAATTTTTAAACATTAAAATCTTAAATTCAATGCACTGTTTGATCAGGAGCCAATGAAGTACTTTTAGTGTTGGGGTTATGTGATTACAGGGGCGCCCACTGAATAAGATGGGCTGCTGAATTTTGTAGAACCTGTAGGGCACGTATAGAAGACTGGGGGAGCTCGACATATAGGGAATTACAATAATCTATCACAATGAGTACAAATGCTTGTACCATTGTCCGAAATATCTGGGCAATCTTAACTGGGCAAAATTTGAGACCTTACATTTAAATGATGAATTCAGATCTTGGGAATGTTCTTTAGCTCGGTTCAATGAAAGCATTGACTAAACTTAAATACCTGAGAATATATTTGACAAGGTTTGTAATGCATGTTTGAAGCAAATGTAGATCCAGTTGTTAAACACACATGCCAGAGAGAATCTTGAAATAAAGATGGATGTGTCTTTTTCTTTACTAGGGAGAATATGATCAAAATATACTACAGGCACATTATCTTCTATACCTATCAGACATTTTAAAGAAGTGGAGAGGCTTTATACTAGGTTCCTATGGAAAAGAAAGCATTTTGAGCTAGATAGATCTCTACCATTCTGAAAAGACTTTGCCAAAATGTTTGTTGAGCTTGCCACTTATTTATTGGTATTTATATGCCACTGATGCTAAGGCCCGCAGCAGCTCACATAATACATAATAAAATGCAATGCATATCATAAACATTAAAACCAAGAAAAGTAAAAATACAGTGGGCTAAAATAATAAAACAGTAATAAAAGGATAAAAACACTGAATTAAAAAACTTTATAAATAAGAAGTCTCTGAAAAAGTCATTAGACATACACAGACCTATAATTTCATCTTAAATGAAGGATGATTTAAACAAAAACTTTTTTTTTTAAGTTTTAAATCATTTTGGGCATTCAGTTATCATAAGCTCATGAGGCCTAATGTGCCAGAGTAAATATGAAAAAAGACAGCAGGCCATTATAGGTGGAGTTGGAACAGAGTATTCTGCATTCTTATTTTTTAGTAGGTGTTTGACAGGTTGCAAAAGGAAGCGGCTATTATAACCCAGTTATCAAAGCCTTGCAGGGCATTTGGAAGATTGTCTATAAGATTTTAGACCTGTCTTTTTTTTTTTGTCTTTGGATGCACTACTTTGGAGAAATTCTGGCCTCAGTATTGCAGAAAACAGCCTTTTCTGGAAAGACTGTGATTCAGCAGGTATTAGATGTTTCAGATATATCGTTAACAAAGATAATCTTAAATTATTCTTGGAGTTACAGGAGGGATTTGGGTTGCCGAGGAGAAATTTCTGGAAATAAATCAGCAGCTCAGAGATTGCATGTGGAAAAATGTTACCTCAAAGGATTCTGGATTAAAACAGACTAGGATGTTTGAGGCTTTGGAAAACCCAGACGAAGGAAACTTTTCAAGCAGAATTAACCTTTTGAGAGGAGAGATGACTGTCAAGCTGAGGTGCACAATTTAATGAGAAAGAATTGGAGAAAATTTTTCCAAATGTTAAAACTATATTAGTGATCAGTTATAAATGTATTAATAGGTTATTCTGGTGCCCAGAAGATTGGTAGAATCTGTGAAACTTCCTAGGATTGTTGAAGGGGCTTGCATTTTTATATGGCAGGCTATGGTATTGTTCACAATTTCAAAGGTTTTGGAAGTCTGTGTTAATCTTTATGACTAGGTAACTGATTGTGAGATTCCCAAAAACTCAAAATGGATGCTGCTGGGAACTCACCCAAGAGATACAATTTTAGAAACTCAGGAAGGACAGTAATATAGAACTATCTTTAGCATTGTCAATTTTTAGAAACTGGAAGGAGATCCTGAGAAAAATACTTATTTTGGCTTCTTTTGAGAATCTGATGGCATAAATACAAAATAAGGGCCGGATTTTCAAAAGGTTACGTGCGCCGGGCCTATTTTAAAGGGCCCGGTGACGTGCGTAAAGCCCCAGAATGCGTGTAAGTCCCGGGGCGGTGTCAGGCTCCCAGCACAGCGGCCATATTTGCTGCTGTGCTGGGAATCGCTTGCCGGCAGTTGGCCGGCGCACACAATTTACTTCAGCCCCAGGGCTGAAGTAAGTTTGGAGATTAAAAAAAAAAAAAAAAAAAAAAGAAAAAAGAAAATGTAGGGGGAAAGGGCAGGGGAGGTAGGGGAAGGGAAGCTGGAGTGGGGGGGGGGGGGGGGGGGGGTAGGGAACAGGGGAAGGCTGCGTGGCTCGGTGCGTGCAAGGTGTCCAAGTAGAACCTTGCATTGTCATAAGGATAGGGTAGATCTGCCCTGACTGTAACATGAGAGTGGGTATGCATAATTGTCTGTCCTGTGTTTTATGCCATTGCTTTGGCAGTACCTTTATAAGAAAAAGATTTTAACATTGTTATGAAGCGACTGCAGAGTTAGCAATCTGTTATAGACTGACTGCTCGAGTAGCAATCTGTATGAAGAAGATGCTTGATGGGAGGAGCAATCTGTAGAGAAAGCTCTGTGTAGCGGGCTCCTGAAGAGGGAGGAGTCAGCAATCTTGTAGTGTCTCAGAAATCGTCTTGCTAAGGTGTAGCAATCTGTAACGAATCTGATATAGTTGTGGTGGATCCCTGGGCCGATGGCAGAAGAACGCGCTCTCGGGAGGATACCCCAAGAGGGACCACCAGCTAGGCTGGAGTATGGAGACAGACACACATTAGTTCTTTTATTAGACAGGTTATTAGAAACCACCAGAGGTGGCAGTAGTGAGCTGATATGCCCGGCAGGGCTGTAGTCCCTCAGGTACTGGAACAACGATCCCAGGATGGCTGAGCTGTTGAGAAACTGTAGAAAGTGAGTAGGCAGAGTTCATGAATAGAACTAGATGACAAAACTCACGCAAGGTCTCAAGTAAGCTTAGAAGCTGGAAAGGATTAGGCCCTCGAGGAGCGAGTACCTGGTTCCAGGGAAAGCTCTGAGAGAGCGATGGTAACTCACAGTTGTTTGTAGCAGTGATAGCTTCCAGGCAGTAGAGAATCTTCAGAGTGTTCAGGAACATGGGCCTTCGAGGAGCGAGTACCGGTTCCTATCTGTAATCTGAAAATAGAGAAAGAGCGAGGCCCCCGAGGAGCAGGTACCTCTGGTAAGTCCGAAGAGGCAGAGTAGCTTGGGAGTAAAGCCGAAGCAATCCCCTTGCTAACTCGGTTTGTTAGCGTTTTCAAAGACCTTTAAATATTGGAAGCAGATGACATCATCTCAGGGGGGACGCCCCTGAGGTTCGCGCCCTTGCTGGTACAAGAGTCGGGATGCGTGCGCGCACGCGCCCTAGGCATCAGGACAAGATGGCAGAGTTGCAGCATCGAGCCGGTCCGGGAACGCCGGAGACAGACGGCATGGAGACGCAGAGGTAGCCAGCCATCCATCAGACCCGGAGGGAGTCGCCACAGAGGTAAAGAGGGCGGAGTGAGGGCCGCAACAAACATGCAATGCCTTGACGTTTATTTCACATATATATTTTATACTTTGTGTATTGTTGCATTATTTAAATAAAAGTTTAAAAATAAAAACAAAATAAGTCTAGCTAATTGAACATAATCTGGGTGGAGGAAGAGAGAGGTTCTCAGAGTAAATTGTAATATTTCCTGAAAGTGGCCAGGGCATGTGTGGCATATCTGGTTCAGAGAATATCTAACTAAAATAAATAGCATCTGCTGGATGGATAAGAATGGGTGAGGGGGTAATGTGATAAAAGATGGGAGTGTAGTCTTATTGCATTGAAATATGTTTATTATTTTGGATTTGCTTGGTGTACTATTGTGGGATCTATGAATGTCAAAAGATGTCCTGATATATATTGGCAAGTTTGAGGCCAATTTTCAAAGGGTGTAGGCTGTTAGGCACCTAAATTAGCCCTTTTGAAATTTACTATGGCTGAATGCCTAAATTTAAGCTCCTAGTTTCATTAGGCCCCTAAATTTAGGAGCTTAAAAAATGGGTGGCTACAAAGAGAAGTGAGGATGAGGAAACAAAGTTAGGAGCTTAGCACTGATTTTCAGAATTAGGCACCTCATATATGAACCTAAATCTAGGCACATTAATAGCATGGCTACATTCTAGGATTCAAAATTATGTGATTTTTCAGCTGAAATCAGGCTCCTAAGTTCAACTAAAAATTGGTGCTTAACTTCAGAGCCCAGCTTTTGTTTTTTTGAGTATCAGCCCCTTTGTTTCCCCAATAAACATTTCCGTTTTAAAAAGTATAGTATAGTATCAAATAAAAACAATACCAACAAAAACACAATGCTAATATCTATAATTATATGGGAATAAAGACTAGAACTAGACAGGTATGATATTTATAACGATATTGAATATATTATTGAAATGTCTAAACAGTTTTTTACTTTTATCAAGGAGTACTCTGTGAAACTTGTTTACATTATGCTTGTACTCTGTCACACCACAGATCACAGAAGATTATGCTAAAATTTACACTGAACAAGAGACCTAAAACTTAACCACCAAATGGAATCTTTGCATCACATCTGTTTGGATCTCATGAGTTTTATTCATTTTACTTATATTAAGGCATTCACAGTTTTGATAAAAAAAAAAAAAAAAAAAAGTACTTCTAGGGCAATGGTTTTTAATCTTATTTTTGGGATTCACATACTTGGCCTTCTGAATATCAACAATTGTGGTTTAAGAATCACTGCTCCAGGGTGAAACAATACTTTAATTGCATCAAAGTGCCAACCATTTTATAATCAATATGTTTAGAAATAACTGTGTTGGAACACTTAATTTTAGATAAACAGTAATTCAGCATCAGTACAGTTAGCCATGACCCATCATCTACTGCTCTGTAAACTGTTTAGCACTCAGCTGCTGTACCATAGAGAATATCAACTGATAACAAAACGTGGATATGAAATATTAGGGGGAGGAGAAACCCCCTTCTTTTTAAGAAGCTATACAAAGTGTAAAAAGTATTATAATTTAAGGACGGAAATTCTCTGATGATACGCTCTACAGTCAGGCTGTCAGTTCACGTTAAGTCTGCTTCATAATATTGATTCAGTTTTTTTCTATTCAATTTCATTCGGCAAGGCCACCCAGAGTCTTCTAATTACTGCACACCAAAGCATTCCACTGAATTTAAAAGTCAAGTTTAATTTTCTTGCCAGCAAGGGGGGGTGAGTGGAGGGGAGAAAGAACTAGGCAAGATTCCCCTTGCATTAAAGAGAGAACGACAAAATCAGTGACCTGGATAACTGAAACTAGAGAATCACAGCCCTGCAACAGGTGCTATACAATAGACATCCATTTTGCTTTGCTCTTCATTCTAAAAACTTATTTAGTTTTGGTCCTTTCAGTAAGATGCAGCCTTTTTTGTTTTTCTAACAAACAGCAAGATACTTTTGATGGAACAGGCTGGCTCCCCCTAATTAATTTTCCACTTTGTATGACTGACATCTTCCACCTGAATTCTTCAATCCCTTAACAACTTCAAAAAAGGGAACTGTATAAAAAACAAAAACCAGTTTTCTCCATAGATAATCTGCAGTGCAATCATCGCTTATTGTGCAGAACTTCTGGTCTGATCACTGGGTATATTTCCTTTATAATTCAGTAGATGGGGTTTTAATCTAGTTCCCAAACAGATGCAATTTCCATACCATTAAAGAGATTCATAGTCAAAACAGAGCCATTATGCCATATCATCAACCAACATATTTCTTACTGCATTTTTTTTTTGTTTTACTAAATGGAAATGTCAAAGATAACAGTGCAAGACGTTATTCTAGTTCATCAGTTTAATGCAGCTTTTCAACTCTTAATTCATAAATTCAAATGCAATGTTTTATAGTGTTTAAACAAAAGTCCTTGCAAGGGAAAAAAAACTAAATGATAAACTAAACATTCTCTCTGTAATTCCTGGGGTTAGTTCCAAGTGTCAAACTCCTGACTGTTCTCTAAAGCCCTACTGGCTCTATGTGGGAGTTCTCTCATCAGAAAGAGTCTTGGGATAGGCCTAGCTGCCAAAGGAGTGCTCTAATGAGGAAGGAACAAAGAGTTCCTGGTATATAAAATCCCTTCCCTCCCTTTCCTCAAAAACTAGAAATTAACCTTGTGTTAAACACTAATTTCCATTTTGAGCCCTATGAAAAAGCATTTCATTCTGGCTGACATTCAGATTATCTCAATGAAAATCTGTTTTATACAAACTCAAATAATGACAGATCATTATCTTGGATTGGCTGTTTATTTCGATGTTAATACTTATCCACTATCTAGATGAAAGTAAAAGGAAAATTCTTTGGGAACAACCAGCGAGTGGGTGAAGTTTCATTTGGAAGAGCATAGGACTTGAAATGTTTTGTTCCCCCAATGATGCTCTTGGAGGTTATTCTCACAATCCCCCTAACGGGCAAGAAATCCTGCACCCATCTGATATTTAAGAGTGAGCCACAGAATGATGATGTTCTAATAATGCAAAGACAGAAACTTATTAGGTTTTTTGTTTTTTTTTTATTCAACCATAAACCAATAGGCACACCAGGTGGAACCCCCCCCCCCCCCCTGACAATTTCAGTCCTGCCTCAACTAGATATGGAGACCTTACAAGGGCAGGAATAACTTGGCAATACTAAACTATGCTAAATGACAACATTATCAAAATATTGATATTGCCATTGCCCCAACTCCCAGTATCACTTCCCCAATTATCATTATCCCTTCTGCTTTCTTGATCTATCTCCATGCCTTCAAATCAAGCTGAAGAAATGTCTCCTACGCCAATATGGTTTCTTCACCATCCCCAAAACAATGTACCTTTTCTCCTCTCATCTCTGTTCTTCTAGTCTCACTGAAGGGCCACGCACAGTTAAAGTTGTGCACACATTTTTTGTATGCACATTATTTACTACCAATGCAGCAAGGAGTTTTGCACAGAAACAGGCCGATGCAGTCATCTGGGCGTTAAACTGTGCGCTGGTTTTCAACACATATATTCAACGCCCAGATTATTATTATTGTTTTAACTCTCAATGCAGTAAGCTAATGAAATACAAATGCATCAGGAGTTTAAAAAAAAGCACATTTAGAGTAAAATATGCATTTGGCACAGGTCCAATGTACATTTTAACTCAGGGAGGGGGGAAGGCATCCCTGACAGGCCATAAGTGACAACAGCCACCACCACTAAGGTGGATAAATACTGATTATCCAGCTGACGCTGGTGAATGCTATTTAGCTGGATAAATAGTTATCCAGCTAAATAGCAGTGAATCGCACCAGATAAGTACTGATTTATCTGGCTATCTGGTAGAGGGTACAGCTTCCAGATAACTGGCTAAGTCAGGACTTATCTAGGTAACTAGTGGCAGCTGCTACTTAGCCAGAAAAGTTGTACTTATCCGTGGACATTTGTAAACTTTTTAAAACATTTTTTCCCCTTCTTAAAGGGTTTTAAGTGCCAATGCAGTTGCACTGGAAACTTAAATCCAGCTCTGACCTAGAGTTAAGTTTCCAGTGCAAAAGGGATAGAGACAGGATCGAAGCAATCCAAAAAAAGGCAATCAAATTGGTGTGAGGTCTGCATTGGAAAACGTATGAGATTATTTAGATTTTTTTTTTTTTAAATATTCTGCTTTTCGGCACTTCAAAGTTAATATCAAAGCGGGTTACATTCAGCTACTATAGGTATTTCCCTATCCTCACAGGGATTACAATCTAATTTTGTACCTGAGGCATTGGAAGGTAAAGTGACTTGCTCAGGTCACAAGGAGCGACAGTGGGATTTGATGAGACTGAATGACCTAAATATGTATACGCTGGAGGAGAGAAAGGACAGGGGAGAAATGATACAGACTTTTAAATATCTGAAATGTATTAAATGATGCACAAGAATTGCACCTTTTCCAATGGAAAGAAAGCTGAAGAACTAGGAAGTCATAATATGAAAGTTCAAGGGGGTAGACTGGAACAATATCAGGAAATATTTCTCCACAGAAAGAGCAGTGGATGCATGGAATGTCCTCCCAGAAGAGGTAGTGAATTCAAGAACAGTAATGGAATTCAAAAGGGCTTAGGATAAACACAGAGGATCCCTAAGGCTAAAGAATGGAAATATAGGAAAGGGGTAACCTGCCTGGAATAGCAATTACTAACCCCCACCAAAAAAAAAAAAAAAAAATCAAAACTTGCTGGGCAGACTGGATGGATGATTTGGGTCTTTTTCTGCCACTATTACTATGTTACTATGACAGGTAATATAATTCATACTAGTAAACTTTTAAATTGGTAATGAGGGGTCTGTTTTTAAGGGGGGATAATTTTATGGTGAAATATGATTGTTACATTGATTGTAATTTTTATACAGTATTTTAATTGTGAGTCGCTCTGGCCAGATCTGAAATCTGTTATGTAGTATATAATAAATAAACGAACATTGTTTAATTTTTAAAATAGTATTGAATTTTACAATATGCAATGAAGCACTATGCTTTGTCAAAAATATAAATGCAGCACTATATAAGAAATACTACATCACAAATGCTGAATAAAGAAATAAACAAAGACATATAGACTCCACATCCAAATTTAACAAAAGTGAGAAAGGCAGAAAATCTTAGGGAGAAGAAATAAGTCAAAATGGAAATATGCATGCTTAACATGTAGCTTACAGCTAATATTCTATGCCCTGTTAAGTAGACACTGGAACAGATGTCAAAAGCCTTCTGGATACCAAAAACCCTTTCAATTGGTCAGGAAAAAAGAACATAACAATCATTGTTTAATTTGATAACACACTTGCAAGGCTAGCGAAGCATAAAGGATCAACCTAAGGCAATGGCTTCTTCCCGAAGAGCAAGAATACTTCTACATTGTTCTTGTGTCACCTGAGCTAAATCGGGAAAAACCTATCTGACCATGGAATAATGAAAAAAATATTCCTAAAGTACTTCTGCATAACTTTACTCAGATCTTGAGAAGAAGTAAAGGAGACTATTAATGTATTACATTCAACTTCAACAGTGAAATTCTCTAAGAAATTAGCTAAATCATGCATTATAGATTGACAAACAGCAGGGGTACTTTTCGGAAAAAAACGATTAACTGAAGGTAATTGGTCAGGTTAAAAATTCAAAACTTCCAGAAAAGATTTTCTCAAAATCACATCCAGGCAGGCGCAGCAATGGTCGAGGCACAGAGAAGGCAGTGTTATGTTTTGTAAGGTTTGGGTGGACCCTTGGACACTGTGGCAGCTGACCACGCTCATGGGGGGGGGGGGGGGGGGGGGAGTCCTGTGAGGGGCCACAGGTCAGGCTCAGCTTAGGACACACAAACATAGATTATATCTTTATTTAGACAGTTTGTGAAGCCACCAGAGGTGGCGGTAGTGAGTAGAAGATGGAGCCCAGCTGGGCTAGTATTCCTCAGGGCGCTGGAACAGTGGTTCCTCCGGTAGCAGTGCTGTAGTGAAAAGAACTAAGAGAATGAGTACCATAAGACATTCACAGAGTCTCCAGTATGGAGAAGCCCCGAGATAGGGAGAGCTGGCCCTCGAGGAGAGAGTACCAGATCCCTGGGAGCAGAGACTCGTTGGTAAGTACTCACGTAGCAGTTCCACGTAGGAGATGGCACTGGCGGTGGAACGGAGGCAGGCCCTCGAGGAGCAAGTACCTGGTTCCAGGGAGACAGCTCTGAGGAGTAGATGGTAATAGTACTCACAGATGGTGTCTGTAGCAAATTCTTCCAAGTAGAAGAGGAGATGGACACAGGCAGCGAGTCAGGGAACATGGGCCCTCGAGGAGCGAGTACCAGTTCCTGATAGCGACCTGAAAGAAGCAGAGAGGCCCCTGAGGAGCGGGTACCCCGTTAACAGAAAAGAGTCCAATAGAAGTTGGAGGCAGAGTAGCTGGGTACAGAGAGCGAATCCCATCCGTAGGAAATCCTTTGCTAACTCAACGGCTAGCAATAAACAACAGGCTTAAATATCCAGGCAGCGTGATGTCATCACAGGGGGACGCCCCTGAGGTTCGCGCCATAGAGGAAATAAGAATGAGGGCCACACGGTGTGCGCGCACCCTAAGGTACCTGAGGAGCATGGCGGGAGGCAGCGCCCAAGATGGTCCGGGGACGCCGGAGAGGACGGCGGGCAGATGCCGCGGCAGCCAGACGTCCACAGGGAGCAGGAGTCGCCGCAGAAAAAGAAAGGTAGGCGGAGTGAAGCCGTCGGGCAGCAACGGTTGCAACAGGCAGGCGAAGCAATGGTCGAGGCACAGAGAAGGCAGGCGTGGTCAGGCGTTGCAGAGGTCAGGCTTGGAGAAGGCAGGCAAGGTCGGACGTAGCAGGGGTCAGGCTTGGAGAAGGCAGGCAAGGTTGGATGTAGAAGAGGTCGGCACCAGGACGTCAATCAAAGGACAGACAAGACAAACGAGGAAACAGGAACTTGGAGACAAACTGGAACACAGATCAAAGAAGCACGGAGGCAACGAGTACTCAGAACCAAATAGGGAACCGAGGAGACCTGTTGCAAAGGCAAAGCTTCAGTGCGAGGCCTGAGCATTTATACACTGAAGGATCTGATGTCAGCATCCGGGTCTGCGGCCAGGTTCCCACCGCGGGACCTTTAAAAGGTTTACTGATGCGCGTGCGCGCGCCTAGGGAGGGGCGCGGCGCTGCTGGCAGCGTCTCTCCGCGAACCCCGCGGAGAGGTCAGACGGATGGAGGCATCCTGGCTGGAAGACCCAGGAACTGGAGCAGGGCCGGAGGCGCAGGCGGGGAGCCCGAGGTCGGAGCTGGCGGCCCACTGCCGCAAGCGACAGGGAGCTGGAGCCTGGGAGTTGCTTAGAAAGGTGAGAGGACCATACCGCGGGGCTGCTGCGGGGCGGCGAGCGTAACAAGCCGGACAAATTCTGATTTGACCAAATCTTGAAAGTGGCACTTATCCGGACAATTTCTTACTTATCCTGCTAAGTAGTGGCAAAGTCGCTGCTTATCTGGATAAGTCTTAAAACACTGCTCATCCAGCTAAGTCAGATAGCCGGATAAGTATCAATTTGAAAGTTATCATCTAAAGTTTTTTGGCTTAGGAAGTTTCTTCCTGCTCCTTTTTGTTTACAACTTGTCTGGAACAAAGGCTGGGATCTGTTGCCATGAACCTTCATTCGCAAGTACCCCAGGATTTTTTTCCCCTATTTTATAAACCTTTTCCATCTTATCCAGCCTAGTCATCACCATGACAATCCTTGGACAGGGATCATGCAGCAGGGTTCCTTCTGAAGTTTGTATATTTGCAACTAGAAATTCTAAACCAAGATTTCCCCCTACACCTCATATTTTACTGTACTGCTGCTGTTTGCTTTGTTATTAAGGCCATAAAAATGCTGTCAGCATGAAAGCACTTCTCCCCTCCTCAATCTTCCTTGATTGACAGCGTTATCAACTAGCTCCATATTTTCGAGACAGATTGATGCAGTTCTGATTTTACCCCACAGCATGCACAGATTAATAGCTCTGCAGCAGAGCTATTAACAACTTCTTTTTTATTAGTTATTTTTAGTTCATGCAGGTGTATGGCGCTAAAGAATACTACTACTTCTGGTCAGCTATCAGCTGCTTCCAACAAACCTCAGAATAGCTAAACTTCATGAATGTGATGAGTTGATAAGACCTTAAGATAAAAAATGTGTCAAGATGTACAATTTGGTTTTGATGATTACTGCACTCAAAAGGTCTAAATTTAGCTGTTACTATAAATGCAATATTAGATTCTTATCCTGTTGAAAGCTATATCCTTCTGCTCAGAATCTCTGTATCAAAATGCCTGAGAGTACATTTCCTTTCAAACTTGACAGATTTAAATGAACACTGGAACAGTGCCTCTTACAAAATACAGATCTATTTTTTTTCTCCCCAGATACCACCAATTGAAATTGGATGCAACACCATCTGGCATTCAGCCATCTACAGATTTAGCTCTTATTTTAAAAAATGTCCCAGGGACTTGTTGAAAGTCACTGGCTGTCAAGAAATGTTAGAGAAAACAATGCCTTCAAGTTTACTTTTCTTTAAAATGTCATCTAACAGGCTCTTAGACCACACAAAACATCACTTTCCTGTCCAAAGCAGAAGATATCTTTTATATGACTTGACAGGTGTTTTTATATCTTACTGTTCATTAAGCCATATGAACTCACAGAATAAAACAATTCTATGCTTATAAATAAGCAACATTGAACAATTTAATTTAGTTTATGCAATGGTAGCTATGAACGCTAAGGAAATATTTATAAAAACTATATTGGGAAAACAGAGTTATGATTCTTCTTAGTCAATACCCTTTCTATGGACAGTAAAAATAATATGGTCACACTTTATCATTATGATTTTAAATAATAAAAACTTGGAGGCCAAAGTGGTTTACTTAACAACTTTCAGCTGAAGGAGCTTTTGAAATGTTTAAGATAGCTGCCTGTATGCTTTCAATCAGGAAAATTAATGCTAAAAGCAAATTGGCAACTGCTGACAACATAGTGGATTGTGTTGTTGAGAGATTCTTTGTGTGCATCTAAATAATTGTACCAAGTACTGTGTGAGAAACAGACGAAGGTTACCTAAGCTCAGAGCCTGCAGACACAGCTTAATGGATCATAATTCATAATAGAAACATGAAACTTTTACAAATAGAAGGGATATGTCCTGGCCAAAAGAATATTTGTGAGTAATAGTATCATAGCAGGTCAAGCATGTCACAATGCAGAATTACAATTACCCCACACAAAGAATGGCATTTTAAATAGTGGGTCACAAGAATTTGTTGTGAAAATGTAAAATAAGACAATCAAGATGAACTGTGAAAAATTAATGTCAGCTCGGCTTTCACTCAGGCTTTGTTTAATATTAGGAGGTGGGGGATTGATTTAGATTCCTTTTTTTTTTTTTTTTAAAGGACTGAATCAGGGTAATTTAGTGGTGGCTGTGGAAAATGCATCATTGATACAACTGAACTGAACAGATGTAGGCTGGTTAGCTGCTTTCAAGTACCCTGCAAGTCGAAACACATTCCTTATGTCTATCCAAACAGGTCTAGTAAGTAGAGTTTTTGTGTCTTGTATACGACTCAAAGTGCTTCAGACCAGCTGCACCTAGTTCTGTGAAGAGCTGCATGTTTTACAATTTAAAATAAAAGCAGAAAGGAAACTATGTAACTAAACAGTGACATTTCACCAAGGCACAGTCAACACTTAGTTGGAATTACAAGGCATCTCAAGAAGACCACAAATCTCAACACTTTGTCCATGCTGTTGTAATGTATATTCTGGATATCATTTTAAGATTTTTTTTCAAGGATAAACAGAATCAGGCTGGGGATTTTTGAAGTAAAAGTTTTAACAAGTTTCTCTGGAAAACTAAAACATATTGATGCAACACTTCTCAGTGTGAAAGTATATTTGAAATAAGCTATAAAAGTTCCAACTCAGTTTGTTTTAGAATTATCTGGTTCTTTCCCACTTATATTTTAATACAAAACAATACAAATTTTTGTGGTGAAAATGTTAAATCATTCACATGCATCGTTAAGGATATGAACATTTTATTTAAGAAATTTCCTATTTAAGCATCACTTTGTGTCAAACATATTTCCTAATACAAATCTAGGCCAGAAAATTAGATTCCATTGTAGTACTAGAAAAAAAAAATTCAATCAGAAGGGTATTCTAGTATCAGCATGGTACTGGATTTATATGTTAGTAAATGAAAAAAATGAAACATGCTACAACTGAAGGACATACACGTCGCACTGCATATTTATCAAGATAGAATGCAAAATCAAATTCTGTTCATCTGTTAAATACCACCAGAATTATTTTCTTCTACCATATGCATTAAAAATGCGATCTATAATGCTCAGTAACTACTTCCACGGAGGAACAGCACCGGTTTTCCTCATCCTTCCAAACAGAGAATCAACAATCTAGATAGGGGAAACACTGCAGGAAGTGTTAGAAGACCTATGGCAAAGATAAGAGATCGGCTCCTTTGTAGCTTGCTTGACAAATCCACCTAAATTGGGTTCCCCCGGAAAATAAGAGATAAAAGTAATCCTCCGAGGATCAAAGTGAAAGGGGAGTCCATACGCTCGCTTTACCTCCGTCTCCTTTGCAGAGTTGTTTACTGCCCGCACTTCCACAGCACAGTTCGCTCTCTTGACCGTGAGGTAAAAGGGGTAATCCTTGGCCACCATGGCGGCTGCTGAAGCAACCGATTCGGGAGTCACAGCTGACTCGATGGGAGTGCAAAATTCATTGGTGGAGCTGCCTCTCTCCTCCACGGTGCTTTAGCACATCGGCCGTATGAGCAAAGCTCCCTCTGGCTGCATTACCCACAGCGCAACTTCAGCCCAGTGCCGGCAGAGCTCCTGCAAAGCTTCTGGTGTCAGCAAGTGTAACTCAACCCCCACTCATTCCAGAAAGCCCGCCCACCGGCCCAGGGTAGAGAGGACAAAGAGGGGGTGGATTACGTAGCAGGATGGGCGGGAAGGAGTGCATTATTCAAACTCTCAGGTTTGGCTGCCGGTGGAAAATAATTCAAGCAAATTATACTATTTTGAGAAGAACAAGTTTACTCCTCGGTTTTCCTAGTATTACTCACTATTTAAAACTGTGAACATAAAAGCTCCTCAGATGATTTTTCACATCTGAGATTGTCTCATGCTTAATTGAAGACGCCTGTCAAAAGTAAGAGCATAAAGGCAATAAAGTGCACTCAGCCTAGCGCTCAGGTTAACCCGCAGTTGGACGTGCGTTTTTGGACGCGCTAGACTACCATCGGATGAAATGTGGGGATTAGCAAGCCCAAAATGCATGTCCAAACAAAAACATAGCTAATAGCGCTCATCACATGTAAATGCCATGTTGACAGGGGCGGATTCCTGATGACGACTGGCCCGGGGATTCACCGCCCAGGCCGGCCCAGGAGATACCATGCGGTCTGCCGAGCGCGGCTCTGTCACAGCCATGCTCGGCAGACCACGTGACTAGAGCAACCAGCCCACCGGGGGATGCCCGATCCCCCGATAGGCCAATCCGCCCCACATGTTGATGAGGCTATTAACTATTACCCCCAGAACAAAAAATCGCCGTGCGCCCAACACACACTTTTTAACATAGCAAATTTAACATGAGCCCCAAATCTGGTGTAAAATCTTGCTGCGTGTCAGCTCAACTAAAAAAACAAAAAATATTGTTTTTCTGTTGATCCTCCTACTTACTATAGTCACCAGACTAAGATCTACTCCTTGCAATGAATAAAAATTAAAAAGGAAAGGCTTGTTGAAAAAAAAAAATGTTTTTTTTGGGTGCACAATATACATCTTCCAGGATTTTATATTATGTGTGTGTATATTGTGCCAGTAAATTACTGAGGCAACATCATATGGACATTCGTACTGCGCATCCGTTTTCCTAACCCGTGCACAGCCATGTCTCCTGGGCGCCCGATGCTTTTGAGCACTAGGGACGCACAATTTATCCCCAGCGTGTCCTTTTTTAGCACAGCAGCTCATTAGAATATTGCATCGCTTGGATGTGCACACATTGATAAATGTGTGCACATCCAAGCGATGCTTCTCAGTCCATGGGGAGAAAGTGCAATGTTTCCATAGTGGGGCCTCGATGGCACACTGGTCATGCCATTCATCTGGGCTTGGTACAGCACACCATTCTTGGGCTCACTCTTCAGCATCCCCTAGCGTGGCTTAGTGTGTTTACAGTGGCAGCCAGGTGGGGCCTGAGCTCCTTGCCTTTCGCCTTGCTCACTGGGGCCAACACCACATGCCGTCTACAGACTAGCTCCTCAGCTGACTGCTGCACCGACAGAGAGTGCTATTTGAAACAAGTAAGCATGACGTGGACAACCACACTGGCTATTTTATATATATTGGGTCAAATTTTAAATCACCCATGCGCGTGCAGCACTCAATTTAGAAGGGGCCCAGCCGGGCGCATAACCCTCGTTAGTGCACAAGAGCCGGGCCTCATCGAAGGGGTGGACCTGGGGGCGGGCTGGGACAGCGCCATTGATCGCTGTCCCGGCTGCTGGCGCACGCAACTTACTTCAGCTGGGAAGCTGAAGTAATTTGAGAGATAAAGAAGAAAAAGGGGAAAAAGTTAGGATTTAGGGGTTGGGGAGGAGAGAGGAGAGGGAAGGGGAAGGGAAATGGTTAGGGTAGGGACGTTCCCTCCCAGTCTGCTCCTTAAAATAC
Source organism: Rhinatrema bivittatum (assembly GCF_901001135.1). Lineage (NCBI taxonomy): Eukaryota > Metazoa > Chordata > Amphibia > Gymnophiona > Rhinatrematidae > Rhinatrema > Rhinatrema bivittatum. The sequence continues at coordinate 380,676,206 of NC_042618.1, forward strand.
GCGCGGCCCACATATTTTATAACATGTGCGCAGCCACGCACATGCCAGAGGCAGGCGTAACCTGTGTACGCCGGCCGATTGCCAGCTCGCGATCCCCCAGCACAGGAGTCCTCGGCCATGCCCCCTGCCCCGCCCCCCACACCCACGGGCCATCCGCCCCTTCAGAAAAGCCCCGGGACGTACACGCGTCCCAGGGCTTTATGCATGCCGCCAGGACTTTTGAAAATAGGCCTGGCACGCTTAAATCCAGCTGGATTTACGTGTGTAGGGTTTTTAAAATCTGCCCCACTATTTTTATCATCAATCATCAATTAGTTAACTGAGACACAAAAAAATAAATAAAGTGACTTGCTTATGGTCAGACAAACTACAAATTTTGTTTTAAATTTTGCTATCAGTTTGTGGTACTTGTTATGGAAGGCAGATTATTATTTTATTCATGATAGAGGAAAAGAATCAAAGAACCCAAGAAAGAGATCTAGGCGTCATATGGATAACACATTGAAATCGTCGGTTCAGTGTGCTGCGGCAGTCAAAAAAGCAAACAGAATGTTGGGAATTATTAGAAAGGGAATGGTGAATAAAACGGAAAATGTCATAATGCCTCTGTATCACTCCATGGTGAGACCGCACCTTGAATACTGTGTACAATTCTGGTCGCCGCATCTCAAAAAAGATATACTTGCGATGGTACAGAGAAGGGCTACCAAAATGATAAGGGGAATGGAACAGCTCCCCTATGAGGAAAGACTAAAGAGGTTAGGACTTTTCAGCTTGGAGAAGAGACGGCTGAGGGGGGATATGATAGAGGTGATTAAAATCATGAGAGGTCTCGAACAGGTAGATGTGAATCAGTTATTTACTCTTTCGGATAATAGAAAGACTAGGGGGCACTCCATGAAGTTAGCATGGGGCACATTTAAAACTAATCAGAGAAAGTTCTTTTTTACTCAACGCACAATTAAACTCTGGAATTTGTTGCCAGAGGATGTGGTTAGTGCAGTTAGTATAGCTGTGTTTAAAAAAGGATTGGATAGGTTCTTGGAGGAAAAGTCCATTACCTGCTATTAATTAAGTTGACTTAGAAAATAGCCACTGCTATTACTAGCAACGGTAACATGGAATAGACTTAGTGTTTGGGTAATTGCCAGGTTCTTATGGCCTGGATTGGCCACTGTTGGAAACAGGATGCTGGGCTTGATTTACCCTTGGTCTGACCCAGTATGGCATGTTCTTATGTTCTAACCCAATTCTGATGTGTTCACACAGCAAAGTGGTGCCTGATCTCCTTTTTGATGCTCACCAGGGAAAGAGAGGGGATAGAGCAGCTTCCTCTCAAGGAGGAGCAAACACAGTAACATAGTCAATGATGTCAAAAACCAAAATGGTCTACCCTGTCTGTCCAATTTAAATTCTTCTATGTTGGATAGATGAGCTTATAAATGCTCTATGCAATCCAGCACCAATTTCCATGCCCCTTCCACCTCATGTATTTCTTGACTTCAACCATTTTCCTAGCACCGCCCTCCATATTTGTCCCAAGCGTGCCCAAAATCTGCCAAAATGATAGCCTTCACCACCTCCCTCTGGTAGCCATTTCAGGCCTTGCCTTCTTCAACTTTGATTCTTGTAAGACCAATATTTAAGCCAACAGCCAAGCTTATTACCAAGTTTTGTAACAATCCATGCAGCCACCAAGGTTAGTGAGTCTGTTGTAAAAAAATAAATGAAATTAAAATTCCACCGCCCCCCATGCTCATTGAAGTTTGGGTTTTATCCACAGTCCCTGCGTGCAGGTCACTCCAGATTTCGTGGAAGCCAGATTCTATTGTATCACTGGCTGTTTAGGGTTGTAATCTGTACTGTGCAGATTACCCCCATGCTTTCTTGGAGGCCCAATGCAAACCACTGCTATTCATGGCAGTAACTGTCTCTGGGTGCAGGTTGCCCCAGTGCTTCATTATCACGCACTTTGCCACTTATCCCACTTTTTAAAAATTATGTTACCATTTTTTTCTCTGCCTTCTCCTCCAGAAGTCCATTTCACGCATGCATCACGCTTTCAATGAAGACAAATTTTTAGGTTTTGTTCCTGAGTTTACTCTCCTGTAGTCTCATACTGTGACCTCTTGTTCTATAGCATTCTTTTCTCTGATAAACGATTGCTTCTTGAGCCTAATTTATACCTTTAAGGTATTTAAATAGCTTTATAATATCCCCATCTCTTTTTTTCCTCTAGAGTGTAGAAATTTGCATAGAATGGAGGCAGTGCATGCAAATCTATCTCATGCAAATGTGCCACCCCCCCCCCTTTGTCCTGACTATGAATTACCCCTATACTTGGGGTAGGGAGTACCACATGAGAAACTATATTTACCAATATGATTTATCTTCAGCTTCGTAGCCTGAGTGGGTGATGAGACAGGGTCCCAGTCACCTCAATATCACAATCCTGGGCCCTTCCCAAATCATTTCTCACTTGTGGCACCACAGACCAGGTAAAACCATCACCCCAGAATAAAACAGTAATTAACCCTTTTACTAGTATTGTGTAAGACAGTAAATCCAACCAGAACATTAAATGGGAAAAGCACAATAGTGAAGTATAATATAAATTTGCAGTTTTATTTTAAATCAAGCAATGTAGAAATAACACTGGTATGGCCTGTTAGCCAGGGCAACCAACATATACGGATAGAAAAAAATAAGGAATGCTAATAGAGAAAGGTTAGGGGGGAGCAGTGAAGTACACAGCTTTCAAAAATTGTCTTTACCCGTAAGTACTAAAAAAAAAAAAAAAGGAGGGGGGGGGGGGGGGGAGCAGATCCATCCCATGTCACCACTTTGTAAAGGGTGCACCCCATCTCAAACACAAAACTGTGTGAAAAAAATATAATCAAGAAAATTAGAAGTCCCTCTTGATGGTAGTGCTGGCTAGATGACAAACCAAATAGATTAACACTGCAGTGTGTGAAAGATCTCTCTCTCCTTGGGAGATTCCCCAAATGGTTTACTTAGTACTAAACAGAGAGCGGGCCTGGTTTCTTACAGAAAGGCCACGGTCCACCAGTTTTTTTTTCCTGAAGGGTTTATGCTTAACTTTTCAGCTGAAGTCATAGCAGTTAAGATGTAATACTGAATTTGTGATAAAAGGCAAGGAAATAAATCTTCTCCTTCCTATGTGCAAAGTTTAGATTTATTAACTCAGTCTTTTAGGAGGGTGATCCAACCATGTGCTCCTAGGCCTGGATCTCTCTGAAAATAAGTCTCTCAATTCCTGGCTTCTCTAGCACTTGTTAGGATTTTACATGTAGCTCAACTACTGTATGAAACAAGAACAGCTGTCTGTCTCTCTATTTCCTCAGACTTCAGTCTCTGCCTCTAGATAATCAACTCTTCAGGAAAAGAACTGATTGCAGGGCTGCCAAATGCATTCCTCTCTTCCTGGCTTCAACTCCTGGTCATTCCCACCCAGCACACAGACAGCCAAATAGCCAAATTGTGCCTTTTCTACCTTAAATGGTCTCCCAGAATTCTTTTGGCTTTCCCCTCTGCTGGTTAGGTAGAGCTGTTCTCTCTGGGCTGGTTCTTGCAGAACATTTATCATTCACAGAAGAGCACACAGGGTTTATTTTTGACGTATTTTTATATTCCTTCACCTTTAACAGTTACAATACACCTCACTCAGATCCACACGCAGCTCAGTCCATATGTTAAGCTCTTGGGGCAGGAACCTGATTTATAGTAGCTTGCTACACAATTATTGTGGATATCCTGAAAACTAGGCCTGTCTGTGGCTCTTGACCACAGTTGGACACCCCTGAACTAAAGGTTTCTCTGTTCTTTATGACTACTGTCATTTCTGTTCCTCTGAATCTGCAGATTATACCAAAGATACCACAGATTCAGTCATATTTCCATTTAGTCATCTCTACTGAGGCACTATCTAGCTTCTGCATAATACACATTTTAATATATCGCAGCATTAATTCTATGTGGTGTCATCTCACAGTGCAAAAAAAATGCTTGCACTATTTGGTGATTGTAAAGTGTTTTGGGATGTGTTTCATGAAAGTTGCTATACAAACTAAAATATTGCATTGAATTTTACAAGCATATCCATTTTTTTTATTGTTTTTAAATTAAAAGGAATTCCAGAATACAAAGATCTCCTTTATACTCTACAAAGTGCATTGCTCTTTAAGCCATGGTGTTGCCACCAAATGTGGAATATGAGATCTAACAAGCAGGTTTGCACTCCCTGCCCTCTGGCATTTCCCTCCTCAAGAGAAAATGTCTGCCTTTCATAGTCTTTTCTTTTAATGCAAAACAACTTTAAAAATTTGGGGGGACAGGAATAGAGACAGAGTGTTAGATTAAAAGAACTACTACTTTCTACCTAGCATAGATAAAAATGACATTCAGAGTACAGCATTATGTGTAAGTAAGAGTGTCTCCTTTTTAAAGGCAGAACTTATTAAAAGCTCAGTAAGGCTGAAAGGACAAATGTTTCTAATCACTTGCACAGCAGTCAGTACTGAGTGAAGGTGACATGGTACTCTCATTTCAGCAAGAGCTAATCTAATCCCCTCACACCCTCAGAACAAAAACACATCAACAAAACACAGCAACCTACATAAGAATTATCCGTATTCATCAAGTTGTACCTTAGTCTGTTTTTATTATAATACTACATAGAAATATGTATGTAATAGTAAATATTCTGAACCTACATACTGCAACAGTACTTTTCCTAAACCAACACATCTTCAGTGAGAATATAGAGCTGTTCAGATAATAATGCAAAATATTCTAGAAAAATAGAAAATGCCTCTTTTAAAAACATTAAAGAATATACCAGGTAGCTGTCATAACTGCTTGGATTTCTTTGTAAAGTGATCTTATTTCATAAATAAAAACAGCTACAAAAATTCCAAATTCCATCATTTTACTGAAAGCGAACGCTGAGAGTTCGTAGACTTTCATTGAAGAATGTAGCCAAATTTAATTGCTCGCTTACATTGTCAAACAGCTAAAATTTTTATCTTATGTTTGCCTCGACCAGAAAAAATACCATCAGCTCAGATGAGTGAACAAACAGCATTTTAAAAGAAACTATAAAACCCCCTATTGGCACAAGGTTGTGGAAACCATTCCAAGGTAATTAGAGTTGGACTGGAAAATGCAAAGAGGAGGAAAATCCTCTGAAACAGGAAAGCAACAAGTTTTGAAACTCCAGTTGAAAGTGAACACATAAAAGAGGGATGAATTTTGCCTAAGGAACATGTATAGCCAGCTTTACTATTTTTTGGTGTCTGCCAAGGCATTCGGCTGCCTCTGGGCAGAAACAAAGCTACTGTGATTAAACAAATATTTTTAAAACCACTACATTCAACCGTTGATTTATTATCTTCCAATTATGTTGGTATTCTGGCAGTTTAGGTCATGAAATAAAAAATATTTTTATTCTTCATGGAGTGCAGCTTTATAAAAACTGTGGATTCTTTTTTTTTTCATGATGGAAAAAAATATTGAAACACATTACGGTCACCTCCACCAGGTGCTGCAAAGTGCTGCAAGTGTCATGAAATTTAGAAGTAGGAGATGTAAAAGAGAGAAAATGGATGATTTGTTTCCAGACTATCTGTGGTGAGGCATGCTCAGCACATAGGCTAGTGCTGCTGCTTGGACTTGGTTCTAGTTAGTTTTCTACTATTTTGTTGGACTTGTTAGTTTTAAGGGTTTTTTTTGTTTGTTTGTTTTTAATTTTGCTGATAACAGATCTTTCTATCTGTTCCTTCTTCCCTGTGTTTTGTTTTTTTTATTCAGAGATTTCCTGGTCCCTTTCCTCCCAAAGAGCTGACCAACGCTTGTGCACACATAGCACCAGGATACCAATTAAACTCTGGTTTGCCACTCTATCCCATGTCTCCCCACCCCATGTCACAGGAAGTGCATGTAGCATTAACCTCACTCCCCCACTCCACATGACCTCACCATTGCATAGCGATGAATGTCAGCTCCCTTTCTTCATCAGCATTAATAAGAGCCACAGGAAGAGCTGAGATTTGTTGCCTGAGGTATGGACTTGCCCAGAAACAAACCATCACTATATTCACCATTGGCAAAATTGAGCCCAAGCGCAGACTGGGAGAGGATGGAAGAATCATGGCAGCTCCCAGGAAATCTTGAAAAATTCAGAATTTTTAAAATGTGCATTGCACATAATCTGGTCATTTAAGGAGTGGAAGTGCCGTCAATGGCGGATCACCATCTCACAATCAGACGAAAGGGTGAGAGCAACATAGGTGCAATCTATCGCACCCATCACATTCAGCATACCAGCAATATCATATCACCCATGCCTTTTCTCATGCAGTTACATTTGCTGCTCCAGATATTGGATATAGTCCTCATGTGTTTTGTCATTGTCTGTAGTACTTGGCTAAACTGTTTTGTAAATGATGACTGCTCCATTCTGCCCACTCCAAAATAAAGTTGGGATAAACTTCCACTGGCCAGAAAATATAATGCACTGAGCAGATTCACCAACCCAGGTATAGCATGGCTTTGAGCCACGAGGTGTCTATATCACTATGAAGGTCTTAGTAAAGGGATAAAATTGCCCTCAAGCTCAAAAGATATCTGCATATACCACATCCATCTCTGGCAATCTGAGGAGTGTCACCCATAGTTGAAATATACGCTGTTTATAGGATTATGGCTCCAGCCTGAACTGCATGATCTTCTCTCCTTCTCTCCATTGTTCCCTTGGCACTTTGTTCTTCTATCCTTTCTCTCTTTCAGGGCGATACAGAACAGTGCACTCGACTGAGCGCACCCGTTCAGTCCTCATTTGGCCGCGCATTTTAGACACGCTATTATTACCCCTTATACTGTAAGGGGTAATAGCGCATGGAAAACACGCGGCTAACCCCCCTGAAACTAATAGCGCTCATCAAATGCAAATGCATGTTGATGAGCCTATTAGTTATTCCCCCAGAATACTGAAAGTAAAATGTGTGGCCAAGGGCAGGTGTTAACTTGAAAGCACCAGGAAAGCACCAGGAAAATGTTCAGAAAAGCAGAAAAAACTGCTTTTCTGTACACTGTCCGACTTAATATCATAGCGGCACCAAAAAAAAAAAAAAAATCTGCCTGCCGTTAGATGGGTTTGAAAACAGACGCTCAATTCTGCCATCGTCCATTTTCCGAACCCGTTGCTGTCAGCGGGTTTGAAAACTGATGCCTGTAAAATTAAGCGTTGGTTGTTGGACCCACTGACAGCCACTGCTTCCGCTAATAAGGAGGTGCTAGGTTCGCACTAGTGTCCCTAGCGCCTCCTTATTAGCGCGTGGCCTAATTTGAATACAAAATCGTGCGCCCAGGAGAGGTGCCTGAGCGCGTGTCGGGAGAGCGAGCGCTCAACTCAGAGCGCCGGCTCTCCTGCATGTTTTATTGCATCGGCCTGTTTGTTCTCTAGCTCTCCTTATCCTCATTTGAACATGCAAGAGATAGCTGAGCAGAATTAAAAAACCACAATCCTGCATGAGAAAATGCCAAAGAATCCTTCACCAGCATTAGCAGCTAAATTGTGTGTTAACTTACTCCACATCTGAACTGGAGCTAATTTCTCAGTATTAAAAAACTAAGCATTAAGCTGTTCGGTTTTGTGTGCTTTTCTCTGCATAGGAGTGTAATGACTAATGTCTCCACTTACATTGGATTTACATGTGTGGATGCTATCCTATATGCATGCAAAAGTCTTCCCTGAATTGTGTGTACCTTGTATGTACAAAAATATGCACTTACATTTGGGTGCTGCATTGTGCATACAACACTATCCTCTTTACTGCACCGACCTTTAGGCTGTAAATATTCTATGGCAGGGACTCATTGTACCTATATGTAATTAATTGTAAAGTGCCCTGATTTAGGATACCATATAAATAAATGCTAAAATAATAGTAATAAATACATAAATGCCTTTAATTCACTTCCCATGCCCTTAGACACAAATATGTTTACTCTTGCTTGAAGCTAGCATAAGTATGACCTGGAGGATAGCTTCAGCTACACAGCTCCTATTCATGCCTATGGAAGCAATTCTGAGACTATTAAAACTTGTTTACAAGTTGTGAAAAACAGGAAAACTAGATGGAATATTGTTATACTCTTATAACATAATACTTTTAAAAAAAATGCTAAGTTTACCCTACTTTTAAACACTGGCCAAAATTTACCATGCAAAAGTCACTGTTAAAGAGTTCCTGAAGGGATGTCATAAGATGCATTCATGGTCCTATCCACAGTTGCACATGTGACATACCCACAATGGCAACTCACAATGGGGCCGATGTAATAAGACCCGCGGCAAAACAGGCGCTCGTTATGTGTGTGGGTTTTGATCACTGTGCATGGCTGAAGCTGCCGCTTCCGCGGGATATAAAAAAAAATTTATGCAAATAGTATGCGAGCAGAAATCCGCACACATATGGAAAAATGCGTGTACCTAAGCATGATAAGGGCCAATGTAATAAGCGGCCACATCCGCGATCAAAACCCGCGCTGATAATCCGCGCATAAAAGCGAGTGAGTGAGCGAATGGGTCTCCCTATTAAGTAAAAGTATAACTCTGGAAAGTATTTTTAATAATTCAATTAACTGTGCTGCAGAAAAGAGGGCAAATATTTTCATGGATGCTAATTCAAAACAGTCTTGCCGTTCTTCTGGTCATGTATCTGTCCGCCCAGGGAAGTGCCTACCTCGGCGTCTAGCTTACCTTGACGTTTGGGTGCTGAGCTAGGTGCTTACTTGGTCAGGAATGTATGCCATCGGGTGCTCAGAAAGGCGCCTAGCTATTATTGCCGATCAGGCATGACCAAGTAAGCACCTAGCTCAGCGCCCAAGCGGCAAGATTAGCTAGGCGCCTTTCTGAGTGCATGACTGCACACATTCGCGACCAAGTAAGCGCCTAGCTCAGCACCCGAGCGGCAATAGTAGTTAGGTGCATTACTTGGTCGCCCAGAAAGGCACCTAACTAAGCTTGGCATTCAGCTAGGTGTTTTTCAGGACGCTGGGATGCCGACAGGCCCCCCCCCTCCCAAAGTCAGCGCTGACCATGGCGGTAAAAAACTTGCATTGAAAAACCCGCACTAGCGTGGCTCCCTGCATTGCCTATGATTAGCTAATCACCTTCTTTGCATGCCATTAGCATGCATTCGCACAGGAAAAACTGCGGGTCTGTGAGCACGTTCATAAGCGCTTTTTTCCCATGCACAAAATCCTTATTACATCCTCGTATAGGGCTTTGCGCAGGAAACATGTGTACAATCAAGTGTACATGGGCATACAAACCCGAGGCAGCTTCAGCGCACCTTATTACGTCGGCCCCAATGTAATAGGGGAAACTAGCACAGAAAGGGAAGGAGCATAGGGAAAGAGGCTCATCTATATCATACAACAAACTTCTTTTACCTTCAAAAGACCTGAAACACACAACAGCATAGGAGAGGCATATTATAAACTGCATACCTACAGCAAAATTCATACTAATTTGATCCAGAGGCAGAGTTGTTGAAAACAGCAGCCATGTGTTTTTGTTAATGTATTCTTTAGTGCTATGTATGGCATAAAATCTATCAATGTTGAAATGCGAGTTATAGTGTTGTACATGTAGTGTAAAGGAATGGTGAAAATGATTTATATGTTGGAATGGTGTAAGTGATTTATATGTTCAGCAGTTTGCATGGCACAGACATGACTATGTCCTAAGCAGAGCTGTCAAAATATCCTATGTCAGGAAGGGTGGAATAGAGACTGAAGCATCATTGTATAACAAGCAAACTTGTTTGCAAGGGGTGGTTTCTGTTTGCTGTGCACTACAGCTGATAAGGCAGTGGTGTCAAGACAAAACATGCAAAGGGAATGAATCATATTTTTATTTTTTTTTCTGCATACACAGGAGCCTTCCCTATCTTTTGTATAATACTATCTTTGATTTTCTTCTAATTATGACAGTGCTTATCCTACCAGCAATCACAGATGTCTATTTTTTCTTTTCTTTTTCCTTGTTCCCAATTGCCTTCTATAGATTGAGATGCACAAGTGCTTTTCTGCATATTTAAATGAAGATGTATGGTGACTGAAGTTTGGGCATCTTTATCTTCCTGCTCTTATTTTGAGCTGACACCATCATCGATGTGCTTCCTCTGCCCAATTTCAAATGCTGGTAATATCAGAAGACCACTTGCACATATTGAGGGTAATTTTGATACTGCAAGCTCTTTTACAAAGGGGAACTCCCTGCAGTGTGTTGCGTGTGCCAGCTGCGGCAGGCCCGCAGCCAGGCCCTCTTACCCTCTGCTGCCTACTCCAGCGTCTGACTCCACTTCCCTCGCGGCTGTGGGCCACTGTCTCCGTCCTCGGGCAGTCCCCGGCGCTCCTGCTTCTACGGCTCCATGGCGGGCCTCTCCACGTGGTCCGCGGAAGGACGCTGCTGTCCCGTGCCGCACCCCCTCTCTAGGCACGCGCGCATCACAGTTCCTTATGAATTGCCCGTGGCGGGAACCTAGATAACGCAATTGAAGCCCTAGTATATAAGGCCGGGCTCAGCTTCTATTAGTTGCCTTTGCAACAGGTCTCCAAGCTGGACGTGTACTTCATTGCCTCCTGGTGATTCCCTTGTGTTCCTGGTTTCGTCTTCTCTGTTCCTGTGCTTCGTGCTACTCAGCTTATCCTTACGGACTGATCTCCTGGACCCAACCACTGCTTTGCCTGACTATGCTATTGATCTTCTCCTGGACCAGACTACTGCTTTGCCTGACTACGCTATTGATCTTCTCCTGGACCCAACCTCTGCTTCATCCGACCATGCTACTGATCATCTCCTACTCCAGACCTCTGCTTCATCCGACCAAGCTACTGATCATCTCCTGGACCCAACCTCTGCTTCGTCCGACCACGCTACTGATCATCTCCTAGTCCAGACCTCTGCTTCGCCAGACCATGCTACTGATCATCTCCTAGACCAGACCTCTGCTTTGTCTGACCATGCCACTGCTTCTCTCCTGGACTTGACTTCAGCCTTGCCTTGCCACCCTCCTTGATTGCTGCCTGCCTTGACTTCAGTCTGTTCTACGATGCCTCTACAGTTTTAGTCCTGGACTTGGCCATTCAGGCTTCGGCCTGCTCTTGCGCGGGTGCTCCCTGTGCGACTCTTGTTCCTATTGGCGCCTGGATCTCCACCTTGTCCAGTACAGACTCTTCAGGTCTGCTATTGCTGTCTCTGGGCTGACTGCTCCATCTTCTCATCGACGACCAAGCACGGAGGCCCACCTAACTCTAACCGGCTCCGGTAACCAAAGGCTTAACCCACGGGGAACGAGGGCTGGTATTGGCGAAGCTCCAGCCGGCCTCCATCAGTCAGCCCTCTCCGCCTGCCGATGGTGGGTAGCGTCAACCCCACCTCGGCTCAAGGGTCCACCTCCTGTGCAAAACAGTGTTTCTGTTTGAAAATGCAGGCAGCGCACATATCAGATACTTTTGTACTCATGCATTGAAGCCTGAAAGTACACAGGATGATTTGAAAATGCAATCACTTGTCATTATTTTTCATCCTCCAACTTAACTTCACCCACTTTTTTATACAGGTAAAAAGTACAGGTGCTATGAAACAAGCACATATACTTTGTCCCACATATGGAGGAAGGGACATTTTCAAATCACATTCACCTGCGTAAAAACTTTTTAATGTTGTCCCCATCAGAAAAGGGATAGGAAGGTTTTTGTACATTCTAATGAGGTGGATAATGTATCATATGACAATGAGCAGGGAAAACCTAAAAATCCATATAAAGTAGGTTTTGCTAATATATGCAGGGCAAAGTCATGTTTTCTTTTAGCACAGGATGTGATAATTTTGTTTATTTATCAATGACAACAAATAACTTTTAGCAAGAAATATTTCTAAATCTTGAATTTGGTTGAATTGAGCCTTGGGTTTTGGGTAGTCTGGAACATCTCTTCCTTTAAACTCCTCTTCTGACAAATGGGGAATGGTAATGATATATAGTAGGAGTAGCTATGTAAACAGGATATATATTTAATATTAAGCTATTTATAAAATGTCCTTGGCTGCCTAAGAACACTGTTTTTAGCAATGCCCTCCCGCTGTTCAAGACTGCAGCCCCACTAATAAACTACTACAACTGTTGTACCTTCACAGACCACCAACAATTCAAACTAATTGCTGAGTAGGGTGGTCCCTCTGTAAGGACAAAAAATGAGGGGTGTGGCGAATGCAGAGGGATTACCAGAATCCCTAATAAAAAAAACAAAAACTTCATTGGCACTAATTAGATGGTTTCTCCTGAAAGAGTATGTTTTCTTTTAATTAACTTTTTAATTTTTGTGAACAATGAAAGTATTTTTCTTTTCTAATTTTCAAAGAATTGAAGAACCTGAACTGTCTTTAGCCAAAACATCCCCCTGAATGAAAAAAATGCCATAACAATGACTGAGATACCACTCCATGAGCAAGCATAGGGGCCAATGTAATACAGTGCGCTCAGCCGAGCGCACTGTATAACCCGCAGTCAGATGCGGGATAAATAGGCGCTAATCCACCCCCTAATGCAATAGGGGATTAGCGCCTATTTAACGCACGTCCGACACGGAGTGAATGAGATGGCACTCATCACATGCAAATGCATGTGAATGAGCTTATTACTCATTCACTTCGCATGCAAAAAGATAAATGTGCATCTCAGACTCACATTCAATGCGCTCAGATATTAATGTGTTAAAAGCTGAGCGCATTGAAAAGTACACAAAAGCAGAAAAAAATGTTTTTCTGTATTTCTTTTTTTAAAGTAAAAAAAATAAAATGAAATAACTTGGCAGCCGTTTTTATTACTGGCTGACAGGCAGGTTATGAAAACAGAGGCCAAGTTTACCGGCGTCAGTCTTCATAACCGGCAGCCGCAGCAGGTCACATTAGGAAGGAGGCACTAAGGTCACGCAAGCGACCCTAGCGCCTCCTTCCTAGCGCGACCCCCTAATTTCCATATAGCATGGTGCCCCCCTTGTGGGCATCATGCGTGTGTTAAAAAAGCGGGCTCTGAAACGTCATAATTGCATTGGCCCATAGTTTTTTAATGAAATACTATGGGTTTTGCTGAACAGGCAGCATAGAGGCAGGAAACACTAGAGCGCTGTAAATATGAGAGTAAACATTCTGAAACTCTGCTCACTGGCTCCATAGTAGTTTTTGTGTGGATCACCTGTAGATGGTTCTTGGAATACATAAGGCTGGTATGAAGTGCTGTAGGCCAAACTTTGCCATAAACTACTATTCTACCTCATCCTCGTAGTACAGAGGTAGAGTCCAGTTGAAGGGCAGCAAGCTCTTATTTAGTTATTTTATTTAAAAGAATTTTCCACTTCTAGTAGACCAGCCATGCAAAGCGGATTACAATAAAATTCATAAAACAATAATACATAAAATAATACACATACAAACTAAGCCAGATCTACAAATACCAGGCAATGCACATCCAAATAGCAAAATGCACTTAAATCACATTAAATTTAACTAGAAGCAAATCCCTCTTGAACTAATTGGGCTTTTAACTGCACTTCCACTTGTCCCAAGTTCCTCCAGGTTGGGTAGAGGAAGAACCAGAGGAAAAGTATACATGTAAATGGCATTTTAACATCTTTATACAAGTCTTCAAGCATAATTCTACCCACACAGGGTCTGATGCAATAATGTGCGCTTAGCCTAGCGCACAGGTTAACCCGCAGTTGGAAATGCTAGACTAACACCTAATGCAATAAGGGGATTAATGTGTCTGAAATGTGCATCCAAACCAACTGGTAGCTGATAGTGCTCATCACATGTAGATGCCATGTAGATGAGGCTATTAGCTATTACCCCAATGCAAAAAATTGCCATGCACCCAAAGTGCACTTTTTAACACGGCAAATTTAACGCTAGCCCCCGGAGCTGGCATCAAGTCTTGCCGCGTGTCAAGGGCTCAAAAAAAAAAAAAAAATAAAAAATACTGCTTTTCAGTGAGGACGGTGGCCCTGCCGAGTGCTGCTGCGAGAAGCCATGCTCTTCTTTCTCGGCACCTTGACTCTTCAGGCTGGATATTTTTATTTTATGGTTTTGTTTGCATCAATGTAGATGTATTTTCTTCCTACTAAGTCTTCAAGCGGAGGGCATCATTCCTCCCACTGCAATAAAACCACCCTGCCCACCCCAATCGCTCTCTCATATATTCCTGCAGAGCAAGAAAATGAACGCTCCCCTGGGTGCCCGATGCTTTTTAATGCGGAAGTTCATTAAAATATAGCATCGTGTGCCTGGGCGAGGTGGCTGTACGGGCGTTGAAAAAATGGGCACCCAGTCTGGACACACGTTTTATGCGCGTGATATTGCATTGGTCCTTTAGGGTGTAAGTGACTGCATATACTTTGTGCCTGCTGTAGTTTTCAATGTGACAGTACTTTGAAAATTAGTGAAAAGTCTGAAGTTAAAAACTATTTATATGCAATCTTTATCCCAATGTAGACAATCGAATATTGCCCCCTTAATTGTAATATATCTGATGCTGAAGCTTACTATTGTAAAATGTATATATATAGTTGTTTTTTGTTTGTTTTTTTTTTTTGCTAAATCCATATGTAATATTTGAGACAGAAGCTTTTACATTGAGTTTATAGCTAAGATCCCAGCCTAAAGGTAGCCAAGCAAGGAAGAATTCAAAGACAAAAGCTGTGATTCATACTATCAGCTTACCTACATGATGTGCAGAGACTACCACGGAACCAGTTAGAGAAAAGTACTCATTTTATGATCAGCAAAAGTGCAAACCTTGATGGTGGTTCATGCCCCTTGCCTTTCTCAGTTCATGGAAGGACAAATGAACTGGTATTACAGCTTCCAGTGCTGCACACAAAATGCATATACCTAGAAACTTCTGAAGTGCAATCTATAAGTCAGTTTACCATTTTTTAAAACTGTCCTTTAAGCCATCTGAGATTAAACAATTAAAAATAAAAAATAAATTCAAAGGTAGCTGCTGATCTGCAAAACATACCTGCACAATTACATACGGACTTGAATTTCATGCTACACTTTGGGTTGGGCAATCCATTTTAAGAGAAGTGAGAAGAAGAATATCCTATAGTATATTTCTTGCTTTCTTTAATAAATATGACTTTCCTTGAAAGGAAAAACAAAAAGGGACTTAAGGAGCAGAAGCGTTCTTTATCACTGGTAATAGTCTATTATCAGGCAGTGTCAGCCAGAGGAAATTAAACAATACAACATAATCCGATCAAATCATTAGTAAATTCGGATATACGCCCAGTATTAATGTTAATATTCCATTGCAGCTACTCATCTGGTATCAAACGATCATGTTCTATCCAAATGAAATGTAAAAATAAACACAGTAAGGCTAAAATAATATCAGTGTATACAAATATCCAGGTGTGTAGGTAAAAGGCATGTTTTCTTAGGATACTATTCAATCCTGGTCTCAGACACTCTGCTGGATGCATTAGTGAAGTGATTATATTGCTTGATTAACAATCCATTCTTCAGTTTTCACAGTAATATATCCTTTGGGAAACAGAAGTATGGTATTAATGTT
Source organism: Rhinatrema bivittatum (assembly GCF_901001135.1). NCBI lineage: Eukaryota > Metazoa > Chordata > Amphibia > Gymnophiona > Rhinatrematidae > Rhinatrema > Rhinatrema bivittatum. The sequence continues at coordinate 380,691,871 of NC_042618.1, forward strand.
GTGAGGGGCAGATTGTAAATCTTGGGGATAGGGTTAGGAAGGAAGGGATGATAACCATAGTCTGACAATTTCATTAAGGGTTCTATGCAATAGAGCTTAGCATGCACACTATGACGGTAACTTTCAAACTGGCACCCCAGTGCGCACACTCAGACATGTGGCCATTCTATAACTTGCGTGCATGTAATAAAATACTCTGTGCACACGTGCACTCAATTTTAAGTGGGCATGAGTTTAGTCAAGCAAATCGCAATTCTACCGCTTAAAAGTCAGAGTATTTTATAACAAGTGCACGTCCATGCCATTGCTAGTTTCAACAGTTCCTCCACCAGTTCTCTCAGTTAAGATTTAGGTCCTCCAACTCCCCCCCCCTCCAGTTACCCCAGACCTTTAAACCCAGAAGAAATAGCTAATTTCTTTTATTTTTTAAGTTACATCTCCTCCATAGCAGACGTAAAGTTATGCAGCAGTGGACTTCGACATGTGCCGGGGCACGTAAGTATTTGCGTGCACATCTCTTGACCAGGCCCTGAAACGTCCATACCCCCCCACCTAGACCACGCTTCTTTTGGAAGTCAAGTGAGATGTGCGCACAGTGGGAGATACATGTGCATCTGGGCGTTTTTTTTTAAATTCAGTTGGTGCGCGAGCATCACTTGTGCGCTCATCTCCCGATTTTGGTGTATGCCAGGCTTTTATAATGCGCTATGTAGATATGGTTACTGGTGTCACCTTGCCGTTTACTGCTGAAGTGTTTCTTTTTGATGTTTTTCCAAATGTGGACTTTGAGAACTCCTTCCAGAAAGTGTGGATAATGAAGATATTACTTCTGGCTACGAAACATATTTTATTATGTTGGCTTTCCACTGAGCCTCCAACGTTCATGCTTTGGAAGAATCAAGTTCTTCGGTTATGCACATTTGAGAAATACATTGAAAAACCTGGATGTCTTCAGAAAGAAGAGGGATTTTTTGTGAATATGGGATCCATATATACAATCCCTATCTCCACGTGCACTAAGTTTAATTTTGAATGATTTCTGATTTCTTTCGTTCCTTGCGATCGCTGGCTCTCCCACTGCTATGGTTTTGGGGATGGGGAGGGGGAGGAATGGGACCCTTGTTTTGGGTAATAGCTAATTGTTTCATGATTGCTTGTTCTGGATATTGGGAAGAATCCACTAATGATCCAGTGTTATGTATTTTGTTTGCAATAATAATAATAAAAAGATTTAAACCATAAAATTCACCTTTAAGGCTGTTTAGTGTGCAGTAAAATTGCCAAGGGACATGGCTTCAATTCCCAGCTCAGGGAAGCTATTGAAGAGGCATTCACCTGGTAAGATCTAACGGCTGGATTTAGGGATCATGATTACAGGATTCCAGAAAGAGCCGAGGTGCATGGCTCTCAGCAGAGGGACCTATTGCAGCAGTGACTGGGCTAAAGTTGGGAGGGGATACAAAATTCCCCAAGCAGTTGTAAATGAAGGTTCATTGCCCTGGTTCTGATCCGGAATCCCAAAAGAGCCAGAGGAAACTGCAGAGTCAAAAAAAAAATAATAATAATAGTGCGCTACGCACAAAGGCCTCAGTAGGCAGTATAAATAAATCTAACAAGGATCACGTGATGCTTTGAGGGGAGTGGACATGAGCTCTCCTCTTGGGTCCCTTCGCATCGATCCAGCCCCATCCACCCCACGCTCCGGCTAAAACTAAAATCACCTCCCGATTCCTGAGCTCACGCTGCTTTTTAAAGCAGCCTGGCTGTAAATCTCAGCGCTACCGCCGCAGACATCCAGGCGACTGTGGTAACAGTACTGGAACTCGAACTTAAGAACATTGTCGCAAAATTATCGGGCCTTACAGAGGCAACTGCTGGCTACGAGACCAGGCTCACCCAGGCGGAACAGAATGTCTCCGACACGGAAGATGGCCTGCAGGAGGTCTTTAAAAAACATGCTGACCACCTGGACGACTTACAGAATCGCTCACGCCGTTCTAACCTGAGGTTTGTGGGGCTCACTGAGGCACTGGAGGACAGAGATCTGACCCCTTTCCTAGAAACCTGGCTCAACAAGGAATTGGGCCTCTCAAAGTCTCATGGCCCACTAGGGGTGGAACGTGCCCACCATCTGGGGCCTAGGGGCACCTCATCAGGGAAACCACATGTGGTTATTGCAAAAATTTTTAATTTTGCCCACAAATTGGAGATTCTACAAGCTATAAGGTCTGGTAAGGGGCTAATATATGACAACCAGAAGATCCTGGTATTTCAGGATTACTCTGCCTCCCTAGCAGCGCAATGCCGTGTTCTGGCTCCTCTCTGCTCCACTCTGTTTAAGTTGCGATTACGAGCGGTGATGGCGTATCCAGCATGGGTGCGGGTACAGACCATAGAGGGTGTTCAATGGTTTACAGATGCTGAGGAACTGCAGAGGTTCATGAATGCCCGGGAGCAGATGGTGGGGCATAGCCCAAGCAGAGAAGGAGGAGACCCTCTATGAGCCTGTCACATCTAGATCAGAATACCTCTGATTGCGGTGAATTTCTTTTGGCACTTGCCCATAAAGTTCTGTGATACATGGCTCTGGTTGCATTTACAGTAGCTGTGCTGTGGAGCACACCGGTGTGGACAGTTTCACTATACTTAATTCATGGACACCGACTCTCCAAGCACAGTCAGGGAGGGCCAGGGCTTCCCTGTCTTACGCCTGGTGAGGGCTGAACTTTTGCTGCAGATTCTGCACACCTGCTTATGGTGCACAGGGCACTTGTATTGTTGCATTGTTCTACTTCGCATTACAAGTTGGAATTCTAATGTATTGTACAAGTTGGCGAGTCGGTGGGTGGAGGGGGTGGGGCGGGCTCATAGGCATAGAGACGCGGTCTTTCACTCTTAAGATAACTAGAGGAGATGGGGAACCTTGAGGGTTTCTTGAGGGAGGAGGGGGAGGCAGGGAGGAAGGGATGGGGAGTGCAACGGGTTTGGAATGGATCTGTGTCCAGGATGTTTTCTGTTTTTCGCTGTGCCAGTGTGATGTGTCTCCTGACTATTGGATTGGGGGTGGGGGGGGCAGCCTCAGCTGGGAGGGTCACCCCTCTTTTTCAGCAATCTCTCTTGTTTTGCTATTTTTCACGGGTATTATATTGAATGAATAAGCAGGGAATTCGTATCATTTCCTGGAATGTCTGTGGCGTAAATTCCCCGATCAAGAGAACCAAACTTTTAACACTATTAAAAAGAAAATCTGCGGATATAGTGTTTTTACAGGAGATACATCTCACGGATATTGAACACCAGAAATTGCATCAGCACTGGGTGGGAGAGGTTCACTTTGTATCGGCTTCATCCAGGTTGGCTGGAGTAGCCATTTTGCTTCATAAAAGTACAAGAATAGTATGTGGATCTGTTGGGACGTTACTTTATTTTAATAGCAGAATTGAACTGTATGCCTGTGGTGTTGTGTAACCTTTACGCACCTTATGTGTACAACCCGGCATTTTTTCAAGACATCTATAGCTTACTACAACCCTATGCCCAGTCCACTCTGGTGATGCGTGGAGACTTTAATGTGGTGCATGACCCATGTCTAGCTCTGGCCCCTGACGTGTCCACAGGTCGAGGCCCGAGCAAAGGGATTGCTTTTTTTGAGAAGTCCCTTCAAGTGATCGATTCTTGGGGGACCCTACACCCTACTGAGAAGGGATTCACACACCTTTCCAGGGCCCATTCCACACACTCCAAATTGAATTACCTTTTGGTCAGTGCCCATGCCTCTTCTAAGGTGGCAGGAACAGGTATAGACTATATTCTAGTCTCTGACCACGTGACTATCTGGCTAGATCTGGTAGTGCCTGGCACTCACAACTCGCCTTGTCCGTGGAGGTTTCCCTATTTTTTAGCGGATGATTCCCGCTTCCACGATTTTATTCGGGCTAGGTGGAAGGACTATTCAGAGCTGAATGGGGCTTCCTCAGATAACCCAGTACTATTTTGGTATGCGGCAAAGGCAATCTTAAGGGGGGATATCATATCATATTTAGCCCATCACCAGAAGACCCTAGATAAACTGCTTTACTGAGAGCCCACACTGTGATCAATCACGAGTGCTATCTATCTATTCAAACAGAATTAAATTCTCTCCTCCATCAGCATGCAAAGAAAAGTATATTGTACTACCAATTTAAACTGTATCAGTATGGGAATAAGTCAGGGAAATTATTAGCGAATTTGATCAAGATGCCCCGAACCTCATGGCATATTGCTGCATTGCGATCCGCAACTGGCAAGGTAGTTAATGATACTCCCTCTATTTTAGACAGCTTTCGGTCTTATTACTCCCACCTTTATGGTACCGAAGGAAGGAATATGGCATACTACGATAACTAAGTCCAGAATTAATTTACCCAAAATCATCAAAGACCAGTGCGCTTGGCTGAATAGGCCCATCCTGCCAGATGAAGTTGCATTGGCGATACAACAGGCTAAGTGCCTTAAAGCCCTGGGACCAGACAAGTTCACGGCAGAGTTTTCAAGGCTCTTGGAGACCAGGTGGGGGCCTCGCAATCACTGATGTTCACCTCGCTCACGGCTGATGGCGCATACCCGTCCCATGTGAACTCCGCCCAAATAACTCTCATAACCAAGCCAGGGAAAGACCCGATGTCTCCGACTTCATATTGTCCTATCTCATTGATGAATTTTGATCAAAAACTCATGGCAAAAATATTGGCAGATCGGCTGGCCATTATTTTACCCTCACTGATTACCCCGGGACAAGTGGGGTTTGTGCGTAGGCACTATGCTTCCACTAAAATTTGTAAAGTGCTTCACGCTATAGCACTCTATACTAGAACAGAAGAGCCATTTTTAGTGATTAGTTTTGATGCCGAAAAGACGTTTGACAGGGTCGAGTGGGATTATTTATTTCAATGCCTGACAGTTATCGGACTGGAGGGGTTCTTTCATGACGCCATAAGAGTCCTTTACAACAACCCTACAGCGGTTATCACTGTGAATAGAGCACTCTCAAGTCCCTTCCCAATATGCCGAGGTACTCGGCAAGGCTGTCCCTTATCGCCCTTGCTCTTTTTGCTGACCCTGGAAATTACTTCTTACTATTCAGACTTCCAAATCCATAGTGGGGGTTAAATTTGGAGACTCTATATTTAAATATGCGGCATTTGCTGATGATATATTAGTCTTTTTGACAAAACCTCAACGTTCTCTTTCTAATTTGTTGGACATAATTCAGGAATATGGGGCCTTCTCCAGCCTCCGTCTCAACCATGACAAATCTGAGGCCCTAGCCTTCCCAGATGCCTTAAAAGAACGCTGGGCTGACCAGTTCCCTTTATGGTGGGCTGAGGGTTCATTTCGGTATTTAGGAGTCCAATTAACTATGAATTTTTATTTATTTATTTGTTTGGTTTTCTATACCGACTCTATGACTTAAATGTGGGCCCAGTCCTGCGACATTCCCAAAGTAAGTTGAGAGCGTGGCACACTTTGCCACTTTCCTTGGGAAGCCGAGTAAATTTGTTTAAGATGATTCTTTTACCGAAATGGTTGTATCTGATGCAGAACCTACCCCTTTGAATTATTCCGAGGAACCTAAAGGCTCTGAATCGCTCAATATGCATTTTTTTCTGGCAAGGGAAGAAACTACGAATACCCCTGCAGTGGCTGCGGGGAGGCTTGGGGGTCCCAGACATGGGTCAGTATAATATGGCCAGCATTCTCCGCATTATCAGGGACTGGATACTGTTCTACCTTTGTTGATGCTGAAGCAGAAAAGGCATTGATGGCTCCGCTACATTTATGCTACGTGTTGCAGGCCGCCACTGCAACATCATATTTTATTAGACCCTCTCCGCAAGACCTGGATGTAAGTTACTAAAAAGCTGGGTATCCCCAATCTTTGTTCCTATCTCTTACCAATTAGGGGAAACTATGCGTTTGCCCCAGGCCTACAATCTGGAGATTTTAGAATGTGGGAGGGATGGGGTCTCAGTCAGCTAGGACATCTTTTGGATAGGGAAGGGGAAATTCTTACATTTTAAGAACTGATAGAGATGTATGGGCTGCCCAAGTCACAGGTTTTCCCCTATTTACAGATAAGACATTATGTATTATCCTTACTGCAGGCTTCTTGTACTCCCAATGTTTTCAATGTACTTAATGCCTTATTATTATTGGATACCCAATCCTGGCTAATTATTTATATATCACAAACCAATTGCAGCTAATACATATATTGTGACATCAATCCAATTCAATAATCTTTATTGGTGAAAAATTCATGAAAAATATTCACAATTAATCCATAATACCCCACACAATAGACATAATATCTTTATAAAACAATAGACAAAATTCACACACCACCCATACTACACATATACACATCCGTTCTACATTCAACTCCTTATAAAAATCATTTCCAATTTTCTAAACATTCAAATATAACCATTAAATATAAATCTTCACATAACATATCATCAGATGTTAATACATTTCACTTCGTAAGCAGAAAGAGTTATATTGCACTTTAATTCTTGCGTTACAAGAACGTCAATCCTTTTGTTCTCCTTTTGTTCTCTCTACATGTTTCGCCTTTCCTCAGGCTTCTTCAGGAGAGTTTTTTCAAACAATCTCCCACTGCTCATGTACAACATCTATCCATAGGGTCTTCTAAAAACATTCATACAAAAAAATGTTTTTGAATATTCAATTAATACATTTTATATATAAACTTGATTCTTTATAAAGTGCTTCAAAAAAACTCCCATACCTGCACGTCCCAAAAAGGCTTGCCCAGACGCACAAATCAGCACATCCTCAACTCTTGTTTCAAAGCATTTCAATTGTTCAAATGCTCTAAACACATCTCTCAAAAGTATTCAAACTAGAAAAAAACAGATCAAAATGACTTCAAAGAGAAAATCATTCCCTTAAGAGTTCACCAGTGTGCAAGACAACCAAGGATTCTTACCTTTCTTATCTTAGGCAGAGAAACCACCTTCACCTTATTTCAAAGAGACGCCTCCATCGAGTGAAAAAACGGAAGTGAATCAAACTCTTCTCTTCCATCCTTTTAAGCCACACTGCCCCAATCAGAGCTCAACTCAAAACTATCCCTGCCCCTTAGAACATATGGTGTCTAAACCAATTGCCACTAAACCAAGTAATTGCCACTCCCTAAGCACGCCAGATTCAAACCAATCACTGAAGACAACAAATGAAGAAAAAAAAAAAAAAAAAAAAAAGTGAAAAAACTTTGCAGCCAGAGTACAGGTTCTAAAACTTTGCAGCCAGAGTACAGGTTCTAAAAACATGTAGCCCACTCGATCTTATCATTCAATCCTTTTGGCCACAAAGTCTGTAAATTAAAAATCCATCGTTGTTCCTTCTGCAATAATATTTTGTTTATATTACCTCCCCGTCTAGCAGAAACCTTCTGAAGTACAAAGAAACGAAGTTCTTCTACCTTATGATTGTACTCACGCCAATGTTTCACTAGGGGAGCTGTCTCCACCACATTTCTAATTCTGCTACAATGCTCTAGGATTCGAAGTCTCACCATCCTTGATGTTTTTCCTACATATAATAGCCCACATGGGCATTGTACAACGTACACCACTGAACTTGTTTGACATGTTGTAAAATGCTTTAAGAAAATTTTTTTCCCAGAAACAGGATGTGAAAAATCTTTCAATGATAAACACAATTTACACACACTACACTTAGTGCAAGGGTAATGCCCACCAGCTGTATCTTTCCAGTGTTCACTACCTCCCAAATCTGAGTGAACTAAAATATCCCTCAAATTTCTAGATCTCCTAAAAGAGAACATAGGGGGATCCTGCATACCCATAAAGCCACTCACAAGATGCCAATGATTTTTAACAACCTCTATGAGGTCCCCAACTCGATTTGAATAAGGTAAAACACACACTAAAGCTGGTGCATTCTGTTTTGGCTTCGGCTGTAACAGTAAATCTCTATTAATATGTCGAGCTCTTTTATAAGCTTGCTTCACTATACGTGTGGGATAGCCCCTTGCACTAAATCTTTCTTGTAAGTCTTGGGCATGAGTCTTAAAGGACAATACATCGGAACAGAGTCTTCTTACCCTAAAGAACTGTCCTACGGGGATATTTTCCCTAACATGCTTGGGATGAAAACTGTTGAAATGTAACAATCCATTTCTATCAATTGGTTTCCGATATAACTCAGTGACAATTTTTCCACCCTTCTTTCCCACCTTCATATCCAAAAATGGAACCCATTGATTCTGAACATCACTAGTAAACTTAAGATTAGTATCTTGTGTATTTAAGTAATGAAAAAATTCTTGAAATTCACATTGTGTGCCAGACCAGATAACCAGGACGTCGTCAATGTAACGGCACCATAACCTCACATGCTTGTACCAAAATGATGGATAAACAAATTTTTCTTCAAAAGCTGACACGTACAAGCATGCGAGGTCAGGTGCCATCGTTGCGCCCATAGCTGTTCCATGAACTTGCTGGTAAAAATCATTTTGAAACAAAAAATAATTCTGAGTGAGCGCTATTGTAGCCAATTCTACCAAAAAGTGTGTTGGAACCTTCTTATCTAACCTGGTATCCAAAATCTCCTGCACCAAATCTATTGTAGCTCTCTGAGGGATATTCGAATAAAGTGATTCAATATCCATTGTAATTAGCAAGGTAGATTCTGGTACATCAGGTAAAATTTGTAAAACTGTTATCAAATGTGATGAGTCCCTTATAAATGATCTGGCCAATGGAACAAAAGGTCTCAAAAAATGATCGATATAGATAGACAAAGGTTCTAAAACAGACCCTATACCGGCAACTATTGGTCTTCCAGGTGGGGACTCTAAGGATTTATGCACCTTTGGAAGTACATAAAAAACAGGTATCTGAGGATTTTGGTTTATCAGAAAAGCCGCTTCTTTAATGGTTACCCAACCTACACTCAAAGCTTCTGTAATTACCCCACCAATCTGCGCAGATAACAGTGCAGTCGGATCTCCTTCCAGTTTTTTATAAAGTCTGCCATCTCCCAATTGTCGATTCACCTCCTTTATATAATCATCTTTATTCAAAATTACCAGGGATCCCCCCTTATCAGCAGGTTTAAAAACCAATTTTTCATCACTACTTAGATGTTCCAATGCCATAAATTCTTCCTTACTCAAATTCCAAAAGGAAACCGAACCTCTGCCTCTTTAATCTTTAAATCCCGCTCAACCACTTCTTCAAAGGCAGCCATTAAGGGATGTATAGGGCCCGGTGGCATCCAACTAGAGGGGTTTTTAACCACTGAACTATCAACACTCACATTTTCATTACCTTGAAAAAAGATTTTTAATTTCATTAATCTAAAAAATTTTTGCAAAGCTACACGGATTTCAAAAGAATCATATTTCGGAGTAGGTGAGAAAGAAAGACCACGATTTAAAACCTGCAACTCAATTGTAGTGAGTGGACGAGAAGATAAATTTATAACCAACTCATTCATGACTGATGATTGCGATCCCGCAATCGAACAGGACTGCGATTTCTTGGCGGACGATTTCCTCGTCCACCTCGCCGTTCCGTCCCTTGTTTGGATCTTACTCCCTGATCTAAAAAAGTCACCCGTCCACCCTCCTCTCCCGATGATCCACTCGATGAAGAGTCAAAAGTAGGTGATTTCTTATATTTCACTCGATTCTTATTACACCAGGGATACACATATCCCTGAGTGTAATCCTTTTCATCTCTCTGAAACTTATTCAATTTTGTTTCCTTTATTTTGTCATGCATACTGGTGATCTCCTGTTCTAATTCATTCATCTTTTCTTCAAATTTATCAGGAGATGTGTTATCTTTCAGAATGGCACTCAACGCATCTATCTCCTTCTGAGTATCTATCAGCAATTTCTGGGTGGTCTCTACAATCAGGATCATAAGATCCATTGCACACTTATTTAATATTGAGTTCCACTTAGCTACAAACTCCTTATCTTCTGAAAATAAGTGGGGTTCTTTATATAATCGAAGTCCACGTGGAATTCGCTTAATCCTTTGAGCGATTCAGAGCCTTTAGGTTCCTCGGAATAATTCAAAGGGGTAGGTTCTGCATCAGAGATCGAGTGGGCTACATGTTTTTAGAACCTGTACTCTGGCTGCAAAGTTTTAGAACCTGTACTCTGGCTGCAAAGTTTTTTCACTTTTTTTTTTTTTTTTTTCTTCATTTGTTGTCTTCAGTGATTGGTTTGAATCTGGCGTGCTTAGGGAGTGGCAATTACTTGGTTTAGTGGCAATTGGTTTAGACACCATATGTTCTAAGGGGCAGGGATAGTTTTGAGTTGAGCTCTGATTGGGGCAGTGTGGCTTAAAAGGATGGAAGAGAAGAGTTTGATTCACTTCCGTTTTTTCACTCGATGGAGGCGTCTCTTTGAAATAAGGTGAAGGTGGTTTCTCTGCCTAAGATAAGAAAGGTAAGAATCCTTGGTTGTCTTGCACACTGGTGAACTCTTAAGGGAATGATTTTCTCTTTGAAGTCATTTTGATCTGTTTTTTTCTAGTTTGAATACTTTTGAGAGATGTGTTTAGAGCATTTGAACAATTGAAATGCTTTGAAACAAGAGTTGAGGATGTGCTGATTTGTGCGTCTGGGCAAGCCTTTTTGGGACGTGCAGGTATGGGAGTTTTTTTGAAGCACTTTATAAAGAATCAAGTTTATATATAAAATGTATTAATTGAATATTCAAAAACATTTTTTTTGTATGAATGTTTTTAGAAGACCCTATGGATAGATGTTGTACATGAGCAGTGGGAGATTGTTTGAAAAAACTCTCCTGAAGAAGCCTGAGGAAAGGCGAAACATGTAGAGAGAACAAAAGGAGAACAAAAGGATTGACGTTCTTGTAACGCAAGAATTAAAGTGCAATATAACTCTTTCTGCTTACGAAGTGAAATGTATTAACATCTGATGATATGTTATGTGAAGATTTATATTTAATGGTTATATTTGAATGTTTAGAAAATTGGAAATGATTTTTATAAGGAGTTGAATGTAGAACGGATGTGTATATGTGTAGTATGGGTGGTGTGTGAATTTTGTCTATTGTTTTTATAAAGATATTATGTCTATTGTGTGGGGTATTATGGATTAATTGTGAATATTTTTCATGAATTTTTCACCAATAAAGATTATTGAATTGGATTGATGTCACAATATATGTATTAGTTATTATTATTGGAGGCTCCGAGGTCCCCCTCCTTGTTGACCTATTATAGGGGGTTGGGTTGGTTGGGGGTCCTGGAAGCCTGTTCGATTATTGCTGACCGATGGAACAAAGACCTTGACCCCGGCGGTCATTCAGGTGGGGTTTGGTCAGATATCGAGTTCCTCTATGAATATGTACTTTTGAGAGATACAATATAAATTAATTTGCCGGGCCTTTGTTTCCCATCAGGTTAGATATGTTTCCAGAATTTCTGACTCAGCAAGCTGTGTTAAATGCCATGCTAACGGGAGGTCCCTTTCCCATATGTTCTGGGCTTGTCCTGTAATTAAGGAATTTTGGAATAGAATTGTCGTATACTTGGCAGCAATCATGAAGATCCCAGTCTCCCCTTCTCCTTTGCTGCTTTTATTTGATTGTTTCACCAAGGCACCAATTACGGTTCCTGGACATTGCCTTTTCATAAAAAAGGCGAGTCTGGTCGGAAAGAGACTTTTTCTTCACCGCTGGACAGTAGAGACTTCACCGTCCTTTTGGCAATGGAGAAATAGCCTCCAACACATGCTGCAAATGGAGATCTCTCGGACTTCCCCACATCTGAGAAGGAAATTCTTATCAACCTGGAATAACTACATACAAGCTCTGCCTCCACGTGCCAGGAATCTCGTTCTAAATGACTGAATGCCTTGAACTATGGCGATGGCATTAAACATGACACAAAGACACTGATCCATGGGTTTTGGTATCCTGGAGAGGGGTTAGGGAGGGGAACAATCGGGGGGAGGGGGGGCTGGGAGAAAAGGTTAATATTACTACTACAGTAGGTATTGTTAAAGAAAATAATTTCTGTATTGAGGTGCCCTGTACTGGACTCAGAATCTAAGTCCATCGGGATTTTGTCACTTTTGCCAATAAAAAATTGTTGAAATTAAATCTAACAAGACATTAGCTTGTACACATGTAAGTGAAAGAACTTCTGATGCAAATAAGGCTAAACAGTGTAATAAGCTTTCCATGCACTATTTAGTATTTAGCACACACTCGCAAAGGCCCAAAAATTAACATCTGCTTTAAACCAGGTACTAACTTTTCAGTTCACACACTATTTCAAGAACTCAGCTAGTCAGATGCTTTAGGAGTTACTGATGGAGGAGATGGGGATATCAGAGTAGGAAAATTTGTAGGAAGTGTGGAGTAGACAGAGGATAGATAGAGGAAGAGGGAGCAACAGTGCTAGTGGAGGTGGCCAGAGAAGAGAGACACGAACACACACGAGTACTTTAAAAAAAAAAAATCTACATTTATTGAGATTAGAAAATGTATTTTCAAACCAAAAGTTCACTGATGACAACTGTTTTTCAAACACTATTGTACACTGTACAGTGTGTAAGGCACAGTGTCAGAACAATTACAAATAAAAACTAATTCTACAAGTTCCAGTCCAAATATTTATTTTTTTTAAATATTTAACATCTGCCTATAATCAATAATTGTGCTAAGTGAATTACATATCATAACACACAATATACATAATTTCAACAGTGAAAAATAGACAGACAAAACGAAACATTGCTTTCATCTTAGCCACTAACCACAACAGCACTGAATCCAATAAAATCATCCAAAAGCCTCCTGAAAAAGGAGAGCCTTAAGATGTTTCCGAAAGATAATATCTTCTATCCCTCGCAAAGAATCAGGGAAAGCATTACAAAATGCAGAACTACAGAACACCCCCCCACCCCCCACCTGACATCTTGTTTCAGACAGATGGGCAATCTTAATAGAAGGAATTGCTAATAAAGTTTATTTTACAGATTGCAATTTGCGGGAGGGAGTATAATATCCAAAAGTTTCTCGAGATAAGGGCCCTCCTGTTTTAAACTTTTAAATACCAAAAGGAGAATTTTAAATTTGATCCGCTGTTGTACAGATAGCTAATGTAGCTCTTTCAGCACTGGGGTTATGTGCTCCTGTTCATGCTTCCTAGAAACCAGCCAAGCCACAGAATAATGCAAGACCTGCATTGCTTTAAGGCAAGAGGCCGGCAAGCCAGCATATAAAGACTTGCAATAGTCCATAGTTGTGAGCACAAAAGCTTGCACGAGTTCGAAAATCACCCAGTGATTAAATGGCGAAACAGACAGTTTATAATATCCTGAACAAAAGACCTGCTAAAGCTGAGATTTAACGGCTAGCCTCAGATCAAATACGACACCCAGATTCCGAACTGTTCTTCTAAAAGGAATTCAGAAGTCCAAAAGGGAGACAGAGAAGAAATACTGTGATCTGCTAGAAAATTTCCATTTCTAGAAAAACACGTTCTCTCTGTTTTTTTAAAGATTTAGCATAAGTTGATTTTTGCACATCCAAAAGTTGATGAGCTCAAGTCCTTCGGTAAATTGCTGCAATGCAGATGACAACTGCCCTTTATAGGAAAAAGAAACTGAATGTCATCTGCATGCCCTCTGAAAGTAATGACCTGATGCTCCAACAGAAAGCTTAATGGTCTTAAATATTGAAAAGTGCAGAAAATAATACAATCCCTTGGGAACTCCTGCAGAAGTTACAAACCAGACAGAAAAAACAACTGTTACTACAAATTTGCTGCTCACCTGTTTGTAGATAAGAGGTAAACCAGGCCAGCACCTGCCCCTGAATACCTAGATTATGCAACCCTATTTAAAAGAATATGATGGGAGGAAACATCAAGAAAAACTGCAATTATAGCATCAAGTTTACAAAGTGAAAAAATCTGAGACTGAAAGAAGCAAAGCCTCCATGCGATATTTTTTAAATCCACCTTGGAAAGGGATGCAAGATTTTATTGTCACCTAAAAAAGTCAGCGAACTGGTTATAGACAGTCTTTTCTAGTAACTTGCTCAGTTATGGGGTGAAAACTGGCAGGTTTTTCAATAGCGAGATTTCTTTTTTTAAAAACAGGACAAACTAAAGCTCATTCTAAAAGAGCAGGAACATATCCTTCTGCTAGGGAAAGATTTTATCAGTGGCACTACAACTTTCAAAAATCCCTCTCTAAAAGTAAATACACCATGGAAAAGGAGCAAGGATCTGAAGGGCAAAAAGCATTTTTCAGCTGACACATAAAATCTTCAACCAATTTAATCACTCACTATGCAGAGAAAAAGTATCCCACGATGCAGCATATGCCATGCGCAAAAATGATGTCTCCATGAGAGTAATTCCCAAGCACAACAAGCTGCAACTGCACCTTGACTGTCAGGGAAATGTTCCAAATTACAATTTGCAAATTCCTGCGGACTGAACAGGGGATCCTTTCCCTGGTTACGAGGGCCATCAGTCAAGGCCTTTATGGTATGAAAAAGTTTCAAGGGATGATTTACAGAGGATTTTAAGCTCATAGTAAAGATTTTCTTTTCACTAGCTTCAAATAAACGTTTATTACCTCTGGCTATTTGAAAAAGAGAATAAAACTGAGGGGATGGTCTTTTCCGCCACTTTCTTTACCGCTTGCTGCATCACTTTTGCTAGAAAGGAGGGCAGAGTAAAAAAAAAAAAAAAAAGGAATGAATTCTGGGATGCTTTAATATTTTATCCTTAGTCTTACACGATGAGGCTCTTTGTCTAACAGAGGCTAGGGCCTGACCAAAAGAATGAGCTGAATGGTCTGCCTGAGTAAAATATAGGATCAACATTAAAATAGCTAAATCTCTAAATTATAAATATGTTAAAACAGACCTACATTTGTTTAGCACCAGCATATCAGCATGAAACCGCAAAGACTAAATATTGCTTCAGATTGCCATTGCTTCCTTTTTACAGGACATATCTGGCACTCTGCCACTCATATTAACACTAAAGTAAACTATCATCCTCATCCCTCCTAAAACAGAAATCCAGGAAATGTGTGAACACTGCATGGTGCCCAGTCTGACCAAAAGCAGGGCAGCTTTCAAAATTCTCATCATCGCACTCTACTCTTACCTCCCTAAGATTTCATCTGAAGTGGCCTGGAAGGGGATACCGGCAGAGCCAGATTTAAATTGGGTGTGCCCAGAGGTAATGGAGGGGGAAGACTGCTCCATGATTGCACCTGCTCAAATCTCCCCCCCCCCCCCCTTCCTCCTCAATTCTAAGTTCTAGCATCAGCTCTGCAGCAACCTGAGAGGTTCAGCACAGGGCATCCTGCAGCCATCACACACTGATAGGTCCAGCACCTGGCCCCCCCCCCTCCCACACAGGAAACCTGTGCAAGGGGTGGGGGCGCTAAGAGGTCATTCAGCTCACCATGGCTGCAGAAGATCACCTGCTGAATTTCCTCAGTTGCGGCTGTGGGGGCCGGCACTGTGGCGGCAGGCTTGGATACTGGCAGAGCAGCGGCAGCCATGCTCTGGTGCCCGTAAGGTTTTGGCACCAGAGGCAGTTGACTCTACATAAATCTGGACCTGGGAACAGGGATACCAAGTGTTGGGGCCATTGAGGGAACATAATAATTGTGGGCCATGGGTCAAGGGGCGCTCTTACCATCTGCGACGTGAATGTAAATGAAATTGAATGAATGGTTATCAGAGGGGAGCACAGACAGACATGATGATTTTATAAAATTTGTTTTACTATAGGAAATCAGAATAAAAAAAAAAACCTTTAAAACTTAATCTACCAAGTCTGCCTGCTTGGTTTAGTCAGCCAACAGAGTTTATTTTACAAGGTTTAATCTAGCAGCAGATGTTTATTGAAATGCAACACAGCAGGATACATAACCACATCACAAGAATAGTCCTAACAGCTGAAACAAGAAAGGTACAAAGGCCTTTTTAAACACAAGTAGGCCCCATAATCTCTATGAAATGAGATCACCTGTCTGAGGTTACTTGCACATGTGGCAGAAAGGAATACTAGGCTGCAGCTCTAAGTATAATCCAGTGCCTTGCAGCAGTTTAGAAAAGTAATTTCACCTCTGCTAATGCACTTATTATAATAGTTTAATTAAGTGCATTGTTATTCATGGATAAATTTTATCGAACACATAGCACTGGGCCAGATGCACTAAGCAGTCTTTCCATAAACACAAAGAGGGCAATTGTCAAAGCCCTTTATGCAGGTAAATAGTGATTTACTGGAGTAAAACAGCTTGGCGGCAAATTGCCCTTCCTCGGAGTGGTTAACTTGTATAACTTGCGTACCTTTCCTGTGAGCACGGTTCTGTTGGAGGGAGGAGGGGTCAGAAAACGGCACATGTGCATTTCATTTTCAAATGTTTATGCATTATTGTGTACACCTCCTCCCTCCATCTCTTCAAATAAATAGAAGGTGCAATGTATGTGGAAGCTTTCAGTATTCACACTTCATCTCTTAGTTTCCAAAGAGAAACACCACAGGGAGTTTTTCTGTGAAAAAATGTGTATGAAGTACGTTTGTTAAAAGTGCCCCACAGTGATGCCATGGTTTACCTCTTTACTTGGAAAATGATGTTGGAAGGTATTTTTCTAGAAAAACTTACGGGCCGATTCTATAAAGTGCACTTGGCCGTGCGTACTGCTTAACACAAGTTTAGCCGCGTGTTTTCGAGGGGCGTCTATTACTGTAAAGGGTTTATGCCTCGAAAACGCGTGGCCAAACCCCCTGAAAACGAATAGCGCTCATCACATGCAAATGCATGTTGATGAGGGTATTAGTCAATCACCCAGGATTCAGAAATTAAAATGTGCGGCCAATACGCATATTTTACTCTCAGAAATTAACGCCTGCCCAATATCCTAGCGATATTAAGTTGGAGGAACCAAAAATGTAAAAAACAAAAATGTGCCAGCCGGTCCGGTAGGCAGAACGGATGCTCAATTTTACCGGCGTCCATTTTCCTAACCGATTGCTGTCAGCGGGTTCGGAAAACCGATGCTCGTAAAACTGAGTGTCGGTTTCCTGAACCCGCTGACAGAGCCTCCTCTCCTGGGCCAAAGATGCGCTAGGTGTAATCGTCCCTAGCACCTCCTTTTAGCGCGACCCCTCATTTAAATATAGGATCGCGCACCCAGGAGAGGCGACTGGGCACGCTTTGGGAGAGAGGGCACTCAACATGGAGTGCCCGTTCTCCCGAGATCCTTTCTGTATCGGGCTGTCAATGAAAAGCAGCAACCAACACTGCAGATCTGGCTTCCTAAAGTCAGAAGAATGCTAGTTATGCATGTCCTAAGCTACTATAAACTGGTTCTGACGGATGGGCCGATACAGTAAAAATCGCGGGAGAGCGGGTGAGCCCCGGCGAGCGCACAGGCCACTTCTCCTGTGTGCGCAATTCAGTAAATTAATTATTTAAATTAGAGTCCATGGTAATAAGAGGCGCTAGGGACACTAGCGCGTCCCTAGCGCCTCTTTTGGACAGGAGCGGTGGCTGTCAGCGAGTTTGACAGCCGACGCTCAATTTTGCCGGCGTCGGTTCTCAAACCCGCTGACAGCCACGGATTCGGAAACTGGACGCCGGCAAAATTGAGCATCCGGTTTTCAACCCGCGAGCCCATTTAAAAACTTAAAAATTTTTTTTTTAACTATTTGTAACTTTTGGGACCTCCGACTTAATATCGCCATGATATTAAGTCGGAGGGTGTACAGAAAAGCAGTTTTTACTGCTTTTCTGTACACTTTCCCGGTGCCGACAGAAATTAACGCCTACCTTTGGGTAGGCGCTAATTTCTGAAAGTAAAATGTGCAGCTTGGCTGCACATTTTGCTTTCTGTATCGTGCGGGAATAACTAATAGGGCCATCTTGCATGTTGCGGGCGCTATTAGGTTCGGGAGGGTTGGACGCGCATTTTCTGCACGCTATTACCCCTTACTGAATAAGGGGTAAAGCTAGCGCATCGAAAACGCGCGTCCAAATGCGGGTTAACTGCGCTCCACCGGAGCGTTTTATCACATTTCTATGTCCATTTGGTTCTTTATTAGAGGGAAAAAAAAGGGATTCTAGTGATTAGGGCTGGGGAGGAAGGAGGATAAAGGATCTAGGAAGAGGAGCGAGGAGATAAAAGAGGGAAATGAAAGAATCTCAGGCAGGAGGCTAGAGAGAAAAGGGATGGAGGAGGTCAGAGGGAGAGGGAGGAGACAATGGGGGATTCAGGAAGGATAAGGAAAGGGAATGGGAGGAAATGAGGGAGGGGAGAGAAAAGAGATCAGGAGTGAATTGGGGAGGAAAGATCAGGGATGGAAGGTGGAAAGTAAGGCAGTACTGGGGATGGAGTTAGAAGAGAAGGAGGGAAGACTGGGATAGGGTGGAGAAGGAAGGAAAGAAGAATCACACCTCCAATCCCTTATTTCCCTTATCCCCTCCTTCCAAAGCCCCCTTCATCCCTCATTTTCCCTATTTAGTAAATGCTGTTTTGGTCATTTTCTTTTTTACCACTATGTCTGTTTTTCTAGCATCCAGCATTTAATTGGTCTGGGAATGAATAATTCTGCTCTATGATTTATGCAAAGAATGTATGTAAGATAGAACGACATTAACTGTGAATGTAAAGAAAAAAATTGGCAGTGGGAATGTGGGCAGAGCTTGGTTGGCTCCATCAGACCAAAAAAGGCTGCCTCTGCTTATTATTCTTACGAGCACTCCGGTAGGCTTGTTTATACAGGTAAGAGGGTCATCGTCTTTTCTCCCAGATGGAAGTAAACTACAGTTAAGGAAGTTCCGTTTTGCCACAGTCATAAAAACGTTCACAGTGTGTGTGTGTGTGTGTGTGTGTGGGGGGGGGGGGGGGGGTGAGGTGTGGACAATTTTACAAATCCTGCGGCTACTCTTCTTCCCATCTCCCCCCCCATCCCCCAACCTTCAACTCATTTTCAAAAGGGAACTACCCGCATAGTTTCCCCTTCGTAAAATCAGCGGGTGTAAAAGCACCCGTAGACTCTGCCTCTATTGTTACCGATGGGTAGAGTCAATGGAGCAAAGTATGCACAGCAATTTGAAAAATCAAATGCCCACATGTACCTCTCCCTACCCCTGAGATGGCCTCTGATTCTACGGTTACATCTAGCCACTCTGTGAAACTCAGCAGGAGAACAGGTACTTACTCATGTAACTCCTTAGTCACTCAGCTAAATTCCTTTAAATATTGACCGCCCCATCTCTACACACCATCCAATTATATTTAATGTCTCTTGTGAATGGCCCTAACTATAAGATGATTGTGGATGGGAGGCGGAGTCTGGTGGGGGGGGGGGGGGGGGGGCGGGTTTTCAATAGAACACCACTGACATGTATTTCCAAATCTTTGCTATTTTCTCAAGTTCATGATAATACGATTATGAAAATTAATGAAGAAATGTGCCAGGGCTTGTGATTTTTGAAAACTTGTAATTAATAGTGATAGTGATGAATCCAAATGGGGCCAATTCAGGCTCACGTCCTAATATGCATCTTCTGCACAGAGAGGGAGCTGTGTGACAAAGGCTAAAACGGCTCTTCAGATTGTTCATCAGCGGTGAGCAGCTTTTAGAAAGGCGAATGATAAATGTGATTAAATAAATCAGTTTTCAGAGTATGTAGGACACCTCTGTGTGAGCACACAAGCTATGAAAAGAAGTCAAGCATTGGCCCCATAGTAATTTAGGCCGAGAAACTCATACACAGGGAGGGCAATGCTGAAAGGGATTTACCTAGGTAAGTAGCTTGGCTAGAAGCAAGCGTGGGCTTCCATAGTGTGTGTACTTTTTGAACCAGACAGCGAGGAGGCGTTCCCGGAGATGGGTTTAGATTGGGGCAGGAAAACAGCACGCGTGAACGACATTTTCACAAGAGCATACTCCCATTTTCCCCCCCTCGGTTGCTTGAGCCAAACAGCAAGAGCAAAGCTCGTGGGCACTTCCAGCCCTGCACTTTATGCTATTTTTCAGAGAGAAAATACCAGCATACCATTGTCTTTGAAAATCAGCCTCAAGTGCGCACACTGAAAGCAGCCACATACTTTTAGAGTATTTATTTACTTTTAAAATTTCTATCCTCGCAGATCCACAAATCTCAGTGGGTTACAGAAAATAATCAAGCTATTTAACTGCCCCCTCTATAATTTCAAAACAAATCATTATTTCAAGTAACAGAACACTGCTAACCACCAGGTACCCACCCATGTATCTAATGTAGGAACTATTAAAAGAGACAACCCAGGTTAGATGAACTGATTCCTGCTAACAGGAAGTGCTCTCTGGCACACAATCATACCTTACACTTAGGAGGTAATTTTCACAGAAGTTACGCGTGTAAATATAACATTCTATTGTAGAAATTTTCAAAAGCCATTTACTCGAATAAAATGCACTTACGCAAGTAAATGCTGTGGACAATTCAATGGCATACATTGTAGCAATTTTCAAAAGCCCGCTCACTCGAGTAAAGCCCAGTTTTACGTGTGTAAATGCTTTAAAATCAGACCCTTAAAGAATGTTAGAAAAAAGTGGTGGTTCATAAGTGTAGATTGGCTAGAAATTGAGTGGCCAGAGATGCTGAAATCTGAGTCATTACACAGAAACAGTGAAGATAGCAATAGATAAGGGCCTATTAGTCCCCTCAGTCTGCCCACTGTGCTGTCACAGGGCTTACTTGATCTCTGGTCTTCTGCCTCCCTTTAAGGAAGAAGGCACAGGACCAGAGATCAAGACAGACCTGCCTATCCTGTGCATGCTTGAATTTTACCAAGGTTTTGCTTTGATAACCTCTGTTAGCAGCTGTTCCAGGTGTCCCCACCAGCCTTCTAAATAGAACTGAAGGAGTAGGAAAGGGAGAGGACCCTGCAGCTTCCTTCTGCTTCTTCAAGCTTCCAGCTCAACTGAAACTAGCCTCCTTTTTTTTTTGGGCTACAGCACCGTGAGCTTTCATTTGAAACTTCCTGGGGTTTCCCCACCTCCTGTTTTAAATTCCCCCTCCAAAACCACTTAAGCCCAACCACAGCAGCGATGGTCCTTGGCCATGGACCATGAGCTAGGGCTCCTTCTGGTACCCTGCAATCTTTAGTCCTAAGACCAGCCCATTAAGCGTCACCATTGTGTTATGAATGGGATTCCCTCCTTTCTAGGGGCTGTGACACTATGTCCACAGAACCTTCAGCATCACTACCTGGCCTAAGAAGTAGAGAACTTCTCCCCTTTACAAATCCAACTTGGTCTTCTTCTATCAATGAGATACCAGATAGCCAACCAATCTGCCATAATTTTGGCTAGTAGTTTAAATTAAAACATTTTAAAGCAATATTGGCCAGTAGGAGTCAGGTACCTTAGGATCCCTATTAGTCTTGGGAAGTATAGTGACATAAGCTAA
Organism: Rhinatrema bivittatum; assembly: GCF_901001135.1. Lineage (NCBI taxonomy): Eukaryota > Metazoa > Chordata > Amphibia > Gymnophiona > Rhinatrematidae > Rhinatrema > Rhinatrema bivittatum. The sequence goes on from NC_042618.1 coordinate 380,713,396, forward strand.
ATTTGAGGAATAAGGAAAACTCCCACGTTATATAAGATCTTCAAACATCACCCCTAGGGACAGCCATATTTTCTCAGTCGTAAGTGAAAAAGCACAGGACGGCTTCTATGGCCAATTCCCAAAGGAAAGATCATCAAGCAGCATTGTCTGAATTATCAAGAAGGCTCCTCACCCAGTAAAAATGTTGCTAACAGTAATTAGTTATGGGTTTGTCAGTTGCTTGGTTTTGATTGTAAATATTACTAACCTTATCATAAGGCTTGGGGGTAACTGCACGGACTGGCAGATACTACCATAAGAAGGTTGCTGGGCAGACTAGATGGGTCAACTGGTCCTTTTCCGCCATCATTACTATGATACTATTTACTGGAGGAAACCAGGTTCCAGGAGGGAGAATTTGGAGGTCTCCCTCCCAAAAGAAGATAGCTGGCAGTTCTGCCCCTGCTACTATAGTTAAATGACAAATGCTTATATCTATCAGCTGATTCTGATTTTTCGCTAAATTACATTTTAATACACAATCAAGGCACATTTCTAATAAAATATCAACATCATGATGCAAGGATACTTCCACCACTGATAAGAGATTCAGCTGGCTGGTCCCACACCATGCTGCAAACCTCTTCCACTTGATTCTGTAGAACCTGATTGAAGGCATTCTAGCTGAAATCGGCACGTCTCCTTCGGAAGGAGGAAAGAGGAGATTACCACACACAGGGCTGATGCTAGCATTTTTGCTGCCCTATGTGAAAAATTTGCAGTGCTGCTCCCCCCCGTGTACGTTTCATCAAGTCAGTAATAAACTAATTCATTTCCTCGAATTTGTCATATAATTTTTCAAGCTTTACATCAAGTGCTGCTACAACCACCGCTGCTACCTCTGATACCTTTGAACCTTGGGTCTCTGGGGATGGTGGAGCGCTCTGTATCGCTGAGATTTTGACATCTGCCTACTTGTTTTCCTCCAGCCCTCTTCGTTGCAGCATTGCAGCCATGCAAACACAATTTCTGCTGCTCACTTGAATCATCTGCGATAAATTAACCCTGCGTCACCCCAAGTCCACTTTTAAACTAAAATTAACTTAAAAGATGGCGAAGATTAGCTTTTCTGGAGGGAGGGAGCCTGAAACTTAGCGAGAACATGTCTCATTCCTCCCTTACGTCACGGGACTCCCCTATATATATATTTTTATTTAACACAAAATGTTTTTTGTTTTCCTCAATAACTAACGGGCACAATAGAAACTGTCAGTCTCGCGCTCTGCCCCAGGCCCCCTTTCACTGCTGACAAAAGCCCTATTCCCTCCGGCAATCCAAACTATCAAAATTGATACCCCTCCATACTTATTTACCCCTATCCACAGGTCCAAAATTTCTAAATTGTGCAGGAATGATCCCCAGGTGCTCCTTCTTCACCTACCAGTACATAAAATTGGTGCTGGCTGGGCCCTATAGCCAGCACCGTTTGTTGTACACAAAAACATGCACTGTTGTGGTGCCTCCCAGAAAACACTGCAAAAAAAAGAGACACTTGGAACCCATATGGTATTAGGCATATTGTAACACATGCTAGGTGTGGGCAGCCCTTGGATAGCCTTGAATAAACTGAATGACAGCAATATAGTAAATTTCTTATACCACAACAGTACTAACTGTAAGCATTCAAACAGGAACAACCCTATCTATGAAAAGGCAAATATTAAACAAGGCCCTAAAACACCTCCTATTAGGAAAGCAGAACAAATCAGTCTGCTCTAAATTCCTAAATAGAAACTACATGCTAGCAGAATAACTCACACCTTACTTACACATGCAGAACACAGACAGACCCTCACCAAATACAAAATAAAGAGGCCTTAAAATACAAAACAGAAATGTGTAGAGAGAAAATGAACTGGAAACTGCAACAATCTACATTTTATAAACAATGAAGCAATGGAAAGAGAAACATCATCAGTCCTCATAAATCAAACAAAATCAAGAAGCATAAATCAATCATAATAAACCATATTGATAAAATAATATTGCCAAACAAATGACAAATAGAATAGAATAACATCCAATAATTAAGAACTCATAATACATTTTAAAAATGTCCAAACAGCAATAAAATATTTCAAAATAACAGACACATCAAAAACCCAATAAATTAAAAAGTAAAAATCACCTGCTTCCCATACCTGAAAACGTTTGATTTCCAGTCACCCTGAGCTTGTGCATTAGTGGGGGAGGCACAAGTTTTTCACCCCCCCACCCAAAGCAGGTTCCCATTCACACATACACATCCCCCCCAAGCCGGTGCCTATTCACTCACACAAACATATCCCTCCTAGAAAGGCTCCTATTCACACACAGCCCCCATCTCCATACATCCCATCCTCCCCTAGACAGGCTCCCATTCATACACATATCCTTATCCACTCTAGGCAGGCTTCCAATCAAACAGAAATACACATAGCCCCATCAGCCCAGGCAAGGTCCAATTCACACATGCACACCCAGGTTCACATTCACAACCGACGCTCACGCAAGGCAGGCAGGGTCCACCGGTCTCTCGTCCTCCTTTTCTACTACTACTACTACCACTACTACTACTGCTGTTGCTGCTGCACTCAGAGAACAGCATGTGTTGCAGACTGTAGGAGTCCTTTCTGCAGCTCCTTCTCATGTCGACTGGCCTTGGGATATTTAACACTCAAGGTGTTAGCACTTTCTGTATGCTCATGTCGTAATGCACGAGATAAGCCTACAGGAAGTGCTAGCACTGCGAGCGTTGAGTACCATGGGGCCAGCTGGCATACAAGAAAGAACTGCAGAATGGCTCCCTCTTCTACATGTGGAGTGTGGTGCGGATCTTTCCATTCTTCTGCTGCTGGTGGGATGGGGTCCACCAGCGGCCACACAGGCCTCTCGCCACTCCATTTGGTGGGCCCCTTCCACCACAGCCACTGCCCTCCTGGGTGTGCTGCCTCATGCAATTATACGGTTTGCGCACCTAGTACCTCTGGGCCTGACCGCACATTCAACATTCATGCTAGGAGGGCCAATGATAGCACATTCATATGGCAGAGCCTGCTGCCTTTTGTAGTAAGAGCAGAGACATCTCTCATAGAATTGGAGATGAACAAGATAAAGATACCACATTTGCCAGGGCCAGACTAATTCTATGACGATTACCCTTGTTTTGTCCTGAAGGACCTTCTGAACAGTCCTGGCAATGAGAGGAATTGGTGGATACACATAGAGTAGACCATTGCTCAAGTCTAGTACAAAAGCATCAAGAGCTGCTCTGTAGCTTCTAGGATACATACAGCATAACTTCTTAACCTTCTGGTTGCCCTCTAAATTGAGCAAGTTGACCATCAGCATTCCCCAGAAACTGAATAGGTTGTCCATGACTCCTTGATCCAAGAACCAGTCATACGGTTGCAGAACTATGCTGAGATGGTCTGCTAATGTATTCCAAATTCTTGGACGGTAGGTCACCCGGAGATAGGTGTTATAATGGTTGGCCCACCACCAGATTCTGAGGGCTTCCTTGCATAGGGCGCACAAAAACCTGTGTCCCCTTGTTTGTTTATATATATAACATGGCCACCTGGATGCCCATTTGGATTAAGATTATCTTACCAGAGAGAAAGCCTTTATAACATAATGGATGGATTCATAGGTGTTGGAATGGAGGGAGGCACAGGGGCCATAACTCCCCAAAATTTCTGCCGGAAGCCTAATTGGTGGCAACTGAGCTAGCACATTATGTCCTTTTCACTGTTGTGAAACATTCACATGTTAACAGTGATTTTCAAATGTGATAAAATTAAATGTTCACTTTAAAGCATCTTTAGATGATTTGTGTTTGGATATAAACTTCGAAGAACATCCCTAGTGTTTTTTTTGCTAGGATTTTGTATTTCATAATGTGCCTGGTAGTGGAGGAAATTTGTGTCTCTGTTAGTTAGATGGCACCAGAATTTTTTTCTATAGTGAGGTGTAGGGGAAAATGTCCTGCTTTGCTCCCATTGTTAGAAGGCTCTGTGTGTGTTGTGGGGGGGGGGGGGGGGGGGGGGGGTGTCTGTGATCACATATATTTACTTAGTACTGACATTTCTATTAGTAATGCTGTTTTTGTCTGGTTTTCTAGCATTAAGCATTTAATTGGTCTGAGAATGAATAATTATACTTTATGATTTATATGAATAATGTATATGAGATAGAATTACATTAACTGTAAAAGTAAAATAAAAAATTGTCAGTGGGAATGTGGGCAGAGCTTGAAACAAGAGTTGGGGGCAGAATTGGGGGTAGAGCTTGGTTGGTCCCTCCCCAATCAAGAAAAAGTGTTCTGGTGCCCCTGGATGGATCGTAGTTCCAAAATGTTAATTTGCAGATAGCTCTTCACTAGGGTCTAAGACCCTTGGGTCCATGCAGCATCTGTTTATGCTCCTCATCCCCTATTGGAGGCACTGATAAAAAAGGTCACTTGATGAACTGGAATACATAAAAAGAACCTCTGGGTTCATCCTCCATAGAAGGCATATTCTCCTCTTGGGAGTTACACTGATTAGGTGGGATAATGGCTTAGAGAGTCAGCCCCACTGGTCCTAAATAGCCCATAGAAGATCCCATATGTGAAAATGAGTCACAGGAATCATATGTACCGTCACAGCCATGTGACCCAGAAGAACAAGGACCAACCTCACTGACATCCGGTCCTGCTGAAGAAGAGATCTCACCAATAAAACTCTGGCTCTTTCAATAGGAAGAAACACCTTTTTCCTGAGAACAGTCTATCCAGGCTCCTATGAATTGATTCCCTGTAGAATCCTCCTCACCTCACCATAGAGAGATGCTTAATCAGAACCTCGATGATGGAGACCTCTAAGGGAAAATGACTGGTAGACACTCAGAATGAGCTGAACCCTTATCTTCCCCTTCCGATATACGATAAGACTCCAGTTGAGGAGGTGAATCCACCATCTTAGGACAGGGACTTACTCCTACTGCTGGCAGACCCTGAGGTAAGGAATAAGCCTCTTGTAGATTCTGCAGGGCCCCCACTGTGAGTGAAAATCTCCTCCTGGAGAGAAGAGGATCCAACTTCCCTCTCTGGTTCTCAGGGCTTAAAGAAGCAAAGAAATTCTTCATTAACTCTGACAGTTGGGCTCCCACTGATTGTGGAACTCTTTGCACTGAAGTTGGAGGAAAGTCATCTTTGGACATCCATATAGGCTCATTCTCACTTAGGGCTGTTAAGGCCAGCTGAGTTGAATGGGAACTCCGAACTGCAGGAGTTGCAAGTGTTGAAATAACAGGAACTGGTACATTTAACACCGATTGTGTCAAAGCATCATGATCCGGGCCCAAGCAGCAACTGCAGACAGAATGCGTATCTAACGGACAGCTGACATCCAGAAATGCAGATGTTAAAATTGCTGTCTGCAGCCTTCTTGGCCTTGAATTTTATTTCGTTTTTATTTTAAGAACTGAAAAGTTCTGTTGAAGGACCACTGAGGCAATGGTAAAAGAAAAAGATGCAATGAGGTATCAGCAGGCCAACTAACAAGGCCAAAATAAAACCAGAGAGACTGGGAACATGTCTATGTGGTAGCTCGGATGAAAATAGACTGAGGGGCATACATGAGTGGGAAGTCCAGCGCATTCTCAGTAAAGGTTTTACTGAGCTTTGAGAACTGGATCCTTGTCAGCATGTTTGGAGGACGTCACCTAAAAGTAATGGCTGATTCATGCTTGCTTGCTCATGGACAAATCATCATTTACCCAGGTAAATGGCATTGAAAATTGTCCTCACAATGTAATAATCATGACACCAGAGTTAGAAATCCCCATGTTGCAGTGGAAACAAAAATAGCAAATATGCCATTCTAAAATAAGTTCCAGAAATAATAATAGTTAAGAAAAGATTTTACTGTTCAATGTCACATACTTTTTGCTTGTTAAGGATGGGCGCTAGTTCCTTTTCCTGCATAATGGCAGTAACAGCAAGCCCTGTTCTGAGTCACAGGATGGATAGTCATGACTTGACGGGATTTATGACCTAGACATTTCACAAGTTTGCAAGTGAAACATGGACTTTGTATAGTGCACCAAGGGATTCCAGCTGAGATTATACAGACACATGCAAAACAGGTCCTCAGTCAGATTACTGAACATTTTTGCAGACACTAATGCCAAAAAAATGACCTCATTCAGGGGTTGCCCATCTATCTGCAAAAGGGGGCTGCTAAATATCCCACTGAATCACATTCTGTGCTTTTTAACTTTATAGGGATTCCTGGAAACCTTTTTATCCATCTAATAGGTGTTGATCCCACATGCTTAGGAATAATCATAATTAGAACAGAATTTGTTGTATTACATAGTAACACAGATATTGAAAAAAAATATTCAAAAAAGCTGACAGTCTAATTTTAGAGACCTAAGTAATGATTCCTATTTTCAGTCAGACTGAAAAGCCTATATTTTCAGCTGAAGATTCCCCTAAATTTAGTATTCTAAAATGTAGGTCCCTAAATTTAGGCCTGTAATTACATGTTTTAGATTTACTGATCTAGTGCTGAAAATCTATGCTAAGCACCTAGTTTTATTTTTCCAGTGTCCCAAATCTGCCCCATAGCCACCTACTTATTTGGCTCCTAAATTTAGGTGCCTAGTGAATTTCACCACAGTAGGTTTTCAAAGTGACCAAGTTAGGCTTCTAACTCCCAAAATTAGGCTCTTACACCCTTTTAAAATGTTGGTCTACTAGTAAAATACAGCAGATAAAGACCAAAATGCTCCATCCAATCTGCCAGTAGAGGCTCATCCAATATAAATATATGAGTACACAAAATTCCCTATGCAATTCAACTGCATTAATAAAACGAAAAATGTACTATGACCATTCATTCTAAAATGTAGGCATCAGAAATATTTGATCAAAAACTAGTCCTATTTAGGCCCTGAATAATCACATATCTCAAATTTATTACACACCTTTTTAAGAAGAAACCTGCCCAAGCATACAGCTCCAACACTTAGGGCCTCATTTTCCAAGCACTTTACCGCGTGCAATAAATTCGCAAATCGCATGGAGAGAGAGAGAGAGAGAGAGAGAGAGAGAGAGAGAGAGAGAGAGAGAGAGAGAGAGAGAGAGAGAGAGAGAGAGCACCTTACTATAGTGCCTATGCCCTACATAGGTATTTTAACCCCTATGGGAGGGCCACCTACTAACTCGGGGTGGGGATTAGGTATGAGCGTCGGGGGTTGGGGGCCACTTTCGCATTCCACATGAGACCTACGGACTGAACAGTGGTCTCTAGTGCAGATTTGCTGGCCGTCGGAGTGAGGACACTCACTCCAAGCGGAGATTTGGCCAACATTCTCTCCACCTAGCATGTTGTTGCCCAGGTAGAGTGTCCATCAAGCTAGGTAGAGAGAACGTTGCCCAAACCACTTCTTGGAGTGAGCGTCCTCACTCCGACAGCCAGCAAATCTGCACTAGAGACCACTGTTCTGTCCGTAGGTCTGTGGAATGCGAAAGTGGCCCCCAACCCCCGACGCTCATACCTAATCCCCACCCCGAGTTAGTAGGTGGCCCTCCCATAGGGGTTAAAATACCTATGTAGGGCATAGGCACTATAGTAAGGCTCTCGCTCTCTCTCTCTCTCTCTCTCTCTCTCTCTCTCTCCCCTGAAACAGGCTGTCTGGGACTATCGTGCACTGGGGAAACATCGCGTGCGGCGCTAATGTTTTCGTGAATGGCGAAAACATCGCCGCACGCGATTTTTCCCCACTGCACGAAAGAAGCCTCATTTGCATTGGTAACGCCCCCTAATGCGTTACCAATGCGATATTGGAAAATAAGGCCCTTAGTGACACCTATAAATAAGTTTGCATTAAGCAATCAGGATTTTTGCCATTGTCTAAAACATGGGGAGGTTCATAGTCAGCCGCTGAGCAGCTTGGCTACTTAGCTAGATAAACCTATCTGGCTAACTAGCAGGATGGTAGAGACATTGAATATACCCAGCTATCTTAAAGTTAGCCGGATAAGTATATCTTGCTAACTTTGGACAGTCCTACAACGTGACCAAAGTTAACTGGCTAGGTTAAACAGCTAATCCCAAATATCAGAGTTAGCAAGTTAACTTAACCAGTTAATTTTGCCTCTCCTCAAAATGCCTACTTCCCGCCCCAGGAACACCCCCATTTATCCGGATAACTAGAATACCGGCTAGAACGTAGCCGGATAAGGGCTAAATATAGCTCTATAAGCCATTTAGACGGATAACTATTACGTTATCCGTCTAAATGGCTTTTGAATATGGACCTCGGGAAAAACAAATCTGATTATTTTCAGATTTTGACACAGTTTATATAATCAATGTAAGAATTATTCAAAGATGATGTACATGAAACTTTTTAAACGTTACTTCTACTACTACTAATCATTTCTGTAGCGCTACTAAACATAAATGGCAATACACAGGCACATATAAGAAAGTGTTCCTGCTCCATGGGACTTACGATCTAGTCAAGACACAGTCAAGACAAATAAAAGGCTTCAGGAAATTTATTTATTATAGTAAACATGGTTAAAATCAATAGAGCTATGATCAAGGAGATCCATAGTTTAAGATTTAAAAGCAACCTCAAGAAAGTAGGTTTTTAGATAAGATTTCAATATGGCAGAGATACACCAACTCACGAAGGTAATTCTAGGCACTTGCTGCAGAAAGGTTAAAAGTGCAGAGTCTGGAGTTGGTGAAGGAGAAGGGTGGCAAAAAAAAAAAAAAGAACAGATTGTGAGGAGGAGTGGGAAGGGAACAAGAGAGGAGAGCTAAGAAAAGGCTTGAAGCAATCTATGTGGTCTTAAAAACTTGTAATTATCTTTGGAAAATTACTAAAATAATCCAACAGGTAAAACAATCTACAAAGAATCCAGTTTTATCTAAGACCAATATAATTGACTGGTTTGGTTGGACATATGTGGGTGGGGCTGTTATCATATAGGGCCAGGTGACAGGAGAATGGAGATTATATAAAGACTTCTATTTTATATATTGATGTGTTTTTCCATTCATGCTTTTATGATTATGCTTCGTTTTAGATTATGAAATCCAAACAAAGCAGTGCACACAATTTATAAAAGCAGTTTATAAATGAATAAAAATGAAATAACTACTAGAACTGTGCACTGCCTTTTGATTGCTAGTAGCCATATTTGTCCTAGAAAAAAAACTGGTTTATTTGGGCCTGATTCATTGAAACATTTTTCTCATTCTGTGCCTATGGAAAAAGATCTTGTTGGATCAGGTCCTTTTTGTAGGGTGAAAATACCTGATACTGGCCCAACCAACTTAAAAATAATCAAAAGATATGCTACAATCTCTTTTGATTTCTTATGCTGAGCCAATACAAAGTATCACAACGTACAAATAATTGGGTCCTTTAAAATTTGAAGAATATTGGATGAATCTAGCACAACACTCAACAACATTGTAATATCAAATTTATTTTCAGCCCATATTCTCAAACTTTGAGCAAAATCAAATACATCCATTTTTGACTAGAACCAGCAACTCTGTAAGCTAACTTTTATATGCATAATTTTGATAACATCCAGTTCAAGACAGGACATCTTTAAAAGCTTCATCATTTTAACAAAGACAATTAGACTCTGATACTAAAAAATAAATTGTCAATATTGGAAAAATTAGTCCAAATGGAGTTTAGCAAAAGATAATGTCAAGATCCTTCTCAAATCTATTTCAAACTAAATAGCATTCTAGTACATGAAAGGGAAGCAGTTCATTCAAAACAAGGTTGTTCACAGCTTGTCAACAGTTCTAAAAGATGGATTGTATTTTAACTTAGCAAGACTCCACTATTCAGCTTTTAAAATGCTGTTTTTTCCTTATACTTGTTGGAACTTTGGAAGTGTTGACATGTATAGCTGTCATCAGTGCATATCCAGCATACCAGTTTCAACAGGAAAGTAGCTGGTGTGCTGGTGGAATCTTTTCCCTATTATTCCATGTGATTATTTTTCTTATGTGCTTGAAGTAAAAAAAATAAAAATAAAAACCTCAGTTCAATTTTTTTTCACCCATGAGCTAAAATGATCCCACAGAGAGGATGAAGACTGGAAAAGAAACAATTTTTAGTATATAGAGAATTTCAATTCAAACAGCATAAATTAATTTAATGACGTTTATCATTAACTATTTCAAAATGTTATTTTCACAAAGGTTTTCTCCTTCTGTTGCTATGCAAAAATATCTTTCTAAAATGGGTTCCTGCATTTCTTTCCAGAATTAGTCTGATCTCTCACATATTATGGAACAGGCAGCATATAAACAAACTATCAATATCAATAACATTTTTATTGTCGTTCTTAAATGTATAATCAATCCCAGATCTTTTTCTTTGAAATTATTTTTTTTATTCAGATATCAAACTCCTCTCTATTTTTTTATAACAATTTTGTACATTTAAAGTAAGTAGCAACATAGAAGACCCCCCCTTCTCTCTTACCCACCCCTCCCATATCTTTTTCTTGCCAAGATCTGAAAAGCAATGCACTATTAAGATACATACTCTTCTTCTTGTTCAAGAGGGTTACATTTACACTATGGCAAAATTATATTCACTTTATTTATTTATTTATTTATTTATTTTGTATACCGACATTCGATCGAGATATCACATCGGTTTCCAGGTAACAGGTTGAATAGGGCGAGATCTGCCCTATTTTACATTTAACAAGATAACAATTAATTAAACTATTGAAATAAAAAACATTGTAACATATGAATACAAATGAATGTGAGTATAAATTTGTAGCATATATCCTATATACAATATATACAGTATGACTTGGTTACGATTAGATCTGGTGTCAGAGGCTATGGAGTGAGAGGGAGGGAGTGGGAATGGGGTAGGGGTGGGAAAAGGAGGGGGTGGTTGTGAGGGGGGGTGTTATGTGTTAGTGCATGTTAGGAGTCAAGTGGGAAGGTTTTCAAGAACATGCATTTAAGTTTTAATGATCTCCAGCAACATCCAACTTTTACATAATCTTTTTCAGTCATACAAGATTACCTCTGCAATTTTCCAGTTAAATTTAAAGGAACTATTTTTATTCATATTATATAGATATCAATGCCTCATAATTTCTTAAATCAACTCAATCTTGGTTTGTGGAGAGAGCCGTTAGAGACCCTTGCCAAGATCAAATTAAGAAGTGATTTACTTGTCATAGGTGATTTTCTTCAAAATAATAATGTTTAAAAGCTATTATAATTTGGGGGGGGGGGGGGGAGGGAGTTGAGAGGGAAATATGTGCACCAAACCTCTCTCCACATCTCCCTTTTAGTGATGTGAGTCTGCCTCAAACATCCTTCCTTCCCCTTTCTCCACCTATGTCTCACTCTGTCTTTGCTCCACAATCCACACCAACCAGTCTCCCTCTCACTCCACCAGTCCATCCTTGCAAGTCTCTCTCTCTCACTCTCCACCAGTCCAGCTCCACCAATTGCTCTCTCTCTCTCACCCTCCACCAGTCCAGCCCCACCAGTTGTTTTCTCTCTCACCCTCCACCAGTCCAACCCCCACCAGTTACTCTCTCTCACCCTCCACCAGTCCAGCCCCACCCGTTGCTCTCTCTCTCTCATCCACCACCAGTCCAGCCCCACCAGTTGTTTTCTCTCTCACCCTCCACCAGTCCAACTCCACCCGTTGCTCTCTCTCTCTCATCCACCACCAGTCCAGCCCCACCAGTTGTTTTCTCTCTCACCCTCCACCAGTCCAACCCCACCAGTTACTCTCTCTCTCACCCTCCACCAGTCCAGCCCCACCCGTTGCTCTCTCCCTCTCATCCACCACCAATCCAGCCCCACCAGTTGTTTTCTCTCTCACCCTCCACCAGTCCAGCCCCACCCGTTGCTCTCTCTCTCTCATCCACCACCAGTCCAGCCCCACCAGTTGCTCTCACATCCCTGCCATTATCTCTGTTTCTTTCTTTTTCCACCAGCCCATCCCCATCAGCTGCTGTCTCCACCAGTCTGTCTCTCTCCTTCCACTAGTCCATCCCACCAGTCTGTCTCTCTTCCTCCACCAGTCTGTCACTCTCTCCTTCCACCAGTTTAGCTCCCTCAGTCTGTCTCTTTATCCCACCCCACTACTCTCTTTCTCCAGTCCATTCCCTCTGGTCGCTCCAGATCCAAAATAGATCCAGCTGTATGGCTGCCTGTGGTTACACTACATAAGTTACTGAATATGAGTACATTCTTGCACATTTACGGCTGTGCTTTGCAATTATATGTATTCAGTTTATATCAGTAGGCATTATTTAATAAGTCTGGTGTGTATATAATTATTTCTTTGTTATTACATTAAAAACTTTTCTATATACAGCACATAACTGCAGGTAAATACGAACGAGAGGCAGGTAGGGGTACGTGAAAATTTTGGAGAAATGAACACGCCAGTAGTGCTGATGAAGTCTTCATAGCATCTATAATTTTATGGTATGCCACCTTCTTGCTGTGTTTTTAGATGAGAATGATTAGTCTATATTGGTTTGGCTGCTAATTTTGTTCCTCCATCCTGCTCTGTCTCTGAAAATCATTACATCTCTTATCATTGCTCCACCAGGGCCATTAAAGGATGCACCCTCTAGATTGCTCTCTTTGAGTCCTTCTCATAAATCAGTGACTGCAGCAGAAATCTCAAATTTGTAGCAATCTCATGGGTCCTTGAAGTAAATGCTTCTGCTATGGCTCCAGAAACTGAACTGAGACCAGCAACTCATTTTCACATAGGCCACGGTTTTAAGTCCCTACCGATCCGGAGCTCGATTTGAACAGATGACCAGAGGTGAAATGCTCTGTAACAATGTAATGGTTTCTTTGCATTATTCAGTTTCCACTCTGGGCTGCTAAAAAAACCAGTTTCACTCACATCCAAGTGCAGCAGCTCAGAAAACAATATATTACTTCAACTAAAAGCTATGTGATGTATATGTGGTGTGATGACATAGCCTATGAGGATGTTAGATGTTGTGTTTGTGTTCCTGGCTTGATATGATTGCGCTTTCTTTAAACAGGTGGCCCCATGAATTTATTTATTTTGTTTAGATTTTTATATTCTGCTTTTCAGCCCCTCAGAGTGGATTAGATTCAGGTACTATAGGTATTTCCCCACAGGGTTTACAATCTAATTTTGTACCTGAGGCAATAGAAGGTAAAGTGACTTTCCCAAGGTCTCAAGCAGCAACAACGGGATTTGAACCCTGGTTTTCTCTGGGTTGTAGCCCGCTGCTCTAACCACGAGGCTACTCCACCACTCCAATTATCAGGTATGGGCAGGTCAAACATCTTTTCACGCTGTCCTAACTTTTCTAAAGCTACTTTGATCTGGTTTATGACTATCTGAGATGTCAAGTCATTTTAGCACTTGGAGTGCTGCTTCTTTGGCATAAATGAAAGGTCTTTTTTGTTTTGTTAATCATCTCAGGTGCCAGTCCTACATATTATAAAATACGCATATGTTTGCCCTGGAACATTCATGCAAATTTATGCTTATGTGCAAATACAAGCAATGCATTGAAAGCGAGTATTTCAATGCATTGAACACAAGTACTTTTACTATTTTAAAAATATACGTGTGTATATTTTACATGCAAAAAAAAGTAGAACTTACTCGCATAAAACTCGATTTACTTGTGCAAGTTGGCATATTTTAAAACATGTGCGCATAAATGAAATTAACACTTTACCAATTACCCCCCCTACCAATTCATCCAGTCCTTCTCCAGATCATCAAGACCCTCCCAGTTTTCAGCCTAAACTCCCCTCAGTGCACCCAGTCCTCCCACCCAGCCAATAATACACAATAAGCAAATCTATATCAATTACACCAGATAATTACCAGGTGTAAAATTACTTAAATTGCCAAATGTATGCACGTGCCTTTTAAAACAGCAACTTGTACAAGCAACTGTTGGAACCACCACAGAATTCCCCTAGACAACCCTTTCTTTACACACATATGCGTGCAGTAAAAAACAAACTCTCTGTGTTCTTTTGACTTTTATAAAAAAAATACCAATTATGCAAGTACAGGCTTCTTAAGTGCGTATATGCTAACTTTTATATGCACAACTCTTAGAATTCCCTCCTATATCTTCAGCCCAAGAGCCAGAAGCTAGTTTCCAAAGTATGAATCACTTTGTGAAGTCAGCGTACCATGGACGGAGATGAATCTGAAGCATTTAGAGCAGATTACACTAAGTTTACATGAGTCCCCAACCGAAGCTGTACAGGGGCTTCATCTGCAGCTGTTAACCTACTGTGTTACAGCTTTAAACTGGAATAAAACGTGCTGAGACTTTATAGGCAGTATAAGAGAATAAAACAAAAGAACTCAGACTTTTTGAGGTTTGGTTTTTTTTTTTCCCTAAATCCTTCCTGTCTCTTTTCCTTTTCTTTCAGTTGGCTGGAATCTGATGTATGCTTGCTCTCCCCCACCCATTTTCCCTTCCCCACCCTGTTTCACTAGGGTGAGGCTGTTACTACATTTAGCCCTGTTAAGTGCTTACTAACTCCTACACAGAAATTCAGTCTTACAAAGTGAGAATAACCACAAAACAAACATAATACACATTTATATACAAATAAGTTTTAATGACACTCCTTTCCTCCTTGTTGGTTTACGTTTTGTGGTGGGTTTGCCTCTATCTTTTTTATTTCTTTGTTGGTAAGGCATCACAATGGTTTTTGCACCCTGGGACTGTATCTTAGGTTACAGTGATGATCATTTCATGGACTTGCTCCAGGATGTTGAGTCAATTATAGATCAATGGGTGGAGCTCACCGAGCTGAAAATGTGCCCAGGGATGGAATTACACTATGCGACTCTTTCAGAATAGTGCAAGTGAAAAGAATACCTCGGGGACCGTGAATTATAAATGAACCTAAGATGTATAATAGTGAGGGATTCATCAAAAAATGGAATTTCATTCTTAAGTGTTCTTTGGACTTGATGATTTTACTTAGGCACTTCCAAAAAGAAATCAGAGGCGATTAAAATACATATTAATAAAGTGGTGAAAGATTTAAAGGAATAAGACCTGAGTTATGAAACACCGACGTTAAAAGAGAGACTAGGTCACGTGATGTGCCAGGGCTAAGGGCACGCTGCTCTCCACTGCTCCCAACCAGGATACATTTTGACAGAACTTACCTCCAGGTTTAATGCCGATCATTGGGTACTGGATGGTGGATAAGGTGACCAAAAAGTCCCTGCCAACTTGAACTAAGTTCAAAAGAAAAAAAAAAAAAAAAAAAAAGGGAAAGCAGGGGTTGGGGAGGAGAAGTGAAGGGGAAGGGAGGTTAGGATAGGGGGGGAGGGAACTGGGGAAGGCCGGGATGTGTCGCCGCATGGAGATTGCATAATTCACCCCCCCCCCCTTGCGTGTGCCGCACACATGGATTACAAAATACAGCGCACATGTGCGCGCAGCCTCTGGATTTGATAACATGTGTGCGCCGGCGCTCGCATGTTATAAAATCAGCGCATCCATGTGCGCACACGCATCTCTGAAAATATACCCCTTAGCGAATCAGTCAGTAAATGTCTTATTTTTATATTTTAAGTATTTAATTTCAATATTTTATTTATTGAGCATTTTAATTTTTATGCGCACGCATATATATGGGTACTTTCACACCATGTATTTTAGATATTACGAATGTTACTTTTCAATAGGTTTCTTAGCATGTATGAACACATGAGAGGATGTGCACTGCATATCCAAGGTCTTTTACAAGGATTTTGGTACTTTTATGCTTCATAGCATTAACTTTTGAAAAATTAAATTTTCTACAGTTTGTTATGCTTCTCATTCCCTTTTTCCTTGCTTTCTCTCCCCTTCCCTTTTTCCAAAATCCTCTACTTCCTTTTCCCTCCCTTGTTTCCTTTCCCTTTGTCATCTCCCTTCTCTTTCCTCTTTGTTTAGTACTCTTTATGTCCTTTGTCTTCGCATAGCAATTGACCCCTTTTATATAACATTTTTTTATCATTTATTCTTTTTATTATAGTCTTTTTTAACCTAAATTTTTCTAATATCCTTTCATTTTGCATTCTATTCTTAACTATTACAAATACCTTGTTTTAAATACTTTTTTTATTATATGGTTTTACTTTTGTTTTTTATAGTTCTAATACTTCTGCTTGGCTTGCTACCCATCCTGGCAGCTTTCATTACCATAGCCCCCATCTTTTATGAAAAATTTAATTGCCAATCACACCAACTGTTGACAAAAAGCACCAAAAGGCACTTCCGGTTTACTGACTTACAGCATCTTACCACAGGACTGAGAGTCAATATAGAATTGCACCTCTGATACTTTTCTATTAGGTAAAGCCCAAAGGGTAGATTTTTAAAAGATTTACGCGCACAGATGGCCTTACGTGCGCCGAGCGTATTTTCAAAGGCCCGGCCACACACATAAAGCCCCGAGGCTTAGGAAAAGGGGCAGGGAGGGGGCAGGGTGGTTCGGGGGCAGGGTGGGGCTAGAGTCGCCCATTTGCTGCTGTGCCAGGGGATTGCGTGCCGGCAGGTGCAAAAGGTAAAGCAAAGATTTTGGGTGGGCTAGGTTAGGGCTAGGGGGCGGGTAGGTTAGGGGAAGGGGAAAGAAGGTTAGTGTAGGGGGTTGGGAAGTTCCCTCCCAGTCCACTCCGAAATTTGAGCAGACTGGGAGGGAACTGAGGAAGGCCACAGGTGTTGGCACACGCAGGATGCACAAGTGTGCACCCCCTTGCGCGCGCTGACCCCTGATTTTATAACATGTGTGCACCTGGGCGCACATGTTATAAAATCGGGCATCCATTTGAAAATCTACCCCAAATTTTCAAACGTTGGCACGCGCAAATCCCAATACATATGTGCACGGCCACGCCAAGCGCATTTTCAAAATGGCCCAGCCTTACGCATATCTGTCAGTACGAGTAGAAGTGTCGGCAGGGCAAAAAGGGGTGAGCTGGGGCAGGCCGGGACAGCGTCATTAGGCCCTGTCCCAAGGAAGTGCACGCAAGCAGCGGCCGGCATGCGGAACTTACTCCTGCTCGGAGGAGCGGGTAAGTTCATAAACAAAAAAAATAGGTTAGTTGGGGTCCGGCAGGAGAGGAGAAAAGGGAGGCAGAGTAGGTAGGAGTATAGGAAAGTTCCCCCAAGTCCGCTTCTTAATTGGCGTGGACTGAGGGAACTGGCAAAGGCCTAATCACGTCGCCGCGCATACGTTATCAAATTCCCCCCCCCACGCGCACGAGTCGCGACCCGCCCACACATGCGCAGATATTAAAATCGGGCGTGCATGTCTGCGTGGGTATAGCATTTTATAACATGCGCACGGCGATGCATGCATGTTATAAAATTGGCGCATCTATGTGCAAGCGCCGGGAACTGCGCGCATCTTTTAAAATCTACTCCTAAGTTAAGTTTTTCTAAACATTTGTTCAAAGAAATCTATTATTAATCAGTTCACTATTGGTATCCGATGGCTTTTCTTCATGCAATTATGCTGAACAGAAAACTGTCAATGCCCTTCTATTGTCTTCATAGTGTAGACATAGATATATTATTTTATATAATTAAGGTCAACTACAGCTCTAGCTCTTATAAAATAAGAGAGCCCATTTGTAATGTAAGAATAAAAATGTTTTTACAAGTGATTCTTATTTCCATGTTATTATTAATTTTTCTATTACACATATCATTTGGTGCTTAACAGTAGTGTAAAAGATGGATTGGGAATATCACCATTATTATTTAATTTTTTCTTTTTTTTTTAGTGTGCTAATTTACATAAGTTCAAGAATTGAAAATAGTTGTAAAATATCTATCTACTTGGTGTTATCATTTTAAGAAGGGCAACAAGTGGGTGCAGAAAATGCATATATGAATACTAGAGTAGCTGTCTAATTTATTGTATGTTAGAATTTTGCTTATTTTTGTAATACATTTTAAAATTTCTTAGTTTTCAGTTTGTAATTTTTGACATTTAGCATTATTTTAGTATTTAATATTTTTCATTTATACACATGGACATATACAGACACTGTTAGAAGTGAATTTTAAAAGCCCAGCGAGCGCCAAAATTGGGAGTTATGCATACAAGTCGGGCTCACGCACGCCCACTGAATTTTAAAAGCTGCCCAGATGTGCGAGTATGTCCCGCAGAATGTACATCTCAAAAGTTTTCAAAAAGGGGTGGGGGCGTAGGTATGTTCTGGATGGGACATGGGCGTTTTGGAGCTCAGCCAAGAGATGTACATGTAAATACTTACATGTCTGGGCATATGCCCAGATCATCTGCCACATAAGTTTACTTCTGCTGGGGACGCTGTGTAAATTAAAAAATAAAAAGCCATTTCCCAGAGGTTTAAAGGGTCTGGGGTAACTGGGGGTAGTGAAGACTATTAAACTAGGGGTGTCTGGAGGACCTAGCTGTTAACTGGGCAAACTGGTGGATGAAATGGTGAAACTGGCAATGGCGTGGATGCGCGCTCCTTTTAAAATTCCCCAACTTATCCGGTAGAAGAGGGATTTACACACATAGGTGCATGCCCACTTAAAACCGGGTACACATGTATGCGCAGTCAGGATGTTTTATAACATGTGCGCACATATGCGTGCAAGTTATAAAAAGGTCATGTATCTGGGCATGTGCTGGTTGGAAAATTACAGCATTAATTTTTTGCTATTATTTTTATATATTTATTTATTTATTTAAAAGTATTTATATACCGCTTTATAAAAAATACATTTTTGTCAAAACGGTTTACATTAATTAAAATAAAGTTTTAAAAGAACAATCAAATTAAAATAAATTAAAAATACAAAAATTAGTCAATAGCTAGAAAAATTCTGGCTTGAAAATATGCATTTTTATAATCATTATTATTATTTATTTGTTTATTTTTTAGCACTTCATTGTTACATTCAATTCTAGGAACCACAAGTTTGTTTTGACCTCACTCCATTATATGTATTTGCCACAGACCTTTGACATATATTGGGTACTTTCATCCATTAGGTATGTGTTCATGCATTGTTCCCCAAATAATCATGTTATCTTTCATCCCCTATCCTCTTATTGCTTAAGATGGCCTATTTTACTCTTTGCTTTGTCACCCACATTATCCTGTACTCCTGTTTTTGTGCTCATTTGTGAATGAACTGGAAGTTTGTTACCCCTGATGCAGGTCATAGAAGCCAAAACATGGCCATATCGGATTTTAACTGTGTGTAATTTGGTTTTAATTGAATTTATGTTTATGTTGCACTCGGGGATGGACCCTTTTCCTGGAGGAGTGGAGAATGGCTCCCTGGTAGGGACCAGGAAGCACTTGCCCCCAGGAGGCGGAGCACTGGAGGAGACAGAGGCTAGGATGAGCTTCACCACTGGAAGCCCGAGGTCCCCCCGGGAGGAGCCCTTAGGGACCTGGACCGCTTGGACTTAGGTGGGCCTCGCAGGGTCTCCTGGAGAGATGAGAGTCAGGTGTGCTCACAGACAGGAGGAGAGCGTGGTCAGGTTCGAGACTGGAGGTCAAATGGAGCAAGGAGGACCAGAACAGCGTAGGTGATGACAAGGCTAGGAACAGAGCCAGAATCTTGAGACGTGGTCAAGCTGGCAGAGGTCAGAATCCAGGGGTCAGTCCGAGGAGTGGTCAGCAAAGAAGGGGTCAGGTTCAGGTGGTCAGACGAAGTCACAGGCAGGACGAGGTCAGAAGGCAGGCAGCAGGCAGATGAGTCAAGGAGCAGGCTGAGGTGAGAAAGCAGGCAGGTCGAGGAACAGACTGGAGTCAGAAGGCAGGCAGGCAAGTCGAGGAGCAGACCGAGGTCAGTACCAGAGAGACAGTCTGAGGGTACTACCTGGGTAGACGAACAGACAAACAGGAACAGGAGGACGCTGGAGAACAAGGATGCAGGAACAAGGCAGGAACAGGACTGGAACAGAACGATCCTGCGTACAGACGCAGTGACAATCTAGCAAGACACTAACCCGATTGTCAAGGCAAGGAAGTACAAGCAGGGACTTCCTTATATCAGGGAATCAATCAGGGCGCACCGTGGAGCTAGGACCCAGCCCTGGCCCTACAAGAGGCCGGGCGGTCCGCGTGCATTCGCGTAGGGGCATGGCCAATGCCACCGAAGAAGCCAAACTTCGGCGTGAGGCCCGATCCATAGTGGAAGGCCCGGTTACCGCCGCCGCAGGATGCAGAGGCCTGGAAGAGCTCACAGCTGCTTCTAGGGAAGCCGACCCGGGATCTGCGGTGGAACCAGGAAGGTGAGCAGGCTCGTGCTCGGCCGGGCGCGTAACAGTTTATATACTTATATTTCTTGCTTATTTGTATTCAATTGTTTTTATTTTATCTATTTATTTATATTCCTGAATATTTAAATAAAAAGGTTTTTTTTCTCTTTTGTTTATGTGTTGCAGTGGGTTTGTCTCTCTTTTTATTAAAAAAAACAAAACAAAATCCCAGGCACAATTATAGTCTGCCTACCTAAATTAAGATGAGTTTTGCTCCCTATTTGCCTCCAATCCAAATTCTTTTATATCAAACTTGTATAAAGTGTGTATGTAACAGCATTAAATAGCTGGAAGCATTTTCATGGCAAAAAATATTTTTGGATTAAAATCTAAGCAGCGGTATTGTCTGAACACCATGTCCCAGTTTTGCCCTCTGATCTGCATCAGGATCAAACTAAAAACAAGCTGTACATGCTTCCCTTGAAGCCTGATTTTCATACTTTCTATTATTTACTGATGACAAAAGTATTCATGGTTGTTCTGTATCAGTAATGACTCATTTTAAAATAGACAAAAAAATGCTTTTACATTAAATCTGATACTGCCCAAGTAAATCAAACAAAGCATTCCAGAAATAATATTAATGATAAGATATATAAAACGTTTTTTTTTTAAATTCAGGTTAGGGCAGAATCCCAAAACTGTCGTGTCCCCTGCATATTGTTTGAGTTGCAAGAACAACCAAGAGAACATGAATCCTTAAGAATTGTGAAGCTGGTATACTTTTGCAGCTTTTTAGGTTTTTTTGGTTTTGCTTTGTTGGCTCAGTGATGTGGAAAGGAGTTTTCAAAGTCATTGATCTGGGTAAATAGTGATTTAGGCGGGAAAACTGCTTTCCTCTGCCTCGTTAAAAGTAGGTGCGAGATTCCACAGCATGCATGCTTTTAGCCAGGTCAAAGAAAGGCATTTTCCAGGGGTGAGGGGAAATGGGAAGGTAAAAAAAAAAACAAGGCACATTCTGAGATTGTAACTTTTAAACTGGCGCATGGGCACACATGTACACACATATGTTGGCCCGCACCCAGGGGCATGGCCATTTTATAACGTACGCGCGTATATGCGCACGTTATAAAATAGCCTGACTGCGCACCAATATGCACAAATAGGGGCAGATTTTTAAAGGAGCGCACGCGGGGTACATTCATACGCTCGAACAAATGTACACCTGATTTTATAACATGCACGTACTGCCGCATGCATGTTATAAAATCCAGGGTCGGCACCTTGCATGCGCCGAGCCCTAGGGGAGGCCTGATGGCTTTCCCCGTTCCCTCCGAGGCCGCTCCGAAATCGGAGCGGCCTCGGAGGGAACTTTCCTTTCACTCCCCCCCCACCTTCCCCTCCCTTCCCCTATCTAACCTACCCCCCAGCCCTACCTAAATCCCCCCCCACCTTTGTTCTCTAAGTTACGCCTACCCAAGGCAGGCGTAACTTGCGCGCGCCGGCCGGCTGCTGGCACGCCATCCCCCAGCACGGCCGACGTACCAGAGGACTCGGGACTGCCCCCGGAACGCTGCCCCGCCCCTGGCCCCGCCCCCTTTTCAAAACCCCAGGGCTTGCGTGCACAGGGGGGGTTTTAAAGGGTTACGTGCATATATCACCCTTGTTTAATAGCCTCCCCTCCTCCCCTATTAGCCCTGACCCTTAAAACCCCACCAATCTATTTATCTTTATTTTATAACATAGCAGAAGTAAACTTTCGTGGCAGGGGACCCCGGCACGCGCCTGTGAATGTAAGTATTTACACACAAATTTCAAGTTTGAAACCAGGAACACCCATGCCCCGCCTTTTTTTTTAAACTCTTCGTTTGTGTGCACAGTGGCAAGTACTTGCATATATCCTGGCAGCTTTTAAAATCCGCAAGGTTTGTGCCGGCCCAACTTGCGCACATTTCTCCCGGTTTTGGCGAGCGCCGGGCTTTTAAAATTCACCTCTTATTATTTCAAAAGTACAAATACTATTTTATCCACACAAACTACGCCAAAGCTGAAATTAACTATTAGTATGTGGCGTAAAAGTGCCCATGTACTTTTGCAACTCCATGGCCACTCAAAATTGCCTTTTTAATGTTTCACAATTTTGCAGCTGATTTGCGCATTAAAGGGTAGCTTTTAAAAGGCCCGCACGCATAAATCCCAGGGTTTACGCGCGTGGCTGGGCCTTGCGTGCGCCAGGTGAATTTTCAACGATGCCTGGCCACTCTCGTAAAGCCCGGTAGGTGCATAAGTGCTGGGCCTCTTCAAAGGGCCGGGCCGGGGGGTAGGGAGGGGTGGGGAGGAGGAGCAGGACGGGGGGCAGGCCAGGACAGTGCCATTGATCGCTGTCCCGAAGACTCGTGCGCCAGCAGCCAGCCGGTGTGCGTAACTTACCTGACCTCGGGAGCTGAAGTAAGTTGTAAAACAGAGAAAAAAAAAAAAGGTAGGGTTTAGGGGGTGGGGAGGGGAGGGGAGGAGGAGAGGAGAGGGGAAGAGGGAAGGAATTTTAGATAGAGGGGTAGAGAAGTTCCCTCCCAGTCCGCTCCTTAATTAAAGAGAACTGTGAGGGAACTGGGGAAGTCCTGAATGCATTGCAGCACGGAAATTGCGAAAGCCCCCCCTTCCCCTTGCGCTGTAGGGGCAGCCATACACTAGACAGGAGGTTTCTCAGCCCTAAAAGTCTCACGCCACCTGTGGTGCCAGTTCCTCGGGATTGTGTACCATTCTCCTGTGCTTCCCTCTGGTTTCAAGGTTAGTGCTGATAATACCCTGGTACAAAGGGATCTTCCACAGGATGCATCAGTATTCTCTGTGGTTTGGAGAGCTGCTGACACTACTCTGGAAGATGTGTGGCAAGCAATTGTGAACTTGGACAGATCTGTTCACAGCAAGTTTGGGACTATCTTTTCTAGTACTGAGGATATGCAGGGTCAAATATCTACTAATCAGATAGCTATCAATTCAGGAACAGAGAAATAAGGCTTTGGAGTCTCAGAAACATAGAAGTGATGGCAGAAAAGGACTAAATGGTCCATTCCAGTCTGCCCAGCAAGCTTATGGTAGTTTTATGCAGCTATTGTTAAAGGTAGTTTTGTTCTTAATAGAAAGCTAGAAATTCTTGAAAATAAGTCTCACAAATGTTAAACTTTTCAAAATCCCCTCTGATTGGAGCTAACAAATTTGTTAAGAGATATCTGAAAGAGATTTTGGGTCTGAGGATTCCCTTTCCTCTTTTTCTAAAATTTATTATATTCATGGTGTGAAGAAAGATATTTCTGGCACTAGGACCACTGCCTGTTTCATCTACAACTTTTGATTTGTCTAGTGTTTTAGAACAATCTAATGTGTAATAACTGAACGTACTACTTTGTTAATTACATGTGGCTCTGAAGCTGAGAAAAATCTCATTATGCAGCTATATTTTTGTAATAAAGATGCAGTATTTTGGGGACAAAAGATTGGATTTCTCTTGACATATTCAAACAGAGCCAAACCAGAAGAAAATAATTTGTATCTTTTTGGGATACTGTGGTTAGCTTGGGGAGGAGGGGGGGGGGGGGGCAGGAGTTTTCATTACTATATCCTGCTATTAAGTGTGAAATTAAGTTGGATAATAATAGATATACTTTTTTTGAACCCTATCACCTAAAAGTACTATCGGATGGTAAGATTATTGCTATACTATACATCTACTCCAGTATCTTAATACAGCGGCTTATAGAATTTTATTTTTTCTCCAGCAATTAGCTTATTTCTTTTCAAAACTGTACTTATTTAGTCCCTGTGACATCCTTAAAGTAGCTCCATATTGTGGACTAGTTTGGTTTCATATACATTTTAATTCTTTTTGTTTAATGATTTCCTTATTGTGGATTATGTTATACACAACCTTTTTCTTTTCAAGCAGTTGCTTGTATCTATATATTTTGAAATTATGAAGAATTTATGGAACAGTGATAGCTAAAACCAAATATTCAATCCTGTAAGAAAGAAAGAAGTCTAGACATATCTCTTCTCTTACTCAGCAAATGCCTGCTGAAAAAGAAATGTCTTTAGCATTTTTCTGAAAGTCTTAGTGCATGAAACAAGATGCAAAGCTTTAGCAGATTGTTTCATAAAACAGGTATCACTGGAGAGAAAACACTCTCTCCGGTCTCAGCCAGCCAGGCACAACAAACAAGGGGAACATCCAACTGACCCTTCTGCAATTCGTTTTTGTTTCAGATTGAAAGTTTTTTTTTTTAATCACAATTTCTGCTTCCTGACTTTCTAAATTTAATTTTGTGCCCTTTTTCAGTTTGTTATCAGATCTGGCTGAGAACACTGCTTGGTGAATAATTTTTATATAGATTTTTGCAAAATAAAGCCCCTTTTTACTTGGTTATCCCATTCAATGTACATAAAATATAAGTTGCTAACCAATAGTATTCTATACTAACAACTATACAAAAAATAAACACAAAGGAACTGCTAAAAGCTTGAGCTTGGAACAACAAAAGGAGGGGTTTATCATGTCCGATATTGTTTTTGTGATGCTGAGCCAGGAAGCAGTGGCGGTTTTAACGTTAGATAGGTCTATGTTTGTTAGTGCTATTTTTAGGTTTTCCTGGAGTGTCTCGTTGCAAAAAGGTGGTCGGTAGGAGGTTTTGGGTGGGTTCTTTATTGTAGTAAATTTATTGTTAGAAGTCAGATTGGGTGAATTATCGAGTGGTCTGACCATGAGATGTTCGTGATCTTTGTTTGGTGGGTAGTCCAGGTGTCGGTATTGATGAATATGAGGTCAAGGGTGTGACCTGCTTTGTGGGTTGGGCCATTGATAATTTGATTGAGTCCAAGGGATGATAGAGTGTCAGTAATTAATTTGCATGTGTGAGAGTGGGGGATGGTGTCAATATGAATATTGAAGTCTCCTAGTAAGATGATGGGTTTGTTGAGTGATAGTTTGGTCAAGCAGAATTCTATAAGAGGTGAACAGTTCTGATCCAGTGAATTAGGGGGGCAGTATACGAGACAGATTTGTAGTTTTGGTGAGTCGAATAATGTAATTTCCAGTGGTGTTAGGATGTTGGTAGGAAGAAGTTTCATCTTTAGTTCTTTTCTGATGATTAGCATTAAACCTCCACCTTTCTTTTTTGGTCTAGGGACTGAAAATGTTTTGTAGTTAGGGTTGTTAATATGGTTGATCAATACATGGCCAAAGTTTTTTTTAACCATATTTATTTTTATTTTTTTAAATAAATATTTTTTAAATAAATAAATATTTATTTCATATTTATGAGTTTATTAACAATAATTACAAAGAATACACTTTGTACAGAAAAATGGAAAAAGATAGAAAGAAGGCAAAAAATATATAAAACACAAAGGAAAACAATATTTAAATTTGTCCACCATCAAGGAAATACAAGGGGGACAGAAATATAGGAGATAGAATGAAGATATAAACAATAGGAAAAGACATTACGTGACAAAACGTTGCATCATTACTTCAATAGATGTTCTATGGAGGTTCTATAGGACTCGAAGTTAAAGCCTGCCTAGAGTTAACAAAAACCTGAACCTGGTCTGGAACAAAAAATATAAAGCTTTCATTAGCTAACTTCACAAAGCATTTGCAAGGAAACCTTAACATAAATGTAGCACCGAGTGCTAAGGGATGGATCCAAAAAACAAAGTGGAAGCCGATCCAATACTGCTGAGTAGGGAAGAAACAAAGAAGATTGGTGTATCAAGGGACTTTTATTAGAACTGGCCCAACTATGTGCCGTGATGGTGATACAAGGAAAGACCATAAGATATTGTTATGAACCCTGCCCGTGGGTCCCCCCGCGAGCAGGCACCTTACCCCATGCTACTCCCGACGTAGCAGGACGCCGCCGAAGTCGGGCCGGAGCCGCGGACTCAGTTTCCTCTTGCGGCCAGAGGCCGCCTATCCTGCTTTGCTTGCCACGGCTGGAGCCGTGGATTTCTCTGTCTTCCAACGCGGCACAGAGCTGCTGCCGATGTCCTTGCCATCTTCTCAGCTGGAGGCCACAAGCCCCGGTCTGGATTGGTGGCTGGAGCCATCCTCGGGGCCTCCCGCAGCGGCAGGAGCCGCTGCCATCATCAGGGCCTGCCTTTAGGCCCAGCCCTGCTTCTCCGCGACGTCGACATCGGTACAGGACTGCTGTCCACGGTCCTGCACAGCGTCCTGCTTCCTCTTAGGTGCGTGGCCACGCCTCTCTACAAGATTTAAAGGGCCCACGGCCGGATATGCCCTGGGTCCCACCTAGAGACTGTTTCCTGTGCTAGCCCTATATAAGGACTGTTCTTGCATTTCGTCTTGGCCTTACATCAGAGTTTCTTCAGTCCTGGAGGCTCCTGCCTTCCAGCGCTCCATCAGGTCCCTTGTGTTCTTCATGGAGCTCCTCGTCTCGTCTGCGTATTTAAACACTGCGTTTATGGTGGGGTTCTTTTGGGATGGAAAGACGGAGGGCACACACAAACACAAGACGTCCCTGATCTCGGAAAGGCACCTAATTAGCCCTCTACAAAACAATTAACTAAATAGAGAGTGCTAACTTGGTTAGCCACTCCCCTATTTTGATACAGAACACGCACAACCTCCCACTGACGGAACACGTTTACCACCACCAATTTCTATTTCGGTGTTTTTTTCTAAATCGGCATCCTAGCTGCTTCTTACAGTCTGGGTCCTCTTACCTAAGAAAGCATACATTTCAGGGGAGGGAGAATGAGGGGAGAGGTGAGTGTGAGGGGAGAGAGTTGGAGTGGGGACAGAGGAGGGAAGGGGGGGGGTGAGTGACCAAGGGGGAGGAGGATGAGTGACTGAGGTAAATGATCAAGGGAAGGGGGAGGGAGGGTAAAGAACCTGACTCTGCCACTGCAACGCGTGGCCGGGTACCGCTAGTAACAGATATAATCTGGCATATGAGACTGATCTTTAAAACTGACTACACACAGAATCACTATGTACAAAGTATGACGGTTTTGCACTGAAGTATCTGTAATCAGAAATCTGTCTATACAGTAGCCCCTGAGGCAGCTCCTGTGTGAGCGAAAACTCGGCCAGAGTCTGGCAAGTTCTAATAAATTCCCTTGATACACCGATCTTCTTTGTTTCTTTGCTGCACCGAGTGCTAATACATCTTTATGTAAAGCTACGAAATCTTTTCTCAGAGTCTGAATGGCACAAGAAAAATCAGGAAAAATCCTTACTGCGAAACCCATAAAAGAAGCAGTAATATTCTTAAAGTAAGTCTTCATAACAAAATTCAAATCAGATTCAGAGAAAAAAGTAACTAAAAGGGTAAATCTTCCCACAATCTTAGACTTGATGTCTCTAGGAAGGCAGTTAAGACCGTGATTGAGAATTCCCGGACGAAATGAAATATTCAGAGCAGAAATAGTCTCTCAGGAATCTTCAAAATTTGAAGAAAATAGCGCCATAGAGTCATCCTGAGAAGCTCTCCCATAACCTTAAACGTAAGATTCACCAATTTTCCTAACGGACAGGATTTATTTTCCAGGAATTCAATCCTGCATTGGAGACTGTTCCTCTCTTGTATTAAAGATAAGTGAAGGGTTTCAATATTAGAAACCTTATGCTCAAGAAAGGAAAAACTTAATATGGACTGAGATTGAAGGGCATCCAATGCAGAAATATGAGAATCCAAATGCAAGGAAACTTCATCCGCTTTGGAATAGTGCACAGCACAGACCTGGCCAATAGACACAATCAAGTCCCATGGAGCCAACGGCCAGCTTGATGGGGGCCATAAACGCCAAAGAAATGTTAGAAATTAATCCAGACTCACCAAGAGAAGCTCCAGCCTCAGTCAGAGATGTAAGGAGTAGATTAGAAATCTCTGGCAGAGAGGACCCAGCTGTAAGCACTCCATGGGATCCGGATTCTCCCTCCGATGCAAAAAACAACATGAGAATTCCACCCAAAAAGCCTCTACCACATCCGGATCCCGAAGCCACTGAGCCGGCGATAAACAAGCGTCGGGAGGGCTGAGGGAAACCTTCTCCTCGGCTGGGGCAGATTCTCCTCCAACTTGCCCAACAACGGGGATCTCGTAATCCCCTGAGGAGCATAAGTCTTTTACTATGCCGGTTTTGCCATTTGTCAGATAACATTTGAGTTAACCATCGTAGGCCTATATTTTCTAAAACACCGTGGCGTCGTGAATCGCACAGTGCAGGGGGGGGGCGAAGCGGGGGGTGGGCCTGCGCCATCATAAAAGATGGTGCTATTGGGCGCGAAATGGGCAGCGAAAAGGCTCCTTACCGTTTCGCCGTCCACGCTGTCTTTGTGGCGTCCGCCCCGACTCCTCCTCTTCCGGGGCAGACGCTGCCCTGACCCCGCCCCTTTTTAGCTATCGCAGGTGAAAAGGGACTTTTCGTGTGCGCTAGCTTTAAAAAATGACCTCCTTAATGGCTTTTGAATATGGACCTCATAAAATTTAAAATATAATTTTTGTCACAATATAAAAATTCATAAAAAATTCACCACTTAACAAATAATTATTTAGAATTATATTTTCAAAAAAGCCTCAATATTTGTTAGGTTAATAGCAGTTGTAGTGCCATAGGAGTTCATATGTGTTATCAATTTAAACAAAACATCCATTTAACATATGATTTTGTTTATTAAAAGCTAACTCTAAAAAAACATTCCAAAGCAAATAAAGATTTTTTGTAATACCACAATTTGTTCTTTTTCCTGTATGACAGGTTGTGCACATTCTAGATTTTTATGTGAAACTATAAGCCTGAAAGTTTACGTCATTAGTTCTTTTTTTGGCCGACTTATTTGTTCAGGATTATGGCCCTTCAGGAACACTTCTAAACAAAGGGCATATGCAGGAAGAGTGTCTACATTTCAAATTACATTTTGTCCTCTAGCGTTTCTGTGATATACTTCTATTATGCAAAACAAGCCTGTCCATTTCAAAGAAGTAATAACTTTAAGGAAAAAAAAAAAGTTTGTCTCAGGTTAACAAGTGCCAGACTTTTTTGAAAAACAAAAAAAACTGTCTGTAGCTAAGGAAATGATAGTTATATAACCCACTGACTCAGCAGCTAAAAGCAGATGTTTTGTTTGCCATCCAGAGAACATGACTACAGTATAGAAGAAAAAGTAAAGTTAACATAAAACAACAAGGTTTCTATTTGGGACTTAGCCAGACAAACCATAGTTTTAAAATTTGCTGCCGTGGTGAACAGCTCAGACTAGGACAATGGCATTCTGGGGGTGGAGCAAAATTATCTGGATAATTTAGACAGATAACTCCAGTGTTCAGCATTATCCAGCTAAGGGCCTCATTTTCCAAAGCTATCGCAGGCCTGCGCTACTGAAATCGGGGCGGAGTCGGCCCCAGAAGAGGAGGAGTCGGGGGCGTCACCGGGGCCAACTCAGCGAGGACAGCGTGCAGAGCGGAAAGGTAAGGCCCTTTTCGCTCACTATTTTGCGCCCAATAACTACACCTTCTATGGTGTAGTTATTGGGCGCGATACCGGCAGTGATCGCACCTCAGCGGTGCGATCGCTGCCGGCTAGCGCAGGACCGCCCCCCCCCCGCCCCAGAGTAGCACAATTTTCTAAAGTATCGCAGGCCTGTGATACTTTAGAAAATGAGGCCCTAAGTTACCTATATAACTTTAGTCATGCTGCAAGGCAGTTCTAAAATTAGCCGAATAAACATATCCATCTTATTTTTGAGCTATCCGGGTATAATCAGTAGCACACCATACTGCTGAATATTCAGTTTAAGTTAGGCGAATACGTTTATTCGGCTAACTTACCTAATCTGCTTGTGGCTGAATACTAACCACATTATTTTTACTGCCTAAGGATG
This sequence comes from Rhinatrema bivittatum, assembly GCF_901001135.1. NCBI lineage: Eukaryota > Metazoa > Chordata > Amphibia > Gymnophiona > Rhinatrematidae > Rhinatrema > Rhinatrema bivittatum. Next base: position 380,743,612 of record NC_042618.1, read on the forward strand.
GAAAGACATTCAGCCTACAACACAAGGTATGCTACTGTGCGATATTACCTATCTAATGGCTTGATACTTGGATTGGATCCCACAGAACCTGCTAGGGATCCTGAATCAATATCACAGCATGCTTCAGCTTCTTATTATTTGCTTGTTTAGATCCCAACAGAAATATACAATGTGATACCGTAACAGATAAGCAGACTGATACAATAATGTGAGCATTAAGGCTGCGTGTTTAAATTCAGCGCATTCACAACCCACAAAACCTAATCTAGCAAACAAAATAAATGTAAATCAATGCAGTGGTAAAAAAAAAATAATAATAATAAAATGTATAGGTAAAATATGCGTTTATGGGGTGATTAGCACACAGAAGTGTCTTCCATTAGGCATTTCTCATCTAAATCATGCACTTATTTTAAAATGTGTTTATTTTTATGGAGTACAGAAATATAAAATGTTTGTGGATTTTCATGCTGGAAAATTTTTTTGAAAAGGTGACCTGGCGTCCAAGAATCTTTCATCTAAAATTTAGTGGGAATTGTGACCAACATTCTCCTCATCAATAAAGAATAATTTGGGAGCCCCTGAAGTAGTCACTTCGAAACATGACATGTCAGGCTTCTTTGAATTGGACCTGTTGAAGGGGGAAGTATACACTTTTATAAGCATTTAAAAATTAAAAAAAAACTTTAAAGAATTTAAAAAATACACTTTTCTAAGGGAATCCACCACTCTAGGACCGATGATTATAAGTACCCTTGCTGGTACTGCCTCAGTTACTCACATATTTTATTTACTCACTCTGCTACTCTATTACATTAATAGGCTGAAATGTAAATATTGCTCGGTTCTATCTCTCCCCTCTTCCAGCTCCAAGTTAATTTCCCTATTTTATTGTAACTTTCTCACATCCTCTATCTGATCCACTATATCTAAAGTTCAAGGTTCTTATTGAGAACATTGTTTACGTTTATTGAGAACATTGTTTACGTTACGTTATGCTTTACACACTCTGTTAATTGTAAACCGGGTTGATGTGATGCATGTCATGAAACTCGGTATAACAAAAACAATAAATAAATAAATAAAATAAATAAAAATATTGTACACAGTTTAAGTAAGTACAGATACTGCAGGGTGGTAGGATGGTCCTTTTTTCCAAGAATTGGATAAGCTGTCAAATGTAAAGACTAACTTGCAAACATCTTTTTTACTTTACTATTGTTTCGTGTACAGCATTGTTGTACTGCTGGTAGTCAGGAGACAAAAGGATCCATATTCTCATACAGGCCGATACAGTACAGTGCGCTCCGTTGGAGCGCACTGTACTGTACTGCACTGTACTACACTGTTAGCCGGCATTTGGATGCACATTTTCGATGCGCTAGCTTTACCCCTTATTCAGTAAGGGGTAATAGCACGTCCAAAATGCACGTCCAACCCCCCCAAACCTAATAGCACCCGCAACATGCAAATGCATGTTGATGGCCCTATTAGGTATTCCCGCGCAATTCAGTAAGTAAAATGTGCAGCCAAGCCGCACATTTTACTTTCAGAAATTAGCGCCTACCCAAAGGTAGGTGCTAATTTCTCTGGGCACCAGGAAAGTGCACAGAAAAGCAGTAAAAACTGCTTTTCTGTGCACCCTCCGACTTAATATCATGGCGATATTAAGTCGGAGGTCCCGAAAGTTTAAAAAAGGAAAAAAAAAAAAAATTTGAAATAGGCCCGCGGCTCATGGGTTGAAAACCGGATGCTCAATTTTGCCGGCGTCCAGTTTCCAAACCCGTGGCTGTCAGTGGGCTCGAGAACAGACGCCAGCAAAATTGAGCGTTGGCTGTCAAACTCGCTGACATCTGTATCGGCCCACCCATGCACTACAAGATCACTAAGGGATTCAATCTCTGCAAAGAAGGGTATTGATTCTTCCTGGGGAGACTCAAAGTGAAGGAAACAAGTGGATTTCATGGCTATGGACATGCTACCCCAAAGACCCTGGAGTTAAAGACTGATTTTGTATTAACATCTACAGGAAGATTTGTTGTGTTTTGGATACTGACCTACACTTTTTTGAGTGGATAAGTAGTTGTTTTTCTAAGAGTTTTTCTTCTGCCTTTGTACTTTTCCTGGACTGTATCTTGATAAGCTGAAAGAAATTGTGATAATTTTACTATTTTTTTTGGACTTTTCAATAAATTCTTTGTTTGGTACTACCTCCTGAGGTTTGGACCTTTTTGCTTTGTGTAAGCCTCCCAGAAGATTTCTGGTCCCCAGTAGGTAAACTTTGGACAAACTTTACCCCATTTCAGGGCTGCAGCAGTGCTACTCACCACCTCTGCAGCTGCCTAAGGTGACCCCCAAGAAAAGAGGGGTTACAATATTGAAAACCTTTTCAGAATGCTCAATTTAGCAGAACATTTGATAAATATTGCATTTTAGTTTAAGATTTAAATGCTTAATTATTAAGGGGTTAGCTTTCAAAGGGACTTCTATGGGTAAAACATTGTTTTATGTGCAGAAGTGGCCTTTTAAATGATATCACCCACCTGATATATCTACACAGGGCCGGCGTGTCCATTAGGCGAAGAGCAACCATGTGGTGCCGCAAGCGGGGCCTATCCCACTCGCCTACCCCACACAGTGTCGCGCACCCCATACCTGTTTCGGCGCAGACTGTTTCTATTTCTCTTTGCCGCGAGCGGAACAGGCCCCACATGCGACACCACATGGCTGCTCTTAGACGCCCCCTACGGCTTGGTGCCCTGAGAAGCACACAGTCGGCGCTGAAACAGGTAAGGAGGTGCGACACAGTCGGCGCCGAAACAGGTAGGGGGTGTGGGACCAGGGAGGGGGGGCGCGACCAGGGGGGGGGGGGGCCGCATCGCAAGGGTCGCCTAGGGCGCCCAATACCATTGCACCGGCCCTGTATCTACAGGTAAACTTAAGCAATCATGTCTTGTTCACACGTAGGGGACAGGAATGAGAACAGTTTGGATTTGTGCACATACTTCGTAAAATTGAAACAAAAAGCTTCAGGAAATTTTGTGCACACCAAAGAGAAGATACAACCTGTGTGGGGGTAGTTTTGGTGGAATAATTTTCAAAGCACATTTATGCGAGCAAGTCTGCTTTGAAAATTGGTGTGACTTATGCATGTATTTGCAGCATAAGTTACATGGAATGTTTGAAAATTATCTTCTCAATGCATATATGTGTGTCTGATTTTTCCAAAAAGAAATATGGTGAGGTGCAATGTTTATTGGTATCACATTAGTTGATCCTAAACTTTCTCCTCTATTGGTGGACTTATTTTGGGAGGTATTAATTAACATACTAGAGGTTTAATTTTTTTTCTACTGTTGGATTTTTCTGTTTGCTATTATCTTGAGCTGTAACTCTCACTTAAAAATACTTGTGATTGTATTCTTGCATAAGTCACAGAATTAAATAAAAATAATAAATAAAAGAAAGACTGAATAAAAAGTATTACTATATGGAACCCTTCAGCAGAGTGGAAAGATTGAAAACAGACATGAACCAAAAACCATTTAGGTTGCTTTACTCTGCCTATAAGCTGTTCCTGTTTGGGCAAAGCAAGCACTTTCTATTGTAGGCTGATTAAAGGACGGGACATGGTAAGGTACAAGTCATGCATGCACATTTCCCTTGGTCACACATGGAAGTCATGGATGTAAGGGGACTAATATTAGACCCTTTAAAAAAAAAAAAAAAGGGAAATATGGATCCTTGTCACATCACAGGGATCTTACCCCAGTCACATGGCTGGGGCAAGGTAAGGTAGATGCCATTTTGGAAAATGGTGCTGACCAGGATGGGTGCGAGGATGCACCTTAGAGTGGCCCTTAGTTATATATGATTTTGTGAACTGAAATATTTTTCACCTCCCAACCCCAAAATTGTTCCAATCTGTGTAAAAGTATTCTCTGTAAAATTTCAGCTCAATCAGATATTAAAATGACCCCCAAAGGCCCTGAAGTTTCAGACTTTAACAAAATCGATATTTTTTTATATTAAACTTATCTTCTTTATCATACCTTTTTTTTCGAAAGAAGTATAGAATATGATTGAAAGAGAATTTAATTTGCAATAAAATGTGATTCTGGAACTTATAGAAGGTTGTGGAAGGTTCTAGATCCTTTTAGAAGGTTCTACAACCATCAAGAAAGTTCTGAGGCCTATATATAGATGGCGTCACTCAACAACTCTGTCAGTTCAATTCAAATAAGACAGTTTCTAAGTTCAGATACAGATTTCAAGTTATAGTTCTATTCGTTAAGATTTTAGTAAGTTCTCGTATTAGTGAGTTTGTGCTTTGAAGTGTAGTTCATTTGTGCAATATATTGGCATCATCAGAGTCCACTTCAAGACTTTTGTGCTACTTATGAAAGATTACGAATGTAGTTTCATCGGAAATATAAACCAAATTGTAGGAGCAAAACTACCTTCAAATCAGCAAGTACGTAGTGTTCTTTTCTTCAATTTACATGTTGTTAAATTATCAAAGAAAGTTGAAAAAGAAGTTCTTGTTTTTTGGGAAAAGGGACGAATTCCCCGAAAACAAACTGATCATTGCATTGAAAAAGTTATATCACTACATAAAGAATGGCAAGATTTACAGAAGCAGTAGGGTAAAGACTCAGATGTGGAAGCGAAAAAACAAACTAAATTCCTGGATAAATTAGATGATTTATTCGATACTGCTCATTAAGAATGAAGAGGATAAGCAGTTTTTATTATTGCAATGCAAGAAAAGGATGACCAGTTTCCATGGTTGGCATTGATTGCAAATTTAAAGCCAATGAAGAAAAAAAAAAAACAACAGGACGCATAGAAAAGGAAACAGAGAGAAAGAAGAGAATTTACAAGGAAATGAAGCGATCTTATTTCATTTTTATTGTTATTATTTCCATTTTAGATGTTATTTTGCGAAGTATGTATTTTTCTTTTAGTTTCCATTTTTGCTCAATATCTTTGCTAATTTTTATTTTATGCAAATAACTATATGAAGAAAATAGTTATAAACAGAATTGTCTCGATTATGCTGGACTATTATTTTCCCAAACAACTTTTGAAAATGAAATATAAAAGTTTTAAATAAGAAATACTAGTTTTCGGTGAAATTTGAAACTTTAAGGCCTTTGGGGGTCACCTTGAAATAGTTCAGTTGAGCTGAAATTTGGCAAGGAGCACTTTTTCATCTATTGGAGCAAGATTAGGGGTTGGGAGCAAAGAATTTCAAAAGTTGAAAAGTAAGGGCCACCCTAGTGCACTCGTCCCTGATGCAGGATCCATGATAAGGTAAGGGAGATCTCTGGAGGGGAGCTGGGTTGAGGGAGGAGGGCTTGTCTATCAGGGGCCAGGAGGGTTTGGTAGAGGGGGGATCTGGCTATCAGGGGGCTGCTGCTGCCGCCCCCCCACACATACTATAAACTTTATTTTTATTTTGGGGGAGTCGGGGCTGCCTCAATTGGTGGGCCCAGGTTGAAACGGGGGTCAGCAATGATCCCCGCTCAGTCATCCTGTTTGGCCACGTCCTTTTTTTCTCTTTTCCCCCTGCTGCTTTAAATATGCAGGGTGGACCTCGGGACCCATATTAGGGGTCCCGGGCCTCCCCCCACACATCTACTGCTAACCAGGGAGGTGGTGTTATTTTATTGCATCAAATTGTCTAGTAATGACCTTCTTTGCATGTGATTTGCATTAGTCATGCAGCAAATTGCATGTAAAGAAGGTCATTGTAATAGGGGAGGGTATCTGGGCATGGACTTGCAAAATATCATGTATATCATAGTGATATTGTACGATATAACGTGTGTTAGAGCCTATTATTGCACCATAAGTCCCTAACGCAATTTGATGAATGACCCTGTGAGATTCCTGTGGCATACTCTATGGTGGTTGGCCTTGGCTATAATTTTATGTTAAAGCATATAAAAATGTATTTCAGTTATACAATATGACCTAAGTTTCACAAGTGGGCCCACAGAGATTTAATCTAGGATTTTATGAACTGTATGGTGGGTGCCGCAGAGTTTATAAAATACTATGCCCAAATATGCATGTATGTTTCAATACATGGTCCCAAAAAACAGAAAGGTAGGCGATCTATGAAAGCAGTTAGGAAATAAAAAAAAATTAAAAAAAATAGATGCCTTAGGTCTTTTTCAATTTCTTTATTAAAGTGGAGATGTAAAAGATCAATGTAGCCCGACTCTGGCCGAGTTTCGCCGTTTATAACGGCTGCCTCAGGGGCTTATCGCTTGTACAGTCAATCATATTCTTGTTAATGCGATGTATTTAATAACTCCTGGATTCAACAATTACATAGCTAGCAGAAATGGTCAATACTCCTTGCAGTCCACTTCTGAAAACGGCGAAACTCGGCCAGAGTCGGACTACATTGATCTTTTACGTCTCCACTTTAATAAAGAAATTGAAAAAGACCTAAGGCATCTATTTTTTTGTATTTCCTGTTTCAATACATGTACATTTTTAATGCAAGAACATTCATATTTTGCCAATTTATAAAAATACACACATTTTACACGCATAGTAACGCAGAAATGAATAACGCAGAAATGAATGCAGAGGCGGGTATTTTTTAAGTATGCATATACTCTGCTTCTGAAAACACGTACTTACCCATGTACTTGGGAATCACCAGTTCATCTATACCTTCATCAGTTCACCCAGACCCTCTAGCACTTCACCCTGAACCCCCCACCAGTTCATCCAGATTTCCCACCCAAAATCTACAAACAAAAGACAAGTGTGATCTTAATTAGACATATTAAGTAGCAGATGTAAATGTGTACAGACAAATTCGGTAATGTATGCACGTATATCACTAACAAAATAATTCGTGCATGTACTTCCAACCTCACCCTGGAATGCTTCTAAACTGACCCTTTCCCACACCCAATCAAATTTATGCATGTAATAGCAAGTATGTGCATACTCTCGAGGTTTATAAAATAGCATGTACACATGTACATGCTACTTATATGCTATTTTTACATGTGCAACCTCCTATGGATTCATTTGTCATAGTGACACTCATTTTAAAGGATTTTATTTTATATAAAAGTAACTAATTCCATGATTGATGGAAATTATGAAAAATTCCAAATCTGTAGTATAACCATATCTTCTCAATTGGAATGATTTTTATATACATGTATTCTAGTGCATAAAAATGCTTAAAAAGAAAAGCACCAATGCAGTTTGAGATTCAATAAAGTCTGTAACCATGGGTGGTAACATTCAGTAAAAAACATTTTAAACTACAAATATTAAATTGTGCAATAGCAAATTTACTCCCTTCTTAAAATCAATCTGGAGTTCTATTGTTTACATCTAGTCTCCATTTAAATCATTGGCAAAATCCTCAGATTAACATTTATTGTTCTGAAGATCCAAAACATACATATGTTTCATATCACTGTGCTGATTATATTTCTAAGGTACCACCATTAATATTGGTGAGCCAGAGTTAAAATATATCTGTGCAATTAGCACAGGCTCAAGTAGGACAATCAACATTTTCATGAAATCACATACAAAGACCTCTCACGACTCATAAAAAGTGGCAGCACTGATAGAGAGAATTGGTTTACTTTATACCTCTAGGATTCACATTCTGTAAACTTCTGTAAAATGGGTTTAATTAATTATGGGGACGTGGGAACTGACCTGGGGAAGGGGCAATATCCTACAAGTGGTCAAGCTTTCACTGCTGGCAGCTGGGATATATCCTTCGCAGTGTAGTTCAGAATAGGTTGGCAGACTGGATGGGTCAAATTTCCTTTAACTGCTGTCATCTACTAATACATTTACATATTTATTTCAAGGATCTGTTACTCACTCCAAGGATCTGTTACTCACTCCCTTACCGGAGTACTCAGAACAAAGTACAGGATTGCTGAGTAATTAACATACATAAGGCATAATAAATAAGCAAGGTACGTAATACAATAAAATAATCATCATATAAAAGACAAAGGTAAAGAAAGCACACTGTTCACCTTTGAAAATGAGCAGCTGCAAAGTATCAAGTCAATGCATTACTGTGCACTCAGGCTAGTGCACAGGTTAACCAGCGGTTGGACGTTTGCTTCAGACGTGTGTCCATAATCCCTTATGCAATAAGGGGATTAGCGCATCCAAAACACACCTCCAGCATGTAGTTAATAATGCTCATCACATGTAAATGCCATGTTGATGAGGCCATTAGTTAGTACCCTCTTATGTACAAAAAAAAAAAGTGCTCCCGCCACACACATTTTTACCTTCAGAAATTAACGCCAGCCCCGGTGCTGGTGTTATGTCTTGAGGAGCCCCAAAAGTTCACAGAAAAGCTGAAAATACTGTTTTCTGTGGTTCCTCTGACATAATATTGTGGCGATACTGCAAGTTAGGAAAACGGATGCTCAATTTACAAGTGTCCATTTTCCTACCTCGTGGCTGTGCACGGATCAGGAAAACGAACGCTCGTAAAATTGAGCGTCCGTTTTCCTAACCTGCGCACAGCCACTTCTCCTGGGCACAGATACCGAGGAGGCGCTAGGGACGCACAATTTCCCCTAGAGCCTCCTTTTTAATGCAGCGGCTCGTTAGCCTACTGCATCTCGTGCCCGGGAGAGGTTGATGGGCGAACATTAGGAAACCGGGCACTATCACGAGTGCCCGTTTTTCCCACATGGATATTGCATCGGCCTGTGTTAAAAGCACTTGTGTTACTTTGCACCTATTTATGTGGGTAGCAAAGGAAGGGGAGTAACATACCTTACATTTTTTTGAAAATGCTAATTACATGCACTATTTTGCTCCCCTGACCTAAATACATCCAAAGGAATACCCTTTTTTATTGGACTAAAATAAAAGTACATGCGGTATGAGCCCTGTGACTGCTCTTAAACAGCTCTGAGTGTGGCAATTTTCAGACAGGTCAATTTACCAGGTAAATCAATATTTAACCACATAAAGAAATGGATTTGAAAATTGCGCTTATTTATTTCTGTCTTTATTAATCATCTGATTAGCTAGTAAGATCCAATAACTATTCTACTGGTCGCCAAGTTCTCTTGAGGAGGGCAGGGTGGAAAATCAATATCTTGCTCTGTATTAAGTTTACATAAAGTTATAGCTATACATGACAATCTCGTTTTGCAGAGATGTATTTCAGGACAGCAACTAGCTAATTTCTGGTATGCAATGAGCACTGGAAAACAGACACATGGTAGATCTACTCCAGCAGTCTAGCAATAATTGAAACTAATTGTCAACATCCTATTGCCGGTTTCAATTACTAAGAACATTACCAAATTTTTAAAAAAGTAATCTGTTTATAAAACACTAAACTGCCATAGGATAATTATCTAATTTTATTTGGAAGCTAAAAATGACTGACTGAAAGCATGCAAACATTAAGATAGCAAAGAAATAAACAATAAATTAGACGAGTGGCCACCAATCTGTGGACCCCTGGTAATTAGTAAGACCATCACAAGGGATCTGCCAGAAGGAACACAAGAAAGTGCAGCTGCCAAGGAAAAAAAGGGCATCCTGCCCTCACTCTAGAGGAACGTCTGTTCTAACACTGCTGCCGCCTGTGATTCTTGAGTCACTGTTGGAAAACAGGAGGGAGAAAGCAGGACCTATCACACCCCCAGAAACCTAAATCCTGGCAGTTGCATATCCAGAGGATGAGCCTGGATGATTGTGGCTGGCAGGAGCCTGAACCCGTGCTGCCACACAACGGAAGGAAGAGGGGAAGAGTACAGACAATTGTTGCCATGGCCGGTGCAAGGGGATTCGGCGCACTAGGCATCTTCAGCCTTGCGCCGTCCCCCCCCCCATCATGCTGCCACCAGTCCGCCCCTGGTCGCAGCCCCGACTCTAGGGGCAGGGACCACATGCCGCCACTCCTCCACCCTCCCAACCTCCCCCTCCACCCCCAAAAAAACTCACAAAACACCTGGTCCAGCGGGAAGCCTGGGAGCGATCTGCCGCTCCCGGGTCGTCTGCTGTCACTAACCAAAATGGCACCGGTGGACTTCAGCCCCAACCATGTGACAGGGGCTACCGGTGCCATTGGTTGGCCCCTGTCACATGGTAGGTGCTAAAGGCCACTGGCGCCATTTTGGTTAGTGGCAGCCGAGGCCCTGGGAGCGGCAGATCACTCCAGGGCCCTCCGCTGGACCACCAGGGGGGCGTCAAGAGGATGGCACAACCGGGGGGGGGGGGGGGGGGGGGGGGAGGAGAAGCAGGGTGAGGTGAGGGCTGGGCAGAATTTTGAAGGGGCACTTTTTGCCCTTTCAAAATTCTGCCGCCTGAAGTGGCTGCGAGCGGCGGTGGCGCCCCCTAAGTCTTGGCGCCCTAGCACAGGCCTAGCTCGTCTAGTGGTTCCTCCAGCCCTGATTGTTGCCTGCAAGCATTGCGACCATTGCTGCTCGATGTCCTCACTCCGCCCTCTTTACCTCTGTGGAGACTCCCTCCGGGTCTGATGGACGGCTGGCTGCCGCGGCGTATCCATGTCGTCTCCCTCCAGTGTCCTCGGACCGGCTCGACATTGCAGATCCGCCATGTTGCCTGAAGACCTAGGGCGCGCATGCGCTCTGATTGAAGTATCAGCAAGAGCACGAACCTCAGGGGCGTCCCCCTGAGATGACATCATCTGCTTCCAATATTTAAAGGTCTCTATTTTGCTAACAAATTGAGTTAGCAAGAACTTGCTTCGGCTGTCCAAAGCTACTCTGCCTTGGGGATTGCTTCGGCTACTCCTCCCAAGCTAATCTACCTCCTCGGACTTACCAGAGGTACCCGCTCCTCGGGGGCCTCGCTCTTTTTCTTGCCTTTCAGATTACAGATAGGAACTGGTACTCGCTCCTCGAGGGCCCATGTTCCTGGACACTCTGAAGATCCTCTACTGCTTGGAAGCTGTCGCTGCTACAAACAATTGTGAGTTACCATCGCTCTCTCAGAGCTTTCCCTGGAACCAGGTACTTGCTCCTCGAGGGCCTAAACCTTTCCAGCTCCTGAGCTTCTTTGAGACCTTATGTGAGTTTTGTCTTCTAGTTCTGTTCAGGAACTCTACCTGCTCACTTTCTACAGTTTCTCAACAGCTCAGCCATTCTGGATCGCTGTTCCAGTACCTGAGGAACTACCACCCTGCCGGGCACATCAGTTCACTACTGCCACCTCTGATGGTTTCAAAAAACCTGTTTAATAAAAGAACTACTGTGTGTCTGTCTCCATACTCAAGCCTAGCCAGTGGTCCCTCTCGGGATATCCTCCCGGGGGCATGGTCATCTGCCACTGGCCCAAGGATTCACCCACAACTATATCAGATTCATTACAGATTGCTTCTCCTTAGCAAGACGATATCTGAGATACTACAAGATTGCTGACTCCTCCTCCTTTAGGAGCATTTACATCATATTGCTACCTCACAGCTCCATCACAGAGCTTTCCTAACAGATTGCTACTCCTATCAGATAGCGGAACACATCAGATTGCTAACTCCTAGCATCAGATCAATAACAGATTGCTAACTCCTATCTGATTGCTCTGCCCATCCCGCATCAGATTTATAACAGCAAGAGCCTGAACCCACACTGTCCCATGCAAAGAGTAGGGAAAGAGCATCATTGATCATGGCATGAGGGAGTGTCTTCCGCCACTGCAGCACAAGACTGAAAGAGGAAAAAAGCAGGGGAGAAACAACTCAGAGGAGTTTCCTACCAACGGTATTCTTAATCCCTTCTCTGTTCCTGCTGCTTCTCCTTCTTCTTGGCTCTTAAAGGGGAAGATCAATATACAAATAAATATTTTTTCCTGGCTTACATTATGGCTGACAGGAAGAAAACGAGGAGGAGTTGGCCTGGGGTTGATAGTACAAGGAGACAAAGGGAAGAAGGAATGAAACATGAATGACAGAGTAGAAAGAAAAAGAAAAGGAGATAAAAAGGAAGACAGGAAACCATCACTGACCTGATGAAGGGACATATGAATGGATGACATGGTATGAGGGGAGAGAATATCTCTAGAGACTGGAGAAGGGAGGAAGAGGATCTCTGGGAAAAAGCCAATGTTGGGGAAGGGAGAGACAAAGGGAAAGGTGATCACCATGGGTCAGGGAACAAATCTGACATTCTGGAAAGGAGATGTTGAAAGATGCCCAACTTGTCACTTACTGCTAATGAAGGAAAGAAAGTCTTCACCAATTCAGCCATCTGGTCTATGAACTGTTGTGTTTTTTGACCCAGAGTTGGGGAAGAGACATTCTCCTCCAATATCAGAATAGGGTCATCCTCTTGTGAAGTTCCTACCAGACTCCAGAACAGTGCCCCCTACTAGGTTATTGCACTGGCAGTCGCATAGAAACCAGAGCTACAATGGAGTATACTGGATCTGGAATCTCCAAAGTCCATAATTGAGGTGGGACAGAGATAAAGCAGTGAACATGGAAGGAGATAAGTGCAATGATTCACCTCCAAAGTCTGTTCTAGCTTTAAATGCATCACTTGTACTGATGAGGCTGGGGATCAAAGTCCTGAATGCATCAGGAGGCAGAGTGTTGTCAGTTCTGAAGGATGAAGCAACAACAATGTCGAGGATGGATGCATTGACAGAGCAGATGGCCATGTCAATGGAGTTTAGGCCTGATGTGTTGATGGAGATGGTGGAGCCGTGGCTCAGTGTGACAACAGAACAGACGGCTGGTACAGCAATGGCGCCAGTTGCATCACAGGGCTGAGACCTGGTGCAAGTCAGGCTTTGGCAATGTCAACTGCACCACTGGCTCTGACACATGGCATTTCTTTTTGTGCGCCGAGCCCTTACATCAAAGGGCACTTTGATGTAAGGGCACTTTTGTGTCCTGCTCAATACCTGAGATATGACAAATTCAGGAACCAGTACCAGAGATAGGGGAGCATTGCTTGAGGAACTCCTGTTTGACTTTAAGCAGAGGGAGCCCAAATAGACCCTGCTCCAAGAGGAGGAATGACTAACTTTTCACCAACCTGCAAAGTTTCTCCATCTTCCAGGCCTGGTTTTTCTGGGACTTCTATGACATCCAGCCACAGACATATCATTTGGCTGAGTTGTATAACAAATATTGTGGCTTTTGATGATGGACATTTCATGGCCACATACACAGTTCTTGAAAATTTTTCTTTTTAATTCTGGTAGCACTGAAAAGTACTTTTGAGGGGCTGCCAAGGCAGCAAGGCAAGTCAACTTGAAGAGCATTGAAGGGAAAAATTCTGAAGTAGTAGTTGTGAAGGGTCACCGTCCGTGAGGCCTTGGGCGCCGCTCCTCTGTCGCTGGTTCCAACCTTCCACCAGTCGCCCTGGTCCCTGGAGTTCGCCGGGCTCACGTAACTCCCGAGGTTGGGGCCTCCGCTGGCCCTGGTTTTGCTGGGCTTCTAGGTTCCTTTCATGCAGGGTTGGGGGTAAGCAGCCCCCCCAATCCCCAAAGACAACACAGAGAGAGAGCTAGTTCCTTCAAAGTAGTTTATAAAGTAACAGCAGGTTGTATTACAGGAAGTCTGCCACCTCCCCTTCCAGCCTTGTCTATACCTAATGGATCAAGGCATGCAGCAAATGACCCTCCCCCAACCTAGCCCTCCGGTTCTCTTACAAGCTGTGCTGTTACAGAGTAAGCTTGTACGTTCTCTAATCAGCGCTATTACAACATCAAACACACCAGGCACCTCTAGAGCCCTTCTCCCGTGCTTCCCCTAAGATAAAGGTTATACTCCACCCTTCTTAGGCTACTCAGTTTCCATATATGAGCTGGAGGATTCCTCTCCCCCTGAACCTACCTCCATCTCTTCCTCCTCTGACTCTGAAGAGCCGGGCTTTTGTGGCCAGCTCCACCACCGTGGCACGCCCTCTTCCTCCACTTCCATGGACTCACCGCTGTCTACCTCATTAATCTCTATGTCTGCCACCTGTTCGCCTTCAGGCTCTCCTCCCAGGTCTGGTGGGGTTTCAGGGAACCTGGGATTTGTAGTTTTTTTTCTCTTCCCCTGTGCCCCCTGCTGTCAGGCTCTAGTATTCCCGTTGTTCTTATGGTAGCTTGTCAGCTCCTGCCTGCGGCCGAGCTGCGCTACATCACATAGTACAAAAGTACCATAAAATAGAGAGTGGGTATATGACCATGGGGAAGCTTGAACAAAAAACAAAAAAAAGATGGAGGAGCTCACGAGACATCACGTAGAAGGGAACTCCCATGCTTACTTAGTAGTAGAACTTTACTGAGCAAGAGAGGTGGGTTCATTTCGTTCAGTGCCAGATGATGTACCCATGTTTCATGGCTAATTCAACCCTGCTTGGTCGAGAATATTCAATGAAGCACCCAGACACCAGTAACAAAAGAGTTTAAAACCTTTCATTTCTCTCTCTCATAATTTATTAGTTTGCAGAGGTTATTACAGTCTGTTAAAATTCCACTGCAGCGCTTGTTCTAAAACATATATCTCTTTCCAATGATAGGCATTTGAAGGGATATATAATTTATTTAAAATTAAAATGTTTCCATCTGCATCAATATTTTCAAGAACGATCCTAACTTTTGTGAAACAGAACCTGCATAGGGTTGTTCTGCTGGTTTGTTTTTCACATGGTAGACTGAATCTCATTTGTAAGCAACAGTATGTTGGGCACGATCTCAATCTCTACAATTTATTGTCAGTGCTTTCTTTTTTCCTAAGTGCATTGTGCCAAAGAGCTTCCTTCTGGAGCTTGCAAAGTATTACACATACAGGCACCATATACTAAGGTTAACTTGGAAGCTCTTTTTAAATCAGACTGCTGGCACCAAAGACAATTGAAACTATTTAGCTATCTTTCTATCACATTTTCCTGTTCTCCAGTTTCATCCCTTAATACTTGATGATCTTTCTGTCTCACCAAACATATTACAGAACAGTTGTTTGGTACAGGCATTTTTTAATGCATTTTATTTATTAACTTTTATATTGCTTTGTCAATTCACTGAACTACGCAAAGCAGTGTGCATCAATTACAAAATATATATTAAATCAATATTAAAAGCAAAAAACCAATTACAAAAGTATAAAACAAAAAGTAAAACTCCCCAAACTATTCACAAAAAACATCTAAAATACTCAACCACACATGCGCACAACCACACATTAAATCTGGATCTTCTCAAGACCATCCCAAACAGAGCCAACCCCACCTAGAGTCACCAAACAGGAGCTAAGGTGGAGAAAATAACAAAGACTTTATTTTTTTCTAAACGTCAGGTAGTTTAACTCTGATCAAATTCACTTTATGTACAAGGTTTACAAGTAATAATACATAACCCTCAAAACCAGAAAAGTTATAACAGAAAAGCTGTTCTTGTTGTTTCTCCTTTACTACTCTGTCATGTATTCTGGTATTGAGCTCTATCAGTTGGTATGAGAATGACCCATGAGACCATAACTTCTTCATTCTCTGCAATTATGTTAAGGTCATGATCCCAAGTTTTTCTCTGGCACTAGTAATGTTGTAGTATTTAAACAGTTCTCTGTGGATAAGCCTTGCTAGCTTATTGTACCTTTCCGTAAATAGGGCTCCTGACATGAGCATGCTGCACACAGCCATGAGATGGAAAACTCTCTCCAGTTCTCTTGCTGCAGAATCTGCACTTCTCTGTTTTTCCAGTTTTTGCTGTGCTTGTCATAAACCATTTGGTTGTTCTGGTCTACTGTGAGAGTGGTATACTTTCTTTTCTGCCTTTGCAGTAATCTAAATAGCTCTTGTTAGCGTTGGCAGCTATAACTGTAATTACAAAGTCTTTATTTGAAATGGGATGGGTTCTGGGTGTGAAGTGGGAGATCCCATATGCTCAACTACCCAAGATGGCAGAGTACAAAGGAGGAAGATATTATAAAAACTGAATAAGGAGGGATATCTCAAAAGTGATTACGCTCTATGGCTGGCAGCTGGGATATAGCCTTGGCAGTATGGACAGGAATAGCTGGAAAGACTAGATGGGCCAATTGGTCTTACTGTGTATGAAAAGGCTGAAATATTGAGCATCAGTGAGCAAGTGCTATCTGCAGTACTGGAGTCTAACCCATTTTTGGCTCTGCACTCAAAAAATAAAATCTTATAAACAGTAATAAACAACGATCAGTCAGTCATGTTCTATGTTTAAGTCTTCAAAGTGATGTGAATGTACTAAGCTCAAACATGTCCACTACTTCATCATTAGTCACCCCTTGATTAATGTTACTACAGTGTCATTTCAAACTGGAGAAATTTAGCAGTGCTACCATTAAGAACATGACAAACCTTTTCTCACACATTTATAGCAAGAAGTCAAACGTTATTACAAAATAGGCTTGATGCATAGTGAGCACAAAACATGACAAGCTTTGATGAGTACTTGTATAATATCAGGTAGCACCTTTTAGAAACCTTTCAGAATCCACATCGTTTGAAACCAGGGGAAATGGTGTACTTGCCACGGGAAGTAGCATAAATCTCCAACATAAAAGAGGTCTGAAGACCTCTCACAAATTCAAGAGTTACGAGAAACCTGAAACTATTCCCATCTTATCGTCCCTCTTTCACATTTACTGAACTGAAAAGTATTGTCGTCTAGTCATATGTAAGTAAGAAGTACAATTTATTCTATCCTCAAATACTGAGTTTACTTTATAAACACTTACTTAAATCTGTGCATGATCGTTGTTAAGCTCAATGAAATCACAAACATTCCTTTCTTTCTATCTACACAGAAGGACAAATAATTCCTTCAGCAATGATGCAAATCCTACACAAAACCCTGATCAAGTGAAAGAGGAACTATACATGCAGCTCTACTGGCAAGGAGTAAAAGCAAAAAAAAAAAAAAAAAAAAGAGTCACTTACATCACTTGTATCAAGGCTACAGACACTGATTGCATCGTCATTATCGTGATCCTGGGAGCTCTGCTTCCTCTTCTTCTACAAATCAAATTCAAAAATAAGGTCAGGAATATGCAGAAATTACAAACCTGATATGAATCTAAAATTAGGAGTCTAATTAATGCTATGTATATTATTGTATTCCATTTTTAGCTAACGGAATAAGCTGCCAAAAAAAGCTTACATAAAATGACAAAACGGATGGAAAGTCAGAGGAAGATCATGTAGAACATGTGTAGATAGCATCAAGGACATATTAAGCCAACATCAAATAGACATTGTAGAAATGTATAATGGTTCTGGTATTTGCCTTTGACACCCTAAGGGTAGCAGAGGATGAGAAAAGCAGCAGCAGCTAATGATCAAATGACTTAACAGCTTAACAGGGTAGCTAATGCAAGAGGTGAAAGCCAACTACAAGGATTACACAAAGCAACACAAAAATAGTGATAGCAAAGGGAAAAATGATTAGGGAATACAAATTATGCATATACATCTGTATTATATATGAAGCAATTGTAATAAACATAATTAAATGTAATAAGATATATGAATAAAGTAAAAGCAAACTGAAACCAATTAGCACCTAATCCCTGTGCAAACTGAAAAATGATTAGGGAAAAATGATTAGGGAATACAATTAGGGAAAAAGGGAAAAATGATTAGGGAAAAAGGGAAAAATAATTAGGGAATACAAATTATGCATATACATCTGTATTATATATGAAGCAACTGTAATAAACATAATTAAATGTAATATGATATATGAATAAAGTAAAAGCAAACTGAAACCAATTAACAGTAGAAATGAATACATTTATTGGAAAGAATCAAAACAAAGAATACAATCTAAAAAATTCCCAACATGGCCAGGTTTCAGTGAATTGCCAGCATCAGAGGGGGGGAAAAAAACAAACCAAACGACTGACATTTAATATAGTTGGGTAAATTGGAAAGTCAATTTTCCAAGCAATTTAAGTGGGTAAAAAGTATTTTACCGCATTAATCTGCTACCTGAAAACTGCCCTCCTTCAATGTGGCTAAAAGTCCACAGTGTGCTCCATACAGTGCTTACTTGTAGCCATTCTGAGGGTAACTTTCAAACAGCTGCGAGAGTGAACATGGACACATACATGCCAGCTCACGCCCAGAAACACGGCCATTTTATGTGCATAAGCAAGTATGATACAAAACAGGCTGAATGTGCTTACACATGCGCACAATTTTATACAGTCACGCGTACGAGAGCGCAAATGCCGGCTCTGCCGTATAAGTGGGGGGGGGGGGGGGAGGGATTTTATTAGATACATGTGCCGACGCAATACCCCTTTTCCCTGTTTGCTCCTGACTCGCCCAGTTAACGGATCGGATTTCCTAATTCCCCCTTTCATTTAAGCCTCCCTTTAATCCCATCCCTTAAAACTGACTCACCTAGTTTTTTTTATTTCAATACTTACATGCTTGTCCATAACAGAAATAAAGTTACGTGGTAGGGGACCCTGGCGCGCGCATGTAAATACTTGCGCGCATATTTCATAGTAACTTCCTGGAATACCCATGTCCCACCCATGCTTTGCCCACACCACGCCCTGCCACCCCCCCCTTTTTTTAAATTAAGTTTTTGATTTGTGCACATACCAGGAGATACATGGGTTCTCCCCCTTTTTAAAATGCGCGCGGCACATGCTGGCCAGAGATATACACATCTCCCGGCTTTGGCGCGCGAGAGCTTTTAAAATTGACCTTTTTGAGAGTAACCTTCAAAAAAAACAAAACCTGCATGGCCACATGGAAATCTACTACAGTTTTTTTTTTTTAAATAAACTGCATGATCAGGTACACACAGAGATTAAAAAAGTCATGTTATGTCTACCCCCTAACATGTGTGTGTATGAAAAAAATTATGACTTGCTGACATAGAACTGTTTTATACAAGTGAGTCAGTATATTTTAAAACATGGGCTTAACTGAAATCACCAGTTTGCCTCCACCAGTTCTCCTCCAGGTCATCGAGACTCTCCTAGTTCTTCACTCTCAACTCCCCCCTGTTCACCCAGACCTCCTGGCCAACCAATAGTAGACAGCAGATAAGTCTGATATCAGTTCCACAAGATAATTAGCAGGTGTAAATTACGCGCATAAGTCGCCAAATAGGGAGAGATCACAAAAAAAAAAAAAAAAAAAGTAATAATAATGCCTTTGTACATATTATCCTTAAAAACCATCTAATGTGTCCAGTCCCAAAAAGCTATAGACAGAGTAAGGTCAAAGCTGTGTATATCAAGTAATTTTGTAGCAATGAAAAGAAGTACTAGCAGAAGTAGTAGTAAAAGAAGTCTAGAGAAGGAAGGGCTACCAACATGGTTCAGAGTCCACCAGGTAAATTCTAGGAAAAGTACCTAAATATGTGGAGGAGAGGAATGAGAGGCAGGAATATGACAGACATTGAAATACATCAAACATATACACAGAGGAGGAACATTTCAAAGGGTTACTATCTGTGGAGATGGCCCCTTTGAAAATTGGTACATTCCTTCCCCAGCATGAAAAAGCTGTTATAACACACTTATTCCTCATATCAAAAACAGGCAGGCCTGGGGCAGGGCCAGAACAGACTGTCAAGGGACGCACAGGAAGTTTTATGTTTAATTCCCCGCACATTCCTGCCCATAGGGAGTTTGTACCTGCAGGCCCCTGAAAAGGCAAAGATTTTCAGAGATAAGTCCATTGGCAGCTTCCCTTTGAAAACTGATGGGTAAGCCTCTACTCCCAGGCCTCTAAAGAGGCTGAAAATTGGCCTCAGAAGGTAATTTTCAAAGGTATTTCCACAGGTAAAATGGTGCTTTATCCACGGAATTGCCCTTTTACAAAATTACCTACCCAATAGGC
The DNA here is from genome assembly GCF_901001135.1 of Rhinatrema bivittatum. Classification (NCBI taxonomy): domain Eukaryota; kingdom Metazoa; phylum Chordata; class Amphibia; order Gymnophiona; family Rhinatrematidae; genus Rhinatrema; species Rhinatrema bivittatum. The sequence goes on from NC_042618.1 coordinate 380,763,450, forward strand.
AAGTAAATGAATGGATGTAAATTAATCAAGACTCAATGGAGGCATTCCCAGAGGTTCCCAGAGTTGGGGAGGGTTTTGCATTTGAATGCACACTTTTGCATTTTCCAAAGCACAGTATGCAGGAAAAGTTTCTTGAAAAATCTTTGAGCACAAATTATCAGGTGTAATTGCGTGCAGACAGATTCGGTGGGATAATTTTCAAAGTGACTTTACAAATGTTAAGTTCGCTTTGAAAACTGATGAAACGTATGTGTATATTTGATTTCAAATTTAGGAGAGCTTTTACAAAACTATCCTCGCACTACGCAAGCAAGCAAGCAAGCATTTTTCACTGAAAATGAAATTCTAGAAAAAGCGGTCCTGATATAAAGCTCAGAGAAAATTAATTCACGAGTAACAAATTATTTCTTCATAGAAAGGGTGGTGGATGCATCTGGCTAGGGCCAGCCCTAGGGGTATGCAAGCTTTGCTGGTGTAACCAGGAAAGCCAAAATCAATGTTCATGGAGATCTTCAGGCAGAAGCAGAGAAAATCAGCAAGGAGCTTGTAAACTGACACATGTTTACAGTCTCTGAGGTGGCCCTGTCCCTTCATCCCGTATGGGCTTATACCGTGCAAGGGCAGGGCCACTAAAGAGACCAATAGCAAAGAGTGGTTCATGGGCCCTGAGTTGATCTTCCTTCCTTTTGCTGCCAACAACTCTACCACTGCTGCCTGAAAATCCCCACTGGGCCTGGGATCAGTCAGGTGAGGTGAAGAGAAGGCTGGAGAGGATCTGGGAAGAGATCCACCACCCAGGAAGGGGCCATGAGCGATGGGCGATGCTTTTTGTGTGTGTGTGTGTGTGGGGGGGGGGGTAATCTCCCTTCTCTGCCCTTAGGATCTTTGGAGATTCTTTGCAAAGGGCACCATTCCTGCTGCCCGCACAAAGTGCAACCAGGGCAAAATGCAGACTCTGCTTTGAAAAGTCTCCCACTGACAATGATGGGAGGAAAAAACAGTAATAAAATTCAAGACAGCATGGGATAAGCACAGAGGATCCTTAGTTGAGAGGAAATGAATGTAAAGACAGAGATCAAATGCCCTCTGCATATTGCAACAGGAAAAGATAATGAGCAGACTACATGTGCCTGGTGGTCGTTATCTGTTATCATATTCTGTGTTTTAGGTTTATCAGCTCCTCTCTTATGTCTCATTTTAAAGAGTTAATCCCATCCTCACCTTCTGCCCATCTCCTGAGCCCAGAAAGGAAATCTTCAGATAAATTTTGAGTCATCACTCTGGTCTGACTTAGATTACTCATACCAATGCAAAATATGTAGTCTGGTTTGTATCAACGTCAATGGTTCTGGTTCTTCACTAATTAATAATGGTCAACTGTCTACTCTAGAGTAAAATTTTTTTTATATATCAACTCACACTGAAAAATCATGGAATCTGTCTTCTTGCAGGAGAATATAAAAAATCTACATGTTGCATCCATGAAAGCAACCCATGATGCTTCATTACTTAAGCAATACTGCAATTCAAGGTTGGCATTGCCATCGTATAATGCTTACTTAGACACAAAGTCAAAGAATGAAAGCTGGTGGACAGATTATATAATATATAAAATGCTTTTAAAGAAGTGTTTTCACTTTGATGGTTCTATTTACAATAGGATTATCTGTACTTCTGAATTAGTTCAGATGGGTCTCCAGCTCTTTGAGTTGTAGATTTTTATTATCCCAAAGTAGTACGAGCCCCTAGACTAAGACTTTTATTTAAAGTACAATGTTTATTTTAAATAGATTATGATGGCAATCACCCAGGAAGCAGCAAAAAAAAAAAAAAAAAAAAGGGAGTAGCATGGCCAGGGAGAGAGATTTAATTCAGTAATACCAGGCAAACAGAACCAATTCAAAATGCCTTTATTTTTACAGCTTAGCTGGGAGTAGGACTCTCTCTAATAAGCCATTTTGAGTAAAATATAACCCATGGAGGTCCAATGTTCTGTGAACTCGTACTAGTGTGAGAGCTAAGGAAGACATGATTTTTGCAATGAGATTTCACACTGTAGCTCAAAAACCACACTTCAGGAAAAGTATTATATATATATTTTGCATTTGTTAAGCAGCATTAAAACAAATTCAGTTTAAAGAAGAGTAACAACAAATTAGCTGGGGCACTACCTCATTTGCAAGACATTTAGGCCTGAATTCTGCTAAATTCTCGAGTTATGCAATTGGACAAATATCTACAAATATACAATCCATGACATTTTTTCTTATGCTCCAAAAAAGGTATTCTGGCTACTCTGGTGATATCTGGCTTGGTCCTGTGGAGATTTACTACTGTGTGAGTTACTTTGTACACCTGTATATTTTATAGTAAACATGCACAGCTTAGCTCTCAAAAACTGGTCACAAATATATTAAGTTAGCCTAATAGAAAGGAACTGCTTACAGCTTGCTTGTTGACCTTCATTATTATTACAAAACAGAAAGCACAATCTAATCAATATGCGTACAAATTTAGAGCAATGCATACAGTGACCGTATGACATTCAAGCAGCCTTCCTGGGCTGCCTAATAGCTCTATGGCAGTACTGTACACTCTCATGCAAGAGACTTGGGTTCAATTTTCAAGCCTGATGACTAGAGTTGGACTATGTGTACATCAAATTTTGGAGAGAGCCACAGCCTGTGGCTACTGTCCAAGGGATGTCGCTGTGCTGGCTGGGATAGACTTGGGGGACAGCGGGATAGGCTATGAAATTGGGGAGGAAAAAAACCCAAATAATTGTGACGAGAAGGCTCATGGCACCATAACCCAGTACTGGCCATTTCCGATTGAGCTAAACTAGGAAGAAATTTCCAGGCCAAAAAGTAAGTAAATAAATATATATTGAGAAAATCATTTCAACCTCATCATAGCAAAAACACAGTTAAGTAAACATAATACATTATAGTACACTCAAACTGTATACATTTAGGAAAAAAAGTTCTCAATAAGACACTTTCTCTCTCTCTGTCTGGCCTTTCTTATAGGTGACCAACACTAGATTAACTTCTACCCTTTACAGCATAGAAGCAAGGCCCCTTGATTAGCTATGCAATGGGATGGCGTACACTAGGGAAGGTGCTAAATGTCCTCTGGTGCATGGCAACCTATAAATCATAGAAGACATGACTTATTAAGCAGTTATTTTGTACATCTAAAGATGCTTATGTTATAATGGAGGCAATTCTGGAAACTCCCCATATAGAGGCAAAGTCCACAGGTATGCACAGTTTCCTTTGAAAACCACTCCAGGGAAAAAAGTACCTACAGAGATTTGACCTGTTCATTTTTTGCGGGTACTTTTCCCTAGAAACCACCATATGTGGATTTGAAAATGTAATCCATGCTTAGTTCCCTCCCCAACCTAAATATGCTTTCGGGAAGGTTCACTCCAAATGTTGATCCCCATGTGTTACCTGTGTAAACTGTCTTTTTAAAAATTGCCTTCCAATACGCTTTAGAACATAAGAACATAAGAAAATGCCATACTGGGTCAGACCAAGGGTCCATCAAGCCCAGCATCCTGTTTCCAACAGTGGCCAATCCAGGCCATAAGAATCTGGCAAGTACACAAAAACTAAGTCTATTCCATGTTACCATTGCTAATGGCAGTGGCTATTCTCTAAGGGGTAGATTTTAAATATTTGCGCGATTGCGTACTTTTGTTCGTGCACCAGGCGCGAACAAAAGTACGCTGGATTTTATAAGATACGCGCGTAGCCTATAAAATCCAAGGTCGGCGCGCGCAAGGGGGTGCACATTTGTGCAACCTGCGCGCGCAGAGCCCAGCGCGCGCTTCCTATTCCCTCCGAGGCCGCTCCGATTTCGGAGCGGCCTCGGAGGGAACTTTCCTTCACCTTCCCCCCACCTTCCCCTACCTAACCCACCCCCCTGGCCCTATCTAAACCCCCCCCTTACCATTGTTGGCAGATTTACGCCTGCGAAAAGCAGACGTAAATCTGCGCGCGCCAGCGGGCTGCTGGCGGGTCGTTTCGGGAACGCCCCCGGACATGCCCCCTCCCGCCCCTTTTCGAAAGCCCCGGGACTTACGCGCTTCCCGGGGCTTTATGCGCACCGGCGGCCTATGCAAAATAGGCGCGCCAGCGCGTGAGGGCCCTGCGCGCGTAAATTCGGAAGGATTTACGCGTGCAGGGCTTTTAAAATCCGCCCCTAAGTGAACTTAATAGCAGGTAACGGACTTCTCCTTCAAGAACTTATCCAATCCTTTTTTAAACAACGCTATACTAACTGCACCAACCATGTCCTCTGGCAACAAATTCCAGAGTTTAATTGTGCGTTGAGTAAAAAAGAACTTTATTTATTTATTTAGAATTTTTATATACCGACATTCTCGATACAAATATCAAATCAGATCGGTTTACATTAAACAAAACAGTCGCGGTTAAGGCGATACATTGAACAGGGTATCAGAACATTAGAACATAAATATTAGATAGTCATAAATAAATCGAACAATGTTAATAGACATAACAAAATAAATAAAATAAAATAGCGATGAATGGGAGATACATGTAACAGCGAACAAAATTAATGGTCGTAGCATAAGCTCATGAATTAATGTATTAACTTTCTCCGATTAGTTTTAAATGTGCCCCATGCTAACTTCATGGCGTGCCCCCTAGTCTTTCTACTATCTGAAAAAGTAAATAACCGATTCACATCTACCCGTTCTAGACCTCTCATGATTTTAAACATCTCTATCATATCCCCCCTCAGCCGCCTCTTCTCCAAGCTGAAAAGTCCTAACCTCTTTAGTCTTTCCTCATAGGGGAGCTGTTCCATTCCCCTTATCATTTGGTAGCCCTTCTCTGTACCTTCTCCATCGCAATTATATCTTTTTTTAGATGCGGCGACCAGAATTGTACACAGTATTCAAGGTGCTATCTCACCATGGAGTGATACAGAGGCATTATGACATTTTCTGTTTTATTCACCATTCCCTTTCTAATAGTTCCCAACATTCAGTTTGCTTTTTTGACTGCCGCAGCACACTGAACAGACGATTTCAATGTGTTATCCTCTATGACACCTAGATCTTTCTTGGGTTGTAGCACCTAGTATGGAACCCAACACTGTGTAATTATAGCATGGGTTATTTTTCCCTATATGCATCACCTTGCACTTATCCACATTAAATTTCATCTGCCATTTGGATGCCCAATTTTCCAGTCTCAAAAGGTCTTCCTGCAATTTATCACAATCTGCTTGTGATTTAACTACTCTGAACAATTTTGTGTCATCTGCAAATTTGATTATCTCACTCTTCGTATTTCTTTCCAGATCATTTATAAATATATTGAAAAGTAAGGGTCCCAATACAGATCCCTGAGGCACTCCACTGTCCACTCCCTTCCACTGAGAAAATTGTCCATTTAATCCTACTCTCTGTTTCCTGTCTTTTAGCCAGTTTGCAATCCACGAAAGGACATCGCCACCTATCCCATGACTTTTTACTTTTCCTAGAAGCCTCTCATGAGGAACTTTGTCAAACGCCTTCTGAAAATCCAAGTATACTACATCTACCGGTTCACCTTTATCCACATGTTTATTAACTCCTTCAAAAAAGTGAAGCAGATTTGTGAGGCAAGACTTGCCCTGGGTAAAGCCATGCTGACTTTGTTCCATTAAACCATGTCTTTCTATATGTTCTGTGATTTTGATGTTTAGAACACTTTCCACTATTTTTCCTGGCACTGAAGTCAGGCTAACCAGTCTGTAGTTTCCCGGATCGCACCTAGAGCCCTTTTTAAATATTGGGGTTACATTTGCTATCCTCCAGTCTTCAGGTACAATGGATGATTTTAATGATAGGTTACAAATTTTTACTAATAGGTCTGAAATTTAATTTTTTAGTTCCTTCAGAACTCTGGGGTGTATACCATCTGGTCCAGGTGATTTACTACTCTTCAGTTTGTCAATCAGTCCTACTACATCTTCTAGGCTCACTGTGATTTGATTCAGTCCATCTGAATCATTACCCATGAAAACATTCTCCATCACGGGTACCTCCCCAACATCCTCTTCAGTAAACACTGAAGCAAAGAAATCATTTAATCTTTCCACGATGGCCTTATCTTCTCTAAGTGCCCCTTTAACCCCTCGATCATCTAACGGTCCAACTGACTCCCTCACAGGCTTTCTGCTTCGGATATATTTAAAAAAAATTTTTACCGTGAATTTTTGCCTCTACGGCCAACTTCTTTTCAAATTCTCTCTTAGCCTGTCTTATCGGTGTCTTACATTTAACTTGCCAATGTTTATGCTTTGTCCTATTTTCTTCTGTTGGATCCTTCTTCCAATTTTTGAATGAAGATCTTTTGGCTAAAATAGCTTCTTTCACCTCCCCTTTTAACCATGCCGGTAATCGTTTTGCCTTCTTTCCACCTTTCTTAATGTGTGGAATACATCTGGACTGTGCTTCTAGAATGGTATTTTTTTAACAATGACCACGCCTCTTGGACATTTTTTTTACTTTTGTAGCTGCTCCTTTCAGTTTTTTTCTAATAATTTTTCTCATTTTATCAAAGTTTCCCTTTTGAAAGTTTAGCACGAGAGCCTTGGATTTGCACACTGTTCCTCTTCCAGTCATTAAATCAAATTTGATCATATTATGATCACTATTGCCAAGCGGCCCCACTACCGTTACCTCTCTCACCAAGTCCTGTGCTCCACTGAGAATTAGATCTAAAATTGCTCCCTCCCTCTCTCGTTGGTTCCTGAACCAATTGCTCCATAAAGCTATCATTTATTCCATCTAGGAACGTTATCTCTCTAGCGTGTCCTGATGATACATTTACCCAGTCAATATTGGGGTAATTGAAGTCTCCCATTATTACTGCACTACCAATTTGGTTAGCTTCCCTAATTTCTCTTACCATTTCACTGTCCGTCTCACCATCTTGACCAGGTGGATGGTAGTATAGCCGTATCACTATAGTCTTCCCCGACACACAAGGGATTTCTACTCATAAAGATTCAATTTTGTATTTAGTCTCATGCAGGATGTTTATCCTGTTGGACTCTATGCCATCCCGGACATAAAGCGCCACACCTCCTCCCGGGTGCTCTTCTCTGTCATTGCGATATAATTTGTACCCCGGTATAGCACTGTCCCATTGGTTATCCTCTTTCCACCATGTCTCTGAGATGCCAATTAAGCTGTGTCATCATTCACTGCTATACATTCTAATTCTCCCATCTTACTTCTTAGACTTCTGGCATTAGCATACAAACATTTCAAAGTTTGTTTTTGGTTTGTATTTTCATTCTACTTTTTAATTGTTAGGGATAAGTTAGAAGTTTTTAGCTCAGGTGAGTTTTTAGTTACAGGCACTTGGACTATTTTTCTAATTATTGGAACCTCACTATTGGGATGCCCTAATTCTAATGCATCATTAGTATCCTTTGAAGATACCTCTCTCCGAACCATGCGTTGCTGAGCGACTGTCGGCTTTCCCTTTTGTTCTAGTTTAAAAGCTGCTCTATCTCCTTTTTAAAGGTTAGCGCCAGCAGTCTGAAAAGCATTTATATCCATCAATATGTTATTTCAGTTCTGCTTAAAATATAGGTATAAGCATGTAAGTAGTTAGTGTACTCTTTCCTAAAACATATAAGATGTACACAATTACATGGTTTTTTTTACCTTCATTTTCATATTTACTGATAGCACTGTTGGAGTGTTAACACTAAGCCACATTCAAGCATTGCATACAAGGTGAGAATACTGCATTTGTCAGTTTCATAACATGAACATTTTTAGTTAAAACAATTTCAAACAGCATGAGATCATTTTTGTTAATTTGCTTTATGCAAATTTACTACAGTGTTTCGGGTTCACCACTACATTTATTCCAGAAGCAAAGTTTTATCCTAAAACATTAAGGGCTGGATTTTAAAAGGGTTACGCGCGCCGGGCCTATTTTAAAAAGGCACAGCGATGCGGGTAAAGCCTCGGGACGCGTGTAAGTCCTGGGGCTTGCAAAAAGGAGTGGAAGGGAGGCGGGGCGGTCCGGGGCAGGGCCAGGCTCCCGGCACAGCAGTCATATTTGCTGCTCGGCCGGCGCGCGCAACTTTCTTCAGCCCCAGGGCTGAAGTAAGTTTCGAGATAAAAAAAAAAGAAGTTATCAAAGGTAGGTGGGAAAGGACGGGGGAGGTAGGGGGGTAGGAAAGTTCCCTCCGAGGCCACTCCGATTTCGGAGTGGTCTGGGAGGAAAAGGGGGAAGGCAGCGTGGCGCGGAGTGAGCTCGGCGTGCGCAAGTGCACAATTGTGCACCCCCTTGCGTGTGCTGACCCCGGATTTTATAGCATGTGCGCGCCTGCGCACACATGTTTTAAAATTGGGCGTACATGTGTGCGCACCGGGTAGCGCATGCACATGTACGCCCACGCGCAAGCTTTTAAAATCTACCCCTAAGGTAGTTAGGTTAACATACACTATCCATCCTCCGGACAGTGTAATTGTACCTGGCTTATTCCTAGCAGTAATCCCTTTCTATCTGTTCATTATAATTCCACAGGGCAGATGATACTTTTTGATGATATCTTTCATAGACTTATCGAATTAGGTCCTCCAGTTCTTCATGACAAGCAAAGAAAAGTGTGTACAATTACTTTTACATTCCTTGGCCTTTTATTCTGGTAGGTCAGGATGATGTAAGAACCAAGAGAAATCCATGCATTTAATCCTTATTTATCCAGCTGCTTTGTCTTCCTCAGTCAAGTAAAGACAGGTACTAACAGACAATAGCTTGTGATTCAATTACTGTGCCATTCAATGGGTTCAACATTCGGTAGGTAAAGTGTCAAGCAACTGTTAAAAATGTGGAAGAGGAAAAATGAGGGAGTTAAGAAATTGGATTGCTTTGTGGAGGATCAATATTAATGATCAACCTGAATTTCCAAGTGTTGGAAACTAAATATGCCTAGGAAGAGTCCCATTTGGTATGAAAAGAAGGATGCTAGCACCATTGTTCTCATATTAAGTACTCTTTGCTAATTACTTTGCCATTCATCTAAAAAGGGTTCCTTACCTTCCAGTAGTGACTCCACAGAAGGAAAGCAGGCATGAGAATATAGGAAGATGGCATTATGAAGAAGCACATAAAAACCTAAAATGTTCCCTTTTGTTACACCATCCTATACACTACTGAGGTTCAAAGAAAGGTAGATTTGGAAACTGTGGAAAGAAACCCAGAAAGGCTGTACAAAACCAACATGAATACAAAAAAACCCCAAAAAACCCCCAAATCAAATTAGTATACTTAAAGAAAAGAGAAGAAAAAGTGTTATAACTCCTTGTCACGAAAATCTGTAACCCTGAGGGCATAAGACGGTCCAGACATTTAGTAACTAGCAACATTGTGGTCTCCATGCTTTACATGACAGTGTTGGAAGATTCTTATCCTTTCATTTTCTGATGCTAGAGGACAGAATTATGAACACCAGATGTTTTTACAAGATATGACATTATATATGGCAGTACAGCTGTTGACATATGTAATATATCTTTCTTGCACCTAAGAGAGTCTACAAATTGTCTAATGTCAAAAAGCAATCTATCACAGAAGTCATCAGCACATGGCAAAAGCTAGAGAAAAATAACCCTGCAAGCAAACAGTAACTGAGGCATAGTTTTCCTCTCAGGATAATAATGCAGGGCCATTGCAAGGAGTGGAGAAGAAGGACAACGCCTTGGATGCCAATTTGGTAGGGGTGAGGCGGGACCAGCACCCTTTTGAGTCAGTTTGAGAATCTACAAACATGTGATCCTGAAAAGAAAGGGGAGGGGATACTAAAAATAATCCTTGTGCCTGGTGCACTTTTCTGTACAGAGACTGCCCTGAATGCAGTTATAAGAATTTGTGTCACTAGGTTTTCCAGAACACAGTGAAAAAAACAAAAACAAATGCATAATGGGATAGATTTTTAAAGAAGCGCGCACAGGGTACATTTGTGCAAGCTACCCGGCGAGCACAAATGTACACCCGATTTTATAACATGCGCGCGCTGCCACGTGCATGTTATAAAATCCGGGGTCGGTGCGCACAAGGAGGTGCACACTTGTGCACCTTGCGCGCGCCGAGCCCAGGGGAGCCCCGATGGCTTTCCCCGTTCCCTCCCGCTCCCCCCCACCTTCCCTTCCTTTCCCCTATCTAACCCACCCCCCAGCCCTACCTAAATCCCCCCCCCCCACTTTGTTTCACTTTTTACGCCTGCCTGTGGCAGGCGTATCTTGCGCGTACCAGCCGGCTGCCAGCGCGTCATCCCCAGCACAGCCGCTGTGCCGGAGGCCTCGGTCCCGCCCCCGGACCACCCCCAGACCTATGCCACGCCCACACCCACGCCCTCTTCCCACCCCTTTTTCAAAGCCCCGGGACATGCTCGCGCCACCGAGCCTCTGCAAAATAGGCTAGGCACGCGCAGGAGCAGGTTTTCGGGGTTACGTGCGTAACCCTTTGAAAATCTACCCCAATATTCCTAAGACAAAGGGAGGCTGATTTTCAAAGAAATTTTCCTGAGTAAAATTGGCCTGGTTGAAAACTGCAGTCTTCAAATGAGGCTAAAAGCACTCACAGGGTTCACAACATAAATACTTTTAACTGCATTAAAGAGACAGTCCTAAGAGTATGCTTAGGTTGGGGGAAGAAAAATCGCACGTGAATGACAATTTTATAAGTAATGCCACTATTTGTCCCCTTCTCGGCCACCAGCACAAAGGAGCAAGTGCAAAGCATGCAGATGGATTCATCGCAGAGACTATAAATTAACTGTCAAAAGCAAAGTATTTGTATATTTTGCCTTATAATATTTGGTAAAGCACATGCATTAAAAAACAACCTGCGCAGTGTGCAACTATGTGGGCTGTAAAATTTGCCCGTTTATTGATGCACATGAGGAGTGTGCATCTTAAAGAAAATGTTGATGGAGAAACTGTACCAAGTGATCCCATTCCCATGTTTTATTTTATTTATTTATGCAATTTTTATATACCGTTACACAGAACACAAGATTCTATCTTTACGGTTTACATAGTAAAAATCATTATACAAAAGTTAGAAACAGAATAAATACAATAAAATTCAATAAAATTCAATAAAATACAATAAAATTCGTCCTTCTCAAAGAGAGCGTTAAAGACCTGGGTGTTTGGTTAGACACTGACCTAATCTATAAAAAACACATCTCCACAAAAATAAAGGAAGGCTTTCACAAACTTCAAATAATTAAACATCTAAAACCCCTACTCCACCCCCATGATTTCAAAACTGTCCTTCAAGCCCTCATTTTTTCAGGTTTGGATTACTGCAACTCCCTATTGATCGGCCTTCCAAAATCTTCCTTGAGACCCTTGCAGCTCCTTCAGAATGCTGCAGCCAGAGTTCTAACAGGTACAAGAAAAGCTGATCACATTACACCTGTTCTCAACCAATTACAGTGGCTCCCTATTGAAAAAAGAGCAGAATTCAAAGTCCTCACCATACTCCACAAAGCAATATACAATGCCGACTATTCCGCCTTTGATGACATCATTCACATCCATTGCTCCCAACGTACTACACGAACCGCCAGCAAAATTAATCTAGTGATTCCCTCTCTTCCACAGGCTAAATTATCCTCCACCAGAAACAGAGCCTTTTCCATCATCGGCCCTAAGCTCTGGAACTCGCTTCCTCATTGCCTCACCAATCAAGATAACTTAAAATCCTTCAAAAAAGACTTAAAACCCTGGCTTCTCAGCCAATCCTTTAAAGATAGCACTCAATGACTCTAAAATTCTTTTATATATTCTGCCATTTTTTCATTCTCCCTGTTACAATGACACAGATGCCCTTCAATGCTTCATGAGATATATGTACATCTATTCAGGGTTCTATCCTATGTTATCTTGTTATACATTCTCCTGTTGTATTTATCATCGTTAATTTTAAATTGTAATCTTCATACATCGTTCTATGTAACATGTTGTTTCTGTATGTAAACCGGAGTGAAGGCAACTCTGCTATACCTCGGTATATAAAAAATGCTAAATAAATAAAATAAATAAATAAAAATAAAAACAACTAAAATCTACTCATTAAAAATAAAATAAATATAGTTAAAAAAATGAAAATAAAAGTCCCTCTGTCGATCTCCTGTTTCTCATTTACCTTCTTTGGCATTGGTTCCATATGCTTGCTGAAAGCACCATGTTTTATTGGGCTGACATGAATAATCTCTAAAGTTAAATAAGTTCAAAGAGCAAATTTAAATGTTGCATCCCCAATGTAAAGGACTACACAATTTTATAAGAACATATATGCCTCTTCTTCTCCCAAAGGAGATATATTACTGGCAGTCAGAAGCTTTTTGTTGGCAGATCCTGCAATGTCCAAGATCAGCAGCCAGGAAATATCATCACAAATTTTGAGCAGATTCACCATGCCAGTCTCCTTATGGAATTACAGAGTACGGTAGTCAGCAGCTGGTGATGTAATCCTCCTGCCACTCTCCTGCTGGCCACCGAAAACTGAGGTGACAAAGGGGAGGAGGCACATGCCACCCCTAGCACCCCAGTAGCGATACCACTGTATAAATGGACTACTGGTGTTCTATATTGCCCCCTGGCTATACAATTACTCAGATTAATCTATTGGCTGAGTGTTTGATTTCTATTCACTTTAAATATTCAAAAGTCCTTTTTATAGGAGATTTTAATATACCTACAGAGGATGGTGCTTCTCCTCATGCTGCAGAATTATCTATGTTGTCTTTAGTGAGTTATAAGCCTTTCATCTTTTCACCACATAAAAGAGGTCATATAACTAATGTGTTATTTTGTTTTGAAGAATGTATCAAATTAATGATGGATCCACACACTAAAAATATATTGTGGTCTGGTCATTTGATTTTATTTAGCTTGATTACTGGAACATGATTTAAAATGGTCTAGTTTTAATGCTATTTCACGCAAGGAAATTAAATTGGTTATTAGTGGGCTTTGCTCTAAAATATCAAGCTTGAATCCTTGCCCCTTTGCTTATGTAGAATATATGAAAGATGACGTAACAAGGGTGATTCAATTTATACCGGTAGTTATGCACCCTTGGAGAGTGGTACAGTACATGCTACATTAAAAGAGTCTACAATTAGGCCTGTCCAAAAGAATCCATCATTAGCTTTGGAGGTCACTGACACCAGTTTCAAATCTCCTAACTCTCGTAAAATAATATTGGAAAAATGTGTGTTGCTGCAGTCAGATGAGTTTTTGCAGGAGCAGATAATACTGGATGAAAACCAATATGAGTTCAGGAAGTCACATAGCACCAAACACTTATTTCAGTGCTTACTTGATGATATATCTTAAATTAGACCATGGAGAAATGGGAATATTAGTACAACTTGATATAAATGCATTTGATGCATTTCCCTATGATAGGCTGCCTGAATCAGTAAGGCAAATAGGTATTGGGGGATGTGTTCTCTCATAGTTTACGTATTATTTGCAAGCATGTAAGCAGTGTGTAAGATTGGGTTGGAACTGTTCAAGTTGGTTTGATACTATATTAGGTGTTTCTAATTATTGGCCACTCTAATGTTAACATGATAGGTCTGGCCTTCCACAATTAAAACACCTGGGATAACATTTCCTTTTTACAGATGACATTCAGTTTTTTTCTTCCATGTAATGCTGATGCTGTTTTCCTGATTGTAAGCTTTGAAAGCATTACTTGCTTGATTAATAACCGGCTGCAACAAAATGGTTTATTTTTAAATGTCGCCAAGAGCACTTTATTATGGATTGGTCGGTTTAACCCTAATCTAGCATTCACACTTAACATATGCAAATGTTTCTAGACAAGATTGTTTTTGAAAATAGAAATCTTGGTGTCCTTATGGATTCAAAACTTTAAAGGACCATTTTAAGAAATTAGCTCAGTCTTCCTTTTATAAAATGAAAATGCTCTGCCCTTCAAAATCTCTACTCAATATGACTTGTTTCAATCTGTAATCAAATCTTTGGTATTTGGTCATATAGATTACTGCAACAGACTCCTTATTGGACAACCAAAGAATATTGAAAAAGCCTTGCAATTAACACAAAATGTGGTGGCCATTTATTGAAGGATATTTTGAAATTTGACCATATAACCCAAAAGTGAAAGAACTACATAGGTTGCCATTACATTTTAGAGTTTGATTTAAATTAATATTAATAATACATAAGTTATTACACAATAAACATGTTAGTTCTCTAAAAATAAAAATCAAACATTATGTACCTTTGCGTACTTTGAGATCAGAAGGAGCCAATTTACTGTGTGTTCCTTCAATCAAACAATACAAGTTAAAACCACTCAGACAAGAGCTTTTTCATATATTGGACAGATTTTGTGGAATAAGTCACCAGATCAGTGACCCAGTGAGTCTGATGTTCAAGTATTTCAAAAGCAGCAAAAACCTTAATTTTCTTAATGTGTCTTTTAATTAAATTGTTTATATGAATTTAGGTGCTCCATTGTACGATACTGTTTAATGTTACTTTTTTTTTTTTTTTTATTTAACAGTTTTATATACCGAAATTCTTGTAAGGGTTTACAAATCAGTTCGGTTTACATTGAACAGAAACAGTGCTTCAGTAAATGAAAGCAATTACATTGAACATTGACAGAGCTTCAAATGTGAAACCATGTTTAAAAACCTATAGTCCATATCTTCCAAATAAAACATTTGTCCAGGGCGGATTACAGCAATACACATATAATAAAACTGATTGCATTTTATTAACGTTTTTATTGTAATCCCCCCAAAACATTTTAATGGAGGAAGGGGAATATAAAACTATGTAAATAAATAAATTTAAGATAGTTGTACATAAGAACTTCTTATTCAACTTGAGGAGAAATCTCTGTTGGTGTGCCACAACATCAGCACAGTCATCTGTTTTGTCCTCTCTTGGTGCCTTGAGTAGATCTTGGAGTGTAATTTATTACATTTATGCAGATGACATACAGCTTTAGTTTCCTTGTGCTGATGATAGAACATCACCTTTTTCATTTGTGAAGAACTGTTTGAATACATGATGAGAGATCATGGGCTCCTCTTGCTTATACACGGGTCGATCCTGTAAGGCCGCGGTAATAACAGTGCGGCAGTGTCAGGCGCACCCTTCCTCCCCGCACGCACAGTTCTCTTCACTAACTCCCCGATACTCTCCTCTAATCGCATGCAAATGCATGCCGCGGCTTTAAAGCGGTAGGGAAGGGTTATGCCCGCGTAACCCATTTTACTGTATAGGCGCTTAATACAGCGCCTATACAGTAACCAGGGTGCGCTGGTACCTGTCATTTCAAATGTCATTTCAAATGACATTTGAAATGACAGGCACCATGAAGTGAAAAAAAACCAAACCAAAATATGTAAAAACCTGAGTGTTCAAAAAAAAAAATTTTTAAATACCTGTCGGAGGGCCGCGTGGGTCCAGGCGGCGGCGGGAGCCGGGTGGTCGCGTGTTAAATCTAGGCCGCGGGCGGGTGGGCGCCTGTTCCAGGCGGCAGCGGCGGCGGGGGGACACGTGTTAGTTCGAGACGGTCGGTGGGCGGCGGGTGGTCGCGTGTTAAATCTAGGCCGGGTCCGCACAGGCGCGCATTCATTCACTGCCGGTGGGGGCTGCCGGGGCAACCCCCACCGGCAGTGAATGAATGCGCGCCTGTGCGACCCCTGCGATTCGGCGCTCAAGGCAGTCACATGCCGTGACGTCACGGCATGTGACTGCCTTGAGCACCGAATCGCAGGGGTCGCATTCATTCACTGCCGGTGGGGGCTGCCCCGGCAGCCCCCACCGG
This sequence comes from Rhinatrema bivittatum, assembly GCF_901001135.1. NCBI lineage: Eukaryota > Metazoa > Chordata > Amphibia > Gymnophiona > Rhinatrematidae > Rhinatrema > Rhinatrema bivittatum. The sequence goes on from NC_042618.1 coordinate 380,779,334, forward strand.
CAGTGAATGAATGCGCGCATGTGCGACCCCGGCGGTTCGGCAGGGGTCGGCCGTGACGTCACGGCATGTGACTGCCTTGAGCGCCGAATCGCAGGGGTCGCACCGGCAGTGAATGAATGCGCGCCTGTGCGGACCCGGCCTAGATTTAACACGCGACCACCCGCCGCCCACCGACCGTCTCGAACTAACGCGTGTCCCCCCGCCGCCGCTGCCGCCTGGAACAGGCGCCCACCCGCCCGCGGCCTAGATTTAACACGCGACCACCCGGCTCCCGCCGCCGCCTGGACCCACGCGGCCCTCCGACAGGTATTTAAAAATTTTTATTTTTTTTTCTGACAGGTTTTATGTGTCCCACATCATTACATTTTCTCGATCATCTCTGTATCGCTTTTTTTTTTAATTGTGTTTTATTGTTTTTGAGTGTCTTAAGCGGTGTCGATGGATTTGTTACTAGACTCACAGTCCTAACTCCTACTAGGGGGAGGCGGTAAACTAAGACGTTACGGCCGCGGCAAAACAGTGCGTTACTAATTAGATAACCTGAGCACGCATTACGGTATCGGAGGGGAATAGCTAATTCCTTCATTATACAGCTAATTCGTTCATTTACATGCCGGGTGGGGAAGGGTTACGCGTCTGTTTTAAGAAGCGCTACGGACGCGCGAAACTGGAGACTGTATCGCTGGTTTGCCTTACGCGTCCGAATTGTGCGCAGCGAGCTCGTTACAGACGAGAAATCTTCAAATGAATGTTACTGTATCGAGCTGACAGAAAACAATCTTATGGATAGTTAAGTAATTACCTAAAAATAATGTTATGAGTTTTCAATATGGGAACATTCAGATACCTTTAAGGTCTGAAGGTGGGAACTTGGGCATGTATTGAAACTCACAGTTAATGTTAAAAGCTCATGTTCAGCATTGGTTGAAAGTTTCCTCTTATAAAACCTGAGTTATTGAGAACTGGATTACAAACCATGGTGTTAGGAAATCTTGATTACTGTAGCAGTTTAGTAGATCTTTCTGCTACATTGTTACATGCACTCCAATTGGTGCAGCACAGAGAAGCCAGGTTTACTAAGCAGAATTACATATTGTGACCATGTCACTCCTATCTTGCAAGAATTATACTGGCTTCTGTGCGTTAGAGGGCACAATTTAAAATAGTGGTAATTATCCATCGGTTGTTGTATTCAGAGATTAGTTGTAAAGTATGAACCGGAATGTACTTGGGAGATCTTCGGGAACTAGATTGTTAGAGATACCTGCCACTGGGCCAGCTGAAGCTGCAGAGCACATATACCACAGCATTTTCGCATATAAGTCCTACACTGTGGTAATGCATAGTTAGAGCTAAGGGCAGAGCAAGATATTAAACTATTCTGGAAGGGGGTAAAGGCACTGTATATTAATGCGCTTTTTGAATAATATTTTATTTACATTACACTGATTTTATATTTATATGATTAGTGTTTTAAATTTACTTTTTATATAATTTTATGGAATCTACACTGGACAAACTTTATGAAAGATACAGACTATAAAATTGTTTAAGATAAATTGACTTGTTTTATAGTAACTTTTTTTTTTTTTACTGGTTTTAATTATTACAATGATTTTATTTTTATTATATGCTTTATTGATAGAAAGCACTCAGAGCTTGTTACAAAATTATAACCAAATTAAATATAGAATAAAAAACAAAAATGCACCATATACAGAAAACAGTCACTTTCTACAGTCAAGTAGTGGAATCTGTACTCTAATATAATGAGATTAACTATAATATTGTAAATGGAGCAAAAGCTGTAGATGGCTAGACATGGACAGGATACAGAGTGTAATTTTATGCTTCCTATTTAAAAGTAAAAACATGCAGACAAGTGGAAAATTCTATAGCTGCCAAAAATACCCCACCCACACCCAGTTCTGTGGCGAGGAGGAAGAGGAGTTTGACAAATATTAACAAGCTATACAGTGCTGCAATAAATGTATGACATCCCAATGGAAAAAAACCCCCCAAAAAACAAAATCCAAAATGCACATATTCATTACAATAACACAAAATAAAATGTAAAGCATAAACAGTGAACTACAATCAAAAATATCTGCAACTACAGCTATTAAAATAAAATAAAAGACAGCTTGAGATTCCTTTTGACATATAAAAATATCTATCAAATTTCTGTTAAAATGCAGAGAGATCTCAAAAGAGTTTGTAAAGAACATCTGACTAGCCCGGAAATATTGGGATTTCACCAACTAAAGGAGGGCAATTTATCCTGATACTAATCTTAGCCTTGGACCTGATCACATTTGCCTGCCACCTGGACCTGATCACAGCTTTGGACCTGACCATGTCTGCTTGCTGCCTAGACCTGACACTTGCCTTGTATCTGACTACACTTTCTCATTGCCTCCATCGACTCCTGGTCTGTTCCTGGTATCTCCAGTCTGCTGCCTGTTCTAATCCTAGAGTGTCCATGGACTCTTCTTCTCTCTTCATAACCCTAGGGACCCACCTAAGCCCTGCTGGTTGCCAGAACCCAAAGGCTCAACCTGCAGGGGAGGTGGCTGGTATAGGTGAAGCTCAGGTTTATCCCACTTCAGGGTGCTTTATGCGTAGACCTCGTAGGTCTACGCATAAAGGTCTTCGAGGTTGCCACAGCACCAAGGGCTCACTAACACATTCATCACAAGGGTCTCACAAATAAAACAAAAATTTTCATTTCATACATGTTTCTCATTCAAGCCTATGGCTTATTCAAGTCTATGGCTGTGTATTGCCAAGCATAAAAAAACAAACCAAAACATACTAGTAACTATAGTAATCAATTCTTGCCTGTGTGATATCATAGCCTTACTAGAGCCAAGATAGGACAAGGTGGCAAGGAGAGCAGAGGACAAATCACAATGCAGTAATTTTTAACTAGCCTATAGCTGTTATCTGGATCAAGTGACTTCGGGTGGGCCATGGAGTCACCTGTAGCTTGGGGGTTCAGGGTAATTGTCCGGTTTCTTCCCCTCAACATCAGTGCTGGACACTGGGGAGGCAAAGAGGTGAAAAGCCTTATTGGGGGACCACCTCTTGCCCCCCCAATAGCGATGCCCCTGAGCTAGAAAGATACTGCTGCCTATCAGCTGAATTTCTTTGGCAGCTGACCTCACAGTCTCCTCATTCATTCAGTCATTCAAACACCTTATACTAAACATCCAGAATATTCTAAAAGCTATTATACCAAGCAAATCCAGGAAACAACAAGACAAGAGTTTAAATGACAGAATTAATTCTCCCACGAAAGATAAACAGTAATATACGGTCCTAAACAGTGACAACTTCTTCTGATGCAGACACTCTCTAGCTTTAGAATTGGTTGTGAGCATAACCAATACTAATCTGATAATATGACACTCCCGTTGAATCCCACTGTGACTTCAGCAGCAAATTTCAGCAGAAAAGAGTTGTCACTGCTGCTCAGGCCAGTGTATTCCAGTCTTCCCACTACTGCAGGTGTGCACTGCCGTTTTCAGTAACCTGAGCCAGGAACACAACTCCACTGGCCCTGGCTGGGAATATACTTTTATCTTGCACACCCTTTGCATGGATAGTGTGACAATGCTTCGCGATAGCTACTGTGGTTGTCTTGCTGATGAGGAGAACATCTGTTTTTATTACCATTCTTGTCCCTCTCCCATATCTGGTATTTTAGTTAGAGCTGCACCACAAGAGAATCTTTGCTTCTCTTCCTTCACAAGTAGAAAGTTCAGGAATAAAAAGAAGAGAGCAAGATGCGGCATGAAAAACAGCTCAAAACACTGGTGTTCTCTCAGGACCTGCGATTGTAGGAGATGCGACATGAAACTCTTTAATAGCTCTTTTGTTGAGATTTTACCTGTTATTGACTGCAAGGTGCATATCCAAGTGCTGGTGGGGCATGGTGGTAGTTCAGGTAGGGCCAGTGCTAGCTGTTTTTCGCTGTCCTGTGTAAACAATTGCTGTGTTGCCCCCCTCCCCCCGCCCCAGGCCAACAAGAAAAAGCCCGCTCCCTCCAGTAAGTTAAACTTTAAAATGTGACCCTCCCCTCGCCCAGGGTCTTTGCCCCTGTCTTGGAACCCATGGCCAGTGCAAGGGTATTAGGTATCCCAGGTGAACTTTAAAGCCCTTCAACCCTCCCCACCAAACACTACCACAGTTAAAAAATTATGCATTTATAACAGGTTTTACCTGAAAGAGAACATTCGGAGTACTGTATCCACAGGTAAAAATATTACTTACAACATTTAAATTATATTTACATGCACTGCCATGGTGCCAACCAGAAAACCCTGCAAAAATATCCATATGGTATTAGGCCCATTGTAAAGTCTTGGGTGTGGGCTTAACTCTCAGAAAGCAATGAGTAAACAATTAAAATATAGTAAACCTCCCATACAAAATCAGCACTAATTGCCAGCACTCAAATAATAACAATCCTACCCATGAAAAAATAACACTGCAAATATTACACCAGGTCCTAAAATACCAACACACCTCCTATTAGGAAAACAGAACAAGCCAGGCTGCTATAGATCCCTACGCAGAAAATACATGCTAAAAGAATACCTCACCTTGGTCACATACGCAGAACACGGACGGATCCTCATCAAATACAGAATAAAGCATAAACAAAAATGTGCTGACAAACTGAACTGAAAATCACAAAAAGCCAGGCTCTGTATGCAGTTAACAATTGCAAAAACAGAAATACTACCATTCCTCATAAAACATCTAACAATAAAATAAAGAAATGTAAAACATAATAGTAGAACCATACTAATAATAGAAGCATTTCAAAACAAAATGACAAATAAGACATCCAATAATTAAAAACTAATTGTTTTTTAAATTTCTCAAACAGTAAAATATTTTATAAGACCCCAAAATTGAAACTAGTAAGAATTTTAAAAAATCTCCTGCTCTCCATACCTGTAAACTTTCCAATCAACCTGATATCACTGCGGATTAGGGCAGAGGTGGGCAATTCCAGTCATTGAGGGCCGCAAACCAGTCAGGTTTTCAGGATGCATGAGAGAGATTTACATGCACTCTGCCTCAGATTATTTCATGCATATTCATTGGGGGATATCCTGAAAACCTGACTTGTGTTTATGGCCCTCAAGGTCCAGAATTGACCACCCTGGGATTAATGGGTGTAGGAAGGCATATAAACGCTCTTCTTTCTCCTATATACACACTTTAATTCTCTCATACGTACCCAATCTCACACACACATCTATCCCGCTCACACACTCCCTTCCCACCCATGCGCTCAAACACACAGACATGCTCCCTCTCATATGTTACTTCTATCTCACACCCATGCTCATATTCAAACACACACACACACACACACACACACAACTGCTCAATCTCTCACACATTTGCATCACCCTCTCCACTTCCACTGGCCCCCCCTGGGCAGCCCCAGGCCTGCTCTTCACCTGCCTCCATTGGGTCTGCAAGGTGGCCTCCACTCCAATTCAGCCACTAGCAAGATGGGGTCCACCAGGTGGCCCGAAGTCTCCTCTCCACTTTGGCTGCTGGTGGCCACAGACTACCAATTCCTCTGAGCAAACCTCTGCAAGTGCACAGCTTGCACAGTGGACTGTGCTACTCTGGGCTCATTTATTCTATTTGCTTGATTTTTTTTAAATTGCTTTCTGTGGAATATAATATATAAAAAAGAAAAATAAATATTGGTCTTTTTGATGGCCTATGAGCACATACATATTAATGCGTTCTCAATAATATAAACTGATGGATCAGAAGTATGTGAGGATATATATTTTGAGGAGGGAGACACTTTACATATCATCAGGGACATAGAAAAGAAAGATTTTAAGGCCCACTTAAACTGCCCAGTTTCACTCCTGGTACAAGGCTATAGATCTGAGCTTTCCCTTCACGTATTTCACCTAAGAATCCATTGTGTTTAGCTCAAGCTTTTTTTTTAAATGTAGTTACTGGTTTTTTTGCCTCTACCACCTTTACTGGGAAGCAGTTCCATTCATCTATAACTCATTCCATGAAAAAATATTTTCTGATGTTACTCCTGAGTCTACCCCATTGGAGCTTCATCCTGTGTGTGATCTATTTTGAGAATTTTTTCCATTGAAAGATGCTTGCTTCTTGTGCATTATATATATATCTGTGAATGTCTTTATAAGATATTCCCTCTCTCTTTGCTTCTGGAGTATACAAATTCAATATGGGGATGACCTAAAAAAACAAATTTTTCATGGTTGTTTCTAATATTTCAAGCTGGTGCCTTTCAATCAGCAGATACATCTAGAAGGTACTTATTTTAAAAGAAGGTTTAATCATGGGGTAGAGGGAAATTGGAATCTTTACATTATATGTTGAAGATAAAAAATTCACAAGTAAAATAATCAAAAGATGTAACAGTCCAGCTACACACAGAACACGCCAAAACTACGTTTTCAGGTCTACATACTAAATTTTAATGTGGGTTAAGTACTTGCATTAGGTAATGTGCAATTTTACAGATCTGCAACGTTTCAGATGTCTGCAATTTTATAGACATCTGAGTAAGCATAGACCTACCTTGGTCTAAAGCAAAATAAATTTGAATGAGCTGATTAGATGCTCAATTAAAACTGCTGCAGGTTGAAGCAAATTAATACATTAGCATTAACATTGCTATTAATGCAAAAACTTCACTACATCTTTGGGGGCCATTAGTTAACAAAAAGCCTGCTTCTAATGCATGTACTAGAAGCTTTTTAGTATATTGGGTGTTAGCTGTGCTGATAAGGCTTACTTAAAATCCATGCTTGAATAGCTGATTTTAACATATTTTAATACATTAGCATCTATGTGACCTGCACGTTTTTTTTTCATGAAATTACTAATCACATATTCTGAAGATTCAGGAAGCAAAAAGACCGATCTTAATGAAAATTACCCATTCAAGAAAAGGGATGAACCACAGCACATTTCAACCTCAAAAGGCTTCCTGTTTAGAATCTGATTTTTGACAGCTCTGCAAAGTTTTGCAAGCCTACATTTAATTAAGGTTATGCTAAACAAAAAATATATGTGTTTAAAATGGTTAAGGTACAGCAAAAGTAGATCACATTCAGCAATGACAACTGCAACCAGTTTTAGTAATTACTGAAAAGTATTGAGCTGAGAGGTTCACTGCCTATTCAATTCTCTAAAAGGTGAATTTAAAAAGCCTGTGTGCATCTTTTAGGGGATGCATGAAGAAGTCAGGCTCATACACGAAGACCATATTTTAAAAAGCGCCCAGATGCATGCATAAAACCAGCTGTGCGTGCATCTGAAAAGTTTCCAAAAAGGGCAGGGTATGGGCATGGTCTGGGTGGGGCAATGGCACTTTGAGGCCTGGCCAAGAGATATGCATGTAAATACTTACACACTCGAGCGCACACCGAGATCCCCTGCCACAAAACTTTACTTCTGTTATGGATGACATGTAAGTTATAAAATAAAAGGATTGAGCCATTTCTGAGGGGTTTAAAGGGTCTGGGGTAGCTGGGGGGAATGTGGAAGATCATACCAGGGGGGTTTGGAGGACCTAGCTGTTAACTGAGTGAACTGGTGGATGAACTGGTAGACTGGCAACGACGAGGGGCGCACGACCTTTTAAAATCCCCTGACTCATGTGGTAGAAATGGGATTTGCTTGCCTATGCGCACACCTACTTAAAATTTGACGCACACGCGCACACAACCAGGCTATTTTATTTATTTATTTATTTAAAATCATTTATTAATCGCCTTCCAGACAAGCCTTCCAAAGCGATTTACAACAAATGTAAAACAATCAAAATAATCACAAATAACAAAAACTAAATTAAATCATAATTACAAAACAATTTGATATTCCAGAAGAGCATAACATACTGAACTACCACTGTCATGTTTTCAGGTTTGAATGAAATTTTAAATCATCCTTCTCTTCTTTTAGACCCAGTGAAAACGAGTTCCATAAAGCTGGGATTCCTGCAGCAAACGAGCGATTTTGCAATCACTTCCTACGAAAAGCTTTAATACTCAGTAATTCAAGAGAAGAGCTTTTTTTTTTAATTTTTAAATCGGAAATTCCTGTTAGCCTCATACCATTTTAATTTCCCTTTCAGATGTGGAGCACAAGGGCCATTAAAGAATTTAAAGGCAAACAATAAAGATTTAAAATTTACAGCGCATGTTCACTGGAAGCCGGTGTAAGCCGAAAAACAATGGCTTTGCTTTGCATTGCAGGAGTTCTTCTAGTACTTCCAGTAATTATAAAATGGCGCATCCCTGGACGTGGGCCGATGCAAATGCGCCAATGTGTGCCCATGCTGTGGTTTGAAAGTTACCATCTAAGTTTGTGAATGATTTTATCTTTTTAGAAATGTCATGTAAAAGAGAATTCTGAATATATGTGAACTTATTGTGAAGAATTACTGAATGCAAATTGGGCACAAATACGGTAGTTCTGGGATTAAACCAATCCTAAGTATCCCTACTAGAAAAAGATTCCTACCTAGAAAATTTAACTGGCATTTCAAACGCTAAATGGTATGCTAGATATTGTAAGGTGACATATTAAATTGCTGTTATTTCCTTTTTAATTTTTTTTTTTTTAGCCTTTCGGTTTTCCTTGTGCTATTCTGGACCTCCAGCTCAACTTGAGAACCAGAATCCTTTGCCACAAACCTTCATCTGCAACTTCCCAGGTGATTTTGTCCTCTATTTTATATCCCCTGTTATTGCAACAATCTTTGGCCAGAGGCCAGATTGCAGCTCATTCCAGAATCTGGAAACACGGATCCGGAGTCTGGCTATTAGGTGCTGGTATTAAGCAATTGCTGGGAGTCCCTCTACCTGGAAGCTGTGAATGCAGCTGAGTCCTAGCCTATGAATTATATTCAGATCCTCCACATGGCAAAAGTACTATTTTCCAATTGCTAATTTTGATATAATATGTACCTGTGTGTATACATTTTAAATAAAACCTAAGTTTAACTAAACCACTAGGTTGACAAGGGAAAGGACAAGACTAGACAAGTCACTGTCTAGGTCAGACCAAGCTCAGCATCTGACTCCAATACTGGCCAGGTTGCACCACTACTTTATATACTTCTGAAACACCTTTTTTAAAACATTACACGCAGACCACGACAGTGCTGTTAAACACTATGGGGCAGATTTTCAAAGGATTTACACGGGTAGGGGGGTTATGTGTGCCGGGTCTATGTTCAAAAGGCCTGGCGGTGTGCATAAAGCCATGGGACGTGTGTAAGTCCTGGGGCTTGAAAAAATGGGCGGTTCGGGGCGGGGGTGTGGTCAGAGGCCTCTGCAAGGCCACTGGTCTGGGGGATCGCGCGCTGGCAGTTGGCCGGCGTGCGCAAGTTATGCCTGCCTCTGGCAGGCATAACTTGTGAGATAAAGGTGCGGGGTTTTTTTTTTTTCAGGATGGGGGGCGGGACAGGTAGGGGAAGGGAGGGGAAGGTGGGGGGGGGAAGCCAGCTGGTCTCCCCGTGTTGCGTTCGTACCTGTTCCTGCCCTCGCTCCACCCTCTCTACCTTTGTGGCGACTCCCTTCAGTTCTGATGGACAGATGCTGCAGTGGCTTCTCCTCGCCGCTTCTCCCTGGAATTCCCAGGCTGGCCTGACGCTGCGGATCCGCCATGTTCCTGATGACGCAAGGACGCGAACCTCGGGTGCGTCCCCCCATAGTGACGTCCTCCGCTTCCAACTTAAAAGGTCTTTGTTTGCAACTACAAACCGAGTTAGCAAGGGGAATTCTTTCTCTGCTGCTCTGCCTCCACAAACTTACCAAGGAGTACCCGCTCCTCGGGGGCCCCGCTCTCTCTTCTTGATTTCAGATTGCTAAGACAGGATCTGGTACTCGCTCCTCAAGGGCCTACGTCCCTGAATGCTCAGAAGACTCCTTACTGCCTGGAGGCTATCGCAGACGTGAACACTGTGAGTTCTATTACAGATATGAACCAGTACTCGCTCTACGAGGGCCCATGTTCCTAATCTCTGAAGACTCCTTTCTGTCTAAGACGTTATCACAGGTATGGAGATCGTGAGTTATTATTTGCATATTGGAGATAGGAACCAGTACTCGCTCCATGAGGGCCCATGTTCCTAAAACCCTTCACAGACTCTCTTCTATCTCAGAAGCTATCGCATACCTATATCTTGTGAATTACTATTACAGATTACAGATAAGAACCTGTACTCACCCTCGAGGGCCCTAAATCCCTCCAAAGACTCTCTTCTATTCCAGAAGCCATCTCATACACAGATACTGTGAGTTCTCATTCCAGACTGCATACAGGAACCAGTACTCGCCCACGGCTCCTGTTCCTGAATATACTAAAAACTCTCTGTTGCATAGAAGCCATTACAGATATCTACAATTGTGAGTGTATCATCTACTACTGGTTATGTATCCAGCATACCCTGTCTACTCACTTTCTATAGTCTCTCTCTACAGCTCAGCAACTCAGAGATCGCAATTCCAGTATCTGAGGGACTTCAGCCCTGCCGGGCACATCAGCTCACTACTGCCACCTCTGGTGGTTCTACTTCCTGTCTAATAAAGAACTATCTGTATTTGTCTCCATACTCCAGCCTAGCCGGTGGTCCCTCTCAGGATATCCTCCTGGGGGCACTGTCATCTGCCATTGGCCCAAGGATTCACCAATTTCCATTAAGTGTTTATTACTTACACTACTAGAGCGGTATCATAACAGACTGCCACTCTGTGGGAGCCAACCCACAACAGATCATTAACTCCGCCTACCGAGTATTACAAATTGTTAGCTCCTTCCCTTGGGGAAGCAGCATTGAACAGATTGCTAACTCCTCCCTTCTTGAGGAGTAGCTCTATAACAGATTGCCAACTCCGCCTCCCTGGCAGGGTGAACGCTAACAGATTGTTAACTCCGCCTCCCTGGCGAGCAGATCTACAAGAGATTGCTAACTCCTCCCCTCTGGGGGAGCAGATCCATAACAGATTGCTAACTCCTCCCCTTGGGGGAGCTGATCCACAACACCCCGAGGGCTCGGTGCATGTAAGGTACACTAGTGTGCACCCCTTTGCATGCGCCGACCCCTGATTTTATAACATGCGCTTGGCTGCGCGCGCATGTTATAAAATCAGGCGTACCTTTTAAAATCTGCCCCTGTACCTGCATTCATTTCTGTAGTGCCACACTGAAAGTCAAGCTGATTTATAAAATGCAGGATTAGAATAAATCAGACTTTACTGAAATCTTGGAAACATCTTCACTTCGGCTTTTATTTGCAACTTGTTGGCAATTCTGATTTTTTAAAAACAGGATTTTTCACTTGTCAACTGGATGATCAGTAGCTGAACACTTAACTTGCATAAATAAAGTTGTACTGCTTCACTGGAGCAAAAAAAAAAAAAAAAAAATCTGTCCTCGTTTACAAGGTGGAAATCTAGAGTTCTATACTATGAAGAGTATTTATAGAAAGCTATCAGTACTGCAGAAGTTAAATCTTCTGCTTTCCTCAAAGAACAAAGTCTTAGCTTGTGACTTTTTTCAGAAAGGTACTTTGGTTCCTTATTTGAAAATGGTTTTCTGTAAACATAGATTGGGAGTTATGAAAACAGAATGCAATCAGTACAAATTAGGATATAATATTATTAAATCCATACAACACCTTTGGACACACTAGACAATTATTATTACCCACTTAAACCTGACTCTTATTCACCTTGAAATAATAAATGGTTACGTTGACTATTTGAAAATGTGAGCCCCAGGTATATAAATATTTAAACAACTTCTCTCTTCTATATAAAATACAAGTCATTAACTACTTGCTTCTCTTTAACTCTGAAGATGTCATGTAGACAAGAAAATCATTACATCCAGGATACAATTCTGAGAATACGAATTTGAGTGTGAATTTTCCTCCACGTCTGAGTTTACACTAGTAAACACAGTATTCAGGCACCTGATAGAAAAGTTAATCAAATCCCAAAATTAGACCCCAGTGTAATAAGGAGCACTCAGCTGCCTGCACCTCTTAACATATAGTTGTGCACACATTTTAGTACACACAACTTCACTCACAATTTAACAAAGAGTTTAGCACACAAAAAAACGTGCACACAAATGTGAGCAAAATTGTTTACATACTTTCATGCAAATCCCAGGTTAATCAAGACATTAGTAGTTATTCTCCAATGCAGAGAGACGCATAGGATTAACTCATGATTTCTTAACAATAGAAATTTAACTCCTAGTCAGAGGTCCAGTAAAGTTTCTGGGGCTACTGTTACTCTATGGGGTTGAACATGGTGTAGTTGCCCAGGATTTATGCATATAAAAGCAACATTTGCGCATAAATAGCATTTTCTGTGCACATAAAACAATCCATGCAAACATGTTTTCTGTGCATAAAAATGTTTTATGCATACCAAGCACGTCTTGGTGCATACAATTTTGAATTACTGTTCTTTATAAAACTCCTGATGTATTAGCATGCCATTAGCTTACTGCATTGGGAGTTAACTCTTTCTTTAGCACATGAGTAAAGAAAGGGTGCAGAAATTCAGTGCATTTTTTTTTTATTCACTTCTTACTACATCAGTGCCTTTGGTTGTTACATGAGCTGTTCCCCTGCTTCACATGACTGGGGCTGGGGAGAAGGACTAATATTCTGCACTAACTAAAATAAACAAACTCATTCAATCACAGCAGAGGGTGGGAAGACTAATCCTGGCAATATAGAGCAGGGAAAACAGTAAAAGAAAACAAATGCATCTATCAGAGGTTGTGTGCTCACGCCAAGTCTTACAGAAGCGTAAGAAAGTAGGCTCACAGCTACTAGGTGAACATAGAATGGAAAAGAAAAGTGTGGCATGGCATATCTGTTTAGCGAAGTGGTGTCATCGTAATGGTCGATGACCCCCTGATGCAGAAAGCTCTTTTGAAATACGGACCACATACTGAGGGAGGTTTCTAGCATATGTTTGGTAACCATCTTTAATAAAAATACAGGAATCAGAGCGTATTACCATGCAAAACACTGCTTGAAAATGAACTGCCAACTAATACAGTTAAACATGCAGAAAAGAATGGGTCTCTTCCTTCTCCAGGCAGATATAATCTGTAAGGGAAATCCATTTCTTAGCAGGAGGTCATTCTAAGACTAAAACAATTAAAGCAGAACTTTTAACAAAGAAAACTTGTGCATGCTGATAAGGATAACATTTTTTTCCTCCAAATTACAAGAAATTATAATATGCTTCTTTATTTAATGGTCTTTGTTAAATATTACATTTAATCATACAGATTGCTCTTCTAGTATGACTCCCATTCTTCCTGAAATTAAGTTATGCCATGCTTTTTAATACTGAATGCCTTGCCACACAAAGGTGATAGGCCCCATACTGTTTGCTAAACATTTCTTGACTTTCATGATCCGAAGTCTGTATTTTTTTTTTAATTCATTATTTAGGTAAACCCACTCAACAGTTACTCTGCCCTTGACTTACCTGAAGATGAACAAAAAAACAGCAGCATACCATGAGGCACTTTTGCAATTGTACTCCACAACTGTGTAAAAGCCAAGGCCTCCTAAATCTAAATGCAACACCAAGCACTAAACCAGTCTACAGCGCTCGGGCACTGATGGCTTCCTCCTCTTGCTCGCTAAGGGAAAGCCCCCTCCCACCTCCACCCCACATTCAGTCCAAGCTCATAACAGGAAGAAGCAGTATCTGCCAGAAGCGTCAGGAGGCCCTGTGTCAGATACCCTCCTCACGCATATCAACTCTCTACCTTTCTGTGGTTTGCCAGTTGCATCTCTTTGCATAAAGCATCACATATTTTAGTAAAGTCAAATTATCACATGCCTTTCAAGCAAGTATATTCCAGCGTATGAATGAGGAAACAGAACTGGGTTTGTGTTTAAACAGGATAGGTAATAAGCTCATTATGTTAAAGGACATTTGTCTATGGTTTAATGCTCCTTGAGTTTAGGGTAAGTGATAGGAATGAGACAGCCAGAGAGAGAGAGAGGGCAGGGAGTTTAAGGCGCTCGTGCACTTTTCCTTCCGATGACTCATCTCTGGTTTGCAGCATGTATTGAAGCCTTCCAGTCATGACAAAAAAATAGATAATACAAGAGACCCATGTCTTCTATTTTTATGAACAAGAAAATTACGTATTTTCTCATTAAAAATATTGCAGATTTACATCTCTTACCAAAAAAAACAAAACAACTATTACCGTGTTTACTTCTCAGAGTTATAAACCACAATGCATAATGCAGATATCTTTCCTTTTCTCTGACGTTCATCAGGCTGCTGCTTAGAATATGTGCTTCCTTAAAGCATCACCAATAGTGGGGACAGTCTGTGAACCAGTGGAAAGCAAAAGTAGAAAGTAAGGGCGCTACTAATGTCCTAGTTAATGCTTAAGTACTCAAATTTAAGAGAGTGGCTCACCTAACACATTAACATCACAGAATAGAAGACTGTCAGGTCAATACAGTAACGTTCAGTTAAAGATTCCCCGTCTGTAACGTGCTGGGAGCGCACAATACAGACGAGTAAGGCGGTCCAGCAATACAGTCTCCAGTTTCACGCGTCCTTAGCGCTTCCTAAAATAAACACATAACCCTTTCCGCACCCAGCATGTAAATGAACGAAAAAGCTGTATAATGAAGGAATTAGCTATACCCCTCCGATACTGTAACGGGCGCTGATATTATCTCCTCAGTAACCCGCTGTTCTGCCGCGGCCTTAACGTGCTAGTTTACCGCCTCCCCCTAGTAGGAGTTAGTGTAGTGTAGTGTAGTGTAAAAAACATTGCTTACCCGCCCTGGTCCCCGGTCCAGCCGTCCGGTCCAGCCCCTGTCCGGTCTCCTGCAGCCCCGTTCGGTCCCCTCCTCCCGAAGCAAAAAAAAACAACCAAAAACGAAAAAGTAGCAAGGCTCGGGCCTGCTACGGTAGTCCCTTCTCCCTTCCTCCCGATTTCGTGGGTAAGCGGCAGCGGGGGGGCAGCGGGATCCGGGGGCAGCAGCGGCAGCGGGGGGGCAGCGGGATCTGGGGGCAGCAGCGGCAGCGGGGGGGGGGGGGGCAACAAAGAAGCAAAAAAAGCGGCATCTGGGATCCAGGGGCAGGGGCAGCAGCGGCAGCGGCAGCGGGGGGGCAGCGGGATCCGGGGGCAGCAGCGGGATCCGGGGGCGGCAGCGGGATCCGGGGGGCGAGTAGGAGGTGGCGTGTTCGATCGGGCGGCCTGGCGGGTAGGTGGCAAAAAAAAGATGGTCACCTGCACGGGGGGAAGCGTGCAGGCGGCCAATTGGCCATCTTTTTTTTGCCACCTACCCGCCCGCCCGATCGAACACGCCGCCTCCTACTCGCCCCCGGATCTCGCTGCCGCCCCCAGATCCCGCTGCCCCCCGCTGCCGCTGCTGCCCCCGGATCCCGCTGCCGCTGCTGCCCCCGGATCCTGGATGCCGCTTTTTTGCTTCTCGCTGCTGCCGCCCCTGGATCCTGCTGCCGCTGCCGGACCCCCCGGATCCCGCGCCGCTCCCCCCCTGCTGCCGCTGCTACCTACCCGCCGCTCCCGGATCCTGCTGCCACCCCGGATCCCGCTGCCCCCCCGCTGCCGCTGCTGCCCCCGGATCCCGGATGCCGCTTTTTTTGCTTCTCGCCGCCGCCTGCCCGTCCGCCCACCGGCCGCCTGGACCCACGGCCCTCCGACAGGTATTTAAAAATTTTTTTTATTTTTTATATAACACACAGGTTTTTGGTTTTTTGTTTTTTTACACTTTTTACACTTCCTGGTGCCTGTCATTTCAAATGTCATTTGAAATGACAGGTACCAGCGCACCCAGGTTACTGTATAGGCGCTGTATTAAGCGCCTATACAGTAAAATGGGTTGCGCGGGCCTAACCCTTCCCTAACGCTTCACAGCCGCGGCATGCATTTGCATGCGATTAGAGGAGAGTATCAGGCACTAGGTCTAGAGAACTGTGCGTGCGGGGAGGAAGGGTGCGCCTGACACTGCCGCACTGTTTTTACCGCGGCCTTACTGTATCGACCCGACAGTGAACAAGCATAAATCAAAGAGCAAAGTAAACAATCTCAAACAGAATGAGCTAAGGGGATGTCAGCAAGCCAGGTCCTTTTACGTCCTGTCTGTGATCCCTGAGGAAGGTGTACAGCCCGGACTACTCAATCATTCACCCTCCCAATAGGATTACAAAATCCAGAACTTTTTTGTTTTCAAATGCAACTAAATATTGTGATTCTGCATAAACAGGCCGATACAGAGCGCACTGTTAACCTGCCCTTGGATGCGCGTTTTCCCTTACCCCTTATTCAGTAAGGGAGGAAAACGCGCGCCCAACCCGCAGCACCTAATAGTGCCTTCAACATGCAGCCAGGCCGCACATTTTACTTTAAGAAAATAGCGCCTACCCAAAGGTAGGCGCTAGTTTCTGCCAGCACCGGGAAAGTGCACAGAAAAGCAGGTCCCGGAGAGTAAAAAAAGAAAAAAAAAAAATTAAAATGGGCCAGTGGCTGTTGGGCCGAAAACCGGATGCTCAATTTTGCCAGTGTCCGGTTTCCGAGCCCATGGCTGTCAGCAGGCTCGAGAACAGACGCCGGCAAAATTGAGCGTCGGCTGTCAAACCCGCTGACAGCCGCCGCTCTGGGTCAAAAGGATGCGCTAGGGACGCGCTAGTGTCCCTAGTGCCTCCTTTTGCCCGTTTCTACCGCACCACCTAATTTAAATACTGTATCGCGCGCACAGGCGAGTGGCCTGTGCGCGCGCCGGGAGAGCGGGCGTTCGTCCGCTCTCCCGCGGACTTTACTGAATCGGCCCGAAAGAAAGAACCCCTTAATGTGAAAATGATTTATATATTTGAAACCATTTATGACTTGTTTAATTGATATAATCTCCCTAAGCGATGTACAATAAAATCAACATACAATAAATCCAACCATAAAACAAAATACTGCCTACCTTCTCAACACCCCACATATCATAACATTCATCATCATCCATATTCAGAAGCATGTCTAATAGATATGATGAAAATACTTAACACTTCCCCCGAAGAAAGAATGTACCAAAACATCAGCTGATGTCGGGGGTTTTTGGGTTCCATGCTCACTGTTGTTGTGTGATAATTTTCTCTGCATTACTATGTCACATTTAGAGGGTCTCTCTTTATGAAGAATCAGAATATTTTAGTTACATTTGAAAAACTATATATAAAAATGTATAGATCAATTTGGACCTTAATGTTATTACAGCCTATAATGATATATATTGGGGCTCGTGTATATAATGGTCCTACATACAACAGTCCTATATTTATTTATTTATTAAGGTTTCACTTTAAATAACTCTTCCATACATGTTAAGGAAGCTTAGTAGCATATGTGACCAATGCAAAATAAGGCTGTCAAAGCAGCTGCAAAAATCCTTAAAAGACGATGTCCTTTAAAAAATCTTAAACAATGAAATGTGTGTTGAGGAAATATTGAGCAGAGAAGGGCATGAACTAGCAGGAAGCCAGGCTCTGCCAGCTGAGAACAGTCACCTAATGGGGGATCAGAAGACCCCCAGGTTCAGTTAATCCAGCTAAGAGCTGGATTAGCTTTTCATGTTAAATACGTTTGCTCCACAGCTATCAAAGAGAGACTATTTACTTAGTGAAAAAAAAACCACTTCCGGATGGAGAGGCTTATTTATGTTAACATTTACCTCTTCTTGAGCACGCTGTATAGGCTCACACTGCTGGAAAGAAAGGGGATGCTGCACCCATAGCACAAGAGTAGCAACATTTAGCAGGGGTGGGGGGAGGATCACTTGTAACGCGTGTAACCCCCGAAAAGCTGCCCCAAGCTGCCCCTGCGCGCATGTCCCGAGGCTTGCAAAAAGGTGCGGGGGGGGGCGGTCCTGGATGGTCCGGGGGCATGGTCGGAGCCTCCAGGCACAGCGGCCATTTGCTTCTTCAATAAAGGTATGGGTTTTTTGTTTTGTTTTTTTTTAGATAGGGCTGGGGGGCGGGTTAGGTAGGGGAAGGTGGAGAGAGGCGGAAGGAAAGTTCCCTCCGAGGCCGCTCCGATTTCGGAGCGGCCTCGGAGGGAACGGAGGAAGGCTGTGCTGTTCGGCGCGCGCAAGTTGCACGATCATGCACCCCCTTGCGCGGTGCTGACCCTGGATTTTATATCATGCGCGTGGCAGCGCGCGCATGTTATAAAATCGGGCGTAGATTTGTTTGTGCCGGGTTGCGCGAACAAATCTACGCCCGCGCACACCTTTTAAAATTTGGCCCAAAATGTAGAAGTACAGACCATAGCTTTGTTCGTCTGTTAGTACCGGACCATAAGATTTTTTGCATCCGAATCACATTAATACAAATGGAAGCACACCAACCTTGATTTTCCTAAAAGGTTTTCAAAAGCCACACTGTTCCTTAAAAATATCTATTTACCATTAACAGCCTGATACTGTAAAACCGCGGGAGAGCGGACGAACGCCCGCTCTCCCGGCGCACGCACCGGCCCTTCACCGGTGCGAGCTATCCAGTATGCTCCAGCATGCAAATTAGGCGACGCGGTGCAAACAAGGGAAAGGAGGCGCTAGGGACACTAGCGCGTCCCTAGCGCCTCCTTTTGGCCTGGAGCGGCGGCTGTCAGCGGGTTTGACAGCCGACGCTCAATTTTGCCGGCGTCGGTTCTCGAGCCCGCTGACAGCCACGGGCTCGGAAACCGGACGCCGGCATAATTGAGCGTCCGGTTTTCGGCCCGACAGCCGCGGGCCGAATTCAAAATTTTTTTTTTTTTTTTTTACTTTTTTTACTTTTGGGGACCTCCGACTTAATATCGGTATGATATTAAGTC
Source organism: Rhinatrema bivittatum (assembly GCF_901001135.1). Lineage (NCBI taxonomy): Eukaryota > Metazoa > Chordata > Amphibia > Gymnophiona > Rhinatrematidae > Rhinatrema > Rhinatrema bivittatum. The sequence continues at coordinate 380,798,261 of NC_042618.1, forward strand.
GGAGGGTGCACAGAAAAGCAGTTTTTACTGCTTTTCTGTGCACTTTCCTGGCGCCGGAAGAAATTAGCGCCGACCCAAAGGTCGGCGCTAATTTCTTAGAGTAAAATGTGCGGCTTGGCTGCACATTTTACTTACTGGATCCCGCGCGCATACCTAATAGCGCCCTCAACATGCATTTGCATGTTGAGGGCGCTATTAGGTGCTGCGGGTGGGCCGCGTGTTTTCCTCCCCTTACTGAATAAGGGGTAAGGGAAAACACGCGTCCAGAGCAGGCTGACAGTGCGCTCCGACGGAGCACACTTTACTGTATCGACCTGTAAGTAATTTAGAAGTTTGTTACTAGGATTTAATAGAATCAAGCCTGCATTTAATTAGTTATGATTCTCTTTAGTGATCTTTTAGTTGAGATAAATTCTTTTCAGTCATACGTTTCCCTTTAGAAGCTTTCATGCGGTACCGGTGGCAGAAATGTGCCTGCCCCTGAAGTACTCAGCTTCAAAACATATTGTAATCCTGGCCTACTTTGATAAAAGCTGCTAAAGAAATCCATAATGCTATTATTTTACCTACCAAGTACTGCATCTATGATATGTTTTAGGATCAGAAAAAGAAAAAAAGCACAGTATACATTAAATACTCATGATCCACCACCGGGGTCTTTTCCATTTCTTTTTCAAATTCATCAGGTGCTTTCCTAAGAAGCAACCAGTTGGTGGATGGATACATGAAGCAGAAGTCTAAATATATACACATACACATGTATATCTGGTTGTTTTGGTATGCTACATTCTTAAAACATACAACGGACACGGCAATTCCTTATGAATTGTAGAGTCCCATTTCATGCCACATATGGAATTCCAGCAGCGAGCACATGGGACCATCACTGAAACTCTTATGTCAGGATCAATTTGTACATTGCCGCATACTCTGACCGATCCTCTAAATGCAGTAAGTCTCTGTTTTTCAAAAAGAGATTTTAATGTTTTAAAAGGTTGTGATAACATGCACTGTTTCATCCTTTCAGTATTGAAGCCCCTGACGAAGAATTCACTTCGAAACACCAGCGGTGTCGGGCAAGCTAGCAGAGTGGGGCAAGCTAGCAAAGCGGCGTGCAGTTGAGCTTTCGGGACTACTGCTAGTCCACTGAAAAGATAAGTGGATTCACTCTTTTTAACAAAAAGTAGAAAAAAGAGACTTGTTTGAAAATTTGAAAAAAAGAAAAAAGAAAATAAGCCCAAAAGGGCGGCAAAAAAAGAAAATTTTTTTTCTATACAGCGCTTAATCTGTGCGGCGTAAATATATGGACTTTTCTTTAAAAAAATGGGTAACCCTATGATCGTACTTTAAATGGGCAGCCAAGTTGGCAGTTGTACCTGAAAGCAAAAAACGCCGGTAGGCGGAAGTGTGCATCAGCCCATAAATGAGGGTATACCTAATTGAAAAGTACCGTAGTATATTTGTGACTTTATTGTGATTTTTGAGACTAGTTGTGTCACATTTTTCCAGTTTTTTGTCTATTATAGGATCAATTTGTACACACAAATCACCAAAACTGAGCACTGAGGCTAAATTTGGAGGATGGCAGCAGAATATTATTTCCCTGAGAGATGATAATGCAATCAACAAGTCAAAGATCTGCACCCCTCAACAGAAAAGTTTACTATAGTACAGGCCTCTACTATTTAAGTGTAGGACCCTCTATGCCCCCCATAATCTATTTATGTCCCTAGCTTAAATCCTAGGCTAGGATTAGGTAGGAAGTAGGAGTTGGCAGACCACTGCTTGTAGACACCTCCTGTGAGGCTGCCTGAATTGGTCAGTCAGCCTGTACAAATGCATAAGGAATTGAGTTTTGGAGAAGCAGGCGAGGACTGAAGTGATTCCCATTTTTAGGCCCCCAAAGCCTGATATCAGGAGGAGAGAGAAATTCCTGACCCAGTCTAGCAGGAAATGGCTCTGAGTGGAAGGAGAGTTTTTGGAGTGTGATTTTTTTTTGTAAGGAGGTTCTATTTTTGCTAAGGTCCTGGCTCTGCCCCCTGGGAAGATTTTTCCCCTTGCTTGGAGAAGGTCAGGACAAAGAGCTATGGTTCCCTGCCTGCACAACAAAAAGGGATAGCAGTGTCTTTCCAGCAGAGAGTTGTATTTTTGAGAAAATCTGTTTCCTGTATTGTTGGGAGGAATTCTTGCCTGTGAGAAGGAATAAGGATTTTGATTTTTGTGAGAATTTCTAACCCAGAGGTCCAATGTAACACCAGAGAAAGAGACAGGAGATCCCAGTCCCCACTAGGAGCCCACCTTCTAGCATCAAGAGTGTTGGTTCTTTATCCTAGTGCTTGCCACCTGAAGGGACACTGGCTCAGCTGTACAAGTCGGAGACCTGCAGTACTCTTGAGATGCTTTGTGGAGATCAACTGCTTGCTAATTGGATTGACAATGTTGGACTTCCCCCAGTTCAATGAAAAGCTGGACTAAGCAATGAATTAGTCCCAAATGAAATCAGTGACCTCCAGGACACAGCGGGAAGTAATTTAAGCCCTGCTGCAGTACAGGAGGAACCTGGGACTACTTTCAATACTGCTATTGCACCCAGCAGTAAGAAAGTTGAATTGCCAACCCGTCCTGAACTGGTGACTTTGGATTCTATATGGGAAATGGTTGCAGCGATGTCTGTTAACATTAAAGTTTTAGAAGGGAAAATGGACATATATAACTCAAGATATGCTCAGGACTCTGTCCAAATTCAAGAACAAATCAAAAGATCTGATGAAAGAATTACCCAATTAGAAAATAATGGAGTTAAAAATCAAGAATTCAATATTGCTGTTGCTAAGGATAGGGAACAAATTGCAGTTAGATTGGAGGCCCTAGAGAATACTGCCAAGCGCTTTAATGTTCGTATTATAAATTTTCCTAGAGTGACAGGGGAGACCCCCCTAATCACTCTGACAAATTTTTTTCAAGAAGCACTTGGCATAGCCTCTGGGGATGTACCTGTTGTGAACAATTGTTATTTTCTTCCAAAGTCAACTAGGACAAGGAATTTATCCCAAGAAATGTTTCAGGGAGATCTTATGAGATTTCTTGAAGATTCAAATGTAAAAGTAATAGATTGGGGCACTCTTCTTGTTACCTTTTTTTCTGTAAATGATCTGAATAAGATCATGAAAAAATATTTCAACAGGTTCCCCATTTCATTTATGGAGAAATCTGTAAAAATGTTTCCTGACTTAGCAGTGGCAACACAACAAAGGCGAAAGATATTTTTATCTCTTCACCAAGATGTGCTGTCATTGGGTTTTTCATACAAATTACGGTTTCCCTGTAAGTGTTATATTAGTAAGCAGGAAGAGTCATATATTTTTTTCATCCCAGATCAATTAAAAGTGTTTCTTGATCAAAGGATAGGAAATCATCCTCCAACATCTTCCCCTATAGACCAAATAGGGTAAACAAGTAAAATAGGGATCGGTATTGCCACTTATGTTGTGAATGTGGTTTGATATTTCCTCTAGTCTCCCGTTTATTTTTTTAGCTAGAGATTTAAGCATCTCCCCTTTTGAAATGACACTGAATAGGTTGGAGCTCAATTAAGGAATGTTTAGAAAGAATTGTGTTTAAATTGTTTCATGACTTCCATCTTATGTATTTCCTCAATACAATGTAGGATAATTGTATTTGAAAATTACAAATAAAGAATTAAAAGAAGGGCAGGATGTGCAATTTCTATACTGGTCTTCTTAGAAGAAAGGTAAGAGTGAGTCATTAGTGTGACCAAAAGTTTACAAGTTTACCTGATATTTTACAGCAAAAGGTTTAAGTTTACTAAGTATATACCAAATTGAAGTAGCATGTCAGCTTTACTTAAAAAATTAAGCTAGGCTAAAAAAAGACTCATAGGTACTTTTGAATTAAAACGCAGCAATATAGTAAAGAGAGACATATACTGTTAAAAGAGGGAAATAAACTTTCAGTTTCCCTAAAACTTTGAGGATTTCTTCCAGGAGCTATGCATCTGCCTGACAACTTAACCCCTCCTCAGCTTAATCACACCTTTCCCTCTTCATAGGCTCAGCAGTAGCTTAGACTGCACCAGAAAGGAAATTAAGAGTTTTCTTTTTTTAAAGTTATATTTTTAAAGGAGTAAAGCAGAGTACTTTAAGTGTTTACAGGCTCCTTGTTGTTGCGCTGGAGGAGGACCTTGGCCTGGTGCAGGATTGGTACAGCCCTCTGGTAGGACCCAGAGCGCCTGCCACCAGGAGGCGGAGCACACGAGGAGATAGAGGCTAGCTGGAGCTTCCCCAATAACAGTCCGGGGTTTCCGCAGGTTGAGCCCTTGGGTACCCGGACAGCCTGGACTTAGGTGGGCCTCAGATGGTCTCTCGGAGAGGTAGCGGAGGGATGTGCCCACCATGAGCAAGGGTGCACAGCTGATGCAGAGAGGATGGATCAGACCCAAACTGGAAGCTCCGGAGACCTCAGGGAGGTAACAGTTCAGGAAGGTCCTCCAGGCGAGACAGGCAGCGCCTGCGGATCTAGTCAGGTGAAGGCCGCGGGTAGATTCCAAGCAGGTTGGTCTGGTAGTCACAGTAGGCCAGAAGAGAGTGTCCGAGTGAAGTGCAAGTGTCAGAGCCAGAGTATCAGTCCAGAAGTGGTCAGCCAAAGCAGGGGTCAATACCAAGGTCAGTCCGAGCGTAGTCAAGGCAAGCGAAGGTCAGTTCCAGGCAGCAGACGAAGAGAATGGTCAGGTAGGCAGAGGTCAGTACCAGAGATCAGTCCGAAAAGGTACTATCTGAGTAAGGATACAGGATCACACGGAGACTCAGGAACAAGAAGACACTGGAACAGGGAGACACTGGAACACAGGATTCGGCAAACTACTACACCACGGTGTCGACCCGATTGCCAAGGCGAGGTCCTGGGACAGGACCTCGCTATATATAGGGCTTTCATATGATGTGATCAATCTGCACCGACATCAGTTTTCCCGCGCTTGGCCCTTTAAGTCTGAGGACGTCGGCCACACGTGCACCTAGGGGCGGAGCTGAGGCGGCCGAAGATGCAGAGCCCCGTCTGGAGCTCCGCTGCGAGGCCTGCGGCGTGGAGGAAGCCGGAGAGGACCATAGTGAGCGACGGGGACGGTGGGAGCTGGCAGCAGCGGCGAGACCGGAGCTAGTCGAGGGCAGCACGAGGTGAGCAGGCCTGGTCGCGCAACACTTGTGCCTCTCAAAGAGATTTGAAGATTTTTCTTAATTTTCAGTTAGAATAAAAGCAATACTCTTCCCACTGACAGTAGGGGAATAATTTAATACAGCTTCACTTCTGGTAATATTTGGAGGTATGCAAAAAGTCAAAAATAGGAATAAAACTTTGCAAGACAAGAGCAGAAAAAATATTCAGACCAGTTTAAGGATTAATTTTGCAGCATGATTTAAAAAAAAAAAAAAAAAAAAAAAAAAAAGGTCACAGGTCTATTATCTCAGGAATATTGCAGAATCAACACCAATATGGGCAACCCTTATACTTACACTGCAAGGCAGGAAATACATCAGCCATTTGTTTGGCATCACAGATTTCCATAGTTTCTAAAACATACTATAGTACTATATACTTAGGAGGGAGCAAATATCTGACCTTTGGAGTAGCGATAGACATTTTTTTCAATACATAAGTTTTTAGCTAGACTCCCTCACTTGGGAGGCCAATGGATCAGTGTAGCCTAAAATCATGTCTCCAACAATGGCTAATTGTGCTTAGCAAAATTATACAAGAAAAAGGGTCTGTGAAGAATAGGGTTTCCCAAACTTTTAGCCAAGGGGACCTCCATTTTAGCACTTGAAAATCTGCATGACCCCAGAGGATGACTAAAACAAATTAGCAGGGGTGCAGTTCACCTCCAACAATCACTCCCCACCCTTCCCGTACTACAACTTATCCCTCACACAATCGCAGTCCACTCCAGTCAACCTTCTTTGCTCAACCTCCACCCCCCTCCAGAGAACCCCCTCCCCCAACTTCCACTCCTCTTTCCAAGCCAAACCCTTTTCTCATGACCTCCAGTCCCTTTTCCAGCTGATCCTCTCACCCCAAACCCTTATGACCCCTAACTGATCTTCTGTAAGTCCACCCTCTCATCCTCCACAACCAATCCCTCTCCATTTTATCCAACCCCGAAGCCCCTCCTCTCTCACATTTCTCCCTTCAAATAGCTCCAAATACTCCCATGGCTAGATTCAGAGACAACATTTTTCTTTGGGCCCTGGGGCAAAGGTGAATGACGACTGGTGAGAATAGAAGGCAGGCTGATAGAGGCAATGTTTTTCTCTTGGGTAGATTCAGTGGTGGGTGAGGAGAGAGAGGCAGTGGCAATCTCCACTGCCCATGCACATTCAGCCCTCCTCTTGCTTTATGTCTGGTCCCAAGCCCATCAATGACCTGCAAATAACAGCAGCATTACTAATGAAAATCAGTTCAGGGTCTGTGGCCTGGTGTAAACTCACAAGCTCTGTAGTGACCTTAATCCCATGTCATGCAAGGGTTCCTGTTACCACAGAAATCCACGCATGGCAGTGCCACTGCAGGGCTTATGAGTGTGAGCTGCTCACAGGTCCCAACCCCGACTTCCACTATTAATGCTGCTGGTGCTGGCACCTGAAGAGTGCTGCCATGCGAGGTGACCAAAGTTGAAGGTTGTAGCAGCCCATTTGGGGTCCCGGCCCACAGTTTGGGAAGCCCTGGTGTAGAGTTTCACACTCCCAACAGGGCAACTTGATGGCACTGTTGTGCAACAACAGTAATTACAGGCCAGGAGGATGAAGGAAGTGATGTCGAGTACTGCCAATAAGAAATTGTGCCAGTGGTAGGGCTTTTGTGGTGGCAGCAGACACCCTGATTCACACCTTTCTAAGGACAGCCCTGCCTTCCAGTTTCCAAAAGACATGATTTAGAGATACACCGGTCACAAATTTCTAATTTAATCTTGATAATAAGATTGCACATTTCGGTTCAAGTCACCTTATAAAGAGGCCCCTTGATGCAGAGATAGCATAATTCTTTGGACAAGAGCATATAAAGAACAAGACCCAATCTCATCAGGAATGGGTCAGTATGTTTTATTATGATACTATGATTGCTAAATGTGAAGGAAGAGGGTGGCAGTGATAAGATTCAAACCTGGGTCTGGAAGTTTTACAGGTTTGTTTACTAGTTCACAGCAAAAATTGCAAATAACCTGTATATTTATAAATAAATAAAATACAGCAATATGGCTTAGCTGGGTACAACATAACCTACAGGTCCAGGGGCGGATTGAGGGAAAATAGTGGCCCGGGGGATTTTTCTCCATACTGGCCCATGGGTACCCAATTACATATACAATATAATTTACATATATATGTACACACCCCTATATTTCGGCATGGTCCTCCCATATCAACACAGTACTATTTGCCAAAACTAAAACCTATGAAAAAGAATACCACAAATATTACACCAGAATCTAAAATATCAATACACCTCCTATCAGGAAAACAGAACAGGCCAAGCTACTACAGATCCCTACAGAGAAAACACATACCCTACAGAGAAACCACATGCTAAAAGAATGCTTCATCTCAGTCTTTGCATGCAGAACACAAACTCTCACCAAATACAAAATAAAGCCACATAAAGTATAAATAGAAATGTGCAGACAAAAACTAAACTGTAAAACGTATCATGCCAGACTCTATGCAGTGCAACAATGGAAAAACAAAAATGTCACTAATCCTCATGAAACAATCAATAAAATCAAGATATATAAATCATGAATCATAATTATAAAATCATACTAATAAAATAATTTCAAAACAGCTGATGAATAGAATATCCAATAATTAAAGACTCAAGCAAATTTTGAAACCTTTACCAAACACCAATAAAATATTTCAAACAGCAGACACATAACATACTTCCAAATAATTAAAATGGTAGTCAATCAAGAAAAATGAACTTAAAAAGCCACCTTTACTTACCCTCTCCAGCAGTTCTCCTACTCCTTTCCCTTGCAGGCCACACCAGAAGCAGCAGTAGCTGCTGAAGCTGTCCTCACGGTTCTCTTCCTTAGGGACTACAACCAATCTCTTCTCTTTCTCTCTCACACACACACACACACACACACACCAGTCATACCCTCAAGACCAGTTTCCGTCTCTCACACACCAATCATCTCCCCAACCAACCTCTCTCTCTCTCACACACACACACATATATACCAGTCATCTCCCTGATCAGTCTCACACATACACACGTCACCTCTCTGGCCAGTCACTTTCAATCACACAATGCTCTCGCTCCCTCTTACACACAGGATTTCAATCACACACATGCTCTCTCTATTTCACTTACACACAAGCTCTCAATCACACACATGCTCTCTCTATTTCACTTACACACAAGCTCTCAATCATACACATGTTCTATCTCACTTACAAACAGGCTCAATCACACACATGCCCTCTCTCACAGCCACAAGCCAGCCAAAAACATGCTCCATCTCTCTTGCACACACACAAAGACACACAGAAGCACTCTCCCTGTCTCACATACACATTATACTCTCACAGAAGCACCTTGCTTTCAGACTTGCAGCATTTTTCACTTTTACTAAAAGTGAAAGTGATGATCCCAACCATTAAATAAGAAAACCACATTCCTATCAGAAGGCGAAATGACACCCTTCCTTCAGGTTCTGTCCTCCCAAGGGGCAGCCACCCACACCGTACAGCTTCTCTTGTTTTACGCTTTCAGGCAATAAAGCAAGTGTCTTTCTTCAAACTATCAGTCATATGATTATTCATGTGGGAGATATGGAACCGAAATACATCCTTAGTCAACTTCCCTTTTAAATGGGAAGATTCCAGTCTTAGTCATTTAAAAATATACATTTTCTAAAGGCTTAAAAAAAAAATAGCAAAACCATTTCAGATTGGAACTATTCTAGTCTTCATGCTTAAATTATGCTTAAAAAAACCCAACCCAAACCCCACCTGGCATCAGTATCTTAAATTTGTGATTTTGCTGAGATGAACATTTTAAATAGTTTAATTTTTTTTTGCTTTAGTATTTGTCTCTACCCACTTTGCTAAATTTTATTTTCCAGAAGAGGGATGCTTAAAATTCAGTAATTTCATCTTTCATCCAACTTTTCAAAAGTCGCTCTACCAGCACAAAAGTTGAGGTGTATGTATTATCACATTTCATTTTTTTTTTTAAACTGGCAGATTCCTTTCTCACATACATAACACACACACACACACACACATACACACACACAGAAGCATCATTCCTTTCTCACATTCACACACATATACACACACACAAGCACCGTCCCTGTCTCACACACACACAGAAGCACCCTTCCGATCTAAGGCCCCCCCGCTCAACAGCTGGTCTCCGGCGGTGGTTAGCAGCACCGGTGTTCACTTCTTCGGCCCCTGCCGGCCTCGATTTTAATTTCTTCGGCCCCCCGGCTTGGTCTCTGGTGGGGGCCGAAGAAATTAAAATCGAGGCCGGTGGGGGCTGAAGATATTAAAATCGAGGCCGGTGGAGGCCGAAGAAAAGAAGATGGGCGTTGGCTAAGAATATAGCAGCAAGAAGAGTGAGAACCACATGTATCCAGACAAGGATAAGAAAAAAAATTCAAAATCCCCAACTCTGACAGAATAATTGAGGTCAAGTTCCAAAAAGGCTCTGTGCCTAAATTAGGTACCTAAAATTTTAGAACTAGAAAAAGACTTCTGTATATCTATGGAGCATCAAGAGGAGTCCAGGACTGAGACAGGCATTATCCATGTTCGTTCTGACAATTCTGCACAACAGTAGCAAAAAGGTTAAAAGTTAATTGGGAGTTAAGTTTATCCAGTCAATAGTTTATTGTAAAGATGTTCCTTTTCCTAGAGGAAACAAGTTTATAAACAGTTATTAGCCAGATAGACTTGGGAAAGTGACTGCTTATCCCTGGGAGTGACAAAAAAAACTGATCTACTTTTTTGGATCTACCAGTACTTGTGATCCAAACTGGCCCCTGTCAGTGATAGGATGTTGGGCTCCACAGACCTTGGTCTGACCCAGTATGGCATATCTTATGTACTTAGTTTTTCTTCTGTAAAACTCATCATATGATGTAAAGAGAATAAGTCTGGGGACAACCTACCTATGTCACTGTGAATTATTTAAAACATATCATTTCCTACCAGTAAGGCCTTGAAATAGCAAATGTCCCCTTATGGAGAAGAGCTCAACAGCCATTCTTTTATGCCAAACAGAGAATGTGAGCTATTCAGTATTTTCACTTCCATTACTTTTTAACAGCTGAATAGAAAAGCCTTCTGTGGAGAATAAACTTCAGTTTTCAATTTCATGAAGCTTATGTGATTCAAAGTGTGAGAAAGGAGAAGACAGGAAGGCCCTTTAAGTCAGATTTCCTGGAGACTTCCGTATATCGTATCCTGGAGACAGTAACATGTAAACATTTAACTTTTGTGTTGCTCCTTAAGTTGGTGCAATGCAAAGAGTTTAACAATTCAGCAATATTCTAAGGTAAAAAAGTAACAATGGAATTACACTATGCCACCACATACTTAACATAGTAAATGATGACAAATTAAACAAAATGGACCCATCCAGTCTTCCCAGCAAGGTGTTCAGAGTTGAACCCACCATTCTGATCTGATTGCTCCTTTGCTTTCCTTTTAGGGTTCTAACGTCCACTCCAGGGAGGTTATCTCCTGGCCTTCTTTTTAAGGCTTGTGAAGAATCTGAAAGTATCAATTGCCAAGCTACTGTATTTGTAAATATGTTTAATAAAGTCAACCAAAAAAATTGATCATATTTCAATACTAGCATTACTATTATTTACTGGAGGAAAAATAATCCATAATATCTTTCTTGTCAAGAGATGCACAAAGGGAGCCAGAGTGTACTGTAACTTAAAAAATATATTTTTTTTTAAAAAGCTTCATTTTGGCTCTTCCCGAAAACTGTTCTAATCAGAGATGAGAGTCACACTTGAAACGAGCAGAATTAAGATGCTTTCTGCGATCGCTCCTGTAGGGATTTGCTGAAATGCAGGTTAGTTCACATCCCTCCCACCAAGAGAAAGAAAAAAAATGGTTGCTGATGAAGGGAACTCTGAAATCATTTTGGTTCTTAATGAAACGAAGCTTGCTTAGCAAAATATATATCGCTTAACACAAATAAGGCCTAAGCAATGTACAAAGTAAAAACATTCATCATAAATACATATATAAAAAACAAAAGACATTAAAATCTCAAGCTGCTTCATTATATAAAAAGTCAAAAACTGCAGTTCTTAATAAAATGCTTGCTTTAACAAAAAGCTTTTTAAAAGAAGTCTAAATTTCTTAACACAATCAGTCATTCAGAGTTCCATCGGTAAAGAGTTCCAAAAACGGGTGCCACAACCGAAAAAGCAGAGTCTCTTGTTGTAGTGAGACAGACATGTCGAACCGAAGGCACATCAAATAAATCTCATTGAGAAGATCTCAACTGTCGAGATGGCTCATACATTTTTAATAGGGCATTGGATCATGGACAAGTACCAGAAGTTAATAGTCACATCGTGCCAGTTTTGTAGGAGATTCACTGCTGAATAGGTAGCCAGTTTAGTTTGTCTAATACTTGGGTGATATGCTCATGTCATCTAATACCAGTAATTAATTGTGCGGCAGAATTCAGTAGCATTTGTAATGGTTATAAAGTGTTAAATGGAAGACCTAAATAAAGACTGTTACAATAATCAATATGAGAGAAAAGTACTGCACGAACAACTGCATAAAAGTCATGACTATGTAATAGATGTTTCAGACCTGCTAATAAACGCAACTTAAAAAATCCAATTCTGATTGTGGAGTTTTTTTTTGACTGAAAACAGAGAGAAGAGTCAAATCAGAACACCTAAACTTTTTATAGATGTCTTGACTGAAAAAGTCAAGTTATTAATGGAGCTAGAGTCATGTTGACAACTGGAATAGGATGAGGCTAGTATGGACAGAGCAGAAAAATAAAAAACTCTATTCCCTAATCCAGCCCCTCCCCTCCTGTTTCCCATGTCTTGCAGGGAAAAGCAGAGGAGTGGGTGAGGTTAGAGTGGAGAGGACAGATTAAGATTACTTTACAGGAATAATAGGTGCACGTGATGCCACTATCACCTGTATTTTTAACAGGCCTAGTGTTTAAGCAATGGACTGAGAACCAGGAAAAACAGAGTTTAAATCCTGCTTCTCTCACTGACAAGTTAGATAAAACTTGTTGCCACTGCAATTAAGACTACCCAGCCCAGACATTCCTGAATTTTGAAGGGGCTAAGAAGGGGGGGACAAAAATTATCTGCCAGAAGTAAATGGAAAGACTGACAGCCTTGAAATGTTGCATTTCTAGCCCAAGGACAGTGCTGTTTCCCAATCAATTCACTTTAACTGCTTTAAAGGTGCAGAGAATCATAAACTGGCAGCAGTTCCAATGCTTCCAGATCCTCTAACTCCTACATATTTAAGGGGCTGATTTAGATAGGATATGACCCCGCTGCTAGGACTGGGGGGGGGGGGCTGAACCAAAAGTAAGGGGATACAGGCCCACCTGTGGCTACACCTCTGTCATCACATAATGGAGGTAACAACAGAAAGCAGAACTACTTACCTGTAGCAGGTGTTCCCCAAGGGCAGTAGGATGTCAGTCCTCACACATGGGTGACATATGATGGAGCCCTACTACTATATGAACTGCTGAATATGATATAGTAAAGTTACAATCAACAAAATATCATATATATGAAAACTTAAATATTTTAATTATATATATATATATATATACAAAAAACCCCCTGTACATTAATAAATGTAAGGGAGACCACTAGCACTTTTAGTTCTTTCAAAAAATTAGAAATTAAGATATTATTAAAAAATTTTTTTGATTTGTTTAAATTGTTTATTGAAAACTTAATCACTATCACTATTGCACATATTGAATTTTTAACATAACACAAAATACAAATTCACGAAGACTAACATATATACCTCTAAAATATGCCCCTCAATAATCTCCTACTGCTTGCCCTAAACTGGACCCTGTATCTCCTGATCCCTATAGATGTTATTCGGGTCTTTATAAACATATACACCTCTAATATGAAAAACTTATATATTTTTCCTTTAGATGGTAAGTCTATATTTTTTTCAAAACAGATTTTTCTTTGGTGTATGTCTATTCAACCAGTTCTTTTGTACAGGGGTTTTTTTGTAGGTTACTAGTCATAGCACTAGAGACGATATTGCCAATATTTTTTGATCGCTATATATATATATATATATATATATATATATATATTTTATGTAAAATGAGCAGGAATCTCATAAAATGTTGAATATGACAACAGTAGCTATTCAAAGCTTTAAGCAGTCTACCAGTTTGAGACTGTAACAGTCAATTTTTTAATCACTGATTCCCGTTCATTAAATTAGATGTAGGGCACATTGGCATTCTATTTAGACTTATTTTGTGCCTTCATAATGTCAAACCAAACGCACCTTGGTTCGACATTATGAAGGCACAAAATAAGTCTAAATAGAATGCCAATGTGCCCTACATCTAATTTAATGAACGGGAATCAGTGATTAAAAAATTGACTGTTACAGTCTCAAAGTGGTAGGCTGCTTAAAGCTTTGAATAGCTATTGTTATCATATTCAACATTTTATGAGATTCACGCTCATTTTACATAAAATATATATATATATATATATATATATATATAAAATTAAAATATTTAAGTTTCCATATATATGATGTTATTTTGTTGAATATGATGGAGCCCGGCACGGATAGCTTGTATCAAAGTTTCTAGAAATTTGACTGAACCTCTCTGAGCATGCAATACAATCACACATCCATTAGGGGTTCCCTCAATCTTATAACATAGAATTAAGAAGAAAATTAAAAAAAAGAACAAAGCCATGAAATGGAAACCCAACTCCATGGAGAGTTGGGCGGGTTTTGTGAGGACTGCCATCCTGCTGTCCTCTGAGAACATCTATTACAGGTAAGCAACTCTGCTTTCTCCAAGGACAAGCAGAATGGAAGTCCTCACACTTGGGTGAATCTCTTGCTACAGATGCCCCCCCCCCCCCCAACAGAAAAGGGGATCAACAAAACAGATGCCAACGAACACAAAAACAACAACAATGTTTTTTGGTAACAGGAGGGGGGCAGCCTGAACAGAAAGACTTTCCTCATTCCAGATGATGTCAAAGCTTCACCGAGGTGTGCTGTGCTGTTCGTATGTCTCACTCTGCATGTACAACTGGCCCCTAAACCCTAAACTAGCACCAACACCTCACCTTGAGCTAGCAGCTGGCCCTCCTAAATAGTTGAGTACTATGAAGGCTTTATAAATAGTCTGTGTCTCTCTCTCTCCTCCTCCCTCTCTCAGCAGTTTACCATAAACACGCCCCTTTTTCTTACTGTGAGCATTATCCATGTGTTATTATAGTATTTTGATGAATCTAGGGGTTAGCCGGATAAGTCTGCATATAGCCACTTATCTGGCTAAGTTAGCTGGATAAGTAACCACAACCTAGAATGCCCCATCCTGCCCACCACTTAAATGGATAACTATTTAGCTGGGTAACTATTTATCCAGCTAAGCAGTAGCTGTTAAATGCAGCCAAATATTCAACCACCACCACTTAGCCGGATAGGTTTGAACTTATCCAGCTAAGTAGTGCTGAATATCAGGCTCGTATCATCTTAACTGCAGAAGAAACTTTTTGTCACAATGCAAGTGGTAAGGTGAGTACTAAATATAAGATGTTGAGATCATACTCAACTTACCCTGGCTTATGAACGAGGTTCATTCTTGTCAAGGTGTACACAAAAAAAACATAACCATTTGGAGACATTACCCCTTAATGTATACAAAATGTTGTAAACTTCCAATACATACACAAGTCCTCTTTTGTAAAATGCCTCTTTGTAAAATACTTTTGTATAAGTTATTTTTTCTTTTATACAGTTTTTCTGTGAAAGTTTTTTTTTTTTTTTTTTTTTTAAATACTTGGGTAAAAGAAAATGTCATGAGAAGGATGGGTTTTTTTTTTTTTTTAGAATAATTCTTGTGTTGAAGAAAGCTTTCCGATTTTGAGTGTATGAGAATGAACTGTGTTTGTGTTTTGGAAACAGAGAGCATTTTGTATGTAATTTCTCTGGTGAAGCAGTTATGTTTATCATCCCTGCTTAGTGCTTTTTGTTTTTAGATATTGAACTGCATTTGCTACTTTGGCTTCTGTTCATAAGTTTACTTTTGAACATCTGCCAGAACAGAGTAATACAACAGAAGAAGCAGTTAAAATAAATGTACCATCTCTGCATTTTCACATATGGAACCAAGTAATATAAAACACAGTATTTTTCTAGAACAAGAACTTGCATAACTAGATTAGTGCTTTTGTATGTGATTCTCTCAGTTTTCTTGTTATGTAATTGTACTCGACAAACGTAAATGCAACATGTTATAATTAAACTAAAACCAGTCCGAACTTGCAGCACCTTAAAAATATACAAACTACAAACTCCTAGCAACAAAAAATAGAAAAGCGAGGACATCGAATTAACCTGTCTGTCCACACTGGAGTGAAACCTTCCCAATTACTGCAGATCTGCTAGCCAAAGCATGGCAGCAATTTGGCAGCAGACCAGAATTCAAAATCCTGCTTCTTCCACTGACACTCCTTGTGAACATGGGCAAGTTGTTTTACCTCTTGTTGCCTCAGGTACCACCTAAGACTGTCAGCTCTTTGGGACAGGGCTTGTTTCAACTGTATTTAATTTGTACAGCACTATATAAAATGCCAAAATAAAACATTTGTACTTTGAAATCCTGTATCTGACAATCTTGGCCATAGCGAACATTATGCATGCCCCGGTTCTGCTGTGATGCTCTCCCTTGAGATGGCGTAAGGTCCTGAAGCAATGCTCTTCTTGATAAAGTTCTGAGGACAATTCCAACACCATCTGAAATGGTTCAGCTGAAAATTGCACTACCCCACCAGGCTAAAAGTACATGCAAGCTTTTATAGCAGGTGAAAGAGGTATTGCCAGGTGCGTGTTTAGGTTAGGGGTAGGGAGGGGAATAAAATAGTACATACACTTGACATTTTCAGAAGCACGCAGACTATTTTTACGCTCTCCTGGCCACCCACATGAAATAGCAGGTGCAACATACTTGGGCACTTTCAGCACAAGTACTTTGCCACTACCGATTTTCCATGAGCAACAATGCACATCGTTTACCTTTGGAAACTGTTTACAATGGGGCATTTCCAGCTTTACTTTCTGCTGCAGATGCCAGCTTGTGCTCAATAGAAATGACCTCGCTGGCATAACGGTGTGCAGGGTAAAGGCTAAGAAATAAACTCTTAAAAAAAAGGCATTTCATCCAAGCCATCCAAAGTTTGTTAAGACTGAATGGTTGGGGTACAATGCTCTAGTGAAGCACCATAGCTGTCAGTTTTCTCATTCTTAGAATTTTCATGTTTCAGTCTCTGCTGCCCCCAGTTCTCTGCTTCTTTGTCCTGTCAGAGAGCCAGGATCGTCCTTGGGGAGAGGTGAATAGAGGCAACCATGCAATGTCCTGTCCTGCCAGGGTAGTCCCACCCCCCAGCAGGGGGTCAGAGGCACATATATTAGCTTTCTGGAACATTACTGCAGGTTATTTGTCCCAGACCCCGCACCCTCCAAAGGTCAGCCCTGAAGAGACCTACCAGAAAAGGGACACATTTATCTTATTCAGTAAAAACCTTTGTTTATAAAAATTGGTGGCTTCCTTCAAAGCTTACAGTGCTTTACTAAAGGCATCCAATTTAAGCTACACACTTTCAAAGGATATTTTTGGGGATGCCATTCTATTTTTTGGAGACCAGTTCTTCAAATGAGAGATAAATGGACCTTTTTTTTTGTTTGCCTTCTTCATCAGAGACGAAAGTCAAACAGAAGACTGCTGGGTCTTCTTTAAACTTAACCCACTCTTTCTATCCATTACTTTATTTCCTTCTAAGTTTTTAAGATGACCTGTACTAGAAACTTGAGTTTCTGCACTGTATAAACTCCTTTTCAGTAGATCTACAACCAACTGGAGATAAAGGAGGTAAAAGTTTTATTTTAAAAGCTATTTTTAGGGCACTTTGTGCATCCAATAATGCTGTAGAAATAAGTACTTTAACTCCTGCAACAGATCTACCTATTCCTGCTGCTCCCACTGACCAGACTTCAGTGCCACTGAGAAGGTGGTGGTGACGAAAGCTGCTATCACTTTGAATGCATGAGTATTTTATTGCAGCTCTAATGGTATGCGTGCAGTACTTCAGGGAAAGGTTCCTGCCAAAGCTGCTTTGCCTGGGAACGCATCTAGCCAATCAGTGTTGAGATATGTGTGCAGTCAGTGTCAGACAGCTCCATTGATGGACCACAATGACTGCAAACTCCTCTATTAACTGTGGCCCACACACAGGCCTCCGCCTAGCAAGCTTTCACCAAAAAGGGCCTACCAAAAAACTGCCCCTTTGTGGGCACCAAGAGGGCATTTGAATAAATGAGCACAGATGAGATGTTCTTTTGGGTATTTGGAACAATGAATACATGTTTTAAGGTAGGGAGATCGATGTTAATTAAGTGGTGCAGGTTAATCAAATTTGTAGATATTAGCAAGAGATTTGTTAGTAGCATAGGTGGCCTTTGGGGGTTTATTTGACATATGATGGAAAATATAATTATTAACCCAGTAGAGGGTCATGCAATTCCCATAATAATGAGAGAGGGTCATTACTATGGATTAAAGAAAGTCAATTTGTGTTAGTGCTCTAAGGAACATTGTTTAATTGTTCCCCCAAGGGTAATATAGTGTAAACAGTTTGATATGTAAGGGAGATCAAGTATTATTCCTATGGGATATATTGATGCCTGTACATTAACAAGAAAAGGTACTTAAATATCTGATTTAATTACCATGCAAAAGCTACAGGTGCTATGTGTAACAGAAATATGGCACACAGAAGCAGATGTTGTTCTGCTAAATCAAATACCCATGGATTCTGTTTACCTACTTGTGCCAGAGTAGGTAAACAGGATAGCAGGGTGTTAATTTTTTTTTTTTGGGGGGGGGAAGATGCTAAAGCCTATTCGCATCCCTTTGACCCTTACTCTTGGAATTAAAGGGATATTAATAAAATTGTTAGCGATGTCTCTTTGCTTGATCTATCAGCCACCAAGGACTCGAGTGATTGAAATTTCAGATTTAGCTGGGGCCTCATCTTCTTTGCAGCTTAGTGTAAATAATTTGATTGCAATTGCTGATTTATTTTAATTTACACATGGATGATTCTGGGAGTGCCAATAAGGGTGTGAGTGATTTTGTTGCCTCAATGTCAACAACTGGAATGAAGCAACTTATTTGTTCACCCACACATCAAGCAGTGATACATTAGATTTGTTATTCTGTGGGGATATGCTTGATGAACTGGACAGTACTGAGCAAATGAAGATTTATCTGGTGCCCTGATTGGACCACCATTTCATATTAATTTATTGCTAAAAGCATGGATGAGAGTTGGGCAATAAGTAACACACAAAGGTTGTTAGACCTAGGTGGATTTTGAAAAAATTAATGTCACTGGTTGAAAATATTAGGTAATTTTACAGAGAATAAGGTGATTGATTGGACAGGTAAGTGGCATTTATCTTTAAATTTTGTTTCCCTGGAAAAGGTAAAGAGCGTAACAGAGAAAAAAATTAATACACTGTGGTTTTCTTATAAAAACTGTTCTTGGTGAAAATGACATGTGAAATGCATAAAGCAGAATGAGTTTGTCATTAATTAAAGCAACCAGGGTGAAGGTAAAATATTTGCTGTTATTAAAAGATTATAGAGGGCAAGTTCATGAAGCAAAAATGCCGAACTTGGCAGAGCAAATGAAAAATGCATTGAAACCACCATGTGAGTTATTTTCATACAGTAAAAACGATTACAAAACATTCTGTTTTGAGGGAAGATGTTCAGATTGTTGCAAAGTCTTAGCTGCTTTTTTTCAAGAGAGAGTACAAAAATTGCAAGCATTTACTCTATGGGAGGCTCAGTACTCTGAAACATGAAAGAATATCGCAGCTAACTATGTGGTTGGAATTTACGCCAATTACTGTTCTGGACATGAAGTTGATTACGTAAATATAGTCAATATTCAGTGGGTTGTCTCATGCCCATTTTGAATTGTCACATATGAATCAATAATGAAAATAGTTAATGCCTTCTTAGATAAGGGGATTAACGGTGCGTGCATGTTATAAAATCACGGGCAGTGCATGCAAAGGGGAGCAGATATACGCAAACATCACGCGGCGACACATTGTCTAGCTTCCCCAGTTCCCTCCCAGTCCATTCCAATTAAGGAGCAGACTGGGAGGGAATTTCCCTACCCCCTATCCTAACTTCCCTTCCCCTTCCCCTATCCTACTCTAGGTACCCCTATTTTTTTTTTTATTACCTTTTGCTCCTCCAAAGGAGCAGTAGCAAGTTGCACGCGCCGACACGCTGCCGGTGCGCGATCCCCCAGCACTACAGCAAATGGCCGCTGTACCGGGCACCTGTAGCCCTGCCCCACCCTCCGGACCATCCCTCTGCCAAGGCCCAGCTCTTGTGTGCATAACAGGGGTTACGTGCGCAGCCAGGCCCCTTTTAAAATGCGCGCAGTGCGTGCAAGGCCCAGCCACCCACTTAACCCCTGTTTTTGCGTACATGGGTCATTAAAAATCAGGCCTTAAACGTTTCTTCAGTTTACCAGCCAATATCAAAGCATCCCTCTTTGAACAAGCTTCTTGAAAAGTGGATTTTAATGTAGGATGAGGAGCATTTGGAGGATAATAAGATTCTAAGACTTCCGGTGATGTGGCAGGGGTGACCGGACGCATGGGTTTGCCGCTCCCATAGCATTCCACAAAGTTTTTTTTTAATATAAAAAGCTACAAACAATTACAAGCTGGAAAATAAAAAGAACTGGATGACGCAAAAGCCTAGTAGGTACCTGTAAGATGCGGATATAGGGCAATTGCACGATATGACTACAAAAACCCCACAAAATGCTCAGGACAAACCAAAGGCAGCAACTCATTAAATGGTAGCAAACGGCGCTGATAGTAAGCTAATGGCAGTTCTCTTTGATGATACGCTGCAGCAAATCTCCAAAAGTGTGTCGGCAGCACCAGACGACTGGCTAAATAAATTACAGTCTGATGGAGGAATTAAAAGACAGCTTTGAATCGAACATGAGCAGGCTGGGTGAGGTAGAATAGAGGGTTGCAAAGCAAGAATCTGAGATGGAGAAGGCAAATCGCACAATTCAAGAACTGCAACAAACCACACACTCCCTTGGGAGAAAAGTAGAAGATTTGGAAAGTAGAAGTCATAATATACGAATCTTCGGAGCGCCTGAGTCGGTGAAAGGTGAAGATCATACAATTTGCTGAAAGAATGGTGGCCAGAAAAGCTAGGCATGCAGACGCAGAATGGTTCTCTATGCTGTGAACTTGCTCATAGGATTGTCATCAGGAGGGAGGAAACCGATGGATCTAAACCGGTAATTGGCAAGATTCTGAACTGGGCACATAAGGTAGATCTTTTGAGAGGTTATCACAAAGCGAAGACCTTAGAGTATCAGTGGGAAGCCATTGACAACGATTACTCCCCTCTTGTTGTGGCTCAAAGAGAAAAACATGGTACCAGTGTGCACTGAATTGTATAAAAAAGGGATGAGGTTTGCATTGCTCTGTCCAAATTAATTTAGTTTTATAACTCCTTCAAAGATTCCCTTTATTTCTCCCATCCTTTCTTGAGTTCAGATACTGTTTTTGTCTCCACTGCCTCCACTGGAAGGCCATTCCATGCATCCACCACCCTCTCTGTAAAGAAATATTTCCTAAGATTACTCCTAAATCTAGATCAGAGGTGAAGGAGAGCAATAGGTAGAAAATGAGGAGAAAGCAAAATTGCTTAACAAAATATTTCTGTTCTGTGTTCACTGTGGAAGGGACAGAAGTAAGACCACATAAAACAAATACAAAAAAGATGTGAAGTAAGATGCACATCAATCAATTTCCAGGAAAGTGTTTGTGAGGTACTAATTAAAATTAAAGGGGCCAACAAGCACTCATTTTCCTAACATGCACCCAGCCACCTTTCTTGAGTTCCCAATCCAATATTAAAACGAGGTGGTCATGATAAAAAGGAGGCGCTAGGGACAAATGGGCGTCCCTAGCACATCCTCTGAATTGCGTGCACAGGAGAGGTGGATGTCAAGCCAGTTGGGAAAACAGAAGCTCAATCTACGAGCGTTTGTTTTCTCCTGCTACTGGCATATACACGCACAAGATACACAGCCTGGACCGTGTATCTTGTGTGTGTAATGGACGTCCAAAATTGTTTTTTTCAAAGAATTATTTTTTTTAAATAAATACTGCTTTATTTGGTTCCTCCTACATAGTATTACTACAATACTATTAGGAGGAATCTCAGAAAGCAGGATTTTTCATTTTTTTCAATGTGCCCTTGAGCATGTCATACTTTTATGCCAGCCCTGGGCTGGCGTAAAATTTGCCGCATTGCAAGGGTGCACTGGCTTTGCGGAAAATGTACTGTATCACTGGGGTTAGCTAATAGCCTCATCTAAATGGATTTCCATGTGATGAGTGCTATTAGCTACGTGGAGATTTGGACACGCTAATCCCTGATTTGGATCGGGGGTTATGGACACGTGTCCAAAACATGCATCCAATCACGTTAGGCCGTGCGCAGTGGCCAGTGTACGGTATTGAATCAGCCCCTATGTAAATAAGGCAATGGGGCCAGATGGGATACATTCAAGGGTACTAAGGGGACTTGGAGAAGTTCTGGCAGCTCTACTGGCTGACTTTTTCAATAATTTAAAGTCAGGAGTAATTCCAGAGGACTGGAGATAAGAAGATGTGCTTCCTATTCATAAAGTGGAAGTCAGGAAGAGGCTGGGAACTACGGGCCAGTTATTGGATCTCTTCAATTAATAGAATTGAGTTTCTAGTATCCAATGAACTGCAAGATCTGAAGCAGAGGTATATCTTGTCAGACAAATCTGTTCAATTTCTTTGATTGGCTGACCAGAGAGTTGGAACAAGAGAGAGCGCTAGATAAAGTGTAGTTGGATTAAAGTAAGGCCTTTGATACGGTTCCGCATAGGTGACATAAATTGAATGAACTTGGTATGGGCCCTAGAGTGACTGAATGGCAGGTTGATGCAAGAAAAGTGCATTCAGTGGAAGGCAAGTTTTATCTGCACTTGAATGCACATTATGTGCAGGTAAACCTTATTCCCAATGCAGGAAGGATTCTTATGCCTACAAAATGAGCCTATAAAACTGTGTCTTCCTTAATGCCCTCACATGGAAATTCTGTGCAAATGAAGGCATTAAGCAGTACTCTCTGAGGCAGACAGGTGCGGTGGCCTACCCCAAGTTTTTCTTAGCACTGGAAGCTTCACTCCCGATCAGAAATCAAGTAGATTTTCCAGCACCGATCCTGTCTTCCTAAATGAACAAGTTTCTCACTATAAAAACCCACAAAAGCACAATTATCCTCACACCCTCATTATCTCAATCTCAGACAGGCACTGAAACAACCAAAATATCACTGGCTGGAAAGAAACTCCCCCACTACAGGCTATTAGCATGAGCTGGAGGAAGGGAGCAATGCTGCTGGCCAACCTAAAATTTTCTCAAGGAAACATGATCTCCTGCCTGCACAGGATGAAACATTGATTTATCCCCAGTTCACAAAAGGCAGCCAGAAATACCCACCAAAACACCAATAAGTAGGTTTTCGCCCTTTCTGTATACTGCCAGCCGAATTTTAATCTTCTGCAAGGAAAGAAAGATATGCTACTTGCAAGAAAAATGTCCTAAAATGCATAATAGAACCTAAACAGGATGACTCTCTCCCTTCTCACTTCCACATTCATCAGCTCTAACCCTGGATGTTCTCCCACCCAAGTTAAAATTTGCATTTGGCCTATAGATTAGAAACTGGTTGAATGGAAGGTAACAATGGAGAGTGGTAAATGGATTTCACTCTGGGGGGTAGGGGTGGGGGGTTATTAGCGGTGTGCCTCAGGATCAGCCCTTGGACCTGTTTTCAATATTTTTGTGAGTAACTGTGATGGACTATTACCGTAGTAGTTGCACTAGTCCCTATGCAAAAAGGCATACTTTTAGAACCTTAAGACAGGACCCCGGCTAATTCTCAAATAATCAATAATTATCAAAAAGGGAACCAAACGGTTCACTCACTGTGAAACTCTATATGTCTTGCCATTTCACTATTGTGCTATATCGTTATCACTTGTGAGATATTTGTTTATTATTTTATGACCTACACGTCAAGTGGGAATCACCTTATCCGGTGCTGAAAAAAAATTTTTTGTGTTAAAAATTTTTTTTATGAGGGGTTGGAAAGGTTTCATATAACCGTGTAGGCAACCCTGCCTTTTTCAAGCATATTATAATCATGAACCCACCAACCACCTCCGTTTTTTTAATATATAAAAGTGTGTGATGTTAAAAACTGATCTCTTTTAAGATTCAAAAATCTGTGATGACATCCGGAAGGTATCTCCAAAAGAATTTGATGATGATGTTCCTTGATGTTATTTTTAAATTATGTTCCTTAATGTTATTTTGAAATACCACGACACCACCACTTGTACGCTGTTCGGTGTTATCTATATGGGTTGCAAGTGACACTCTTTCTACAGAGAACTTACTCCTTGTTGATTTATATCACACCTTTCAGCCTATAAAAGTCCCAACATGTACATATTTCGGACGATCCACGTCCTTCCTCAGGGGATGTTCCAGCGGGTGATGTCTGACCCGCTTATTGATGACAAGAATAGATAAGAATCTTGTCATCAATAAGCACTACTAACAATCCCTTCAGTAAAGTCAGCAAAATTAACCCAAGTGAGAGAAAGGGCTTTATCATTGGCTGGGCCCATACTATGGAACACGATGCCCCCTGAACTTAGATTACAGAATAATCTCAAAACTTTTAAGA
Organism: Rhinatrema bivittatum; assembly: GCF_901001135.1. Lineage (NCBI taxonomy): Eukaryota > Metazoa > Chordata > Amphibia > Gymnophiona > Rhinatrematidae > Rhinatrema > Rhinatrema bivittatum. The sequence continues at coordinate 380,822,438 of NC_042618.1, forward strand.
AAAATTTAAAAACATGGCTCTTTAAAAAAGCCTTCACTAAAGAGTGTGGAGGGTAGAGAATGAAAGTACAGGGTAATGCAGATGAGAATGAATTTACTCAATCCTACATTTAAGAAGTAATATCTCAAAGAGATAGTAACTCAATAATATACCTGGACTTGACCAACATTACTCAAATAATGATTTTATTTATGAAATTGTAACTGAACTTTATTGGCACCTGTTAGAATGTACGATATCCTACATTTACTTACCTTAGTCTATGTGCCTATTTGTAAACCGTTGCGATGGTATATAACTTAGCGACGGTATAGAAAAGTTTTTAAATAAATAAAAATAAATAAATACCTCTGTAAGTCTTAAACAGTTGAAAATACTACTGGCTGATCAGAGTTGTTAAGGTTGCTACTGCTCCCTTAAAAGCTAAGCTAGCAAATGCTTAGATACTAGCAAGTATTAACCATACTTCTTAAGCCTTAAGCAGTGAAAGTATTACTGGCTGATTAGAGTTGTTAAGATTGCTAATGCACCACTAGGGGTTGAACTAATAAAACCTTAGCTGTTTGTATCAACCTGGCTGAGATTGGTACTAGTCAAATAAAGCTGTTAAGCATTGCGAATGAATCCTGGAACCTAGGCTAGTAAGCGCCTAGATAATGGCATCTGTTACCAGCACTGGCTTGAAAATTAGAGAACTAAAACTGTCTCCAATTAATTAGAGCTGGGGCTTTCTTTATGTAGGTTTTAGGAATAATAGTGAAATATTGGGGATGGGACTACTGGCTCCCTAGGTCAATTTATTTTTTTAGCACTGATCTAAATATTGGGAAGTCAAGACTAGTAGGAGCTACCGTAATTAGAGCAGTGTTTTGGTTGTATATTTGACACTGTTTCCAAATCCCATGGAAAGTTACTATTAAATTATAATGTTTTGCACTAAGCTATTACCTTGTTGTTAAACTTGTTCTTTTAAACTCTTACAAGAATCCATTTTAGATCTGTCTAAAAGGTTAATTAAGTCAAGAATCATTTTTGGGCACTATGTTGAACCTGCAAATGAGGAAATAGGTCAGGCCCTGACTCAATTTTCTCTACTGACAGCACCTAGTCTAGATAATTCTACCCTACAGCCCATATAGTCTAGAATCAAGCTGATACAGCACCATCCACTGGTCAAGAAGGAGCATCTCCCTCTCTCACCATTACAATTACTGACCAAAGGGTGTTCATGCAGAAATAAGGACTCTTCAAAGTGTTATTTACCCATCTGAGATCCAAAATTGGGCAAAATGCCTTCCTTATTGGAAACCAATAAATTATGGAGTACCTTCCTTGCTCCTATTGCTTTCTGGGCACTAGTACCACTGCCTCTAACTAAAGATGATAATCTAGCATCACCTTTACCACTCTTCTTTTCTTCAGAGAATGATAGGAGGATTCAATGAAGAAAAAACTCACTGGTCCAGTGGGATGTAGGTTCACTCCCGTAAAAATGGGATAGATGACTCCCAATCTTTTAGCATGGAGAGTGAACCTTTGAGCCTCAATAAGACTCTTTAGTTCCACCAGCGCTGAAAGTGCTTCCAGTCCTTGAGACCTATCTTCCACTAAGCTAAGGGCTGAGATTTATCTCCAGAGCATCTCCTCTGAAAAGGAAATGGGTTCCCTGGACGGTAACATCTGACACCTCTGAATTTGGGTCTGTTCAGTCCCTCTTTTTAAAACCCTTCTGGTAACTATAAGGACTTCGTATCCCCAAAAGGTTTCTCCAGCATTTCTAAGTCCTCTTCGAAGAGAAGTTTTTCCTTAAAAGCCAACTTACTTAAACACATTTTAGAGTCTGCATCTGTGAATCAGTTTTGCAATTACAAGAGGTACCTAGCAGCTGCCTATGTCCTCATCTTTCTAGAAGAGATATGGATGAGATCACATAAGGTGAGAGACAAGGAAAGGCAATCCAATGTCCCTAGAGGCTGTCCTCCCTTCTCTCAAGGTCTGACCATGTCTCCCTCCACAGGGAAGAGGGCCGGAGGATCAGAAACAGCCTCTCGTATGAATGCTGGAGCCGCCTGGAAACAAAGTGGCTAATGCTCCTACAGGCTCCCCCTCCTGAAAAGAACCTGACCCAGGCCCCAGGAAACCAGTGGAAGGAGAAGCCCAGATGACCTAAGGACCACCCCCGGACAAAGCCTCACTGGGAAGGGATTCACCCACAGCTGCAGATGAATGACCTTCAGAGCCCAAACACAAGTAACAAGCTCCCAAGTAGAGGAAGGCCCATGCTTAGATTGCGTTTCCCATGCTCCAATGCTGCTGCCATGAAAACTTACACAATCACCTGTGCCAAAACGCACTTCCCTTGCAGAGAAGAAACCCTAGGCCACCTGCCTGCTGCTGAAATCGCTGACCTGAGAGGCCCAATAAGCGCTGAAGGCAAGAAGAAGCCTTTTATTTGTTTTTGCTTTTTTTTTTTTTTTTTTTAACTTAACTGCAAAGGCTCCAACAACAAAAGCCCCCTAGGAGCCCAAATACCTTCCTTAGGTGATGCAAGCACTTCACACCCCTAGAGGCTCCTTCCTGCCAAGAAGAAAAGGGGTGGAAGAACTTCAGGGTGGTGGGGAAAAGGGAACCAGACCCCTCTGGCTGTCAAGCTTTGTCCCCCCCCCCCCAGAACAGGACCAAGGAAAGGAGGTCCATCAACCCTCGGCTCAAACCACTCAACCAGGGAGCCATGCAAACAAGTCCTCCAAAGAAAAAATCTTCAAAAAGAGCAGCTGCAGGCTTTACAATCCTACCATCTGCTGAAGCCAGAATACTGAGCTGTTGCAGGCTTCCTAGTACCTTATATAGGGTGACATCAGCAAAACAGTGTTCTCTGCCTTCATCTGCTGGTAGGGGAAGTAAAACCCATCTGTTCTGGACTGGTTTGATAGACATAAAGGAGGAGAGGTGATATTGCCTCTGTAAATATCCTGTTGAGTCCTCATTTGGAATACTGTACATAATTCTGTAAACTGCACCTTCAAAAGGATATAAACTGGTTGGAGACGGTCCATAGGGTGGATACTAAAATGGTCAGTGGTCTTCGTTCTAAAGCATATACAGACAAAGATCTAAACATGCACACCCTCGAGGAAAGGCAAGATATGGGATATATGATAGAGACATTTAAATATCTCCAAGGTTTCCATGCGCAGGAGGCGAGCTCCTTTCAACATAAAGGAGGCTCTAGTATGAGGGATCATGGGATGAGGGAGAAACTGGGTAGACTCGGGAGTAATCTTACGCAATATTTCTTTGCGGAGAGGGTAATAGATGCATGGAATGGCCTCCCAGTGGAGGCAGTAGAGAGAAAAACAATATCTGAATTGAAGATAGGTTAAACACAGGGGATCTCCAAGGGAGTGAAAGGAATTGTAAAGCTAAATTAGTTGGGCAGACTAAATCAGTCTTTTTCTGCTGTCACGTTTCTATGTTTCATTGCCATTACCAAATGGATGTCATCAAATAGTTTAGTAATGAATCCACAGAAAACTGTGATACTCTGGGCTAGGGAATCTCTCCAATTGGATTACCAGGCACATAGGACAGTGGTGATGTTAATAGCCTGATAATAACAGAAGCTTAGGATTTGGGCATTTACTTAGATTCTAAGCTTTCCATGAAGCTAAAATTAAAAATAGGTAGCAAGATCATCATTTTTTTTAAATTGCAAATGGTCAGACAGTTAAAAGGTTACTTGTCACCTAACAAACAGCACTGTAAGTGTTAGTGCTAAGTAAGCTTGACTATTGCAATTCATTGCACTTGGGGTTACCTAAAAACTTTATTATAAATTTCATAACTGCTTCAAAACACAACTGCTAGGTTCATTACTGGCAGGGGCAGTTCTATAATGAGGCAGGGTGAGGCAGCCGCATCAGGTGGCAAACTTTGGAAGCGGCAAAAACTGCCCCCCCCCCCCAAACTCCTCTAGCAGCCGCGTCACCCTGCCGCCAAAAGAACAAAGGACCGCGTGGAATCCCCCCCCCCCCATGCGCAGCCGGGGTCTCCTCCATCTTTGCCATTTTCTGCGCAGAAAATGACAAAGATGGAGGAGACCCTGGCATGCCATGAGTGGAGCACGTCCTGCTTGTGGCGAAGATGGAGGCCCTGGTGAGAGTGAGTGTGCGTAGAGGGGCGTATGTGAGAGAGATTGTGAGCCCTGGGGGGGGGGGGGGGGGGAAAGAGTAAGAGAACATGTGTGGGGGTGCTTGGGGGGGGAAGAGGGCATGTGTGAGGCTGCTTGAATGTGGGTGCCAGAGAGAGGGAGACTATGAGGGGGGGGAGGAAAGAGTGCCATCTCATCCCTCACCTGAGGCAGCAGATTGCCTTGAGCCGCCCCTGATTACTGGATCCAGCATTTCTGAAAATATTTATCCAAAATTAAAAGGACTTACATTAGCTGCTAATTGAACAAAGAATTCAATTTAAAATACTATCTATAATGGGTAAGGTTTATTATGGAAAGGGTGAGCATTATTTGAACTGCTTGTTAATGTTTCCATTTTTGTATATCATTTAGTATTAATAAAAAATACAAATTACAAAAAAAAACAAACAACCTAGCATTGCTAGTCGGCTTCGTTCACAGGGACAAAATGTGAGTGATGTTCTGACTTTTTATGAACAATAGACTGTCCATGTCTAAAGATGATCTGTAGTTTTCTCTCATCTCGTTAGCATAAGTGGAGCAATGCATCAAGTTCCTGAAGCAAAGTTACTATGGTGGAATTAGCCATCAGCAAGAAAGGGCACTTGGGAAAAGCAAAAGCCAAGAAGTGACCACAGAGTTCATTGTTAGTTAAAACACAGGTCAAGTTCTTCTGTTGCTGAACAAAGAAAACAGAAGTACTAACAGCGGGAGGATGAGTTAACACCCTCTCTATAATTAAAGGCAGGAAGTCTGTAACGGTACACAATATGTGCTTGTGGGAGTGACAGCCGGACCCATCTATAATGCTGAGAGCTATTTCTCATTTTCACTATGCTTCCCATGTGGAAAAGTCAGAGAAATGCTGTTTTTGATATAGTAGATGTTTTACTTTGAGTATAACAGCATGCAAAGCCAATGTTAGAAATTCGTCAAGGTCTGGCCCAGCAGCAATGCTGTGCACCGCCATTCAGAAGACCTGGGTGTGGTTCCTGGATGAGGTCTTCCAGTTTCCCTGCGCTGGATAAAGTTGTCCATGCTGCAGAGTCGGCATTCACAGCCCCCCCGCGGTGTGGGGAGGCCCTGTCATTGTGTAGTGTCACATCCACTGGCCAGATTCAGGGCTCACACTAACTGGGTTCTGGATGGAGCTGCAGTGCGCATGTGTCACGGCAAAGGCTGGGCTAGGTGGAGGGTTTCAAAAATCCTGGATAGTTAGAATTGAAGGTTCAGGGTGCTGTAGCCTGATAGAGGCCAGTTCTGAATGAGCTGGAAACTCAAATGAGGAGGAAACATCTGGGCCAAAACACAGTTTAAAAAAAAAAAAAAAAAAAAAAAAAAAAAAAAAGAGTGCTTATGGTTCCTGAAAATGAATAATGAGGGCATGAAGCCTTTTTGGTGAAAGCAAATCAACCACATTCAAATGACGCCAAGAAAGGCCTTTAAAGCAGCATTTTCAAGTTTGCATCACAGATGTCTATGTTTAAAAGACCACAGACTCGGCTATGTTGAAATGCTCATGTAAGGGCGTGGATTTTTTACTAAGAGTACACGTACTGAACTTCAGAAATAAAATGTATTTATTGTTCCCAACATAGGTTGGAGAGACACCGACAGGATATCATACTATTCAGAGGCTGGCCACATCCAAGGTGTCTGTTAAAACGACAATTTTGGATGTCAGCAATTCTGGCTATCCACATTTAGAAGTACTCAGGGTTTTAAAAATCAAAATAATACTTTAACTACCATATTTACTGAAACAATTTGGTAAAGCAATTACTTCTATTCACTTATGTTTGGAGGTTTGTGGAAATATTGAAAAAAAAAATCAAGACAGGACCTGTGGCTTGGGTATAGAGATGAGGCACAGAGTGTCCTGTCTAACAGAGCTAGGAGGGCTCAGGGGGATCGTGGAAAGGATGTTCTTGAAAATCTGGAAAGGGAAGGATGAAGGCCATCACCACTGTGGCAGCCTCCTACTGAGGGACTCAGGATAAGAGGAGACACCCCTCTCCCTCCCTCTCTAGTCAGAAATGGATCACTAGTCCAGCAGGCTCTGCCCTGAAGGCTCTCAGGAGATCAGTAAGGAAAATGCATGTGATATGTTTGCATACCCACTGAAATACTGTGTATTTTGTCAAAGTGAATTGCATGTAAGTCTGGTAGTATTATTAACTACAATGAAAGAGTATCATTACTTTGTTTTTTTTGTCCCAGTAGATCCTTCTTTCTCCTTTTTCTTCCGCCTGACTCAGAACCCTCATGAGATTCTGGCACCATGAGCCTTCATTCACAGCTTCTTCCCCTATCATAACAGACTCACCCTCCCATTGTTCCTAGTCCGGTGACTGCAGCAATGGTCCCCAAGGTCAGGAGCTAAGCACCAAGGCTCCTTCAGGAATTCTGTATCATGGGCCTTAAATGACCACAATTCCCTCTCCCACCCTTAACAATGGTCTGTGAACAGTGCTTCTGCAGTATTTTCTGCCCCAGTCAATTCAGGGTGTAAAAGATCTCGACTTGGGAACTGAACCAGGGAACTTCCTCATGGCAACATACAGCACTGCTACGAAGTCACTGGGTTACCCTAGTAAATGGCCCAAAATACTGATAATATTTATTTATTTATTTAACAGTTTTTTATACCGACCTTCATAGTAAATTACCATATCGGATCGGTTTACAGTTTAACAAAGGGCAAATAACTAGAGTAACAAATTCACGTAAACGAAAGATAACAATAAGTAGGAATAAGTCAAAGTTACAATCAACAGGGGGAGAGAACTTGGAAGCTTGCAACAAGCTGGAAAGAAGAAAGGCCGGTAGATGTATTTTTACCATAGAATTAAAAAACTTAAGAACGGTGCTTTAACCTGAAAGTCTCAGAGTCCATTTATTTTTTCTTTGAGAAACGGAGTGCCAGACTGGGTAGGAATAAAGGTCAACTAGTAATTGTCTGGTGGTTCAGGGAATGCTTGGTGAAAGAGCCAGGTTTTAAGTCTTTTTCTGAAAGTTAATAGGCAAGGCTCCAGTCTGAGATTTGATGGGATGCTATTCCAGATAGATGGGCCTGCTATCGAAAAGGCTCTGTCTTTAGTCGTAGCGAGGCGTGTGGCTTTAGTGGGTGGAACATTAAGCGTGCCTTTGTAAATGTCTCTACTTGGTCTGTTAGAGGAGTGGAGTTTGAAAGGTATTTCCAGGTCAAGTTGAAGTTGATGATGGATGGTTTTGTGGATTAACGTGATTGATTTGTATAGAATTCTGAAATTTACTGGTAACCAGTGTAGGTTCCTGAGAATGGGAGAGATGTGTTCGTAGCGGCTGGTACTGGTCAACAATCTTGCTGCCGCATTTTGAATCATCTGCAGAGGTTTGGTAGTGGATTTGGGGAGTCCTAGTAGAAGGGCGCTGCAGTAGTCTATTTTGGCGAACAGTAGCGCTTGGAGGACTGTCCTGAAGTCATGGAAGAATAAGAGAGGTTTAAGTCGTTTTAGGACCTGTAATCTGTAAAAGCAATCTTTTGTTGTTGTGTTGACCATTTTCCTTAGGTTTAGTCGATTGTCTAAAATCACCCCAAGATCTCTAACCTGCTTACATGTGATGTGAGAGTTGAGTGGTGTTGGTTGGGGGATATTGTTATCATTTGAGGAGATGAGGAGAAGCTCTGTCTTGGAGGCGTTGAGGACCAAGTTTAAGCTGTTGAGTAGATTGGTGATGGATAGTAGGCAGTTATTCCAATGGGTGAGCGCTTTTGAGATTGATTCTGTTATGGGGATTAGAATCTGTACGTCGTCTGCGTACAGATAATGAATTAGGTTGAGATCTGTTAACAGTTGGCTGAGGGGGAGGAGGTATATGTTGAAGAGGGTTGGGGATAAAGAAGATCCTTGTGGTACGCCAAGATTAGATTTTGTTAGGGGTGACTCTTTATTATTGATTTTGACTTTGTAAGTCCTATTGCTGAGGAAGGACTTGAACCAGTTGTACGCAGATCCAGAGATGCCGATATTTGCTAGGCGATCCAACAGGATGGTGTGATTGACGGTGTCGAAGGCCACCGAGATGTCTAACAAGACACAACTACTACACACAGAATCACCAAGCCAGCTCCACTCACAGAATGCTGAGACTTGCACCTATGTGTTCACCGCGACGCGGCATGCTGGGGCCTCCTTCCTCTTCGCAGCCATGTGGCATGCCAGAAGCTCCTTCCTCTTCATTGCAAATGAGATGGGGTCCGCTCCCTGCACGTTAGTGACTGCTCCTAATTCTGCGCAGAAACTGGAATTTCTGTGCCGGGGGGGGGGGGGGGGGGGGAATTCTGCGCTGCGCAGTAGCGCACAATTCCCCCAGGACTAAGAGTTTGCCTGAATGAAGGGTGAGGAGGAGGCTGTGGCAAGAAGTTTCAGGGGGCAATTTTGCCACCTCAAAATGCAGCCGCCTCACCCTGCTCATTATAGAACCGCCTCTGACTTCAGAAACTTGTCCAAACCCCTTTTAAACCCAGCTATGCTAGATTCCTTGGACTACATCCTCTGGCTACATTTTCCATAACTTAATTGTGCATTCAGTGAAAAAATACTCTCTGAATAGTTTTATATCTACTATCTGTTAGTTTCAACACATTGCTCCCTAGCCCTTGTATTATGTGAAAGAGTAAATAATTGCTCTCTATTTATCTGTTCCACTTTATTCATGATTTTATAAACCTCTATCATATCCTCTCTTGACACTCTCTTCTTCAAGTTCGTTCTTCATAAGGGAGCCATTCCGTCCCATTATCATTTTTGTTGCCTTTCTCTGTATCTTTTCTTGTTCCCCTATAATTTTTTTGAGATGGGATGATCAGAAGTAAATGCAATACTCAAGGTGCAGTCACACATAGATCTATATAGAAGCATTGTGATATTCTCAGTTTTGTTCTCCATTCCTTTCCAAATAATTCCCAACATTCCATTTACTTTTTTTATCTGCTGCCACGCACTGAGGTGAGGATTTCAACACACTGTCCACAATTACTCCAAGATTCTTTTCCTTGATGGTGACACCTAATACAGAATTTAGTATTGAGTGCCTATAGTTTGGAATATTTTTCCCTATGTGCATCACTTTGCACTTGTCCACATTAAATTTAATTTGTCATTTAAAAGCCCAATTCTTGAGTCTGGCAAGGTCCTTCTGCAGTTCTTCACAGTCTGCTTCTACTTTAACTACTCTGAATATTCTTGTGTCAAATGCAAATATGACCAACTCACTCATTGCTCCCTTTTCCAGATCATTAATGAACTAGTTAAACATCAGTCCCAGTATAGATCCAAAAGGCACTCTACAATTCAACTCTTTCCTTTAGGAAAGCTGAATATTTAGTCCTACTGTTTTCCTCTCTTTTAACCTGAACCTATCCACAGTAGAATTTTGCTTCCTATTCCATGACTTTTTAGTTTCCCCGAGGAGTCTTGAGGAACTTTATCAAATAACTTATGAAAATCCAAATAAACTGTGTTACCTGGCTCATCTTTGTCCACGTGCTTATTCACACCTCTATTTTTGTTAGGCTTTTATATACCGTTGTTTAGACTAGCCGACTCAAAGAATGCTAATAAATTAGCAAGTCACAATCTCTCTTTACTAAATCCATGCTGACTCTCCTCTATGTTTATCCATATGTTTAGTAATTTTGGGGTTCCTATTTAGTGCCATTTCTCAAAGTTCAGACTTAGTTGGACAAATGGCAGGATTTAAAAATTTACTGCAGTCAGCAGCCAACACTCAATGGGATAACTTTTTTATCTGACTAAATAGCTAGCTGGCTAAGTGAGGGGCAGAGCAGGAGCATTCTGGGGGATGCCACTTGTCTGGCTAACTCACCGACTCATTCACAAATCCATGAAAGGCCAGATACTGTGCAGTAAATGGCCTAACATGGGGATAATGCAAGGTATTTCAAATGCCTTATGTTATTTAGCTCCCAGCACATGCATATTCAAATGAGCTGATTAACATATGCATGCTAATCAACTCATCCATACTCTAAACTATGCAAGTCAAATAACGTGGCTTGCCTGAAAAATTACAGGCCTCATTATTTGAATGGAAGTTAGCTACAACAACTCAAGAGTTGTCGCTGACTTCCCCCAGAAACTTTGGGATGTTAACTCACATTCAGATGCTCCCAGAGCTGTAGTTTAGAGGGCCTGTTCATCCCAGAGTCACCGCCATAAAGTAGCAATAAACCCTGGGAATCCTTATAGATCCCCCTGTCCCACCCTCTCCACCACTCCTGAAGGAAGCCATAGTGAAAGAAATAAAAATATATTGTTACTGCTCCCTAGTCTCCATTTCTGGTGATGGCCATTTTCCAAAATGGCACCTGCCAGCCTCTTTCATGTGATGGGGCAAAGGGCTAGTGGGCACCATTTTGCAAAAAGGCAGCCACCAGGCCCAAAAGCTAGGGTGTGCTCCGGGCCCACACAAGACCATTAGAACATAATTTGGGGGTTCAGAGGGTAGGGGATTGTCGGACCTCAGAGTACCTTAATTTTTACTGAAAGGGGAGAAATAAGGGATGGAATCTCGGTTGGAACATTAACAATACTATATTTTTATTTCTTTCACTATGGCTGCCTCTAGGGGTGGGGAGAGGAAGCAGGATAAGGGCTCTATGCTGACTCCTGGAGTTGTTTGCTACTTTGGATGAGGGGGGCAGTGACTTGGAACCAAGTGATCCTTTTAAGTCATGGCAGCCCCACAGTCCTGGGGATGCCGTGTGAGTTTTTTGGACCATTTAATGCCACGGTATTTTTCCTCATGATATTTTACTGCAGGAAAAAAATATGGTGGAAGCCACAAAGGAGCAGGGCCACAGCTTTGTGACTCCCACAGTGAAAGAGCCCCTTGACCAGATAAATGCCGATATTCAATGTTATCTGGCTAAATCAGCTGGATAAGTCCAGGACACCTATTTGGCTAACTTTCTAAGACGGCTGAGTATATTCAGCAGTGCAGTTGTGCCACTGAACATCTCAGACAAGCTAGTCAAGTAAGATTATTTGGCTAACCTTGGCAGCTGGATAGCAGCTGAATACTTGCCTCTGTTCTCAGCAATATCTTCTAACCCTTTTGTTCTTAACAGGACCCATTCCATCCCCTTTTCTCATTTTTGTTGCCCTCTCTCTGACCCTTTTCTAATTCTGCTATATCTTTCTAGTGATGGGGTGACCAGAAATGCATACAATTCTGAAGGTGTGGTCAGCCCATAGCTCTATAATAGAGGTATTATGATATTCCCAGGTCTGTTTTCCATTCCTTTCTGAATTCCTAGCATTTTATTTGTTTTTATAACTATTGCCACACACTGAAATGAGGATTTTAATGTACTGTCCACAATTATTCCAAGATCATTTTTCTGGCTGGTGACTCAATACAGAACCCAGCATCATGTACTCATACGTTAGAATTATTTTTCTCTATATGCACTTTGTATTTGTCCACATTAAATTTTATCTGCCATTTAGATGCCCAGTTCTCCTATGTCAGAATACTGTCAGGGTATGACTCCAGGAGCAAGAGCGGGGCTGGAGCCAGATAAAGCAGGCTGGAGCAGAACAGGATTCAGGAAGTCTTGCTTGTACCAGCCTCCTTTCCCTCAGGTTGAGCCCTGAGGTGCTGGTGGCCTGCAGGACTAAGACAGCAATGTAGAAACAAACACGCCAGGGAACAGGAAGGCACCCACAGGAACAGGCAAGGCTGTTGCAGGAACAAGACACAAAAAAACGCCCACCAAGATAAGACAGGATTCAGGAACACAAAACAAGGCTAGGCCTAAACATGAAAAAAAGAAAGACAGACAGGACATTAGATACCAGAAACAAGGCTAAGAGAAGATACCAGAAGTAAGAAACAAGACTAAGGCAAGACAAGGACACCAGAATGTGCAGGCTCGAGAGAAGGACCAACCAAATTGGGGCCACGAGGATCAGAGTCTGGGACCACATGGATCAAGACAAGACTGACTAGGACCATGAATAGATCCAAACTCTAGCAGCAAGCATACAGCGAAGCAGAAACAGCATGGCCGCCAGAGGAAGGTATAGGCTACAGAGTGCTTCAGCAGCAGGTCATAGTACTAGGACAACTAGAAATATAGCTGACAATGCCAACTGAGGACCCTTTCTGGCAAGAGTTAAAACTACCCAATAGGTCCTCACACCCTGTGTTGCAAAGTGCTGACATCACAAAGAACATAAAAAATGCCATACCGGGTCAGACTAAAAAGTCCATTAAGTTTAGCATACCATTTGTGAGAGCAGCCAATCCAGGTCACCTGGAATTATATGGACTATCATCTCCATGTTGCTCATTATATAGACTGTGACAATCCCCAGCCTGATTAGCTAACAAGTGTTCATTGGCCTTGTCCACCATCATTTTTCTAAAGCAACAGCAAATGGATGTGCATAGAAGTGGTAGAATGGAATTCTTTCCAGAGTAAGCTAGCATAGAATCTGTTTTGCTCTACAATTTTTTCCACCAGTTATTCTATCATGTAGGTCATTGACCTTTGGTTAAAAGAGAAATATTTCAATTTCACCCACTTCAAAATCCATTGGCTGGAAATCTGATTCTAGTGCCAATAGTAAGACCAAAATTGTTTAACACACATTCATATTCCAGCTACTTTGTACAGCAAAGCCCATGACATTTTCCAAAACATTCAAGACAAATTAGCATAGAAAACCTCTAAATGTTATTTTGAATAAAGCAGAACAAGTTTAGCAGTCTGCTTTCATCTTCAATCTGTGAAATAAATATTTTCTATTATTAGGGGATATTAAGATGTTAGAGATAAGGAGATTCTTGCAGGTTTCATCTCAACTTTCAGTTTTTCTTGGCTCAAACGAAGCCTAGACCAGGTGTCTGCTATCCAGAATGCCCAGGATCGGAAGCCAAGAACTGTCAGTACCAGGCTCCAGTGTGTGTAATGCCCTGTCATCAGGAGTCTCGCTGCCCGCATCTTACTGGAGGAGACAAAATGAAATAAACACTCACCTATTATATCCATCTCTGACCTTTAAGGAAGTGCAGAAGCTGCCAGCTTAGGTCATTTTTTTTTTTTTTAAGAAGAAACAGATTAAATAAGCATAATTGTTGATTTCAACAGTTGAGTAACCTTTCAAACTGGTTCACCAATAACAGCATCTCCAGCACTGTTTCCCATTCGGGCTCTGATATACTAAGGCTTTTCCCCATTCTGTGTCAATAAAAAATAAACCACCAGACAAGGGGAGAGCAAGACACACCAACGGAGAATTCCACACTGGATGGCGTATTTGTTAAAACTATTTGCAACTGTGTTTCTTTAACCGTCAATTACGGCAACTGAAACTTTGCATCCCTGATCACATCTACGAAGATCTGTCCGTTAACCATATTGGTGAAGATCGGTTTTGATCTCCTGCTCTGTCCTTCCTGATGCAGCCAGTGCAAAACACGGTGGTGTGGGGGGACCAACAGTGTTACTAAAACTAATTGCCATATTGTATTCAAATGCAAGATACGTCTGCCTGATAATTATACTGTGTGAATAAATACCTCTTCTACTCACTACAGTCTCTGTGCCTGTAGATGATTCATCTGATTTGACATACCCCTGTTTGACTTGTATTTGTCAATAAAAAATAAAGCACAGTAAATCAGGCCCTTGGTGTTCAGAGACATGCAGACCCACACAATCCATTTTCTCTGACCTATGGGAACACTCCGATCCTCTGCTTTCCAATCTGCCACTATTCGTCTCCACCTTTAAACAGGTCGAGGACCCTGGCAGGTTACCAGCGATGGGAGCCAATTTGCTTCGCCTCCAACAGGGATCTCGGTCCCTAGGTGAATAAGCCACTGATTTTCATATCATGGCTACAGAATTAAATTGACAAGGGAGCAGGCTCAATACCATATTTTTCGAAGGATTAAATCCACAGTTCAAGGACGAACTGGCGGCGAGGGAACTTCCCACTTCCCTTGAAGATCTTATCGACCTTACGGGTAGAATCGATAGGAGACTCCAGGAATGGACCCCGGAGGACCACACCAGATGACATGGTCGTTTTTCCGACCCCCTTTTTCTACCAGGGAACTCTGCTCCTTCCGGGGATGAACCAATGCAACTGGGTCAAACCCATGTTTCGGCGGCAGTAAACGCACCTCGCCTTCAATCTGGTGGTGACAGTAACTCTAGATACCCGGTTCCTCCATTGTCAGAACAGAAGAAGAGATCATCTTGTCCAGAAACAGCGGAGGTGGCTACCCGAGATTTCACGCCAAGGTCACCCCTATTTCTTCTACCTGTTTCTCTGGAATTGTCTGCCACCAGTATTCCCACACAGGCTCTGGTGGATTCTGGCGCTGAAGCAAATTTCATCCAGCAAGACCTTGTGGATCACTGTTGACTTCCTACCTCGCCAGTGAACCCCCCATTGGTTCTCTCTTCCGTGCACTGGAACCCTCTCCCCAGGAGGGTCACACGGATTACTTAACCGTTATCATTGAGAATTGGAACAACTCACAGCAAACATCTTTCTTTTTTCATATTACTTGAGGCAATAAGTCCTATAATTTTGAGCCTGCCTTGGCTTCAGAGACATCAGCCTCAGTTTGATTGGTCTTCTCCGGAACAGATTCAATGGGGACTTCATTGTTCGGAAACTTGCTTAAAATCTTCTGGACCACCCCAAGCCATATCTGTGGCAACAGCACTGTCGGTGCAGAACTATGCTGTATTTCATAAACTGTGCAGCAACCCAATGCACTGTTTATAAAATACTAGGATAAATGCATAACCACTTACACACGCAAATGCAGTACCACAAATAAGTTTGAAAGTTATCCTCCCTGTGAATAACAAGAAGTCTTATGCGGGTACAAATGGCCGTTTACACTCATTGTATAAAGTGCCCAACTAAGTCCCTGCAAAGCTTAGTGAATCAACCCCTAAAACAGCACATAAATACATTCACAATATGGCTAAGAGGAACATACAGTGACTAAAAATATTAGGCAGCTCTCAGCTTTCCACTTTAATAAAAAAAAAAAGTTAACTACCATGAGGAAGAATTATCCTACTTTTTCGTTTTACAGTACTGGCACTAAACAGAATTAAACCATCATCTGCTTTTATTACAAATTCTCTGGAACTAATGCTGAACTTTGTAATGCTGCTTAGTTTCTAATCCTCTCTCAGAATGCAAAAAGAATGTCTCAGTACTTGCAATGTTGTCTTTGTATGTTGGTAAAGTCATCAGGCTTCCAAGTATGGGGTCACCCTGGAGACCAGTTCTCTCTGCAGTTTTCATCTGCTCTTCTGATAGCCCCTCAGTCTAGGAGGGCATGTCAGGGGTTCTCTCTAAAGGCTAAAACTCTCCAAATTAGTCAAGCAGAGGCTGAATAGGCAAGTAACACATGAGCGTCATGCTGTGCTTAGATAGCCAGAATGTGCCAGCTCTGTGATACATCTGGATCCTCCTGACCCATGGAGTAAAAATTAAAAAAAAAAAAGTCTTGCACTCTGTTAAACTTAGTTTCCTGTGCAGCAGTGCCAAGAAATGCACATTTTTTCATGTCAAAGAGCTAATAAATTAGACTAGCCTTCCTCACAGGTGTCAGGATGTGAAACCAGGTTAACTTATTCGGCAAAAATAAACCGGAAAAAAAAAGTTAAATAAAGAAGGAAACACATATAGTAAATGATCTCCAGTGTTTAGGCCTTTGCATCAACATATGGCATTAAATATCTCTGACCACAGAGGTGAAAGTGCACTCATTTGTATTTGCTGACTTGGAACATAATTTTTTTTTCTTCATCTGGTCTCTTAATTTGTATGGGGAAATTGAAGAATAAGCAAGGTTATCTGGTGGCCTCCACTCACTAGACTGGCCCGATGGACAGCTTTACTCTGAATACAGCCGTGTCAGTGGTGCAAGCTCCAGTAATGTTTTTTTCTTCCAGGAGGTAGGGGACCCTAAGAACATGCCAAACTGGGTCAGACCAAGGGTCCATCAAGCCCAGGATCCTGTTTCCAACAGTGGCCAATCCAGGCCATAGGAACCTGGCAAGTACCCAAAAACTAAGTCTATTTCATGTTACTGTTGCTAGTAATAGCAGTGGCTATTTTCTAAGTCAACTTAATTAATAGCAGATAATGGACTTCTCCTCCAAGAACTTATCCAATCCTTTTTTAAACACAGCTATACTAACTGCACTAACCACATCCTCTGGCAACAAATTCCAGAGCTTAATTGTGCGTTGAGTGAAAAAGAACTTTCTCCAATTAGTGGGGATAAGGGGAAGATAGCATTTGTCTTGGCAATGGGAATATGTGTGCTCATCTACCAAAGGTGGCAGATAACCAGATACAACCATCTCAAATACCTGGGCAGACTAGATGGGGCCAATTGTTCATCTGTGTGGAGGAGCAGTATAATAGTTAGAGCTGCCTTGAGCTACCAATGAAAAGGTGAGAGATAGATAAATAAATAAATACATCTTCCATCATTAACTACGTTACTATAACCTGGATCACCACGAGATCTGAGAGAGAAATGTTTTTGCCAGCAGTATATGCTAATTGACTATGTCGGCTACGGTAATTTCCCTGATTTGTAGGTCAGAGGATGCTACAGGAGTAATAGTGTATGATAGTCTTGAAGCCATGAAAGGAAAGGAGGACCCAAGGCAGAACATTGGTGATTGTTGTTAAGGGAGCAATGAACTTGAGTGGAGCACCTGCGACTTCCTGAGGAATACTGTCAATGACAGCCAATTAGAGAATGCTTTCAGGATACAAAGATGAAGAAAGCCAAGTTGTCATAAGAAATACAATGCTGGGTCAGACCAAGGTCCATCAAGCCCAGCATCTTGTCTCTGTCAGTAGCCAGTCCAGGTTGCAAGTTATCCAGCAGATCCCATAAGATCGATCTATTTCCTGTTACTCACTCTCAGGTATAGCAATTGCGCTCTTTAGACTATCTGGCTGATACAATTTAATGGACTTTTCCACCAGGAATCTGTCCAAACCTTTTTTTTTTTTTTAAAGCCCGCTATGTTAGCCACCTTGACCATATAGTTTTTTTTACGATTACTGAAGGCTTGAATTTATTTATTTAATTAGTTCTTAACATTTTATTAACGATTATCATGTTGTAAGTTTTGACCTTGTTGTTTTTCTAATTACATTTTAATTAATTTTAGCTTTAATCTTGTTTATTATTTTACAGTTCACTAAATTTCCTTTTTTAAATTTTTTTCTTGTTTATAAACTGTTGTTACGGCATGTTCCAAACATCGGTATATCAAAGTTTAATAAATAAATAAATATCCTCTGGTAACAAATTCCACAGCTTGATCGTACACGGAGTGAAAAAGTACATTTCTATGATTGTTTTAAATCTGCTGGTTGTTTCACTGTTATTTGAAAGGGTAAATATTCTTTATTTACCTGTCTCATCCCATGCATGATTTTATAAAACTTCTATCACGTCCCCCTTCTCAGCCATCTCTTTTCCAATCTGAAGAGCTCTAACCTGCGTAGCCTCTTATCACAGGAGTGCCATTCCTTTCATTTTATCTTTTTTTGTTAACTTCCTCTGCACCTTTTCTGGTTTTATGTCTTTTCTGAGATGGGGGTGACAAGAACTGTATACAGGACTTGAGGTGTGGTCACACCATGGATCAATAGAGACAGTATGATATGTTCCATTTTATTCTTCATTCCTTTTCAGATCATTCCTATTTGCCATTTCGATTGCCGCTGCACGCTGAGCTAAGATTTCAATGTACTGTCCACAAGGACTCCAAGATCTTTTTCCTGGCTGGTGATTCCCAATGCAGAAACCAACATCATGTACCTGTAGCTGGGATTACTTTTCTCTACGGAGGTAATTTTCAAAGGAGTTATAAGTGTAAACTTAACATACTATCGCAACAGTTTTCAAAAGCCCAATTACATGCTTAAAGTGCACTTTCATGTGTATAACCTATGGACAATTCAATGGCATATACTGTAGCAATTTTCAAAACCCCAGTTACACAGGGAAAAGTGAATGTATATGTGGAAAACTCTATTTTAAGTGTGTAATTGCTTTTTAAAATCAGACTCTTAGTGCATAACTTTGCGGGTTTTTTTCACATTAATTTTCATCATAAGAACATATGAATTGCCATACTGGGTCAGGCTGAAGGTCAATCAAGCCCAGTATCTTGTTTCCAACAGTGGCCAATCAAGGTCACAAGTACCTGGCAAGATCCCATACCGTAAACAGATCCCATGCTACTAAGACACAGTGGTAAGTAGTGGCTATTCCCCAAGTCTATTTGGTTAGTAACATTCAGACGCTCAGACTCTTAGTCTCAAGGTCCTTCTGCAGTTCCTCTCAATCCACTGCTGTTTTAACTTTGAATAACTTTGTGTAATTTGAAAATATGAACACCTCACTCATCATTCCCTTTTCCAGATCATTTATGAATATATTACAATATTGATCACTGTGGTACTCCACTAATGACCTTTCGCCACTTGGAAAGTGACTATTTAGTCCTACCTACTCTCTGTTTCCTGTCTTTTAACTAGTTACCAGTCCAGAACAGGACACTGCCTTCTATCCCATGATTTTTATATTTCCTGTAAAGTCTCTCATGGGGGACTGTCAAATGCCTTCTGAAAATCCAAACACACGATATCAACTGACTTTATAGATATGTTTATTTACACCTTAAAAAAAAAATCTAAAAGATTGGTAAGGCACGACTTCCCTTTGCTAAAACCATATTGACTCTTCCCCCATTAAGCCATGTCTTTTTATATAGCCAGTGATTTTGTTGTCAAGAATAGCTTTTACATTTTGCCACATAGGCATCAGGCTCACAAGTTTATAGTTTCCCAGATCACGCCAGAGCCCTTTTTTAAAAACTGAGGTCATTGGCCACTCTCCTGTCTTCAGGTACTGTGGCTATTTTAAATGACAGATTACAGATTACTAGCAACAGGTTTGTAATTTCATGTTTGAGCTCTTTTAAGACTCTGGGGCAGATGCCATCTGGCTCCTGGTGATTTGTTACTCTTTTGTCAAGCAGCTGAGGTCCGTCAGCAAGTGCCTGGATCATCAACAGCAAATATTGCCTCTATACTGGGTAATCTGTTGATATTTTCTACTAAAGGTGGGTAAGAGTCCCTCAAGGTGTAATTAGCAGGTTCCCTTGGTAGTAAGTTGTGTGGGGAAGCAGATAACACAGACACAGGAGATCAGTAGAAAAGTTTTCTTTATAGAACAGCAGTATAAGACAAAAGGGTTCTAGTTAAAATATAATAAGGAACAAAGGCAATATATCAGACTATAGCATATGTATATGTACACAAATAATAAAGAAAGAAAACACTTTCTAGCAACACATTTATGCAAGGCAGAGAGAGAAATCATATGAAAGGTAAATCAGAATGTATTGCTACTAACTAAATGATGCATAGACAATAAGTAAATAAAGAACTAGTATTTACAATTCAGTTCAACATCTGCACACATCCCTAAATATGCTCCCTAGGCATCCAGCAGTGGCAGTCGGGTTATTCATCTGGGAGCCTGACATCGGGATAGGATATATCTTTGAGCCTTTGCTTCCCTTTGTATCAAGGAATTTGGAAATGGGAACAGGAATTTATAGTGTGCAGAACACAGGTATGTTCAGTAAGGATGTTTTTTGTTCAAGCAATCCTGTGTGGCTCACATTTCTTTGTCCTCAGAATTCAGCTTTCCCTCCCTTCCCCCCCCCCCCAACAAAGAGATACTGTGCCTGAGTCATGTGCACATTACTGCCTCTCCAGGGAAGGCGCTTTCATATCTTTAAACTATAATGTTTTCTTCACAATCATTTAAGCGAAACAGCTACTTCTGCACAGGAAAAACAATTCTTGTACTCTACTTAAAACATCCCTCCTTTTCCACTATCACGCTATAGCATTTCTTCACAGAAACTCTCATTTAGGCTATCTTATTGCTTGTTCAGGAAAAACAATATCTTGTGCTTCTCTTGGCAGCAATGTTCCACCTAACATGGGACTGTCGCTACATGTACATCTAGATATCTTCCAATCTGCTCGCACTCAGCACAACACAGGGGAGAAATCAATATAAAAACCATTATGGGTTGCTAGAATTTGATTGCAAGATTTGTGTGTGGAGAGCCTTAAATTGTTTAAATTTTCACTTGGATAAAAAAAAAAAGATAAAAAAAAATTATGGAAGATAAGGTGTTTCCTATTGAGAAAGCTTTTTTGGGAATTCAGTCTCTTTGTGATAAGTTTTTATCTTTCAACAGTGTATCTATTTCTTCAGGTGAATATGGGAAAATCTAGAACACAGATTAAAGAATAAGTGCATGAGATTCATAAACTTTCCCACCTGTAAGGTGGCCTAAATGAGAGCCCAGAGATTGCAAGAAGCCTACAAAGATGTCACTGCCACCTCTCTCCCATTCCCCCTCCCCCTCAACCTAGAGAGTTCCAAGAGAGACAGAGAGAGAATGGGTGGAAGGAGGGATGGAGAAGAAGAGGATGTTTGAAGGAGGAAGGGGAAGAGAATGCCTGGAGGGAAGGAGGGATGTTGGAGAAGGAGGGAGGTGAAGTGGAGAAAGGGAAGAGAGAAGGAAAGGGAAAAACGTGAGGGATAATGCCTGGAGGGAAAGGGGCATCATGGACAATTTTTGCTCAGGGTGCCATATAGAGTCAGCCCTGCCGATATTCATGTAAAATTGCATACAGACAATTACACACAAGGAAGAGGCATTCCATGGAGTGGTTTCTAGGCAGTTTTGGAACTTATGCACGTACTTTTTGATTTTAAAAAGCATGCACATAAATTCTTACAAAACTAAGCATACCAAACAGGAAGTGTAATTGTGTGCATGTAGTTTTTCTGGGATAATTTTCAAAGTGGGCTTATGAGCGGAAGTCCACGTTAAAGGTTCATATAGTTTATGTGCATATTTGCTCACTGACTTAGGAATGATGCTACAAAATTACCCCCTGAAACTGTCTCCCAACCAGTGTGCCTTCAGACTTTATCAGATGTGCCAAGGAGAAGTCACCACTGCCTGATGCGCAGATCCAGACCAGTACCTGGGACTCTGCTCTCAGCAACTCACAGCAACAAAAGTTATCAATGGTGGCTCCTTTCTGAGAACATGTATAATCATGCATGTCTCTTCTTCCTACCAAAGCATGAGCCGTGGAGTGTGGAAATTAATGGACAGAATGCAGAGCATGAATAGCTGGGCTCCACTTCGTTTGGCACACAAAGTGCGCATAGTACCTCCTCATCTTCCCCTCCTGAGCTTCCGACTTAGTCCTTCCTGCATGTGTCTTATCCCCAAGCTGAGTGACTGCATATGAATCATTCTGAGGAGCCAATGCAATAAGATGCGCGTTAAAACAGGCGCTCAATACTCGTGCACAGCCACATCCCTCTGGATGCCCAATGCAGTATTAAAAGCAGACCCATACATGAAGAGAAAGCAGGGTCTGTGAGCAGATAGTGGCTCAGGCCACGCACATAAGAACTGCTACTACTGCCATCACTGGGCGTACGACTGGCCCCCCAACAGTTTCTTCAGCTTTAAGAATGACAAGTTCAGGGAGGCAGCAGCAACAAGGAGGGAAACTAAGCTGTTCAGCTAGGGGCAATGGCCCTGTTCTCCCCACCTTAGTTATGCCACTGATTTTAGCTGAAAGGTAGTGTTAGTATAGGCTAGGCATACTGTCGTTATATATTTATTTATTTCACTTAATATTCCACCTTTTTCCATAAACCTTGCGGGGTTAACAATAACATAACAAAGAAAAAAAATAGAATTCATACATATAAACTAAAACAGACCACAATACAACCATAATCCCCACAGAACAATAATCCCAAACACACAGTTAAGTAAAAAATAAAACAGATTCCAATCTTACCCTCTCTTTCCAAAACAATGCCACATTGGATGCAACATAAATAATGCTATGCGTTTCACTACATCCCTTGCTGCGTGTAAATATGGATTATTTGTAGGTTATGATACCTTCTGTGACCAACAGAAAGTGCTCAAATTTGAGACCAGAAATCCCTTTTTCTACATTTGCAGGAATATTAAGTTTCAGTTGTTACAGCTGTCTCCTAAATACAGTACATACTGTTATATATACATGTCTATATTTTTATTACTATAAAATAATTAAAAAACAAAAAACATACCCCTCTGAAATTCCAGCCTTTGGTGGAAGGAAACAAGGAAAAGGTATTCTTCTGCTGCCATTTAGACCTGGAAGATGAGAAAAGAAAATAACCTTTACTGTTTATCCAAGACACATTCCTAGATCTCAGTTCTTCATTTCAATACTGGAAACAGTCAAGCTTGAATTGGCACATACCAAAAAAAAACAACAACAACATAAAAGCCAACCTCAGATTTCCTGCTGCTTTACATTCAGAATGAATAGACTGCTTGCTGACTGCTCCTTTTCAGTTTAGTAAACACTGTTTTGATGTACAGAAACCACTAATGGAAATCCTGGGTCACTTAACACCTTTCATTGAACACCATCTATAGCTAGACTGAAAGCACAGAAAGCTTTAAGTCTGCAATAACTCAACTGACAGTTCCCCCAGAATTGTAATTTTAAAAAAGATAGGATCAGCCTCCAGAGATGCACTTCAGCAGTTTTTACATGGGGGAGGAGGCAGTAATATTGCTTATGAGTGGTTTCATTATTAATGCACCTATAGGTCAAACTCCATAAGGTGCTATAAGCCCTTTTTTACTAATTTGTTTTGCTACTGTGTTTATCCACGAATTATAGATTGTAACCAAGGCCTAGATTTAGGCATAGACAACATAGGCCACTGCTTCTGGTGCCACGTTTTAAATAGGCGCCGGAGCATGGTCTCTTTCCGCTACCTAAGCCTAAATCCAAACCTTCTGCCATTTTTTCCTCTGGCAGCACAGGATCATGTTAGTACAACAAAGCCTCAGCAGCTCTTGCACACAGACGGACCCTCCTGCATCCCAGCCCCTCGCTCCAGTTTCCCTGGCAACAGGAAGGGCAGGGTGCCATAGGGTCTGTCCGTGTGAAAGGGCTGCTGAGGCTTTGTTGTACTAACATGATCCTGTGCTACCAGAGGAAAAAAAATGGCAGGAGGTTTGGATTTAGGCTTAGGTAGCGGAGACCATGCTCCGGCGCCTATTTAAAACTTGGCACCAGAAGCAGTGGCCTATGTTGTCTATGCCTAAATCTGGTTGATTGTTCTTCTTCTGTTGCTGCTACAACCCAAACCTTAAGGTGAGAAGGGAAAAGAGGGAGGGAGAGATGCCCTAAGAGGAGGATTTGGTCAGAAGAGATCATACCCTCCACTGCCCCCATCTCCCATAGGGAGCGGGGAGGATAATTCTCTCTCTGTTGCCCATGTGAGCATGCCCCCTTAACCCAGCCCTAACCAGGACTCTGTTTAGCATGACGCCACCCAAATAGGGCCATGAGCGTCAATTGTCAAAGACTCACTGAGCACACAGGCAAATTTTCAGCTGGCACACTGACTAGGTTTTTGGCTGAAAATCTAGATGGGCAAAAATATGCCCTGCTAGATTCAGACAGCTGTTTGTACAGCTAGGTTTGCCCAGCTATAATTGGTCTGTTTGTGCTGAAAAGCAGTTCGTGCGAACCAGCTAAGTCTGGAATGCCCCTTTTTTTTACCTAGCCTAATCTGCCCACCTTGTGAATTTAGTTGAATTTATTTTATTTAAAATATTTATATTCCACCTATAACAACTAGGTCATGTTAAACAAATTACAATCTTAACATAAAACAATATTAAAAAGCATAAAATAACAAGCATCATAAGCAAACATATTACAATATAAATTTAGGTAGTCAGTGGGGCAGGGACAGGGAGCCTTCCTGGCTTTTAGTTCAACCTTGTCAAACTTGACCCTATACAGTATCCAGTACCATCTCCTGGTTTTATGCAGGTACATTAGTCCCATAAGGTCTGTCCAGTTTCATGCCTGGTACAGTGCCATAGACCCCAGCTGATCTCTGGGGTCTATGGCACTGTACCACAACTAGGGATCCTCAAAGCTTTCGCCATGCTTTTTTGAATTTGGCTACTGTTTGTCTCCACCACTTCCACTGGGAGGCTATTCCATGCATTCACCACCCTTTCTGTGAAAAAATATTTTTTTGGCGTTGTTTCCCAAGTCTACCCCCTAGAAGCCTCAAACCGACCAATTCTTCTAGAACATTTTAGCAATTTTCCTCTGAAAAGAAGTTTGATTCTTATGCAATATTTATGTTTGAAGTATTTAAATTTCTAATCATACTCACAACCTCAACCCCTCCATTTCTCCTCTCCTTTATGGTATACATATTTAGGTCAAGTCCATATTATATGTATTTTGGTGTTGACCAAGAACTGTTTTGGCAGTTATGCTCCAAGGCATTGCTAGGTACCTAAAAGATCCGGGACATGGGACCATAAACCCTCTTGTTCCTTGCGCCCCTGAGATAATGATAATTAACTCAATCACAATTGGCAGCTTCCCCCTCCCACTCCCAAAGAATGATCCTATACACACACATAATTGGACATGGATTTATAACATGTGACAGGGAAATCATTCTGGCTCTCTTCATACCTACCTCTTACCAAAATCTATCCAAGCAGATAAAGCATGAAGAACCATTACAAATATTTTGCACCTCTGTCTCAAATGTCAGTGGAGTTACTAGACAGAACTTAAGAACATAAGATATGCCATACTGGGTCAGACCAAAGGTCCATCAGGCCCAGTACCATGTTTCCAACCATTCCAATCCAAGTCACAAGTACCTGGAAAGTATCCAAACATTAAATAAATCCCATGCTACTAAAGCCGACAATAAGCAGTGGCTTTCCTATTGATTAATAGCAGTTTATGGACTTCTCCTCCAGGAACTTATCCAAAGCTTTTTTAAACCCAGCTATACTAACTGCTTTAACCACATTCTCTGGCAATGAATTCCAGAGCTTAATTGTGCGCTGAGTGAAATAATTTTCTACGATAGTTTTAAATGTGCTACTTGCTAACTTCATGGAGTGCCCCCTAGTCCTTGAATTATCCGAAAGAGTAAATAACTGTTTCACATTTACCCATTCAATTCCTTTTATGATTTTGTACATCTCTATCATATCCTCTCTCAGCTGTCTCTTCTCCAAGCTGAACAGCCCTAACCTCTTTAGCCTTTCCTCACAGGAGAGCAGTTCCATCTCCTTTATCATTTTGGTTGCCCTTCTCTGTACTTTCTTCAGTGCAGCTATATCTTTTTTGAGATTAGGTGACCGGAATTGCACACAGTATTCAAGGTACAGTCTAACCAGAAGGACCTTCTAAACAAAGAAACCCTTGGCTAGTTTCAACTATCTAGTAAAACTACCACTAAAATTATTTGGAAGCAATCAAAAATTCTATATGGAGGTGAAGTCTGTGGTCTATACAAGACAGGACAAAATCCCAATTTAAAACCTGCACCTCAAGTTCTACAGTACCCAGCATTCACAGAAACTCCCCCAACAAAGGGTGCGGAGCAGAACAAGGTCATTTCAATTCCCTTACCAAATGCAGGTAAGCAATTCCACTTTCTATTGTAACAGATGTTCTCCGAGGACAACAGGATGTTAGTCCTCACACATGGGTGACATCAGATAGAGCCCTGACGCAGAAGACATGTCAAAGTTTCTAGAACTTTGACTAGGCACACTGAGCATGCGCCCAGCACGCCCTATACCACACATCCATGCAGGTCCCTCTTCAGTCTCGTAACATAGAATTAAAACTCCACAAGGTGGCAGGCAGGTTTCGTGAGGACTAACATCCTGATGTCCTCTGAGAACACCTGTTACAGGTAAGCAATTCTGATTTCTCCAAGGACAACCAGGATGATAATCCTTACACATGGGTGAATACCTAGCTACAGGCTGTTCCCCAACACAAAAGGTTACAAGAGACACCTAACCAGGGGCTAATGGGCACAACACCACCGGCACTACTAGTAACAGAAGGGAGACAGCCTGAATCCAAACAGGCCATAGGTTGGGAGAGTTGGGTTCTACACCTCAAACAAGTTCCAAAGGACAGATTGGCCAAACCTACTGTCACATCAGCCATTCCTATCCAGGCAGTAATGTGATGTGAATGTGTGGAGAGAACCCCATGTTGCAGCCTTGCAGATCTCCTTCTTGCAAGTGGGCAACCAACTTGCAAGTGGACAACCAACCCTGCAATGGCTTTGAGAGAATGAACCTTGACATGACCCCCCTGATGCAGTCCTACCTGGGCATAACAGAAGGAGATGGAATCTACTAGTCAATTGGCAATGTCAACGCCCAACCTATTCTTATCAAAGGAAACAAAGAGTTAGGTGGACTGTCTATGGGCTTCTGTCCGCTCCAGACAGAAGGCTAAGGCTTGCTTGCAGTCCAAACTCTGCAGTGCTCATTCACCTTGGTGCAAATGGGGCCTGGGGAAGAATACTGGCAGGACAATTGACTGGTTAAGATGGAAATCCATCACTATCTTAGGGAGGAACTTAGGGCGCATACACAAGACCACTCTGTTGTGGTAAAATTTAGTATAAAGGTACTTAGGTCACTAAGTCCTGGAGCTCGCTGACCTGTGTGCTGAGTTGACCACCACTAAAGATATGGCCTTCCAGATCAGGTACTTCAGGTCACAGGTGCGCAGCGGCTCAAAAGCAGCTTTCATCAGCTGAGCTAATACCACGTTGAGGTCCCAAGACACGGTGGGATGCCTTAGGGGAGGTTTCAACTGAAGCAGGCTCCGCATGAAACGTACAACTATAGGGTGTACCAAGGGTCGGATTTCACATAAGGCCAACCTAGGCCATGGCCTAGGGCGCAGCAGTCAGGGGGGCGTATATACAGCAGAAATAGCAATCAAACATTTACAAATTTTTCAGTATTATTTTGAAAAGGCCATATAAAATACTGTTTTTTAAATTTACATCCATATACTTTAAATAAACTGAGTGGTGCATTTACGTTGCCCATCTCTACAGTTTGCACTGTCTTGCTCAGTCACAGGCAAAAAGCATTTGCTATTTCTCTTTCACACACTCAGCATAAACCACGTGTTAAAGGAAAATTCCATATTTAGCGTTACAATAGTGATTCATTACGCTCATATCGCTTGTCTTCTACATATCTACTGATAATAGGTACGTAAAATATCGTTACTACTTTTATATACTGTTTTGTTAACTCAGGGCTGAAAGCCGTAAGCAGAAAAAGTTGACAGGGGTGTTCGCCAAATTATAAGGGGGCTGCGATTTTTATTACAAAACATGAAACATATACAACTTATGGCTTGTTTATGCAGCATCATTTTATGTGATGTAATGTAAGTTTGACACAAAATGCAAAATATTTCAATAAAATTCTATAATGTCAAATGAGAATCGATGTAAATCTTCTGCATTTTATGTCAATTTTATTCGCTGTTTTTTGTATCGAATATGCCATCTGGGTGAATAATTTGAACTAACCAAAGAAGTAATTGTCGTACCTCGTATGGGTTATATAGGCAGACATCTACATTTTGCAGGCTGGCCCGACCCGAACCCGCAGGCCAGGTCGGGGCCAAAATATTACAGCGTGGGTCGGGTCGGACAGAAGAACTTCCGCAGGGCGATGCGTGTTCCGTGGGCTGAAAATTTTTTTTACTGGTTTTGGTCTGTTTTATTTTGTCCTGTTCACTCGTCGCAAGTTTAAATACGTTTTGAAATACTGGCAGGGATTACATATTAAATTGAAAATTATAAATCAACTTTTGAGGGGGAGGGGGCGCAGAATTGTGCTTTGGCCTAGGGCGTAGAAATGTGTAAATCCGACCCTGGGTGTCCCTTCTACACCATAGTGGTAAGTGCTAATTGCATTCAGATGAATTCTAACAGCATTGGTTTTCAAACCAGTCTCCGATAGTATTAGAAGGTAATCAAGCAGTTTTTGTGTGGGGTATGAGAACAGATCTAGGACCTTCTGCTCACACCACATGGAAAACCTCCTCCACTTCAGTCCATAGGACTTTCTAGTGAAAGGCTTTCTAGAAGTCACCAGGACCAGAGAGACAACTTCTGAGATCAAGCAGCTGCAGAACCAACCTCTCAACATCAGGCTGTGAGCGACAGGCCTGGAGATTAGGATGCCGCAGCCTGCCCTGATCTTGCGTGATGAGATCTGGAGAAGTCCCTAGACTAATTGATTTCCAGATGGACAACTCCTGCAGGAGTGAAAACCAGACTTGTCTCAGCTAATGAGGCACTATGAGGATCATAGTTTCTCTGTCCTCGCAAAATTTCAGAGTCTTCATCACTAAGGGAATTGGAGGATACGCATACAGAAGACCCTTGCCCCATTGATGGACAAGGACATCCAAGGCTGGTTTGCCATCTGGCCTGTACAGTAAGCAGAACTGAGGCAACTTCCTGTTGCAGTGGGACACAAAAAGATCTACGTCTAGGCTCCCCCAGAGGCAGAATACCCGATTCTCTATCCCCTGGACAAGAGACCACTCGTAGGATCTGAAGGCTTGACTCAACCTGTCTTCTACCACATTCTCCTTCCCAGCCAAGTACATGGCCCTGAGCACCATCCCATGGGACAGGGCCCATGACCAGATCTGGACCACTTCCTGACACAGGAGATACGATCCTGTGCCACCCTGCTTGCTGACATACCACATGGTTACCCAGTTATCAGTCTGGATCAGGACAATTTTGTTGGACAGACGATCTCTGAAAGACCATACTACATACATGATCGCCCGAAGTTCCAGGAAGTTGATTTGAGAAGAATGTTCCTGAGCGAACCAAAGATCCTAGGTACCAAGCCCATCTATATGAGCTCCCTTGCTCAGGGTAGATGCATCCGTGGTTAGGGCAATTTGAGTGGAGAAACGAGATCCCCTGTTCCAGATTGTAAAGTATCCACCAGAACAATGAGTTCCGGAGGGAAGGGGTGACTTGGATGCAATCCTGGAGGCTTTGAGTGGATTGGCGCCACTGTGACCTCAGGGTCCATTGGGCTCTGTGCATGTGTAAGACGTCCAAGGAAGTAATATGGATGGTTGTGACCATATGGCCCAACAGCCTCAACATGTGCCAGACTGACACCTGCTGGCTCTGTTGAATATCTGCCACAGTAGTCATCACAATGATGGCCCTTTGGTGGGTCAGAAAGGTCTTAGCCTGAACCATATCTAGTAGGGCTCCTATGAAGTCCAATTGAGGTGATGGGCTGAGATGGGACTTTGGGTAGTTGAGAATGAACCCTAGTGACTCCAATGCCCGAATGGTCAACTGAGTGGACTTAATGGCCCCTGCCTGAGACGTGCTCTTGACCAGCCAATCGACCAGATACGATAAGCCATGCACTCCCATCTGCAGAAGTGCACCGCCACCATAGCTAGGCATTTTGTGAACACCCATGTGGCGGACGCAAACCCAAACAGCAACACTCTGTACTAGAAGTTCTGTGTTCCCAGCACAAATCTGAGATACTTCCTGTGATCATCTCGATATGAATGTATGTATCCTTTAGGTCAAGGGAGCATAGCCAGTCCCCTTTTTGCAAAAGGGGGATCGAGTTGCCCAGGGAAACCATCTTGAACTTTTCTAGTTTTAGAAACTTGTTCAAGGCCCTTAGGTCTAGGATGGGACAGAGTCCTCCTGTTCTCTGGAATCAGGAAGTACCTGGAGTAGAATCCCTGCCCTTTTTCCTGGTGGTCTGGGCTCAACCACTCTGGCCGTTAAGAGGGAGGAAAGCTCCGCTTGTAGTACCTCCTGATGTGCTAATGGCCCCCAATGTGGGCATGGAGGGCAATTTGGCAGGGCACCCAATAGACTTAATTGGTACCCTTGGTGGACGAGGGACAAAACCCACTGGTCTGAGGTTACACTAGCCCACTGGTTCACAAAGAACCGCAGCCTGCCTCTGACCAGAGGGTTCATCGTCTTGTGTACAGAAAACTGGTTTATGCTTCCTACAGCCCAGTCAAAACCCCGTCCCTGGAGTTGACTGGGGAGCTGGATGAGGTTTGGGGACTCTCTGCTGCCTGGCATGTCATGGAAGCCCTGATGATGTTGACGGGAGTGAGAAGGCAGATGATAGTACTTCCACTGGAGAAAGAAAGACTTCCTTGGCCCCAGTCTTGCCCAGTCTTGACAGCCTCCTGGTTGAGCATGACAGGTCAGAGTACTGGCGGAGAATTGTTGGAGAGTCTTGTGGTGGTCCAGATGTTGGGCCGTAGCATCCCTCAACCTATCTCCAAAGGGATTCTCTCCAGTAAACGGCATGTCAGTGAGTCGTTCCTGTACCCCCAGTTGGAGATTCGAGGCCCATAGCCATGCCACTCTGTGGGCTCCAATTCCCACTGCAGACTCTTGATGCTGTTTCGAAAAACATTGTAGGTTGCACAGACCCTGTGTTTCCTGCCCCCAGACCCTTGTGCACTGAAGAATATGATTGATCAGATACACAATATTGGGAAGGAAAAATACCCAGACGCTTCTGCTGTACTGTGGCCTGTCAGAGGTGAATGAACTCTGAGTGCCTTTCTGAGCATGACTTGCAGAATGTCCCTGAGGTAGACCTACTGGCACCAACATATTCAATGGCAACATTTACTTCATAATACAATGAAGCTGGGTTCGCATGAAACCAGGATGTAAGCTTTTGTCTTACAAATGTATATCTCAACGGACAGAAACCAGGTGAAAAGAAGATCCTTTGAGGTTACAGTTTTAATTAAATCCTGGTGCCAACAAACGGAATTCAGGCCATCTCCTATTCAAGCCACAGACTTGCTATCTGTTTACACAACAAAGAAGAACAACAGGATATCAGGAGGAACAAAGTGCATCAAAGCCAGATTGATAAAGGAACTTTTTATGGTGGGAGGGTGTGTCAGGGAAGACAGGTGGAGAGTATGATTTTTACAAATGAATGGAGGATGTCCTCACAAGCATTTTCTATACATGATAGATTGTCATGACAACAGCATCATGTGTTTTTTTAAATGAGGTTGTGGGCAGTTACATGATTCTGGAAACCGGTAGTGCTGTATTTTGATTATATAAAAGTCAGGGCATGTCATATATTCATTGAGATGCTGGTAATATTGAAAGATAGAGGGCATTTATCATAGCGCATCTCCCAGGAACACTCGGTAAAGCCAAATAAATTTTACTTTGTACCATTGTACTGAGTCTGAGTGTTCTTGTTGCCCTAGCCATAAGTACAGAAATTATAAACAGCACCAGCAACATTAGGGTGTCTTGCTGCTGTTGAGGCAGCTGCTCAGCCACCTCTTGCATCTGCTTCCAGCTCATGTAGAGCTGGTAGGCAGCAATGTGGGCAATAATCATGGTGCCTTGGAACATCTTCCTCCCAAGAGCATCCACTCTGTGGTCTTTCCCTGGAGGCATCGAGGACTGGGTCCAAGAGCGCTTTGCCCTCATGAAAGCAGATTTGACCACAACAGACTGGTGAGGCAGCTGATGCTTATCAAATCTGGCAGCCTTCTGGACGAGGTAGACCCAGTTCACCTTCTTGTTAATGGGAGGCACTGTGAGGGAGTGTTCCCATATCCTCAGCAGTAACTCCTTAAGGATCTTGTGTACCAGGACCACCACAATCTCAAGCATTTTGTGCCTGGCATCCTCCTCTGTCAAAAGTTGAAATGGTATGGACTCTGAAGGTTAAGTCCTCAGGCAGGGACTTCCTCATTTCATCTGCGGGAAAAGGGTCTGACAGGACACCATCAGAGTCCTTGGAGGACTCTGTCGGATCATCACCTCAGGGGTCATAGGGACCTTCATCCTCATTGTATACTACAGGGGATGGGGCCCTGGGTACTCAGCCTTCATCCAGAGGTGCAGGCACCGGTAGAACTGGATGGGGGACTACAGGCCTCAGCGTCTCTGCTGGCCTCTGTGGAGCTTTCTCCTCTGAGGAACCAGCAACGATCACAGTATTGGTAGGGGGAGACCTCGGTGTCCCGCTGGGCACCAATGCTGTACCTGAAACCAGTGCCAGCTGGATTGGTAATGCACCCATGAGTATGTTGACCTTCTCCAGAAGCGGTATGAGAAGGGGTGGCACTGGGATGATGCTGTCGGTGCTAATGGATCAAAGCCCTGCAGTGCCCACTCCACTGCCAGCTGGACTTGGCATTCTAGCTCCTCCTCAAATATAGCCGATGCCAACACCAACTGGGAGGAAGGAGGGGTGGGCAGATCTTCTTTGAACCTGTGGGTAGGAATGATGACTGGCACCAGGAACAGAGTAGGCTGTCATGGACCCCCAGAACCAATAGATGATAGGCTCTCCTCACCACTGGGTTGCTTTGAAAGCATCACAGCAAAAGCTGGTGCATTCCTGCACCCCATCACTATACATCGATGGGGACTAGTGCGGATGTTTCTTAGGCTTCCCTCGATGCTCTGCCTGGTCTTTCCCTAGTGCCCAGGTCAAAGACGAGGAACCTCGTCCTCAGCCTGGAAAAGATCGATAATGGCCCATCTCCGGTGCCCCTATCTGCCGGCGGCATCAACAGAACCAATGGTCCCACCGATGTCAATGGCATGGTGTCCATCAGTGCGGCTCTAAGGTCCCTCGATGCAGATTCCACTGATAGATCAGACTTACTCCAATCAAAGAGCTGATCCATCTTGTTGAGATGGACGCTGAAGCCCCTTCGGGGGCATCTGGGTGCATAAGCGGCAACCCTGGATGTCATGTGATGCCCCCAGGCAGGGTATACATACCTCATGAGGATCAGTGATAGACCTGGTCATCGAACACCTGGGAGCATCAACGAAAACCGGACATGGCCCTAATGGGACGGAACAAAAGGGACGCAAAATCGAAAGCGATGGAGGCAGGTGTCGATTGTCAGCGGGCACTGAGGCACCGCCACCAAGGGAGAGAATTGACTGCCAAAGGAAACTTGCCCCAAACCCCGAAAACCCTTACTCAAGACACTAAGGGAAGGCACAGAGAGGGACCCAATGACAGAATCAAAGGAAAAAGCATGAAAACGCTAAGAGCAAAAAGCATATTGAAAGTAGAGAACCTCTATATATACTACATTGGCAGTATATTAGACACCTCTCATTGTCCAACTCTAGAGAGCACTAAATAGCGATTGTTATAGAAGATTAAAAAGCACTGGGCATTGTACTATTTACCATCCTCCATTGAGAGACCTAACCAATTAGGCTTACTTTCCATTTCCGTTCTTTTAACTAGTTCACAATCCACAATATTGGCCACCCACTTAGGGCTCAGGCTCACAGATACCAGAAGAACAGGCCTGCAGGATGGCAACTGTGGCTCCTCATCAAGAGGCAGCCAAAGGAGAAGAGGGCCGCTACAGGAACCCATCCCACGGTGGCTGAAAAAAGGATCTGGCAGTGCCTGAACGAGAGAGAGAGAGTATGAGTGAGTGAGTGTGTGAGTGTGAGTGAGAGTCAGTGTGCACCTGCTTGTGCCTGTGCCTAAGTATGGTAGCCTGAGAGAGACAGGGCTTTGCAGACAGAGCATATTGTTTTTACACAGTGAACCTTCCACTGTTCAGGTGCCACCTGGTGGCCACAGAGGCACAAGGGAGTGACTGACAACTTTTATAGAGATATACAGATATATAGATAGATAATGATAATCTTAACTACATAGAGCTGTTGATGTACACAATGCTTGATAAGATATAGTTAATTGCATGCTACTAATATTCCCTAAGCTTGGGCATAA
The DNA here is from genome assembly GCF_901001135.1 of Rhinatrema bivittatum. NCBI lineage: Eukaryota > Metazoa > Chordata > Amphibia > Gymnophiona > Rhinatrematidae > Rhinatrema > Rhinatrema bivittatum. Next base: position 380,856,520 of record NC_042618.1, read on the forward strand.
GAAGACTACACAACTTGCTTAAGATAATACAGTAAGTGCGAGATATGAAGAATACAGGAAACAAAAAACCTTAACATTAATATTCTCTGTTGCAACTTTTATTTAAATGACAGAGACGTTTCCTCTAAATATTACTATTGTTTACTACTATAGAGAACGCGGATCAGGTCTTTTAAAAAATTTTTTTTTTAAAGCCCACTTTAATGACTACAGAGCACAAAATATTTACATGGCAACAGCTTGTAAGCCTCTGAATAGCTCCATTTATCTATATGAAGCAATTCTCCTATCATTTGTCATAGAGGAGATGTGAAGAGTTCACTGATTCTCCACTAGATAAGCACTCAGGTGAGGGAGTTTCTGAATGCCAGTATTTGAGATTAGTCATTTTAAAGCCTTGAGTTTGTGAATATTTTAACAAACTACTAAGTCTCGTCCCCTATTTTACCCTTTTTAGAATCAAATCCTGCTCCCTGTTCCAGGTAATTGTTGGATCACATACTTGAAACTAATGTTATCACTGATGACTGTGGAAGCCCAAGATCAATTGTGTCTTGAATGTAAGTTTAAACATTATAAATAAAGATTAAAAAAAACCAAAAACAAAACTATCTAAAACCATTTGAAATGAGAGACAGGAGAAAACACAAAATGGAAAATCACCATACCCAATAAAATACATTTGTCCCTCTAATATAACCCCCAAAATATCTGTCATTATTTTAAATTGATCTGCAATAGATATTTAGGATATATTCTTTTTGTAGATTGTTTACTTTGCATGTGCTTGCATTTCTCTTATTTGTAATCAGAAAATGAAGCCTTTAGATTGGAATGGTTTAACTTTATATAAAAAAAAAAGGAGGAAAGTTTAGAACAAGCCATGGAACAATGTAATAAATCTGCCAACATTTTTCCATATTGGCATAAGTTATTTTTTTTTAGATATATCTAAATAGATTGGCCAAGTCTGTTGCTTTTCTATTGCTCTGAACATTTCTGTAACTACTGAGATCTTATCTTACTGAATTTTGAATTCAGCTATATTGATGTGAAGATTGTACAGCATATTATCCTACTTTATTTTTAAACTCTTCCAAATCATTACAAAGCAAATTGGGCCACTAATATTTATTACAATCTCCCGGGCATTAAGTGCAGTGCAGAAGATTGGGGTTTGAGCTTTGCCGTGCAATGTGATTGGCGAGTTTCAGGCATCTCACAGAGGTGACATATTCAAGCTCTGGAGAGTGAAGGATGAAGAATGTCTGTAGAATGGAGATCCCTGTAGTAAAAAAAAACAAAAACCAAAAAAACAAAGAAAGAAAGAAAGTGGAACTGAAGAGCTCCATTTTGGAAGAGGATTTGCCTCTAACCCTCAGCCAGGGCAGACCACCAGAAGACAGGAAGAGAGAGCGAGCAAAATATGTGGAGAAAACTGGGTGGGGTATAAAAAAAATGTCCAAATACTAGAGGCTTAGTTTCCTTTGGTGGCTACAGGGTAAATTCTGCAAAAAGAATTATTAAATTATGCAGCAAAGATTCTGGACTTCTGTAGTGCATTTACAGAAATTTGCTTAAAATTAACATTTAAAACATGTTTAATACTTTTGCATTAAGGACATAGTTTTCTGAATTTTCTTGTACATCCGGGTATTTGATTTTTTTTTTGCCAGCATTTCAGTTTTACTCTTAACTTTTCACATCTTTCATTCTCCCCATCTTTTTCTCTCCTTTCACATTACAGCCTATTTTTCCCCTCCTAAAGCTGCCTTTTCTTTTGCCTGCTTCCACCCCTCTACTATTCTTTTTCTCCTTCCCCCAGACTCTTTCCCCGCTGTCCTGCAGTTTTTCCTCCCTCCTGTCTCATCCCTCTATCTCCCATTTTCACCCCTGCCTTTCCTCTTAGCTGAAAGAAATATCTCCCCATGCAGCCCTTTCCCACCCCTAATCCTCTCTCTCTCCATCCTCTTTTGTTTCCCCACTCCTCATCCTGTTCCCCTGCAGTTCTTTCTCTCTCTCTCTCAATCATAACGTTCCTCACTCTCACTGGCAAGAGGACAGTGTTGCTCTAATTCACCCCTGCCTCTTCTTGCCAAGTGCTAACAGGACCAGCCTTGTAGTTTGAAGCACATGGTGCCCTGTACAGTCACGCTCCTCCTCCTCCTCCCGGTGAAATGAAGGCCAGAAGGGTAGGATCAACTGGGGTCTAATTTGTAGACAAAAAGAAGTGGAACTGTGGAAGGAGCAGAGCAGGGGTAGGCAGAGAAGAGCAAGACCATGTGTGCCTGTTCAAAAGGGTGCGGTCAGGGCTGGGTGTGAACGCCCCCTTTCTCTCAAACATACACTTTCTCTCACATACACGCAAACAAGCTCTCTCCCTTCTTATCCCAGTGACCCTCCATCGCCAGCCCTCACTGGTGCTCAGCCCGCAACCATTCTTCTCTTGATGGAGCACGGTGGGTAAAGGACGACTGGTGGTTGAGCACTGTGGGGGCTAGGGATGGAAGATCACTGGAGGAAAGAGGAGGAGGGTAGATAGAATGGAGCCCACCCTTTCTACCCTTCTCTTCCTCTCTGCCCTGGGGACCTTGGCCTTCCATTCCCAGTCCCTTCCTCCCCATGAATCCCCCAGTGGTTCTAAAGCCCCAAACTCTCAACCCTAATCCATGGTAATCTGAGGCCCCACTACCCTTGGAAAATTACCCTCTCCAGCAGCTCTTCTCCTTTCTCGGGCAGTAAGTCATAGGTCTCCTCTTCAAGTCAGAATCAGCTGGCTCTCCTCGGTCTTGGGGGTGAGGGCAGACTAGTGGGTGCCACTTGCTCTCCTCAGCCTGGGGATGGGGAGGGCTAGAATTCAAAAGCACAGCCTGCTCTTTGCACCCTCGCAGAGAAATGAGGGGAACAGCACTGCATGCTTTCCTTTCTCACCCTCCTTCTGTCCTCTCCCCTAATTCACCCTTTCCCAACCCCTCTGATCACATCGCTCACAGACTGCACATCTCAAACTGATCAATCCCACCCTGCAGCACCTCTAATCCCCTCACTCTCTCCTCCTCCACACAACCCCTCCATTCAGTTGCCCTCCCACATCCCTCCCTCACTTGCCTCTCCTCTCTCTCTGATACCCCCTCATTCACTCTTTCCTCTTATATCCTCTCACTCACTATTGCCCCTCCCCCACTCACATTCTTTGCCCTCCCTTTGATCACTTCTGCCCGCCCCCCGCATATCCCTTCCCCCTCTCCAGTGTAGTTGCTAGAGGCACAGATGATGGGCCTAAAGGTCAGAATAAAAAGCAGCAGTGTGGCCAGTAAACCAACATACCAATAGCAGCAAAGGTAGTGGGGCTGACAGGCATTCACCCCATGTGTCTTTGACCTTGGCCCTTCTCCCTCACAGCTTCAATTGTACCGGGAAGATGCACAAACACCAAGGCCACGAGGCTGCCTTTGTTTTAGGGTAAGCAGCTCCAACACGCTCTGATCTACTCTACTTGGGGGCCCCAGAAATGATCTGCGCCGCCACTGTCCAAGGGGGAAGTCATAACAGATTTACACTGCCAGCTCTGTTCTGCTTCCTTGGGTCCCAGAAAAAAAAAGTGGCAGAACGCACAAAGTAAGAGACACACAAAGGGGTTGAATTAAGGTAGCACAAACGTGAAACATGAGCAGAAGTGCCTGGGCCTGGCTTTGGGTCTGTACAACCTGTGTGACCACACAAGGCGCCGTGCTCAAAGGGACCCCGCTGCCATCTTTCTTCTGCAACTTTTCATTTGATGTCTACAAGCAAGAAACCCAGGAATATTGTGCAGGAGGAAGGAGGCGTCTCTCTGCCGTGGTAGATGAATTATCAGCCTGTAGAGAAAAGGAGGGGAGGGGAGGGGAGAAAGAGGGAGGGGGGGGGGATGCTGGACACCATTAACAGGGGGGAAAACAGCAGGGCGGAGGGGATACTGGTGCTGAGCAGAGGGCGAGTGAAGTGTGTGTGGGGGGGGGGGGGGGGGAGGGAGGAGAGATGGGTAATATTGTGCCAGAGTTACTGCTAAAGTTCGGAGTGCTGTGCCAGAGTTGCCACCAATTTCAGCATCACACAGGGCACCAGATAGCCAAGAACCAGTCCTGGTAGTGGAGTTCATCAAGGCTAGAGTTGAAGCCTTGATAACTGGCACTACTTCTCAAGTTTTAAACTTTTTTCCTAATTTAACCTCTTTTTGGTGTCTGATCTTTGCTCTGCAGTGCACTTCAGGATCACCCCATCCACTCCTACAGAATAGGAAAGAAGGGGGATCTGGATTAGGGAGCGGAGTGGCTGTTCTCTCCTCTGCCTGCTCCAGGTTCACCCCTTCCCTCTTCTCTGCCGTCTGCCTGGATGGAAGAGGCTGAAGCAGAACACTGCTGCTGCTCTGCCAAGTCTGAAAAGATGGAGTGCAACTCAGTTCCCAGGCCATTTTCCCACAAATTAAACCCTATAACAGACTGGTGGTGGGGAGGGAGCAAGGATCAGCAGGGGGAAGAGGGACAGCCAGAGTCTCTTCATGCAAGGAAGGGACGAGAAGCCTCCAGTGGACATTTAGGTTCCAATCCCTGCTCCCTCCTCCTGTGCCGGATCTGAAGTAGCTGTGGTGAGAGTTTGTAACGTTGTGCATTGGTCTATTATATTAGCAGTTTCCTCAAACGTGTCACTAAACAGCTTGCCCCCTGTGCAAAGGGCATCTGCAACAAGCTTTTAGTACACTTCCTCTCTTTGCCCAGAGGCTTTAAACCATGCTAATCTTCTGGTCACTAGGGCAATTTTGGAAGCCCTGGAAGATGCATCAAAGTTGTTATAAATCAATTTGGAGAGAGGTTCAGAGCATTCATCTGCCTCTTAAAAGTGAGTTTGGAACTTTCCTTGAAGGTCAGGAGGAAGTGAAATGGAATCTTATTGTCTGTAAAATGTTATAGAGGTAGTGAGTCATCTGAAATTGATAAGCAGATTAGCCCATATTATCCATGATTTCTGTAGTCGTTGCCAATATGACTGTAAAAATGTATTTTACATTTCTTTGCTTTGTGAAGACAGATTCAGGCACCACCAAGTCATGGGAAAGTTGTATCTTCTCATGACCCACACAATCTTTAAGTCTATATTTGAGATTCACCCTTCTAGCCATGGGTGGCATAGACAGAGACGCATCCCAAAACTTCGGCTGAAGATCTTTCATTGCTCTATCTACTGGAAAAGCTGAGAGCTGTTTTGGGGCCTTGATGTACTTCGGGACCCCTGAGAAATCTTTGGATGTATCTTCATCTTCCTGGTTAGAGAAAAGTATTAATTCAGCCATCTTTTGTAGAAAAGCTGGATAGGAAAGATCTCCTGGTGGAATACTACTTCTTTCTGTCTCTGGGTGAGGCTCAGGTGGCAGTCCTGGTGATTCTTGGATGGAATGCTCAACAAAGACTGAAATAACTCCTCATCTAGAGTCCTGTATGGAAATTGGAAAGCTGGGTTTCTGTCATGAGGAAAAAGGCCTATCAATATCCTCTATGAGCCTTTGGAAGGGTCATATCGGAGACTATTACTCTAATCTTTTTGATAATGTTTGTAGAATTAGTGAAGGCCGGTTGTGTGGTGATTGCTAAACATTAGATGAGGGAAATGCTAAACAAAGTCATGCCACATTTTTTTGTATAAATGCCTGATTATTTAAGTGGTGGAAAAGGATAGGAAGAAGCATCAGACTCTGGTACCAAAATGGATGAAGAATGTTTTGTTTCAGAATGTCACAGACAGAAAACACAAAAGGTATCGCCACGAGTATTCACTAATCACACTGTCTATGTCAGGATTAAATCAGAACAATCATTTAAAGTGATAATTTGATAGAAACAGAACTGCATCAGCAAGCCTTTGTCAACGTGCACAATATACTTATTGAGCCGTCCGGTCTTCTCGATCATTTGCAGCCTGTTTTTTCAGAATGTTTTAAAGCCCACAGTGATTTCTTCTCATCGGGGCAGTGCGGGATTCAGAGCCAAAATATTCAGAAGCCCACGGTGAATATCTCTCATTGGGGCAATGCCGAATTCAAAAACAATGTCTCTAGCAACACATTTTCAATGCGCTGAGGTTGAGGTATTTTTGTAGGATGACATAACACATTCAAATCTCAGACACTCGATTGAATCCCATTCATTCACAAAACATCATACCGATGCATTCTTATAGAAAGGTGTCTGGGATGCCGACTCAACAGCGGCCGTGTTTCGCAGCCTGCCGGCTGCTTCTTCAGGAGTCTGATTTCTAAACAAACAATAGATACCGTAACAAAAAATCAGCATATGTCACTTCGTGAAAGCTAGTACTTAACTGACAACGGTGCGGTCACCTCTTAGAAGCAGGACCGAAGTCTCAAGTCATCCTCTCCAACAAACGCCGAGCTAGAGACCGCTTCCAACTAGCCTGACTAATTAAATAGCCCGCTCTTTTGCGGATGTCATGACGTCATCAAGGACGTGTTCGATCGTCAGAACTGAGGTGTAGTAGCGAGAACTCATCATAAAAAGACATTCAACTCCAATGCATTATTAAGACCCTGGGGGTGGACAGTATTTAATCGGTGAATCCATTTTTGTTCAGCTTGAAGCAGCTTCTTGTCAAAATCTCCGCCTCGCCAGGAGGGAATCAGCTGTTCCAATACACAGACCCTTAGATCTTCAAAGTTGTGTGCAAAATCAATACAATGAGTGACCATGGGAGCAGTAATTCTACGCATGTTGATACATGATCGATGTTCAATTAGTCTAGTTTTCAAAATTCTCTTTGTTTTGCCAATATAGCATAATCGGCAGGGACACTGTATGATATATATAACTCCTGAAGATGCACAAGTGGTATTATGATGTAGATAAATGTTAGTATTGAATGTTGAAAAATGTAGAACAGAAGTTTCAATCATCACTGGACAAACAGTACATGAGCCACATTTTGAATGTGAGCCGGATTGATAAGATAAATCACGGACTGTAGAATCTGAATGAACCAACTGATCTTTCAGATTGGCTCCTCGAGTGTATGTAAATCTGGGAAAATTTTGAAATTCAGAATGTAATTGTAAAATGTTCCAGTTACGAGAGACAATTGACTTGATTTTCACTGACATTGAAGAGAAAGGTAAAATGCATGTAAGGAAGTTGTCGGAGTCATCAGATCGTGGTAAGAATAGCCACTCACGGTGAGTATATTTGGCTCGTAAATAAGCCTTTTTTATACATTTGGACGGATAACCTCTTTGAAGGAATCTGGACCACAGATCTTTCGCTTGATGTTGATACTCGGACAGAGTGGTACATAAACGCCTGAGCCTAAAAAATTGGCTAGTGGGTAAGCTCTCTTTAAGTGATCTGGGATGGGCACTAGAAAAATGCAACAGAGTATTACTTGCAACTGATTTCCGAAACAGGGTCGTCTCAAAACCTGTACTAGTTTTGGAGATATGAATGTCCAAAAAATCAATATTCGTTTGGTGTATTGAAGCCACGAATCTTAGATGATGATTGCAAGTATTAAGCCAAGTGGTGAATTCATGAAAAACTTCTATGGATCCAGTCCAAAATAAAATGATGTCGTCGATGTATCTTCTCCAGACAGGTATATATTGACTGAAAGGATTGTTTGTGTAGATCCAGTTATCCTCAAAATGTCCCATGTATAGATTGGCTATATCTGGGGCCATTGTGGCACCCATAGCGGTGCCACAAATCTGTTGGTAGTATTTGCCCTCCCATGCAAAGAAATTTTTTGTTAGAGCTAACCTTGTGAGCGCTTCCAAAAAGGATGAGGGAATCCGGTGAGGTCGTGGTCTCACTTCAAAAAATGAGGTGGCAATTTCAATAGCTTGTTCCTGGGGGATGTTTGTGTATAACGCTTCCACATCTAAAGTGACCAAAAACATAGATGAAAGGTCTACTTGATCAACACGATATTCTTCAAGGAATTGTATAAGATGTTGTGAGTCGCGTACATATGATTTCAATGCAGATACATACGGGGCAAGAAAAAAGTCTACAAATTGTGAAAGGGGTTCTAAGAGAGAACCTTTACTAGAAACTATCGGACGTCCCGGAGGGTTGGTGATGTTTTTATGGATTTTAGGTAAAGTGTAAAAAACTGGAACCTGAGAATACTTGCGGAGGAGAAACAAAACTTCTTGAGATGTTAAAAAACCAGCTTCAGATCCAATTTTAACCAGAGATTCAATCTCAGAAAAGATAGATTCTGTGGGATTTGACGGTAAAGCTTTGTAAAACTTAGAATCACTTAATTGCCGGGTGATTTCTGTAGAATAATGTTCACGATTCATTAGGACAATTTTGCCTCCTTTATCTGCAGGTTTTATTATGAGATGTTCCTTAGTGCGCAAGGTTTTCAGCGCCACTGCTTCAGCCTTAGTTAGGTTAGAATAAGAACGCTGACAAGAAAACTGGGACCTAATGTCTGTAAGGGTCCTTGATAAAAGTCTGAATAATTGCATCTGGGGGGCCAGGAGGGCACCAAGTGGATTTGTTCCGCCGGATAGACAGGTCCGGACCACTGGGCTGTGAAACAAAAAAATGTTTAATGAACAATTTTCTAACAAATTTGTATAAAGCCACTTCTGTTTCATGAATTCACCACTTGGCTTAATACTTGCAATCATCATCTAAGATTCGTGGCTTCAATACACCAAACGAATATTGATTTTTTGGACATTCATATCTCCAAAACTAGTACAGGTTTTGAGACGACCCTGTTTCGGAAATCAGTTGCAAGTAATACTCTGTTGCATTTTTCTAGTGCCCATCCCAGATCACTTAAAGAGAGCTTACCCACTAGCCAATTTTTTAGGCTCAGGCGTTTATGTACCACTCTGTCCGAGTATCAACATCAAGCGAAAGATCTGTGGTCCAGATTCCTTCAAAGAGGTTATCCGTCCAAATGTATAAAAAAGGCTTATTTACGAGCCAAATATACTCACCGTGAGTGGCTATTCTTACCACGATCTGATGACTCCGACAACTTCCTTACATGCATTTTACCTTTCTCTTCAATGTCAGTGAAAATCAAGTCAATTGTCTCTCGTAACTGGAACATTTTACAATTACATTCTGAATTTCAAAATTTTCCCAGATTTACATACACTCGAGGAGCCAATCTGAAAGATCAGTTGGTTCATTCAGATTCTACAGTCCGTGATTTATCTTATCAATCCGGCTCACATTCAAAATGTGGCTCATGTACTGTTTGTCCAGTGATGATTGAAACTTCTGTTCTACATTTTTCAACATTCAATACTAACATTTATCTACATAGAAACATAGAAACATAGAAATGACGGCAGAAGAAGACCGAATGGCCCATCCAGTCTGCCCAGCAAGCCTCACACATTTTTTCTCTCATTCTTATCTGTTTCTCTTAGCTCCTTGTTCTATTCCCCTTCCACCCCCACCATTAATGTAGAGAGCAGTGATGGAGCTGCATCCAAGTGAAATATCTAGCTTGATTAGTTAGGGGTAGTAGGGGCAGTAACCGCCGCGATAAGCAAGCTACACCCATGCTTATTTGTTTTACCTAGACTATGTTGTACAGCCCTTGTTGGGTTTTTTTGGTTTTTTTTTCTCCCCTGCCGTTGAAGCAGAGAGCCATGCTGGATATGCATTGAAAGTGAAGTATCAGGCACATTTGGTATGGGTAGTAACCGCCGTAACAAGCCAGCTTCTCCTCGCTTTGTGATTGCGAATCCTTTTTTTTTCTTCACCCCTGTCGTTGAAGCTATGCAGGATATGCGTGAAGCATCAGTTTTTTGTTTTTGTTTTTGGTTGTTTTTGTTTTTTTTTTTCCCCCTGCCGTTGAAGCAGAGAGCTATGCTGGAAATGCGTGATGTATCAGTCTTTCTCCCATGCCGATGAAGCAGAGAACCATGCTGGATATGCATGGAAAGTGAAGTATCAGGCACATTTGGTTTGGGGTAGTAACCGCCGTAACAAGCCAGCTACTCTCCGCTTTTTGAGTGCGAACCCTTTTTCTTCTCCCTTGCCGTTGTAGCAGAGAGCTCTGCTGGATGTGTGAAGTATCAGTTATTCTTCTCCCCTGTCACTGAAGCAGAGAGCTATGCTGTATATGCATTGAAAGTGAAGTATCAGGCATATTTGGTTTGGGGTAGTAACCGCCGTAACAAGCCAGCTACTCCCCTCTTTGTGAGTGCAAATCCTTTTTTCCATTACCTCTTGCTGTGGAAGCTTAGAGCGATGTAGGAGTCACAGTAAGCATGTGTATGTTTATTTAATAAGGGTATTGTGTCAATAGCCATCATTCTGGCGAGTCACCCACTCTTCATTGGCGGCCTCTTGACTTTATGGATCCGCAGTGTTTATCCCACGCCCTTTGAAGTCTTTCACAGTTCTGGTCTTCACCACTTCCTCCGGAAGGGCATTCCAGGCATTCACCACCCTCTCTGTGAAGAAATACTTCCTGACATTGGTTCTGAATCTTCCTCCCTGGAGCCTCAAATCGTGACCCCTGGTTCTGCTGATTATTTTCCTATGGAAGAGGTTTGTCGTTGTTTTTGGATCATTAAACCTTTCAAGTATCTGAAAGTCTGTATCATATCACCTCTGCTCCTCCTTTCCTCCAGGGTGTACATATTTAGATTCTTCAATCTCTCCTCGTACGTCATCCGATGAAGATCCTCCACCTTCCTGGTCGCCCTTCTCTGTACCGCTTCCATCTTGTCTTTGTCTTTTTGTAGATACGGTCTCCAGAACTGAACACAGTACTCCAGGTGAGGCCTCACCAAGGACCCTGTACAGGGAATAATCACTTCCCTTTTCTTACTCGATATTCCTCTCTCTATGCAGCCCAGCATTCTTCTGGCTTTTGCTATCGCCTTGTCGCATTGTTTCGCTGTCTTCACATCATTAGACACTATCACCCCAAGGTCCCTCTCCTGCTCCGTGCACATCAGCCTTTCCCCCCCCCATCGAGTACAGTTCATTCAGATTTCCACTCCCCATATGCATGACTTTGCACTTCTTGGCATTGAATCTCAGCTGCCATATCTTCGACCACTCTTCCAGTTTCCTTAGATCCCGTCTCATTCTCTCCACTCCTTCCGGCGTGTCCACTCTGTTGCAGATCTTAGTGTCATCCGCAAAAAGACAAACCTTACCTTCTATCCCGTCCGCAATGTCGCTCACAAAGATATTGAACAGGACCGGTCCCAACACCGATCCTTGCGGTACACCACTTAAAACCGCTCTCTCTTCAGAGAAGGTTCCATTTACCATCACACATTGTCTTCTGTCCTTCAACCAATTTGCAATCCAGGTCACCACCTCGGCACTCACTCCCAAGCTTCTCGTTTTATTCACCAGTCTCCTGTGCGGAACCGTATCAAAAGCTTTGCTGAAATCCAAGTAGATGACATCTAGTGCTCTTCCTTGATCCAATTCCTTGGTTACCCAGTCAAAAAAGTCAATCAAATTTGTCTGACAGGATCTTCCCCTGGTGAATCCATGCTGCCTCTGGTCCATCAATTCTCCAGACTGTAGATAGTTCACTATTCTCTCTTTCAGCAGTGACTCCATTACTTTTCCCACCACCGAAGTGAGGCTAACCGGTCTGTAGTTGCCTGCCTCTTCCCTGTTCCCACTCTTGTGAAGCGGGACCACCACCGCTCTTCTCCAATCACTCGGCACCACTCCCGTTTCTAGGGATCTATTGAACAGGTCACACAGCGGACCTGCCAGAACATCTCTGAGCTCCCTCAATATCCTTGGATGAATCCCATCAGGCCCCATGGCTTTGTCCACTTTCAGGTTCTTTAGTTCTTCCCACACATTTCTACTGTAAAAGGATTTTCATCTATTTCCCCTTCCCTCCAGTTTCTTGTTGTTTAGAGATGGTCCTTCTCCAGGGTCTTCTTTAGTGAACACAGAGCTGAAGTATTCGTTTAATATTTCTGCCATTTCTTCGTCTCTCTCCACATCATAATACCATACATCATAATACCACGTGCATCTTCAGGAGTTATATATATCATACAGTGTCCCTGCCGATTATGCTATATTGGCAAAACAAAGAGAATTTTGAAAACTAGACTAATTGAACATCGATCATGTATCAACATGCGTAGAATTACTGCTCCCTTGGTCACTCATTGTATTGATTTTGCACACAACTTTGAAGATCTAAGGGTCTGTGTATTGGAACAGCTGATTCCCTCCTGGCGAGGCGGAGATTTTGACAAGAAGCTGCTTCAAGCTGAACAAAAATGGATTCACCGATTAAATACTGTCCACCCCCAGGGTCTTAATAATGCATTGGAGTTGAATGTCTTTTTATGATGAGTTCTCGCTACTACACCTCAGTTCTGACGATCGAACACGTCCTTGATGACGTCATGACGTCCGCAAAAGAGCGGGCTATTTAATTAGTCAGGCTAGTTGGAAGCGGTCTCTAGCTCGGCGTTTGTTGGAGAGGATGACTTGAGACTTCGGTCCTGCTTCTAAGAGGTGACCGCACCGTTGTCAGTTAAGTACTAGCTTTCACGAAGTGACATATGCTGATTTTTTGTTACGGTATCTATTGTTTGTTTAGAAATCAGACTCCTGAAGAAGCAGCCGGCAGGCTGCGAAACACGGCCGCTGTTGAGTCGGCATCCCAGACACCTTTCTATAAGAATGCATCGGTATGATGTTTTGTGAATGAATGGGATTCAATCGAGTGTCTGAGATTTGAATGTGTTATGTCATCCTACAAAAATACCTCAACCTCAGCGCATTGAAAATGTGTTGCTAGAGACATTGTTTTTGAATTCGGCATTGCCCCAATGAGAGATATTCACCGTGGGCTTCTGAATATTTTGGCTCTGAATCCCGCACTGCCCCGATGAGAAGAAATCACTGTGGGCTTTAAAACATTCTGAAAAAACAGGCTGCAAATGATCGAGAAGACCGGACGGCTCAATAAGTATATTGTGCACGTTGACAAAGGCTTGCTGATGCAGTCCTGTTTCTATCAAATTATCACTTTAAATGATTGTTCTGATTTAATCCTGACATAGACGGTGTGATTAGTGAATACTCGTGGCGATACCTTTTGTGTTTTCTGTTAGTTTCGACAGGGTCGCGATTCTTTTGCTCTTTGTTTGGTTGTTGTTTCAGAATGTGACACTGACTTCACCATTGTACTTAGCAGTTGTGCCGACTTCAGCTCCAAAAGCCTGATTAACTTTCTCTGTGCCAATGGCGAGGGTGCCCGTCTCAGCATATAGTGAGATTATGCTGGCTTCAGTACCAAAGAAGACTCTGTCAATTTTGACTCTTGAGTATGACTTTGGTGCCTGCAGGGTTTCTAGTGTGGAAAAGGCTTGGTGCCAATGGCACTGTTGAGTATGACACAGAGGTCTTCGGTTCAATGACTTTTTACTCATCCTTTTGCTCAGACTTGGGTCACCTAGAGGAATACTTCAAAAGGAGAAGAGGTAGAAGAGATGAGGATCCTTTAGAATGTCATCTCAGTGATTCACGCTGCTTTCTTTTATGAGATGCTGGCTTGCTCATTGAGGAAGTGATCTTCCCTTCTGGCAAAGAAGTCTCAGCCAAGAGTTTAAAGTTGGCTATAGCTTACTCCCCTTGGGTGATATTCTAGCACAAGCTTCACAGTTTGCAACATTCGGGCTGATATAGTAAGCCACTCGGGAGAGCGGGCGAGTGCCTGCTCTCCCGGCATGCGCACAGGCCACTCTCCTGTGCACACGATTCAGAAAGTTAATTTATTTAAATTAGGGCCTGCGGTAAAAAGAGGCGTTAGGGACACTAGCGCATCCCTAGCGCCTCTTTTTTGACGGAAGCGGCGGCTGTCAGCGAGTTTGACAGCCGACACTCAATTTTGCCGGCATTGGTTCTCAAACCCGCTGACAGCCACGGGTTCAGAAACCGGACGCAGGCAAAATTGAGCATCCAGTTTTCAACCCGCGAGCCCAATTTTTTTATTTTTAACTTTTTTTTTTTTTTTTAAACTTTGGGGGCCTCCGACTTAATACCGCCATGATATTAAGTCGGAGGGTGCACAGAAAAGCAGTTTTTACTGCTTTTCTGTGCACTTCCCCGGCACCGGCAGAAATTAACGCCTACCTTTGGGTAGGCACTAATTTCTTAAAGTAAAATGTGCGGCTTGGCTGCACATTTTACTAACTGTATCGCACGGGAATGATATTAGGGCCATCAACATGCATTTGCATGTTGCAGGCGCTATTAGTCTCAGGGGTGTTGGACGCGCGTTTTAGATGCGCTATTACCCCTTACTGAATAAGGGGTAAAGCTATCGCGTTGAAAACGCGCGTTGTACTGTATCGGCCTGCTTGTGAGCGAGACCCAGACATCTGAGGCAATCTTTGTAAAAGTGCACTACAGCCATTTTGTGGCTGCATTTTCTACAAAGCTTAAATGGCATCTTCCCTGACATGACTGAGAAAATGCTAACTAAAAGAAAAATTAATATATTTTAAGGGCCTCAAAATTAAAACAAAAAAAATTTGTAAAAAAAAAAAGCAGGCAAAACTAAGCACCTTGAAAAAATATTACCTAAGAAAAACAGGCAAATAGAGAGACTAACATACCATCCTACTGTTGTAGAAGAAAGATTGAGGAGACTCCAGTGGGGCTAGCGCACAGGAACTCTCACACATGTTCAGAGACTTCTTTCTGAGCTCTGAGAGAGAGTTACTCTGTCCGAGTCAGTGCTGTCGGATGACATCACCCATTTATGTGGTCGTTAGTCCAGCTTGCTCATGGAGAAAAATACTAATAGGAAACCTCTCTCCCACATCTGCTCTTTGCAATATAAGGCTATAAATCGAAGACAAACTCTTCTTCCACCAGACATCTCTTGCCGAATGTAAACTCTACCAAGTGAGTCATTTAATGCCTTCCTGAGCACAGACTGGTCTGGGATTAGTGTTTAATGGCTCCAACAATACAACACGTCTCTTCTTCGCTCAGCAGCAGAAGCAGGCCTTTTCATCAGAGTCTACATTTATACAATCTTTGGCTTGGGGAAAGGCTGGTGGGCACTTAGCATTCTGCCAGAGAACATTTATTTGCACACAAGGATTTGGCTCAGTTAAAATACTTTAAGGAGGGCTGGTGGAGCTTATTTGGCAGCTGGCTTTTTTTTTTTTTTTATATCCTTATTCCCATTAACTGTGTGCCCCCTCTGTTACATACAGAAAAAAAAACCAAAAAAAAACTTGTTCCTTTCTCATGCTACGTGATTTTCACTTTCTGTACTTTACATATGTTTGTTTTCTTCATCGTCATGGAGTGGAGGGCTAGGGGTCTGGGAAGCAGTCCTTGAAAACTACTACAGTGATATCAGACTGGACATTTTCAAAAGTAGAAATCTGTAGAGAGGATTGGGCAGAAATAAATGGCCACATCAGAAAAAAAAAGACACATTAGACCAGATGGTGAAGTATCTGCTTCAGCTGCAGATTCAGGGAAGTTCCAAATGCATGATAATAATCAGCCCTTAATAACTGCATTCCTGTGGATTTTTTTTTCCTTTTTTTAAGCACAGACAGTAGTAAAAAGATGCCAAAACAGCAACCGACAGTGAACGAGAAAGATAGAAGCAGTCACTCTGCTGCTGCCTTCAGCTAGGATCATGAGATCGTTTTTTTTATATAACGGAACAAGCCATCTTGCTTAACTGTCCAGTATCACAACCAGACAAGGGTTAACTAAATAAAATAAATACAGTAATAAGCATACCACCAAGCAATGACATGGGAGCAGAACAGGCGTTCCGTTAAGGCAAACTACATTTTCTAGTCAACATAAAAGAAAATAATCAAGCAGGATTTCGCCAAGACAACCTAGAACTGCCCACTGTATTTACAATTTCAAATGAGAATGCAACTTGTGGGGAAATAAATCTTGTTCTATTAGGTGATAATCTCCCTTCTTTCCTCCTGGCTATTCTCAGGCCTATTGCAAGGTTCAATGCAAGAGCAGTCCACAAACCCCACTAAGACTGAGCTTTGGGAGCAGACATGAGCCACTGTTTGCAGCTCTTCCTGCGAGAGGCAGCTACAAACTATCTGTAATTGTTTGCTTATTCATATCTGGGCTAAGTATATTTGTCTGATTTTTGTAATATTTTGTGCCTTTGAGGTGGGGGTTTATTTTACTTGCAAACAAAAGTCCTAAAGTGCGTATTGGGGCTGAAAAGAAAAAAAAGTTCCATAAGTTTTACCAGTGTGTCTAGGGGGGGGGGGGGGGGGCGCTCTTTGTAGATTTCATTTGCCTAGAGACCAGCATTTGGGAGCAGATGTTAGCCATTGTTTGCAGTTCTTCCTGTCAGGCCAATACAGAACGGTGTGCTCGGCCGAGCGCACCATTAGCCCCCGTTTGGCTATGCATTTGACGCGCTATTTTTACCCCTTATACAGTAAGGGGTAATAATGGGTGGAAAACGCGCGGCCAACCCCCCTGAAACTAATAGCACTCATCACATGCAAATGCATGTTGATGAGCCTATTAGGTATTCACCCGCAATACAGAAAGCAAAATGTGTGGCCAAGCCGCACATTTTACTTTCAGAAATGAACTCCTGCCAAAGGCAGGAGTTAATCTCAGACTGCACCAGGCAAGTGTACAGAAAAGCAGAAAAAACTGCTTTTCTGTACACCCTCCGACTTAATAATATAGAGATATTAAGTCGGAGGCCCCAAAATTAAAAAAAATAAAAATCTTCTAAAAAAAAATAAATAATAATTTCTACCCATGGGTTGGAAAACAGATGCTCAATTTTGCCGGCATCCATTTTACGAACCCATGGCTGTCAGCGGGTTCGACATCAGACACCAGTAAAATTAAGCGTCGGCTGTCAGACCCGCTGACATCCGCCGCTTCTGCCAATAAGGAGGTGCTAGGGACGCGCTAGCGTCCCTAGCGCCTCCTTAGCGCGGGTCCTAATTTAAATACTGCATCGTGCGCCCAGGAGAGGTGCCTGGTACGCGTTGGGAGAGCGGGCGCTCGCCTCGGAGCGCCCGCTCTCCCGCGCAGTTTACTGTATGGGCCTGTGTGGGAGGCAGCTACAAGGTAACACTTTTTTCCCCCCCCTGAAAGCAATCTCACTTTAGTTTGGGCAATAAAATCCCAGACCTGCAGGCCCTAATGGAGGCGGACTTGGACATTCTTGCTGTTACAGAGACGTGTGGTTCATGGATCCTCATGATCGGAATACAGCCATAATGGGCTGTAACTTGTTCCGGAGGAACAGAGGACAGAAAAGGGGGAGGAATAACTATGTCAAAAGCAATATCCAAGCAACTGAACTGCAAGGAATGTGGGTAGAGAGGAAACGTTATGGACGGTCCTAAAAAAAAAAAAAAAAAAAAAAAAAAAAAGATGGTGCATCCATTTTTACTGGAGTGGTTTACAGGCCTCCGACTCAAATGAAAGAACTAGACAAATCTGGTTGAAGACATCCAAAAGGAGGGAAAGAAGGGAGAAGTGTTGATTGTTGGAGATCTTAATCTGCTGGACACAGACTGGAGAATCCCTTCTGCAGAATCGACCAGATGTAGAGAGATAGTGGATGCCCTGTAAAGGGCTCTGTTCAAACAAATGGTAATGGAGCCCACGAGGGAGGGAGCTATACTCGACCTAGTGCTCTCTAACGGGGATAATGTCTCTAATGTCCATGTGGGTGCCCACCTCAGCACCAGTGATCCTCAAACAGTATACTTGATATCGCAAATAAGATACAGAAAAGCCACATGAAGACTCGAGTTTGAATTTCAAAAATACAAACTTTGTTGAGATGGGGATGTACCTGAAGGTAGAACTAGAAGACTGGGAGAAAATGAGAGAGGTGGAACAACAGTGGATCACTCTAAAAGGAGCAATTACAAAGGCAACAAATCTATATGTTAGAAAAGTAAACAAAAGTAAGAGAAATAAGAAACCAACCTGGTTCTCCAAGGAGGTGGCTGATAAAAGCAAAAAGAACAGCTTTCAAGAAATATAAAGGATCCCAAAAAGAGGAACCCAGGGAAGAATATCTGGTGAAACTGAGGGAGATGAAGAACAAAATCAAGAAAGCAAAAAATCAGGTGGAAGAAAGAATTGCCAAACTGGTAAAGTGAGGTGATAAAACATTTTTCAGATATCAGAGAAAGGAGAAAGGTCTGAAGTGGTATAGTGAAATTGAAAGGTGACAAAGATCAATGTGTGGAGAGAGGCGAAGAAATGACTGAAATATTAAATACTTCAGTTCGGTGTTCACTAAAGAAGACCCGTGAGAAGGACCGTTACTAGTTAACAAGACTGCGGATGGGGGTGAAGTAGACAAAACTCCATTTACAGAAGAGAATATATGGGAAGAGCTAGGAAAACAAAGAGGTAGATTTTCAAACCTGCGTGCGCATATTATAAAATCAGGGGTCGGTGCACGCAAGGGGGTGCACAATTGTGCACATTGTGCGTGCAGAGGCACACTGCCTTCCCCCGTTCCCTCCCAGGCTGCTCCGAAATCAGAGCGGCTTCAGAGGGAACTTCCCTACGCCCCCCCCGCCCTTTGCCCCCTACCTTTTTCTTTGTTTTTCTTTTACTTCCTTTTGAAAATAGGCCCGGCGCGTGTAACCCCTTGAAAATCTGGCTCAAAGTGGACAAAGCCATGGGGCCGAATGAGGTACATCCCAGGATACTGAGGGAGCTCAGAGATGTGCTGGCGGATCTGCTGAAGGACCTGTTCAATAGATCCCTGGAAATGGGAGTGGTGCCACAAGATTGCAGAATAGCTGTGGTGATCCCGCTTCACAAGAGTGGGAGCAGAGAGGAAGATGGAAACTATAGGCCGATTAGCCTCACCTCGGTTGTGGAAAAATTAATGGAGACTCTGTTGAAGGAAAGGATAGTGAACTATCTACAATCTGGTGGGTTGCTCAACCCAAGGCAGCATGGATTCACCAGGGTAGAGTCCTGTCAGACAAGTCCGATTGATTTTTTTGACTGGGTGATTAGAGAATTGGATCAGGGATGGGATTTACTTGGATTTTAGTAAAGTTTTTGGTACTGTCCCACACAGACCCGTGAGCAAAATGAGAAGCTTGGGAGTAGGTGCCAAGGTAGTAGCGTGGATTGCAATCTGGTTGACTGACAGGAGGCAGCATTTAATGGTAAATGGAACATACTCTAAAGAAAGAACAGTGTTAAGTGAAGTGCCACAGGGACAGATTCTATTCAATATCTTTGTGAGCGATTTGACAGAAGGGATAGAAAAAGTTTGTCTATTTGAGGATGATACTAAAATCTGCAACATAAAGGGCATGTCTGAAGGAGTAGAGAGAATGAAAAATGATTTAAGAAAATGTGAAGAGTGGTCAAAGATTTAGCAGCTGGGATTCAATGCCAAGAAGTGCAGAGTCATGCAATCCAAAAGAGCATTATGTGGTGGGCGGTGAAAGACTAATGCGCACAGACTGGGAGAGGGACCTTGGTGCGTTAGTGTCTGATGGTCTGAAGATGGCTAAGCAATATGAAAAGGCAATAGCTAAAGCCAGAAGAATACTGGGCTGCATAGACAGAGGAATAACCAGTAAGAAAAAAGAGAGGTGATAATGCCCTTGTACAGGTCCTTCGTGAGGCCTCACCTGAAGTACTGCGTTCAGTACTGGTGCCCGTATCTCAAGAGGCAGTCCAAAGAAGAGCGACCAAAATGGTAAGGGGTCAGCATTGGAAGACTTATGAGGAGAGGCTGAAAGATCTGAATATGTACACCCTGGAAGAAAGGAGGTGCAGGGGAGATATGATACAGGCTTTCAGATAACTGAAAGGTTTTAATGATGGACAATCGTCAAACCTTTTCTGTTGGAAAGAAATTAATAGAATTAGGGATCATGAAATGAAACTCTGGGAGGACAACTCAGAACCAATGCCAAGAAATATTTCTTCATGGAGAGGGTGGCGAATGCCTAGAATGCCCTTCTGGAGGAGGTGGTGAAGACAAAAACAGTCAAGGAATTCAAAGGGGCATGGGATAAACACTGTGGATCCCTAAAGGCTAGAGGTTGGAAATAATGTATGGGGGAAACTTGCTGGTTTGAATGTTGCTACAATTAACAATTAAAGCCTTGATAATGTTAATGCAACTCCATAATTGCTCTCTGCTTCAACGGCAGTGAGAAAAGGGGAATTGTATTCACACAGCAACCAACAAGGGCCCCGACTTTTACAGTTTGGGGAACAAATAAACATGGGGGTAACTAGCTGATGCGGCACTTACCACCCTTAATCACTAAGTCTGATACTTTTGATGCAACTCCAACATTGCTCTCTGCTTTCACAGCAATGGTTAAGATGACCCTGACTTTTATGGTCTGGCAAACTGATAAGCATGGGGGCGTAACCTGCACAGTGCAGCAGATACTGGCATAAGCTTGTTGGGCGGATCATTTGGTCCTTTTCTGCCTCATTTCTATGTTTCTATTCATTCTCTGGTTGTCTATCACTCTGGTTAGATAAGCATATAAATTCCCATATGCAACCCAATACCAGCTGCTCCTTTTTCTCGTCTCCCATCCATATCTTTCCCCTCATCTCTCAACCTCTCCTCCCATGACATCTGTTCCAAGAACATCCAAAGGTGTTTTTACTTTCTTCCTCAAAAGATCCCAAGTCAATTTGATATATTAATCCTTCAGTTTAAAAATGTGTAATTAAAAAGGCCTATCGGATATTTTTATCTATGAAGATAATTTTGTAATTTCTGAATTGCTTTCCAGTGGTTGATATTTTGGGTACATCTGTATTTATTACATTTTTTTTTTAAAGGAAGTGCTAGAGAATTCTTTTAAGTTGATGCTATTTTCTATCAGAGAACTCTGAACTTAATTGCATAACTTTCGATTACCAAGAATAGCATGCATGGAAGTTCCTTGGTTTCAGAAAAATAAGCGCATATGTCGACTATATTGAATGCATCAAGGTGACATCCATTTCCGCAGATGAGTCAAGAAGCACCAATTTTTCTGATGCTACAGGAAATTATGCACAGAAATTGACCAACAATGGAAAATTATGCGTATATGTTCAACGAGCACATGGATAAAAATCAGCAATGACAAAAAGCACACATGCTCTAGTTCTCAAAACACACTGCTTCCGCTCTCACACAAAAATAGTCCCTTTCTGATACAGACACAAACAAGCAAAGCCACCCAAATCCTTTATGTCACATACCTTCCTCCCCCCCCCCCCCCCCCCCCCCGACATACAGCTTCTGTCTTGTAAAAAGGACCACCTACAACTCTTGGGTATCTGTCTCACATGCACAAAGTCAACCTCTTTCTCTTGCACACACAAACTTTCACTCTTGCTCACACAGATTCTCGGCATGTTTGGGACTGATAAGCGGGCAATGGTAAGAAAAGAGCTGTAAATTCAGGTAAAACACTTGGAGCAGGGAAAGGGGGAAGCAAGTATTGGGTTGAGAATGGGAATTTAGAAGCTCATCTACCCAAAGTGAACTGGGCAGACTGAATGGGCCAATTTGGTCTATTTCGGCTATCATTTACAATGTTACTATGTTGCTTTGTTCCTTCATTTTACATTATCTTAGGAAAGCAAAGAGTTTTTATAGCTACAGCTAACAGCAACTTTCTAAAAATGTCTTAAGTACAAACTACAAAGCCTAATTTTAACTCTACCTGTTCAGATCCACTGTGCATATGTTAGGAGTTGAGAGTTATTAACAAAGAAACAAAAATAAATGCTTCTGCTTAAAAAAAAAAGAAAAGAAAACAATAAGGGAAAAACAATACACCAGCCATGGCAGTTACATTTCTAGATGTTTTAGGCTGTAGTAAGTTTACAGATGCTGAACAAGGTGACATATGATAGGAGACATCCTCCGTTGGAGGCCCCACAGATATTCAGCTTCATTCTGTAGTCTTTTCACCCAGGCAAAAGTAACTGGGATAAGAGGGTTCAGAACCTATCTGAGCACAATCAATCTCATATTTATCCTAGCCTAGTTTATTTATCTTTAAATAGTGTTCTGAAATTGAATTGGTATTTTTTCACTTCACAAACAGTGCAATGATGATCTCCTTACACAGAAAATAATATATACAAATAAGTCCATGTTGCTCACTTCAGGAGTTAAAAAAAGAAAATCCTAAGCTACGCAAAGTTCATGTTGTGGGTCTTTCCATGCTGCGTACATTTTATCATCAGACATACTACACAGCTCAAAAGCATACAGATATAGATTATTTTGAAACATGACAAACTTGCAGAGAACACCATTAATTATATACTCATGCATGTCATTCTCTCATCTGATTCATTCAAGATCGATTGTGTTTCCAAATGTTACTTCTTCAAAAGGAGAATACTACTTCAAAGTAGTATTTCTTAATCACTTGGCTTTTGCATGCCACTCCAGCTGTGAAAGTTTTTAGACCACACGAATGATATGATGTGGTCACTGTATTGGGCCACTAACGTCGTCTTGGAGGGAAAAATGACCACAATTTAAACATCAGCATACATTTTTGGAAAGTCAGACACTGAACATTCATTACACAACCCATTGCAAGAGTTATGGTTGCAGAAAGCAAACAGAGATGTTCACCAGCTACCTTAAATCCCAAGGTAACTTGAAACAAAAAAAATAGAAATGATGTAATGGAAGATACAGGTCTTGATTATTGCTAAGATTACTAACATTTCAACACTAATGTTATGTAAATTAGATGATACAGTAAAAATAAGAAAACAAAACCAAAGTATATATTAAAATTACCTGCCCCCTTCCCTCTCTCCCTGTTTTTGGAGCCAAAAGCTGGTGGAAGGATGAAATCATGTTGCGATTTTGCATATTTGGAAACAGTTGCATACATTTTACTAAGCTTTATGCTGTATTGTAATCATATGTTTGCAGTTCTGCTAGAATCAACATAACAGCTGCAACTATGGATTAAGAATGATTCTTGACGCCTCAGAGATGAATGTATTACACCAGTGTTTAAAAATAAACTCCAATCTTCCATAATGAATATAAAGTACACTTTATTTTAAAATGATAGAAACACACACATATATGCCAGCCCTATTTCAGAGGCAGCTCAATGCACAAAACACAGGAATACGTGCCCTATGAGAAAACTGTCAAAAAAGAAACAAACTTTTAAATGAGAAATAAACCAGCTAATCAAGTGGAAGCAAAATAAATCTTCTTCACAGTACACACCTAGAACAGCCTGAGCAATTAGTGAAAAATAACACAAAAGCAGAATATGGGAAAATCAAGGATTTCTTATATGCTGCAAGCTCACAGAAAGCAACAATCTACACAGGCCTGATGGCTAAGTGCCATGTGGAAAGTCTCCGGTTTGACTGCCCTTGAGTTGAGTCTTCTGGATCACCTGGGGTTGCAGCAGCAGCAATACCTTGGGGAGAAGGGAGTAATGGTCCTTGCTCAAGGGTGAAAGCTAGTGGCTTTATTTAGGGCCCACAGCAGTGGGTACATGTTGGCATCTGTATATACATTGCAGTTTAACTGTGTCTAGTGCAGTCCTTACTTTGTAACCCATGATAAAAGCCTGTGAGCCTTGCCTTTAAGGGGAACTTAGCCCTTAAGAGAAGTTCTCTCCCCCTTTGCCTTCTCCCTCTGGGAAGAGCTTGTATGCCCTCTCAATCTAACTTGAGTCTTCTTAAGTGCCTTATTGGCTCAAGGGACTGCCCTTCATGCTACCTCCTGTGTCACATGGATCCTAGGCTTGCTACCATTGGATCTCGTCCTCTAACCCCAGCTTGTGGGGATGTTTCCTGTAATCACTCTCCAAGACTGTTAGTCAGTCTTAGCCATGCTGCTTCAAAGCTAGAAGTGCCTGCAACCTCTGTAATACAATTAGCTTTTATACATTTCTTCTTACCGCTTTAATTCTAAAGATTAATCAGCTTCAGAATCCTTTGTATTCTCACCCTGAATCCCAAGAAACTCCATCTCCCTTCTCCTGCCTATCTCCAGCTACAAAGATCTCTGCCTGGGGCATATATACATTTGGAAGCAAAAATTGTAAGAAATGAAAAATTATCTGTACAATAAATAATTTCAAACTTAAAAGATCTTTGCCTGAAGACTGATTGGGAAGAAAAGTTAGCTGTGTGGAAGAGGGAAACCCTGGTGTTTCTTACTGAGCCAGCACAATAGGGTTCAGGAAGCCCTGGTGCATAGCCCTCAGCTGCAGAAATTTAGATTTGAATTTGAAAATCCCATTGTTTGTGCATACATTTACCTTCACAGCATTTAGGAAAAAGTAAAATAAGGATGTGAACTTCAATATGTTAGAAACATGCCATCAGCTAATGAAAAGTAGAGACTATGAGCGGTATACGATTAGGTGTAAACCATAAAGAGTGGTATAGCGCTATGTGAGTTAATGGAACCTTGTCTTAGATTTTTCAATGATTGAAGCTTAAGAATTAATTAGATCAACATATCCTTCTTTATTAAACAATTGCTTGCAGATAAATCTTTCGGTCCCCCGACATGAACCGTGTTTTGCCACAAGGGCTGCGTAAGGAGGGACAAAGCCCAAAATTGTAATGGTGAACGCTGTAACCTGGGTGTGTAAAGAAGGTAATGGAGCCCTGCAGAGAATTTCAAGTCAGAAGCTTGGAATTCAAAAGGTTTTATCGGCATCTCCTTCCAGGAGGGTTTCTAAAGGGAGGAGAGGCATGTCACCTCTACCAAGTGTCACAGTCTGTCTGGCAACTCTGCAGGGTTGCCGTCTACATGGGTATCTTCTAAAAATGTAAGGTATATGCATACAACTAATATTCATCCCTCCAGAGCACCCCACAAAATGCCTCTTTTATGCAGTCAAGTTTGTGCACATTATGAAAGGATGCGTGTACCATCAGGGAGCTGGAAATCCACTTACCCACATACAACTGACTTACGTAGGTTAACAAGCAACTACAGGGGTCATTTTCTATAGCTTTCGCACACAAAAAGGGACTTTTCGCGTGCGATAGCTAGATCAGGGCGGAGTTGGCAATGGAAGGGGAGGAGTCGGTGCGGCACCAGGGCAGACGTGGCAAAGACATCACTGACGGCGAAAAGGTAAGACCTTTTATCGCCTCCAGTAACGTGCCCAATAGCACCACCTTTCACATTGGTGCTATTGGTTTGCGAAAGCCGGAAGCGATGGTGTGATCACTGCCGGCTTTTGCAGGCCTGCCCCCGGGTACCGCGCGATTCACTAAGGCCTGCGATTTTAGAAAATCCAGGCCTAAGTCTTTGAAAATTTCCTGTTTTGACAAAAAGGTGGTTATACTTTCCAGATGATAAATGACTAAACAAGCACCTGGCATACTAATATTTGAAGTAACAGGAGGTGGCTGGGAAGGGTACAAAGTTGAAGGCGCTTTAAAAAAAATCATCAGAAACAAACTTTGGGGCCTATTTACTAAAGGTTTTCTCCCATTCTGTGTCTATGGGAAAAATGCTCAGTAAATGACCCCCTTTGTTTGCAAGAAATTTAATACTGACATTTTTGTTTATCCTAACAACTGACTTAGACATTTTAGCTTTAACATTTTCACATACTAAAGCCCCGAGCAGTTTGAATGTGTGTGTGTGTGGCTGAACATCCGTGTTCAGTCTTGCATGAGATGAATTTAATAGCTAGTGTGCTTTGTGGTGGATATGGAATTCTGGCCTCCACCACAGTATCAAACGTGCAATAGCATTCAGTTAGGTTAAAGAAAAATTTATAAAATAGCACTAAACACTATTATTTTGTCTCTTTTCTAACAAAAAAGATTGTGTTTAATCCCTTTCTTGCTCCAACTGCAAAACATATTTAAAAAAAAAAAATACACGTAACGACAATATTATAAATACTACGTGCTTGAATACAAACCACCTGAAATTAGTTTCCTGAATATATGCAAACATTTGAAAAAAAAAAAAAAGATTGTGAAAGCCATTTCATAAATTTGCTTGGGTTGGCTGAGATAGCACTGCATGATCATATAATAAGCTTCTCCTGTTTTTTTCTCTCTATTTTTTTTTAAGTCACCAATTTTCAAGAAGCCTAAGTTGAATCTGCATTTTGAGTTCTCTCTATGCCTGTGTATATTCCAATAAAGCTCAATATTTTCAGCACTGGCACCATTGTTGGATTTTTCTCACTTATTTGTGTACTAATTATCCAATTACTCTATTTTACATACAACAGCATGCATAAAGTGACAGCGCTGCTAGGGACTTAAACATTTCTGGCAAAAATGTATTTGCTACAGGGACAAATGGTTGTATGTGACACTAGATATGAAGATGAGGTAAGATTGGGAGGGGCATACATGGTAAATCAGAGTATTAAGCTAGTTGTAAAATTCTTTTAGAGAGTAATTTTCAATAGTGTGCTTAAGTCAGCACATGCATGCTTAAGTTGATTCCCAAACTGTGGGTCGAGATCCTAAATGGGGTCACTAAACTTTCAGCTGGGGTCACAGAGGAAGGTTTTGTGACCCTATTTAGGCTCCCAAAACCTTCAGCAGCAGCAGCAGTTGTGTTAGTAGTGGAAGTCAGCATGCACTCACTGACCTTGCTGTAGCACTGCCCTTGCATGAGTTTCTGTAGTAACAGAGCCCTGCGTGAGGGATCTGAGCTGCTATAAGGCCTATGAGCTTCCTCTAGCTTACATTCCCTGTGCCGATTTTCATTACTAAGGGTGCTGTTGCTTGCAGATAATCATTGGGCTAGGGATCAGCCATGAGGAGAAGGGAGGGGAGGGCTAGGCTGGGCTAAGTGTATATGGGCTGTTGGAGATTGCCACTGATCCACTCCTCTCATCCACCACTGAACCTACCCAAAAGAAAAATGTCCCTGTCATTAACCTGCCCTCACTTTCCACCAGTTGGCCTGAAGCCTAAAGGAAAATGTTGCTGCTGACCCTGGACAAGGAGATGTTTGGAAGCAGAGCTGTTTGAAGGGAGGGATCAGATGCTGGAGGTGTTTGAAGACCTACTGGTCCTATACAAACATGTGTAACCAATGCAAGCACATAATACAAAAGTAACTGAAACTGCATAGTTTGAAATAGGATCTACGATTATAAAACCTACAATATTTATGTCGACAATCACATGAATCTTTGGAAACTTTGAAAACCGTTGTGATGGCGAAACCGAGCGATGGTATATAAAACTCGATAAATAAATAAATAAGATTAGATCAGGTGGGCAAGCACTGGCTGTGGAGGATGAATGACAGAAGATTGACTAGAGGATGAGAGATCAGCTGACGTTGTGAGAGAAGGAATGGAAAGGAGGAGGTGAGGCTGGGATGTGTGAGAGGGGATGGGGAAGACATAATCAGTTGGTTGCTATAAAAAGGGCTTGAAATGACAGAAAATCTGTTGGGGAAATGTGAAAAGGGCTGGAGGGGGTGAGAAAAGCTGGGAGATCTAAGAGAAGATCAGCTGGAGGGGCAGAGATTGGGAGAGGGGGTCCACTGGAGAGGAGAAGGTTAAGAGAAGAAGTCCTCTGGAGGAAGGGGGTGGATGTTGAAGAAGATAGACTGGAGAGAATAGAGGTTGAGAGAGGGGAGCAGCAAGAGTGCAGGAGGGGCAGAATGGAGTAATTGCTGAAGGGGGATCACATACCTGCTAATCTGTTTTGGTCATCCTCTGGTGTCATGTCAGTTTTCAAGGGCTAAAATGGGGTCACACATGTCTAAAAATTTGGGAAGCCCTGATCTAATCTTACATCAGTATTATATAAACTGGATGGTGGGAGCCACACTGTTTATAAAATACCACTTATTTCTACCCCAAAAGTATGCGATTATGACCTTCTCTACCCATCTTATAAAAGTTCATGAATACATTTTATACACGTAATAAATGTAATGTGTGCAAAATAACCCCACGTGGTAGGCAGAAGCATGTATTCCACTTATGAAAAATACATACTTTCCTGTGCACTTGTAATCACCAGTTCTGTTGGACACTTTCACTAGTTCTCCCAGATCTCCACCAGTTCACTCATACCCTCCAGCACTTTACCCTCACCCCTCCACTACTTAACACAGACATCTCACACAAATGACAAGTATAGTTTCACTTCTGCAACTTAATTAGTAGGTGAAAAAGCGTATAGACCAGTTCGGCAATGAATGCGTACATTAAATACTGAATTGTATGCAGACTTCCAAATGTGCCCTGGAATGCCCCTATTCCTCCCCTTATTTTTCTTTCACATTTATGTGCAACACTGCTAGCGCGCATATACTTCAGGCTTTTGCAAAATACTACTTACCTGTAGCTTCTAATTTTACATGCGTGAACATTTTGAAAAATTTACCCCTTAAAGAGGAGTGCCATGATCTGCTGCAGAAAATGTACTACCGTCTTTTACTGTAAGTACAAGTGGCTGTCAGCCAAACGTAGATTTTGTTACCTTATCCTCTCATGACTTGTTTCAGCCTGGTTTTCTATTTTTTTGCCATGACTGGAAAAGAAGCTAAAAAGTGGCAAAAGTGTTTTCATAAACTAGGAGCCAGGTCACTGTAAAAAGGGACCTTCTGGAGTCAGGGTTCTGAGAAGTGAATAAAATCTACTTAAGTGTGCAAATGAATAATTTTTTTGGGACCAGGTAGTGGACAGAGCAGAAGGTGAAAATGGTAAATCAATGATGACTCTGTCTTCTGGATTGGGGAGACCTGTTTGTGTTCCATTTTCAAAATTTTCTAAGTGAGTAATGTATGGTGTGTGATAGGTTTATAAACCTTTGTTTTTCATCGCAGTCACTGCCATATATGGTTGGATGGTCAGAATTTCCCCTGATTAGTGTACACCCAGCCATCCCAGTGACAGTTCGTGGAGACTATAGCTCACAGCATTCTTAAAGATCCCTGAATCACTTTCATAGGTGATATTCTTATGTGATGACAGGGAGTCCCTTCTTCCCTCTTGGGACTGGGACCTCTACAGCATCCCCATTCCCTGCAGGGCCCATTGAACAAAAAAATGGGTCCATGAACAAAATCAATCATCAAAGTCTTGTACAAAAGCTATGTAACTGAAAATAGGCTTTGGTTTGGGTTTGTTGGGTTGCTTAGTTTATGTATTTAATTGGGTTGGGGTAGGAAAGGTTTGCCCCTCAGTGAGAGAGGTGGGACTGGTTGGGGAACTTTGGAATGGTGGGGAGAATTGTTTTGTTATGATGATTATACTGTATTTACTACTGAATTTTATATGCTGATTTTGTATCTCTGTCTTTTGTGTCTTATTTTGACTTTCTTTCTTTTTTTTTTTTTTTTACTGTAAGTTGCTTTGGGCAGTCTTGCTAGACTGAAAGGGTGGGACATTTAATAGAAATAGAAATGGGAAACAAATGTATCTAGGATAAAACAAATATAGAACATAAAGTACATCCTTCAAGTTCCATGCAAACTAGAGATATATATACACACAGTTCCACTTCCCCATTCTGAGAGAAATGTAAGGTATACAAACCCATTTCCTTTTACCTCCCTGAAGTACTCCCTTTGGCAAAATGAACTGTTACCAATAGATAATATTCAAAGTATGACACCAATCTTGGCTTGCTATTCTCATTTCTTCCAGATCATTTCCTTGGTAAACTTTGAACACAATACTTGATGGATGAAGGGGATATCCCTGGCATAGGGTTCAGTACTTTCAATGGATTAAAAATGCCTTTCCTTTCTCTTCACCAGGCCAAGAAATAAAAAATCTGAAGAGTCTCCTTGCCATTGTGCTCAGACAAGGAGTGTCAATTAAATGCCTTTTCCAGAAGTCTCACTACCATCACACACTCACCCTAGAAGAGCACAGAGGCTTGGGGATCATACCAAACTCCACCATTGGGCATTTCTTGTAAACCTACTCATCCAAAACCTTGCAACTTGGACAAGACTATACCGAACAGATAGAGAAGGATCGCTTCTCAGTCTTTTGGCTAAGATCCAAGAGAAGGGTCTGAGATACGAGTTCAGTATGTTACCTTCTTGGCCATTTGACCAAGAGAATTTGTATAATATATAGAGAGGGAGGGTGTGATTTAATACCCAGCCTCCCCACCTCACTGAGGAAACATTATAATAATTATGGCCAAAGCAGGTGAATGAAACCTCCTTTTGGGAAGTTTGGCTTTTACACTTTCACTAAGTCTTCTCATTTGAAAAATGATCCATTGAAGAAGGAAAAAGGTGGAATATAGATGAGGTAACAGTGCAGATTCTGGAATACTACATTTCATGCAACAGCTCTAGTTTTTCACCCTTCGGCTGCCATTGCGACTTTATGCAATGCAAGAGAATAATGGATGCAGTTTTCTTGTTAAAAAAAAAATGATCAGAAAAGGTCTGCATATATTCCAAGTTAAATCAATTATGGGCAAGAAGTGTTTCCACTTGCCTAAATTTAATATATAATCTGTCCACACCAAAAAAATATGCTCCCTCAGTCCATTAAGGTAATTACTTGTCATTTAGATAAACCTATAATGTTTCCTAAAGAATCACAAATACAGGCCTGCAGAATAACCTTAAAAATGCAAATAAAAGATGTTTCAACGTTATAATTTATTTTAATATCTTCAAATTGTATCTTGTTTACAGTTCATCTTTAACATTTTATTGCAGCTAACTAGAAAAATGCAGCTTTGTGCAGGTCTCTGTACAGAAAATCATCTTTGACAAAAGAATTACTTTTTTTTTTTTTTTTTTTTAAATTAGAACTACCAGAAATTGCCTTTCCTCTTTTTTGTAAAAGGCAAAAAGATTTTCTTGGTTAGCTTTTCAGAAAGTTACAAGTCTGTCACCATTACACAGTGAGAGCTTTCCCTGCCCCCAGTTCCTACAGTGCCTTGCATGTCCACCTCTGGCATTTGTCAGTGACCTTCAGCACTGACCCTGAAGAACCATCCACTTACACAGTACACAAAATAATTCACAGTGAGCTTGCTGAATTCTCAGACCCTCCTGAGCAGAGACTGCCAATTGCAGAAACATAGCCAAGTTATGTACATCTAATAACAGGGAAGCTGAAGCATACTATATGAAGATTTATTTCAAACCTCAGGTTGGACTAACCAAATCCAGGAAGGTAAAAGGTCAATGTTTTATATATTACCCCTTCCAACACCAATAAGTGAATACAAAATATTGTATTCTGTTTTAATAAAAACTTGAAGAAAGATTCATAGTCAAAATGTTCTTTACATATCAATTCACAGTCAGTACTTCAATATTAGGGAGGGAGGGGGTGTTCCTTTGATTTGCAGCCAACACATTCATTCTTTTTTTAGTTTTAAATTCAGTTTTGAAGTCTCTATTTACACAAAAACAAGGATGTTTATCAGATAATGTTAAACAAATGTTTTCTTAAAACTAGGAGCTGCCATTAGCTTTGTACTTAACTCAGTTTTTGGAAAAAAATAATTTTTCCTTCTGCTTACTTTAAGAAACTACCAGTAATTAACTTTGCAATTAAACTGGTATCACATATGAAGTGTGTAAAACATACGTAAAAGTATTTCAATATGCACAGATGTTGCTTGTGTTCAAATGATTTCCTGCCCGCATATTTCTAATAAAGATTACTATGTAACAAAGGTAAAAAAAAAACCATTCTTTGTATCAGGACAATGGAGGGTTTTTTTTGTTTGTAATTATTTTATTGTTAATGTCCATTGGTTGGTCAGCAGGTTTTGCCTCAGGACATAACTGCACAAGAATATACATTTTATTTATTTATTTATTTTTAGGTTTTTATATACCGGAAGTTCCTGTATACAATACATATCACTCCGGTTCACAATTAACAGAGAAAACTATCGCCGGGAAGGCGGTTTACATGGAACATACATGGAACATGGAACATATCGAATAAACTATAGTAAAGTACAATCTAATTTAAAACAACTGAAATAAACTTAGGAAATAACTTGGTACATGTAACTGAAGCAAGATGAACATTACATTATTGCTGCAAGGCAAGGCTGGATGTTTGTTCTTATTGCTATTAGCTCTCTGGGAAAGCTTGATGGAATAGCCAAGTTTTGAGTTTCGCCTTGAAAGTAATGTGGCATGGTTCAAGACGGAGGTCTGGTGGTAGTGAGTTCCAGAGAGACGGGCCCGCTGTGGATAGAGCACGTTTTCTCAGGGTAGATTTTGCAGGTTGTGTGATCATTCTATTCTGGTATGCCGTTCTGGTTGGTTTGTTAGAAGAGTGTAGTTGAAGCTGGAAAGTTAGGTTGAGTGGGGAGATGTTGTGAAGGGCCTTGTGAATCATCATGCAGGTCTTGAACTGAATCCTATATTTGATGGGAAGCCAGTGGAGATGTTGGAGGATCGGGGTGATATGGTCCCTTTTTTTGGCATTGGTAAGTATTCTTGCAGTGGCATTCAGTACCATCTGGAGTGGTTTGGTAGTGTATGCTGGAAGGCCTTGCAGGAGTGAATTACAGTAATCTAATTTAGTGAGAATGATGGCCTGGAGTACTGTGTGGAAGTCCCTATAGAGTAGAAGGGGCTTTAGTTTCTTCAGCACTTGTAATTTAAAGAAGCATTCTTTTGTGGTGTTATTTATGAATTTGTTGAGGCTGAGTCTGTTGTCTAGTAGTACTCCCAGATCTCTGACTTGAGGTGCTGTGGAGTATCCTGAGGCGTCTGGAGGGTTGCTGGATGTTGGCGGGGCAGATTTATCTGGTGCTATTATGAGGATTTCCGTTTTTTTGGTGTTTAGAACGAGGTTGAGGCTGGTTAGAAGAACACTAGTCAACAAAATACAAATAAAGTGTATATAACAAGCAA
Source organism: Rhinatrema bivittatum (assembly GCF_901001135.1). Taxonomy (NCBI): domain Eukaryota; kingdom Metazoa; phylum Chordata; class Amphibia; order Gymnophiona; family Rhinatrematidae; genus Rhinatrema; species Rhinatrema bivittatum. Next base: position 380,889,406 of record NC_042618.1, read on the forward strand.
TGTGTTTTGAGAAAAACTTTCAAGATGGTTTCAGACACTCCCTAAAATTAAAATTTAGACCATGGCACTTCCTTGAGTGCATCACAGTTTAATACCTAAGAATCAAACATGCAGGTTCCTCAGACATGCAAGGAAGTGCTCCTGCAACACTGGCTATTTACCTTTGCTGTTTATTTTCCACAATGGTAAAAAGAATAAGATTGGGGGAGGGGAGTGGGGGTGAAGGCGTCCATGAGTTAGCCTGCTGAACCCAGGTCTGCCACTCTAGCCTCCAGAGATCGGACTCGTTCTCTGAGAGACAGGAGCTCTTTGCATCAGATGCACACGTACAACTTCTCACCAGTGGGTAAAAAAATCATACAGGTGACACTTCCGAAGCATATTTGTTCCTCGCTCGGTGTAATACCATTGGTCAGGTCCATTGCCACTGCTTCCATGGAAGAGACAGCATGGCTGGATGACAACGTCAAAAAGTCACTGTACCCCAATGGTAAAGTGGTTCCCACTGCTCCCTTTTAGTTTAAATTCAGAAATTCCCCACACCTTATCAAGAGTTTAATCATTCCCTTGTAGGTCACTACCAAATACATAGTGAATACACTAATTCATTTAAAGGGCCCTAATTGTACACAGTCCTACTCCCATAGCAACCTAAAACTTAACTAGGAACTGAACAAATTTATGTTGAAGGCAGCAGTCCAGCAGCAAGAGGGGGGCTTCCCAGTCTTCCGCATCAAGTGTCACCTGTATGATTTTTTACCCACTGGTGAGAAGTTGTGCATCTGATGCAAAGAGCTCCTGTCTCTCAGAGAACGAGTCCGATCTCTGGAGGCTAGAGTGGCAGACCTGGAGTTGCTGAGGCAGACAGAGAGGTATATAGATGAGACCTTCAGGGACACTGTAGCCAAGGACCAACTCCAACCTGACAGCCCTAGTGCTGCCTTGGAGGAGGAAGGTCTTATGATCAGAGAGCATCAACCTGGTGCAATAGGAAATGATTCTGTAGCAAGGACTTGCTCTCCAGGTGATGCATTGTCCTTTTGCACAGAGAATGTGTCTCCCAGGGTTACTGCCCAGGAGGGAAGGGTTAAGTCGGCCGTCATAGTTGGTGATTCGATTAGGAATGTAGACAGCTGGGTGGCTGGTGGGCATGAGGATCTCCTGATAACATGCATTCCTGGTGCAAAGGTGGCGGACCTCACACGTCACCTAGATAGGATTTTAGGCAGTGCTGGGGAGGAGCCGGCTGTCATGGTACATGTGGGCACCAACAGCAAAGGAAACTGAAAAGTAGAATGTTAATACAAACAAAACACACACTTTGAATTGTTTATATGCTATGCCAGAAGTCTAACAAGTAAGATGGGAGAGTTACAGTGTATAGCAGTGAATGATGACAGACTTAATTGGCATCTCAGAGACATAGTGGAAAGAGGATAACAAATGGGACAGTGCTATACCGGAGTACAAATTATATCGCAATGACAGGGAGGAGCATCTTGTTGGCAAGGTGGTGTTTTATGTCCGGGATGGCATAGAGTCCAACAGGATAAAGATCCTGCATGAAACTAAATGTACAATCGAATCTTTATGGGTTGGAATCCCTTGCATGTTGGGGAAGAGTATAGTGATAGGAGTATACTACAGTCCACCTGGCCAGGATGGTGAGACGGACAGTGAAATGCTAAGAGAATTTAGGGACGCTAACCAAATTGGTAGTGCAGTAATAATGGGAGATTTCAATTACCTTATAACAATCACGTATCCAAATCTTACAATTTTTTATAGTATTATTTATAGTATTACTACTGTATAATACTATTTTATCATATCATTTTTATGTGGATTTTAGGACCTTCATACTACCCGCGTTTGCAAGTATACAATTTTTACCGCTACGGGTCCACTAGACATAGATCATTTTGGTTTTCAGTTTTCCATATTTTCTCATTGTTTTTAACTATATTAATAAAATTGTGGAGAATGGTACTTCCCTTAACTTGCGCTGCCGCGCTTCAAAGTCCAAAGTCCGGAGTCCCAAGTCTGACGTGTCCACGTTTCGCGAGCTGCTGCTTCAGGGACTTCTCAATGTGGTTCACTATAGAAGGAATTCTCCGGGTATTGATTAACAGAAATCTCCCAATTTTCATCCACAAGAACTTTTACATTTTTGCTGAAGCACTGAGAAAAGAAAATGGTGGCAGGGTCTGAAAAGATGAAATGGATCGCCAGTAAAATTTAAAAGTTCTTGTTGATGAAAATTGGGAGATTCTTGTTAATCAATACCTGGAGAATTCCTTCTATAGTGAACCACACTGAGAAGTCCCTGAAGCAGCAGCTCGCGAAACGTGGACACGTCGGACTTGGGACTCTGGACTTTGAAGCGCGGCAGCACAAGTTAAGAGAAGTACCATTCTCCAGAATTTTATTAATATAGTTAAAAACAATAAGAAAAATATGTGAAACTGAAAACCAAAATGATCTATGTCTAGTGGACCCGATGATTTAAAAAAACCAGTAGCGGTAAAAATTATATGTTGTATACTTGCAAACCGCAGGTAGTATGAAGGTCCTAAAATCCACATAAAAATGATACGATAAAATAGTATTATACAGTAGTAATACTATAAAAAATTGTAAGATTTGGATACAACGTGATTGTTATAAGTTAGCTTTATTCGTTGTACATTGGACAAATTGATACGTGTACATTAGATTTCAATTATCCCAGTATTGACTGGGTAAGTGAAACATCAGGACATGCTAGAGAGATAAAGTTCCTGGATAGAATAAATGACAGTTTTATGGAGCAATTGCTTCAGGAACTGACAAGAGAGGGAGAAATTTTAGATCTAATTATCAGTGGAATGCAGGATTTGGTGAGAGAGGTAACAGTGGTGGGGCTGCTTGGCATTAGTGATCATAATATGATCAAATTGAATTAATAACTGGAAGGTTGAATTAATAACTGGAAGAGGGACAGTAAGTAAATCCACAGTTGTAGCACTAAACTTTCAAAAAGGAAACTTTGATAAAATGAGAAAAATTGAAAAAAATTGAAAGGAGCAGCTACAAAGGTAAAAAGTGTGCAACAGGCGTGGACATTGTTAAAAAAAATACCAGCGTAGAAGCACAGTCCATATGTATTCCTCGCATTCAGAAAAGTGGAAGGAAGGTCAAATGATTGACAGATTGGCTAAAAAGTAAGGTGAAAGCATCTATTTTAGCCAAAAGATCTTTATTTAAAAATTGGAAAATAGGATTAAGCATAAGCATTTGCAAGTTAAATGTAAGACATTGATAAGACAGGCTAAGAATTTGAAAAGAAATTGGCCGTAGAAGCAAACACTCACAATAAAAACTTTTTAAAATGTATCCAAAGCAGAAAGCCTGTGAGGGAGTCGGTTGGACTCCCTCACAGTTGGTTAGATGATCGAGAGGTTAAATGGGCACTTAGGGAAGTTAAATTCATTGCGGAAAGATTAAACTATTTCTTTGCTTCGGTGTTTACTGAAGATGATGTTGGGGAGATACCCATTCCAGAGACTGTTTTCAAAGGCGATGATTCAGATGAACTGAACCAAATCACGGTGAACCTGGAAGATGTAGTAGGCCAGATTGACAAACTGAAGAGTAGTACATCACTTGGACTGGATGGCATACACCCAAGGGTTCTGAAAGAACTAAAATGTGAAATTTCAGACCTATCTAATTAATTTGTAACTTATCATTAAAATCATCCATTGTACCAGAAGACTGGAAGGACAATATAACCCTGATATTTAAAAAGGGCTCCAGGAGTGATCCGGGTAACTACAGTGCCAAGAAAATGTGTGGAAACTGCTTTAAAGAATAACAGCACAAAACATTTAGATAGACATGGTTTAATAGGACACAGCCAGCATGGATTTATCCAAGAGGAGTCTTGCCTCACAAATCTCCTACATTTTTTTTTTTTGAAGGGGTGAAGAAACATGTGGACAAAGGTAAACTGGTAGATGTGGTGTATTTGGATTTTCAGAAGGCGTTTGACAAAGTCCCGCATGAGAGGCTTCTAAGAAAACTAAAAAGTCATGGGATAGGAGGTGATGTTCTTTTGTGGATTGGAAGCTGGTTAAAAGACAGGAAACACTTAACCTAAGCATGGGGTCTCAAGAGGCACTCCTTAAAACCCAGTTCCGATTTAAATGGGCCTCTCAGAAAATAAAATATCTAGGAGTATATCTGAGTGCTACACAGGATTTCTTCCAACTAAATTATGCCTCCTTATGGGGCAAGATATCCCAAGATTTGGAAGAATGGAACCGCTATAGCATTTCCTGGTTAGGCAGGATTGCCACAATTAAAATGACAGTTCTGCCTAAGCTACTCTATCTTTTGTCAAACTTTGCCTGTATCCATTCCCAGAAAGTGGTTGGCTCAAAGGCAAAGGAAACTTATGACCTACATTTGGGGCGGCAAATGGCCCCACATAGCCTGGCGATTGATGTATCAATCTTAACCACAGGGAGGCCTTGGTGTTCCCAACCTCAAAGGGTACTATCTGGCAGCTCAATTTAAATAACTAGTAGACTGGCACAAGCAGATATACTCTCAACTATGGGTTCAGTTTAGCCAACAAATCTTTGGCGATGTCCCACTCACTAGTCTATTGTGGCAACCAAAGAAAACCTGGCATATAATGTCCAAGGATGTTTTACCTCCATCTACGGTGCATTCGATAGAGGTCTGGAATAATAAGGGCTCTTTACTTGTGGGTCTACTGGAATATCATTTGAGCACATATCTTTACGCAAACTGCGACTTTACGCCGGGGTATGAAACAAAGGCTTTTCGGGATTGGGAATCGAAGGGCATACCATCCTGGGCACAAGTGTGGGGAAGGCACGATTTAGTACCATTTCAGGAACTGAAATCAAAGTATGCTTTATCTAATGCTGATGTCTACCCTTACTTGCAATTAAGATATTTTGCGAAGGCAGCTATGCTGGTGGACCACTTACAACAAGGGAGATCTGATTTTGAAAATCTATGAGTGAAGGCGGATCAGGCTGACAAATTACTATCAACAATCTATAATATGTTGGGCTGGCAGTTATTTATCAAGCCTACTCATTTACTTGCGTGGGAAAAGATTCTGGATACACCTTCACACAAAGTGAATGGGGGGATATCTTTAAAAGAGTGGGAAAGGGATTGCCACCTCAATGACAGAAAATTCGCTAAAACTACTATATCACTGGCATTACTGTCCAGCGAGACTTCATAAAATGAATTCCAAAATCTCAGACCAGTGCTGGAAGGGTTGTCAGATGGTGGGGACCTATTTCCATATGTGGTGGTCCTGTCCAAAGATAGGGAAGCTGTGGGCAGATATAGAACAATGGATCGGGCAAATGATACCCTCGGCTAATCCTATATTCCCGCATCATGCCCTACTGGGGGTGCCTCTCCTCTCAACATTGGTCCCTGAAAGTAGGCTAATCAACTATATCTTTACGGCCACCAGACTAGTACTAGCGGGAAAGTGGAAAATGCCCAAGGTCTCCATGTTAAGCTGAAGTACAGTGCAAAATCGGGGATATATATCTACTTGCGGAGATCACAGCTCATAAGAGGAACGCCATGGGGAAATTTCACAGTATCTGGAAGGCTTACGGTATGTGGAAAGAAGAGTATAGCAAGTCTGAAGCAGGTTCCTCTTAACTGATGCTCAGGGGAGAACATACCTATTTTCTGTCTTGCAATACGTGACGAACATACATCACCTGAAGTTTCTATAAAGCTGGGGTTAGGGGAAGGGGGTGGGTGGGAAGGGGGGGGATTACAGTTACAAAATCCAAGACAGGAGTGCGAAAGTGATAAAATGGTTTTACTGTTCACTGATGTTACACTTTGTTCATTCTTTTGTTGATGCTGGTTGAACAACTGATGTGAATCCTCATTTATTGTGTTCATTGTACTATATTTTCCCTTCAATAAAATGGTAAAAAAAAAAAAAAGACAGGAAAGAGTAGGATTAAATGGTCTGGTTTCACAGTGGAAAAAGGTAAATAGTGGAGTGCCTCAGGGATCTGTACTTGGACCAGTGCTTTATAATATATTTATAAATGATCTGGAAAGGGGTATGATGAGTGAGGTGATCAAATTTGCAGATGACACAAGATTATTCAGAGTAGTTAAATCTCAAGCGAACTGTGATAAATTGTAGGAGGATCTTGCAAGACTGGAAGTTTGGGCTTCTAAATGGCAGATGAAATTTAACATGGACAATTGCAAACTGATGCATGTAAGGAAAAATAACCCTTGCTGTAATTACACAATGTTAGGTTCTATCTTAGGAGTTACCACCCAGGAAAGAGATCTAGGCATCACAGTGGATAATACATTGAAATCGTCGTCTCAGTGTGCTGTGGCTATCAAAAAAGCAAACAGAATGTTAGGAATGATTAAGAAGGGAATGGCAAATAAAACAATGGATGTCATAATGCCTCTGTATCGCTCCATGGTGAGACTGCATCTTGAATACTGTGTGCAATCCTGGTCACCGCATCTCTAAAAAGCTATAGTTGCACTGGAGAAAGGGCAGAAAAGGGCGACCAAAATAAGTGGCACAGAATGGCTGCCCTATGAGGTAAGGCTAAGGAAGTTAGGGCTGTTCAGTTTGGAGAAGGGACAACTGAGGGGGGATATGATAGATGTCTATAAAATCATGAAAGGACTTGAACAAGTTAATGTAAATCAGTTATTTACTCTCTCAGATAATAGAAGGACTAGGGAGCACTCCATGAAGTTAGCAAGTAGCTCATTTAAAACAAATCAAAGAAAATGCTCTCTCTCAGCGCATAGGTTAAGCTCTGGAATTCATTGCCAGATGTTGTGGTTACAGCAGTTAGTGTAGCTGGGTTTAAAAAAGTTTTGGATAAGTTCCTAGAGGAAAAATCCATAAACTACTATTAATTTATAAGCAATAGTAGCTTGAGATTTTTTTTAATGTTTGGGTACTTGCCAGGTATTTGTGACTTGGATTGGCCACTGTTGGAAACAGGATGCTGGGCTTGATGGATCCTTAGTCTGATCCAGTATGGCATGTTCTTATGCCTCAGTGTGACTGGAGGAGACTGTTTCTGCTGCTGAAGGAGTGCTGCTGGCCTCATTATCTACCGCTGGATTGTATCAAATAGTGGAGTAGCAGTATTCTCCTATACGCCCCAAGATTTGAGAAGAATTTGAGTTGCAGATGCAGAGAAATAGAAGAGCCACAGGTCAGAAGAGGCAGCTCATGATGGAGGGACATTTGCCATCTCCCAGGATAGAATTAGCTTCTCTCCTGAAATATTGGCCCCCGTAGTCCCTAGTTATCAGACTAGGTCTTAAGGTACAACCTTGGAAGGTATTTGGTGATGGGGGAGGTTATTACCTCCCTAGAAAAATCTATTGCTGCATTAGCAGTGGTTACAAAAGATATTCATTAAAGAATTCAGACACAAGTGACTATTTTGGTTTCTCAGTCTGAGAAAATTGAAAATCTAAAGAGAACTATTACCCATTTATCCACAGTTCAGACCACCCATATCCAGGACAAGATGTTGCTCACTCTAGGATTGAGAATGTGAAGAATTTTGCAAGATCACTAAATTTGAGAATTTTGACCTTCTCCTAAGTGACCCTTTTCTTCTCTTCTAGATTTTTTAAAGACACACCTGTGGGAAGTATTAAACATTTCTCAGGAAGCTTTGCCTCCTATAATCAAAGCTTTTTTTCTCCTCTCTGCTAAGGAAATTAAGGCCGAGACAATTGATGAGATTAGGGGGCTCAGTTTCTAGACAGTTTGATCTCTGGGCTTCTAGAGAGATCAGTGGTGGCTCAATCCAATAGAGCTACATTATTAGTGACCTTTGTTTTCACATCATCAGCATTCATTTCTACCGCCTTTTTTTTTTTTTTTTTTAAACTTCTTGGGTTCCATTTATTAGACTTAGAATATGAATATTTCCTAACTTGCATACGACAAGTTAGGAAATATTAGGAAAGAAGGAAGAAAATTTTGATTATGTGTTAAGAAGCAATTGCCCTTGGCACTTCCTTTTTGCTTTATTTTTCTTGCATTATCTAATGTTAATTATATTTCTTCAAATCTTCCCAAATGAGTTTCTTCTTTGATTCCAAGAAATCTTGTACTTTGTAACATTTCCTTCTTAGGTTGTAGATGGATCGGGTTTTCTGTTATGTTAAGTGCTATCTGCATCTTTTCTCTCTCCTTTTGCTTATTATGTAGCCTCTCTCCTAGGCTTTACCCTTGGTCCCCACACATATTTTGGTCTCACATATAGGGCCTCATTTCCTAAAGTATCGCAGGCCTGCGATACTTTAGGAAAGGAGGGGGGGGGGGCCCGAAACAGGGGACGGTCCTGCACTAGCTGGCAGCGATCGCACCGCTGCTGTGCGATCGCTGCCGGTTTCGCACCCAATAGCACCATCATAGAAGGCGTAGCTATTGGGCGTGAACTAGGACGCGAAAAGGGCCTTACCTTTTCGTCGTCCACGGCGTCTTTGCGGAGTCGGCCCAGTGACGCCCTGACTCCTCCTCTTCCGGAGCAGACTCCGTCCCCATTTTGGTATCGCACGCGATAAGGGACTTTTCGCATGCAAAACTTCCCTTATCACGTGTGATCCTTCAGGAAAATGACCCCCATAGTGCACTAATGGGACTTGTTTTCTTGATTTATTTAGCTGTTTGGCTGTAATTAGCTGCTTTTCTTTGTGTTATGTGCATTCTTTTGTCTCTGTCAAATTATGCTTAAGAACATAAAAAGTTGCCATACTGGGTCAGACCAAGAATCCATCAAGCCCAGCATCCTGTTTCCAACAGTGGCCAATCCAGGTTACAAGTACCCAAATATTAAATAGATACCATGCTACTAAAGCCGGTAATAAGCAGTGGCTATTCCCTAAGTCAAACCTGTTTAATAACAGTTTAAAGACTTCTCCAGAAACTTATCCAAATCTTTTTTAAAACCAGCTACACTAACTGCCTTAGCCACATCCTCTGGCAATGAATTTCAGAGCTCAACTGTGCTTTGAGTAAAAATGAATTTCTCTGATTTGTTTTAAATGTGCTACTTGCTAACTTCATGGAGTGACTCTCGCCCCCCCCCCCCCCAAGTCCTTGTATTATCTGAAAGAGTAAATAATTGATTCACATTCAAGTCCTTTCATGATTTTGTAGACCTCTATACATCTCTCCTCAGTGGTCTCTTCTCAAAGCTGAACAGCCCTAACCGTTTTAGCCTTTTCTCATAAGGGAGTCATTCCATCCTCATTTTGGTCACCCTTCTCTGTACCTTCTCCAGTGCAACTATATCTTTCTTGAGATGCGGTGAAGAGAATTGCATATGGTACTCAAGATGCAGTCTCACCATGGACCAATATGGAGGCATTATGGAACCTACCATTGTGTAACCACAGAATGGGTTATTTTTCACTATATGCATCACCTTGTACTTGTCCACATTAAATTTTATCTGCCATTTCGATGCCCAATCTTTTATGTAATAGATTGAATGCAAATTTTAAAAAGTGTATATGCAGTTTCCTCTAGAGTAATATATTTTTGCCATCCAAATTGCATGAAAGATTTCAAAGAGACAAGATAATTAAAGGCATCTGAACGAGGTGGGCCACCCGAGTCCTGGCCTATCCAACTTTCAAGCCTTTCATCCCAGAAGTGCTTTCTGATTTTGAGCCATACCAGTGCCTGCAATCTTGTGCTGTTCTTGCGAGACTCAGCGCAAGACTAAAGGCACTGGCACAGATCAAACAGACAGCCATGTGGTGCCTACCTTAGCACTTCTGGAAGAATTGCTAAGGTGGAAGAAGCAGGCAGTCAGATTCTGAAGGTGAGCTAGGGGCCCTGAGGTAGACTTGGAGGGGGTAGTTCTGAGAGTGGCCTGGAGTTAGGAGCTTGAAGATGAATGGGAGCTGGAGTGTCCGAGACTGAAGATTAGTCAGGTGGCTAGGAATCTGACTTCGAGGGGGATCTAAGGCTGAAGGCAGACTGGGAGCTCAGGAATGGGAGGCTGACTGGGGGAGAAGTCCAAGGCTGGAAGCTGCCTGAGGGTCTGAGGCTGACTGGGAGCAGGATGGGATAAGGAAAGGTTCAGGCTGGCTAAGGGAACTAGCTTGCAGGCTGAGGGGAGTCAGGTTGGTTGGTTGATGGGGAGGAAATTATTGGTTGTGGACAGGCTGGCTGTGGTGGCAAGGCTAGCTGGTTAGGAGGAATTACTGACAGCGAGCAAACCTGGGCACAGAGGAGAGGGCGGGATAGATAGGGGATGAGAGAAAAAGACATTGGAGAGGGAGTGGGACCAGAAGAGATCCAAACTAGTGGGTAGGGACACCTTCCTCCCTTCCCATAATCAGGATGTCTCCTTGAACCTGAAAAACTCTACCTTTCTTCCCCACCCCTCCAACCCCCAGCTCCAATTCTCCCTCTCCCTATATACTTTTCTCCTCAAATCATTCCTGGACCTCCCCCTCTTCTCTCCCCTCCGCCAATCCTCTGTTCTCTAGTGGGGTGGGGGAACAAAATTCCACAGGAGTGGGGCAGGTGGTGTTTTTTTGTGGCCACCAAGCCCCTGTTGTTCTTGTGGGTGTTGGGGGTGAGTGTTCTGTATAAAGCACCCCTCCATTCTGCATAAGAACAATGACAGGAGCTCAGCACTGCCAAAATAACACCTTCTACGCTCTACATGAATGACGAGGGCTTGGCTTAAGCATGAGAGGAAATGTATTTGTTTCTAGTGTTCCGGTTTTGCACTGTACAGTGTGTCTGGCTTTTTGGGCTTCCATTTCAGTTTTTGTGTCTGCACATTTGAAATTTGTGGATCTTCGTTTGGGATCTGCCAGGTACTTGTGACCTGTATTGACCACTGTCAAAGAAAGGATGCTGGGCTTGATAGACCTTGGTTTGGCCCAACATGGCATTTCTTAGTTCTTATGTGGTCAGCTTTTCTGTGTTCTTGAAGTGTGATCGAGCTAAAGTATTCTGTGAGCGTAGGGATCTGTAGCAGTCTTGGTTCATTGCATTTTCCCAATAGGACGTGTATTAATGTACTAGGGCCTGGTGTAATACTTCCAATGCTGCCTTTTCATAGGTAGGGCTATTGCTGCTGGAGTTCTGCGAGTTAGTGCTTCTATAGTATGGTAGATTTTCTATACATGTGCTGAGTATTGCAGGATTTTGTATTTCACAAATCTGGTAGCGGAAGAAGTTTGTAGTGTTACATAGATGGCATCAGAATGAATATTTTTTGTATGATGACATATATAGGGAAATATCTTGCTTCTTCCCCATGATTGGAAGCACGCATAGGTGTAGGGGTAAGGTCTGTGGATACGGAGTATACATTTACAGAACGGGAGGTACAGAATCTCTTTTTCCATTTGTCCTGCACATGCAACAAGAATGAGCCTTACTCTTAAGACAGGGTTATGTTGAGTATGATTTCAGTCTCTCAAATTTACTAGTGCTCTTTTTAATTCTTGCATTGTGCCAAACAGCTTCTTCCGGGAGCTTGCATGGTGTAATATATATAGACAGCATATTGACGTGAGCTTGGAAGTTCTTTTTAATCAGGACCCTTTCTGTATCTTTAGGCTACATTTTCTTGGTCTTCGATTGCATCTCTTGGAACTCCAACCTTCTCTTGCTGTAAATAGTACAGAATAGTCGCTTAGTATTATTAACTTCTCCTTTACCACTATGTCTGATTTTGTAGTATCAAGCTGGTCTGGGAATGAATAATTAAACTATGATTTATACAAAACATGTGTGTAAGAAAAACTGTAAACAAAGTAAGAAATTGTCAGTGGAAGCTGGGGGGGGGGGGTATAGTTTTGTTGCACCCACTCCCTGCAAACCAAAAAAGCATTTCGCTGCGGCTGGAGGGTGTGCACGTTTTTATCCTCAAGTTATGGATGGGTGAACTGAGGGATGTTGGCATGGTCATCATTTATCTACAGAGGGGCAACAAGACAAAGGATTTGAACTTGTGTTTGTGTGTTCTTCTGACTTCTTTCCTTCAGAGGAAAATTTACTTTTCTTTAAAAATAAGTTACTTTCTCCATTGCTTTTGAAACTTGTTCTAAAGGCAGAATTTCTAGCTGCCCTCCTGCTCAGATCATGTAGACAACCTCAGAAAGCTATCGGAAAATGAGCAAAACAGTTATTGATACTCAGAAGAAATAAGACATGAAAAACTAAATGGACTGCTATCTTTCCTTCTAATTTACCAGATTTAAAGTTTTAAAATGAGTTTTTAGAATACAGAAGTCCATATTTAAGTAGTTTGTCCAGCTATGTTCCAGACTTAGCTGAACAAACTGAGTTTTAAAAATTCCACTAATTTCACCGTCCTTGACTTCTCTGGGGCAGAGAAAAGTTAGCCAGCTGTGTCAGCCAGACAACTGCCACAGAGCAGTCCTAAAGGTAGCTGGATAAATGTATCAGGCTAGATTTCATATAGCTGCATATATTCAGTGGCATAGGTGCGCTGCTGAATATCCAGTATAAGTTAGTCAGAGGAGCATAGCCGGCTAACTTAGCTGGATGCCCCACAGCTGAATATTTCTCCCATGATATCCTATTGGTATTAGTTGTACTATTTATGCAGTCGATCGTCATCATGGAGCTCCGTTGTCATGGTAACCAGTCTTCCAATTGCAACACCCATGAAAACTGGTTACTAGGACCGGGAGGAATTCTGGCCTAATGGTTAGAGCAACAGGCTGAGAAGCAGGGAAGTCAGATTTTAAATCCCACTTCTACTGATTCTCTTTATGCCCTTGGGCAAGTCACCATCTCCAATTGCCTCAGGAACCCACATAAAGGTGAATTTTAAAAGCCAGGCGCATGTCAAAATCGGGAGATGGGCGCGCATCTAACACACGCGGGTGTCTGCCTGATATCAAAAGCTGCCCACATGTACACACAAGTACTGATTCTTAAATATCTCGCATAAGGGAAAAAAAAGGGGGTAGAACGTGGGCAGGGCATGGGCATTCTGGGATGGGAGAAGAGAGATGCACACAAGTGCCTATGCACCTGCGCCCAGATATATTTCAGCACATAGAGGAGGTGTAAGGGGTAGATTTTCAAACCCTGGCACATGTAAATCCCGGGGTTTACATGTGTGGCCGGGTCTTAAGTGCGCCGGGCCTGGTACGCGTGTAAGTATCAAGGCTTTAAAATGGGGCGGTCCAGAGGCGCCCAGCACAGCGGCCATTTGCCGCTCTGCCGGGGGAATCGCGCGCCGGCAGGGGGCCAGCGCATGCAACTTGCTCCTGCTCCTTGGCAGGAGCAAAAAGGTATGACAAAAAAACCTGAGGTAGTTAGGATAGGGATAGGGGGTTGGGAAGTTCCCTCCCAGTCCGCTCCTTAATTGGAGTGGACTGGGAGGGAACTTGATAAGGCCTCAATGTGTTGCTGTGCGAGTTTGCAAAATTAGACCCCCCCCTTGCGCGCCGACCTGGCATTTTATAACATGCGCATGTTGGCGCGCACATATTATAAAATCGCACATCCATGTGTGCGCGCCGGGTAGAGCGTGCACATGGACGCACAAGTTTTGAAAATCTACCCCTAAGTCTTTATAAATATTTCCAGGCATCTATGAGGGGTCTGGGTTAACAGGGGGGAGTGCAGGTTTGGAGGGCCTAGCTCTAGGACTGGGCAAGCTGAAGGACAAATTGGTGAAACTGGTCATGGGCTGGACACGTGTTAAAAAATTCCCTCACTTGTACGTCTCAAAGCAGACTTATGTTGTTGTGACCACAGAAACTTAAAACTATGAGCACACAGACACATGCTAAGTTTATTTTATAACATGCACATGTATTTGTGCAAAGGATATAAAATTGCTGTGTAGCTGGTCGCACACCCATATACATATGTATGTGTGCACCCATGCGCCTGGTTGAAAGTTATCAAACTGTATGCTCTTTGGGGCAAGGACTTATGGTAACCAACTACTTAACAGTATACAACGCTGCATATGTTCAAAGCACTATAAAATTGATTAGTGTTATTATGACCATCTACACAATTTTTTTTAACTAGTCAATAACTAATTACCTGTAAATTAATCAATACATTTTTTCTATCAAAAAATCTGCTTGCTGACCCCACAAGCCTATTTTTATAATTTAATCTGAAGCTGCAGTGCACACAGGAAAAAGTACAAATTAATTTATGTACATGTAAAATTGGAGAAGCCCTCTCAAAAACAGAATGTATCATGGCTTCCACTATGAGCCAATTATCAACAGATAATTATTTTAATATCTAAACAGAAAAGCTGCAGAACATTTTGGGAATCACTTGTCATTCACAGCTGGGTCCCTGTGAGAACATTTCTTGCATCACAGTTGCTATAGCAGTTACCATAGAAACCCCTGGAAGGAGCAGTGCAGGACCTGATGAAACTGGTGCTCTGGATGAACTATCCATTTCAGGATTGAGAACGCTCTTTCAGCTAAACTGCATACTGCTGCTCATCAGCTGCTGCCTCACAATATATTTTCTGTAATGAGAGGCTCTGAGCTCCTGTACATTCACTTCCTGATAACACTTTTTACAATTTGTACTCCTCTCTGACTGTTGACTATATGGACTTGATAATCATTTATTTATTACAAACTAAGGGGGTCATTTTTCAAAATGAGGTAAGACGGTTTCGCATGCGTTAAGGGCTTATCGCATGCAATAGGCCTTTAACACATGCGAAAACGTGTTTACTGCATGCGATCGCACCATATCGTATGGTGCGATGCAAATTCCTAAAATGGGAGGAGTAGGCTCTCTGTGAAGAGTATCGCACAGCCATAATGCTGATTTTTAACTACACCTTTTTCAAATGCATTAGGTGGTGTGATCATGCGGAAAGGGTTTATCACCATTTGTGATGTGTCCTGTAAGGCTTATTTCAGAGGATTTGAAGGCTGAGAGAGAGAGAGAGAGAGAGAGAGAGAGAGAGAGAGAGAGAGAGAGAGAGAGAGAGAGAGAGAGAGAGAGAGAGAGGCCATAATAGCATGTCCCGTAGATAGGTATTTGTATCCCTAGGATAGGCCCACCTAGTAACTCGAGGTGGGATTAGGTAAGAGTGTAGGGGGTTAGGGGCCGCTTTCACATTCTACATGAGACGTACGAACAGAACAGTGGTCTCTTGTGAAGATTTGCTGGCCTTCGGAGTGAGTAAACTCACCCAAAGATGAGATTTGGGCAAGGGTCTCTCAACCTAGCTTGATGGACTTTCTACCTGGGTAACATCAAGCTAGGTTGAGAGACCCTTGCCCGAATCTCATCTTTGAGTGAGTTTACTCACTCCGAAGGCCAGCAAATCTTCACAAGAGACCACTGTTCTGTTCATACGTCTCATGTAGAATGTGAAAGCGGCCCCTAACCCCCTACACTCTTACCTAATCCCCACCTCGAGTTACTAGGTGGGCCTATCCTAGGGATACAAATACCTATCTACGGGACATGCTATTATGGCCTCTCTCTCTCTCTCACTCTCATTCTCTCTCTCATTGTAAAACAGGTTCCCCAGTGGTTGAATGCAGGAAATATATCAGGTTTGGCACTTATCACAGAATATGAAATGGTATCACAATGTGCACTAACTTAGCTCTTCACACAGGTAATTATCACAAAATGCAATAAATACTATATTAGCATAAAACACACCCCTTTTGCTATCGCATGCGGTACTTACCGCATTTTGATAAATCCAGGGCTAAGTGACTTTGTACAGCACTACATACAATGTCCAAGCTATATGAAACTAAACAGAACAGTCTTTAAACAAATATTCTACATTCTTGTAATGTCCGTGGAATCTACTGGAAGTAAGTCCAAACATCAAGACCTTAACACAGAATCTGCTAGAATTCATAATTTATTAAAATGTGCAATGAGGGAATGCTAGTCTTCTCCATGATTTACAAAGGGAGGTAATTTTCAAAAGGGACTTCTGCAGTTAAAATAGTGCTTTACTTGCTGAAAAGCAAGTCTGCTTATCATAAATTGCATTTTCCATAGATAGCAAGATGAATTAGTCATTTATGGGTGACATCATTATGTGGCACCAAACGGTGCTCTTAGCTAGTGGAGCTTATGCTCTATTAAGCATGTATGGGAATTGCCACTCAAGTATTGCCTCATAAGTCCCCTCAATCAATTTCAGAGCTAAATTCTAGTAGCAACTCTCCAGGGAGGTGGGCGGGTATTTAATATGGCTAACTCATCCTGCTTTCTACGGAAAACAGTTTATGGCAAGCAAGCTTTTTTTTTTTCACGTCAGTAAGCAGGGCTAAAGTAGGCATTACATGTGAGGAGTCCCAAGCTGTGAGATGCAATGGAGCATTTACTGAATAAACTACCCAAACTCCAAAATGTGGAATGTAGACTACTCGGTCAACAGGCTACACAAAACTGCTTGTCTGAATATAGTGTTATTCTTGAAGAGATTGTCCAGACAGTAATGGGATATAGAAGTGTGTACTGATGACCATGTTGCAACTTTGCAGATGTCTTCAAGTGTTACGGATCGCAGATGAGTCACCGAAACAGATATGGTTTTAATTTGATGATCCTTGATGATGTCCATAATTTAAAGGCCTGCTAGCATAAAACAGTGAACAATGAAATCTGCTAGCTAGCTGGACAATGTGTGTTTGACCACTGCTATGCCGTCTATAAGGATCATAAAAAACTAATAGTTACAAAGCCGGATGACACGGTAGAGTCCTTTTATAGTAAGCCAAGGCTCTTTTACAGTCTAAGATATAAAGAACATGGCCTGATTAATACGAAAGAACATGGCCTGATTAATACGAAAAGCTGATACTACTTTTGGCAGAAACTTCGGATGGGTGTGTGATGCGGCATACCACCCTGTTGTGGAAGATTTGTATATAAGATGGATAATGAACTAAAGTCTGAAGCTAGCTGACTCTTCTGGTTGATGTTACTATGACAAGTAATATTACTTTCCTTGTTAGAAACTTGAAAGCCAAAATTACGTTTAGGTCCCATGGAAAAGGTGGTTTAGCATGCCATAAGCCTTTCATGAACTTTGAAACTAACGAATGAGTGGAGATTGGTAAGCCTCTATAGCACTGAAATGAACTCTTACTGATAAAAAAGAGAGTAAATAGGTCAGTAAATCTTTGGGTTCACTTTGTTGACACCATGCGGAGAACAGTTTCCATTTAAACCCATAGATTCTCCTAGCTGATGGATTTCCTGGCAGACATTATGCCTTCTACCTCTTTGGATAAGGAGAATTCAGTGATCGAGTGCTCAACATTAAAGACAACAAGCTGAGGAAGGTAAGGTTTGAATGAAATGGTCTTCCCTCTTCTTGAGTTAACAAGGATGGATCACACCCGAGAAAGAACGCAGAACTGCTTGACAGCTATACTAGATATGTAAACCAAACTTGTCTGGGCCATGGCTTGAGCTATCAGAATCAGATGGGCCTGGTCATTGAGCACTTTTTCACCATTCTGGCTATTAATGGAACTGGTGGAAAGCGACATTGGATCTACATTCCAACTGAGCAGAAAAAAGTGGCCTTAGTTAATTGAGCTTGCTGGGAAGAATGGAACAAAAAACATTTCTAGTTTTCTGCTTTGCTCTGAGGCAAATAGGTCGATTGCTGGAATTCCCCATAAACTGAATGTCAGCTGTTGACTACTGCAGAGACATTTGTGTGGTCCAAAAAAAACACCCAAAAAACTGAGGGTGATCTGCTAATATAGGGGCGGATTTTTAAAAGGAGCGCGAATAGCCTACTTTTGTTTGTGCTCCAGGCGCAAACAAAAGTACGCTGGATGCTAAAAACCTGGATCGGCGCGCGCAAGGCTATGGATTTTGTGTAGGCGGTGCGCGCCGAGCCGCGCAGCCTACCCCCCGTTCCCTCCAAGGCCGCTCCGAAATCGGAGCGGCCTCGGAGGGAACTTTCCTTTGCCCCCCCCTCACCTTCCCCTCCCTTCCCCTACCTAACCCACCCGCCCGGCCCTGTCTAAACCCCCCCTTACCTTTGTCGGGGGATTTACGCCTCCCAGAGGGAGGCGTAAATCCCCGTGCGCCAGCGGCCTCTTGCGCGCCGGGCCGCGACCTGGGGGCGGGTACGGAGGGCGCGGCCACGCCCCCGGACCGCCCCGGGCCGTAGCCACGCCCCTGTACCCGCCCCCAAAACGCTGCCGACACGCCCCCGAAACGCCCGCGACGACCGGGCCCGCCCCCGACACGCCCCCCTCGGAGAACCCCGGGACTTACGCGAGTCCCGGGGCTCTGCGCGCGCCGGTAGGCCTATGTAAAATAGGCTTCCCGGCGCGCAGGGCCCTGCTCGCCTAAATCCGCCCGGTTTTGGGCGGATTTAGGCGAGCAGGGCTCTGAAAATCCGCCCCATATTGAAGATCCCGGGAAGACAGGTTGCTTTCAGGACAGCTTGATGTTTGCATCATTTCCATATCTTTGGCTTGTTGACAGAGTCCATGCCCCTGTGCCCCTTTGCTTGTTCACAGAGAACACAGCAAATTAGTTGTCAGTTTGAATGAGAATGCTCTTTCCCTGGAGGAAGTGAGTGAATGTTGCTAGAGCATATCTGATTGCTCTCAGTTCTAGGAGACTGATTTGGAATTGTTTTTCTATGAATGACTATGTTCTTTGAGTTTGAAAGGGCCTCATGTGGGCTCCCCAACCTTTTATAGGGAAGTAGACAGAGAGGAGATTCCTTCTGAACGTTGTGGGGAGATAGCCACCAGCATAGATCATTTTGTTTCCTGTGAAATATTCACTATAGTCATGAGGGGTTGAATTAGTTGGTCCCATTGGGAGCAGTGACCCCATTACAGGAGTCACATGTGAAGGAAGGTTTGTGAAACTATGTGAATGGCAGTCAACATGCGGCCCAAAGCAACTAGAACTTCTTTGGCCATTGACTGATCTGTATTCAGTAGTTTGAATACCAGGGATTTAAGAGTATTCATCCAATCTGATGGGAGAATATCTTTTTCCTGTTGAGACTCTACCCATGCTCCAATGAATCTGAATTTCTGGGAGGGAATTAGCGTTCATTTCTTGAAGTTCACTAGGAATCCTTGTGATTGTGGCAAAGAAATTAGCACATCTTCCTTGGAGCTAGTTGTCACAAGCCAATTGTCCAGGTATGGGAAAACCTGAATGCCTTTTTCTCACAGATGCACTGCTACTACAGTCAGGCACTTGGTGAATACCCTCTATGCTGTGGAGAAGCCAAAGGGAAGCACTCTGCACTGGTAGTGGAAAGAGCTCACTATGAAGCACAGGTAATACCAGTGGAAGGGATGGATGGGAATATGAACTTAAAAATCTTTTAGATCTAGAACTCATATCTACTCCCCACCTCAGGAATAAAGGAAGGATTGTGTAGAAGGAATTCATTTTTTAATTTCTCCCAAAGTATATGCTTTTTCAGGCTTCTTAAACACAGAATAGGTCTCAATCCCCCAGATTTTTTGAGCATAAGGAAGTATCAGAAGTAGAAACCTTGGCCATGGCAATGGGGAGGAACTGGTTATAATTGCCTACTGTTCAAGTAGCAACTCCACCTCCAAGTGGAGATATGTTGAATGAGATGGATACAGATTGAAAGCTAAGCAATGAGGAAACATGGGAAGCCGGGAGAGATGTAAGTAGTATCCAGCCTCCAGTCTCGAGAACCCAGCAATCCTTTCTGATCTTGTGCCACTCCTTCAGGTAGTGCTGGATTCTCCCCCCCTATCAAACAGAATAGTTGCTGGGTCTGGAAGGTACTCAAACACGGTCTAGGCTTTGGTTTTTGGATGACAGTGCTCACAATGTCAAGCACAAGTCGGAAGTTGCTGCTGTTGCAGAAGCAGAGAGAGCATCTGGTATCATTGGAATTGATGGAAGAGGTGTCCCCAGTAATATGGTCTTTTATAAAGAGTAGCAAGGATAGATCACTACATGTTCCTTTGAGGAACATTTTCTCTAAGTTTTTTTTTCCCAAAAAGGTGATCATGCAGTCATAGGATGTCCACTAATTTGTCATGGACATCGTCGCGCAGTCCTCAATTAAACCATATGGCATGTTCTAATGGATGTTATGGAGGTCTGTGCTATGGCATCAGACCACTTCATAAATGGATCAATAAGATGGCGCATTCACTCTTCAGCATCTAAGAGTGGTTGAGAGTATACAATTTCACCTTCACCAAGTGGAAGAAAGGGTTTCAATTTCTGTATACAATCATATAAGTATTGAACCATGTAAAACTGGTAAGCAGAAATGTAAGCAATAAGCATAAAGTTTTGAAACATTTTACCATAATTGTCCAGTAGCCTGGGATCCTTTCCTAGTGGAGTATGAGAGTATATCCTTGTTTTCTTTGCTCTTAAGAGCTGATTCTACCACAACTGATTGATGTGGTAATTGAAGTATTCCAAAGTCCCAGGTCTAGTTTCCTTCCTACTGGGGCACAGGAAATAGGAGTTTTCCACATTCTGGTTTGCAATTCTTGCAGGATATTATGGACAGCGATTGCTGCTAGCTCTGCCAGTGTTTCCAGAATTGAAGGAAGCCAAATATTTTTGAGCAGTGATCTTTGTACTTATGAATATTAAATCTGTTTTTCCCATCTGTCCAGAAATCTGAGGTAGTAAAGGTCCTCCAGTGGAGACAAGTGTTCTGAGGGGTATCAGAACTTCTGGACTCAGAGTACATTAACCCATGAGCAGTACAGGACTGCAATGCTGGGTGCTGGGCAGGACTAGGGCCAATCTTCTGCCTAGCCAGCCCCCTCCTCCACAGGTTGAGACCTTGTGTTCTGGGGGCCAGTAGGTGTTTGTTGTAGCAGTATAACATGGTGAGTCTGTTCTATTGGAGGAAGTCTGAAGCAAGGACTGAACAGTTGGATAGTCTAGAGCAGACCTGGGCAAGGGGTGGCCTGCGGGCTGAATCCGGCCCGCCTAAAGTCTGTGACCGGCCCGCCCACTGCTGAGAGCAGACGGGGAATGAGGGAAGGCAGCAGTTCATTCTCCGCTCCCTCGCCGGAGAATGAACTGTTTTTTTTTGGGTTTTTTTTTACAGCGTCCGGTGGGGGGGAGGGAGTGACTCGAGCGAAGGCACACTGCCCGATTGGCCGGTGCTGGGCAAGGCTTGCCCAGCACCGGCCAATCGGACAGTGTGCCTTCGCTCGAGTTTCCTTCCTACATACCGTATTTTTCTCTCCATAAGACGCACTTTTTCCCCCCAAAAGTGGGGGGAAAATGTATGTGCGTCTTATGGAGCGAATATTAAAAAAAAAAAAAAATCTAACAAACCCCCCCACCCTACTGACTCCCCCAAGACCTGCCGACTTAATTTACTGCAACCCCCCACCCTCCTGACCCCCCCAAGACCTGCCGACTTAATTTACTGCAACCCCCCCCCCTCCTGACCCCCCCCCCCCTTTCCCCAAGACCTGCCAAACGTCCCTGGTGGTCCAGCTGGGGTCCGGGAACGATCTCCTGGGCTTCGGCCGTCGGCTGCCAGTAAACAAAATGGCGCAGACGGCCCTTTGCCCTCACTATGTCACTGGGACCGACCGCTGCTATTGGTCGGTCTCAGTGACATAGTAAGCTATGCACTCCCCTACTTTGCTCCCGGTCTCTCCCGCTGCCGTTGCCACTGGGCTGTCAGCACGTTCAAGCCCAGTGGTAACGGCAGCGGTGTTAGAAGCTGTGGCACCCGCGGCTGGCCTTTTCTTCTTCCCGCGCCTGCACCCCCCCTCCCGTGACCCGGAACAGGAAGTGATACACGGAGCGGTGCGCGGGAAGGAGAAAGAGCCGTGCCGTGTCGGCTGCAGCGTCGGTCCCCGAGCAATTGAAGCAGCCGGTAATCGAGAAAGGAGTCAGCAGCATGAGCCTCCCGCGGCCGATGGGATTCTTCTTTCTTGGCCTGCGGGGGCTGCTGCAGCTCCCATTTGTGCTCGGGGGGGGGGGGGGGGGGGGGGAGGAGGAAGTGAGTAAGAGAGAGAGTGAGAAGCAGCCAGCCAGCCTGTGTGTGATTGACTGGTCAGAGAGCTGATGTGTGTGTGTATGTGAGAGACAATGAAAGTGATTGCTCAGGGAGATGACTGATGTGTATGTGAGAGTGTGAGACATTAGTCAGGGAGGTTACTGATGTGTGTGTGTGTGTGTGTGTGTGTGAGAGAAAAAGCATGGAAGTGAGAAGTCTGGGTATGTGGGAAAGCATGAGCGTAAGAAGCCTGGAGTTGTGGGAGTGAGAAACCTGGGTGAGTGTGCATGCATATGAGAGAGAGACTGCTTGGTAAGGTGACTGTGTGTGTGAGAGAAAAAGACTGGTGTGTGTGAATGTGATTCAGGGAATGAGAAGCCTGTGCACGTGGAGAGTGAGCATGGAAATGAGAGAGACTGGTGTGTGTGTGTAACAGAGAGAAAGTGATTATGGGAATGAGAAGCCTGTGCATGTGAAGAGAGTGAGCATGAGAGTGAGAAACCTGGGTGTGTGTGAGACACAGCATGGGAGGGAGAAGCCTGTATATCTGAAAGAGAACTTGGGAGTGGGAAGCCTGTGTGTATGTGTGTATGCATGAGTGAGATCAGGTGACTGGTGTGTGTGTGTGAGAGAGAGAAATAAAGTGATTATGGGAATGAGAAGCCTGTGCATGTGAAGAGTGAGCATGGGAGAAACCTGGGTGTGTGTGAGACACATCATGGGAGGGAGAAGCCTGTATATCTGAAAGAGAACATGGGAGTGAGAGACTGGTGTGTGTGTGTGTGTGAGAGAGAGAGAGAGAGAAAAAGAAAGTGATTATGGGAATGAGAAGCCTGTGCATGTGGAGAGAACAAGCATGGGAGTGAGAGACTGGTGAGTGAGTGTGTGTGTGTGTGAGAGAGAGAGAGAGACAGAGAAAGTGATTATGAGAGTGAGAAGACCATATATGTAAGTAGAACACGGGAGTGGGAAGCCTGTGTGTGTGTGTGTGTGTGTGTATGGCATAAGAGAAACTGTTCAGGAAGGTGACTGGTGTGTGTGTGCCAAAGACTGTTTGGGAGATGATTGGTGTGTGAGAGACAGAAACTGGTCATGGGGGCATGACTGGTATGGTGTGTGTGTGAGAGACATGGGACTAAGGAACAGGACCATAAGTATAGAGCTTAGCTTCTACTGCTGCTTCTGGTGTGTGCCATGGCCTGCAGGGAAGGGGAGTAGGAGAGCTGCTGGAGGGGGTAAGTAAAGGTGGCTTTAAGTTTATTTTTCTTGACTGCCATTTTAATTGTGTGATGTCTGCTTTTTTGAAATATTTTATTGGTGTTTGGAGAATGTTTAATAGTTTTTATGAGTTTTTAATTGTTGGATGTTATTCTGTTCATAGCTGTTTTGAAACATTTATTCTGCTTATTAGTATAGTTTTACAATTATTTCTGTGTGGGGATCTATAGTGCTTGCTAGTTCTGTTTCCTAATAAGAGGTGTATTGGTTTTTAGGACCTGATTTAATATTTGTAGTGTTGCCTTTTCATAGATAGGGTTACTCCTGTTTGAGTGTATTCCATAATACAGGTGTAACTGTGTGCGGATTAGTTTATGTGCATTACTACAGATCCTGGGAGTATGTTAGGTCGGTTCTGTGTCTGTTACCGAGATGAGATATTTTGCTAGCATGTAAGCGTTTGTATCGGTCTTATTTGTTGTGTTTTCTCAGAGGACATGCATTGGTGGTAAACTGCTGTCTTTTCATAAGTAGGGCTATTGAGAACTGAGTTAATTATATTAGTCCGGCCCTCTAAAACCATCCCAATTTCTCATGCGGCCCCATGGGAAAATTAATTGCCCACCCCTGGTCTAGAGTCTGAATAATGGTACAGGGACAGGACACAGAGCTGGGATTGGGATTAATACAATTATAGACAAACTGGAACTGGGCAGGGACTAGAACTAGGTACAGGCTGGGGCAAGACAATACACAGGCAAGTCAGGGAAAGGATATCAAAGCTAGGACTGGACAGGACTAGACAAGACAAAAGAATAAAGAACACAAAAGCCTGAAGGCAGTGATATAGAAGGCCTATAGGCCGCTAGGCATAAGGCCCAAAGGCCAGTAAGCAAGGAGAGGGCTGGAGAGCCACAGAGCCAGAAGCAAGGAAAGGGAAGGTCCAATGGCCACAGGGCAAGCCAAAGCCTAGAATAGGCCATACAGCAAGATAAGAAGTAAGAGCAGGCCCAGAGGCCATATGGCAGAGTGCAAGATAGCAGAAGGTCAGAGGACTAGAAGACAAGGAGCAAGAAGGCCCAGAGGCCACAAGTCAAGGCAAGGCAAGGAATAGTGGCCAGGTCAAAGAGCCATGGATGACTGCATGAAAAGGCAAGAATACAATGGCAGGCCTGGGTTACATAAGGCTGGAGCTTGGATGTGGTACAAGCAGTGAGGAGGAGCTTGGCAAGACTGTAGGACTAAGCTGTCTGAGGATTCCTGGTGCAGCGAAGGTTGCAAGATAGACTGAGTCAAGAGTCTATTGAGGGCTCAGATAGCTCTTGACAGAGTTCACTGGAGGCCTCTACAGGTGGGGAGGCCACAAAATAGAATCAGGGTACGATAAGGCTGTACAGCAGATGAAATTATAACAAAGGGTCTGAGAGGGGGGGTTAGAAGGGATCCCCCCACTGATCCTTCTTTTAGAGCTTAGAGATGTGGGAACACTGATCCAGAACAGCTGAGGGGAAATATGATAGAGATCTATAAAATAATAAGCAGAATGGAACGAGTAAACAATCAGTTGTTTACTCTTTGGAAAAGTACAAAGACCAGGGGACACACAATAAAGTTAGTATGTAATATATTTAAAACTAATAAGAGAAAATATATTTTTTTACTCAATGCATAATTAAGGTCTGGAATTCATTGTCAGAGAATGTGATGAAAGCTATTAGAGTAGCTGCGTTTAAAAAAGGTTTGGACAAGTTCCTGGAGGAAAAATCCATTAACAATTAAGATAGAATTGCAGAAAGCCACTGCTTATTCTTGGGATAAGCAGTTTAGAATATATCTAACACTTGGGATCTTGCCAGGTACTTGGAATCAGTACTGGCCAATGTTGGAAACAGGAATCTGGACTTGATGGATCTTTGATCTGACCCAGTATGGTAAGTTTTAAGTTATGTTCCAACCCCAATGATGAATTTGACTGAAAAGAGGGCCTCTGTCACCTCGGAGTGGTAAATTCTTGGTGAACATCCTCTGACTGCTGCAAATAAATCCTGTGAAGTCACAGATTCTGATGGAATATCCACCCAAACCAGGGATACTTGGACACCATCTCATATGAGTAAAGCTGACATCCTAGAAAGGAGAAGTTGGAAGGTTCCCTTCTTATCCTTAGCAATTACAAAAAGATAAAGAAATCCTTCACCAACTCAGTTATTTCATCAAGGAACTGATGCGCCCTTTGCCCTGGTGTGGGTGGTAGAATATCCTCTTCTGATATCACAATAGAATCTGCATATCATCTGATCTCTGCAAAATTAGAAACTGAGGCCAGTTAGATGTGAGGAGGTACCATGGAACACATGGGATCTGGGTGTCTCCAGGCATAGCCCTTGTTCTAATAATTTGTTGATGTAAAGCTGTGGTAATTGGTAGGGTTAGGCATATTTTATCCCCTTCTACCCCTGTCAGAATTCTGTGTAGGCTTGAATATAACTGTATAGGAAGCACTGCAACACTATGCTTTGACGATAGAGCAGCCTTTCTGATGGTAAAGGTGTTGAAGACTGACGTACTTCAAGTTCTGGGGCTTGATGCAGTGAGGATTTATGCAGTGATGGCACTGGTGTCTTGTGCTTTGATGGTGCCTTGGACTTATGCACTTGACACACTATGCATCGATTGCTCTGTGCTTTTTGCATGTCGGCTGCTCCTCAGAATGGTGCCTCCTCTTCTCTGTTGCATACCTATGCTTATTTGATTCTGAGGATTCGCCTGTTCCACCGATGGGATAGAAAAACTTTTGAAGAGCTCCTGCTCTACTCAGTTCCCTGGGAGGCAGACAAGACTGAACTCCAAGAGGACAGACTGCAATTCTGAGAGACTTACAGTTCCTTCCGTTTCCAGGCACTAAAACCTGCATTAAGAAACCTGCATGAACCTGATCTTCCTGCTAGCATGGCTCCCTGCATTGCCCATCATTAGATAATCACCTCTTTTGCATGTCATTAGCATGCACTTGCGCAGAACCTGCTGTGGGCTTTTTAAGTGGGTTTATGAGAGCATTTTTCCTGTGCCGAATATGTTATTACATACCCGTATGAGAGTAACGTGGGAAAACCCGCACAGAAACTCACACATGTACGCACAAAAAACTGCGGCAGCTTTAGCAATACTTATTACAATGGCCCCTATGACTGTTAAGCAGGATGATATTCTGATACTAGCGAATACATAATGCAAATAACAAGCACATATTTTTATCTAAAAATTCTGGATGAAGAAGAGCATGACAAATGTACACTTGAAAACAGAGTCTCTTCATGTTCTTTATAGTTGTACATTTCATTTTAAGCACATGAAAAAAATATTTAAACTGCATAAATTACACTAAAGACCTAATATAACCGCAATGGGGTACAGGAATTTGGTCTGCATTATAACTAACCCTGTGTTACATTGAGTTTATATATTTTGCTGTAATAGTTAAGAAAGATGTGATAATCTTATATTGTACAATTTTTTGGATGCTGGAATTGAAAATTTCATGGAAATAAAGGTTTTATTTCTAAGAACAAAATACTAAGAACAGTACACTTGTACTATCATTATCAATTTTATAAAATCATATGTATTTTAACAAAAAAAACTATTGAGAACCAGCCTTTGACTGCATTATATTGGAACTAAAGTGGATTTTTCCTTTTTTTACTCTTTGTTGCTATGTTTTCTTACAGGAGATTGGAGCAATTAAAACAAAAACAAACAAAAAAAAAATCTGAACCTGCCATGATCCAGGAATTTTGGAAGATCATGATTTGAAAAAAATGATTCTGATGAGGTGACCTGCTGGAAATTCACTCCAAGATGAATCACATGCATGGACAGTTACAGCCATCCTAATCCATTAGACTGCTAGCTCAATCACAGGGCTGTCCTTGAGGAGGGCAGAGGAAGGCGGGCGAACAAGGGATGACTGCCCTGGGTCCTGTACTGCCAAAGCAGCCTCATCCCTAACACTAATTTCAGCCTTCCAGAGCCCTGCTGTGGTTAATTCTCCCTAGGCCCTGCATCCTCCTAAGATCAGCCCTACTCAAATCGGAATCTGCCTCCATCAGGCCTTTTATTTATAGCTGCCCCTGTTTGTCTTACCCTAATTTTATTTCCCCCTACCCTCCCAGCATCAAGGGCCCAAGCCACAGCTAATATGGACCCTAAGTTAGGCTATTGAGCAAAGTCTGCAACTCTTTCCTCTCTCCCCCCCCCCCTTCCCCCAAGCTGGTACAGAGAGCAGACGCCCATCCTTGGAACTGGACCCAAATATTCTACAAGGTAGTGCATAGCACTTGTCACCGAGCCACCAGTCTCTCTCTGCTTTTTCTCCTGTTTTTGTGAACCATTGTGGCCTTTTCATTTTCTTCTTCTTAATAACAAATCTGACACAATGATTTACTGCTATTTCAATGCGCATTCTTAATGTTGTCCATTGTCCCATTGTGTTCCTTAGATCTTATGGCTGACAAGGTTTCCTTAACATGATCATTCGTTTTCTTAAAGTTAGCTCTTCTGAAAGCTAAGATCCTTGTAGACCAGTCTAATATAGTTTGGCTCAGATTCAGCATTTACACTGAATTACACAGTACCGTGACCACTGGATCCCAGGTCAACCCCTACTTTAGCCTCAGTGATACAGTTTCCACTTTTCAGTACCAGGTCCAGTGTCACCTTGCCATATGTGGACATGTCAAATTACTTGGGGAAGACTTCAAGGGGTTTCCCGTATCCCCTATTTCTAGCTGATCTTGCAGCTGGCACTTTCCAATACCACATTTTTTTTTCAACACTTTTGGAACAAAACTAATTATACAAGCTAGAGGGTTTTTTTTTTCTCCAATAGCCTTAGAAAATGTAGAATTCTTTCTGCACTATTTTCATTATAAAATGGCAAAACTGTTGAATGACATTTGTACACCACAGGACACACTCATCTCTGACCTATCATTGTTTCAGTGATGTGCCGACACGTACAATGTTATCAGTGCAATGCAGTCTTCCAAATACTTTGATGCATGAAATAAATGACAGGAACACACCCTCAAATTCAATAATGCTGTAGTACAGTTGTTTCCGAAGTGTGGACCCAAGACCCTGGAACTTTCTCTGTGTGTTGTGTGTGTGTGGGGGGGAAGGGGGGTGTCCCAGGTTTGCTGAGTAGCCCACGTGAGAGCATGCTGCTGCCACCATCACTGCTGAGCAGTGTCTGATAGGCCATGTAAAAATAAAGAGAGGCCCCAGAAAATTTAGCCATGTACCAAAAGGGTTCCTTAGCAGAAAAAAAATACCTTGGGAGACACTGTTGTAATCTATTATCCTGAACATGTCCTTTATGGGGGATAATTTTGTAATAGCCCACATTAGAAAGTCAGCAAATACACACAAGTTTACACCAATTTTCAAAGTATACTTGTGTGTGTATGTCACCTTGAAAAATGACCCCACCAAAACTACCTGCAATGCAATTATATCTGCTAATTTGTGTACAGAAATTTTTCAGGAAAAAAATGTACATGCCTACTTTTGAAAATGGAAAGTATGCATGCAAATGTAGACACCTCCCCAGCTCCGCCCCATAATACCTGCACTCAGTCTGGGTGCATGCAGGACACAAACAAGTAAGATACTCACACATCAGGTGAATGGTTTTATAACCAGCCATTTCCACGGAGAAAGCATTATTTTACCAATGGAAATGGCTTTGAAAATGATCCTTCCTATTTTCATACCCTATACTTTGAATAATACTATTGCACTTTGGCAAGACTTTCTGGCAACAAAATCAGGAGCAGAACCTCTAATTCAATATGGGTCAATGAAAGTTTTTACACCAATGCCAACTTTCAACCTGCAGCTGTGAGCCTTGCAAAGTATTTTTTTTTCTTTTGACAGAATATTTTGTATTTTCCCAGCAATAAGTCTTTTCATCTTAGAAATCAGTTTGCATACTTAATATCTCAGCATTATAAACATCTTCACTTAAGAAATGTTCCTCTGATTGCAGCTCCTGCCCCCAAATGAAAAGCTGACCTTCGGTACCCCAAGCTGATAGACAAGTGATTAATCCACTAATCAATAAGAACCTTCATTTTCAGTTTTTATTATATTTACCTAGGAATTCCAACATTGGAACAAAATAGAAATCAGTGGGAAAATTGACTTTTCCGCTGACTTTTCTCCTGTGTTGTATATCAAAGTCATTTTTCTAATGCCATTTTTTTGTTACTGAAATTCCCAGGCAAAATAAAATAAAATAAAATGAAGCTCCTACATCAATATTGGAAAAAGAGCAGAGTGTGAACAAAGAGTTTATTCTCTGTAGAACATGAAGAAGGAAATAAAATTGAGGTGTGGGGGTTGGATCTTAAAAGCATGGCTTTTTTTTATTATTAACATTATTATTTAGAAACCCCAAACATCTTAAGAAGCATCTACTGAAGCAACAGTTCTTAGTTATCACAAGCCCCTACTGACAGATAACTGTCTAAAAGCTGTTCATTAGGTAAAGAATTATTACAATATGTACAGGGAACATTTTAAAAATTCCCAGTAAATAGTACTGAGAGCTGGTTCCAGCTTCTTCTGCACTCTTTACTTAGGTAAAACACGAGCGTCTTACTTGCACAGGTGTAACTCATGGCTTTCAACTTATCCAGGAGGCAGGGATTCAAGCCCAAACTAAAAAGGCACAATACCTACATTAGGAGTCTACAGAGGACTGAGAAGTCTAGAGAGGACTGAGAAGAGTAAAAACAAAAGTTCAAAGGGGGTTCTCTACCTTTTAAGATCAAGTTTTCCTCCCTAGTTTGAAGCTTCTGTTAAAGAAGAGGCCACTTTTATTCATGGGATCCCTTAAGGCCATATCCATTCTGCAAAGGGAAAATTACTGGAACTTCATGGTTATCTTGTATCTGCTGCTAATTTTACAAGCATTCTAGGATTTCTGTTTGGGTTTTCTTGCTTTTTTTGCTGCTGCACAGCTGTTGCTTTGCTACCATTCAGAATAAAGTCCTTTAAATTATTTATTTCAGCAGCAAGTAACTACCCACCCACATTATGAGTCACAGATTGCCTTTACCCAAAAGCTGCAGTCCTAGGAATATGATTTTTAGATAATTAAGTTTTCATTTTAAAACAAAATCATTTAAAGTCCCACTCTTTTATTTTGATTTTATGGTTGAGAAAATGTGTTCTGAAAACTCCTCCTGCCTGGTCACTCTCAGACTTATAAATCTAATCAAAAGTCAGGGCACGGCTGTACTAACCTCACGTCTAGATCTCCTGCAAGTATCATGCAGATAAAAATATAATATGTACACATTACATCTGACGTCAGGACCTATGTGGTCTTGAACATTCATGTGCCACAGAATCTTGAATAACTCTTAGATCGGTCTAAAAAAAAAAAAAAAAAAAAAAAAAAAAAAGTGTCATAACCTGTGAAAAATCCAAGTTTCTCCAAGTCAGATAGTTACATAGAGCCTGTATAACATGAAATACTTCCAATTAACTCAGGGAATAAACTGTTTAAAAATAATGGACTACAATCATAACAGATGCACACTTTTTATTCAAAAAAAATTGGAGAAAAACTCAGTACTAAAAGGAAAAAGCAAAAGAGCCAGGAATCAAACACTTTGCAGTGTTGCTTTATCAAAGCTCTTTAAATTTAAATTACAATTATGAGAAACAATCAGAAAACAAAAGAAACAAAATGGATGGAACATTTCAGAAGCATATGAATTTCCACTTAATGAAACTTGCAAATTCAGCATTTATTGTCATGGCCTTCTGACCTCAGTCAAAGCCTCTTGTTTTTTTTTTTATTCTATGCCTAGTCTGTCCATCGTGACTAGATTTTAAGCTCCAAGGAGTAGGGACAGTCCCCTATGATCCCTATATTGAAAAAGGGTTCAGTGGCTGATTTAAGGCACGTTAATTAGGAGCCATATTCAAGCACCTGTATACAGTTTAAGGCTGAAAATGGGTTCCTAAATGGACTTAAGGTACCTAAAAACTTGAGGCTCCAAACTTAAGTATTGGCTAGCCTAGCTTCGGGTGTCTACTAGAAATTAGCATTGAGCTCAAATTTGTGCATCTGCCCTGCCCCTGATCTAGGCATTTTGTGATTTAAGGCCCTCAAATTTAAATGCTGAGCCCAGTAACCATGTTTAAATTCAAGTCTAGGCACCTAACGCAAAGTAAGACACCTAGGGCTTTTGAATAATTGGGCTCTCTCTCTGTACAGCACTATACAAATAATGATAATTGTTTTAGACTGGTATGGCTAGTCTCATTTATAATCTGATCTTTCTCACAGTCCAAGGTTTGCAGAGCAAACAACAGATGTGTCTGGAAAGTGCTGAATGAGAATAAATAATGCTGGTGCTGGGGCAAACAGCAAGGAACAAAGAAACACTCACTTGACGTGCTTCATGTTCATAACAGAATGTATCAAAATACTTCATTTGAGAATACTAAGGCTCCATATAAACAGACAAAACACTGCATGTTCCTATTTTCCAAACAATCGAAAAAAAAAAAAAAAAATCAAGTGAGCTAAGTCTGGTCCTTCTACCTCCTTCATCCATTCTTTTGGGGGGGGGGGGGGGAGGTTAGGGCACGTGCCAGGTCTACTTAGTATGGAAGTGGTAAGTGGTTTAGTACCTAGCAGGGGTTGATGTCAAGCTGTTGCATTAGACAGCAGAAGTATGTCTCAGCCACAACTACTAGCCGGGTTTCATGAACAGTAATGGGATTTTGTTGGCTAAAGAAAATAAAAGTGACACCACCATAAACTGTATTGAATAAATTTGCCTTGCATGGAGCTTGGTATAACTTATTACAGTAAACAGAGAGCCATCAACTTTACTGAATTTGCACTGGGAATCAGTTAACCACACCACTATCGGAAGATGGGACAGCTCAAAGGAAATGAGAACAGATACTGTGTTAACAGAGCCTTTTACTTCTAGGTTACCTGTTCAAATTCATGTCGGCTGTGACCAAAAGACGCAATTATCCAAAAGGCATTTGTCTATGGTGACATGAGTTTGTGTTCTTGGTCCAGCTCCCAGGGGACAGGCATCAAAATTGTAGTTGACACTAACTGGTACCAACATCACCCCTTTCAGAGAGGCTGAAGATTGCACCAATACAAGGACTAAATTAGCCTCTCACCCTTAGAAAGGTGGCCCCCTCCCTAGCAGGGCTGAGATACACTGGCAATGTGGGGATCTTGCAATGCTGCTGCCTGTGTTGTGCCAGCTCTGTGGTTAAATGAAGGACTTTAGTTTCCAGTGCTATCACCTTTAGTTTTCCAGTGCTATTCCTAAACATTAGTCAACACAAGAGACTGTTCCAGACCTGGTTGTGTCTCATGATCAACATGGAGATGTCATCCAATTTCCCTAAGAAAAAGTAACAACTGCAGGCATACAATAGGGCAAAATCAGGACTGGATTAGCCTCTGTGCTGACCTGGGTGAGACAGCAATTCTGCCCCTAGATTCATCAAAATGCTATAATTTCGCATGGATAACGCCCGTGATAAGAAAAAGGGGCGGGCTTTTAATTTTAGAATTACCACGTCACATGCTATGTTAAAAGATGAGATTTCTACAATGTTCTCTCGCCCTAGCTTGATAGTACCCTGTTATAGCTAGGGGGAGAGAACATTGTAGAAATCTTATCCTTGGGAGACTTTCCCCACTTCAAATGATGTCAAATCTTCACAGAGTTGTACGGTGCTGTTCATACGTCTCACTCTGCATGTCAAACTGGCCCCAAAACCCTAAACCACCACCAACTCCTCACCTCGAGTTATTAGCTGGCCCTCCTATAGTGATATAAATAATTGAATTCTGTGAAGGCCTCCCCAGAGGCTAGCTCTCTCTCTCTACTCCACTCTCCTCTATCTCCCTTCTCCCTCTCCAAGCCCAGAAATGGCCAAAATGCAATTTGCAATCTTTATCGCTAATTGCATTGTGGCCATTTTGGGCATATCGCACAGCTTAATGCCAGGAAAAAAGGGGTAATTATTTCCAGCGTTAAAAAGTGCGATAGCATGCATTATACTATTGCAAGGTGCGATTTTGCCCCTCATTTTCATTAATCCCGCCCAAACCCCTCCCCTATCCCACCCTTATGAAAAATTTACATTTGCGCAATGCGATACCATCAATATTGCATGCATTATGCTGTTAATGCATGAGTTATGGCATTATTGCGGGCATTAACACCATAACGCATTTTGATGAATGACCCTGCTAGACAGGTGCTTATAGGGAAATTTTCAAAGGCATTTCAGCAAGCCAAACTGTGCTTTACTTACCAGCAAACATATCCATTATAAAAAAACTTCCTGCCCGATATACATGTTTCTTTACCCGGACTTAGCAAAGGCATTCTAGGGGCAGGGTTGAGAAGAGGTTTGGATTTATGCACATGCTTTTGCATTTTTAAGAGTATGTGCGGAGGTTTCCTCAAATATTTTCCATGGACATAACAGATGTGATTTTGTGTGGGAAAATTTGGTGAGAGAATTTTCAGAGCAGACTCATGTGCATAAGTTTGCATTGAAAATTGGTGTAATTTATGTATGTATTCGCTGTCTAATTGAGGTGAGCTATTATAAACTTTCCCCCTTATAAAAAGTAAAAAAAAATGTTCACTGTATGCTGGAATATGTCTACATCTAAGAATTGCTGGATGTTTTCTCTCGATGGTTTACTTTTCCTGGCATGCAAGTAGGAAATTTGCCAGCCATAAAACAATTTTGCTTGACAAGTTGAGCCCAATTTCTTAACAGCTTGCATAGCGCTTTGAAAATTATTGGGACAGTGCGTGCCTTACCACAGCAAAGGAACACATATTTACACTTGTTAGAAAGCAGGTGTAAATGTCCATGTCCAGGCTTATAAAGATATCTAAAGGCAAAGAGACAGGGCTGAAGAGTTAAGCAGTAAGAAGGTTTTCCATTGGGTTGTTTTTTTTTTCTCTGCAATTTTCGCCAAAAAAAATAAATCAAAAAACACCCAACCCTTAAAATTTAGTTATTTACAACCCCCCACCCTCTGGACCCCCCCCCAAAAAACTTGCCTAAAATCCGTGGTGGTCCAGCGGGGGTCCTGGGAGCGATCTCTCACTCTCGGGCCATCGGCATCCAATAAACAAAATGGTGCCAGCCGTCCATTGCTCCTACCATGTGACAGAGGCCGACCAATGGCACCGGTAGCCCCTGTCACATGGTAAGGGCAAAGGGCCACCGACGCCATTTTGTTTACTGGCTGCTGACAGCCCGAGAGCGGGAGATCGCTCCCGGCACTCCCGCTGGACCACCATGGATTTTAGGCAAGTTTTTTTTTTTTGGGGGGGGGGGGCCGGAGGGGGGGGGGGGTTGTAAATAACTAAATTTTAAGGATTGGGTGGTTTTGTTTTTTTTTTTTAAATAAAGATGCCCCTCCCTCCCGCTAACCCGAACAACAAATTTTTCCCCGAAGTTCGGGGAAAATCCGTCTCGGGATTCGGGTCCTCCGACCCATGCCGAATTGGGACTATTTCTTTGAAATAGTCCAATTCGGCAAAAACGACTGCACATCACTAATGTTTTTTACTATTTTGTATTGGTACTGTATTTTATTTTAAAAGTTTATATATGTAAAATTTGTAAGTGGCCAAAACTGATAGACAGTATAGAAAAAAAGAGAATAAAACAAAACAAACACGTGTACTTTAAAAAAAATGTATAGTACGTAAATGATTTCCCTGCCTCAACTCTGCCCCCTACTCCTGGCAACGTCTCTTTGCAATAGGTGTAGACGTGCATTTAAAAATCACTTCTACATATGCAGCATGCAGGGTAATTTTCAAAAACCAGTTTTACATGCTTAAATGCCAGAAGATGTGGTTAAGGCAGTGTAGCTGGGTTTAAAAAAGGTTTGGATAAATTCCTGAAGGAGAAGACTATAAACTGCTATTAATCAATGGGGAAAAGCCACCGTTTGTTGCCGGCATTAGTAGTATGGAATCTATTTAATGTTTGTGTACTTGCCAGATACTTGTGACTTGGATTGGCCACTGTTGGAAACAGGATGCTGTCTGACCCAGAACAACTTCTTATGTTCTTATATAAGCTCTATGTAGTAAGGCCTGGCTTTTGTCTGTACAGCACTGTATAAATAATAGTAGTAGTAATTCTGTGTACATGCTTATATTAATTTTATAATTAGGGATTATAAGATATCACTGCTTTCAAGTGAACTGTACCTACCTTGTGCTAGGTAATATTTCAGAATTACTCATTTCAAACAGTAATTGTCACCCCGAAGAAATTGTTTCTGTCAAGCCATTTCTTAAAATGTTTTAAATGTTTCAAGCTGTTTTCCTGCACCCTTGGGGAGTAGATATGTTTGAGAGAACATCACAAAATTGCCCATAAGTGGGATGTATTAATAATGTCTTCATTTAAAAATTATTTTATGCTGACACAATTACCACAGATCTGAGTGGCTCACAGTTAAAACATACAATAAAAAAAATGTATCAAATAAAAATGACTAATAACAAATACAATGAAATAAAGAAACAAAATATAGAATTAAAATCATATCAGAAAAACAAAACAAGAAAGTATAATCTAAACAGTCAAAAACATCATGAGGGTCCTACTTTTCAAAGGCCAGAAAATGCAAGATTAAACAAAAATGTCTTCAGCATTTCTTAAAGGTCTTCGTACAAGTAGTCAGTTGTAGGGATTCCTAAAGGGAGTTCCACATGTCAGAAGCTGCAATTGAGAAAGACCTTTCATAAGTCTCACACAGACAAGCTGAGCACACTGAGGGTACATCAAGAAGGCCCCTTTGGGAGGATCTAAGTGACTTTCTTAGGTATGTGCAGCATTGAATTCATCCGTGGTAAAATGCCTCCAAGCTGGTCATCGTATGAACAAGGCAGGCTATCTTGCATTGGATTCTAAAAGTAATAGCTTACTTCAAACCCTGTCAGGGATCCTTCCTCTAGGAGTTCTATTACTAGCAGTATGAAAAATTCGGTAAATTCATTTCCTGGCTCCTGATACTGAGGCAATTCCTAAGCACAAGTGGCAAAAATGGAACTTTGATATCAGGAATTGCATTTTAACGACTGGCATGAAAAGTTTAATGCTTTCTTAGACACATTTATTCAGGTTGGCTTTTTGTTAATCCATTTTGCATGGACTTTATAAATCACTATCCACACTAGTCTGCTTTATTGTGTTGGTTATTTGTTTAGTTTTAAAATTATGTATGTATGTATTGTGAGCCGCTTACAGCTTTGGCATTGGCAGAATATAAATATAACTACATAAATCCTTCAGTGGAAAATAAAGGGTCTGGTTGAAATACCATGCAAGTGTTATGCATTCCGGTGAAGTTTAATGAAAAGCAACAAGTGTTTATAACATGACATGGGTTTCATGACTTACAGGTTGCCAAAAACAATAATGTAGTCCAGCAATGTGGATTCTCTTACTGGACAGGCAAAGGGGAAGATCCAAAACTATCCTGCATGTTCCGCGTGACCTGGCTCAGACCCTGTCTTCTCAGAAACAATGATGTTGTGTCAGCTGAACAGACAGGGTGGATCTACTTGCTAGCCAATGACTACCTCTATTTAGCATAGTTCCACCCACCATACCTGGAAACTAACATTAGCAGCTACTTTCTCCATGCCCACAAATCACATAGCTCTCTGCCAGAGTTCCAGGCCCATACATAGAAACATAGAAATGACGGCAGAAGACGACCAAACGGCCCATCCAGTCTGCCCAGCAAGCTTTCATACTCATTTTTCTCATACTATCTGTTACTCTGACTGCTGAGTTCAGGGCCCTTATTGGTAACTTTTTGGTTCTAATTTCCTTCCATCCCCGCCACTGTTGTAGAGAGCAGTGCTCGAGTTGCATCAAAGTGAAGTATCAAGCCTAATTGGTTAGGGGTAGTAATAATAAGCAAGCTACTCCCACGCTTATTTGTTTATCCAGCCTGTGCAATTTAGTCCTTGTTGGTTGTTGTCTGAATATAAATCCTCTTTTCTTCTTTCCCCCTGCCATTGAAGCAGTGAGCTGCGCTGTATATGTTTTCAAAGTGAAGTATCAGGCTTGATTGGTTCAGGGTAGTAACCTCCAGAACAAGTGTTCAAACACCCCTCCCCCCCCACACACACATAACCTAATACCCTGCTTCTTAAACATTAATCATTGTTTAATCTCAGCCAGAGATAAATTTTTGAGTTGTGTATGAATTAAACGTGTGACTCAAGCCAGGAATTCGACAAAGAGTTTTTTGCAGCAGTGCATGGACATCAGCATCTGAGCCCATCACCTGGATTTTCTGCATTTCTGCATCTCCAATGTACAACGTATAGAAGAAACTGTAGACTTGCTGTTTGCCTAGTTACTGGTTTTAGCTGGGTCCATAGAAACTGTGTTTTTCACTCTTAATCTTTTTTGATGAATGATGGGGTAACGCATTGATATGAAAAGGGGGCGTGTTTATGGAAATTACTGCACCATGTGGAAACTTACTGCTGGGGAAGGGGGGGGGGGGGGGGGGGGAAAGAGAGATTAGGGAGCGAGAGAGAGAAACTATCTACAAGGTCCTCATCGTAGATAAGTATTTATATCTTTATAGGAGGATTTAGGGGCCTGTTTCGCATGTAGAGTGAGTCGTACAAGCAGCACAGTACACCTTGGTGAAGATTTGACATCATTTGGAGTGAGGAAAGTCTCAAAGATGAGATTTCTACTATGTTCTCTCACCCTAGCTTGGTGGACTCTATAACAGCGTACCATCAAGCTAGGGTGAGAGAACACAGTACCCTAAGGCACCACTAACACCTCACCTCGACCTATCAGGTGGCCATCGTATAGAGATATAAATAGGTGCACACAGTGAGGCCCTCCCCAGAGGAGCTCTCTCTCTCTCTATCTCTACCCCGCTCCACTCCTCCCCTCCCCAAGCCCAGAAATGACCAAAATGCAATTCCAAAAATGTATCGCGAATTGCATTATGGCCATTTCGGACATATCGCACAGCTTAACGCCAAGGGAAAAGCTATAGTTATATCCGGCATTAAAACCATGTGATAGCATGCGTTATGCTATCGCATGGCGCAGTATGGTCCCTAATTTAACTAAAACCTGCCAAAACTCCTCCCCCAATCCCACCCATCTCAAAAATGTACATTCACACCAAGCGATACTATACCTTTCACAAGCGCTATTTTGATGCATGATCCTGTTACTGTGATAAGGCGTGTCGTCCTGCTTGCAGCAAGTTTGAAATTTGCTTGTAAACAAAAAGCAGTGCTACTTCAGACTCAACCAACCTAAAGATGCCTCATAAAAAGATAATTTTCAAAAGCATTTATGCACGTAAAACTGCTTTTTGAAATCTAGTCAAGGCACACAGACAATAAATAATGCTATTTAGATTGTTCAAATGTTAGTTTCCTTTTTCAGGGCCTTACTCGTCCCTATTTACTGGTTCCCAGTTTCTCACTTTTTGATCTCCTTTGGGGTTTGTTTGTATTAGTTTTCTTGCCAGAAGAGATTTATTTTTAAAATCTCAAGATCCTTTTTGGAGCATGCCCCTGTTCTTAATAATCTCCTTCCCGAGTTCAGAAGTTAGTTGGATGTACTATACATGTTCCCATATAGGAAAGTAATATATGTATGGGGCTCTGACAAAGGTAAGGGAAAGCAGTGTCCTATGCTCCAAACTACTGCCCCCCCCCCCCCCCCATCCATCCAAAAGAAAAAGCAGAGAGGAGTATGGGATACAAAGAAACAGGGCGGTTCATTTTCTAAAAATAAAATCCTGTACTAGTTTCTCACGCCTGTCAGTGGTTAGTTTCCTTAATAAAATATTCTTATATTTTTGTAG
Source organism: Rhinatrema bivittatum (assembly GCF_901001135.1). Lineage (NCBI taxonomy): Eukaryota > Metazoa > Chordata > Amphibia > Gymnophiona > Rhinatrematidae > Rhinatrema > Rhinatrema bivittatum. The sequence continues at coordinate 380,928,661 of NC_042618.1, forward strand.
TTACTTGAACAATTTCATTTTTCATTGTTCAAAAAAAGTATTGCAGAACAAGAGGATAAGGCCCAATATGTACATTAGCTACAAAAAAGCATAATCATCACCTTGATTAGGATTTAACGATCTATTGCAGGGGTATAAAACTCTGGTCTTTATCCAGGTCCAGCCCTGATTCTCAGCCCACATGTAAGCTAAATGCCCAATGCATCAGAACTGCTGATACTTTGAAAGCCAGGACTGAACTTGTGTACCTTTGATCCACTGTGCACTCCTTGATGTGCTCCAGAATTACCTGCAACAAGCAATAGAGACACCTTCTGGTCAAATGTGACCATGTTTGCTACATACAATATTCCAGCTCCACAAATCAAGGAAAATCATGTTTGGCAATTACTTTGACTATATGTTTAGGTTTCAAAAAAAATTCCCAAAAAACTTGCTAAACAAAAGGTGTTCTTTCAGGTCTTCACAACAGTATCATGCTTGCTTGTGTAAAGAGCAAATAAATAGCCTAACAGAAATGCAGATGCAAGTCAGCTGCAGACTTATGTCTCAAATCTTAGCTCACAACTGTAAAAAAAAAAAAAAAGATTCACTGTATGTAGCTAACAGATTCTGGAATCTAGGCATGTGCTTGTTCACATCTTGACATCTGAATATCACAAATACTATTTAAATCTGTAAATTTGCAAGGAGTATTGAAGTCACATGGAACAAGCAGTTTGGCACATTACAATTTAATCTAACTGTACAACTCATACACAAGATTTAAATTTTTGCTGTGTTGTCTCATGGTAGTAGCCAAAGTTGTGGTTAAGATCCAAGTATGGAATCTGAACCACGAGCTGAGAATGACCTCTCTTGGCCTTTTGGCTGACATTGAGAACCTATACAATATAAGGGAATTGGGAGGGGAGAGGGAGGATTAACAGCATGCCACCCACCTCCATGGGGGAGGGGGGGGGGGGGTCAAAGTTACAACTATTGCCAAAGCAACAGGATTAAGCCTGCAGATATAAACATTCAGATATTTTACTTTACAAAAGCCCTTTGTGGAAAAAAAATTGCATTTGGCATAACAAACTTGATAGAAAACAAGACACTCCCACAGAAGACTCAAATATCCAGGAGTAAATTCATTACAGTAGACTCTGCTAGAACAAGACCTGTGACCCAGAGACATCCAATCTCCTCAACTGAGAAACATTCAGGATATCTGCCCCCACTCCCACAGAGGAGTCAAATATCCAGGAATATGGTGGGCTCTGGTAGATTAAGGCCTGGGGTGAAGAGACATTCTCTGTCCACACTGATACCCTTACATAATGCCTTTTCTGCATTGGAAACTGAAGCTGCTCCTCCAACAGACAATAAATAGATGTCTGTAAAGGAAGAAATCACCCAGTGCAACCGAAAACCGTTTGACATTATCAAACCTCAAAAGAAAGCTCCTTCTAATAGGAGACTCAAATCATTAGAGGAACTAATTTGGGATCTCTTTTCAAAAGGAGACACAAAAATTAAATGCCTTCCAGGATCTTCAGCTAGTAGAAATGCAAACCAGGTAAGTGGCACAATTACAGAAGAAAGTAAAGACTCTAATATCAATGTTATCATTCATCTGGGAACCAACTATCCCACTAGAAACAGTATCCAAGCAGTACAGAAAAATTTCCAGTGTCTGGGGAAGGAGATTAAACCTATGGTAAAGAATATTGCCTTTTATGAAATATTATCTATTCATGGAAAGGGAAAGAAAAGGATATGCCATATATAAAATTTTGATACATGGTTAAAAACAAGTGGATTTGGATACATTGCAGTCTGGGGTCACTTATGGAGCAGTGAAGGACTATACAGTAAGGATGGCCTACATTTGACAGTTTATTACAGTTTATCGCTCTAAGCGATTTACAAAATAACATACATAATTTAAAATAATAAATAACAAAATCAGTCAATCAAAATTACAAGAATACAATAAAGACAAAATACAATGGCAGGAAAGAAGATCCTAAGTGAGAAATTCCAATCATACATCATCAGGCATTTAAACTACAGGAGGGTGATGGCAGAAGGTGGCCAATGAAACTGAAATGCCACCCATAAGCAATACAGGAAGTGAGAGTAGATAACAAAATCATTCAGCTCTACATTCCATGATTAAGCAAAAGAGCAGAAAAAGTGACTGAAGATAAGCAAACCAATGGAAAAAGCTAGAAAGTATTGACCACAAATGCTTGTAGTCTGGGCAACAAAATCCCAGATCTGCAAGCCCTAATGGTGGAGGCGGACTTTGACATTGTTGCTATTACGGAGACATGGTTCACGGAGTCTGACTGGGATATGGTCATCTCGGGCTATAACTTGTTAAGGAAGGACAGAGAGGACAGAAAAGGGAGAGGAGTAGCACTTTATGCCAAAAACAATACAATGCAACAAAAATGGAAAGGACGTGGGGTAGGAAGCACTATGGGATATCCTAAAACAAGATGATGGTTCTGTTATGCTCTCCTCCTCCAGAGGGGAGGAGTTAGCAAGCTGTTATCGCTCACCCCGCCAGGAGGGCGGAGTTAGCAATCTGTTCTGCGTTCCTCCTGAAAGGGGGAGGAGTTAGCAATCTGTCATGATCTGCTCCTCCAGAGGGGAAGAGTTAGCTATCTGTAGTGCTTACCCCACCAGGAGGGCATAGATAGTAATCTGTTAGTGAATTGCTGTAGATGCTCCTGTAAGGGAAGGAAGTAGCAATCTGCTATGGATCAACTCCCCAGAGAAGAGGAGTTGGCAATCTGTTCAATGATACTCTTCTGAGGAGAGGAGCTAACAATAGGTATATTGTACTTAGCTACTGAGATAACAATCTATCATGCCTCCGCTACGGAGTAGCAATCTGTTATATATAGGCTGCTGCTGGCATGTCCCATAGAAAGAGGAGGTAGATATCTATATAATACTTCCACAAGCGGTGTTAGTGGTCGGTAGTGGTTGGCTCCCACAGAGTGACAGTAATGTAAGGAATGACCACTTGGAGGAAATGGTGAATCCCTTGGCCGATGGCAGATGACAGCGCCCCCAGGAGGAGATCCTGAGAGGAATCACCGGCTAGGCTAGAATATGAAATAAACACAAATAGTTCTTTATTAGGCTGGAAGCTGGACCATCAGTGGTGGCAGTAGTGAGTCGATGTGTCCGACAGGGCTGAAGTACTTCTGAAACTGGAATATAATCTCTGGGTTGCTGAGCTGTAGAGAGAGACTAGAACTAGTGAGTAGACAGGGTATACTGGATTCAAGATGGTACACTCACAATAGTAGATGTCTGCAATGGTCTCTATGCCACAGAGAGTCTTTAGTATATTCAGGAACAGGAGCCATAGGCGAGCACTGGTTCCTATAAAAAGTCTGTAATAAGAACTTACAATAGCTGTATATGAAATGGCTTCTAGAGTAGAAGAGAGTCTGTAAAGGATTCTAGGAACATGCGCCCTCGTGGAGCGAGTACCAATTCCTATCTGCAATCTTGCCAATATAACTCACGATCTCTGTACCTGCGATAACGTCTTGGACGGAAGGGAGTCTTCAGAGCTATAGAAATGTAGGCCCTCGTGGAGCAAGTACCAATTCCTATCTACACTAGAACTCACTGTGTTCACATCTGCAATCGCTTCCAGGCAATAAGGAGTCTTCTGAGTATTCAGGGACGTAGGCCCTCGAGGAGCGAATACCGGATCCCGTCTTGGCAATCTGGAATCAAGAAGAGAGCGGAGCCCCCTTGGAGAAGGTACTCCTGGTAAGTTTGAAAAGGCCGAGTAGTGGAAAAGGATTCCCCTCGCTGACTCGGATCGTTGTTGCAAGTATCGTGGACTGCCGAAACAAGTCGTTAGAGGTTAGCAAATAAAGGCCTTTTAAAGTGAAAATGGATGACGTCACTACAGGGGAACGCCCCCAAGGTTCGCGCCCTTGCTGGTACAAAGTCTGGAGCGCGCCCTTACGTCATCAGGAAGATGGCGAATCCGTAGCGCCAAGCCAGCCCGGGGACACCGGGACCAAGAGGCAGGGAGAAGCCGCGGCTGCATCTGTCCATCAGAGCAGAAGGGAGTCGCTCCCAAGGTAGAGAGGTTGGAGCGAGAGTGAGAAGAGGCATGAACGCAACAGGTTCTTCCATTTACACTAGCATGGTCTACAGGCCTCCAACCCAAACTGAAGACCTGGATCGAGATCTGGTGAAAGATATCCAAAAGGTGGGAAAGAAGGGTAAAGTGCTGATTGTTGATTTTAAGCTGCCAGATGTGAATTGGAGTATTCCTTCTGCGGAATCTGCAAGTAGTAAAGAGATAGTGGATGCCCTTCAAGGGGCTCTGCTCAAATGATAATGGAAGCCATGAGTGAGGGGGTGATATTTGACCTAGTGCTCATTAATGGGGATAATGTCGCTAATGTCCAGAAAGATGCCCATCTAAGCACGGTATAGGTTGATATCACAAATAAGATACAGAGAAGTCACATGAAAACCCGAGTTTTTAAATTCAAAAATACAGACTTTGACAAAATGGGGGATGTACCTGAAGGAAGAAATAGAAGACTGGGAGAAAATGGGTGAGGTGGAACAACAGTAGGCCAAATTAAAAGGAGCTATTAGAAAAGCAACAAACCAATATACAAAGAAATGTACATGGCAAAAGAAACTGATTCAGTTCTCAAAGGAGGTGGCTGAAATAATAAAGGCAAAGAATAGCATTCATGAAGTATAAAAGATCCCAAAAAGAGGAACACAGGGAAGAATACCCAGTGAAACCAAGAAAGAAATCAGGAAAGCAAAAGGTCAAGCAGAAGAAAGAATTGTCAAAGTAGTAAAAAGAGGTGACAAAACATTTTTCAGATATATGTGAGAAAGAAGGAAGGCCTGAAGTGGTATAGTGAAATTGAAAAGCGACAAGGAACAATGTGTAGAGACGGATGAAGAAATGGCAGAAACAATAAACAAATACTTCAGCTCAGTGTTCACTAAATAAGACTCTGGACCCTTGCTGGTTGACAAGATCATAGGTGGGATTGAGGTAGTCCACACAGCTCTTTTTACAGAACAGAATGTATGGGAAGAGCTAGGAAAACTGAAAGAGGACAAGGCCATGAGGTTGGATGAGGTACATCCCAGGATACTAAAAGAGCGTAGAGATATTCTTGTGGGTCTGCTGAAAGACCTGTTCAATAGATGCCTGGAAACGGGAGCGGTGCCTCAAGACTGGAGATCAGTTATGGTCCCATTTCACAAGAGTGGTAGCAGAGAGAAGGCTGTAAACTACAGGCTGGTTAGCCTCACCCCTATGGTGGGAAAATTAATGGAGGCTCTGCTGAAAGAAAGAATAGTGAACTATTTACAATCCAGTAAGTTGCTGGATCCAAGGCAGCATGGATTCACCAAGGGAAGTCGAGTCAGACAAATCCGATTGATTATTTTGATTGGGTAACTAGAGAATTGGATTGAGAAAGAGCACTCAATGCTATTTATTTGGATTTCAGCAAATTGAGAATCTTGGGAGTTGGCACCAAGGTGGTGGAATGGATTACCAACTTGTTTACTGACAGAAGACAGCAGGTAATGATAAATGGAACCTATGCTGAAGAGAAAACTGTTGAGTGTATCAAAGATCAATTTTGGGACTGGCTTTGTTCAACACTTTTGTGAGTGACATTGTCGAAGGGACAGAAGGTAAAGTTTGTCTATTTGCGGATGATACTAAGATCTGCAACAGAGTGGACATGCCTGAAGGAGTAGTGAATGAAAAGTGATTTAAGAAAGCTTGAAGAGTGGTTGAAGATTTGGCAGGTGGGATTCAATGCCAAGAAGTACAGAGTCATGTATCTGAGAAACAAACGAGCTGTATATGATGGGGGGTGAAAGACTGATGTGCACAGACCAAGAAAGGGATCTTAGGGTGATAGTGTTGAAGGCAGCGAAGCTATGCAACAAGGCAATAGCTAAAGCCAGAAGAATTCTGGGCTGCACAGAGAGGAATAACCAGTAAGAAAGAGGAGGTGATAATGCTCTTGTACAGATCCTTGGTGAGTCCTCACTTGGAGTACTATGTTCAGTTCTGGAGTCCATATCCCAAAAGGGATACACAGGATAGAAGCGGTCCAGAGAAGAGCAACCAAAATGGTATGGGGTCAGTATCGGAAGACTTGTGAGGAGAGGCTAAAGTATCTAAATACTGTGGGGCAGATTTTCAAAGGGTTACGCGCATAACCCCCGAAAAGCTGCTCCTATCTTGCATAGGCTCGGCGGTGCTAGCGCAAGCCCCAGAACATACGTATGTCCCGGGGCTTGCAAAAAGGGGTGGGGTGTGGGAGGTCCGGTGTGGTCCGGGGCCGGGGCGTGACCGGAGCCTCCAGGCACAGTGGCCATTTGCCGCTGTGCCCGGGATCGTGGGCCAGCCTTGGAGGAAACGGAGGAAGGCTGCGCGGCCTGGCGCTTGCAAGTTGCACAACTGTGCACCCCCTTGCACGCTCGGACCCTGGATTTTATAACATGCGTGCGGCAGTGCGCGCATGTTATAAAATCGGGCATAGATTTGTTCACGCCTGGAAGAAAGGACATGCAGGGGAGATATGATACAGACCTTCAGATACCTGAAAGGTTTTAATGATGCATGAACTTCAAATCTTTTCAGTTGGAAAGAAATCAGTAAAACTAGGGGATCACAAAATGAAACTCCATGTGGTACTACTCAGAACCAACACCAGGAAGTATTTCTTCATAGAGAGGGTGGTGGATGCCTGGAATGCCCTTCCGGAGGTGATGAAGACAAAACCAGTCAAAGAATTCAAAGCGGTATGGGATAATCACTGTGGATCCCTAAAAGCTAGAGGATGGAAATAAAGAAAAGGGTGTATGGGGGTAACTTGCTGGTGAGGCAGTTACTTTCCTTAACCAATAAGCTTTGATGCTTTTGACAACTACAATAGCGCTCTCCGCTTTGAAGGCAGTGGAGGAAGAGGATTTGGATTCAGACGACAACCAACACAAGTCCTAACTTTGCAGTCTGGGGAACTGATACGCATACATATGTGAAAAAGGCACAGGGCTGCTTCTAAGGCCAAGTCCATAAGCAAAACATGTGTTAAGCTCACTCTATGCTTATGGCCAGGGACACAAGAACACTTAGACTCAGTAAAAAGTATAATGTATTTTTATTAGTCAATATAAGTGTTCTCGGGAGATGCTGGGTACTGGGTGCCCTTAGTCTTACAAACGGACCAGCATCTCGTCATATACAGGAAGTGACCCTTCTTTTATAGATAACATACAATATTGTGGAAGCTTCTAGACTTGCGTGACTGCCCAAAGAATCATTTACATAAGTTGTGATGTCAAAATGCATAATTAAATCATCCCTAACTATTCTTGATGGGCTACACTTTCCTAGTAAACCAATTTCCCATGGCTTTGGAGATAGTTCTTTATTCTGTTAAAGTCTTTACTGGTCAAGATAATCAACACGTCTGTAGCTGTGTTGATTACAAACTCCTGAGAATATTGCCTGAAGCTCCCCTGTGGTTTCTTCTTTGTGACTCTATGAATAGACATCACCTGTCTGGTGCCAGCTTGCCTGCTTTTGTAGATATCCAGGGACATTCTGCACATCATGCTCAGAAAGTCACTCAGAGTCCATTCAATCCAGGCAGGCCAAAGAAAAGTAGAGGCTTCTGGGGGATTTCCTTCTCCATGTTGGTTTTCTGTTCAGGCATACTTCTCACATGCCAGCACTGTGAATTTTCAAGAAGGCTCATCACCCAGTAAAAATGTTACTAGCAGAAAACTTTTATAGGTTATCATAAGGCTTGGAAATAACTGCACGGAGTGGCAGTTGCTACCCTTCAAAGAAACATGGGAGTAATCTGCACAGTCTGGCTTATAGTACCATAAGAAGCTCGCTGGACCATTTGGTCCTTTTCTACTGTCATTACTATCGGGCCCAGTGTCCTGGGCGCATGATTCAGTATCGGCCTGTATGCAAATTAGGGCCCGCTGAAAAAGGAGGTGCTAGGGACAGTAGCACGTCCCTAGCGTCTCCTTTATGACAGAAGCGGCGGCTGTCAGCGGGTTTGACAGCCGACGCTCAATTTTACTGGCATTGGTTCTTGAACCCGCTGACAGCCACGGGTTCGGAAAACGGATGCTGGCAAAACTGAGCATCCGTCTTCCAATCCGCGGGCAGATTTTTATTTAAAAAAAAAATTTTTTTTTTTTTGGGGCCTCCGACTTAATATTGCTATGATATTAAGTCGGAAGGTGTACAGAAAAGCAGTTTTTTCTGCTTTTCTGTACATTTTCCCAGTGCCAAAGGCAGGCGCTACTTTCTGTATCGTACAGGAATAACTAATAGGCCCATCAACATGCATTTGTATGTTGCGGGCGCTATTAGTTTTGGGGGGTTGGCCGCGCGTTTTCCACGCGGTATTACCCCTTACTGTATAAGAGGTAAAATAGTACGTGGAAAACGTGCGGCCAAATGGGGGCTAACAGTGCGCTCATCCTGAGCGCACTTTACTACATCGGCCCGTATGTTATTATAAATAGTTACTGGGTCAGACTTGGGGTTCTTTGTTTTAAGTTTAAACTGATTTTCACCATAAATTCCTGGATTTTTCCAAAAGTGACAATTGGTTTAAACAAAATTTCACCCTAATTTTAGGCTGAGTAAAGAGCAGCTCCAGAGCTGCAGATTCATCGTCTGAAAGCCTCCGGCAATCGCTGGAAGCCAGTGTGGGCCAAAACACCTGCAACGTGTCAAATCCTGCCCCCTACAGTGTAAACTATTGCCCTCCAGTGCCACTGATGTGCTGCCGCCTCACCATCCTACCATGCCCACCAGAAGCACTTTGTGGCAGGCTCCCTGGCCCCATGAAGAAGAAGTACAGTACTGCAGAGCATCAGAAAGGATGCTGCTGAAAGACAGAGAAGATATCTGGTTACAATGGGGGAGGAAAGAAATTCTCATTGGAGATGTAGGAAAAGACAGGGACATGCTAGGCAGGAAATGGTGGAGGAGAGAGGGATGCTGCTGAGCAGATGGGTGGGAGAATCTGCTTGATATTTTGTCCTAGCTTCAACCCACCAATATAAACTCTACCCAGAAAAATAATTTCACATTTTTCCCACTGATTTTCTCCTGTTTTTGTCTTGTCATAATAAACCTTGATAAATTCCTGGGGAAAAAAAAAAATGAAAATGAAAATCCTTAGTCATACATTATCAATTGGGTAAACAATTTAGAGTATCCACAACTAATGCTTTCTGTAACACTTTTCAAAAGTAAATTTTGTTTTTAACTGTAAGATAAAAATGTATAAAACAGCATGTGTTATATATAAGCCACATATACAGGCCCACAACACTACTAGCCAACCAACCTTCTTACAACTTCTCCACGGTAACTAGCTAGGCCTTGAGGTCTTTGCTTGTGTGCATTCTTGGTAAGGAGAGCCCTCTGCTGTCCACATGTTGAATTCCCAGTGAAGAAAATAAAATTATTCTACAACAAGCTAAGAGGTAGGCAAACCAGAAGATTTGATGGGCTTGGTAAGCCAAATCAAGCCACAGCTGAGCTAAAGAGTCTGACCTGGCTCTAAGAACCAAATACAATCCAAACCAAAATTGTTCAAAGGAAAAACATCCCCCACACACTCAAAAATAAATGTTTTCCAAACTGTTTGAATATCTGTTCATTCGGCCTCTCTTTCTGCTTGTTCCATCTTTTGTCTTCTTTCTCAGTTCTCTCTCTACCTCTTACCTCTCAATCTGCTTTTTATTTTAGTGCTTGACACAGACCAAGCCTGCCATATGGTGCAATTGTACCGGGTTCCAAATGGGAGCCAAGGTGTGCTCCTCTTTCCAGAGGACCATTGTTGCGATGTCAAGCTGGGAAGATGGCTTTAAAAAAAACACGTAAAACCTGTCTCCCTGAGAAGCTGTGAATGATGGGGTATGGAGTCCTAACCACAGATGGGTAGGAGGCTGCCAGAAGCGAAAAGTGGTCAGAAAATGAGCAGCAAAATGAAATTGTTGGGCTACAAAGATACCCCCTCATTTATCAAAATATGTTAAGGGTTTATCGCATACGAAATGCCCTTAATGCATATGGTGCCAGGCAAATCTGAAAAAGAGGAGGAATTAGGGGTGGGAGTGAGCTGTGGTAGTCTTGCAGCTCCCATGTAGCTATTGAGGAGGGAGAGAGGGAGAGAGAGAGAGACTAGCCATAATGCCATCACCCTAGATACGTATTTATATCTCTATGGGAGGCCCACCTAGTAATTTGAAGTGAGGTTTAGGTATTAGAGGGTTAGGGGCCACTTTGACATTCAATGTGAGACGAACGAACAGAACAGTGCTCTCTTGTAAACATTTGATGACCCTCAGAGTGAGGAAACGTAGCCAAAGATGAGATTTATGCAATGTTCTCTCAACCTAGCTTGATGTTACTCAGGTAGAAAAAATCCATCAAGCTAGGTTGAGAGAACATTGCACAAATCTCATCTTTGGGTGAGTTTCCTCACTCCGAAGGTCATCAAATCTTCACAAGAGAGCACTGTTCTGTTCGTATGTCTCACATTGAATGTCAAAGTGGCCCCTAACCCTCTACACTAATACCTAAACCTCACTTCAAATTACTAGGTGGGCCTCCCATAGAGATATAAATACGTATCTAGGGTCAGGGCACTACAGCTGGTCTCTCTCTCTCTCGCACTTTGATAAATCCAGGCCATAGTTACAAAGTATGTATTATAATACATTTTTAGATCAACCTGCTCTTATAAAATTACACTATCCTCTCAGATTTTTCTGAATCAAGTTTTGGGCAGAATAAAATCACCATCAGTAATGAGTGTATCAAACAAAAATAAAAAAATACTGAGTCCGGGCCAGTGGCTGCCTCCACCATCCACACCAGCTGCAGTTAGGGAGAATTAAGTATTTGCTGCAGTTCAAAAAAAGATTTCAGGTTAGTGACCTGGCAGAAAAATCAGCAGCATCAGTACTACCTGAATTTCTCAACTTTATCATATTCCTAAACGTTTCCTTTGCCTTTATTGGCAGATTATTTTTTTGCCATAATATGTTCTGTTTCCAAAATTTTATATGGTTCTAAGATAAAAAGTTCATCTTTTTATTATGTTTGTAAATCTTCTTTCCCATTTGTACCATGTAGCACCATAATGCCTGCATAGGGTTCTGATAATGATCAGCAAAGCACATATCTTCACAACCAGAGGGATATCCTATAACTCACAAATTAAAAAGGACGATCTTAGCGATTCTGCCTTAACTGCCAGCCAATTTAAGTGCTGGGGCTGTTGAGTAATAGTTGATGAACATTTCTATCTGCAGGATACTGGTCAGGGGGACTTTTAAATGTTTTAAACCAGCTGACAAGAATCTGATTAGTTTATCACACGCCTTCCCCCTCCTACAGTTTCCAGCTACTATAATCTAAAACTGTGACCATAGAAACAAAGCATATGGGTGTTTACTTTCTGAGAGCATTCCTTCTCCTCTCACACAGTGGTGGAGAAATCAATCCAGATAAAAATCACTAAAATGTCATCTCTTCTTAATCACGTTTGTCAAAAATACCTCTGCTCAACCATACTTTCCAAGCCACTATAACAGAGTCCCACCTTTGAAAACATGACTGATCTGTTGTGGCTCACAGAATATCCTTATTTCAGTGTGCAGCAAAGACATCATAGTCTCAGACATGCCGTATCTATATACAAAAGAAATCACCACCTGGCACAGTTCCCTGCCCATCCCAAGGAAATAAAAACAAAATTTGACTAACATGCAATAGACAGACAGGGAAGTCTGCACTTGCATCTATGCAAGACAATGAATGGATAATGACCTTACCCTACCAAGTCAGAAAGCCTTGAAGAACTTAGATAATGTCAACATTATCCCACTGGATTTTTTCAGTTAATGTTAAGATTTATCCACTGAAGTTATCAAAATATCTGTGTGCATTGTATGCTATTCCTATTATTTCACACTTTAAACTGCAGTTCTGGACAGTGCTCTGAGCAGTGTATAACACAATGAAAACAAACTAATCTACCAAAACAGTAATCCCTCAAAAGAAAAAAAGAAAAAAAGAAAATAAAATTACAAGACTCCAAAAGCAAATACAATATCCTAAAAGCTAAAGAACACCATGCTTAAAACTGTAAAAACTCAGTAAAGCTGTCTAAAAACAAGAGTCTTATTGCAGCATACATATGCTAAGTATCACAGAAATAAAATAAGAACATGTTACATAAGAAAATTATGCTGAACATCAAGAATGCCTTATCAGATGTAGTATAATACAAGGAAAGAACTGCAAAGCAGTTCTCATGAGGTGTTTTTTTTCTCCCAATATTCATCTCAGGAACTCATGTTATCCATTTACCTGTTCACGCTGCTGTACTCAGTGGCCACAAGGTGCCAGCTTAATCTATTATAATAGAAGACTGTCACCTTTTGGTCAATGCTGGTACTGCAGGGGAAAGTGATTTCTCCCAATTTTTGGCTAGATCCCCCAAGTTTTCTGAGAGAATGTTTCCAGTTGCTAGGTTTTATATAGATCTATCAATACTAAAAATATGGCTGCTGCAAAAACATAAGCAATTTAAGGGGAAAAAAAGCCAAAAATAAAATGTCTTAAAATCAAATTATAAGCCTGCTGGAGAAGGCACAACTTAACTTGCATAATCTGTCATTAAGCAGGCTTCCCTAGGCTGCTTGCCTTTTCCCAGCTGGATAACATTTATTTTTATTTACTTTTATTTTATGTAATTTATGTACATCCTTATACATTTTCTAAGGTTCTCTGGGCAGGGTGTTGTACAAAAATTGAAACAACCAATCAACCCCATATAATTGACTAAACAATCATACATCAGATCTGGGCACCAAGACAGATTAGCTGCATGCCATTTAGGAAAAAAGGAACATCCTAAATGCACAATTGTATAGTCAATTTTATGGTGGGGGGGGGGGGGGGAGAAGGTTGGTTGATTGTTTCAGTTTTTGTATAGCATCCTGCCCAGGGCATCTTACTAAATTATACCAGAACAGAAATTACAGAAAAGAAATTAACAAACCTTTAGTCCATCTCAGAAAATAGGCAAACTGAGCTAGTCCAAACACACAAGGCTAGGGCATACATCAAGAAAACAGCCATCCCAAACAAAAACAAGGGTCAAGCAAGGTGAAGAAGCTTTTGATACGGTACCGCACAGGAGGCTAGTGAATAAAACGAGAAGCTTGGGAGTGAGTGCCAAGGTAGTGGCCTGGATAGCAAACTGGTTGAAGGACAGAAGACAATGTGTGATGGTAAATGGAACTTACTCGGAAGAGAGAGCGGTGATTAGCTGAGTGCCGCAAGGGTCGGTGTTGGGATCGGTCCCGTTCAATATCTTCATGAGCGACATCGCGGACGGGATAGAAGGTAAGGTTTGTCTATTTGTGGATGATACTAGTATCTGCAACAGAGTGGACACGCTGGAAGGAGTGGTGAGAATGAGATGGGATTTAAGGAAGCTGGAAGACTGGTCGAAGATATGGCAGCTGAGATTCAATGCCAAGAAGTGCAGAGTGATGCATATGGGGTGTGGACTCCAAAAGAAATGTATTCAATGGGGGGTGAAGTGCTGATGTGCACAGAGCAGGAGAGAGACCTTGGGCTGATAGTGTCTAACAATGTGACAAGGTGATAGCTAAAGCCAGAAAAATGCTGGGCTGCATAGAGAGAGAGGAATATCGAGTAAGAAAAGGGAAGTGATTATCCCCTTGTACAGGTCCTTGGTGAGGCCTCACCTGGAATACTGTGCTCAGTTCTGGAGACCGTATCTCCGAAGGGACAGAGACAGGATGGAGGCAGTCCAGAGAAGGGCGACCAAAAAGGTGTATGGTCTTTATCGAATGCCTTATGAGGAGAGATTGAAGAATCTAAAATATGTATACCCTGGAGGAAAGGATGAGCAGGGGTGATATGATACAGACCTTCAGATACTTGAAAGGTTTTAATGATCCAAAGTCAACGACAAACCTTTTCCATTACAAAGAAATCAGCAGAACCAGAGGTCACGATTTAAAACTCCAGGGAGGAAGACTCAGAACCAATGTCAGGAAGTATTTCTTCACGGAGAGGGTGGTGGATGCCTAGAATGCTCTTCTGGAGGAAGTGGTGAAGACTAAAACTGTGAAGGATTTCAAAGGGACGTGGGATAAACACTGTGGATCCATAAAGTGTCGAGGATGTGAATGAAGATAAGAGGCATGGGAGTGGCTTGCGGGAATGACAGCTACTTCCTGGTGATTAATACCCTTATTCAATAAACATACACACGGTTAATGCGACTCCAACATTGCTCTATGCTTCAACAGCAAGAGGAAATGTGGGACAAAGGATTTGCATTCACAAATGAGCGTGGGAGTAGCTGGCTTGTTGCGGCGGTTACTACCCCGAACCAATTAAGTCTGATACTTCACTTTGAATGCATATACAGCGCAGCTCACTGCTTCAACGGCAGTGGGGAATGAAGAAAAGAGGATTTATATTAAGACAACCAACAAGGACTAAATTGCACAGGCTGGGTAAACAAATAAGCATGGGAGTAGCTTGCTTATTGCGGCGGTTACTACCCCTAACCAATTAGGCTTGATACTTCACTTTTATTCAGCTCCAGCACTGCTCTCTACATCAATGACAGAGGTAGAAGGAAAATTAGAACCAAAAAGTTACCAATAAGGGCCTGACCTCAGCGGTCAGAGTAACAGATAAGTATGTGAAAAATAACTGTGAAAGCTTGCTGGGCAGACTGGATGGGCCGTATGGTCTTCTTCTGTCATCACTTCTATGTTTCTATATCACCCCTTTCGTTTTGTCAGCTCACTTGCATATGCTTTCTACCATAGTTTTATCCAATGGTAAGTGATCTAAAAAGTTCTTGTTTTTCAAGAAGTGCTGTATTTGCAAATAAGATAAAAATCCCTCCTTAGAAAGTTTATATCTGGACTGTAGCAGATCAAATGATGCCACCCCCACCAAATCCCATATGTGCTTTAGACATGTTATTTCATTGAATTTCCAAGTTTTAAAAGCACCCATGGATAGAGGAGAAAAAACTATTATGAAATAAATCTGTTGTATAAAAGAATTCTCTTTTGCCCACGAGTCTATGATGCCATAATCTCCAAATATTTAGAGTATTACGAGCGCTTGGAGCCATGTCTGCACATGAGCGTCACACAAGACGTGTCTGCCACTATAGCACCAGAAGAGGCATATTGCCCACCCAGGATTGTTCAGTAATACCCATTGATTCACACCAATCTACCACTGCATGCTATTGTGATGCCACATAATACCAGCATAAATTGGGTACACTAAGTCCACCCTGAGCCTTAGTTTGATATATCATCCTTTCACTCACCCTTGGAGGCCACCTTCTCCATACAAAATCAAAAACCTTTTCTGCCAAGCTTTCAACGCAGTGATCGGTATGCTAATTGGTAAGGTTTGAAATAAGTAACCTAACCTAGGAAGCGCGTTCATTTTAATTATCGCAATCCTTCCCAGCCACGAGAAGGTTCATCTCTCCCATCTTTCAATATCTTGCCAAATTTTGTGAACTGAAGGAGAGTAATTCAGCTTAAATAAAGTATTCTACCTTTATCTCCAAGTATTACCTCTAAATATTTAATATTATGAGGGGCCCATTTGAATGGATGAGTTTGCTTCAGAGTTTGGACATGATACATTTAGAATTTCTGATTTGTCCCAACTGATTTTAAACCCCGAAACTCTGCTAAAGTCGCCCGTTTCCTTTTCTGCCCCTATCAGGGACAGTTCAGGTACAGTTAGTGTGAGTAAAATATCATCTGCGAACAAAGATGATTTACAAACTTTTCCTACTTGAAAACCTTCTTATCCTTATGGCAGGAGGCTCGAGAAAGATAGCAAACAAATGGGGAAATAAGTGGCACCCTTGCCGAGTTCCCTCTCTACCTGAAAATTGTTTGAGTAGCCCCCATTTACTTTAAATCAAGCAAGAGGTTTATGGTACAATTTATGCAACCAAGTCAAGAAGTACTTTCCAAAACCCATATTTTCCATTGTACAAAACAAAAAGGGCCAATGTACCATGTCGAATGCTTTTTCCGCATCACCAATGAGAAATAAAGATGTTATGTTTTCCTTTTGCGCCCACATTTTATCAACTGTTTTTTGCGCATTATCCGAGGCCTTTCTGCCTGGAAAAATACATTAAAACGTGTGCGTTGGGTGTGCGGGGATTTACTGCATCAGGGAGTAATAGCTAGTAGCCTCATCTACATGGAATTTCCACGTGATGGGCGCCATCAGCTACGCAGTTTTTTGGGCACGCGTTTTAGATGCGCTAATCCCCTTACTGCATTGGATATTAGTCTAGTGCACTCAACCGCTCGTTACCCTCTGCGCTAGGCTGGGCGCACTTTATTGCATCAGCTCCTTTGTCCTTCCAGGCTGAGGCTTAAAAATATTTGCTAAAGTGTATTATTGTTTACCCAGTATAACTTGCTTTGGGGTTGAAGAGCTCCAGGTACAGTCGCAAACACTGACCTCAGTTAAAAGTTTTCGTTCAAGTACAAAAACCAGTCTGAGATAAACAAGATGAACAGTTTATACATGGGTGTGCCTGTATATATAGAAATGTGTATTTAGTCGCCATGCATACACACACACCCCTACACAGATGTAAGTATAAAATTATACTGTATTGCTAAAAAGATGAGTCATTGACGCTGTCCAAAATAACTTCTATTCTATGTGCCTATATATGCTGTGGCAACTCAGGTGTTGTCAGCATTTGACATAAAACGCTACCAATGCATGTGAAATCCATATTGTATAAACCACAAAGAATAAAAGATATTATGTAATGATATTCAATTGCATTTATTAAATTGCCAAATAAATATTAACTTTTCTTTTTTTTTTTTGATAAATTTCTTTATTAGTTTTATCTTTACAAACCGAAGACTCAGCCCCTGTTGGAACCAGTCCACCACTTGTATGTATTATAACAAAAGCATCAAGTAGATAAGAACATCAAAACATAGAAATAGAAAAATTTAACTTTTCTTTTTTTTATATTTTCAGTTTCCCAGCTGGGTAACTGCCAATGTACAGAATCCCTCAACACAATAAAAATCTGCTCTCTGTTGTAACAGGATTTCCCGTTTTCATAACCAGAGCAGTTTAGGATGATCTGAATTGTTTAAAATTTAGCGTACCATTTTATTTTGTTTGTCAGCTTGGGGGTTAGAGAATGGCAGCCAGGAGTACTGGAAACAGAGTTGGCACAAAATTATAAGAATTACTGTGCTACGTCAAACAGCTCAGAAAAAGGAAGAGTTATTAAATAGTTTCCACATAAAAGCATTGCGATTTAAACCTATGAAGCAAAAACAGCCAGGTCTACATAGATCTCCAACAGTGGTGGAGGAATTTCGACTAGCAGCATAAAAAGCATATTTCAAAAAGCAGAAACAAGAAGTATCAACGTAAACCTGCAAAAACTGAAGTTAGATTTGAAGCAGAAAAACCATTGTCTATCACATATTACTTCTCCCACTCCATTCTGCTCACTAGTTTCCCTCACTTCAAAAGTCATGGTGCTTGACCAGAAATAGTCATTGTCCCAATGACTGGTCATTGGGACAATGACCAGTCATTGTCCCAATGACCTTCAGTGGTCTGAGAGACCTTCAGTGGTCTCTCAGACCACTGAAGGTCATTGTCCCAATGACCTTCAGTGGTCTGAGAGACTTCACCACTGAGCGCTAGAAATCAAGTTCCAACTCCAGGAATGAGGTATAGAGTATCATCTACATTCAAAAGAAAACGCAAAAACTGGCCTTCTCCATGCGTCGAGCCATATGAAAGGCTGTCTCTCCGGGGGAACACAGAACATAATCTTATTCAGTTTTCTTCTATAGGCACAGAATGTGGATCTTATTCAAAGAGGACCTCCCCCCAGAAGCAGAGAAGGAATTGCAGCCTAAAAAGATATGTAACAAAATGGAAACAATGCACTTAGGGGATCATTTATCAAAGTGCTGTATGGCGTTTTTGCATGCAAAACACACCTTTAACGCGTGCAAAAGCACCATAACGCATGGTGCGATGCAAATGAGAAAAAGGGGAGGATATTGGGGTGGGATTTTTGGCCAAGTGGGCTGGGCTTACAGTTTTGCAAAGCTGTATTGCATGGCTTTAATGTGAATTTTAACTATACCTTTTTTGTTTGTGTGACAGGGCTTTATTGCAAGAGCCAGCTTAGCTATCAGTGGGAGAGAGAGAGAGAGACTAGCCATAATGTCTTCACACTAGATAGGTATTTATATCTCTATGGGAGACCCACCTAGTAACTCGAGGTGAGGTTTAGGTGTTAGTGTAGGGGTTAGGGGCCAGTTTGACATTCAAAGTGAGACGTACGAACAGAACAGTGCTCTCTTGTGAAGATTTGAGGAAACTCACCCAAAGATGAGATTTGTGCAATGTTCTCTCAACCTAGCTTGATGTTACCCAGGTAGAGAGTCCATCAAGCTAGGTTGAGAGAACATTGCACAAATCTCATCTTTGGGTGAGTTTCCTCACTCCGAAGGTCATCAAATCTGTTCGTACGTCTCACTTTGAATGTCAAACTGGCCCCTAACCCCTACACTAACACCTAAACCTCACCTCAGGTTACTAGGTAGGCCTCCCATAGAGATATAAATACCTATCTAGTGTGAGGGCATTATGGCTAGTCTCTCTCTCTCTCTCTCTCTCCCTCCTCCCCCCCCCCCCCCCCCCCCCCCCCAGTGGTGGTAGGAGGGCCCTGATAGCTAGGCTGGCTCTCCAGGAGCTTAAAACCACTAAACATGGTCCCCCCCAGTGGTTGTATGTAGGAAATAAGTTATCGTAGTTTGCACTTAAGATAGCACTTCACATAGGCAGTTTAAATTTGTGCGAATACCTATTACCATAATACACACCCCTTTTCCTATATTTTGATAAATCCAGGCCTTAGTGGCCAATGTTCATGAACTCTAAACTCTCTCTCTAAAATGTAAGCATGTCAAGCAAGCTAGATCCATGTAATACTTGTCACAGAAAAGGCTTTTTAAAAATATCAGTAATATAAAGTACCTGGGAAAGGGTACACTTCAGAAATGGAGGGGATGGAGGAAAGGAAGGATAAATGACAGAGTGGTAAAGGGAAGAATATGGACAACCAACCTTACAGATGGTGTTTTATTAGCTCAACCAATAAAGCTATTTCTTTAACTCAGCAGTAGAGGCCCTGCTATGGTCAGGCCCAGCACTAGCAGGTGTACAAACCGTGAAATTGTATGGGATGACAGCAGTCCAAAAAAAGGAGAAAAGGCCGCCGGTGGACCCCATCCCACCGTCAGTAAAAAAAAAAAAAAATGAAATAAGAGACCCATTCAACCTCTGGTAGACCCATCCTACCGGCGGCAAAGAAAAGAAGAGGCCTGTGTGGCCGCCAGTGGACCCCATCGCACCAGTGGCGATCTGACTGGGAGCAGGAGGGAATTCATTCAGCTGCTTCTCCTCCTCCTGTGCTGGCCCCACGGATTCAAAACTCGAAGAGCAAGCATTTCGTTTATGCTAATCTCGTGCATCGCAAGGAACCTGCTTTTGGGGGGGAGGGGGTAAGGGATGTATGAGAAAGAATGGGTCTGGGGGAATCTAAGATGGCCGCTGCATGAGAAGGGTGGTGAAATTGTTCTCTCCTGGATTTACTTAGAAATTCTAAAATAAAGAAATGCCGCACTCGAAAAGAAAAGCAAGGCTTAGAGAAATTCTTACTTCATCATCTCCGGTTTTGGAAGGACAGCAGCGGATTGAAACTTTTTTCGCCACAGAGGGAGAAAGGGGAGTGTCGGTTGAGGAGGCCGCAGCAATTGCAGACGATGGGCGGACGCCAGCGTCGCAGGCCGAGGAGATCATGCTTAGTCCCGGCGCACCTGAGACCCCCCCATCTCCGGTCCCACCAGAAGCTGCCACTAAAGGGGTAAGTCCTCAAGGACATTATTTTCTGTATGGGGCACCCGGTGGAGATGGCAGAGGTGCCGATTTGAAGAACTTTGGAGGGAGTTACTTGCCCGTGAGCAGTGAGCTGGGGAAAATGGATGCGATCGAGGAGGTGGCAAGAGGGAACTTGGCTGGAAGGGAGATGAAGGCACAGAAACCCTTGCTGGAAATGCTTGTTCCAATGGAAAAACCTTCTGTTATAACCATGGACTCTATGGTATGCCGTGAAAAGCCTTGAAAATGTTGTATTGAACCTGACTAAAATAACACTTGATTCAAATAAAAGGTTTATGAATATCGAGAAGGAAATAAGTCTACAAACGACTAGAGCTCAGCAGATTGAAACACGAGTGGGGAAAATTGAGAACATACAAACAGAGATACTAAGAGTTGAAGATGTAAATTTGAAAAAATTGGAAAATTTAGAAAACCAATTAAAGTATCTAAATCTACTTGTTTTAAACTTCCCCTACATTAAAGGGATCTCCGCATACGAGTTATTTAAAACTTATATGATTAAAGTTTTGAAAATTCCAGCAGAAGGATTACCGGTAATTTCTAGACTCTATTATCTCCCAGTGAAAGGGAGTAAAATAGAAGGCAATGCGGATAAGGAGAAAGAGCAACAGTTAAATCTGACTGAAATCTTGGAAATGTCAACTGAATATGAAATCCACAAAAGAATGACTTTGTTCTTATGTACTTTTGCAGCAGATAGAGAACTGATCATGAAGAGATTCTTGCGGAATCGATCGGAATTATATCATGGGGAAAAAATCTGGATATACCCAGATATATCACGTATTGCTCAAGATAAAAGGAAAAAAAGTTTCTATCATTAAAATCAGAAGTAATAGCAAGAGGGGCTATATTTAGCCTTAGATATCCCTCTAAATGCATTTTAAAACATCAAAATGCTAAGTACATTTTTCTTGAACCGAGCCAGCTGCAAGGTTTTCTAGCTCCAAACCCAGCCAAGTTATGGTGCAAGTTAAAAAATTTCTCTCTCTCTCATGCGGCGTTACCTTTCTTTACCTCCTGCCTACCTGCCAGCGGCCCCCGATTACTGAGCCGCCCAGCGGACCTTCCAGCCCAGCCTGCCGCATCCCGACGACCACGAGGCCCGGATAGCCCCTTCCTGAGCTCCCCTCAGCTCCAACAAATCAACTAATACAGAGGCGAGCCGTGCTGACGTCAGCGCCGGGGAGAGAGGTAACTTTAAGCCCTTTAAATCGGGGCTCTCTTCGCGGCGCCGCGTGCCAGGCATCGCACAACCAAAGGGGCCTGTCCCTTGGTGCGCCCCTTAGTGTGCCCTCATCGCCCATATCCAACACACCGACTAATTCCTCTCAATCTGACCCGACGCCGACCCGGCTCAACTTAACGCACCCTGAGCTCCATGCTCAGTCCTCGAGGGTGAAGCGTGCTTACACCCAGCAATCTGCTCGCCTATCCTCTCGCCTACATAAAGACCTGAAGACCAGGAGGCCCACTCAACCTCCTCACTCAGCAGATGGACTCTCACTCAACTCTCAACCTCCTCACTCAGCAGACGGACTCTCACCCAACTCTCAACCTCCTCACTCAGCAGACGGACTCTCACCCAACTCTCAACCTCCTCACTCAGCAGACGGACTCTCACCCTACTCACATCCGTCACCCAGCTCTACAGGACTCTCTCTCGAACTCCAGCCACTCCCCAACTCTTCAACAAAAGGGACGCTCACTCAAAGCTCACCCAGCCCCTCACCACAAGAGAAACATGACACAAGGCTACCCAATCGCTGTCCTACAACACAATGCGCTTACCAAAGAAAAATCAGCCAAGCATCTCAGGTCCCATGCTACCAGATCTCTCATCCCAATAATGATCTCTCCCTTTACTCAACTTCTGGGTCTTACATTATTCTCATTGACCCTATTCAATGCTAATCGCTCACTAAGAAATCACATATCCTAAACGATTATCTCCTCGACTCAAAGCCAGACATCTATGCCATAACGGAAACTTGGCTTAAACCCACAGACATAGCCCTGATAAACCAACTACCTACACATCTTTACGACTTTTTCTCTCTTCTTAGACAAAAAAAGAGAGACGGCGGCCTGCTCCTAGCGGCCAAGAAAGAACTTAGGCTAACTCTACAACCAGCCATGTCTACATCTAAATTAGAATTAGGCCTGTTCAAATCTGACCAGCTTCAAATCCTGCTCATTTATGCCCTGCCAGGTCTCCTAGACACCGACGCCTCCCCCACTGTAGAAACAATAGCCAGATATATCAATCTAGATGCCCCCGCTATGATCTTAGGAGACTTCAACCTCCATGTTGATTCAATCCCTCTCTCTACCAATTGCAAAGCATTCCTCACCTCCCTCAAGGCTATGGGCTTCAGTCAAATCATCAACAAACCCACCCATAAAGCAGGTCATACTTTAGACCTCATCTTCATAAACTCTGGCTTGTCACATTCTACCCCCCTGAATGCACCCCAGTCCCTTGGTTGGACCACTCTTTGATTTCCACCACCCTCACGAGAAAGGAAAAGCCCAACTCTCACCCCACTCAATCTACTTTTCACTACAGGAAATCCTGCTCCCCTGAGACCCTCAGTGAGCACTTAACAAAAGAACTACCCAACCTAGATGTCTCAACACCCAACTCAGCTCTGTTCTCATGGCACAGCATCACAGAATCAGTAGCAAACAAAATATGCCCTCTTACAACAAGAAAAATCAATCAGACATCTAACCAGAAACAACCATGGTTCTCCGATGAACTCAGAAAACGTAAACTAAACCTTAGACAGAAAGAGAACAAATGGCGTAAGACCCCATGCCCGAGCACACTAGCCGCCTATAAATCAACCCTCCACTCCTACAGGACCTCCACTCTTCGAACAAAAAAAGAATTCTACGCCCACAGAATCCACGACCTCGTTTTTGACGCCAAGGCCCTATTCTCCTATGTATCGGATCTCACGAAAACCATCACCCCTCCCATCCCGGACGATCAAGCACAATCAAAGGCAAACAAACTCACAACTTTCTTCCAGAGCAAGATATCCAAACTACTAACACTCCTGCCCATCAACCCTACTTATACTCCCATCTCCATCTCTCTCTCGTCAAACACCGGAACCACTTTGGATTCTTTTGAACCTACATCCACCCTAGAGATAGAATCCTTAATAAAGAAAATGAAACCCTCATACCATCCCCTCAATCAAATCCCAACTAAACTACTTCTATCGGTGCCAGACGCCATTTCCAAACATCTAGCGGATATCATAAACTGCTCACTATCCCAAGGAATTTTCCCTGACGTACTAAAATTCGCCACGCTCAAACCCCTGCTCAAGAAACCAAACCTAGACCCTAAGGAACCCAACAATTTCCTCCCCATCTCCAATCTGCCGTTCGTTGCTAAGATTATGGAAAAACTAGTCAATAACCAACTATCAGACTACCTGGAAGCCCACAACATTCTCCACCCAACACAATATGGATTCCGCAAATCTTTAAGCACAGAGACCCTCCTTATCTCCCTCACAGATCACCTCCTCATGGGGCTGGACGCTGGACACTCCTTCCTTCTTATACTTCTTGACATCTTGGCTGCATTTGACACGGTGAATCACTCCATTCTCCTCAAACGACTTTCAGACATTGGGATAACAGGAACAGCATTTAATTGGTTCGACTCTTTCCTCAATAACAGAGGATACAAAGTAAAAATCAATAACAAAGACTCTCCTCGCGTCAACTCCACAAGAGGCGTACCTCAAGGCTCTTCCCCGTCACCCACTCTTCAATATATACCTTCTCCCCCTCTGTCAGCTGCTTACGAATCTAAAACTTAAACACTATCTCTACGCAGACGACATTCAAATCCTGATCCCTATAACCGAATCCCTCTCAAAAACACTTAACTTCTGGGACAAATGTCTGCAAGACATCAACCAACTCCTAACGAACTTAAACCTAGTTCTGAACACATCTAAGACGGAACTGCTCCTTATATCTCCCAACCACAGTGATAACCTTCACCTGACCCACACCAACACCCTGGTCAGCCAAGCAAGAGATCTCGGTGTTATCATTGATAGCCAGCTAAATCTAAAGAGGTTCATCAATAACACAACCAAGGACTGCTTCTTCAAACTTCAGGTGCTAAAAAAACTCAAACCGCTTCTGTTCTTTCAGGACTTCAGATCGGTACTCCAGGCCATCATATTTTCCAAATTAGACTATTGCAATTCAATTCTACTAGGTCTTCCCGCCTCTTCCACCAAACCGCTTCAAAAACGCTGCAAAACTCGGCCGCCAGAATCCTATCTAACGCCAACAGAAGAGACCACATCACACCTATCCTAAAAAATCTACACTGGCTTCCTGTAAGCTTCAGAGTCCTACACAAATATCTCACCATCATTCACAAATCCGTTTACAATCAGACCCCCATCGATATCCAATACCCACTCGCTCCCCACACATCTCCAAGACCTATCAGAGAAGCCTACAGGGGATCGCTTCACCCACCTCCAGCCAAATCCACACTCCACTCCACCACCAAAGAGCGAGCCTTCTCTACAGCGGCGCCAACCATTTGGAATGCTATGCCCCCTGACCTCAGACAAGAGCCCTGTCTATTGGCATTCAGAAAAAAACTGAAAACTTGGCTATTCCAACAAGCCTTCCCTTAATCTGGGACCTCCCCAGATACAGACACACTCCAAGGCCCTCTAGTCTTCGCACCTCCTTTACCGCTACTGTAAAGATTGTCGTATTGATATTGTTATAGTTCCGAGTTTCCTCTGCCACTGGCTCCTCTTCTTCCCAGTTTGAGTACCCCTGTTTCATTGTAACTTTCGCTTCTCCTTGGTTATGTTAATGTTATTTTCCCCCTGTTCCATGTAAACCGATATGATATCTGTATCATGAATGTCGGTATAGAAAAGCACTAAATAAATAAATAAGATGATATAATGTATATCTTTTCTTTTTTTCTTTATCCGCTAATAAATGATTCCCCTAAAGGATTTCTTAGAAAAGCAGTTATGAATCTGTTAATTGAAATTGTGTGAACTTATTGTTGTTAAAGTAAAATGAATATCTGCATTCTGTAAATGTTCATTATGTATGAATATTGGAAAAATTTAATAAATAGTAAATTGAAAAAAAAAAAAAGAAAGAATGGGTCTGCCAGTGGATCTCAACCTGGCAGCAGCCAAAGTGAAGATGAAGGCCCAGGACTACTAGTGGATCCCAAACAAAGAAGATCTGGAGACGCCCAGGTGTATGTGAGAGAGGAAGCATGTGTGTGGAGTATATGTGTTTGTGAGTAGATATATAAAAAAAGAGGAGAAAGTTTTGGTACTCCAATCCCACTAATCCATGACAATCTCAGGGCAACTGGAAATCAAAAACTTCCCAGGTGTGGAGAGCGCAAATTTTTTTTATCCTCAGTTTTGTTTTATGGCTGTTATTTGAAATATTTTATTGGTGTTTGAGAAATTTTAAACAATTGTATAAGAGTTTTTAATTGTTCGATCACTATTTGTCTACTGTTTTTGAAATATTAGTATGTTTTTACTATTATGTAATTATTATATTTCTTTATTTTATTGTTTGATGTTTTTCTATTGTTGCACTCCATAGAGGGTCTGCTTGTTGCAGTTTCTAGTTCAGGTTTGCTTGTATGTTTCTTTTTACATTTTATGGTTGCTTTATTCTGTATTTGGTGACGGTCTGCTCGTGTTCTGCGTGTGTGTGTTTAGGTATTTGCCTAACTGGAAATGTATTGGTGATTTAAGACCTAGTATAATATTTGTAGTGTTGTCTATTCATAGGTAGGTTTGATACTGTTTGAGTGCTGGCATGGGAAGTTTTATTATATTATAATTGTAATTCAGTTTACTCATGACTTTATGAGGGTCAGGCACACACCCAACAAATATTATAATAAGCCCAATACAATATGAGGTAGATCTTTAAAAAGTATGCCGGATTTTATAAGATACACGCGTAGCCACGCGTATCTTATAAAATCTGGAGTCGGCGCGCACAAGGCTGCGCAAAATCGGCAGCCTGCGCGCACCGAGCAGCGCAGCCTGCCTCCATTCCCTCCGAGGCCGCTCCGAAATTGGAGCGGCCTCAGAGGGAACTTTCCTTCCACGCCCCCCCACCTTCCCCTCCCTTCCCCTACCTAACCCACCCCCCGGCCCTACCTAAATCCCCCCCTACCTTTGTTGGGCAAGTTGGCGTAACTTGCGCGCGCCGCCTCGCATCCCCTGGCACAGGCCGCAGTGCTGGGGGACTCGGGACCGCCCTCCCGGCCCACCCCTGAACCATCACCATGCCCCCAGACCTGCCCCCTGCCCCCAGACACACCCCAGACACGCCCCTTTTATGAAGCCCCGGGACTTACGAGCGCCGGCGGCCTATGCAAAATAGGTGCGCCGGCTCGCGAGTGCCCTGCGCGCGTAAATCTGGGAGAATTTACGCGTGCAGGGCTTTTAAAATCTAGCCCTATGGATTCAAAGTGTCTTTTTGCAGGAATTTCTGGTTGGCACTACAGCAGTGCATGTAAATATAATGTGATATTTTTACATTAAAATACTGTACTTTGATCTTTCTCATATGAAATCTATTATAAATGTATAGTTCTTAACTGTGAGTGAAGGGGGAGGGGGCAAGGACACCTAATAGCCTTGGCCCAGGCTAGTAGTTCTTGGCAAGGGATAAAGATCCAGGGGTTGGTGGAGGTGTCTGGTTTTTAAAGTTTGTATCACTCGAAGGAGCTAAGATTTTTTTTTGGTTGGCCTGGGACAGAGACTGAATGAACAGAGGGGGGCAGCACAGTAATTGTTTGCACACAGGGCAGCAAAAAAAAAACAAAACCCAAAAACAAACTAGCACTGGCCCTGCTACGGTGAGAGAAGGCTTCAGGCTCAAATCCTGCAGATCTGTCTCCGTGGAAAAGCACGCTACTGCATGATGGCGTGCCACAGTGAAAGTAAAGCCTTAATAGGAAGGGTGGAGCCAACAGCTGTAAAAACTGAGAATATAACTTGTTGGCAAAAATAAATAAATAAATAAATAAATAAATAAATAAGAGTGGGTAATGGAGGCTTCTCTGACAGCCATCAACCCACAGAGGGGTTTCAGTCAGGCAAGAGTTCTTTGTAGGAAATGTATAAAAAAAATGTCTGAAATCTAGCCATCTAGAATCTAGGCTTGGGTGTATGTAAATTAGAGGAACTAGAAAAATAACTAGAAATCTGAAGAGACAGAGAAATGTTAGTCAATTAGCTGCAAACTAAATATTTCTTAACTGCCTGGTTCCTGCTTTAAAAAGGTACAATTTTTTTTTTTGGAGGGGGGGGGGGGGGAAGGTTCTGCTTTGCTTTAAAACTAAAACCAGAGCATCTGACAAATCTATTCCTCCTCCTCCTCCTCCATTCTCAAGGCCTTCAGACTGCATTGGCAATGCTCCATTACGTGGCTTATGAAAGAAGCTCTTCCTTATTTCCACTCAGGGGAGCAGACACGCTAACATTACTGCTCGGCACAGGATGGATGTGCCTTGTGGCTGAGAAACAGGATTTTCAAACTGATTTATAGCAAATTAAAAAAAAAAAAAAAGCTATAACCAAACTAGTATCCAGCCAGGCTGGACAGCAGGGATGATTTTAGGAAGCACAAAAAGGGTATTTTAAAACAGCATTTCAAATTAATTCAATCGTAAAACCAGCCTCAGGTACAGACATATAGAACTTCAATCACCCAAATTTTTTTGGCCTCTAGATGACATGCAGAAAAAAGAAGTCATATAGCAACTGTTCATAAAGGGAATGTTTATCAAAACAAAAATACACTTGTAGCCCTACACCACAGAAGCATGGGGGATATGAGACTGGATCCCTTATTCATGGGGGCTGCTTGGATCTGACATGCCAAGGGGACGCTGTGACTCAGGGAGGGAAAAGGAGAGGTGGCTCCCCATTCTGCCAGCCAACCAGTGCTGCGGGTACACCTTGAACTCTTCTGGCCTTGAGGCTAGCAAAGAGTCTCCAGAGCCACCCAGGCTTGCTGTTAGGGAATGGGGAGCAGTAAAAGACCTTTGAGGAGGAAAAATGAGAAAAAGCCAAAAAAAAGAAAAAGAAAAATATGTTTGGCAGGGCAATGCAGAATTGATACTTCATTAATGCCCTCTACTTACCCACAGATCCATAAACCCAAATGCCTATGAACCTTTTATTCACCTCTGGTAACCACAGCATGGTGGATGTCCTTTTGGTTTGACTTTAAGTAATCGTAAACCATTCTGAGTTCCAAAATAAGCCTCTGGCTCAACAGTATTTACACATAAAAAACATGCAATGACATAATCTTCTTGACTCAACAAGCCCTATCACAGTTTATTTTCAACAAGCTATGTATATTTCAGCCTGCAACCTTTTGTGGGTTAAAGACTGTACATAGTCAGTGAAAGCAGGCGACCTTCTCCAGGTCACGAAGACTGTAAACGTTCACACACGTGCAGGTGTCCCAGCTTATCCCTGACACCACTAATTCATTTCAGCTAGTCACTAGCATAAAAATCAGAGTATTAGTAGACTGCAATTTTTGTTTACTAGAATAAAAGAATCATAAGTCATGTGAGACAAAGGTCACACCCCCGTTATTCACTGTTTGGAAGAAAAAAAAAAGGCATTCTGTCATTTAAACACAACTGTGTGAGGTAATTATTTTGCTTCATTTCTGGTAAACCCTAAGTTACCACGAATAAAAAAAAAAAATAGAAGTCATGCTATCCTTTGTTTTGAACACACAGTTTGAGTGCTGCAGTTTGATCTCAATTTGAATCATTTTCTTGTGCAAGAGCCTGGGATAGTATGTTATTATTTTAAAAGAGCCCAGGGTTTCAAGTCCTAATCAATAAAAACAAGCACAGTGTGAACGAGGAGAGACGATGTCCAATAGGTTAGACAGCAAGTGGGGAGAGTGATCTCTGCACAGATCTCTGCACAGTACTGTGCAAGAAGCATGTTATAATGTAATATTATCTGTTATGTATTGTGTGTGTGTGTAATGAATGTATGTTTTGTATTGATTCTTTGTCATCAATTTGAAAACCATCTTGATCAGCTCTGGACTAGAAAGACAGTATACAAATGTGGTATTAAATTAAACGTACAGCCATAATTCAAACAGTACAAAACAAAAGACTGCTACCACTGTTCTATCCAAAGACAAAACAAACAAAACAATATAGAACAGTAAAACCTAAAGAAGTCTTTGTTGTAACAAGTAACCACTATGTCATAAAACCTTCATATTTGTTCAAAAATGTTTATTTGCAATATTCATGATCTATATATAATATACATAATATACATTCAACCTCAATATCTCTTAAGACCACACAGCATCGATGAATGTCAACCCATTTAAATAAAACACACCACCCAATCACCATACACACTTATTCCCATACTAAAACACACACCTCTCATTCACTACCCTGCAACAAAACCATATAGCTGATATCAATCTAGTCATCATTATACAATACAAGTGAATATCGACACATTCTTGAAAGCTTCAGTGTCCAGAACAATTTGAAAATGTTATTGACTCATGTAGCATAAACGTTTAATGTTATGTTCACTTCCAGTGTTTATAGATGACCCAACGCTTCGACTTAATTTATATCGATCCACTGAAAATTCCGGCATCCATAAAATGTGCTCAGGAATCCATCCATATATCCATCAAGGATATATTCCCATCCTGAAGATACATTTCAGGCAATTGTTTGATTCTTCCTCCTCTTAACATCAATTTCTAAGCACTCAAACCAAGTAAATGGAGCTCCAATTGCGCCAGCCGTCCACATTCTAATTGTTTTCATGGAGGCAAGCGCTTTACACAGTAGCATCTGGGATATGTGCCCTGCCATTGGATAGTGGGTATTTAAATTTGCGTTTTTTTGTGTTGCTAGAATGATTGATATCGCCATACTGTTGTTGAACATGTCCTCTGACAAGACTGGTGAGATGTTTGAGGGCGTTAAGGGGAGTTTTGTGCAATTTATATGTGTTTTTCATTACTTATTTCTTTTTAGAGTGCGTGAAATTTCTCTAATGCAGGTACAGATCTGTGCTGAAACGCTGCTGTGTCAGGCAAAAATATAATTTCAATGGCACCAATTTGAGAGGCTGGGCCGTGGACAGCTGGCACAATTGGAGCACCATTTACTTAGATACAGAATCCTCCACCTGGCTATGAAGCCAAATCAGCACACCGGAGACAACTAGTCTAGAGGTTAACCTAATCAGGTCATACATTATATCTGGAAGAAAGGCAGCAAGCGGGCAAGTTTCTTGACTCTCAGGCAGCCCCAGCCTTACAGCCTCTGAAGACTGAGGCCTGGATTGCCATGGCCCCTGTGGAGAAGGTCTGCTTCTATCTTCTTGTCCTGATGGTCTTTTAACACTGACCCTCCCTCTATAGAAAGGGTAGTTCTACAGGCCACTGCTGACACAAAAGTGTCCACTTTTGAAACTTGCCATAACTTCTTGCTGTCGTCCACTGAAGGAAGACACAACTTCATCACTCTGCCTCCTGTAAGTACCCCCCTGAGAAGAGTCCCATTCAACTACTACCATTTGTCTTAGGGCTTCATGCAAAGAAAGAGGTCCTTGACAGCTTCCTTACTCCCTGTAGGATGGGGTCCCTTTCTGACTTGTCATCTGCCTTGGAATTTGAAATTAAGACCAACAATACAATGGATATTAGAGCTGCAAGCTCCTCCTTTTGAAATAGCCTAATAATTGAGGAATCCTCCTCTTCAGATGAATGCTGGCCCCTCCTCCTGAGAACTTGAGGGTGCGCTCGGTTCTGACTCGTCTGCCAAATATCCTTCCTCTCTGGAGTATGGGGTGGAAGTCATACCTGGATAAGTCTTCAGTCATAGTGTATCCTGCAATCATTTAGGGGCTGGACCTTCCAAGGACCCATGGTCCAAGTATCTTGTATCCCCCGCAGAACCAGGCTTCTTCAGAAGACCTGGTGCATTATTAATACAAAATCAGGACAAAACTCCACAGGGTGAGCCCCTACCAGGCCACTAGTGGGGTCTAGACCAAGGCCCTATTCTGGGCCTATTGGTCCCCAGGATCTTCCTAGCATCCCCTTCCAGAGTGAGGGGAAAATTGTCAGCCATCAGCCCAGCCCTTTCCTGCAGCTCTCCCCCAACACAAATGAGGTTCCAAGTAGACCACTCCAGGGAGGCCAAGCCTGGGCCATAAGGGGCCAGTCAGCCACACTGGCTATCTTCTTGGCCCAGCAAGAGCAACACCTATGGCTTCTGAGCATTACCCAGGCCCCTTTTCACTTTTTTCGCTTAGCTCCGTGTTGCTGCACCTCTGTGATCCTGCAGTCTTACCTAGCTCCCTTCTGACAAAGCTCACATTAAGACATGGTTTCTTTCCTCTCCCAGGTTCCCCTTTTTGTTACTCCCCACCTCTAGGGAACAAGCAATGCGGACCGTTGGTTGTGGCACACTGCCTGGCACAACCTGGCAGCTTCCTCTTTCTCTCGGATTTTTTTTCTCACCAATTAAAAAAAACAAAACAAAACCCCCCCCTAAAAACCAAACTTTAGTCACCCCACTGCCAGAGCTGCAAAAGAGAGAGAGAGTCGGGGTTCCCAAAGGAGGTTAGATGGAGAGAGGCTGGGGGGGGAGGGGGGAGATGAGCAGGGCAGGAAGAAGGGAAAGAAGAATCTCAAGCCCCTAATTTTTTAAAGGCTAGGTCCTAAGGAGTGGGAGTCCTCCAGGAGTTGAGGGCGGAGGGGACCAAACATTTCTCCATCCCTCAGGAACAGGGATCCTCCTCCTAGGTGCCTGCAACCTGGGAGCCAGCTGGTAAAAAAGTTACCTTAAGGGGTGGCTGACCCAGGCTGTGATCACACCCTGACTCTGGGAGCTTCCATGCTCTACACTTGTCTGCATTTGAAGGAGACAGATTACTGGCAAGGGCCTACGACCACTCCCCTTTTATGTTGAAGTGAGGACATGGAAAAGGGGTGTGCCCCATCTCCAGCAGCTGCGCAGCAAGTGTAATGGACTGGCTTAGCAGGAAGAAAAAGGAATACTACTCAATCTGTATGAGTCTACCTCCAGTTTTAGTGAGTTATAAGAAATATTTCCTACATACCAAATGCTGACATGTCAACACTAAATCTAGCATTAGAAAATACAGCAAAATATTGCAAAAAAATAAATACACTTACATGGGAGAAAAAATATCTTCTTAGATTTGTGATATACCTCAAGGCGAGATACATCATATAAAAAGAGCATAAAAATATAATAAAAAAATAAAAGTACCAACCATACACTAACAGTAGATAAATCAAAGCAGAACAGAATAAACAGCAACTAAAATTCATTTTAATCATAAAACCCAGAGCAAGAATCAAATAAACTACTCAACAGCATAAAATCATTTAAAACATAATCAGTAAAACTAAACAAGGCCTAATGTACTAGTATTATTTGTTTTTAAAAGTGCCAGTAGACATACACAGCAGATAAAGACCAGATACAAATATAAAAAGACCTCTCTGGTATTCCCTGGAGTCCATCCTTTGGTAAGGCACCATGGGTAGGGCACAGTAAAAATTAAAAATACATAAAGCAGATTGTCACTATATAGGGTCTTGTCCAGTGCAATGATAAATTCACAGGCTTGCATGAAAAGAGGGGCTTACATTGAAATGTCAAATACTGGAGGCTTCACATATGAAAATATTCTACTAAACTAAAATGCCTGTATATTTCCTCCTATGGAGCACATTTGTCTTTTTAAATATATCCTTAGAAGAAGAAGATGCTGAACACATATTTCATTGCTCATCAAGGGACAACAAACCTAACATTACATGAAGTGCTATAAAGGTTTTATTTGAAAAATATTTACAAATGCCACATTAATTTTCATTGTAAGAGTATACAAAAAAGCCATGCAGAAGTACAGAGCTGTGCTGAGATTATTAGAATTCATGAACAGCTTTCCCATACTTGAATACTGGCAAAAAACATGTTTCTTCCTTTTAAACTAAACAGTAACTATGGCTTAATGCAGCTCTGTACTGTCCAACCAATGGCTCAGAGCCATCAGTGACTCTCAGAGCATAAGAATTCCAACACAAATTTTGTAGATCTCTCTAGAATAGCATCAACTGCTCAAAAAGAAATATTTAAATGCTTTGAAGCCTTTAACCAGTATGAGAGTAATGCCTCTTTGGTGTGACCACCACCTCCCAACTTTACAGCTAACAATGTTAATCCAAGCCCTGAAAACATTCATATGCTCAATTCCTGTGACCCAAAGACACAAGACACCCATTCTTCAAGAGTATGCAGCCCACATGTCCCCCACACCCACACTTATACAGAGCGTACAGGAACCCAATAACAAATGGATTACAATGGGATCTGATAGAGTAAGACCTGTGATGCAGAGACACACACTCCCTTCTCTGCATTAGATAAAGAAGAAGCTCTAACGATGGAGATTGAAGTGGTATCTGAAAAGAAAGAAGAAACCCAATGCATGCAGAAATTCCATATTACAATCAATAACCGTAAGAAAAAGTTCATTGTGCTGGTGACTCAGTCATCAGAGGCACTAATTTGGGAACTCTTTTCGAGGGAAACACTATAGTTAAAAGCTTTCTGAGATCATCGGCTGGTAGAAATGCTATTCAAATAATCAATAAGATCAAAGAAGAAAGCAAAGACCCTGAAGTTGATATTACCTTCCATCTGGGAACCAACAACCTTGCTAGAACCATCCAACTGGTACAGAGAGATTTCCAGTCTCTGGCAAAGCAGATTAGTCAATATTGCCTTTTCAAAAGTGTTATCTGTTCATGGAAAGGGAAAAGAAAGGCTAAACCATATAGATAACTTCAATATATGGCTCAAAACTTGGTGTAAGGAACAAAGTTTTGGATATATTGGAGACTAGGGCCATTTATGGAACAGTAAAAGGCTCTATGTCAAAGATGGCTTACATCTATCTGTGGCAAGAAAAAGGATCCTAAGAGATAAATTCAAACTTAAACTAGACGATGGGGGTGGCAGGAGGACAGTGGAATGACACCCCCCAAATATAAATTCAAAGGAAATGGGTGAAGGGGATAACAAAAATCAGCTGAATAAGGCACAAAACAAGTCTAAGAAAAGCAGTAACCTGAACGAGAGAAGTTGGTAAGCTATAAGCACAAATGCTCGCAGTCTGGACAATAAAATCCCAGACCTGCAAGCCCTAATGGTGGAGACAGACTTGGACATTGTTGCTTTTAGGAAGACAAGGTTCACGGATTCTCATGATTGGGATATGGCTATACCGGGCTATAACAAGAAAGGACAGAGGACAGAAAAGGGGGAGGAGTAGCTCTTTATGTCAAAAACAATATCCAAGCAACTGAACTACAAGGAATATGAGGTAGAGAAGAAGCATTATGTACCGTCCTAAAAAAATAAAATAAAAAAATAAAAAATGGTGCATCCATTTTTACTGGAATGGTTTACAGGCCTCCGACTCAAATGGAAGAACTAGACAGAGATCTGATTGAAGACATCCAAAAGGTGGGAAAGAAAGGAGAAGTGTTGATGGTTGGAGATTTTAATTTGCCAAACGTAGATTGGAGAATCTCTTCTGCAGAATCTAACAGAAGAGGAATAGTGGATTCCCTGCAAGGGGCTCTATTCAAACAAATGGTAATGGAGGGAAGGAGTTATACTTGACTTAGTGCTCACTAACGGGATAATGTCTCTAATGTATGGGTAGGTTCCCACCTCGACACCAGTGATCAAACAGTATGGTTTGATATCACAAATAGGAAATGGAGAAGTCACACGAAGAAATGAGTTTTGAACTTCAAAAATATGGACTTTGTTGAAATGGGGAAGTACCTGAAGGTAGAACTAGAAGACTGGGAGAAAATGAGAGGTGGAACAACAGTGGGCCAAACTAAAAGGATCAATTACAAAGGCAACTAATCTATATGTTAGAAAAGTAAACAAAAGCAAGAGAAATAAGAAACCTACCTGGATCTCAAAGGAGGTGGCTGATAAAATAAAAGCAAAAAGAACAGCGTTCAAGAAATATAAAGGATCCAAAAAAGAGGAACACAAGGAAGAAATATCTGGTGAAACTGAGGGAGACAAAGAAAGTAATCAAGAAAGCAAAAAGTCAGGCAGAAGAAAGGACTGCCAAAGAGGTAACAAAACATTTTTCAGATACATCAGAGAAAGGTCCAAAGTGGTATATTGAAACTGAAAGTTGAAAAGGATCAATGTGTGGAAAGAGATGAAGAAAAAGGTGGCAATATTAAACAAATACTTGAGTTCGGCGTTCACTAAAGAAGACCCTGGAGAAGGACAGTCACTAGTTAAAAAGACATTAGAGGGGGGTGGAGAAAACAAAACACTGTTTACAGAAGGGAATGTATGGGAAGAGCTAGGAAAACTGAAAGTGGACAAAGCCATGGGGCTTGATGAGGTTCATCCCAGGATACTGAGTGAGCTCAGAGATGTGCTAGCAGGTCTGCTGCACGACCTGTTCAATAGATCCCTGGAAACGAGAGTGGTGCCGAGTGATTGGAGAAGAGCGTTGGTAGTCCCACTTCACAAGAGTGGGAGTAGAGAGAAGGCTGGGAACTACAGGCCCGTTAGCCTCACCTCAGTGGTGGGAAAAGTAATGGAGACTCTGCTGAAGGAAAGGATAGTGAACTATCTACAGTCAGGAGGACTGCTGGACCCAAAGCAGCATGGATTCACCAGGGGAAGGCCCTGTCAGACAAATCAGATTGATTATTTTGATTGGGTGACTAAAGAATTGGATCGACGAAGAGGGTTCAATGTGATTTACTTGGATTTCAGCAAAGCTTTTGATACGGTCCTGCATAGGAGGCTTGTGAATAATATGAGAAGCTTGGGAGTGAGCACCAAAAGTGGTGGTGTGGATTACAAACTGGTTGACAGATAAAAAAACAGCGTGTGATGGTAAATGGAACCAACTCTGAAGAGAGAATGGTGTTAAGCGGAGTGTTGCAAGGATCAATGTTGGGACCAGTCCTGTTCAACATCTTTGTGATGAGTAAATAAAATGTGTGCTGAACTTCATTCCACTTTTTAACAACTTTTTTTTTGTTTTTAGATCACATAAGTAAACTCTCTATACATTAAGCTAATGGTAGGCTAATGCAATGGGAGCCCAAAAAGAGCAAGCTAATCCAAAAACGCATACAAAAATATGCTTGGGTTTTGTGCACCTTGAGGTACATTTTCAAACCCCGGTGTTTACGTGCGTGGCCGGGCCTTATGTGCAGCGGGCCAATTTTCAAACGGGCCTGGCCACACATGTAAACCCCTGGACACGTGTAAGTGCCAGGGCTTTAAAATGGGGCGGTCCGGGGGACGAGGCAGGGCTAGAGGCACCTGGCACAGTGGCCATTTGCTGCTGTGCCGGCACGCACAACTTGCTTCTGCTCCTTGGCAGGAGCAAAAGGTACGACAAAAAAACCTGGGGTAGTTAGGGTAGGGGGTTGGGAAGTTCCCTCCCAGTTCTCTCCTTAATTGGAGCGGACTGGGAGGGAACTGGGGAAGGCCCCAATATGTCGCTGTGTGATTTTGCAGAATTAGACCCCCCTTGCATGCACCGACCTGGCATTTTATAGCATGCATGCTCCAGCACGCATATGTTATAAAATCACTTGTCCATGTGTGCGCACCGGGTAGCATGCGCATAAGTTTTGAAAATCTACCCCTTTATGTGCACAAAACCGAAGTCTAGAACCTCCAAACTTGAGCACAGCAACATAGACTAACTCCAGCCCCAGAGTTAACCGTACTCCAGATCGGACCAGAAATTTCATTTCCAGCATTAAAATTGCTTGTGCTAAGCCTTTTATGCCTTTTCCTGCATTGGGGAGTAAAAACTTAGGGCCTTTGCTAATATGGAATTTGCAAAAAGGAATGTTAATGTGTATGCAGAACTCCTTGCTAAATCATGAGGAAAAGTTATGCAATGTGCTCAACCTAGTGCACCTTATTGCATTAGGGCCACTGTGAGGTTATAGGGGACAAACTTCTTAGTATATCTACAAGTACTTGGATTCAGATTTATTGTAGATTGCTACAAACTGGCTTCTTAGAAAAATGAACTCTTCCTCAGATAACTGCTGTGGTTTCCACACTTCCCCAGCTAGACTCCCCTCACCTGGGAGGTGCTTTGATTTGGATTAAACCTTAGCATTTTAAAACTTTTTTTTAGCATCATAAATTTGGTTATAATAGCAACTATAAACCGCTGGTAGTCCAAAATGATCTGGACTAGAAAGAGAGATTTCCTTGTCCATGATACACTTTGGCTTTGCCCCAATGATTTTATGAGTTCAGGAAACATTTATTCCTCTTGCTCATTGAAACTTCTAGCAGGTTTACTCCTGGGGAATTCTGTGCAATTGCACTATGCAGAATTTGCACAGAATTGCCCCCTAAAGCAAAACTGAACTTTTCTACGCAGAATTTGTAGGAATCGACTCCAGAGTGAGAAACACGGCACTGCCAGCCTGCACATGGAGTAGAAACTGGACATCGTGACTTCCTTCAACTACTGTTTGAGTAACAACTATGGATACTATTGTTTGCTGCAAACATTAGCAGCTACAAGAAGTTGGCACTGCTCTTGGACTCCACAGACTGTTAAATTCTCCCAAAGTTAGAAGTCCTAGTTAAGGTGGACTATTTTTTTGATTTATATTCTTTTTTTCAGGCACTTCAAAGTGGATTACATACAGGTACTATAGGTATTTCCATGTCCCCAGAGGGCTCACAATCTAATATTGTCCTTTAAAGAGAAATTCTACATGAAATATGTACAATTTTGATTGAGTTAGAGCTTGCTGTGTGTTTTGAAGTTTAAAGGACAGTAACTATATTGAATTTTTTAAATTTTGATAATTGTAGTATGCAGAATTTTGCAGAATTTTACAATTTTGGTTGCTGAATTCCCCCAGGAGTACAGGTTATCACTGAAGTGTATTCTCCTGGCATTTGTAGTTTCCCTGATCCTATATCTTTGATCTTTTCTCTCAGATAAGAAAGGCAGGTGTGTGTTTGTTCCATTTAATAGACCATATTCCTACATACTGAAAGATGATTTAAAATGAAACTTATATAGTCTCTCAAAACTTGTGCATAAAAAAAGTTCCTCGTGGTCAGTGCTGGGAAAACACCATAAATTCTGCAAATTTAGATTCTTCCCAGAAATGTTGCAATATTATAAACAGAAATATTCAGTTCAATAGAACCAAGTAAAATGATTACTAATTTGTGGTTACAGCAGCAGGCTGCAAATCAGAGAAACCAGGGTTCAAATCCTACTGATACTCCTTGTGACCTTGGCAAGTCACTTCTTTCTCTATTGCCTCAGGAACAAAAAACTTAAAAGGTGAATTTTAAAAGCCAGAAACACACATCAATTAGGGGATGCGCGAATATGTTGGGTCAGCACGCAGTGAGATTTTAAAAGCTGCCCGGATATGCACGTAAATGCTGTTGCGTGCACCAATGAAGTTTTCAAAAAAGGGGCGGAGTATTGGAATGGTCTGGGCAGGGCATAGTGTTCAGGAATTTTATTCTAAAATTTGTGCATAAATATTTATGCACACTGAGGTCCCCTGCCACGGAAGTTTACTTCTGCTATGGATGACTTGTAAGTTATAAAACAAAAAATTCTAGGCAGATCAGTGGGGCTTTAAAAGGTTGTGGCTAACAGGAGGGATGGGAGACTATTAAACTAAGGGGGGTTTGGAAGTCCTATTCCTTAAATTGGCAAACTGGGAATGAACTGCTAAAAGGGCAATGGTGTTGGCGCACATGCCTTTTAAAATCCCCCCCAATTATGCGGTAAAAGCAGCATTTGTGGCACAGGCACACTCACAATTGAGTGTACATGTGCATACAGACAGGCTTGCACAGACACGCATATGTTATAAGATAGTTGCATCCCTGGGCAAGGGCTGACGAACACGCACATGTGCACCCACACCCTGCTTTGAAAGTTACCATCTTAAAGGGTAACTTCAAAAACTCCGCACAGCCCCATTTGGTGTACGGAGATCTACTATAGTATTTTATAATATGCGCATACCTGGTCCGCACAGATCGTAAAATACACTTATGTCCACCCCCCGACATATGTGGGTACGTTTCAGTATGTGTTATCTGCAATGCACTGAAATTGCATACTTTTCTACCTATTTTATAAACATACACGTATATAGTTTACATATGGAAAAAAATATGTTATTTGCGTAAAATCCTGATTTATATGTAGAAGTAAATATTTTAAAATATGCATATGTCCTTGAATCACCAGTTTTCCCGAAACCTCCACCAGTTCACCTAGTCCTAGTACTTCACCCTGAACTCCCCCCAGTTCACCCAGACCTCCCACCCAACAGCAGAGAAAAGACAAATCTGATATGAATTATGCTAGATAATTCACAGGTAAAATTGTGCAAATAATTTGCTTAAAGTATTCACGTAAATTTCCTATAAAGCAGCAACTTCTGCATGTACCTCTTGGCCCTGCCCCAGACTACCCCTTTTTGCACAGGTAGATGTGTGCACTACATAAAAAATACATGCATACTTTTGATGTTTATAAAATACCATTACATGTATATAATGTTAATTTTACACACAACTCCTTTGCAAATTAACTCATTAGACTTCAAGCCCTCTGGGTATAAGTAAATATATAGTACCTGAATTTAATCCACCTGAAGTATCACTAAAGGCAAAAAAATATCAAAATCAAAAGATGAGGATATTAGCTGGCTCAGTTGATTAGTGTAGTCCAGGGGTGGGCAATTCCAGTCCTCGAGGGCCACAAACCTGTCGAGGTTTTAGGATATCCTAATGAATATGCATGACATAGATTTGCATACAACTGAGGCAGAGTGCATGCAAATCTCTCTCATGCATATTCATTAGGGATATCCTGAAAACCAGACTGGTTTGTGACCCTCGAGGACCGGAACTGCCCACCCCTGGTGTAGTATTACCTATAGCACATCCAATTTAGGTGGTTTCAAGTCAGTTCTAATAAAGCTAACAACATCAAAAATCCATTTGGTGGCCCATGAGTTAGTGAGCTCACTCCACTTTCAAGCCTCTAAAATCCCCATTAGAAAATGGCCTGGTTGGCAGTTTTAGCCAAAAAGCCAAGTGGCAAATGGGTAAAAGAGATCTGTTCTCTTGTGTTCTGTCTGGCATCTCCAGAAGAACACTTAAACACGTTGACAGGACAGTACGAGGAGCTTGAATTTCAGGGTTACAGCCAGCATCTTTCATAAAACACTAGACATTTTCAAATCAAGCAATCAATACAAAAAAATTAAAATAAAATTTCACATTTTGAAAACAATGTGCCGATAAAAAAACAAACAAACCACTTGCTAAGACATTTCACAGACTGAGTTACATTAGAACCACCACAGTTTCTAGGTAGCAGAAGGCACTTGGCCTTTCCTTGTGTCTTACATAACACCTCATCTATAGCATGATTATGACATAATCTGTGCTCTGCAATGTATCCCTGCTTATATAACAGATGTTACATAAGCAAAAAGGGAAGAGTCTAATTCTCTGTTTCACTAAGCAAAATCATCAAATGTTATCTGGAATAGCACAAAAAGAGTCCAAAAGCTTTCCAGGCATTAGCTCACATTATTTATATATGGAATGCAGGTTTAGAAGAGAGCCTTTAACCTTTCCTTCTTGACAGCAGTAAGGAGAAGCCTTTACCAGAGGATGAGAAAGCAAAGCTATTGATGCTAAAAAGAGTTACTCCCTACATCTACAGCCAACTGCTTCATGTTGCACATACTACTATTGAAGGTTTGGAAAGAGGCAGAGCGAGCAGAAATGGGATAACCCCAAATGGTTAATAAAAAGACCCTCCAATAGCCAATAAATTAGTTTGTCTTTGCTCAGGAGTAATCTCCAAGCATGGAAAAGTTACACGTGTATTTTGTCAAGAAATAAAAAAAAAAATTATAGTGAAAAATTAATTGTGTTATAGACTATTCGACAAAAAAGTATTTCAAACAAACATTCCTGTATAACAGAGGAAAAATATGTAAAGGAGTCATGATCAAGATGCAAAGTTTTATTAGCTATGGTCTGAAAAAGTGCAGGTTAGAAATCTAGCATGTGACCTCAAAACATAATCCATGTTTCCTCAAAATTCATGTAGTAATCTCATAGATGTTAGATATTACAGGCTTTTAAACAAAACTTCAGGAACTGAACATCAGAGGAGTGATTTTCAAAATATAAGTTTATGCACATAAATGTCTTATGAAAAAAAAATCACATGAGGGTTGTATTCATAAAAGTACACATAGAACCAGATTTCGTGCACTTATGTGCACAAAAAATAGGCATTTTGGGGGTAGATCTGGATTTATATGCATGTTTTAGATTTTAAAAAGAATGTGCATAAGTTAACATTTGAAAGTTATTATCAGGTGTAACTTTATGCAGGTTAGTTCGTGTGCTTTCTTAGGGATAATTTCAAAGTGAGCTTGTGCACATACGTTTATTTGGAAAATTGACCCAACATATACTTTGGCAAAGCAAATGGGTTACATAGGTTGTTGTAAAATTAATTTACTCTCTAGATCAGTGGTTCTTAACCTTTTTTGGGCTACAGACCCTTTTGACAATCTGATAAAAACTATGGACCTTCTCCCAAGGAAAATGCACAAACATATTTTCAACATTTTTGTTCCTGGTTCATTGACCCCAGGATAAGAACCCTTGCTCTAGGCTTATTGCCTCTGTTGTATTGCTTATGTTGTACCAAGACATCTAGAACAGCATAATCTGAGACCTATTATGATGTAAAATTTGACATTTTCATGAGATTATCTTTAATACGTCACAACTTAATTATATCATAGCTTACTCAAATTCAGTAAACTAATCTATTAGATTCAAAATGCTTCATGAAATTTAAAGTACCTAACACACATACAAATCATTCACACAATGCCCAATTCCCTAAAATAAATAGCAACTCTTATGGTAATAATCTTTGGAAAAGCAATGCTCTCCAAGGCAACCAATAAAAAGTTCAA
This sequence comes from Rhinatrema bivittatum, assembly GCF_901001135.1. Lineage (NCBI taxonomy): Eukaryota > Metazoa > Chordata > Amphibia > Gymnophiona > Rhinatrematidae > Rhinatrema > Rhinatrema bivittatum. The sequence continues at coordinate 380,971,022 of NC_042618.1, forward strand.
CTTATTGTCCAAAAAACAAAGAGGAAAAAGTGCACTTAACTTATCTCCGTTGAGATAGGAACTCAGCATAAATCAAATGTCATTGAGGTTGTAATCAAGAGGCATGAAGTGTTGAAACAAACCTCCATAATGTCAGTGTTCAAAAACTGCTGAAGTGATCACGTTTCCTTCTAACAATGGTGTTATTACGAAGACTGAGTTTGTTGCATAAAGATTATAAATTTTCAAAAGTTACTTGTCAACCACAGAGGAATAAGTGCTTCCTTGCTCACTGTGTTGTCTCCGCTTCAGAACACAGGTACGGTATATATTGTACAATGATATTCCTGTTGTATGGAGGGTCGTGTCTTAAGGTCACTCATTAAACACATATAAAGGCGTCTCCCAATGTGTTAATGTTGCCCAGGGTTAATTTTTTTTTGTTAACTTTTTCAGCTTGGTGCAGCAAAAACTGTATTTAAATATATATTAAAACTGAAGTTTTCCCTTTCAATAAAAGGATCTTATTAATAGGTCATTATCATACAATGAAGCCTCAATAAGATGTAAAACATACACATTCCCCTACATTAGGTGCTTATTAACATCCTTGGGCTTCAAAAGGGCTGAATTAATTTCCCAACTCCTGACTAACTCTTAGGCAAAGCATGTTTCCACGAGAATAGTTTGCAGACAGGTTCAGAAACTAAAAGTGCACAAACGTGCTAATCTGGTTCAGCCTGTCAAAGAACTTCAAATTAAATCTATTTCATATGGGTATTACAGAATTCCAAGGCAAAAGTCATTCTTTCTGGAAAGAAAATAGATCGGACTTGCTGAATGAAGCCTAGAAAAGGACAGGATCCAAAAGAACAAAAAAAATAAAAAGTATCCCACACAAATATAGCCTATGAAACTTAATGAAATAAAATAAAAATAATCACATCTATACAAAGGCAATCATAACACATTCACTCAATGCCAAAAGGAGGCAGAAGTAAATCATCTGTTACACTGAAATCTAGTAACCAGAAAAAGTTAGCACACATGTGTTGCAACTATTGATCTGTATCAAGGGGAAACTAAACAGACTATTTACTTGTCTTTAGCACTTTACTTTCCTCTATTTAACACTGTTAAGAAAAATAAAATGTTGAAAAGTAATGAAGTGAACCAGTTCCTCCCATCAAGGACTTACTATTTGCCTACTTCTTGATATCCAATTACAACCGGGCAGATTTATGTAGCACGAGAACACAAAACACTTGAGGTCACACACAGGGTACTTGGCTTACTATCAGTGGAGTTCTGACTACAGTTCTAACTCCCAATTCTTTGTTCTGTCTACTACAGGAAACCTGACTGTCCCGATGCAACATTCTCAGCCCATAGAAATTACTTACCCAACACACCTCCTCAAGTGCACTGCAGCCTGTGACCCCTAAAATTTTAATAGCATGAATGCTCAAGATTACTGTTAACGTCAGTAAAAGGAAAAAATTATAGTATACAATTTATTTAGCAAGCAAAATGTATCTCAACCCAATCATTGTATAAATGTGGAACAAATGTGAAGTTTGGAACAAAATATAACATCTTGTTTCAATTAAGTGTTTCTTCTATATAATTCAGCTGATCCTACTGAAATGTTTCAGCTCTTTCTTTCTAGATGCAATTATAATGGACTTTTATTTATATTTGTCCCTTCAATGCTGTGCATAAAAAAGTAAAAACAGAACTTATGCAAGGTACATAGCACTAGACAAGGTGGCTGCCTAACTTGTTTATGCCATGCTCCTGTTTTTATTCCCATGGAAGCAGTTCCCTTCTTTCCATTTATTCTATTCCTCAAAGGCTCCCCCCCCCCCCCCCCCCCGACTCTTGGATTCAGTTACCCGACTCACCAGCTGCTTGAAGGCAGAGACTCATCATGGGTCAGAGGAACACTATTGCGGCACTGTGTCCTGATACACTTGACACTCCTAGCATAGCACAGTCCAGATGTTTGCAGAAGACAGAGTCAAAAGGTCATAATAAACCATTACACTGCCCAGGCAAAAGGCAGTGAAAGCAAGACTGCTGATGGAATACCTGACTAGGATGAAGCATCAGCCCAGTCACCCACCTGCAGCCGGCAACTCTGGAGGGCAGTTTTGAACAAGAATCCAGATTTAGGGATGTTTTGATGGGCAATTTCTTCAGCGGCCATCCTGATGGCATTGATAAAAGAGAGAAAGCTCAAGAGAATATTGGGGACTGTACTGTACTTGGACTAGTCATATAAAGTTATCTTCCTGGAGGCGCCTCAATTGGTGAAGGAAATTGTCGGGACTTTACTGCTAGCTTTTCAAAATCAAAATGGCTTGATTTGACAATCCAGTGAAGAAATCCAAATCTACCATTTTGGAAGGTGTTAAAAAAAAAAATAAAATGATAAATATGATGTAAGACCTACCTAAAGCATATAAGCAGAGTAAAGAGGTTGTTTCTAGTGCTTTAATTAAAGAAAGCATTCTTTTACTAATAGATTATGGCTTTAGTAAACAGACTAAGGCCTAAAATCATTCAGACCTGAAAGAGCTGAAGAACTCAAGTTTGCTTATGAGAAAGAGCAACAACTCTTTCAGCCCAGATTCTGGATACAAAAGTTGAGAACTTGTTGCATATGAATAAAGTCTCTAGAATTAATCTAAAATCAAATTCCAACCACCCTGAGAAAAACATGTCAAGTCTCTTGGAATGTTCTACCTTTAGCTATGTCCCCAAGACCAAACAGTTCAAGCAGAGGAAAAAGAGGAAAACCAAATTGGTACAGCTGCTGATTTATCTCTACCAAGTCAGAAAAAAATCATCAATTTAGTGACTAAAACAAAGAGGCTAATACATGCAGAGCATAATGTATACTTTTTTTTTTCATTATTATTTGGCCAACTTAACAGATACCCTAAAACATGAAAATATTTGACTCTTTAAAAGGCATATTTTACCAGGATTAAATCAGACACCACCATTTTGCTTCTAGACAAGCTCAGCAATTCTGGGGAAAACTAAAACCAGGTTTTCAAGACTGCAATGTTTCTAGGTAAAACCCAAATTCAGAGATACAGAACCTGGACTCTTTGTATAACAATAAATCAAATAACTTAGATGCATCAGTGTGTTTCGGTATAGTTCTATGTAAAACATTTACTCTATTTTCCTGATAGACTGAAATCTGAAGGCAATTTGTAAATTGCTGCAGTGGCCTACATTGTTATTCTGTGTCTAGTTCAGTCTTTCTCCCCACAAATTATGAATGGGTATAAATTCAGATTGTATAAGGAAAGACAATAATGTGACCACTCGATGTTAGATGATGTACTATTACGTGAAGCAGTGCACGCAATATTTCTATAGAACTGATGCAAATCAGTCTGGTACAAAAATTGCAGATGAAATTTGGAAATGGAAAATTTTGCAAGTAACTCCCCCTCATTGCAAAATGCATCCTGCAAAGCTAATTTCACATGTAGATTCTCTACATGGTTAATGATATGCTTTGCATGATTTACATCGTAGCTCGTTAAGTTAGAATAAAATTCTGTACATGGAAAATTACACATAAAATCTTCTTTGCAAACACAGCTTCGTGCGCTAAAATAGGAAATAGTGCATGCTATTACAAATATGCACTATTCCCCCATTTTCATGTGCAAAGCTATGTTTACAAAGGTTCGTATTTTTGCAGTAGTACATCAGCTTAGTGTCTCTGATTTTTGCCATGAGTGGTACCACTTACATTACATTGTATGCATACAAAAAAGTTTAAAAAGTAAAACCACAAGTTTATACAATGTAGCACCGCATTAGGCAAAAGTAAAATAATATGGTATAGACAGTGATCATTCCATCTTGATGGTTTATATAAGGGTAGTGCATAATAAGCAATGGGCAAGACAAGGCAAATTGTGTTGTCCCTATTATAGACTAATTCTCAGAGGGAATCTAGGTACTAGAGGAAAAGTTTCATGTAGGATTCAACAGTGCACAGAGTTAGGAGCTTGGCAAACCAATAATTAGAACTAATTTGACATCTGCCATCATGATTATATTGAAAGAAAAATAAAATGACTGCCTGGAGCCAAAAGTGCTGGAGGAAGCCTCCCTCTTCTGCTCCATGCAAAGTTTGGATCAACAGAACCCCTTGCTAGGAAAATAGGTGGTGGTACAAGTTATTTGTTTGCTCTTTCCCCAGTTTTGCCACATTTCTAACATTACAAAAAGGTAAAGCTTGCCAGATGTCAAACACCCACAAAGAATCTCCAAAAAAAGAAATGCTATAAACTTGCTCAAAATGATAAACCTAACGGGAAAGAGACAAGTCCAGAGTCAAAAATGGTTACTGATTTATCACATTCAAACACACAATATAAATCTGAGTATATACAGTATGTAGGGGTTTCAGTAAGCCAATGTAACACCGGCTTGCTGAAACCCTTACATACATACTCAGATTTATATTGAGTGTTTTTGGAACGAGATAAATCAGCAACCATTTGAAACTCCAATATGGTCATGCAATGTAGCTATCTGCCTCGCTCAAAACCGTGTTACCGTGTTACCGAAACCTATGTTTATCCCCTGAAATAAGAACTGCTAAATAAATGAAAGCTGCATGCCCATATAAACCATGAAGCAGCTATCTCACACAGATGCCAAAAAGCCCAGTCCCCAGAAATGCACAGCACAATTCCACAAGCATTTTAATACAAACCTTTTATAAAATCCTAATGAAAGCGAACACCAAGAGATTCTCTTACCATACTGCCAAGTGAAGCTCTATCTCTATATATATGCCAGAGTACTACCAAAATATGTTTAAAGTAGAAAAAAAGTCCTCATGTGAGAATAAAAAGCCATAGGAAAGTAAGAGGACCAGATTTAAGGTCAGGGCAAAACTAATGTAAAAGGCCTTCAGCTCACTTTGTTGGCATCATTTTCAAATGGCTCATCCTTTTCCCCACAGAGTTAAAATTCCCTGAAGTTCTATTTCGAGACTCAGCGTCTGGATCAGAAGTATTTGTGCTCTACCGGTTACACTCACCCCTAAAGAAGCTACGCGCTCCGTAGTGAAACGCCGGCCGTTGTCGGCTTTGGAGTGATAACTGTTTAAATGGGGATAGACTACGTTTGATAGCACTTTCAAGAGGACCTTGCCGCAAATGATTAAAAGACCCAACGGTTCTGTTTGCACAGAACACGTTGTTAAGGCTTGCTGATGCGGCTTAAAATCTCACTAAAATAATTGATTTAGATGGTTTAATAGTATGACACGGGTTCCTTTTATTTTTGAGTTAGGGATAAAACTGTGCCATCAAAAACTTACATCAAAAGCGCTGTGGCACTTTTGACCAAACTTTAGCCCTTAGTGGCAAAAGTCATACAGTTTTTCACTGTTTTTCCTGTGGAATTCCCATCCAGAAAAAAAAAAAATTGCAGATGCTTAGGTATTTTATTTATTTATTTTGGACTTTTGTATACCGACATTCATGTGGAGGAATACATATATCAGTTTACAGCGAAACACAAAAAATTGCAAAGAGCATAACAAAGAACAGGGTTACATGGAACTGGGAGCAGGGTATAAACTAGTTAAAAAGTTGGAATACGTTAAAGAGTGAGCCCCATAAGGAGTGGGCTAGCTCTTAAACAATATTGAATCCAACAAAAAACATAAAACTCTTAGACAATATCCAATCCAATGAAAATATATGAAAAAAATGATACAATATCCAATCCAATAATATCCAGTCCTATGAGATCATATGAGAATAAAGGTACAAAGATAAAACCTATAAGTTAATCAAATAGTACTCTAACAATAACCAAACCAATGAAACACATGAGAAAAAAGATACAGTGATAAAAACCTATAAGTTAATCAAATAGTAAGAACAGTTCAATACCATAAACACTGAGCATAGTTATACGATGATAATAGGCTTATAAGAATGTCAGAAAGTATGTTCAGTCCAGTCCAAACCAGATGGAGAGTCCATTCCAGACTAAAAATGGAGAACGTATGATCTGAAAGAGAGGAAGATCGACCTTCCTTGAGTGTGAAAACAGAATTGATTAGTGATCAATTCTGTTTTCACTTCTGTTTTCATTTCAATTCTCCACCCAGTCCTTCCTGAGGACTGGGTGGAGAACAACTGGTTATGGAAAGGCTATAACAAGTGGCTTTTTTTTTTCCCCCCCAGCACAGGTTTTATCTTCATTGCGTGCAAGAGCTTGCAGTTGTGCTTTCCATGGGAAAATCATATCTACACATCCATGAATGCAGTGGGATAAAACCAGAATTAAAATCAGCCTCTTCTGCTATGCTGGAGCCAGCTGGTCACCCTAAAGGATATGCAAGTTCAAAACCATTCCTGGAAATGGACCCTAAGAACCTTTTTGCACTTTATTGGTTCAATTCTGAAATCTAGCTCTAAATATCAGAAGCTGCTCTACATATACCCAGTCTTATTAACAAATTCTCTCTGTTCATAATGAACAGAATTTTTATTTGTATTAAGCAGCAGTAAATACTAGCGATGTGCATCGTTTTTTGTGTTTGTGTCGTTTTTTGTTTTTCAGCTGCCATGGAAAATATCGGGTTTTTTTCATTTCATATCTTTTTTTTCGCGAAAAATCGATTTTTAGTTAGTCCGCGCTAACTCCGGTTAGTGCGTGCTAACAAAAACAGTTAGATTTTGTTAGCGCGCACTAACCGGAAAAATGAATTTTTGCAAAAAAAAAAAAGGGAAAAATCCCGATCTTTTTTGGGCTCCCTGAAACATGCCGAATTGGACAATTTCGTTGAAATTTTCCAATTCGGCAAAAACAAATGCACATCTCTAGTAAAAACTGGTTCAGACTGAAGTGAATTTTGGTTTATATCAGGTACTATAATAAATAATCTCCACTGATATATTTATTCGTCATCCTCCTGCTAAGCCAGTCCAGACAAGTGGGATTTGTGATCCCCCCCCCCCCCCTCCAACTAGCAAATGAAGGCAAAGGGCAAGCTCTTTTGACCTCATGTCCCTCCCTATGTAGCCTGGTACAGCAAGGAAGGCATCAGTAGTTGTCGGCCTCTAGCAGACAATAGTTGTCTGGTCCAGCGGGAAGGTGAAGGAATTTGAGGTTCCTGAGGCAACAGCCTTAACGAAGGTTGCCTTTTTTCCTGCGGCAGCCTGGACCAAGTAGGGAAATACCTCCATAGGACAATAGTTAGGGTTGGCCAGTCTGCATTTCCCACTGGCTAGAGATTTAGTGCTACACCTTGGAGGGAAAAAAAAAAAAGCTGCAGCACTGGCACAGCTCATGGCCTTTCGGCACCAACTTGACCCTCAGAAAACTCCCCAGACGCTTTCCCTGAAGTAGGCACCAAATGGCAGCCTAATGCGTTCCCAGCGTCGTGGGCTCATTTTGTCAGTGCTGCGATGGGGGAAGAGAAGGATTGTGGCACCAGAAGGGGCGGCAGCTGCTGCCAGAGTGGCTCTTTCTGAACAGCGTGGCCTCTCAGCAGTCACGTTTCCAGCACTACTGGAGCCTGAGGAGAAATCAACCATGGGATGCTGACGGTGATGGCCAGATGCCTGCTCTGGTTGAATTGGGCAACGGACTCAGCCTCTAAAGCCAGGCCAAGTGACCTTCCATTTAAAAGGAAGACTTTTGTCTGGGGAAGAGCTGGAGAAACTAGTGAAGGACCAAGGGGAAATCAAACTCCAGAGGTTGCTGGTGGAGGATTCTCCAGGCCATGTCTGAGGGAGAGTAACCATACACCATATACCTGTGTTTGTTCTCAACCATATTTATTTATTACAAAAATTCTCTTTAAAACATTAACACATATCATACATATAAGTATTTTGAAAAATAAAGAATATAAGGAAATGTTTCAAGGGAATATTAAGCAAAGAATATAAGGGAATGTTTCAAGGAAAATAGTTTTGAAAACTGAAAAATAAGATAAACTGATTATTTTATATGGTAATGTGTTGTGCAATATGTATTGTGTTGTGTATTGTTATTATGTATGAATGTGTAGTATGAATGGTATTGGCACATGTAATATGACAAATATTGTGATAGAATATATGTATGATATGTCTTAATGTTTTAAAGAGAATTTTTGTAATAAACAAATATGGTTGAGAACAAACAGGTATATGGTGTATGGTTACTTGTATGTGGATAATACCTGTAATTTACCCTTATGTATATATTTATACTTGACCATTGAGGGAGAGTAAACCATAAAGACCAGGTAGGCCTTTTAGTGCCCAGAAATCCGACCACTTGGCCAAATGCAGCCCTTTTGGGGAAGCAGGCATGGTAGTAGAAATAATGGTATTTGAGGGCCTGCACCAAGTAAGGGCTCACAGTGACAGCATGCAGGGCTGCTCATCAATTTCACCAGTAGGAGGGTATCTACAATGAGGATGGACTAGCTATTTCCTCAAATACAGTGATGTGTGTCCAGATTATCGCCTTTTTAACCAGCTATTTTGCCGCGTCTTTAACCTGCAAATTTACCGCCTACCCTGACTCTGGCGTTAGTGTGGTGTTCAGTCAGCTTCCCGCTACCTTGAGCGCCGGCTGAAGCCCATGCAAGCCAGTCAAAAAGATGTTCATTCAAGCAATAATAGACAGATTGCTCCAGTTGGAGGCAGCAATACAGGTCTTGGAAAAGGAGGTAGGAAAAGGCAGATATTCAATCTACTTTGTGGTCCCGAACAAGAAGGGGACATTTTGGCCAGTTTTGGATTTAATACTGAATAAAAAAATATTACAAAAAAAAAAAAAAATGTTAAAACCAGTTTGTGGGCGACCAAGCAGTGTTTCCCTGGCTGGAGACAGAAAGCCACACTGACTCCAGCCTTTCTGGTGCAGATAAAACTTTATTAAACAATAATTCACAATGGACATCCTAACTTAGCAGTAGTCACTTACACACACAAGGGCTGTAGACTGCCTTGCTTCTGGTCATTATACACTCACTCCCTTCTGGTCTGGACAGAGCTCTTTACAGGAGCTGCCTTCCTCCTGGAAGCAAAGGGGCCTCCTGAACACAGCTGGGCTTGCATTTTTATCCCAGTCCCAGCTGGGTCCCACCCACAGAACACTCGTCCACTGTGGGATTTAAGGGGGACCAGGCATTTAGCCTGGTCCAGCACATACACAAAAACGGGGAATACAGGGGCACTGTTACATATCCCCTCCCCCCTCCTCAACATGGGCCTGTTGGCCCAAACATCACTACTCTTCCTGGATCCCATCCAAGGAAGTACAACACACCCCACTCCCCTTCCTCTGGTCTCCCACCAGCTATGCTTGGGAACAGGGAATCTAAGGTCATGTTCAATCACACACATTATGGTTACCCCAGAAACATTGTAAGTGCCACCATCTGTGGCCCTCGCCCAGTGTACACCCTCAATCTGAGTCCATCTGTAGCTCCAGGTTCCACTTCCACTCTAGCAGGACTCCTTGGACTGGCTGTGGGACTTGTAGTGAGCACTCTCTACTCATCTCAGCAAAGACTTGCCTCTCCTCTGCATTGACACAACCAGTGCCATCTGGCAACTCTATCATGGCTCTCGCTGACTCCTCGTCACTGCTAAGCATTGGCTCCTCTGAGCTCCCTCTCACTAGGGACTCTGCTGACTCCACTTTAGTGTTTGGGCACCCTACAGAGCCTTCCTCAAGACCTCCTGCAGCACCACTCTCAGGCCTCCCTATACTGCCTCCTTCTGGACAGTGTATTGCACCCCTCAGGACTCTCTGTGAGACCTCTGCCAGGAATCTCTGCAGGCACTCTCTTTTCAGGCCAGTCCTTTAAGCATCCTTATGAGCTCTCGGGCAATACAGTCATTACAGGACCTGTATGGGCTTCAGCCACATTGCTACTTCCCGATCTCTCTGGAGTGGAGTCTCTTTGAAGGCTCAAGCATCAGCCATAGAATTCCAATGGCTGCTGTGCTTCTTCAGTTTTCTGGAGCCCTACAGCCTCATTTGGCTCCACCTCAGGTAGGATGCAGTTTTTCTTCACTCACTACCATAGGGATCTCTGGCGACTTGCCTTAGCTCCGCCAATCACCCATTGGGTCACCTCTGTTGCAGTCTCCCGTAGTTCAGCAACCGGCTACTGCCGGTTGCTGAACTACGGAAGACTGCAACAGAGGTGCAGTCTCCCGGCTACTGCACAGACTGCAACAGACTGCAACAGAGGTGACCCAATGGAGACCCATTGGGTCACCTCTGTTGCAGTCTCCCGTAGTTCAGCAACCGGCTACTGCCATTTAATTCCGCTTTCGTCTCTCTGGGCATCTATGGCATGCTAGAGTGGCTTCACTGGCCCCACAAGCCTGCCTGACCTTTCTGCTCCATTTGCAGCAGTGTCCCTCTCTAGGATAGGACAGAGAGTTAATTTGGTTAGCTGTGACTCTCTGCTTCCAGCTTTCCCCAAGGTTTTGTCCAGAGACTCTGGGACTTCAGTTTACTTGCCTGTAGCTGCCTCTGCTCTTCTAGCAGGCTTTGAGCCAGCGCTTGCCAATTACGGCCTGACATGCTCCCACTCTGTTGCGGCTGCACTGCAGTACACCTACTGGATCCAGTCCAGGTTTTCTGAAGTACTACTCAAGCCTCTGGAAACTGCACTTGCTAGCAGTTTGACTTTCACTCTTGGCCATGCCCTGTTCTAGCCACAGTGCACAACTGCTTTTTTCCCCCCCTCTTTCTTTTTTCTTTTAAAAGAGAACAAAGGTAAAAAAAAAAAAAAAAAATTCCTGCCTCACCAATGCTATATACACCATATAGCACAAGCAACACTAATCCTACTACCTTTCAGGTGCCACACACCACTCACTAAATTAAAGGCAGTTTCAGATTCGGTTTTTGTTTGTTTTTTTTAAACTTGTGTGCTCCTCTATGAGCTAACAAGCTTCTAGCTGCCAGTGCTCTTGTACTTATGTTTAAGAGTCCTGCTCTTCTTCGGCGTGCTCTCTGAGTCATACCCTTTTGTTTCCAACTTCTACTGTTCTTGTGCAGAGTTTAAGAACAGTGGCTTAACCTTCCCTCTGGAGGTTTGGGGTTTTCTCTGGGCAAGGCTTAGAGAAGAAAAATTCCTAACTTCATACCATATGTGGGAGACTGAGGGGTGTTTGCCTGGCTGGAGACAGAAAGTCACACTGACTCCAGCCCCTCTGTGCAGATAAAACTTTATTAAACAATACTTCACAATGGACTTCCTACCTTAGCAGTAGTCACTTATACACACAGGGGCTGTAGACTGCCTTGCTTCTGTCAGTGTACACTCAACTCCCTTCTGATTTGGGCAGAGCACTTTACAGGAGCTGCCTTCCTCCTGGAGGCATAGGAGCCTCCTGAACACATCTGGGCTTCCACTCATATCTCAGCCCCTGCTGGGACCTGCCCACAGAGCTCTCTCTATCTGTGGGATTTAAGGTAGACCAAGCACACACAAAAAGAGGGAATACAGGGTCACACTTTTACACGGTTACTAAGTTGCCACACTTCATCATGGTGACTTTTTTTTTTTTTTTTTTTATAAAGTCCTTAGACTTGTCAGATCAGAAGGGAGCATCAGTCCTTAGACTTCTGATCAGAAGGGAGCATCAGCACTTCCTGCACTTTGCGATATTAGGAAAGGATAATCAATTCAAGGCTTTGCCCTTTGGGCTAGCCACAGCATCCAGAATCTTTCAAACGTAATGGCAGCCTCTTTGCATGGGGAGGGGATCCGGGTACATATGTATTTGGGTGACTGGCTAATAAAAGCAGTCTCCTTCCAGGAAGGTTACCAGTCAACATTCCTGCAATGGTTGGAGAAACTGGGATAAGAGTCAGTTGCAACCTTCCCAATTAACCACCTACCAGAATCCAGTTCGATATAAAGAGGAAGGTGTATTTGACAAACAAGAGGATCAGCAAGCTGCAAGAACAGGAGAGAGAAATAATGGCATCAGCAATTCATCAAGCTTACACATATCTGCAAGTCCTAGGCTAAATGATAGCAGCAAATGAGGTGTTGCCTTGGGCACCCCTTAAAGAGGTGTCTGTTGTCCAGGTGGTCACTGCAAAGCCAGGATTTCGACTGTTGGTGTGCGCAGAGTTACATCTCCAAGAAATCTTGGCCACTCACAGCTTCAGTCCTCTCTCATATCTGGGCCTGATAATTTCCTTTTTATCCAGCTGCATAGCACCTCCATAAACGTTAGCTAAACTTCAAGCAGGGCATCAGCCTGCATGCATGTATGTTCACAGCCCCTGCAATGGCCTCACTCCTTGCATGGGTTTCGCAGGAAGCATGTGCTGGAGAACTAGGTGAGGCTGTCGCAGAGCCTGAGAGTGCATAGGCTGGCTTACAGGCCTGTTGCAGAGCATGAGGGGTCTCTGGCTGGCTGGAGGACAGATTACAGTCTGGACTCCAGTTTCCTCTTGCACGCTTATTCTATACACTCAAATGGTACATAAAAGCTACTTATCTCAGCAATACTTCTTACCAAACACATCAACCAAGCAATATTTAAATGGAGTTGCCGCCCCCTCGTCTTCCCCAGGACCTCTCTTGCTCTCCTTTGAGCCAACTCACAATGTCCTGTGCTAAGGTAGATTGATCCCAGCAGTCTTGGCCCAGTCCATTAAGGTGTTCTAAGGGTTTTTACAGGGCACCCTCCCCTTCAGCTCAATCTTACCCCATTGAGTGTTTACCCCTACCAAGCCTATGTCCTGCAGTTGGACCTTGCCAGGCTTGCCCTTGGGTCCTGTCTCAACCTGGGACAACCCTCTTTCCCAATCTGACCCCCACCTGCCTTAGGGTACGGGGTTCTAACCCAGGGAATGCCTTGCTCTTTATCCTCTGAGGATTCTATTTATCTAGGGTAGCTTCCGAGGTACTTTTCCCTAAACTTCTGGGGTTTTTAGATGAGGCTCTCTCACACCTCTTCAAGCTCGCTTGGTTCTCTGACTGACTCACCCAGTTAGCCCCAGAGTCCAATTCCCCGGAATGTCCTTTTCACTAGTCTAATGACATCTTGTCCTTTCCGGGCTAGATTTCCAAAAATTCCATTTTCTCACCAGTCCTGGCTTTCTCAGTTTCTCTCCTGCTGATGGGTAGATGCTCAATTTTCCCAAAACTGGCTGGCTTCTCCTCCACCTGTTGGACCTCTGGGCTCCAGACCTCTACCACTGCCTTAGTGTTGTCCTTTTGTTCTGGCTTTATCCCTTCTGGCTTTTGCTCTACTGTTCCAGGATTCTCTGACCCATTGCCAGTGCTCCCTATACATTTATTTTTCTGCTTTTCAATAAAGTGGTTAAAACATCATAAATTATCATTAAACATGGACAAAACTGAGTTTCTTGCTGTCCACAGCCCCTACACTACTTTTAATTTCAGTTCTATTTCGCTCCATGGTGAGTCCGCACCTTGAATACTGTGTACAATTCTGGTCGCCCCATCTCAAAAAAGATATAATTGCGATGGAGAAGATACAGAGAAGGGCGACCAAAATGATTAAGGGGAATGGAACAGCTCCCCTATGAGGAAAGACTAAAGAGGTTAGGACTTTTCAGCTTGGAGAAGAGACGGCTGAGGAGGGATATGATAGAGGTGTTTAAAATCATGAGAAGTCTAGAACGGGTAGATGTGAATCGGTTAGTGCAGTTAGTGTAGCTGTGTTTAAAAAAGGTTTTTTGAAACCAACTACACTAACTGTATTAACCACATCCTCTGGCAACAAATTCCAGAGTTTAATTGTGCTTTGAGTGAAAAAGAATTTTCTACGATTAGTCTTAAATGTGCCACTTGCTAACTTCATGGAATGCCCCCTAGTCCTTCTATTATCCGAAAGTGTAAATAACCAATTCACATCTACTCATTCAAGACCTCTCATGATCTTGAAGACCTCTATGATATCCCCCCTCAGCAGTCTCTTCTCCAAGATTAACAGCCCTAATCTCTTCAGCCTTTCCTCATCGCCTAGTCCTTTATCTGTTATGTGATTCATAAATCAATAAAACGTAAATGTATAGCACCTTCCTTAGGCCACTCTCCATGATAACACTGGTTAGGCTTTAGCATCACTGACTTCCCTGATGCTTCTTCAGGCTTCAATGTAGCATCCCCTTTAGGTCACTCTCGGGGATGCTCCTAGTCAGCAAGAGTCATCACTGGCTCCATTGACACTTTGCACCTCTACAGCAGCACCATTTTCAAGACAGTTTCTGTGATGACCCAGGTCAACCTTGACCAAGTCTGTCTTCTCTCCTTTTTGTATCTCCCAGTTTTTGCGCTTTGGGAGGTTACCGTTCCAATCAGGTATATCACAGGGTTGTTGCGCTTTCTCCACTTTCAGGCTATCCAAGGTTTCCAGAGCATGTTGCCCCAGTTTTCTCCATACACGGGAGCAGTCAGCCAGCAACTCATCTACCTCCTCCAAATGTCTTTGGCCCTCCTCACAGAGTCATTCTAGGCCTTCAGCCCTCTACCTGACCTGGACTTTTGGGGAGTGAACTCTCCACCTCTATTAGTCTGGCTGGCCTTACTAGTTGCCAAGCCTCAAGTTCTCCCTCTCACCTAGTTCTTAAAACTGGGGAACTCCGATGATACAAATACATTGCTATGCACTTCCTTTAAGCCCTCTGGATTCTTTTTCTTTTTTTCCAGGAAATAAACCCCTATACCTATCTCTCCAGGGAGGGGAAAACAAAATAAAACCTGCTGGCCTCTCCGGCCCTTACTCACTACTTGATCCCTGACTATACAGTTGGGGATACTCCCCTTAGCCTGTTGTACCAAAACTGGGTGTGGAAGTAGGAGGCCCCAGGAAAGAAGAAAAATTTCTGAGGTTTTTTTTCCTTCCTTCAGTTTTACACTAATGTTTCTTTCCTTTCCTTCCTTCAGTTTTACGCTAGTGTTTCTCTGTACAGTGCTTAGAGCAAACACTTTCTACAAAAAAAGAAAAAGAATTCTCTCTTCCCTTAGTGAAGCAGAGTTCCTGCCAATGCAGACACTTTCTTTTCAGACATTTCTAGGAGGTGTGGGCTTCTGCCTGTGCAGTGTAGTGCAGAACATCCCTGACCTGACACTATATGTCACAGAGCACGAGCGGTCTATAGCTAGTTGGAGGACAGATTACAATCTGGTCTCCAGTTTTCTCTTGCACAATTATATACACTCAAATGGTGCATAGAAGCAGCTTACTTCAGCAATACTTCTTACCAAACACATCAACCAAGCAATATTTAAATGGAGCTGCCATCTCCTCGTTTTCCCCAGGACTTCCTTGGCTCTCCTCTGAGCCTATGCTTTATTCTTGCTCAGAGGAGACACCCTGGACCCAGAATGCCCTGCGTAAGGTAGACCGGGCTCAGACTGCTGGGACCGATCTATTAAGGTGTTCTGAGGGTTTTTATAGTACACTCTGCCATAAGGCCCTGTGTGGAGTTTAGCTGAAGTTCCTGGCACAGCTGGGTAGCTAGATAAAAAGAAATTGTGAGCAGGCATGGATGGCAGCAGCATCAGCAACACTCCAGTATTAAAATTTGGCACTGGAGGCAGTTCCCAATGTTGCCTATGCCTAAATCCAGGGCCTGACTCCAAGAAAAGAAAGGTGATCAATGGAGTGCCTCAGGGCCCTGTCTTAGGGCCAGCTTTGTTCAATATTTTCATAAATAGTGTAGAGGGGTTAGAAAGAAAAATGTGTCTAAGATTTGCAACAAAGCGGACATGACTGCGCTAATTTTGTCTACAATATCAATCTAAGAAAGCTTGTGGAGTGGCCATGTGCTTGGCAGCTAAAATTCAATGGAAAAACATGTAGAATTATGCAGTTTAGATGTATAAATTAAAGGGATCGGTATTCCATGGAAGGTGATATACTAATGTGTACCAATAAGAGATGCCTTGGAACGATGAAATCCAATGATCTCAAGGATGCAAAACAAGGCAGTGGCCAGAGCATTGCTAGAGTGTTTAGAGAGAAGCATAACCAGTAGAAAAAGGGAAATAATGCCTCTGTACAAATCACTGATGTGATCTTGGCTTGAGTATTGTGTCCGGTTTTGGAGGCTGTACCTACAAAAGGATAAAGACAGAAGATGCACCTCAAAGAAGGGCTAGCAAAGTCTATAGTAAACTAGGGGTGCTTTCTTTTGCAATGACAATTTCTTTTGCAATGACAGACAATTGTCATAATGTCATAATGCCTCTATATCGCTCCATGGTGAGACCACACCTTGAATACTGTGTACAATTCTGGTCGCCGTATCTTAAAAAAGATATAGTTGCAATGGAGAAGGTACAGAGAAGGGCAACCAAAATGATAAAGGGGATGGAACAGCTCCCCTATGAGGAAAGGCTGAAGAGGTTAGGACTGTTCAGCTTGGAGAAGAGACGGCTGAGGGGGGATATCATAGAGGTCTTTAAGATCATGAGAGGTCTTGAACGAGTAGATGTGACTCGGTTATTTACACTTTCGAATAATAGAAGGACTAGGGGGCATTCCATGAAGTTAGCAAGTAGCACATTTAAGACTAATCGGAGAAAATTCTTTTTCACTCAACGCACAATAAATCTCTGGAATTTGTTGCCAGAGGATGTGGTTAGTGCAGTTAGTGTAGCTGGGTTCAAAAAAGGTTTGGATAAGTTCTTGGAAGAGAAGTCCATTAACTGCTATTAATCAAGTTTACTTAGGGAATAGTCACTGCTATTAATTGCATCAGTAGCATGGGATCTTCTAGGTGTTTGGGTAATTGCCAGGTTCTTGTGGCCTGGTTTGGCCTCTGTTGGAAACAGGATGCTGGGCTTGATGGACCCTTGGTCTGACCCAGCATGGCAATTTCTTATGTTCTTATGTTCCTGCTAGCAAAATCTGCAAAATCAAACCGCTAATGGCAGTTTGATTTTGCAGAAACACAGAGTAAAAGAAGCATTCCCCTGATGCAGGAAGCCTTCCGAAACATGTCATGTCAGGTACTCTGGACATTAAGATGAAAAAGCATTTGAGATAAGTCCATTTTTCTACAGACATTGATTTATACAATTACTGCATTGTGGAAGTGTTTGGCATTAAGAATGACTAAGAATGTTTATCAACAGTTTTAAACGCAATATTAAAAATATTTAGAAAAGAAGAAATTGGACCTATGATTAAATACAGAGCATTAAAATTTGGTGCACTGAACCTAAGGTTGTGTGAGAACAATGGCCTACTGTTGATGAAGGTCCTATAAACCATCGGGTTTCTCAGTTATAAAGATATGACAGAGTTTTTGAATATACAGAATGTGCTATTAAATAGACTTTGGACAACTTTGTAGACAATTGTCAATGATATTATCTACATCATTTCATGTTTTTAATAAAACAAATGTTTTGTCATTTCTTATATTTAGTATGCACTATTTGGAATCAGTGCATGCTAAAAAAAAACACATTTTTAATGAAAATTTTGAAAAAACAAACAAAGAGAATATGTCAGTGCTGAATTGCTGCAATATTATGAAGGTTATAATGGATGATTCTGAATACCTGAACTGTCAATACCAACTTCACTCAAGAAAAATTTTAAACTGCCATTAATAGCAGAACATTTTAATGACGGCATTCTGTGATCACACAACTTAATTACAAAATAGGCGAGTGACACACAGAGGGTTCATCAACAATCCATGAACAGAGAGGGCAGGTTGTACAGTATCTAGATCTACTGCAGCTGTACTAAAGGTTTTCTCCTTCTGACTCCAATGGAAAAATCCTTAGAACAACAATGAAAACATGAACTGTATTATTTACCTGCTGGAGCAAGATAGGACTTGTAAAAAAAAAAAAAAAAAAGTCTTACTGCAAACTACTTGTACAGGTTTCCAAATTTTCTACTCTTAACTGGCCTAAGAAAACTTCCAGGTTTTCCCAAAACTGTCTGTGACCACAAAGTTAGTCGTATTTTCAGGATATCCACAATACATATGCAAGAAATACATTTGCACACATTGGAAAATAGGGGTGTGCTTTGTTTTTGTTGGGGGGTTGTTTTCATTTTGGGTTATTATCTATATGGTTTCATTTTTTAAATGGTTCGGGGGTGTTTATTATGGGACTTAGTTGGGGTGGTGACTGGTGAAAGAGAGGCAACTTAGTGTGTGTGGGGGATGACTTGTCCCCACATACCAGGTTGGCTCTCTCTCGCATTTTTCACCCCAGTCACACTCCCACTCACCCCCCTCCATACACACACCAGGCTGCCTCTCTCTCACCAGTCACCACTCTAACCAGTCTCTCTTCCACCTGTCACCCTAGTCACTTCCTCTAACCAGTCACACCTTCATACCAGGTTGCTTTTCTCTCACCAATCACCACCCCAACCAGTCTCTCTCCCACCTGTCACCCCATACAGTCACCCCAGTCACACCCCTTCTCACTAGTCACCCCATACACAAGACTGCCTCTTTCTCTCACCAGCCACCACTCCAACCAGTGTCTCTCCCCCACTTGTCACCCTATATAGTCGTCCCAGACATTCACCTTCTCATCACACCCACAAGGGGAATTAAAAGTATGCATATCTCAAAATGCCAGGGCCCCTTTCCTAAAAAACAAAGGGATTAGCAAATTGAAAATATGCATTTGCATTACATGCTTTTGCTGACTAGAACTTGATGGTATTATATCACTTGTCTGTTTAAATTTGTTACCAAGCACTGGTCATCCCCCCACAAACACCACCTTGAAACATTTGCAACACAAACAAGTAACTTAGGAGACAGACACTGGGAATGCAGACTCATACCTCTAGCTAACAAACTGCTCCCCCCAGTGACACTTTTTAAATTATTGGTAACATTTTTCATTAGTGCGCACTAACACAAAATACTAATTTTTATGAACTGTTGTCATTTTTTCTTTTGTTCCGATATGCTTCCAAAACAAGACAAAAGACAATTTTGTTGTCATTGTCTATGTTGTTTAAAACGAATGCACATCCCTATTGGAAACCTCCAATATATGCACATGTATCAAGAGTATTCATTGTGGATATCGTGCAGCAGTCACCAAGATAGATTTGGGAAGCTCTGTCTTATAATGAGAGGAGAGGGAAAAATAACCCAGGAAAGGAAAAAAAAATTGTCGTTCAAGAACTAAAGTCATGGGAAAAATAACTAAATATCTTAAGGGGGTGATGGGAATTCCTCCAAAAAAATAAATAAAAAAGAGAATGCAATGCCTTATGCCCACACTTAGTACAAGACTTCCCAAACCTGTCCTGGTAACCCTCAGCCAACTGGGTTTACACATATGCAGAATGAATATGAATGAGATAAATCTGCATACACTGGAAACCTGTATATATAAATTTGTCCTGCATAATCATTGTGGATATCCTAAAAGTCCAAATGACTGTGGGGTCCTCAGGACAAGGATTGAGAAGCCCTGACTTAGTAGCTCAATGTAACTAAAACTTTGAAATATTTAAATTCAAATGAAGGACTTTATAAGTGCTGCAAAAGATTAGGAGAACTAATCAGGGACAGTCTCGGTCAGATAATGAGTATGGGCTCTTATAACTTTCTGCTGAAGTTCACAGTATAATGCAGGAATGCAAGCAGCCAAAGACCTGTCAAATAAAAGACAGATCTTGTTTTGGTTCTGAATTTCAAAGGATTTGGACATTAGAATACAGAATTCAGGAAACCTTTTCACTATAAAACCAGTCATAATGCAGAATTGTGAATAAAGAAAAGGGAAGCTGGTCCTGACAAGCATCAACCCCCACCAAATTATAAATGTTTACTTATCACCAGATTGATTACACTTACCTCAATGGTAAACTTTCAGTCTGAAACCTAGTCAACAAAATAATCGCTTTCAGTAAGGTTTATCTTGGAAGAGCAGTATATACGTTTGTATGTTGTTTACACATACTTAAACATATATAATCCCTACATTACTAAGAATTAAATTCTTCATTTACATTTGTGCATACTGATATTACTTCATGGAACATGAAATGTGCAGTGACCCAGGTACTTAAGTAAACTTTCAGCAATACTGTGTAACAAAGAATTCTGGAATGTACTTAATTAGCAGGAAATAAAAAATCTTGACAATGCAAACACTCAGTTGCTCACTCAACCTTTGCATAAAAAACAAGTCATAAAATCCACTATTGTTTATAAAGGAGCATTTATTACCCGTGGAAAGTCAATGCTTATCAAGAACTGGCTAGGTAGAACCACTGGCTTGTGGCACGTTTGCCATGCTACAATATATTTTAAAGTGATTTTTCATATCATTTAGGGTGCTCCAAAACAGTTTCTGGCTCCCCACTGAGCCTTTGGCAGTACAAGCCAGCCTCTAACAGCATGGTTTAAACCAGTGGTTCTCAACTTTTTTTCAGTCGGGACACACCTGACAGATGGTACTCACATGCATGACGCATTGAACATTTGACGTCATGGGGCTATATGTAAACATAGACACTGCATCCACATTAACCCCCTCAACTCCCCAACAATGGGTGCAGAGCAGAACTAGGGCATTACCCGTACAACTCACCATACAAAAAAAGATATTCTAGTTCTGCTGACATCTCAGTAAAAGCAAAACAAACTCCCTCTACCAGGCGCAATTGCCCTTCTTATGAAAAGACAATAATTTACCACTAATGCATATCCTATTGAGAAAACACAATAAGATTGATACAAATGTCTACATGCTAGTAAAATACTTCACCTCGGTCATAAACCCAGAACTGACCTTCACCAAATACAGAAAAACCACAAATTATAAATATGAAGACAGAAACTGGAATGGAAAACCAAAAAAGCCACTCTGCATATAGTGCAAACCTGGAGAAATGGAAAGAGAACTATAGCACCTAATATAGTTCCAGGATCTGCAAAAATCCACACAAACTAATCCGCACAAAGTTACACCTGCATTATGGAACACACTCAAAGGACTTGAACAAGTTAATGTAAATTGGTTATTTACTCTGTCAGATAATAGAAGGTATAGAGGGCACTCCATGAAGTTAGCAAGTAGCTCATTTTAAAACAAATCAAAGAAAATTATTTTTCACTCAGCGCATAGTTAAACTCTGATATTCGTTGCCAGAGGATGTGGTTACGGGTGTGGTTAAACTGGGTTTAAAAAAGGTTTGGATAAGTTCCTAGAGGAAAAATCCATAAACTGCTATTTATTAATAAGCAATAGTAACTTGTGATTTATTTGATGTTTGGGTTCTTGCCAGGTACTTGTGACTTGGATTGGACACTGTTGGAAACAGGATACTGGGCTTGATGGTCCCTTGGTCTGACCCAGTATGGCACATCTTATGTTCTTATGTAACCCTATCTATGAAAAAGCAACATTACAAATATTAAACCAGGCCCTAAACACTAATGCACCTCCTATTAGGAAAACAGCATAAGCCAAGCTGCTATAGATCCCGACAAAGAAATAATTGTAAAACTATACTAATAAATGTTTCAAAACAGCTGATGAACAGAACATCCAACAATTAAAAACTCATAAAAATTATTTAAAAAAAATTGTCCACATGCCAATACAATATTTCAAAACAGCAAACACATCACATAATTCCCAATAATTAAAATGGCAGTCAATCAAGAAAAATAAACTTAAAAAGCCACCTTTATTCTCCCTCTCCAGCAACTCTCCTACTCCTTTCCTTTGTAGGCAGGCCAAAAGCACACACCAGAAGCAGCAAGGGCTGCTGAAGCTCTGTCCTCATAGTCCTCTTCCTTGGGGCCCACAACCAGTCACACACACACACACACACACACACTCACACACAGACACACACAAATTAGACCCCACGACCTGTCTCTTACTCACTGGTCACATCCCTGACCAGTCTCTGTCCTTCACACGCACACCAGCCACCTCCCTAACCAGTCTGTCTCTCGATCACACTTGCACAAACATACTCTCTTACATACAAGCTCTCAATCACACGCACATGCTCTCTCTCATGACCCCTCCTTCTCCCCAGCACAAATGGCAGCTGCAGTGGCCACCTCCTCCAGTCCTTGCAGCCTGAGAATGAAGAATCCCATCAGCTGAGGGGGGCTAACTCTGTTCTTTCTCCCATCGCTGATTGCCAGATATGCTTCATTTTGGTCCGAGCCCGTGCTGCTCCCGGTACTTTATGC
Source organism: Rhinatrema bivittatum (assembly GCF_901001135.1). Classification (NCBI taxonomy): domain Eukaryota; kingdom Metazoa; phylum Chordata; class Amphibia; order Gymnophiona; family Rhinatrematidae; genus Rhinatrema; species Rhinatrema bivittatum. Next base: position 380,993,228 of record NC_042618.1, read on the forward strand.
AGAATGGTCTTCTCTTCTTCCCGTGTACCCCAGTGTACATCACTTCCTGATCCGGGCCGTAGGGGTGGGAAGAAGAAGAGCCATGACGCTGATGTTGCCAGCTTCCACTAACACTGCTGCCATTCCTGCCTGGACGGAACGGCAGCAGTGTTAGTGGAAGAATATCTGCATCTCACGGCAATGGAGGAGAGGGAAGGAAGCACAACCGGAACAGTGGGACACCAGGAAGCCGCGACACACTGGTTGAGAATTGCTGCTTTAAACCACTACTGGGGAAGGAAGCCACAGTCTTTGGCATTCACTGATCCAAAAACATGCAGATGTATTTTCAAATATTTGTTTTCTTAGGGAAGGCTGTCTAGAGTGTTTAAAAGTGTTATCTCACTGCACTATATCGAGAAAGTGTAATTTGCATGTGACCGGACCCTCAAGTCTATCACGATATGTCTTAGTTCCATTTCCCTTTTCTAAAAGCATCTTGAGCTATCCATCCCCTCTTGCCCTCCTCTCACCTAGGACTACAGGGATTGGTTACTCATGCCCTTTATAGCCAGCCATTTTGTGGCTAGGAGTGTGGCTATAGTCAGTGCACAGCAGAGAGACAAGATGTAGTTTTTTTCCCTCCCTGGTGAGACCTCCCTGCCTCACCAGAATTCCCTTTTGGAGGGTGATTCGCTGTGCACAACCTGCCAGTGGCTCCTAGGTATTTTAGTTACAGTAAGGATATCTTTTTGGCCTGAACCTTTTGGAACTTGCACTCCCTGACTGAAGCAAGCACCTGTGTTGGGCTTGGCTGTGTGAGGTGCGTGAAGGCTGGAAGAACTCTACCACAGAAGAGACTACATTTCACTCTGTGCCTTTGATGAAGGTCATTCTCACTGACTGGATTCAGACTGCAGAGGCTGAGGACCAGTGAGCCCATTCTCCCCATGAATGTGGCAAGCACCTGTGATAGCAGCAGTCCAGTCTAGAAAGGTTTTTGTAGAAGAAAGTGTAACTTTTGTTGTGAGGAGATTTTTGGCCACCCCCTCCTCACTGGGTGTCTGACTAGGTCAGTAGGTTCCCACCTTAAGACTTCTCTACCCGAGGAGTCACCAATGCAGAACAACTACAAGGAAAGAATTAAGATCAAGGAGACCCCCCCATCTGGATCTCTAACATGGGACCAAGATACAGGACCTGGTGTTCAGGAAGACACTGGACTGTAAGATTGGATTTCTGCTATGATAGAAGGAAACCCCTAATCTAGGATCCCGGTTAAGCTACTGGGAGAGCTTTTAGTGTACAATTTACATCACCATGTGAAGCTCAACCAGTTTCTTGAAATAAAAGGACACCTACCCACAGTGAAACATTCCGACTACAGAAATCAACTTTAACTGCACAAGTATTTAAAGATGGACTTTATTTTGCCTTAAATTAATCAGCAAATTATTATTTAACACCCAGTTCCTGATCCTGCTTGTTCTTTTGCAGCATCTCCCTCCCAGGGATACCACAGCTACAACACAAGGGACACACTAAAGTTCTTTCACACTATCTAGGCCATAGACAGCGTCTCCGCCCCCTAGAAAGAAAGAAACCCCACCCCTAGGGATCAAGTGTCAAGCTGGGAAGAAGTCAACTAGCTGGAGCAGCCTTGAAGGTTATAAATACAACTGTGTGCCCTTGGAATAACACACCCCAGATAAAGGTTACTAGCCATCACTTTTGGCCATCTATGCTTAAATTTTTGTTTAAAGACAGACCAAACACAAACAGCTATTATAGATCCAATGATCTGAAGATGGAGAAGCAATGTGACAAGGCGGTGGTTAAGAACAAAGGGATGTTGGGCTGCATAGTGAGGTGATAATTTCCTTGTATAGGTCTTTGATGAGGCCTCACCTAGAGTATTGTGTTCAGTTCTAGAAACCATATCTCAAAGGACAAAGACAGAATGGAAGTAGTCCAGAGAAAAGAAACTAAAATGGTGTGGAGTCTACATTCGAAATAGTATGAGAGGAGGACTGGAGTACCTAAATATGAATACTTGAGAGAGGAGCCGGGACGAGGGGATAAGGTTCTAGGGGGGTCATAATATGAAACTTCAAAGGGGTAGAGACTCAGGAGCAACACCAGGAAATAGAACTTAACAGAAAGAGTAATGGATGGTGAGAACAAGAACAGTAATGAAATTCAAAAGGGTATGGGATAAACACAGAGAATCACTAGTGACTACAAGTTGAAAATGAAGACATGGGGAGCATTTAGCTGGCTAACTCAGAAGTTTTCCAGCTAAATGAAGATTTGGGCATTTATTTGGCTAAATTCCAGCCATCTAATAAGTTAGCCTGATAGAATTTAGCAGAATAACTTAAGGGCGTTCCGGGGGTGTAACTGGGAGAAGTTATTCAGTGTTAGCTGGATAACGCAGACAGATAAGCCTGGTCAGGCCAAAGAGCTGTCCTTAAGGACCCGATTCTTTAAGGTATTTTCCCATAGACACAGTATGGGAGAAAAGCCTTAGTGAATCAGGTGGTAAATTATTTATTTATTTTATTTAGAGACTCTTATATACCGCGGTACATATAGTTATACATCACCTCGGTTTACAGTAAACAATAAATTAGCAACAGGCTTTACATATAACAGGTTATATAGGAAGTAAACAAATAACAGCCACAGACTTTACATAAATAACGGGTTTCAGGAGTAAATACTATAGCTCCTTTAACTATAAACACCAATGCATATTTAATTTCAACAATGAAGCAGGAGAGAAAATATGCCATTAGCCTGTTAAATTAGCTGCATAAAGTTAGCCAGCTAACTTTCAGATAACCAGCTATATTCAATAGTGCGGCTGCACTACTGAATATATGTCCAAAGTTTGCCAGTTAAGTTTATTCAGCTAAATTTATCTGGCTAACTTCACCATCTGGGCAGTGACAGAATATGGACCTCCGGGTAACTAAACTTTAGGTGTAATGTTTCTCCTGCTTGGGGTAACCTGTAGCAGTTACTACCCCTAAGCAAATTGCTGGGCAGACTGGATGGATAATTTGGGTTATCTGCCATCATTAATTATGTTACTATCGTTTGGTTGTTATCCAAGTGAAGATTCTGAGCTATAAGCTGAGGATTGTCCTTCATGGTCTACTGACCTATTACAAACCTTCACAATATCTGGGGAGGGGGCGAGGTTAATACTCTGCTACCAGACCATATTGGTGACAATTATATTAAGACCACTGCCAAACCACCTTTTAAAAGGAGAAAGGGGAAAAAAAAAAAAAAAAAAAAAGATATTGTTCCACTACAAAAGTAATAAAAAAAAATCAAACATGGCTGCACTATCTTGCAAAGTATGTTAGAACAAAAAGTTAAAATATGGAGATACAGCCTTGGCAGCCTCATGTGATTATTCTGGGCTGTCACTGTGGCTTTTTTGTACACCAGAAAATCAAATAGGGTTAGTTCAAGATTTTAAAATAAAATAAGGGGATGGCACCGTGGCTCAAGATGCAGTGTTCTGTTCTGTGGCTTGGTGAGAGTGGGAAATCAGCTTTCAGATCCCCTGCTCAGTAGAGCTGGTGAGACCTAGGCACACCGGGAAGGCAGGTACCGCTAGTGGCAGCCCCTATAGATTCTGATTACTTTATTGGCATGATTTCACATGTACTGCCAAAGTAATAGAAAGAATGATTAAAATAAAAAGGGTAAGAAAAAGGAAAAAGTTACAAAACAAGTCAAGTAAAGGTACACCTTATGGAAAGTAAGTACGGCAAGTGGGACGTGTCTCAGGTTTTGTACTGGTCCGTACAGGCCTACAATAGTGCTGAATGTGTACCCCTTCCAACCTTGGGGCACGCAAAGGAGTTCTTGCCTTCAAGACCCGATCTATTGTTATTATGACTTTTCGAGCAACAAATTATCTGGCTTCCCAAAAGAGGCGTTAATAAACGGTCTCGCCCCTCTCTTCATATATATATATACACATTCATATACACCTCTCCCCCGGTCTCTATGCCTACATGCGAGTCAATATTTTTTACTACACAGACCTGCCAGTGCATATTTGTAACAGACTTGCTGTTCTTCGAAAATATGGATCTTATTTTTTAGATTCCGATGCGTGTGTGTTGGAGGGAGGGGGGGGGGGGGCCGGCGGGGTTAGGAAGAAAGGAAAGTTTATTCTTATTCTAGAAAATAAGCGACTTGAGCATAGGAACACATCTACACGAAAGATCTGCACAGAACATAAACACGATACCACTTTACATAAATCAATTACTCAGTGGGCATTAAGTCAGTTCGTTTCCGGATTAATTTAACCCTGGTCAGGTAGACTTGGAAAAAAAAAAAAAAAAAAAGAACTCCCCTGACGTGATTCTGCAATGACTTATTCGGAGTTCACTCGCACAGGAGCGATCTGCATCGAGCGGTTTTCCCAGGGGGGATTTTTTTTTTTTTCTTTCCCTTGGCACAGCTTTCATGAGGGCTAAACCTTCTCTCTGGTTTACTCGTCGCTCATTCGTCAGACCCATCCCCCGAAGCGAATTCAAACGCACCAGTCAGGCTCGCAGAGAGCGCATCGGGAAGGTTTCACATGACACAGGCAGAGAGAGAGAGGGAGAGAGATCAGCCCCGGGCCCCTGCTTTTCCTACCTCTCCACCGCATCATTCTCGTTCCCTCCTTGCATGTGATTTCACTTGGGTCGGAGGTCGCCAGGGATGGAGGCAGCGGCGGGCGCCCGGTGCCCGGACTCTCCGGAGGGGGAGCTCGGCGAGTTCCGGGGCAGCTCCGCTCCTGCAGGCGGTGAAAGCGGCCCGGGCCGGTGTGAGGTGAGCTGCCGACCGGGCATGTAAGGAGGAGGAGGCGGCGGCGACAGCGCCGTGACCCGAGCCTGTGGGAGCTGTGCCCTCCCTCCAACACCTCGCGCTTCCTGCACCGCTCCGGCTCTGCCCGCCCTCGGCCCCCGCCTCTTTCTCATCTCTCCCTCCCTTCCTGCCCTCCTCTTTCTGCCTTTTTGGTCCTTCCCCGCCTCATCTGTTTTATTCTCCGCCTTCCCTCTCTCCCTCCCTTTTGACTCTGTGCCTTACGGAGACGGGAGGAGTTCGCCCCCGCCCCCCCCCAATCTTCTACCGTCTCCCGGCGCATTCGGGCTCAGGACAATTGCGCTACAGGAACAGCCCTGACCCTTCGAGAGGGTTCAGATACAGATTAAACTCTGCGAGTCCAAACGATCCAGAAATCCCCTCGCATGGCTTTGGAAGCTCTGAAAAAAACAACAAATTGTAAACTTCGGAGTGAGTGGAGAGAGCATGTTTGAAATTAATTTATTTCCACGCCTTTCTTTTGCGAGGTTTTTGGAAAACATCCATATTGAGGCTGAAATTCTGACTTCGGCTTTTTCAAATATCTTTAAAAAGACAAATGAAACAGTTGGGTTTTTCTTCCCAAGTACAAGTTTGCAGGCACGGTGCCTTTAAGCATTCCATGTACATTCAAGAGGACATGTGAAGCAACTAATAAATATTTGAATGCATCAGATGTAATTAATGATTTACCTCCTTTAGCCGAGCCATCTATGTATGAGCACCTGTGCAAATATGTGAGAGTCTGCATCCCGACGAAATGCTAACCCTTCTCGCTTTTCATTTCTTTTTTTAAATGAACAAATCTTAACATTTTATCGATTTTCCCCTTAAAAACATAAGAAGTTGCCATACTGGGTCAGACCGAGGGGCCATCAAGACCAGTATCCTCTTCCAACAGTGGCCAATCCAGGATACAAGTGTCTGGAAAGTACCCAAATATTAAACAGATCTAATGCTACTAATCGGGCCGAAACAGTAAGGACGCGTAAGAAACAGTGCAGCAGTGCCGGGCGCCCGCTTGTTTGCCGCGCGCATATTTTGGTTCACATACCGCTCGATTCAGTATTCAAATTAGACGCAAATCCAAGCGGCGTCAACGAAGCGGTAGGCGTTTGCAATCCATTTTACTGTATAGAGCGGTATGCAGCACCTATACAGTATCCAGGGGGCGCTGGTACCTGTCATTTCAAATGTCATTACAAATGTCATTTGAAACGTCATTCCACCAGGTAAGTGGATGGTTCTTTTCTACAGACCCTGCTGCCTTGAGCGCCCGGCTGGACATCCAAGCCACGACCTTGGATGTCCAGCCGGGCACTCAAGACAGCGGTGCCTCTGATCATGGACGCCCGGATACAGGCGGGAAGGTCCATGAACTGATGCCACGACCTTGGACGTCCGAGGTCGTGGCTTCCATTTATGGACCTTCCTGCCTGTAGGCCCCGCTGCCTTGAGTGCCCGGCCGGATGTCCAAGCCGCGACCTTGGACATCTGGCCGGGCGCTCAAGGCAGCAGGGCCTCCGGACGTCCAAGGTCCCTACTGCCTTGAGCGCCAGGCCGGAAAGGTCCATGAACGGAAGCCGCGACCTTGGACGTCCAGCTGGATGTCCGTATGGGCGTCCATGTCTCCGCTGGACCCCTGGAGCCTCAGGACGCTTAGCGGACGCCTAGCGAACACCCATGTCTCCGGTGTCCGTAGATGCGTCTGTGTCCGGAGCCTCAGAGACGCCCAGAGATGGATGGTACAGTTGAACCGAAAGAGAACACATACCTCCTCCGGTCTTGCTGCTGGGTTCTCCGTTCTTGCTGCTGGGTTCTCCGGTCGGATGGGTTCCCCTTGCTGCTGGGCTCCCCTGTTCGCCTCCCCAATCTGCCAAGCATTTCGAGCATTTCTCAATTGACCATTTCTCATTCTGCTTCTCAACCGAATGAAAAATATCGCCAGAGCCAGTATATACATGTTGTCCATGGCGCTGTCCGGTACGAAGCTGACTGAACACCACACTAAGGCCAGGGTCAGGGTAGGTGGTAAATATTCAGGTTAAAGATGCGGTAAATAAGCTGGTTAACAGGCCGATAATTTGGGCGCAGGTTACTGTATCGGAGGGAATAGTTAATCCGATCATTAACATGTCATATACATGTGGCGGGCGGAAAGGGATACATGTCCTTTTCGGCAAGCGGTAAGGATGCATAAAAGCCGATACTGAATTGTGGGTACGCCTTACGCGTCCAAAACGTGCGTCTAAAGCGGGTTAAAAACCGGGTAACCACAGCCGCGCTTTACTTTATTTTTTTTTATTTTAGCATTTTTGTATACCGAGGTATAGCAGAGTTGCCTTCACTCCGGTTTACATTATAACAACCTGTTACATTGAAATTTGATAAATTACATTAAACCGACTGAGAAACTGACATATAAAATTAGTCTAAACAAAAATAAGATATACTAAAAGTTAGGTATACTGAAAAACAGGGTTCATAGATAATAGGAGATATCTGTAGTTAGAAGCAGGATAAATTGTCCAATCAGTAAACTGATAGATTATGAGATCAAAAGTCCGAGTTGTCAGTAAGAGATTGGCTTAGTAGCCAAGATTTTAATTCTTTTTTAAAAGATTTAGGGTTTTCTTGACCAGCGAGGTGCTGAGGTAGTGAGTTCCATAATTTTGGGCCGATGATGGAAATGGCTCTATTTCTGGTGGAAGAGAGTTTGGCGAGAGGGATAGATGGAATCACAAGTTGTATTTTACTAGTTGTTCTTGTATTGCGTAGGGAGTGGTGGATATGTATGACGTCATCAAGAGCAGTGTAATCTGCTTTGTAGATTGCTTTCTGCAGTATTGAGAGGACTTTGAATTCGATTCTTTTCTCAATTGTGAGCCATTGTAGTTGGTTGAGAACAGGAGTGATGTGTTCAAATTTTCTTTTCCCCGTTAATATTCTGGCAGCGGTATTCTGAAGAAGCTGTAGAGGTCTTAGGGATGACTTGGGTAGTCCAATCAGAAGAGAATTGCAGTAGTCCAAACAGGAGAATATTAGGGCTTGAAGGACTGTTTTGAAGTCATGGGGGTGAAGCAGTGGTTTTAGGTGTTTGATTACCTGTAGTTTGTGGAATCCTTCTTTTGTTCTAGTAGAGATGTGTTTTTTATAATTTAAATCATTGTCCACCCAGAAGCCTAAATCTTTAACATTGTCTTTAAGTTGGATGATGGAATTGTCAAATTGGAAGGGTGGAATAGTTTTAGGTCCGGAGTTTTTTCTGGCGATGAGTATGCATTCAGTTTTGTTCATATTTAAACATAATTTAAGTTGGATTAATCTGTTTCTGATTGTGTCCAGGAGAGAGGCTGCACTAGACATTGTATCTTCTAATGAGGAGGAAATTGGAATCAGAATTTGTATATCATCGGCGTACATGTAATATAATAAGCCAAGACTGGATAAAAAATGGCAAAGAGGAGTAAGGTAAATGTTGAATAAGATTGGTGAAAGTGCAGAACCTTGCGGTACACCTGTTTCGAGGGGGATGGCGTTTGATAATATGTTGTTGTAGGAGACTTTACTGTATCGGCCTGAATGTTGGTAATACGCAGTGGCTATTTAAGTCAACTTGACTAATAGCTATTTATGGAGTTCTCCAAAAACTTGTCCAAGCTTTTTTTTTTTTTTTTTAACTCAGATAAATTAACTGCCTTAACCAGATCCTCTGGCAATGAATTCCAAATACTTCATTATACATTGCTTGAAAAATAATTTTGTTCAATTTGTTTTAAATGTGATACTTGCTAACTTCATGGAGTGCCCCCTAATCCTCGTATTATCTGAAAGAGTAAACAACCGATTTAAATTAACCCTTCAGGACCTCTCATGACTTTATAGACCTCTATCAGATCCCCCCTCAGCCAGCTCTTTCCCAAGCTGAACAGCCCTAACCTCTTTGGCCTTGCATCATAGGAGAGACAGCCCATCCCCTTTATCATTTTGGTCACCCTTCTCTGTGCCTTCTCCAGTGTATCAATATCTTTTTTTGCGATGCGGTGACCAGAATTGAATATAGTACTTAAAGTGTAGTCTCACCCTAGAGTGATGTAGAGGCATTATGACATTCTCCGTTTTTATTCACCATTCCCTTCCTAATAATTCCTAACATTCTGCTTGCTTTTTTAACTTCCATAGCACACTGAGCTGACAATTTCAGTGTATTGTCCATTATGATGCCTATAACTTTTTCCTGGGTGGTAATTCCTAACATGAAACCTAACATTGTGTAACTACAACATGGGTTAATTTTCCCTATATGCATCAACTTGCACTTGTACACATTAAATTTCATCTGTCATTTGGACACCCAGTCTTCCAGTCTCATACGGTCCTCCTGCAATTTATCTCTATCTGCCTGTGATTTAACTACTCTGAATAATTTTGTGTTGTCTGCAATTTGATCACCTCACTCATTGTTCCCCTTCCCAGATCATTTATAAGTATATTAAAAAGCACCAGTTCAAGTACAGATCCCTGAGACACTCCTGTTTACCTGCCTCCACTGAGCAATCTGATCATTTAATCCTACTGTTTCCTGCCTTTTAACCAGTTGGCAATATACTTTTGTGGATTGCATCCTATCATATGACTTTATTAATTTTCTTAGAAGCCTCTTATGGGGAGCATTGTCAAATGCCTTCTGAAAATGCAAATATACCACATCTACTGGCTCACCTTTATCTATGTTTATTAATCCCTTCAAAAAAATGTAGCATATTTATGAGGCAAGATTTCCCTTGGGTAAAACTATGTTTATCTATATGTTCTGTGATTTTGTTTTTTTGAATAGGTTCCATAATTTTCCTGGCACTGAAGTCAGGCTCACTGGTCTATAGTTTCCCAGATCAGTCCTGGAGCCTTTTTTAAATATCAGGGTTATTTTGGCCACCTTCCCATCTTCAGGTACAGCAGACAATTTTAATGATAGGTTACAAATTACTAGTAATAGATCTGAAATTTGCTTTTTTAGTTCTTTCTGCACCCTGGGGTGTATACCATCTGGTCCAGGTGATTTGCCACTCTTCAGTTTGTCAATCTGGCCTACTATATCTTCTAGGTTCAACATGATTTGGTTCAGTTCATCTGAATCATCAACCTTGAAAAACATCTGTGGAACGGGTATCTCCCTAACATCTTCATTAGTAAACACCGAAGCAAAGAATTCATTTAGTCTTTCTGCAATGGTCTTATCTTCCCTGAGTGCCCCTTTAACCCCTCAATCATTTAACGGTCCAACTGACTCCCTCATAGGCTTTCTGCTTCGGATATATTTTTTAAAGTTTTTATTATGAGTTTTTGCCTCTATGGCCAACTTCTTTGCAAATTCTCTCTTAGCCTGTCTTATCAGTGTTTTACATTCAACTTGCCAATGATTATGCTTTTTTCCTATTTTCTTCAGATGGATCCTTCTTCCAATTTTTGAAGGAAGTATTTTTTGGCTAAAATAGTCTCTTTCACTTCACCTTTTAATCAAGCTGATCTGAAGGGACTTCGGCATAGCCTCCAGCAGCAATGCTGTTCCAAGGACCCAGGATAGAACTTTTTCCAACTCTGGACTGCCTTTATAAGTCCCTAGCTGGGCCTTCCTGTGGCGATGGCTGATGATGTCACACCCTCTAGAAGTATATAAGGAAGTCTCTTGCAACCAGCCAGTGTTTCAGCAACAGGTTGCTTAGTAGTCCAGTGTATGGCACTAGCCTTGTCTTGTTCTGTGTCCTACTTTGTTTCCTTGTATTGTCCTTCCTTCCCTGTGCTCTGTTCCTTGCCTGTCTGCCCTTGCTCCTGGCCCTGCTTGTTTCCCTTCCTTGCTTGTCCTGTTGGCTTTGTCTGTCTTGTCTCTCCTATTTGTCTTGGACTGACTACTTGGATCCTGACTCTGGTCTGGCCCCTGACCTTCTACTGTCTGCTGCCTGCCCTAATCTCTGACCTGTTACTTGTTCTGCTGCCTGCCATGACCCTTGCTCAGATTGGACTCTTATTCAGCTTAGCCCCAGGGACCCACCTAAGTTCTGCTGGCTGCCAGAACCCAAAAGTTCAACCTGTGGGGGAGGTGGCTGGTATAGGTGAAGTTCTAGCTGGTCCCATGCCAGCTGCCGGCATGGGCCTACTGTGTTCGTTCACTAGGTGGCACCAATCACGCTGCAGCCACAATGGTCCACTTCCTTGATAGTGTCACACAAGCTGGCAGGTGTTTGGCCTTCCTTTCATCTTTCTTAATGCATGGAATACATCTGGACTATGCTTCTCACATGGTATTTTTAAACAGTGTCCATGCCTTTTGTACACTCTTAACCTTTGTAGCTGCACCTTTCAGTTTTTTTCTTTCTTCCTCATTCTATCAAATTCTCCCTTTTGAAAGTTTAGTGCTAGGCTGTAGATTTACTTATTGTCCCCCTTCCAGTCATTAATTCAGATTGGCTCATGTTATGATCACTTGTCAAGTGGCCCCACCATTTTACCCCCCTCACCAATTCCTGTGTTCTACTAAGACTTAGATCTAAAATAGCTCCCTCTCTCCTTGGTTCCTGAACCAATTGCTCCATGAAGCAGTCATTTATTCCATCCAGGAACTTTACTTCTCTAGCATGTCCTGATGTTACATTTACTCAGTCAGTATTGGGATAATTGAAATGTCCCATTATTGCTACATTGCCAAATTGGTTAGCTTCCCTTATTTCTCTTAGCATTTCATTGTCTTATTTTGGCCAGATGGACAATAGTATACTCCTATCGCTATATCTTCCCCAACACACATGGGATTTCTACCCATAAAGATTCTACTGTGCATTTAGTTTCTTGTAGGATCTTTATCGGACTCTATGCTATCCCAAACATAAAAGTGCCATCCTGCCCTCAAGTTGATCTACCCTATCATTGTGGTATAATTTGTATCCTGGTATAGCACTGTCCCATTGGTTATCCTTTCACTAGGGATATTATGTAGAAACCCTTCTCTGCATAATAAATAAAATAACTTATGGAAAGCTAGGAAAAAGCAATAAACAAATGGGAACATGTTTTTTAAATTACTTACTTTACTGAGACTTTAATTAAAGACAAAGCAAATTAATACTAGAATAATAGGCTAGCACATAAGCCATGCTCCTACATTGGAAATTATGTTTTAAAAAACAAACAAACTAGTAATGAACTGAGAGTCAATGATTTACACCAGTAATGGCTAACTCAGTGAACAGGTCTATTCTAAGGAGGGGTAAACTAGTTTGGATTAGATCTGAGTGCTATCAGAGGGAAGAAGCATGGAGGCAGTGTTTATATAATCAGGAAAGGCCTCAGATCGGTTAGGATAGATAGAAGCCATTGGCAGCTCTACTGAATCTCCATATTCACCCAGTCAGTACCATTCTCAACAAGTTTGAAAGAGAATATGCAGAGATTAACATTTGTAGCTGGCATAAAAGGTTCTCATACATTTCAAATACTTTGATTCTGTAGATATTCTTATACATTTTAAGTGATGTAAGTAAATCAGATTTTAAAAAGAATTAGTCACATTTGAACCAGATCAAAACCAACTCTATATAAGTAAATTAAATTTCAGCATTTGCAGATCTCACTCTGGATCTGAACATGGATTTATCCATATTCTAATTATCAGGCAGTTCACAAAAGATAAATTCTGATTAATGTAAACCCTATTCTTACATTAATCAGAATACCTGGGCTTGAAGTAGAGCAGAAGTTCCCATTTTTCAGGATATCCATAATGAATATGCATGCGATACATTTAAATATATGGAGTTCCAATATACACCAATTTATCAAATGCATCTTTGAATATAAAACACTCATTTGACTGTAGGATCCCCAGGACAAGTTTGGGAAACCCTGATGTAGAAAAGTGGCCATAATGAATGTTATATACTTTTGCTCTATTGTGGGCTCCTTATAGAGACCAGTTTTAAATATCTTGAAAATCAGACCTGTTTTAAGATACAAGGACTCCCTGCAGAACATGTTGACTTAGAAAGTGCAAGCTATCCTACCTAAAGCAACCACACCAAGATCTGAAAGCCAGTAAGAGCAACACTTGTGTAGAGAGGAACAGAAGGACATATCTTAATTCCCATTAGGGTAAATAAACTATTTTGTTGGACAAAGCAAAAGATGGTGGTGCTTAGGACAGCTGGCAACTGTGTGATTAACTATGCCTATTGGATTACAGTCCACAAGTTTAGGGATACATTTGTATGACTCAGCATGATAAGCATTCACTCAGTTTTACTTTGTGTGTGTGTGTGTTTATATTTTACAAATCAAGACTAGATAGGCTAAACAGGCATTTTATTATAATTCTTAAATATATTAAAATTTGCTTTATTTACATGACAGCCCAAACGTTTTTTGCGGTTGTCAGTCACAGTTTCTGACACCAGGGGCTTACTTCCTGTTTCCTTCCATCATGATAGGTCAGTACCAGATGATAAGTGTTACTATAGGGCTATTTCTGAACATATGAATCTTTAGTGTGATTGAAAGCTGTCAACGGCTGTTGACGGTTAATTATATTTTTGAAAGATCATTTCAATATAAGTAAAAGGTGCTACAGCAAGAAATATTTCCATTGATATGCTGAAGGGGGGAGAGCCAGAAGCACCTTGTTAAATTATTTAATGGCAACAAAGGGTATCTTCCCAAACAGTAACATAGTAATAATGGCAGAAAAAGACCAAAATGGCCCATCTAGTCTGCCCAGCAAGCTTCCCAAGGTAATAACTGCTGCTCCGTGCAGGTTAAGCTTTATTTATTCCCATCCTCTAGGAATCCACAGTGTTTATCCTATTCCCCTTTGAAATCCTTCACAGTTTTAGTCTTCACCACTTCCTCTGGAAGGGCATTCCAGGCATTCACCATCCTCTCAGTGATTAAAGTGATGCTCAAGGTGAGGCTTGAACTCACAACCTCAGCATAACCCATAGTCAGTAGTATCCTAGAAACACCACATGCTATCCAATTGGGCCACTGGAGCCCTTTTTGTCCTTGGAGTAGGGCTGGTAAGAACCATTTCATAAGAAACTGGCAATTGTATCCCATGATTAATAATAGTTGTCCACCCTGTTATTTAATGATCTGTATGATATTGCAACTCATGTGTTTCATCTACTGTGTGTTCCATTTCTGATTCTACACTCATTTTCTTTTCTTGGTTATGACTCTGGTCATATAAGGAGCTGAAGCTGATAGATCAAAATAAAGTAGAAATCAAATCAAGAAATAAAAGTATTCAAATGAAATATCTTGTTTGAGAAAATTAAACTAGATGGTGCATTTGAATAAGGCAACTGACATCACCAGGGAGGATGGTGAATAATTATGTGATACAGCACTACTAACAGTCTAAAAGTCAAGGGTGAAATGTAAACCAATCCCCACCACCACTGATACCCACACCCACACAAAACATAACCACATTCAGTGAAATATCATAGGATCCCAGAGCTCAAGTGCTATAGGGCTTTTCCCATTTTATGTCTGTGAAAACAATGCTTAAACGCATCTGGTCCAGAAATCTTAAAGCTGAAGTTCAACATAATCGACCAGAAATTCTACATTGTGGAAATATTTTGGCATGAGTTTCTATCATGCAAAAACAATATACTTTTCAGAGAAACATTTATTCTCAAGTAGTTATTTTCCTCTTGATTTTCAGGCCCAGCATTCAACAGAGCTTGTCTGTTCCCTCCCTTATATCTCTTCACCCCTATTGCACCTTCTCACAAAAACTGGCAGTCCATGAACAGTTACCTGATTTGGCCCAACAAAGAATTAAACACTAGTCGAGGGCAAAAAAAAAACCTAAACCTCTAAAAGGTGTAGGTTGTGTCATAGGGGTCAAATTACAACTGGTTTAGGTGCTTGACTTAGGGAGTTAGGAGCCTAAATCAGCCCCTTTGAAACTGACTAGGTCTGAACACCAGGGGCCATCAGAAGGGCTGAGCGAGATAAGTCACCTGGTCAGGGAAAGCAGGCACCACACCACCACCACCACTATCATTACAGTGGTGGCAGAAGTAAGCTTCTGTGGGCCACGTCTGGACCTGGCCATGTTATCAGAGGGGGAGCCTCAGAGGCAGCATTTAATCTTCCAACAGTTCTACCTAAATTTAAAGGGTAAAAAAATGGGCAGCTACATGGGTGGAGTTAAGTCAGAGAAATTTAGGTGCTTAGCACTGATTCTTAGCGCAAGGCTCCTAACGTAGATGCCTAAATCTAGGAAAATTTTCAACTGAAAATCTAGGTCCCTAGATTTGTCTGAAAATCCTCCCAAATTTAGGTACGTAACTGAGAAACAGAGTATCTTTGGAAAACTGACTCTATAGTAACTCTATGGCCACCAAAAGCATTTCAATGTGACTGGCTTTCAGTTTTACAAACCATAAATATTTAGGACAAAAAGCATAAAACAAAGAAGGCATTTACTGTCCATTTATTTAATTGAGCTCCAGAAAATAAAGTGATAATTTCATTGAACAAGGAAAGACATTTGTCGTCTCCCTGTTCCTGCCAGGCTCATGCCATCAGCTGTTAGCAAGCTCAGGCTACCAATAGTCAACTCAGCTGTGCCGATCTATTTCTGTCTCCTAGCTATCTATTCCTGCAGTTAAGACCCATCTTCTGTGTTTTTGCCTTCCCTTCTTTGCCCTACAGGCTCAGAGCAAAATGTGAAGTGCAGACATTGCTTGACAAATAATACCGCATACCATGACCGCAACAATGGGCATTTCAGGGGATTTTTCAACTTTCAAGTCAAGTATGTACTTCAGTGCTCAGTTCCCTGACCTTGCCTTCTTTTCCCTTGATGCCGTTGTCCACTAAGAGATTGCTTTCAAATGGGACCAGTAGACTGCATTCTCACATTTCAAATATTTTGACACCCTCATGGTCTTTCTAATAGTTTTCCACAGGTGTTTTCTACGATCAGCCTGCCTTTCTGATAGCCATGTGACTGTTAACATTATGGTTTTTCCATACTTCACTTACTGCATACAGGAAATTCAGAGAGGCTTAAAAAATAGGTAGAACTGAGAGCACCTTCTGGGTGTGCCTATATGGGCATGACTAAATACTTTAGAGATGGTTTTGGATTAATGACCCTTTTTTATATCCATGTTTTTTTTTTCTTCCTCTTCCTCCTCTCTGTTTTATGTAAACCGATGTGATGTCCATACGAACTTCGGTATATAAAAGTGTTAAATAAATAAATAAATAGATAGATAGATAGATAGATAGATGTACCTGCAAAAGAAGAAATTGCCAGCTTGGCTATTAAAATAACCAAATATTCAATCATAGTCACTGAGTGCAGATTGAAAGCACTATGTGAAAGTCAATTATTTGACACAAATCCTTATGGATTTTTTTTTACAATTTTTCAATTTTCTGGCAGCTTTGAATTTGCAGAATCTGAATAATTCCCTTCTGGTTTCAATTTCCATTCCATGGTCCTTTCTTCTGATGAAAATTTAGTATTATGATCTACAAATATTTTACAAGGGAAACAATACACATCTTTGTCACCTCTCCGGCTAAATTCTAGCCAGCTAATTAGTAGCTAGAATTTAGCCAGATAAATTAGGGGCATTTCGGGGCGTAACTGGGAGGAGTTGAGTTAGCCAGCTTTATCTGGTTGGGCCAAAGAGCTGTCCTAAAGTTAGCCAGCTGTAGTTAGCACTATTGAATATACCTCCAGTGTTTGCAAGATACGTTTATCTTGCTAACTTTTCTATCCGGACCGGTTCTGAATATGGATCTCGACTTGTTTAGGTAACACTTTACTGGGATACATTAAGCTAATTCTGCAGCAAAAGTTGTATATACACGGGTACTCTTCTCTGGCCGCACCTCTCACAGTGCTTACAAAAAAGGGCTCCAACACCAGAAATTGGTTTAGAGAAGCCATACAGGCCTTCTCTTGCCTCAAGCTAGCCTTCCTTAAAGAGTCTTGTCTTCGACATCCAGATGCATCCAGGCACTTCATTGTGGAGGTAGATGCCTCATCTCTTGGGTTAGGGGCTGTCCTTGCATAGCACAACAATTAGGGAGCTCTCACCCCCTGCTTTTTCTTCTCCAAAAAATTAATTCCGGTGGAAATGAACTATACCATAGGAGACAGCTCTTGGCAGTGAAATTGGCCTTGGAAGAATGGCACCATCTGCTGGAGGGGGCCAGGTACACCGATCATAAAGAGTACCTTCCGCAAGCTCAGCAGTTGAATCCATGTCAGGTTTGATAGTCACTATTCTTTAACCGCTTCGACTTTGAATTCCGATACTGACCAGCAGAGAAGAAACAGTGGGCCGATTTTCTGTCACTGTCCTTTGAGACAGAAGACATGATGGAACCTCTTTGACATATCGATCCTGCAAAAGTCATAATAGTCAAGGCAGTGCCTGTACCACCAGGGAAGAAGGTGTTTCCCAAATGCCTTTTGGAAAAAAGTACTTCAGTGGTGACACGATTCCCATCTGGCAGGATATCCTGGAAAAGCAAGAACCTTGGAGCTGGCTCCACCACTACTATTGGGGGCCCCGGATGAATTATGATGTGCTGTGTTATGTGGAGTCAAGTCCCAACTGTGCGGCCAACAAGAGCTCCCACGCTCACCCTTGGGGGCTGTTACAGCCATTGCCAGCCCCCAAGAAACCATGGACCAATGTGAATATGGATTTTGTCACAGACCTCCCTCTAATGGCTGAACTTCCGTCTGGGTGGTGGCAGATAAGTTCTTCAAAATGGATCACTTCATGCCACTCCCCAGACTCTCTTCAGCCCCAGAATTGGCTAATCTCTTTTTTCCAACATATCTTTCAACTCCATGGCTTACCTGAACATATTTTCTCAGACCACAAAGTACAATTCACAGCAAGGTTCTGGAGAAGTCTATGCAAGAGGTTTGGAATTTCATTAGATGTTACCTTGACATACCATCCACAGAGCAATGGGCAAACAAAAAAAACTAACCAAATCCTTAAGGGATTCCTGAGGACCTATGTAAATTAATTCGGAGATGATTGGGCACCACTCCTTCCCTGGGCAGAGTTTTGCCACAACAATCATGTCAGAGATTAAACAGGCTTTTCACCTTTTCAGATCTTATATGACAGACACCCATGGGTACCACTGTATATTCAGTGATGGTCCCATGTTCTGCAGCTGACCTTGTGACTCAGGATTTGGGAGATTTGTGGCAAAGGATCCATTAGCTGCTCATCTTTGCTGCGGAAAAATATAAATAAGTGGAAAAAAATGCCGACTGGAACCTCAACTCAAAACTGGAGGATTTAGTCTGGCTTAATACCCGTAACGTCTAATTGAAAAGCCCCTCCACCAAGTTTTCACATTGTTTTGTTAGGTCATTCCCCATCATCTAGAAGATTGGGCTAATAGCTTACCAGTTAAAACTGCCACCTCTTCCACATCTCCTTTCTCAAGCCCCTATTGTTATCCTGACCCTCAAACTCTCCCCTTAAATCAATGGAAGTGACTGTAAAGAAGACTTAAGAGTATGAAGTTTAAAACATCCTTGATATTAAGGGTATCCAGAACAAACTTTACTATCTTATCGCTTGGAAAGGATTTGGAACTGAAGAAAACTCTTTGATTGTGGCTGTGGATGTCCAGGCTCCCCTCTTACCCAAGAGTTCCATCTCCTCTTCCCAGGACCTTGGGGAGGGGGCTTAGGAGGGGAGTACTGTAACTTTTGGCTGGTTATGGGACAACCCACAACTGACTGCACTCGCCTCCAGTCCTCCATGCCACCAATGAGGCAGATATGCCATCTGCTCAGCTCCCTAGCACCTCTTAAAGGCCCTGTGGTGGGAAACTATGCAGCCAGTGATCCATGACGACATCAGCAGCCCGGCTATTAAAACCTTGGCTTTGATCCTCTGCCTCACCTCAGCAACAGGTCCTCCTGCATCCTGTGTAGTGTGTGTTGCTCTTGTTCCCATTTGCCATTGTCCTGCTTCTGTCTGCCTTGCCTCTGTTTGCTGTACCTATTCGCCTTGTCTTGCCTCTGTGCAACTTGTCCTGCCTTTCCTTAGTGTTCCTACCATGTCTTGGTCCCCATTGCTTGTCTCGTCTGTCCATCTCTGGGTCTGATCCCTGCTTCGGGATACTGACTATTCTTCAAGTCTGCCACCTGCTGACCTTAGCCTGGACCTCAATCTGCCTTCTCGCTGCCTGCCCTGACCTTATCCTGGACCCGGATACAGTTGCTCGCTGCCTGTACTGACCTTGGCCTAGACCTGGATACTGTTGCTCGCTGCCAGCCCTGACCACTGCCCGAGACTTGACTTCGTCAGTTCACTCCTTATAGGACTTTTGCCTAATACCTGCCAGGTCCTGGAACCCAAGGGCTCAAACTGCAGAGAACAGGCCTGGTACAGGTGAAGCTCCAAACTCCAGTGCTAGTAAGAAAGAGTCCACCAGCTGTTAGCATGGGCCTAGTAGGTTCATCTGCTAGGTTGCGTCATCAATGCCACAGCCCAAGGGCTCATATCTGTGACACTCAGTGAAGTGACATTTGCAGGAAGAGCGCTGGGGACTTGTTTTCCTCAGAGCAATGTCCTATAGGCATGCCTTAATACTTTCCTCTTCAGATATTAAAAATTACAATGTTTTAAAATGTGTCTGTGCCTTTTACAATACTATATATTACTAAATTCTAGTTTATTTTAGTGAAAATAGGGATTTTACAAGGCCTTGATGCTAGAACTAATCCTCCAGTTATAATATTGTCTTTATGGGACAATCGGTTTTGAATTACAATGTTTTACGTTAAAACATGGTTTTCAGATACCAATTGTTTCTATAAGTTCAAGAATAAATTATAGTAAAAAAAAAATGCAATATGATCTAGGAATGAGACCAGAAGGCAAAGCAACCTAGCTAGAACTGTTGTTTTAAATGGAAGATTATAAAAGCTGCCCCTTTTCTCTGCCAGAGCTTCCAAATGTTGGCATGAACAAAATATTTCAAGTCCAAATCAGTTATATTCTTACTGAGGTTACCAGATAACATTGTTTCTTAGAAATGTGGCTATCCTGCCAAAAGTACTGGAGAGTCACACCCAGAACAGTCTCTGGTGTGGTTAACAAACTGATGAAGTGAGATGGGGAGGTGTTATTAGAATACATACAACATCATATGGACTAATATATTTGTCATCTGAACTATATTTTATGATCATGCTACATTTCATCTTGGTCAGTTGTTCTTTGAGTCAGTTCCACCATTCTAATGACAGAAAACTATAATTTACCAGATCTGATTACAAGGAAAATTCTAAACCTCACAAAATTGATGTCCATGAATAAATAAAATGGGTGAATGTCTTTCCCACAGCTCTATTACTCTCTTATACTTCCCCCTAAAATTATTAAAACATTTAATAAACATATCAATAGAAATATATTAGTAAGAAGCCATTTAGATATCTATTTCTGTATTGCAGAATCACACTTCCATAAAGAACAAGACCCCCTCCCCAGATATTTTCACATTTTAAATGCCTAAATATGAAAAAGCATTGGTTTTAATTTTATGAAAATATTTATGGATGATAATTGTCCAATTAAATTACAACTGTCTTTCAACTTCATTCTTCAAATGCAAGAATCCTAATAATATGTAATTAGTGCTGATCCAATTATGGAGTACCCCAATGTGCAGGTTATCATCAAAAGCCTGCACCCTCTTTACTGAAGTCTAAACGTTGTCAAGCTGAATTCCAAGGATTTGGAAAATGTATTCCTGCCTACATTAAATATTGTATTTGTTTAACTCCTGCTTCCCTCATTTTAATGCTTCAGGATCAGTGCTGTTGTTTTTCCCCACTTCCCATCACTTGCCACAGCTTAAATGGTTTCTGTACCAGCTCATACCTATGCCACTCCCTTGCCTGGCCTGTATGGGGCTGTAAAAAGCATCCAGTTTCCTCCCTCTTGATGACTAATGCATCAATTCTTTGCTATGAATCTCACCAACACCCTAATTACTGGTACAGAAGCGTCTCCAGCTCTTGAATCCTTAGCTTTATAATCCACCATGTTGTGTATGGTCAAGTGTAGAGCTTTTGGTACGAGCAGTACTGAGGCATGCAGTCTATCCAGATAAATGCTTCAAGTATCCTGTGCTCATTAGAGGGCAGCTCTTCAGAGGAATACATTTATTGTACTTGAGAAAATTGTTAAAAACAAAATAGTTATGCTGTTCAAACTCATGGTACATTATGCAGGACAATCTTTTATACAAAAGTATTCCAAAACTCTTTGTAATTAACATATAATATACATACAAGATGCACTAAAATACAGTTTTCTATTGTCAGTGTCCACAAAAGGGTGAAGCAAGATCTCTTGGCATTATTAAACAAATCAGGTGAAAACTAGCACTCTTTAGCAAGTGAGAAGAGAGAAATCTTGAGCTGAGATTTGAAAAGAGAGGGAAAACACTGGTGGCTCATAGCAGACAGCGTACTGCAGCATATAAAAGAGAACTTTATTCTTACAGCTTTTTAGATATATAATTAAGTACTTTAACAAGTATCATTACATATAGGAGTGTGCAGAAAAATATATTTTAAGAAGCATGTATTAAATGCACTAGACAGCTCTACTTGTGATGTAATCATACAGTTTAAACCACTGAGCATATAATAAACAATTGCGCAATACGTACATTTCAGAAAGAAATAAGGGTACATTACATTTAGCTGAATTAGAAGCTATTTCTTGTTTGACAACTTTGGATTTAGATATCTGAGCTGTTATTGAGACACAGACCAGAAGAAGATTACATTCACTCTTGCATTTTTAGATTAAAAGCAAGGGAGCTAGTTTCTAATGCATTTTAACAATGAATTAGGAAGCATATGTTTACTGTAATAATTAGGTGTCTGACATCATTAGGAAAAATTCTGTGTGCCAAAGAGACAGGTTCTTATTTTCTGAAAGAAGACATTCATTTAAAATATTAATGAAACCCCCTCACACACACACACACACTCTCTCTCTATTACAAATGTTGTGTTTGGTGGTCTGCGCCCGGCTGCGTTGGTCCCACTGCCTCTCACATGATGAAATGCCATCAGCCAGCCACGCTATAGGATGCTGATCGCCGACACGGCGAGACGCCACCAACAGCAATGTGCCGCACTTCCCCTTAGGTGCATGTGCACACCATTTCCCAGCATTTAAAGAGACCTTGGTAGAAAAGTCCTTGTGGCCCCTAGAGATGACATCAGTACTGTTCTATATAAGGGAAGCTCCCCAGAAGCAACTTGCCTTAGCAACAGGTCCAGCTACTAAGCGTGGTGCATGTTGCTTCCCAAACCTGTTCCAGTCTTTGTCTTCAGCTTGTACCAGTCCTCGTCTCCAGCATTTCCAAGTCCTCGTCTCTGTCTACTCCAGTTCTTGCCTGCCCAAACTACTCCTGCCTTGCCTGTCAGCCTCAGCCCTATCCGTTCCTCTTCTTCCTCTGATGGATACTTGATTTACCTCTGCCTGAACTCTGGATATGCCTGATTGATGCTTGCCCCTGACCTCTGCCTGGACTCTAGATACACTTGATCACTGCCTTCCTCTAACCCTTGCTGGACCGTGACATGTCTGCGCACTGCCTGCCTATGACCTTCGCCTGGCCTCGGACCACATCTCCAGTCATCAGCAGTGACCGTCGCTTGCTGGCCCTGGCACCCAAAGGCTCAACACAAGGGGAACTGGCTGGTTTGGATGGGCTGGTATAGGTGAAGGTCCTGTTTGGTCTTTGCTTCACTTGGGCCCGCCTGCTGATGGCAAGAATTTGCAGGGCTCCTCCCTGCAGGTAGAGCCAATCTCATCTCAGCCCAAGGTCCACAGACACAATGGTTTACTAAGGCCATGGACTCTGTGGACTTGACTTTGCTCCAAGTCATCTCTGAAATAGCCTACAGGCTGCAGGACCAGCAAGGTGCTTTGGAGCTCCTGGCTGCAGATATGGACCACCTCACCATGCATCTGGATACCCAGACCACTCCTGTGGCACCACCTGCACTGGTGCCATTTCCTTCAGTGCCTAATCGGCCGGTCCCTCAACTGCCAACTCCATTCCAGTATACCGGGGATCTTAAGTGGTGTCAGGAATTCCTTAATCAGTGCAGAATGCACATCCAGTTACAGGCTCCACTAGTCCCTCAACGACCAAGCCAAGACCATGTATATCCTTTCATTACTAAATGGAACAGCACTGGCCTGGACTTCTTCCCTCTGGGAGCGAGGGGAATCCTATTTTGCTTCACCTTCATGGAGCAGTTTCGCAGTCTTTGAAGAGCCAGTTCATGTAGCAGTGATGACCTCTGATCTGCTCCACCTCTGTCAAGGCTTGCAAACCTTGGCCGAATATGTGGTGGAATTTTGGACACTGGCTTCCAAGCTAAACTGGTGAAAGGACAGCTTGGTCATCATTTTCCTGGAAGGCCTCTCTGGGAAAATCAAGAATGAATTTGCCGCCTGAGAGCTTCCCTCCTCGCTGAAGGCTCTAATCTGCTCTAACTGGAAAAATAGATCGCTATTTGCAGCAAAGGGCTCAGGAGACCCGTCCGGCATGGAGGAGTGTCTCACTGGCA
This sequence comes from Rhinatrema bivittatum, assembly GCF_901001135.1. Classification (NCBI taxonomy): domain Eukaryota; kingdom Metazoa; phylum Chordata; class Amphibia; order Gymnophiona; family Rhinatrematidae; genus Rhinatrema; species Rhinatrema bivittatum. Next base: position 381,016,761 of record NC_042618.1, read on the forward strand.
CCCTGATTCCAACATCTGCTCTTGCCCCAGCTGCCACACCCTCGGCCTCTCCTCCTCTTTTGTCAGAGAAGCTGATACAGTTGGGTTGCTGCTGCTTGGCCCCAGAAGAAAGGCTCCATTGTAGGCAACAGGGCCTCTGTTTCTACTGCACAGCCTGAGGCCATCTCTTGGCCCAATGTCCACAGTTGTCAGGAAACTTAACCTAGGGTTCTTTGGGGAAATGACCCCAGGCCTTACCATTTCGGCTCCACAACTCCTAAAGCTCTTCACACTGGAACTGGGCTCTACACATTTCTCCACCAAGGCCTTTGTAGACTCCGACTCCAGGGGAAATTTTATTTTGTAAGACTTGATAAGCCAACAGCAAATTCCCACAATCCAGATGACTTCCCCTCTGGTGATCTCCTCTGTCTACAGAGAATTACTTCCTGACCAGGTTACCCAGACCACAGTGCCAGTAGCCCTATGCACCATCCTCTTACATGTAGAGAAGATCAGTTTTCACGTGATCTCCAGAGCCACCCATCCCATCATACTAAGTCTGCTGTGACTCCAACATCAACTACACTTTGACTGATCCACCTTATACCTTGCCCGCTGGGGCCACAGGTGTTTAGATTCCTGCTTAGTACCTGTGGAACCTCCTCTCCGGTGATTGGAGCTTCCTTACTTCCAAGGCATCCTCCCCAATATGCAGAATACAAGGATGTCATCTCAAAGAAGAGTGCCAAGATCTTGCTTCATCACATATATGACTGTGGCATAGAGCTTATCCCAGGAGCTACGCCTCTACGAGGCTGGGTTTAACCCATCTCTCCCAGAGACTCAGACCATGTCGGCCTATATCCACGAGAATCTGGAATGTGGATTTATCTGCCCCTTCTCTTCTCTGGCAGGAGCTGAGTTCTTCTTAAGCATGAAGAAAGACGGATCTCTCAAGACTACAAAGGCCTGAATGCCATTACTAAGAAGGACCGTTATCCACTACCTCTAATTTTGGAACTCTTTGATCACCTACAGGGTGCAAAGATATTCTTGAACTTGGATCTGAAGGGTGCATATAACCTTATGTGCATCTATGCTGGCAATGAATGGAAGACCACATTTATCACTCGTGGCGGACACTACGAATAATTGTTCATGCCCTTCAGGCTTTGAAACATCTCGGCAGTTTTCCAGAAAATGGTCAACAAGATCTTCCGAGATCTGCTGTATACCTGTGTGGTTGTATACTTGGATGACATCTTGATCTTTTCCCAGACCTTGAGTTCTCATCATAGAGATGTTTGCACAAACCAGCAATGTCTGCAAGAGAGTAACCTCTACACCAAACTGGAAAAAGTCTCTTTGAACAGGAGGAACTCCCCTTCCTTGGGTACAATGTCTTGTGAGATGGACGCTGCCAAGGTGAAAGCCATCATGGACTGGCCTTGCCCAGTGGGGCTCTGGGCCTTACAAAGATTCCTGGGGTTTGCTAATTATTACTGCCTGTTTATTCCAACTTACTCTTCCAAGGTAGGCCCCCCCCCCCCCCACTGCTGCTCTTACTCACAAGGGCGCTAACACCGAAGATTGGCCACCAGAGGCTATAGAGGCTTTCCAGATGTTAAAGAATGCCTTTGCTGACAAGCTATGTCTATGTCACCTGGATCCCACACAACCATTCATTTTAGAGGTAAATGACTCTACCCTAGGGGTAGGGGCTGTTCTCACCCAACACGCTCTAGAAGGAGTACTTCATCCATGGACCTTCTTAAGAAAATCTGTCTTGGCCAAACTAAACTTCAGCATTACAGATCAAGAAATCTTGGCAGTCAAACTGGCTCTCAAAGAATGGTGCCATCTTTTTGAGGGGGCTCAACACCGCATCACTATATACATGGACCTCAAGAACCTCGAACATCTCCATTAAGCTCAGCAGCTTAATGCAAGACAGACACATTTAATCTTTGTTCTTTGCTCGCTTCAGTTTTGAGTTATGATATCACCCAGCGCTCAAGAATTAGTGAGCAAATGCCCTCTCGCTCCTTCCAGACTGAGGATGTTCTGGAGCCTCCTAGGCACATCATCGATCCTGCTAAATTACTCCTGGCCACCACAGTACCTGTCTCTCCAGGGAGGATGGTAATACCTTCCAAACTGCATGAGAAAGTGTTGAAATGGGCCCATGACTCCCATGTCACAGGACACTCTGGCGGGCACAAACCCTTGAATTGCTTCAATGGCATTACTGGTGGCCCCAAATGAAGCAATATGTCAAGGCCTATGTCGACTCGTGTCCCACTTGCACACAACAAAAAGCACTGCATGGCCGTTGCCAGCCCCCAGGTTACCCTGGATCCACTTGTCCATGAATCTTTTTCTGGACCTGCCATCTCTAACGGTGCCACAGTGATATGGGTGATGATTGATGCTCCAAGATGGAACACGTTTTTCACATTACTAGGCCTTCCTTCCACTCCAAATTGGCACATCATTTCACCCTCCAAGTCTTTCGCTTACATGGATTACTGAAGCACAAACTATCAGACAGAGGAGTTCAGTTCACTGCATAGTACTGGCATTCTCTCTGCCAAAAGTTCAGTATCACGCTTGACTATACAACGGCCTACCATCCGCAAGGCAACGGGCAAGCACAGTATACCAACTGCACCCTTAAAACCTTCCTCTACTCTTATGTCAGTGGGCCACATGCCTAGCTTGGGCCGAATTCTCCCATAATAATCACATCAACTCAACCACCGGTTTCTTCCCTTCCAGCTGGTTTACAGAAAACAGCCTCTGCTCCCATGAACCACCACACTCAGCTTCCTCAGGTGGGTTGGTCCCACTGCCTCTCACGTGGCAAAATGCTGCCAACCAGGCATGCAGAATACCACTCTGACATGGCGCGATACCACCAGCAGAACACCAACACCAGCAACATGATGCGCCTCACCTTAGGTGTGTACACACACCACATCCTGGCATTTAAAGAGACTGCGGCAGTAAAGTCTCTGCAGACCCTGGAGATTACATCATCAGTACTGCCCTATATAAGGGCAGCTCCCCAGATGCAACTCACCTCAGCAACAGATCCAGCTACCAAGCGTAGTGAATGTTGCTTCCCAAGCCTGTACCAGTCTTAGTCTTCAGATTGTTCCAGTCCTAGTCTCTGTCTACTCCAGACCTCACCTGCCTGACCTACTCCTGCCTTGCCTGTCTGCCTGCCTCAGCCCTATCCATTCCTCTTCTTCTTCCTCGGATGGATACTTGGTTTGACATCTGCCTGAACTCTGGATATGCCTGATCAATGCCTGCTCCTGACCTCTGCCTGGACTCTGGATACGCTTGATCACTGCCTTCCTCTGACCCTTGCCCAGACTGTGACATGTCTCCCATCATCAGCAGAGACCCTGGCAGCCAAAGGCTCAACCCAAGGTGAACTGGCTGGTATAGGTGAAGGTCCTGTTTGGTCTCTGCTTTACCTGATTCTGCCTGTTGACAGTGAGAACCTGCAGAGCTCCTCCCTGCAGTTACAGCCACTCTCGCCTCAGCCCAAGGCTCCACAGAGACAACAAAAACCTGAATAGCAGAGCACTTAAAGCTCTTTATAACACTTTCAAAATTCCGTGCGATAGGACCAGGGATATTGTCTTCAGTTGTTCATTGAATCCCAAAGTGTAGTCCTCTAATATTTAACTGTAAGCTGGCAATGGGATATGAATTATAAACTACAAATGGTAAGGTTCTCAGCATTCTATATGTGCAGGGAGTTGTAGAAAAATATTTGAAACTAAAGACAGTTAGGACTATAAAACTGATTCACTATAGGCAAATCAGTGTGATGCCTGTTTGGGGCTTTGATAAGGATCAGCGCAGCAGGACCATTATTTATTCAGATTCACAATAGTGGGCATGGCTATTTTCCATGTCAAATTAAATTCTTTAACTGGAGCTCTAATTATAATTTCACTGATCCATTAAAAAAAAGTAACAGGTTAGGAAAATTATCTCTATTTCCTCCTTCTCTCTAGCACCTCCCACTGCCATCGCCAATAGCCTTTTCCTAGTCACTGCAAATTTTTAAATGTGCACAAAATGAGATAGATGTATATGCAAAATTCACTGCATCCTATAAGAAACAAAAACTTCACAGATATTTTAGATTTAAATTTGAAAAATATTGACCATTTGAGTCCATGTTAAAAAAAAAAAAAAAAAGCAGCCAATTCTCTACAGCAATGAGATGCCGAGAAGTATCAGCCTACATTATTAGTGGCTCTTCCCAGAGGCACGGAACTGGGCAGAATTTCTAATAAAATCAGGTGCTATGTCTTTTAGCCATAATCGACAACAAATGAGAGTACAATAGCAGATTTAAATATATTATGTAAATATATCAATAGGCTCTACAAGGATCTTGCAGACTATCTTTTTATTGAAATAGTTACAAACAATACAAGGGGGCATTGTCTAAGTCAGGGTACACAAGGTCAGCCCTTGAAGACCACAGACAAGTCAAGTTTTCAGGGTAACCAAAATACACAAATGAATCAGGATGTGAAGCCAAATATATCTCAATTATTTTAAGGGACCCCCCTCTGCAATCTGAGAACAAGAACAATAAGCCCCAGAGTCTCTTATCAGTCTTCTTTAGTAGAACACCACCAATGTTAATGTCCCTTAGTGCAGAGACTATAGTGGCAGCTCCCGGGCAGAAAGCCACCCCTTTGTGTGAGCCTGGAATGGTTTGGTCTTAGAGAGGGGGGGGGGGAAGAGAGAGAGAGCAATTCCTATTAGCCTTTAAGGAGCTGAGAGCAGGAGCTCTTTTCCCTGAGAGACAGAAATTCTTAGTTCCAGAGCAATGAGGAGAGAACTCTTTCAATGTTCATAGAGGGACTCACCATAGGGTCCTTCAGAGGTTTTCTGGACTACAAAAAGGGTGGAAAAAGAGTAGGACTAGCCTGCATCACTTTCAGAGTACCTATCTGGTGCAACCAGTGAGGTGAGAGAATAAGTTCATGAGTCAAGATTGTGTCATTGGAAGGAATAATACTAGAGTGTATGGGATTTATCAATATAACAGCCAGCCACTCAGAAATACAGTAGACCAAAATGGAGCATTTAGATTCAGCTTCCGCCAAATATTTTGTATGTGAAATCATTTTAATTGAAGAAGTTTATTTTCAGTAAAGTCTTTTCCTGTGGAATAACAAATTCTGCGTGAGTGTGCTGTTTTGGACTTTGGCGATGAGGGTTTCTGATGAATATCAGTAGGGCCTTGAAGGTCCAACTGGCTTACATTGTGCAGAGTTTTGTTTTTTTTTGCCTTTCCCTGGATTATCATATAGAGAAAGCTGTAAGGCAATAAGATGGTGGTTGGATTCAATGGACATCTGGTCTTCTTTTGACCTAACCAACTATGTAATTACTCTTCAATGCTGATAATCTTCCAAATATCACTTAACAACTATAGTCTAGTTTGTATGTGTTATGCCATGGCTCTCAAGTCATATATAGGACCTGATTTACTAAAGTTTTTTTCCAATAGACATATAATGAATGAAAAAACATTAGGAGGTAATTTTCAAAGGAGATATGGGGCAGATTTTAAAACCTGCGTGTGTGGCCTACATTTGTGCGCGCTACCTGGCGCGCACAAATGTACGCCTGATTTTATAACTTGCGTAACTTGCGCGCGCCGGCCAGCTGCCAGCGCTCGATCCCCCGGCACAGCCTCTGTGCCGGAGGATTCTGTCCCGCCCCCTTCACAAAGCCCGGGGCTTGCGTGCGTGGTGGGCCTATGCAAAATAGGCTCAGCGCGCGCAGGAGCGGTTACGTGTGTAAATCCTCTGCATTTATGCGCGTAACCCTTTTAAAATCCGCCCCTATGTGCGTAAATGTAACATACTATTGTAGAAAATTTCAAAAACCCATTTATGCACTTACAGGTGAATTTTAAAAGCCCGACGCTCACCAAAATTAGGGGATGTGTGAAGAAGTCTGGCTTGCGAGCGCCAAAAGTATTTTAAAAAGCACCCATATACGCATGTAAATGCTGCAGTGAGCACATCTCTAAAGTTTCCAAAAAGGGGCGGGGAATGGGCCTAATCTGGGTGGGGCATGGGTCTTTCGGGGCCTGGCCAAGAGATGTGCACATAAATACTTACATGCTCTGGTGCATGCCGAGGTCCCCTGCTGCATAACTTTACTTCTGCTATGGATGATATCTAAGTTAAAAAATAACAGAATCGAACCATTTTTGAGGGATTTAAAGGGTTTGGGGTAATTGGGGGGAGATAAGCTATCAAACCATAAGGGGGTAAACCGGGAATGGCATGGGAGTCCGCCCCTTTTAAAATCCCTTGACTTATGTGGTAGAAGCGGGATTCGCTCGCCCATGCATGTGCCCACTTAAAATTAGGTGAATATGTCCATGTTGCCAGGCTAATTTATAACATGCGCGCATCTCTACATGCAAGTTATAAAATAACCTCATCCCTGGGCACGGGCAGACTCACACAAACAAATGTGCGCCCACACACCGGTTTGAAAGTCACTGTCTTAAAGTGTACTTACATGTCTAAAACCTATTGACATTTCAATGGCACGTTTTGTAGCAATTTTCAAAAGCCCACTTACATGCATAAAGTGAATGTGGCACATAGTTCCTTCAAACTACAGAATTTTTAGATCTGAACAGAATGAAGCTAGAATGTGCATGTTGGGATAACACCCAACACATAAACATACACTTTTAAAGACACCATTTGTTTTTCACATGATTATCAGAATAAGAAAGTTGGAGTACAGGTGTCCTTTGCAACACAAATTTTTCCAAAATCTTATCTACCGCTGTAAACAGTGCACCTTATACAAACAGAACTTATAATTTTGAGACCTTTTGCCTGTTTCTACCAAATGGCTAGTGAAAGTTTGTGGCTACCCTCTGGATAAGTTCATTTCAAGAAAGAAAGAAAAATACCTTGGACAACAAACTCTTCAGGAGAGAATTTTACAAACTCCCAATGTAATCTTTAATTTGATGGTACCATACTTTCCAAATAATAGAAAAATATCAGATACAATCTACTTTCTAAGGTTTATATAAATGTACTAAAACAAGGGACGTTTACATTTATCAATGTGTATTGCGCACTATGTTCGATTCTGTATCTGTGCCATTAAATTGTTCCAAAAATTACAAAACCCATGCTCTTAAAATATATCTAAAGGACTGTAGTTTCATCTTTTCACAAAATTTATAAACAACATTTATAGAATATATTTCCTGCTGCTACTCATATTTATTCTCAGATCTCACCAATGCTGAATTAAAATGTGTCTAATATGTCCTGCACTAACATTTATTTTTACAGAACATTTCTGCTACTGGCCTCTATGTAAGAATATAAAATGCTTCTATCTTTTCTAAATCCTTTCACCTAAAAAAAAGACAGGAGCAGATTACATATGCATTCTAATAAACCCTCAAACATAAGATCTATTTATAAGATAGGTGCAAATTAGTCTAAAAATCTCCATTTGTGGGACAAGCAGAACCAAATAGGAAATAATACCAGGTAATTTGACTGTGTTCACTCATTCACTGTCAGACACATCCTACAGTCATAGATGATGTTGTCAGATAAGAACCAGTCTGTCTATCTGTGCCTAACCACTGTGCTGTCACAAATCTTATTTGATCTGTGGTCTAGTGCTCTCTCTCTACCATTAAGGTCCCTCCTGTGTTTGTCCCATTTGTGTTAGATTCTGCCACTGATTTGGCTCCTGTAACTTCTGCTGGAAGTCTGCTCCAGATCTCCATCACCATATCAGTGAAAAAATAATTTCTCACATTCCTTCTGAGCGCCCTCCTCTTCTCAGCTTCATTATGAGGACTCCTTGTTCTTGATCAGTTCTGGCAATAAAGATTTTGAGCACAGCCTGAAATCTTCTAATCTGTCACTAATTCTCCAGAATATATCTATCTGCATGCTTTCATAACATTATAATATTACAGTAGGTTAAATAATACGATAGTACTTATACACAATGAAAAACAGGCTTAGTACAGTAGAAAAATATCCCAAAATTAAAATCAAAGAGTCAGAAGCTTCCATCAGCCTCTGAAATACCCCAAACTTAACCAAAACACTGAAAAATAGTGAAAATGACAAAGCAAATTTTGGGAAAACAAAACAGTATAAAAGCTCAGGTCGTTATTTGACAGGAGCTGGATGGCACCTTATAGACTACCAATTTATTGAAGCATGAGCTTTTGAGGTCAAGAGACCACTTCATCAGATGCTGAAAATTCAGAGTTGGAAATAAATTCATTTTGAATAATAACTGAGTGAACCCAATAAGGTTTTTAAAAAATGTGAATTCTTTAACGCCTTGATGTGAAGGATGGTGTTGCTTAGAACTAGATCTGAACTGTCTGGACAGAAAGGTTTATATGCATGGCCAGGAAGTGCTCAGACGGCAAGAAAGCTAGGTGCTCCTAACCTAAAAAAAACAAACCAAAACCAAAATATATCCACTGCTTTTAATAAAGCTTGTTTCATTTATTAGACAAGCCTAGATTTTTTGTTTTGTTTTAAAAACAGCTTGGCTGGGCCAACTACAATTGCTATGACCACCCAACTTACTTTAGTAGAATTCTGATATACCCGTAACAACTACGACCTTCTAACTACAAAGTTTCTCTGGAACCACACTAACCAATGTAACAGACAAATTCCCTTCTCACCCACAATTTCATGAAACAGTGCATGACATCTCTGCAGTCTTATAGATAATATACATGGCATGCAAAGAATGGAACGAGAAATAATTTTCCTATAGTAACCAACCAAAAGATATACAAACCTGTACTGGTGATTGCAATTTCTAAAAGCAAACCAAACCACGCTTCCTTATCTATACATTTCAAACACCTATAGCAGATAAGTATTATATACTGAAGAATACAATTAACTCCATATTATAAGAGTGTCACTGGCTCAAAATATTGCTTCTCCAAGTAAATTCCTTCAGAGCTTTAACATTGTTTGATTGAATAACAAAAGGTTACATGTTTAGGTTCTTTAAATTATTTAAATATTTTCTGTAGTTGTTGGAGGCAAAATGACTTCTTTTGGTTTTCAACAATCTACAGAATACGTAATATCAGTTTTGTAAAGATCATGCTTGTTAAAATGTTTCTTTGGTCTACACAAAAATTTACGGCCAAATTTTCAAAACCCCCCGCTCATAAAATCCAGGGGTTACGTGTGCGGCAGGGCCTTGCGCGCGTCGCACACATTTTAGAAGGGGCCCGGCTGCGCACTTAACTCCTGTTACATGCACAAGAGCCAGGCCTCGGGAAAGGGGCAGACCAGGGTGGGGATGGAGGCGGCCTTTTGCCAACCAGGGTGCCGGCGAGCGCAACTTGCTGCTGCTCCTTTGGAGGAGCAAAAGGTAAAATAAAAAAAATATGGGTAGTTAGGATAGGGATAGGGGAAGGGGAAGGGAGGATAGGGTAGGGGGGAGGGAACTGGGGAAGGCCGTGATGTGTCGCCATGCAAAAATTGCACTATTCCACCCCCCCTTGCGCGTGCCACTCTGGATTTTATAACATGTGTGCGCATGTTATAGAATCTCGTGTCCATGTGCGCGCGCATGTTTCAAAATTTACCCCTTAATAGTTAAGTGTGTATCACTCTAATCAGTGCTAAACACGATTCCAGTGAAGAAAAAAAATTATAGAAATAAAACTATCTTCATAAAATTGTATATCTTGAATTTTGTTAACACCCCCCCCCCCCCCCCCTATCTGGAACTGTTGTCTCATTTTACCCTGCAACAAATTCAACGCAGGGTTCTGGGCTTGATACATCTTCAATTTTTAGATTGATTTTATTAAAGATATAACACTTTTGTTTCAGTAAAAAAAGTGTATACTGCCATTCTGCAGCACTCTCCATGTCCAACCAGTATAATATCTCTACGCCATGCCACTGTTATTTGAAGTAAGTTTAAACCTTGAAACAAATTTTACTAACTCAAATTTAAGGAGGTTGTTTTCAGTGCTAGTCATACTTTGCTTGTGTGTAGTTCTGCTAATTTACAATTTATGTCTGGAAACTGGCCAGATAATCAGATTTCAGCTGAAGTGATGTAACTGTAGTAATTCCTAAACACAGTATGTGGGCACGTGCAGTTGAAAGTCATCTCTCTTTTCCATTTCCATTTCACCATGCATATTCAGAGCAATGGAGCTCTCGTGCTGAAATCTGGAGCAGAAAATCTGCTGGCTACAATCTGTCTTGTTTCTGCTGCAGGCCCCAGAAGAGTCTCTCTGGCTTTAATCACGCTGAGGCTCTGCAATAACGTAGGACATAGTGGTTTACACCCAAACAGAAGCTGTTTGTTAAAGTGGCGATGTGTATCGAAATTTGTAAGATGCATTACAAGGGAGCTACTGTCTGGAGTTCTTCAGGAAAAATGTGACAATGGAGTTCTGCCTTGCATATACCAGCGACCAGAGCTTTGGTGGGAGTGATGACAGGCAGGTCTTCTTCTCCTAGGTGAAAAAGAACAAAAATTTGTTTGGTGTTTTTAAGCAAATTGTTTAACTTTTTCAGCATTCAATATAAAGCTTAGAATAAAGATAAGTCAGAAATAAAAAAAGAAAAGGTCTTGAATATTTTACTTAAGACTATAATAATGTTTCCATCTACCCTGGCAACTCCTTTCAGTCCGCTTCCAAAATCTCACCATATCAAATGGTATCAAGGACTACAAAAAGAAGGTTTATTATCTGGACACTGTTGAAAATACTGTGATTACTTATATGTATATTATCCATAATTAGGACTTCATTCAAGTGAAACAGTCAGCAGCACTAAGGTCAGTCATAAAATGAGCATTACAGACAATTTGGTGCAGGGTAAAAAAAATACTGAGAGGTTCGCTTATGTGCTTCACTAGGGATTCTGGAAAGAAATACATACCTAAAATCACTTTCTGGCTAGTTGGAACTATGGACCGTGACCCCAGTTTTATTTATTTATTTATTATTTGATGTATTTATTTATAAGCATTTGGTATTCTATCTGTTCCTAAAGGTACACCCAAGGCAGATTATATAAATTATGCTACATATTCAATAAAATATTTAATTCACATTTTTGCTGCTGTCCATATTTGATTGCTCCATGTTGCATTAGATGTTAGGGATGTGCATTCATTTGCGATGAAATAGGAAATAGAGACGATATTTCCTATTTTGTTGCGTTTCGGGAGGGTGACGAAACGATAAGAAACCCAAGAAATTTCGTGTGGTTTTCTTATCGTACTTCGGGGGGGGGGGGAGAGAAAGGGCACCTTAAAAAAAACCAATCCTCCCAACCCTTCAAATTTAATTAATTGCAACCCCCCACCCTCCCGACCCCCCAAGACTTGCCTGACTCCCCCCCCCCCCCCAAGACTTACTGAAAGTCCCTGGTGGTCCAGAGGGGTCCCGGGAGGGATCTCCCCTTCTCGGGCCATTGGCTGCCACTAATCAAAATGGCCCAATGGCCCTTTGCCCTTACCATGTGACAGGGGCTATCGGTGCCACATGGTGTCACATGGAAGGAGCAATGGATGGCCCGTGCCATTTTTTAAGATGGCGCCAGCTGTCCATTGCTCTTACCATGTGACAGAGGCTGGCCAATGGCACCGATAGCCCCTGTCACACAGTAAGGGCAAAGGGCCATTGGCGCCATTTTGATTACTGGCAGCTGATGCCCCGAGAGCGGGAGATCGCTCCCGGGACCCCCGCTGGACCACCAGGGACTTTCTGTAAGTCTTGGGGGGTTGCAATTAATTAGATTTGAAGGGTTGGGGTGGGTTTTGGGGTTTTGTTTTTTTTACAACCCCCCGTCTGCCCCCCCCCCCCAGGTTTCAGGCTTCGTTTCGGAGGGGCAGATGAAATAAAATCGGCCCGAACCGCGGGAAAATGAAATTTCCCGTAGCAGGCCGATAACTATTAGATGTAGTCCTTTTCCCTTGAGTATAGTGGTTCTGATGACTTCACAACATATTATGCAATATTACATCTTACCTAATCCTGGAAATGAGGAGATGCTTTCTGTAAGGGAAGAAGTTTCTGTCTGATCTGTCAGAAGTCCTTCCATTAGAGGCAGAGATAATTCTGACGATGGAACAGAAGAATCATAGATTCCAGAATCCCGAGGCATGTCCGGGGGGTTGACAGCTTTCATGGAATGCAGTAATGGCTGAAGCACAGAATTATCATCTCGAACATCCTGGGAATCCATCTCCTCGCTCATGCTTGGGTGCCAAGTTACAGAATGAGAGTCTGAGCTCACCACGGCAATGACATTAACGTCAGTCTTAATGTAGAAATCATCATCTGAGAGTTGTTTACTTATCACATCATTCAAAACCAGGCCAGAGTCAAACTTTTCCATGACGGGTGCTTGATAATGTAAAGCAGGGGGCGAGGAAGGAAGGAATTGCTTCCCAAACCAATCAGGCTCCTGATCAATAAACTGGTGCATGTTGCAGATGGCAACATAGAGGGATCGACCCGATTTGCTCCGAAAGTAGTTTCTTTTGCTGACATTTACAGGATACTGTTCAGGGTCCTGCAGACTAAGGTCCTTTGAGTGCAACTGACAGTAAAGTTGAGGGACATGATCCATGAGCTTGTATTTCTTGGTCTGGTCCAGCATGCTGGGAATGTCACCTTCACAGGAATAATCAAAGTACACTGTAATAAACTTACTAGCATCGTCAGACTCTTGCTTCCTTTGACACAACTTCTCAGCTATAATGGACACTGCCACAATGAAGAGGTCTCCTTTACCCACGTCTCTGTTTGCTCCTTTGTGCCTGCGGTTCTTCTTGTCCGCAAAATACTTCATTCCTTTGGAACATACAACAATGACGTACTGGGACTCACTGATTTTCCGATTCAGCCACTCCCTCTGTCCAATTTTACAAATCTTTAAATGCTCCCATAAGTCCACTGCCACCTGGGAAAAGAAAGAATATCCAGGGTTACACTGAAAATATTTAACAAACATGAGAGAAAAATGTCCACCTCTATCCCCAAAGGAGATGCTTGGGCACCTCCCTCCCCCCCCCCCCCCCAATAGAGTTTTAAAATGCTATTTTAAATGTCAGAAAAATAGTGAAGTGACATCACTACATCCTGGTGACCACAAAATAAACTGTTTTACATTAATGATGACATTTGGGTGTATGAAAACCAACGCAGAAAACTTAACTGACGCCCTCCTCCTTGTTCCATTTTAACAGGGCAATAACTCACTTTCAATGCACATCAAATATATTCCAAAAATATGCAGAAATTGTTGCGGTCCTGGCCGCGAGCACCGCGGCCAGGCCCTTACCTCTTGATTCCCGGACCTGCTCCCGCCTCCGGAGTCCTGGCTTGCGGCCTGTTTGGCGGCGCTGCCCCGCTGGGGCAGTGCCGCCGCAAAGGTTCCGGTGGACGCCCTGTTCCTAGGCGCACGCCACTTGGGCGCCTTTGTAGCCCGTTTTCCGCCAGTACAGACTCCGCCCAATTCCTGATGTCAGAAGCCGCGGCCTTGATAAGCCGGCCGCGGCCATCCAGCCCTTGCCTTGCAACGGGTTAGCATTCTGGTTTCCTGTTGCGTTGCGCCCCGGAGTGTTCCACTTGGCTACGTCGCTCTGTTCCTGCTACAGTACCTGCTTGGTTCCTGTCTGCTTGTTACAGTACTTGCTCGGTTCCTGCCTGCCTGCTACAGTTCCAGCCTGGTTCCAGTACCCGAGCCCTGCTACAGTTCCTGCCTGGTTCCAGAACCCGTACCCAGTTACAGTATCACTACTGTCCTAGTCTGGTTCCAGTTACCTGTCCTGATCCACAACCCGCCTAAGTCCCAGCGGCCGGGCCCCTACGGGCTCCTCCCGGGGGGGCTTCGGCTTCCAAGGATGAAGCCACTTAAATCCCAGTGGTTGGGCTCCTATGGGCTCCTCCCGAGGGAGCACCAGCTTCCAGGGTGAAGAGCATCTACGTCCCGCCTGAACATCTGCCTCCCGGCCCGCTGTTCATCAGAGACATTGTCCATCTCTTCCTAATCTCCAGCAGGTCGGCCTAAGGGTCCACTAAACTGAGACTCCCACAACAGAAATAACACAGATGAGATCCACTGATCTTTATCTGACAGAGGAAACCCTCTGCAACCCACAGAAAAAGCAGCCTTCAGCTCAGGACAGTTAACAGCTGAGATGGATATTAATCTTGCAATAGAACCCTCTTCCATGGAGGATCATCACTTACTTAGTATCACTTTACAGTATGTATCTAATGTTATCTAAATGTGATGGAAATTACTGGATTTCCATCTAGAGAGCCTTTAGAATGTTGACTCAGTGTGGATCTCTGGTCTTCTGTCAACTTAAACAAGCATGTAACTTATGTAGATAACTTCTATCTTATTGTGGGAATGGGATACATTTCAGTTCAATATTCCTCATTCAGCAGAATCACATTCAATTGCGATAAGGATGTTTGGTTTGTCAAAACCACAATGTTTCGTTTTGTAAAATGTAATACTTTTAATTAATTCAACCACCTTCCCTGACTAATTTTACCCACTGATTGACACATAATGCATATAGAGGGTAATTTTCAAAAGACATTTATCCAAGTAAAAGGCCGTTTTTTGAAACTGCCTACCCTGTATGCGGATAAAAGGATGTATGTTGTGCCACAACATGTGAACCTTTACTCGCATTCAGCGGAGTCTTCCCCAGGGGCAGGGTATTCTATAGTGTGCCTGGTTTTTGCATTTTCAAAACTAGGCATGCTTTTCAGGGGAAAAAAAAGTATTTGCAGGGGGGAAAAAAGGAGGCGCACATAAGCTTTTCTTGGTAAAGAAATTGAATGACTGATCTTGGAGCTATTTTTGTTTTTAAATTTTGTGTGCAGACGTTTGATTAAATTTGCTGACACTAGGTTTCTTTCTTTGTTTTAACCTCAGCAGTTAAGAGGGTTTTCTGTAAAATTGAGCTCTACCTCAATCCATTCCGGTTAGCAGTTCTAAATAGTCATATTTGGGATTAGTTGATATGTCCTTTTATATTTTGTTCTTATTAAACCTCCCCCAATTTTAGGGCTAAGAATGGTGATTATACCATTACTTGTTTTTCCTTTTAAATTCTCTCTCTTTGTTTATATTTATTTATTTATTTATTTCGGATTTTTATATACCGACATTCTCAATACAAGTATCGAATCAGGTCGGTTTACATAGAACAAAACTGTCGCAATAAAATATAAATTTTTTATATGCTGTATAATTATGCATAATGTTGCTAATATCAAGGATACTTGAATTATAATTTTTGAAAATTAAATAAAGAGAAAGTTAAATAGAAAAAGAGGTTTAAAGCTCTATGGGTACTTTTTTTTTTTTTTGCCAAAAGTGAAAGTACTCTTGTAGTTGCCGTTTGAAAATTTACTCAAGTTTCCTTGCCTCTGCTAATTCAGCAGCTGAGGTTACAGAGCAGAAACTACATGAACATATTTGAAACTTCAGTTACACGCCTGAATTTTACTCCCCCACTCTAAAACACACTCCCCCCCAGTAATGCCTACTTTAAAAAAAAAAACCAACCCTGCTAAATATAGCCATAGAACTGATGTAGGCTTCTGTATTTAGCTGCTTGGGGTGCAGGGATGTTAGTGGGGAAGAAGGGAAGGGTTTTCAGCACCAGGAATCAAGCCACTTAACTCCCTTTTGAAACACTGCCCTCCCCATTAATGCAGGCTTTTAAAGAGTAGCATCAACTGTCTAGGATTCAGTTTTAGCTACTTGCACCAGAAATATTTTTAGCGCTTACAAATAAATTTCACTGAAAACACCATCCCTCTATGCCTTCAGTTGCTTTCACTGTATAATTAAAGTAATATTTTTGACTTTCAGTTTCTTTTTGGAGAGGGCAACAGAAGTATCTCCATACTGAAAACACGATCCTATTTTCTGAGTGTAGGGGGTCTTTTGTGTCTTATCGATAAATACAAAAACGTATTTTAGTGGTGCTTAGGCAGAGGAGACAAGCTCTCCTTAGTGCCAAAGCCACATCCTGGATTCAAGGGGGCTAATGCAATAAATCAGCTTGGAAAACGGGTGCTCAGTGTTGAGTGTCCACTTTTCTATTGTGCGCCCAGAACCTTTCCTGGGTGTGCAATTGAATATTTAAATGAGGGGTCGCGCTGCCAAGGAGGTGCTATGGACAAATGTGCGCCCCTAGTGCCTCCTTGGCAGCGGGTGCCCAGGAGAGGTGGCTGTCAGCAGGTTAGGAAAACAGGTTCTTAATTTAACGAGCATCCGTTTTCCTAACCTGTGCATAGCCATGGGTTAGGAATATGGACGTTTGTTAATTGAGCATCCTTTTCCTAACCTGTGCATAGCCATGGGTTAGGAATATGGACGTTTGTTAATTGAGCATCCTTTTCCTAACCTGACCGCCGGCGCACTTTTTTTTTTTTTTTTAAACCTTTTGGTTCTTCCGACTTAATATCGCCATGTGTTGTTATTTCTTGTGTTCTTGTGGATCCTTGGGTGCTGTGGAGATGGCCACACCCACGGGAAGGAGCTCCGTGAGGAGCCACAGCACTGGGCTAAACTCGAGACACAAAACACCGAACTCTTTATTATACAGCTTGAAGAAGCCACTAGGTGGCAGTGGTAAGTTGTAGTCACAGGGACCTCGGCAGAGGGAGCCCTTCTTTCCTAGATGACGTCAGGAGGTTCCGCAGCAAGGAGCTACTGTGGATGAGACAGATGAGAGATTAAAGTACTCACTGGGTGTTAGCTGTAATGCATGCGATTCAACCAGATGGTTGTAATAGGTACAGGCACTGAGGCAGGGAGAGCAGGCCCTCAAGGAGCGAGTAACTGTTCCCTGAATGGCACTTAAAAATAGAACAGAGGGCCCCCAAGGAGTGGGTATCCAAGTTAGTAGATACCCCGAAGAGCAGAGAGAAGGAGCTTCCAGTGGCAGCATGGAAGCGGCAGAGTAGAGCAGACAGGAAGCAGATTCGAGTCCTTGCTAACTTGAATCTGCCAGGAAAGAGCAGGCTTAAATACCCCATAGGATTGGGGCACTTCCGAGGCTGGCCCCAGGTATTTCCCGTGTTCGGCTTTTAATTAAAGGGCTGATGTCGCCATGCGCATCCAGGTGACATCAGGGGGCATGGCCTCGACGGCGGCAGCGCTCCCATCTCGGAGGAAGGCCTCGCGGCGTCTCCTGTGCTGCGGATTTGCTGCGGAGCTAAGTAAGTATGGTCGACCACAGGCTGAGTGGCCGACAGACGTAACACCATTATATTAAGTCGGAAGATGTACAGAAAAGCAGTATTTTCTGCTTTTCTGTACACTTTTTTGGCTGCTCAGAAATGAATGCCTGCTCCGGGCAGGCGTTAATTTCTGGGCGTAAAATATGCGGGTCAAGTGCACTTTTGTTTTAGGATCGGGGGAGAAAGCAAATGTTGCTTACCTGTATCAGGTGTTCTCACAGGACAGCAGGATGTTAGTCCTCACATATGGGTGACATCACAGGATGGAGCCCAATCACGGAACACTTCTGTCAAAGTTTCCAGAACTTTGACTGGCCCCTACTGGGCATGCCCAGCATGGCACTAAACCTGCAGCCAGCAGGGGTCCCCCTTCAGTCTTGTTAAAAAGCTACAGGTAGTGCTGAAAATAAAATAAGAAAACGTTACGAACCCAACACCACGGGGTGGCGGGCAGGTTTCATGAGGACTAACATCCTGCTGTCCTGTGAGAACACCTGTTACAGGTAAGCAACATTTGCTTTCTCACAGGACAAGCAGGATGGTAGTCCTCACATATGGGTGAGTACCGAGCTGAGGATGTCCGAGTATGCACCAAATGTACCCAACACGTGCAACAGGCACAACAATTGTGGTGGAATTTGGCCGAGGGCATCCTGAACCCCAACGGGCAGGTGGCAGGGTGTTGGTACGTCAAGTTGTAAATAGGTTGCGCAAGACAGACTGGCCAAAGATGGAATCTTGTCTTCCGGCTTTGTCCAAGCAATAGTGGGCTGTAAAGGTATGGAGAGAACTCCAGGTGGCAGCCCTGCAAATGTCAGGAAGCGGCACCAATTGTAGGTGTGCTACTGAAGTCGCCATGGCCCTCACAGATTGTGCTTTAACACGGTCTTGTGGTGGAATGCCTGCTTGTTGATAGCAAAAGGATATGCAGTCTGCTAACCAGGAGGAGAGAGTCTGCTTATCCACAGGCTGCCCCAATTTGGTGGAATGGAAAGAGACAAACAATTGAGTGCTTTTCCTGTGGGCAGCTGTACGGTCTAGGTAGAATGCTAGAGCCCGTTTACAGTCAAGAGTATGCAGAGCCTGCTCTCCTGGATTGGAATGGGGCCTGGGAAAAAAGGTAGGTAGTATAATGGAGTGATTGAGATGAAACTCCGAGACTACCTTAGGTAAGAATTTAGGGTGAGTGCGGAGTTCTGCCCAGTCCTGCAGAAGTTTAGTGTAAGGCGGATAGGTAACTAGAGCCTGTAATTCACTAACTCTGCGAGCGGAAGTGATTGCCAAAAGGAAAATCACTTTCCACGTGAGATATCGAAAGTCACAGGATTGAAGAGGCTCGAATGGTGGTTTCATGAGCCGACCCAAAACTAGGTTGAGGTCCCAAGAAGGGGCCGGAGGACAAAGAGGAGGCTTGAGGTGAAGCAAGCCTTTCAAAAACGTGTTACAAGGGGTTGTACTGATATAGGATCATCCCCGACACCTTTATAGAAGGCGGCTACCGTACTGACATGCATCCTGATGGAGGAAGTTTTTAGACCTGACTCTGACAAGTGCCAGAGATAGTCTAGAAACTTCATAAAGGGGTAAAGGGATCGAGAAGAGCACCATGACATGAACCTGGTCCATTTGTAAGAATACAATTTCCTCGTGGAAGGCTTCCGTGAAGCAATCAGGACACGGGAAATTTGTTCAGAAAGGTTAAGTGGCTGAAGGTTTAACCTTTCAACATCCATGCCGTCAGGGACAAGGCTTGAAGATTGGGGTGGCATAGGCACCCATCGTTTTGAGTGATTAGAAGCGGGTCCTTTCCCAAGGGAATGCACCTGCGAATGGAGAGATCCTGAAGTATTGGAAACCACACTTGGTGCGGCCAGTGGGGTGCTATCAGGATCATGGTTCCCTTGTCCTGACGTAACTTCACGAGAGTCTTCGAGAGAAATGGAAGTGGAGGGAATGCATATAGGAGACCAGTTGCCCATGATAGGGAGAACGTGTCTCGTGGCTGATAGTGTTGGCTGTGAGTGAGAGAGCAGAAGTTGTCTACTTTGCGATTTTGAGGTGACGCAAATAGGTCTATTTTGAGGATAACCCCATTGTTGGAAGATCGAGTTTGCTACTGAGGGGTTGAGAGACCACTCGTATGGTTGAAAGGTGCGACTCAGCTTGTCTGCCAACACATTGTTCACTCCCGGTAAGTAGGTGGCCCTGAGGTACATCGAGTGGGAGAGGTCCTCTGCCCATATCTGCGCAGCTTTCTGACACAGAAGGTAGGAGCCTGTCCCTCCCTGTTTGTTGATGTCCCACATGGCCACCTGGTTGTCCGTCTGGATCAGGATGACTTGATTGGAGAGGCGATCCTGGAATACCCTGAGAGCATGTCTGATTGCTCGCAGCTCCAGGAAATTTATTTGGTTTTGGCTTCCTCTGGAGACCAAGATCCTTGTGTCTGCAGATCGGCCACTTGGGCTCCCCAGACGAGGTTGGAAGCATTGGTTGTGAAAGTTATTTGCGGGTCTGGAGCCTGGAAGGGCAAGCCCTGGAGGAGATTGACCTGATTTCTCCACCAGGCGAGAGACTGACGGAGTGAGTCGGTTACGTGGACAATGGTCGACGGGGGCTGAATGGATTGAGTCCTTTGTGACCTTAGAGTCCACTGCATGACTCTCATGGCCAAGCGGGCCATTGGGGTGACCTGAAATGAGGACGCCATGTGTCCCAGGAGGATGAGAAAGTGGTGTGCAGTCGTGGAGTGCTGAGACTGCAGCTGGTGAGCAAGAGACACGAGAGTGAGAGCTCGCTGTCGAGGAAGAAAAGCCTTTGCCTGTAAGATGTCCAAGTCTGCCCCAATGAACAATAAGGTTTGAGATGGGACTAAGTAGGATTTATCGTAGCTGAATAGAAATCCGAGTGAAATTAGAGTGTGTAAGGTAAGATGTAGGGACAACAGAGCAGCTTGCTGAGTGGGAGCCCTGATTAACCAATCGTCTAGATAGGGGTAGACGTGAACACCTTGATTCCTGAGGGAGGCTGCAATTAGGACGAGGCATTTTGTGAAGACTCATGGTGTAGACGCGAGGCCGAATGGAAGCACTCGGTACTGATAGTGCTTGGGGCCTACTAGAAACCTCAGGTATTTGTGATGAGATGGAATTATCGCGATATGAGTGTATGCGTCCTGGAGGTCTAGAGAGCAGAGCCAGTCTCCTCTTTGTAGAAGAGGAAGAAGAGAGCCCAAGGTTACCATTTTGAACCTCTCTTGCTGGAGGTACTTGTTGAGGGCACGTAGATCCAGAATTGGACGAAAGCCTCCCGATTTTGGGGGGATTAGAAAGTACCGGGAATAGAACCCTAGGCCTTGCTGGGAATAAGGCACTGGCTCTATTGCCTTGGACTGGAGGAGGAGGGAGACCTCCTGTTCCAGAAGGATGGAGTGATCGGATGTTCTCCACGTTGGTAGAGGTGGGGAGTCTGGTGGAATGGAGAGAAAGTTCAGACGATAACCTTGAGCAATTATCACTAGGACCCACTGGTCTGAGGTGATTGAGTGCCACCTGTTGTTGAAATGGCACAATAGAAGCTGGCTGCTGCTCTCTATGCAGGAGTCAAAAACTGGAAGCAGGGCCCGGCTCAGGAGCTGCTTGCGGTTTTTGTTTTCGTGTCTGACGAGACTGGGTTTTTTGAAACGGTCTCATAGAACGGGTTCTAGTTGGTGGCGGGTAGGACTTCTTCGGGCGGAAGAATGAATTCTTAAGAGTCCTTTCTGAAGGGCTGTTTTGAAGAGTACTCAGAAGGCATCAGAGAGAGCTGTCTTAGGGTCCTTCAGTTCCGCCACCGTTTGTTGAATCTGCTCGCCAAACAGATTATCTCCTACACAGGGCAGGTCAGATAATCTGTCTTGTACCTCAGGGCGAAGGTCGGAAGACTTGAACCAGGCCCATCGTCTTGCCGAAATAGCAACTGCAGATACCCTGGTAGCAGTGTCAAAGATATCATAAGATGATCTGATCTCATGCTTGCCTGCCTCAAAACCCTTGTTTACTTACCTGATAATTTAATTTTCCTTAGTGTAGACAGATGGACTCAGAACCAATGGGCATAGTGTACTCCTGATAGCAGTTGGAGAAGGATCAGATTTCAATCTGACATCAGCCCCTAGAACATATACCCCTGTAGGAAGTGCAGCTCTTCAGTATTCTCCTCGAAAAGCATTGTGGATATATGTGTGACTGACTAATTTGATTAACTTGATTAACTTCATAACTTGATTAACTTGAACTGGTTGGAACAACTATAGCTGGAGACCGCCTTCAACCAGAAAGTGTCGACCCCCGGCAGGGTGGGTGTCCTAAGTGAAAGAAGCATAGCTTACCCTTGAATCATTCGAAATTCCATGAGTAACGGCAGCCAAGGGTGGGATGCTGAGTCCATCTGTCTACACTAAGGAAAATGAAATTATCAGGTAAGTAATTTCTCCATTTCCTAGCGTGTAGCAGATGGACTCAGAACCAATGGGATGTATAAAAGCTACTCCCGAACCGGGTGGGAGGCTGCCCGTGACCCGCTTAGGATAGTCCTTGCGAATGCCGTGTCCTCCCGAACCTGAACATCCAGGCAGTAGAACCTGGAGAAGGTGTGAATGGAAAACCATGTCACCGCCCTGCAAATCTCGGCGGGTGACAACATTCTGGTTTCTGCCCATGACACTGCCTCGGCTCTAGTAGAGTGGGCCTTGACTTGTAGAGGTGGCAGTTTGCCTGCTTCCACGTAGGCTGCCTTGATGACTTCATTGATCCAGCAGGCTATGGTTACCCGCGAGGCCGCTTCCTCTTGTCTCTTCCCGCTGTGAAGGACGAATAGGTGGTCCGTTTTTCATACGGGTTCCGACACTTCCAGGTATCTGGATAGAAGCCTGCCGATGTTGAGGTGACGTAGACTTCGAGCTTCTTCCGAATTCTTAAAACTCGTCCGGCGATGGTAGCAAGATGGTTTGGTTGAGATGAAAGTGTGACACCTCTTTGGGAAGGAATGAAGGAACCGTGCGTAGCTGGATGGTTCCTGGGGTGAGTATGAGGAATGGCTCACGACAGGACAGTGCCTGTAGTTCCGAAATGCGGCAGGCTGAACAAACTGCCAGCAGGAATGCTGTCTTCAAAGTCAACAGACGGAGACAGTCCGCGGAGGGGCCTGAAGGAGGCTCCTGCTAGAAAATCCAGGACCAGGTTGAGGTTCCAAAGAGGTACTGGCCCACTTTAGGGGTGGGCGGATGTGTTTGACTCCCTTCAGGAAGCATGAAACGTCCGGGTGAGAGGCTATGCTGTCGCTCTCGCTCTTGGTGCCGTAGCATGACAATGCGGCCACCTGTATCTTGATGGAGTTGAGGGACAATCCCTTCTGTAGTCCGTTCTGTAGAAATTCCAATATCGTGGGAATTTTGACTGAGCGTGGTGTGATGTCGTGGTCTTCGCACCAGGCTTCAAAAACTCTCCAAATCCTAATGTACGTTAAAGATGTGGAGAATTTGCGTGCTCGGAGCAGGGTGTCGATTACAGCCCCCGAGTATCCGTTCTTTCTCAGGTGAGCCCTCTCAAGGGCCATGCCGTAAGCGAGAATTGAGCTGGGTCCTCGTGGAAGATCGACCCTTGTTGGAGCAGGTCTCTGTGTGGAGGCAGAGGAAGGGGGGGGGGGGGTCCCTGCCAGTAGTCTCCTCATGTCTGCGTACCACGGCCTTTTTGGCCAGTCCGGGGCCACCAGAAGTACTAGTCCACTGTGCAGCTGTATCTTGTGAATGATCGCGCCTAATAGGGGCCACGGCGGGAAGGCGTATAATAGAGTCCCCTGTGACCAGGTCTGTACCAGGGCATCGATTCCTTGGGACTGAGGTTCCCGCCTGCGGCTGAAGTACCTGGGTACTTGGGCGTTGGACCGGTTTGCCAGGAGGTCCATGTCTGTTGTTCCCCACCGGCTCACTATCATTTGGAATGCTGCGGTCGAAAGTTTCCATTCTCCCTGGGTCTTTCTCTGCTGAGGTAGTCCACCATGATGGTGTCTTTCCCGGCAATGTGGACAGCCGAGATCTCCTGGAGATTTACTTCCGCCCATGCCATTAGAGGGTCTATTTCCAGGGACACCTGTTGGCTTCTGGTTCCCCTTTGACGGTTGATGTAGGCCACTGTTGTGGCGTTGTCCGACATTACTCTGACCGCTTTGTCTCGGAGTCTGTGACTGAACCGTAGGCAGGCTAGTCTGACTGCCCGTGCTTCTAGGTGGTTGATGTTCCATCCTGATTCTTCTGCGTTCCACTGTCTTTGGGCGGTTAGTTCCTCACAGTGTGCTCCCCATCCTCGTAGGCTGGCATCCGTGGTGAGCAGGATCCAGGTGGGTGAGGATAGCCTCGTTCCCTGGCTTAAGTGGGCGTCTTGTAGCCACCAGCGTAGTTGGATCCGAACTCTGAAGACGTACAGTGTAGTTCTGGGACAGTGGATTCCAGCGCGATAGATGTGAGCTCGTGCCCATGGCACTACTTCTAGTGTGGATGCCATCAGACCTAGGACTTGCAGGTAATCCCATGCTGTGGGGCAAGGTTTGCTCAGCAGGATTTGTAACAGATTCCTCAGTTTTGATCTCCTTGTGGGAGTCAGGCTGACCCTGTCTTCCTTGGTGTCGAATTGGCCTCCTAGGTATTCCAGAGACTGTGAGGGCTGCAGACAACTCTTGTTTGCGTTGTCCACCCATCCAAAACTCTCCAGTAGAGTTTTGACTCTGTTGGTTGTGTGGTGACTTTCCTCTGGGGATTTCGCCCTGATAAGCCAATCGTCTAGGTAAGGGTGTACGAGAATTCCTTCCTTCCTCAGTGTTGCCGCCACCACCACTATGATCTTGGTGAACATCCGGGGTGCTGTGGCTAACCCGAAAGGTAGTGCCCGGAACTGGTAGTGACGGTCCAGGATTTTGAAGCGTAGGAAGCGCTGATGTTCCTGATGGATCGGGATGTGTAAGTAGGCTTCCGAAAGATCCAGGGATGTGAGGAACTTTCCCGGTTGTATCGCCCTTATTACAGAGCGTAGGGTTTCCATGTGGAAGCGGGGAATCCTCAGGTAGCGGTTGACTGACTTGAGGTCCAGAATGGGCCTGAACGTCCCCTCTTTCTTGAGGACGATAAAGTAAATGGAATAATGCCCAGTATTTATTTCTTGTGTAGGTACTGGGGTTATGGCCTCGAGGGCCAGTAGCCTGGTCAGTGTAGCTTCCACTGCCACCCTCTTGGAGAGGTAGTGGCAGGGGGATTCCACGAACTTGTCCGGAGGGGTTCGTAAGAAATCCAGGTAGTATCCCTCTCGAATGATGGTTAGGATCCACTTGTCTGAAGTTATCTCGACCCATCTGTGGTAGAATAGGGCTAGTCTGCCCCCTATGGCTTCTTCCCTTGGACGGGTCGGCTGAATCTCATTGTGGGGTGTGGCTGGGGCCTGGACCCGAGCTGGTTCCCCTCTTGTTGTGCTTGTTCCGAAAGGACTGGTTCCTACTAGAAGGGCGAGGCGCTTGATAATTATTTCTGTATGGATTGAAGCGCTGTGAACCTCTGCCCCTGGAGGGTCAGGGGAAGGGTCGCTGGTTTCTCTTGCTTTTGTCCTCCGGTAGCTGCGGTAGTGGGGATTCACCCCATTTATCAGCCAGCTTCTCTAGTTCACTGCCGAACAGGAGGGATCCCTTGAAGGGCATCTTTGTGAGTCTCGATTTGGAAGATGCGTCGGCCGACCAGCTTCAGAGCCAGAGTTGTCTTCTGGCTGCAATAGCTGATGACACTCCTCTAGCTGCGGTGCGTACTAGGTCGGAAGCAGCATCCGCGAGGAATGATACTGCTGGTTCCATGGCTTCCCCAGGGGTGTTGCTCCTGGTCTGTGATAGGCAGGCACATGTCACAACAGTGCAGCAGGCCGCTATTTGTAGGGACATAACGGCAACGTCAAAGGACTGTTTAAGGATGGATTCCAGACGTCTGTCTTGAGCATCTTTGAGTGCTGCACCTCCCTCCACTGGGATAGTAGTGCGCTTCAAGACAACGCAGACCATTGCATCCACTTTTGGGCATGTCAGCAGGTCTTTGGCCACCGGGTCCAGAGGGTACATGGCTGCCATAGCCCGTCCTCCTTTGAATGTGGACTCTGGAGCAGTCCATTCCAGGTCAATTAGCGGTTGAACGGCTTGTAACAGGGGGAAATGGCGGGAAGTCTGGCGGAGTCCCTCTAGCAGAAGGCTCGTCTTAGGTTCCCCCGAGGCACTTGGGCCCGGTATCGCAAGTTCCTTCAGGCTGCTGGTGACCAGGTCTGGAAGCTCGTCCTTGGTGAAGAAGCATCTCATGGTCCTGTGAGGCTCTATCCCCGGAGGGAGTTCCCCTTCCTCCAGGGGCTCTGATTCATCATCTGAGATGTCCGTGTCCCCATAAGTGGGGCTTCCGGATGGTGGATTCGCTACCCTGGGCCTAGCAGGGGCCGGGACGTAGCGGTCCTCTGGTAAGAGCTGTGGCCGTATTACCGGAGGCTCCGCTTGCATGTGAACGAAGGTGTGTAGGCCTTTGAAAAATTCCACCCAGGAGATAGACGCTGGGTCCAAGCTAAGAGGCGCTGTGTCCCTGGGGGGCCCCATTTGAGGGGGGGGGTCCCACTGGGATTTTCTAGGTCTGGGGTACTTATTGAGGAACTAGTACTCAGGCCCGGATGGGGCTGGCCCTGGGCTTGATCCCCCAGGGCCTCCTCACACTGGATACACAGGGCATCGGCCTCCTCGTGTTGTGTGGCTCTGATGTGGCATGCTGGGCAGAGGCCCTGAGCCTTGCGTTCTTTCTCTGGTGGTGCCATCGACATAGACACGTAAAATGACTTATGCTTCGGATATGTGCGTGTAGATGGATGTGCGCGCTGTTGTGCGCACAAGTCGCAGTTATGCGCCTGGCCTAGTGAGTGTGAGTTGCGCGCGAAACTTGTGCGTGCAGCACTTGAGAGTATACATTGTGCGCACAAGTAAAGTTGTGCGCACGGCTCGCCCTAAGCGCACGGATCGAGACGGCGGTCCGGGCAGTGAACAGGGCCAAAATGGCGATGGCGACCATGCGGGCAATATGGCGACCACCTCGGGGGGGGGGTTTTCCCACGTGGGAGAGCCCTTGGCTCTGACCAGGGTTGGGCCCAGCTAGGGCGGATCAACCCAGTGGCACTGGTCCCGGCCGGTGACCTGTGCGACTCCTCGATCTTTGGAGACCGGAGTCTTTAAAAGATTTCTACCTTACCTTGTCTTCGGCACTTCCCGGTTTCATTCCGGGCGATCTACGGCTGCGGGGGGAGAGGGCAAATACCTTCATCGCCGTGCTGGTGGATGCACCCGCCGAAGGACGGACGCCGGACCGAGGTTCACCTCCGAGGGACCACGGAAATCACCTTGGGAATTCTGAACTGGGGGAGGGACCCGAGGGTGTCACCACAGGAGAGCAGGGCTCGTCGTTGAGGTAAGTTTTCTTCTTAATTTGGGTTTTCTCTGTTAAAATTGCTCTAACACTGGAGAGCATGCAGATAGTCCCTAACTGCTATGGAGATGGAAAATACTGAAGAGCTGCACTTCCTGCAGGGGTATATGTACTAGGGGCTGATGTCAGATTGAAATCTGATCCATCTCCAACTGCTATCAAGAGTACACTATACCCATTGGTTCTGAGTCCATCTGCTACACGCCAGGAAAGTGGTAATTCTAGAGATGAGCATTGATCCCTGGAAGACACGGCGACCCATGGATTCTAGAAATTTCTGTTCCTTGTCTGGGGGAAAGGAAGTGTGAGGTTTTGATCTCCTTGCTCTTTTCTGGGAGGATTCGACAACCACAGATTGGTGTTCCAATTGAGGTTTGCGAAAGCCTGGAGCTGACTGAACGAGATAGGTGGTGTCAGCTTTCCTGTGGACTGGAGCCACAGAGCCAGGATGTTCCCAGTTCTTTTTGAGGAGATCCAGAAGAACCTGGTGGATAGGGATGGAGATTATTTCCTTGGGAGCATCCAGGAATTGTAACAGCTCCATCATTTGATGCTTGTCATCTTGTTCAGTCTGTAATTGGAAGGGAACCAATTCAGACATCTCCTTCACAAAATTTATAAAGGAAAGGTCCTCTGGAGGAGAACGCTTTCTGCTTTCAGTAGGTGAAGGTGGTGAAGGCAAATCATCGGTGTCTGCTGAAGAATCATCAGTCCAGGTGTTGTAGGGATCAGCACCTGCTCCTCTAGGGACTAGAGGAGGATGGGGCGGTGGGATTCCCGAAGGTCCTGGTCGAGGCTCCGAAGGAATAACGGGAGGCATCGAAGGCACCTATACAGGCATCAATGGATGGCTCGGTGGTGCCGATGGATGTGTCGGCACCGATGGGTGGATTGGTGGCACCGACGGACGTATCGGCATTGACAGAACTCCCGATGGAGGGATGCAGAACGGTGTTTCTCCTCCCGATGACAACACAAGCGGGGAGGGCACCAGAGCCATCGGTGACCCGGGGTCCATCAGTGGAAAAGCGGCCATAAGCGCTTCCATCCTCGAGAGCAGCGGTGCCAACGCTGCTGGAATCAGGTTAGTGGTCGGTTCCGCAATCGGTACCGGTGTTGGTGCCGGAGGAACCTGGAGTCGATGCATCGCCTTGTCAATGGCCTCCTGAACCATATGGTCCAGTTCTTCTCGGAGACCTGGAGCAAGCAGCATCGGCTCCAGAACAGAAGAAGGAGGCAGAGGTATAGCCGGAGGGACCACCGTTAAAGGCGGAGTCACGGCTCCCGATACCCTGTTGGGTGAGGGTTGCCTCGGTGACCCGGTTGCCGAAAAGGTTGGTGCCTTTTCTGAACGGGGCTTCTTCGACTGCGGCTCAGACGATGGCGAGGTCGATGATTTCGCTCCCTCGATGGTCCAAGACTTTCGATGCTGGTGGCGATGTTTATCTCTTCGATCCCCTCGGTCCTGAGGGGGAGTAGAGGGTGTCAAAGGCTAAGAAGTCATTGATGCCGGACAGTCACCGGCCGGAGGTCGATGCTGGTGCGAAGTTGACGGTGCCGGTTCTGACGACGTCGATGCAATGAATGGCGTCGGGGTTTGAGCATGGAAGAGAAGTTCCATCTTCTCCATTCTAGCCTTGCGACCTTTTGGTGTCATAAGGGCACATTTGGTGCAGGTTAGGACATCGTGCTCACATCCAAGACACATTACACAGAATTTGTGAGGGTCTGTGATGGACATGGTGCGATTACAGTCCGGGCACCGGAGGAACCCAGATGCCATGGCCATGAAAAAATTGAGCCGCGGTACAGTCGACAGCCAGTAGGCCGCAAGGGCCAAACTCAACGGTAATAGACGGAAAATGGGTAAAAAACTTACTGGAGTACCGCAGCTTGAAAAAGTTGAAGAAGGGACCCTTGTGGGGTAAATTAAATTTTAGTAATTTCGTGAGGAAAATTCCTGTCAGGAATCTCTACAGAGTTCCTTAACTGCGTGGCTACTGCAGCGCGGAAAAAAGAAGACTGAAGGGGGACCCCTGCTGGCTGCAGGGTTAGTGCCATGCTGGGCATGCCCAGTAGGGGCCAGTCAAAGTTCTGGAAACTTTGACAGAAGTGTTCCGTGATTGGGCTCCATCCTGTGATGTCACCCATATGTGAGGACTACCATCCTGCTTGTCCTATTAGAACAGCTAATAGTCTCACAACATACATTTGCATGTGATGAGTGCTATTAGTTTCTTGGGGGGTTGGATGCACGTTTTGGACGTGCTAATATCCATACAAAGTAAGGAGTTGTGGATGCACGTCCAAAACCCACATCCAACCACGGGTTAAACGGTCCGCTCGGCTAAGCGTACTGTATTGCAATGTCCCCAAGGTGAGGTGTCAGAGAAAGAGATGCATTTTAATCCAAGAAATAGCCCAAGCTTCTCAGCAGCTGTAAATTCAGATTTACGTACATTAACCAGACATAAAAATAGTACATGCTCAGAAAAATTCATTTTTATTTTTCATTTTGTAATTAAATTTGCAGCACACAATAGCAATAGCCAATAAAATCTCACCAGTGGCAGCAAGGTTTTAACAGGATCACAGCATTAATGGCATTTTGAGAACTGGTAAAAGTATTTTTTTATTATTTTAGAAAGTTAAAAATAGCCCTGGCATACAAAACTGACAAGTTTTACAACCAAAAGGGTGAATTTTAAAAGTCCTATATGGGCCAAAGCTGGGAGATATACGCAGAAGTCGGGCTGGTGTGCGATGCACGGATTTTAAAAAGCACGTGTATGCGCATATCTCCAGGTACGCGCAAAAAAAAGATTTTGCCCAAAAAGGAACGGGGTGTGGGTGTGATCTGGGTGGGGCATGGGCAATCCTGGAATTATGAATGAAACCATTGTGTATTTACCCGCACAAGCAGGTGCTGGGGTCGCCTACCATGTAACTTTACTTGTGCTATGGATAAGAACATAAGAAATTGCCATACTGGATCAGACCAAGGATCCATCAAACCCAGCATCCTGTTTCCAACAGAGGCCAATCCAGGCTACAAGTACCTGGCAAGTACCCAAACACTAAGCAGATCCAATGCTACTGATGCAAGTAACTGCAGTGGCTATTCTCTAAGACAACGTGATTAATAGCAGTTAATGGACTTCTCCAAGAACTTATTCAAACCTTTTTTGAACTCAGCTACACTAACTGCACTAACCACATCTCCTGGCAACAAATTCCAGAGCTTAATTGTGTGTTGAGTGAAAAATAAATTTCTCAGATTAGTTTTAAATGTGCTACTTGCTAACTTCATGGAGTATCCCCTAGTCCAGTGATGGCGAACCTTTTAGAGACCAAGTGCCCAGACTGGAACCCAAAACCCACTTATCTATCGCAAAGTGCCAACATGGCAATTTAACCTGAATACTGAAGTTTTAGTTTAGTTCCGCCATGAACTTCCATAAGCTCTCTCTAAACCCTGTACA
The DNA here is from genome assembly GCF_901001135.1 of Rhinatrema bivittatum. NCBI lineage: Eukaryota > Metazoa > Chordata > Amphibia > Gymnophiona > Rhinatrematidae > Rhinatrema > Rhinatrema bivittatum. Next base: position 381,047,089 of record NC_042618.1, read on the forward strand.
TAACCTATCCCTTTGTGTCATTGTTCTACCCTCCCCCCCCTCCTCTGTTACTCCTTCTTGAATCCCTCCCTCTTCAATTTATCTAGTTATTGTTCTGTTACTGCGTTCTTTTGTTTACTGTTCTTTGTAAAGGCAATGCCTATATATACTTTGGTTGTAAGTTACATGTGAACCGACATGATGTGCAAACGGTTGTCGGTATATAAAATCATTTAAATAAATAAAATAATAAATAAATAATTGAGGCCAACGTTCTAACTGCGACAGCGCCAATCTACAAGGCCTCAAAAATAGTCCACCTGGCTGTGTGCCTCTACGTAAGAAACCAACAGCTTGTTCTGCGAGCGCTGACAAGCACAGCAGCTCACCGATTGGCTGTCGCTATAGCAACGGCAGGTGCGTAAGCATGGGGGCCAACTGGTATTTAATAACGCTCAGAGAGCAAGGTCTCCTCAGTTGTGATTGAGACTATGGAGGGGAGGAGTACCTGCTGAGCGGTAAACTGGCCAGCTACTGCTCCAAAGCTTTTGCTACAATCCTGCCATTATTAAATTTGTGCTAACAGCAGAAAAACATTGCATGAGCATTTAGCAACCTAAAAAACAGGGAACATCACTATTTTTTTTTTTTTAAAATACACGTTCGGAACTCCTCGCACGCTAATATTAACTGGCTGATCACGTTTTAGGCCAGTTTTCATCTTTAGATCCCCCCCCCCCCCCCTTAAGGGAGATTATATACATAAAAATGCAGCACAACTTTAGTGTGACCTTGGAAAAACCAAGAGGCAGCTCCTGAAATATCCACACTAATTTACCAAGAGTATCAAAAAATGGGCAATGGCTGGCAGGAAGCTAACAAGAAGATGAACGATTTACAAAAAATTCAATTCAACAATTTCTTCCCCGGTGCCGGGGGCTTTAAATATCAGAAAATGGAGAGTACAGGAATCTGCACTGCCTACCCGAAGAGCAAGGGGCAGACGCTGGGGAGTGCCCAGATTCTGGCCACCTGTGGCCATCCACACCAGGGAAGAAGAGCCAGGCAGCAGTCTGGCAACATCTGCTGCCAGTGGAGGCGCAGGAGGAGGAGACAGTTGCACAGGCGGAGATGGTCGGAAAACCAGCAACGGCGGCACAGTTACCGCTGCTGGCGCGGACAGCAGGCGGCCGTAGAACTAGGCAGCTGTACTGTCCAGAGAAAATCCGGACAGTTGGCAACCCTAGCAATGGCGCGCGTGCTCACAGAGAGGGCTCCGAGAGCCCCCTCTGGCACGCGTGCCATAGGTTCGCCACCACTGCCCTAGTCCTTCTATTATCTGAAATAGTAAATAACTGTTTCACGTTTACCCATTCTAGACCTCTCATGATTTTAAAGACCTCTAACATATCCCCCCCTCAGCCGTCTCTTCTCCAAGCTGAACAGCCCTAACCTCTTTAGTCTTTCCTCATAGGGGAGCTGTTCCATCCCCTTTATCATTTTGGTCGGCCTTCTCGGTACCTTCTCCAGTGTAACTATATCTTTTTTGAGATGTGGCGGCCAGAACCGTACTCAGTACTTGTATGAAAATGCACAATTTTGCGGAAAGATTTGCTGTTTAAATGAATTGCATAATATTTAAAATGGGATGATAACATGAGACAAGATTTCCTGTTAAGCCATCTGCAGCTTAGTACATTAATCTCTCAGTCCCTAAAACCAAATCCACATTCCTCACTTGTGATACTTCAAGACACATTGAACCAGTTTTTCATTTTTCATTCAAGGTTGTCTGATATTGTACTTTTATAACACCAATAAAGCTTAGCTAAAAAGAAGAGGATCAAAATAAAACATCTACCGACTATCCTTAATTTTACGAAAGATATGCAGAGTTAACAAGAGTTGAACCAAAAAATGACAAAAAAATATATTTCCATCCACCCAGACCTAAGACAGGAACCCTGCCTCCCAACCTTCAGGAAGATACTTAAGACTTGGCTCTTCAAACAAGCTTTCCCAGACTCCAGCTAATGTCCTTCAACTTCAAATTCTATAACACAACCAGCTCATTTAACTGTTCGTTGTAAATATTTAAAATGCTATTAACCTTTTCTTTTTCTGTCCTCTCCCAGTTTAAGCATCCCTGTTTTTTGTAACTGCTTTCTTCCGCACTACAGTTCCAGTTTGTTTTTTCTTTCTATGCACCACTGTTTTAATGTAAACCAGCATGATGTGATTTTATCATGAATGCCGGTATATAAAAACCTTAAATAAATAAAATAAATAAATTTTCAACACTAGGGGTCAGACTTGCTACATTTATAGATATTCTACAGCTCTGGTAATCCATCCCTGATACAGTACAACAAATCAGTGATCTGGTTTTTGGTATTTTGTGAGATTTTTTTCTAATTAAATTTCTCTACATTTAATTTTTAGAACACAAATTTTTGTATTTTACCATACTTCTCTATGCAAAATAAATCAAACAAATCCTGCCGTTTTCCAAATATTATTTTATTCTTTGGCTGCCTGATGTAAATATGTGTATTTAAGTTTCAACATGTATGACTTCCTAAGAGAAAGAGCTGTGTTGTCAGTTTTCCACTGTATTTTATATGAATTATCTCCCTCTTTTAGCTCCATTCACATGTAGACATTTTTTTCTGAATTAGAAATGATTACAGGCACAACAAAGTGACAAAATAAGGGGTTTGGATAGGAGCAATCAGGCTGAAGTAGACTGGGTTCTCCTGCCAGCTCAACAAAGAGAGCCGATATTAGAGACTCTGAGGAGGAGGAACCAGAAGGTTGCACTTTCAAGTCCCAAAGATCTCTGGCTGGAAAAAAAAAGGCAGGGTGCAGTTAAGTGCAGAACCTTTCCATACAGGTGACACTGAAATTGCAAGTCCTTCTGTATTTCTCTTGGATAAAAAAAATTCCTACTTGTTAGCCTGGGACTCAGACAGAATCCGCTTGCAATTCTTCTCTTTCTCTCCTTTTAATGAAATATTTCAGGGACTGCTCTATGCTGAGATGAGATGCAACAAAAGCAAATATGATCAGTGAAGCAATCAGCAAAAGGGGATGACCATACCTCACAGCCACAGAAGTCCTGAAGGAAATACGCAAAGCACTGGATGACGTTCACGTGCTTCTGACAATCTTTACTGGAATAGCAGATGAACACTTTTGGCCGCGGGCGAGGTCTTTCCACATGCAGCACTGCTGTGTACGTGGAGGACTCTAAACTTTCCTCATCTAAATGGGAATAAATATTTTCTAGATTGAAGAAAAACATACATGTTAATACACTGCACTGTACAACTTTTTCCTTTTGGGAGGGACAGTGTGTGAAGAGACTGCCATATACTGAAAGCATTGTTATTCACTAATTCCTCATAGTTAGGGTGCCCTTTTCAACTCTTTGCCACACTATCCCTTCCACAATCTGTTTACCCCTTTGATAAACCAACAAAAAAATGCTTCAAATCCTCTTCTTCTTCTGCATCATTTTTTCCAAATTAATAATAGACTGAAATTGTTGTTGCCATATTGGCACCTACATTGGATATTTTGGAGGTCACATTATCTTTCACTGGACCAACAAAAATTATTGCTAAACATAGATACTTTTTTATATTGGTCAGATGTCCCTTAAGATATCTATGAGACAGTTACAGGAAAGAGATTTTATGTTGAATGAAGCATAACATATCCCAAGTAGTTAAAATGGCAGTGCCACATACTCTAATTTGGACAAATCTGAACAAATTGTAATTTACCTCTCCTAGTGAAATAGCCCAAACAAATCAAGCCCGTGGCTTTCAAAATTAATAGGAAAATACTTTTAGAACAAATTTATGAAGATCAAATTAAAATATGGCCATCAGCACACTCCTCCAACTTTCCTATTAATTTGTAACCAGTGGTTTCCTTCTGTATTACAGATTGTGAAATTCCATGCTGGCTGGCACAGATAAAGCAGTTTCAGTACTCAAGGCCTGAGAAATGCTGTCCTGAGAAGGGTCCATGCAGTACAGAGCATGTGCATTTGCAACTAAAAGTATCTTAGATTTTTTTCTTTCACACAGTAAACTTTCCAGTACAACATGATTAACAATTATAGTCCCAATGTATTTCTTATTGCAAAATTTTTAACATTGCTTCGCCCACCTTCCACACTCCCTGAAAGCTCTCCAACAGGCCGATACAGTAAAGTGCGGCCGTGGTTACCCTGCTTTCTACTCACAATTTGGCCGCGTTAGTCCAACCCGCAATTCACTATCCCTTTTAACCCATCCTTACCGCTTCTTTAAATCAACGGGAAACCCTTTCCGCCCGCGGCATGTATATGAGATGTAAACGATCGGATTAGCTATTCCCTCCCATACAGTAACGTGCACCCCGATTATCGCTTTTTTAACCTGCAGTTTTGCCGCATGTTTAACCTGCTAATTTACTGCCTACCCTTACCCCTGCGTTAGTGTGGAGCGTCAGGTCAGAGAGACGAAATTTCACGGGCAAACGACCCCCTCACCCCCCGGGACAAGAGCCAGGATTGGGCAAACTTTCCCCCAGCCCCCGTTTACCTGCCCTGGTCGCGTCCATGGTGCCGGTCTCCCGTGCGGGCGCGCTGACAGCTCCGGAGCAGGAAGGAAGGACCTGTTGTTTCCAAGCATAACCTAAACTCTTGCCTGCCCAACCTAAAATCCAACGCGCCGGGAAAGCATAACCTAAACTCTTGCCTGCCCAACCTAAAATCCAACGCGCCGGGAAAGCCACTCTTCAGATCGCGACTAATCCCATCCCCCAGCCCCCGCTCACCTGCCCTGGCCGCGTCCATGGGTGCCGGTCTCCGGGGCAGCCCCAGTCCTCTCTCCCATCCTCCCAGGGGCAGCCGGCGGCGAGAGCGAGAGAAGCCCAGGGCGGATCGCGAGGTGGCTTCCAGCAGCCCCCGCCGGCGAGGGTGCATGAACGCACGCCATGACCTGAGCGCCCAGCTGGATGTCCGAGGTCACGGCGTGTGCACATGGCAGTGAAGGTGCATGAACGCACGCATGCCGTGACCTGAGCGCCTGGCTGGCGTGCGCCCATTCACCATTGCCGGTGAGGGCTGCTGGAAGCTGCCTCGCGATCCGCCCCGGGCTGCTCTCGCTCTCGCCGCCGGCTGCCCCCGGGAGGAGGGGAGAGAGGACTGGGGCTGCCCCGGAGACCGGCACCCATGGACGCGGCCAGGGCAGGTGAGCGGGGGCTGGGGGATGGGATTAGTCGCGATCTGAAGAGTGGCTTTCCCGGTGCGTTGGATTTTAGGTTTTCTTTTGCTTAAAGTTGGGATCCACTTCCTGGTACCTGTCATTTCAAATGTCATTTGAAATGACAGGTACCAGCGCACCCAGGATATTGTATAGGTGCTTTATAGCACCTATACAGTAAAATGGATTGCGCTTCATGGACGCGCATTTGATGCCAATTGGACGCGGCTTGCATTTGCATGCCATTTAAATACAGTATCGAGCGGTATGTGATCCGAACTGTGCGCGTGGCAAACGTGGGTGCGCTCGGCACTAACGCACCTCTTTCTACTGCACCTTACTGTATCGGCCTGCAAGTTTGAAAACAAAAACCGTGTAATGTCTCTCCCTAGTTCCACACCAAGTTTGGTTGAGTTAGATCCAGCCATTCAAAATGTTAAGAGGGGACCTAGACACATAAGACAGAAACCACAACACAGAAATCAGTATGATCTGATAAGCTTCCCTTCATCTCAAAACCCACACCCATCAAATACCTTGCTGCTTTTTACGGCACATCACAGTGAAAAGTGTAGCAAATGCCGAAATGATGACCAAGGGGACGGTAATAGCAATAGCCCTTATCGGACCTGCCCAAGGAGAATGCACTGTGAAAAAAAAATAAAGCAGACTCTGCAATATTTGCTGTGTAGTCTCACTGCATGGTTTTCTGGTAATGCTACTGTTTTGTGCTAACCTTCTTCTGGAGGCAGGGAATACATGTAAAGTGTAATGCACACACTGCCTTTGGTGACTGCCAAACAGTCAAGCCACTGCATTGAAAAGATCACAATACAATCCACTGAATATGCCATCTGCGCCTTAATCCTTCACAATTTCCACTTTGGGATTTATGGTGTTCTCTGACTTTATTTATAACATTTCTATGACTGGAATATTGACTCTTCTGAGATAAAAAGCTTAGAAGAGATATACAGCTCTTGGTATTTACCCCCAGTACAATGGGCTGCCTTAAAATTACCCTCCTCAAATGCAGCTACAAGTGCACATCACTCCTGCAGTGCAAGTAAAGTTAGATGTATGAAAGAGAGGCATTCCCGCGGGTATGTTCAGGTTGGGTGGGGGGAGGAAAACAGCCCTTTGGGGATAGGGAAATACCTATAATACCTGAATACTATCTGCTCTGAAGTGCCAAAGAAAGGAATATAAATCAAATAAATACATAAATAAGCACATGTGCATTTTTCTTTGAAATGTTCATGCACTATTTCCCCCTCTCCTTGCCACCCGCACAAATAGCAAGTACAACGAGCATGGACCCTTTTAATGCATGTACTTTGCGCTTGTTAATTTTCAAAGAGGAGCAGCGCAGGTAGTTTATCAAAAACGTTCCTGCACCGCATGCATGAACAGCAATCATGTGGTTTGCATGTACATGAGCTGTGCAAAACTTACCTCCCTCCCCACTAAGCCCACCAGCCAAGAGCTAGAGACCTTTCTTGGGGTGCATGCATATGAATTACACTGTCTCTCAAAGCTCCAGAAATCTCTTTCAAAGTATCTGTGCTTAAAATGAAGTTATTACACTGCAGAAGCAAAAAATGCCCTTCAGACTTAATCTGTTCAATGAACATTCACCATTTCCCATAGGTACCTGAAAAAAGCGTGAACTGGGAGGCTTAGCTGAAGGGGGGGTATTCCTACCTGGTTTTAGTGTGTAGTGTATGGTTTTTCTTGTAGTGTTAGTGTCATCAATCAGCTTAAAAGACAAGAGACAAAACATTTTTCATTAGAAACATCAGTATTAAAAAAAAGCGATTGTAGAAATAGTGGGGTAGATTTTATAAAACTACACCCATGCGTACTTTTGTTCGCGCACCTGGCACGAACAAAAGTACGCCGGATTTTATAAGATACGCGCGTAGCTGCGTGTATCTTATAAAATCCGGGGTCGGCGCACGCAAGGGGGTGCACATTTGTGCACCTTGTGCACCGAGCCCTGTGCACGCTGCCCATTCCCTCTGAGGCTGCTCCGAAATCGGAGCGGCATCGGAGGGAACTTTCCTTCGGCCTCCCCCCACCTTCCCCTCCCTAACCCACCCCCCCAGCCCTATCTACACCCCCCCTACCTTTATTGCGAAAGTTACGCCTGCCCCAGGCAGGCGTAACTCACACACGCTGGCTGGCTGCTGCCTCGCGATTCCCTGGCCCGGGAGCGATTTCGGAGGCCTCGTCCACGCCCCCGAAACACCCCTGGGCCGGAACCACGCCCAGGGCCAAGCCCCGGAACACCCCCGAATGACACACCGCCACGACACGCCCCCCCAACATGCCCCCGACACGCCCCCCGCAGGAAAGCCCTGGGACTTACGTGCGTCCTGGGGCTTGCGCGCGCAGGGGGGGGTTTTGAAAGGGTTACGCGCATAATAACTTATGCGCGTAACCCTTTTAAAATCTACCTGAATGTTTGTTTAACACAACTCCTTTATCAGTGGATGCTTAACAATGTTCAGATATACATATTGATCTTTCAAGACTAATAAAAAAACATAGAAGATATTTATTCTTTAAGGGAACTGAATACTCCAGATACTACAAGACCATCATAAACTAAACAGATAATTTCACCCTCCCTGGTCTTTTTTCCCTTATTTTGTCCTTTGAGTCATATGCATTCATCTTTCAGATACTTTATGCTTCCTCCTTGACATTTCCAGAGCTCAACTGTCATGTGGCTGCCTGCACGCACCTCATCATTGCAAAAATCTGACATGCTGGTCCCCTTGCTAGTATTGGGTTAAAATAATATAAAATGAATGCTAAATACTGTATGTGAAATACTTTTAAATTTGGAACATGGTGGGAAAGAGAGAGTGTGGGGTTCTAAGGTTTATTACACATCAGTGTATAACACTGCTGGAAAATTGCCTCTCCAACACAACATTATAATAAAATGTACAGCTTCAATTCATTATTATCAACTACCTTCAATGTGAAGGTTGGCCACAATAGCCTCAAGTAGCCCTCTGAAACATTACCTCGATGATGTAATCCCCTGGGGAGATATTCTGAAGGACACAGTGTGTTATATCTGCATTCCGGTCCTGTGGAGAAAGGAAAAATAAGTATTTTAAGCAGAGTGAATCTGTTTTTAGAAGCTGTAGGAGATGAAACTCGGGCCTTGTGCACTGCCCTGTGCAAACAATAGAAGCGCCAAGGAAAATAAAATAGCTGTTTTTCATTCTACCTCCCATTAAAACATAGCTTTGATTACAACAGTAATATCAAACAGTTTTACTTCCCATGACTGTAAGGAAGGTCTGTCTCATTCCCATGGGTTTCCCTGAGGTGCCCTCCAATTAGACACAATTTTTGGGCTCTTCCTAGCCAGTCTGATTTTAAGGGTGTCTGTAATGAATATGCATGATAGATTTGCATACACCCAAGGAACTGCATGCATACATATCTCATGCATATTCACTATGAACAACCTCGAAAACTAGACTGGCTAGATGGGGTGCAATGACCTGTTTGAGCACCACTGTGTCAATCCACAGACCAAAACAGCTGTGGGAGAAGGGTGCAGAACGTGCACTATAGCATCATATTAAAATATGCCTCTGTAATAACTGTAAACTTAGAAAAGTTAGAAAGTTATTTTTCCTAAGTGTGTACAGAGCACGGAAACACTGTACAGTGCACAGAAACACTGCTATTATCATCATTCGACACAATCATGCAAAGGTTTGACTCAAACACTGATTACATTTTAGTTTCACTGGACATATCTGCCGCATTTGACACCCTGGATCATAACTTTCTGCTCACATGCTTACAAGCTATTGTTATCACCGATACAGTTCTTAAATGGTTTACCTCATTTTTGTCCAATCACCCTCAGCAAATAAACATTGGCTCCCATAGCTCCGAATGGTACACGATTCCGTCAGGTGTACCACAAGGGTCATCGCTCTTAGCTCTTCTGTTCAACATTTACCTACTCCCCCCTTTGCCATCTTCTTGCAGGCCTTGGTGTAGATTTTACAAGCTGACGATATCCAATTTTTCATCCCTTACAGTACATCCTGGTCCAATACAATATCTTTTGTAAGCCTTTGCATCAGCTCTGTTAACATCTGGCTAACCCACAACTGCTTAAAGCTTAACACCTCCAAAACTGAAATCCTATACTTATCCCCTATTCCTCTGTTCATGCCATCCACTTAGTAACCTAATACTCGATGGTCATTCTATTCCCATATCAACTAAAGCCCACAATTTTGGAGTCATTCTGGATGCCAAAATAACCATGTTACAAAATATATCTTCAGTAGTCAAAACTTCATTTTATAAGATTCCCTTGCTGAAGCGACTTAAATCTCTTTTTCATCCAAATGACTTTCGCTCAGTTCTGTAAGCATTAATTCTGACAAGCTTAGATTACTGTAATGCATTATATCTGGGACTCCCAGCTAATGCCTTACGTCCATTACATCTAGTTCAAAACGCTGCTGCGCAAATCCTTGTAAGTGCTAGTCATTGAGAACACATAACTCCTGTCCTCTGTTTGCTACACTGGCTTGCTGTGATTCAACGTATACAGTACAAAATTCTTACTATTTTTCACAACTACTATATAAAAAAGTCTTCAAACTGGCTATGCTCTAGTTTACGTCTGTACCAACCTGGAAGACACCTCCGCTCAATGAACAAAAACCTCCTCGAGGTTCCAACAGTCAAATTAGCTAGGCTTGATCTCACCAGAAGGCGTGCCTTCTCTGTCGCAGGTTCCATCCTTTAGAACACTATGCCTGACTCACTCCGGCTAATATCTATATTAAGGAGTTCAAGAAAATTTTTTCAACAGCCTGCATTATTGCAAGGTACATGGATGCTTTAGCATGCATGCACCTTGCAGTTAATTTTACCAAGGGGAAATACTCAGGTAATTATTATTTTTTAAACAAGCTACAAGCATGTGTGTATAATGTTGCCGCCTACATTTGCAGCTTCTGTTTCTGCAAGCAACCAGATGATCATGTGTTAAACAGCATGCCTATACAGCTTTCAAAAATCAAATCTACGTGCACAAATTTTCTCCTTTTGACCTAAACGGAAGGTCTCTTTTTAATTTGGCAATTTGAGAGCCCACACATACTGTGAGGGAGAGACCAGAGCCATTTACCCAGATAAATAGCTATTCATCAGGACAAATGCCTTTTAAAATTGTCCTTCCCATGTTCACATAGAAACAGAGAATATGACAATAGTTCCTACTAGTCTACCCAATTTGCTTCCTGCTACAGCCAAAGTCTTCATTGCACCTTTACAGCTTACCTGTCTGCAAGTCTTTTGTCTGAAGGGACCATCATGCTTCAGCTTGTAGTGAAGATAATAAACATTAAACCCAAATCTGTGAGGAGCATGGTCAAATGACACTTGCATGTTCAGACCTTGCTGAGTAATGCTCAGATTCTTAGGCTTCCAGACTGCAAAGGGAGAGAGGTTTATATTTTTTTAATGCAATTTTCAGAGCCATGACATTTGTAACACATTACAGTAGAGCGAATGTATACAAAACTTACAAGGTTTGCAAGTCAGGCTGTCAGGCTGCAGCAACAATTCACATGCTGTGAAAGAAAGAAAGATACAAATAATATTTTATTTTCTATCTATCTATCCTACTTTTCTCCTTGGGTTTTCTATAGTGTCTTGCTCCTGCTTTTAGATTCCAACAGTGAGATGAAGACCTCAGTGGCTAAGATGCGAAGAAGGAATTATAAAAGCAGCTGTAATTAAATATCATTCATATGGCAGACCAATTACCACTTGATTAACTAAGGCTTTTAGGACTGTCACTTAGGAGCATTTAGCCAGACTCAAAAAGGTGGCCAAGCTGTACTGCCACAAGAGAGGACACAGCACTAAAAAAAATTGGTGCTAAAAATACCCTCAGAAGAAAAAAACAGGGAGGTCAAACTCACAAATCCATCTAAATGGCTAGTTTTGAATATTTCCCAAGCTTATCTGGCTAAAAGTTAGAGGGATAAGTCTTCATCCAGCTAAGATTTAGTTGAATAAGAAATTAAAAGGGGGAGGGGGGGTGTTAGGGGTGTTCTGGAGTGGGGTTGAGTTAGCAGAATAACTTATCCGGCTAACTCCGATATTTGGAGTGATCCGGGGCAGACACTTCTGCCTTTGCTGGGCTACTATGATGGAAGTATAGGCTCCCAGAGTAGTGCTTCTAGGAGTTAAGCTGGAAGCATACATTTCCATGGTTGTTGCCTAGTGGCAGAAGCAGCGAGTCCAGATTGCAGTAGGAGGCTACCATGATCTGGGCTGAAGAAATTTAAGATACATGGTGAGTGGGAAGATAAGGCTTGGGGAGGGGGGGGGGAGGAGAAGGACCCTAGAGATAAGTTAGAAAAAATAGACGGAACCCGGGGACGGGGAAGGGGAGGGGGAGAGACTGGCATGACCCCCATCCCGTATATTTTTTGATTAGTGAGACTGAGTACGCTTTGGGAGGAAATGGCAGCTTTACTAATTAGTCTACTAGTTTGCCCAGTCCATCTGCAGTTACATGAGAATGCTGCCAAATCTACGTGAGTAAAATGCTTATAAAATAGAACCCCCCCTTTTTTTTTTTTTTACATGAACAAATTTACTTGTAGACCCTTACTCAAGCATGTATTTTGAGGTTTATAAAATAGCATTTTCACAAGTATATGCTATTTACATGCGTATATGCTGATTCTTAAAAAATGTTTTGTTTATTGCATTTTAAAATATATTCAAGTAAAACTTGAGAAGAAAACATGAAGATAACCTATATACAGGCTATGAAAAAATCTATACAGGAAAACTTATTAATGTTAAACAATGATCCAGTCCTCAAACATAGGGATCCAAACACTAATCAGAAGAAATACTAAAAAATATGAAGGAAATACTAGCATACAGAGGGGTATCAAATCTATATAAAGGACTCACATTCACCACCCATATGAGGTCAATTAGCATTTGAAGATTAAATTCCCTCAACATTTAACCCTTTATCAATAAAAAAATTGAACAACTGAGATGGGTGGAAAAAGTAAAAGAAACATCATTATATTTTATAAGACATTTACATGGATATTTCAAAATAAAGAAAGCACTCAATGCAAAACTCTAGGCCTCATCAAGAGGAATTGTTTCCTCTTTTTTCTACGTATATCTAGCTAAGTCTAGAGTTTCTTCACGGTCAGAGGATCCTTGTTGCGGCAGGATTAACGGGAGCCGTCCTTTCCGCCGGGGACAGCGATGTAACCGAATCTGGGAAGGAGTCGAGTGACCCTTCTTCTCAACTAACTTCCAGCAATTCACTTCCCGGCAAGCGGACCCCTCGCTGCACGTGCACAATCATTGGGCCGACAATTGGACCCTCAGGAGGGGGCACTGAACCACCCTATCCTTGGCCCTTCGCTTGCGGTTAAATTGGGCATTATAGACAAAATAAGAAACCAAAACAAGAAGACAAATGTGATGCCATGTAGAGCTAGATCGCCATCTTGGATCCTCCCATGGTTCTCCATATGCTGATTTTTACACGCGCAACTTTTGAAAATTCTCCTTGCAATCTTTTTTTGAAATAAGAACATAAGAAGTGCCAAGGTGATCAGACCAAGGTATATCAAACCCAGCATCCTGTCTCTGACAGTGGCCAGTCTGGGTCACAAGTATGCAGCAGATCTGCAAATAGTTGATCTATTTCTTGTATCTCACTCACAGGGATAAGTGCTGGCTTTCCCAAGTCTACCTGGCTAACTGTTTATGAACTTTTCCTTCAAGAAATTGTTCAACCCTCTTTTGAACCCCACTGTGTTAGTTGTCTTGACCACATCCTCTGGCAACAGATTCCATATCTTGATTGTGCGCTGAGTGAAAAAAACCTATTCATTTGTTTTAAATCTTTCGGGTGCTAGTTTCATGGAGCGTCCCCTAGTCCTAGTGTTGTTTGAAAAGGGTAAGTAACCATTTCCTATTTACCTGTTTCACCCACTCATTACTTTATAAATCTCAATTATATTCCCTCTAAAGAGCCTTAATCTGATTTCTCCATATCATTTTTGTCACCCTTCTCAATACCCTTTCCATGTCCACTATGTCTTTTTTACATATGGGGCAATCATTTATTATGTGGCCAGTAATTTGAGCTGTCTGACCACAGTCCCAAGCAGAGCTGTCTTTAAGCTTCCATTTACAAAGATTATTTCCTATCCTGGCTCATATCGTACAACAATGTCAATAACCAGGAACCCTCTTTCCTATTCACTTAACATTACCAGACGCATTAGTTAATGACCTTCATAATAGGCATCATTGTGTGGTAGATTATACCGTAGTCACTCTGCCTTATGCTTAATCATAGGTCAGTCCATAAGTTGGTTTTTTTTTGTGTTTTTTTCTTTGATACACCCCAGTGAGTTTTTTCTTATTATCAGTGAAAATTCTTTTCAGCTTAAAGATGATTAACCAAACTTATCTGCTTGTCGCCATTAATCGAGATATTAGTTCTTCTCAGTCATCATCAACGTGAACGCTGATGCCCTTCAAATCGTCAGCAATATGCGAATTCTCCACATTGCTGTTATGTGCCCGACATTGTACAATGTTTCGGACCTGTGTCAAGTCCTTCTTCAAGGGCGTAATATGTTCGACAGCATGGCGTCTCTCAGCGTTTTTCTTAACTTTCTTAACTTAAGTGGCCACTCCAGTGGCTATTCCCTAAGTAAACTTGATTAATAGCCGTTAATGGACTTCTCCTCCAAGAACTTATCCAAACCTTTTTTGAACCCAGCTACAATAACTGCACTAACCACATCCTCTGGCAACAAATTCCAGAGCTTTATTGTGCGTTGAGTGAAAAAGAATTTTCTCCGATTAGTCTTAAATGAGGTACTTGCTAACTTCATGGAATGCCCCCTAGTCCTTCTATTATTTGAAAGTGTCAATAACCGAGTCACATCTACTCATTCAAGACCTCTCATGATCTTAAAGACCTCTATCATATCCCCCCTCAGCCGTCTCTTCTCCAAGCTGATCAGCCCTAACCTCTTCAGCCTTTCCTCATAGGGGAGCTGTTCCATCCCCCTTTATCATTTTGGTTGCCCTTCTCTGTACCTTCTCCATCGCAACTATATCTTTTTTGAGATGCAGCGACCAGAATTGTACACAGTATTCAAGGTGCAGTCTCACCATGGAGCAATATAGCGGCATTATTACATTTTACGTTTTATTAACCATTCCCTTCCTAATAATTCCTAACATTGACTATGATGCCAAGATCTTTTTCCTGGGTGGTAGCTCCTAATATGGAACCTAACATCGTGTAACTACAGCAAGTGTTATTTTTCCCTATATGCAACACCTTGCACTTGTCCACATTAAATTTCATCTGCCCTTGGATGCCCAATCTTCCAGTCTTGCAAGGTCCTCCTGTAATGTATCACAGTCCGCTTGTGATTTAACTACTCTGAATAATTTTGTATCATCCGCAAATTTAATAACCTCACTCGTCGTATTTCTTTCCAAATCATTTATTGTTGCGACCATCGCTGCCCGACGTCTCCACTACGCCCACCTTACCTCTTTGGCGACTCCCTCTTTGCCTGTTGGAAGTTTGGCTGCCGCGGCATCATCTTGCCATTCCCCTCCGGCGTCCCTGGACTGGCTGGACACTGCACACCGCCATGTTTCCCAGCAGCGTAAGGGCGTGCGCGTGGCGCGGCCCCGACTCAAGTACCAACAGTGGCGCAAACCTCAGGGGCATCCCCCTGAGGTGACGTCATCTTCACCGGATATTTAAGTTCTCTGAAATCGCTAACATATCGAGTTAGCAAGGGCTTTCCTCCAGGTATCGGCGGATGGGATTCGCTCTCTGCTCTACCTCCTCGGACTTACCAGGGGTACCCGCTCCTCGGGGGCCTCGCTTTCTCTTTGCTTTCAGATCACAGTCTGGAATCGGCACTAGCTCCTTGAGGGCCCACGTTCCCGGACTTGCTACTGAATATCACTTCTGCCAGGAAGTCATCGCTGCCTACAACAACAGTGAGTTACCATCACTCTCTCAGAGCGTTCCCTGGAACCAGGTAATCGCTCCTCAAGGGCCTACTTCATTCCAGCTCCTGCGCTGCTTCTATTGTGTGAGTGTTACCGCGGGCCACTACAGGATAATTACATTTGAGGTATCACCCTGGGCATACCCCTTGCTCAAGAACTGTTCTTCAAGGTTTTGTTCCTGAACTCTGCATACTCTGCCTACTCACTATATTCAGTTTCTCTACAGCTCAGTTATCCAGGATCGCTGTTCCAGTATCTGAGGGACTACAGCTCAGCCAGGCACTTCCAACTCACTACTGCCACCTCTGGTGGTTCAATATACTGTTTAATAAAAGAACTAGTGTGTGTCTGTCTCCATACTCTGAGCCTGACTGGTGGTCCCTCTCGGGATCTTCCCCCTGGGACGTGGTCATCTGCCACCGGCCCAAGGATCCACCCACAACTACCATGAACACAAACAGATTGCTAACTCCATGGATCCAGCACAACTTAATGGCTCGCAGGCCATACCGGGCCTGGCCCAGCGCACTGTGGAGCAGCAAGACGCCTTGGAGAAACTCACTTCAGCGTTTCTTCAGCTACACACACAGAGGGTTCAAGGCACAGCTTCCAACCATGAAGGTCAGTTACAGGAGGTAACTTTAAAAACTGCTGAACCACTGGCGGCTCCAATCCGCTTTTCCGGTGAAATTCAGAAGGCCCGGGGCTTCTTAAAACAGTGCTGCATGCACTTTGCCTTACAGCCATCTTTATTTCCTAAGGCTCTTTCCAAGACTACCTACATCCTTTCATACCTGGATAGTAGGGCCTTGTCTTGGGCATCTACCCCATTTTGCAGGACATAGAAGGATTTACGGACTTGTTTAAATCCGTTTTCAATGACCCTGCTCGATCTGCTGTAGCCGGTTCTGCTATGGTGGAATTGAAGCAAGGCAGCAGATCATTGGCTGAATTTGCCTTCGAGTTCAAAACTCTTGTGGCAGAACTCCGCTGGGACCCCAAATGTCTCAAGACACTCTTTTGCAGAGGCCTGGATATCCATTTAAAAGACAAGCTGGCTGCTCGCGAAACACCTGACTCGCTGGACGAATTAGTAACCTTGGCCACTCGGATTGATCACCGGCTCCGGGACAAGGTGAAGGAACTCCAGCCTAAGGTGTTACCTGGGTTGAAACAGGCTAGTTCTATAGCCACACCTCGGATGGTTCCAGTAATTCTTGCTGCTGATAAGATGAACCGATGCAACTTGGTTATGGACATTTAACTTCCAAAGAAAGAAGACTTCAGAAAAAGTGCGGCCTTTGCATGTACTGTGGTCAGCCTGGCCATATGTCTCTACTTGCTCCATTCGTCCGGAAAACAGACAGGCCTAAGTCCTGCAGGAGGACTGTTCTTAGGCCATACCGTGCCCTCTCCTCCACTTTTTCTTCCAGTCTCTTTGACTTACGGACCGGTCACGGTTCAGACTCTTGCCCCGGTGGACTTAGGGGCAGAAGGCAACTTCATTCTCAGACATCTAGTGGAAGACATAAAGAGTCCCCTCAAGCTGAAAGATCCACTACTGTGTCATCATTTGAAGTGGGCTATGGAAGTTCCCCAACACCGCCACTTCCACTGAAGCTCAGTGATGTCCCAGCAGTTCAATCCACTGCTGTTGACATTCATAACGCTTTCCACGTTTCACTACTGAAACCACTCATACTCAGCGAATTTTCTTCCAAACCTCAAAATCCACCTGTCATCAATGCAGAAGATGACTTAGAATTCAAAGTCAAGAGGTCCTGGATGTTCGTAAAAGAGGCAATACTTTTGAATGCCTTCTGAAGTGGGAAGGTTTCAGCCCCGAAAAAAACTCTTGGGAGCCTCAGACCAATATTCTGGACAAAGAGATGCTTCGTCAGTTCCACCTCGCGCATCCTTCAAAACCCAAGCCTGGTACCCAAAGAGGAGATCGCCCCTTGAAGGGGGTACTGTTGCGACCGTCACTGCCCGACGTCTCCACTACGCCCACCTTACTTCTGGCGACTCCCTCTTTGCCTGTTGTAAGTTTGGCTGCCGCGGCGTCATCTTGCCATTCCCCTCCGGCGTCCCCGGACCGGCTGGATGCTGCACACTGCCATGTTTCCCAGCAGCCTAAGGGCGCGTGCGGCGTGGCCCTGACTCAAGTACCAGCAGTGGCGCGAACCTCAGGGGCATCCCCCTGAGGTGACATCATCCTCAACGGATATTTAAGGTCTCTGAAATCGCTAACGTATCGAGTTAGCAAGGGCTTTTCTCCAGGTATCGGCGGATGGGATTCGCTCTCCGCATACCTTGCTACTCTGCCTCCTCGGACTTACCAGGGGTACCCACTCCTTGGGGGCCTTGCTTTCTCTTTGCTTTCAGATCGCAGTCTGGAATCGGCACTCGCTCCTCGAGGGCCCACGTTCCCGGACTTGCTACTGAATATCACTTCTGCCAGGAAGTCATCGCTGCCTACAACACCAGTGAGTTACCATCGCTCTCTCTCAGAGCATTCCCTGGAACCAGGTAATCGCTCAAGGGCCTACTTCATTACAGCTCCTGGGCTGCTTCTAAGAGACTATTGTGTGAGTGTTACCATCAAGGTTCTGTTCCTGAACTCTGCCTACTCACTATATTCAGTTTCTCTACAGCTCAGTTATCCAGGATCGCTGTTTCAGTATCTGAGGGCCTACAGCTCAGCTGGGCACTTCCAGCTCACTACTGCCACCTCTGGTGGTTCCATATACTGTTTAATAAAAGAACTAGTGTGTGTCTGTCTCCATATTCTGAGCCTGACCGGTGGTCCCTCTCGGGATCTTCCCCCGGGGGCATGGTCATCTGCCACCGGCCCAAGGATCCACCCACAACTACCACGAACACTAACATTTATATATATATTGAAAAGCACCGTTCCAAGTACAGATCCCTGAGGCATTCCACTGTTTACCTTTTTCCACTGAGAAAATTGACCATTTAATCCTACTCTCTGTTTCCTGTCTTTTAACCAGTTTGTAATCCACGAAAGGACATCGCCTCCTATCCCATGACTTTTTAGTTTTTGTAGAAGCTGCTCATGAGGGACTTTGTCAAACGCCTTCTGAAAATCCAAATGCACTACATCTACCAGTTCACCTTTATCCACATGTTTATTAACCCCTTCAAAAAAGTAAGCAGATTTGTTAGGCAAGACTTCCCTTGGGTAAATCCATGTTGACTGTGTTCCATTAAACCATGTCTTTCTATATGCTCTACGATTTTGATCTTGAGAATAGTTTCCACTATTTTTCCCGGCACTGAAGTCAGGCTCACTGGTCTATAGTTACCCGGATCGCCCCTGGATCCTTTTTTAAATATTGGGGTTACAATGGCCACCCTCCAGTCTTCAGGTCCAATGGATGATTTTAATGAAAGGTTACAAATTGTAACTAATAGATCAGAAATTTCATTTTTTAGTTCCTTCAGTACCCTAGGATGCATACCATCCGGTCCAGGTGATTTGTTACTCTTTAGTTTGTCAATCTGGTCTACTACATCTGCCAGGTTCACAGTGATTTCGTTCAGTTCGTCTGACTCATCACCCCTGAAAACCATCTCTGGAACTGGTATCTCCCCAATATCCTCATTAGTAAACATAGAAGCAAAGAATTCATTTAGTCTTTCTGCAATGGCCTTATCTTCCCTAAGAGCCCCTTTAACCCCTTGGTCATCTAATGGTCCAACCGACTCCCTCACAGGTTTCTTGCTTCGGATATATTTTTAAAAGTTTTTATTATGAGTTTTTGCCTCTATGGCTAACTTCATTTCAAATTCTCTCTTCGCTTGTCTTATCAATGTTTTACACTTAACTTGACAATGCTTATGTTTTATCCTATTTTCTTCAGATGGATCCTTCTTCCAGTTTTTGAAGGATTTGTTTTGGCTAAAATAGCCTCTTTCACCTCACCTTTTAACCATGACTATAATCGTTTTGCTTTCTTTCCACCTTTCATTATGTGTGGAATACATATGGACTACGCCTCTAGGATTGTATTTTTAAACAATGTCCAAGCCTATTGAACACTTTTAACCTTTGCAGCTGCACCTTTCAGTTTTTTTCTAACTATTTTCTTCATTTTATCAAAGTTTTCCTTTTGAAAGTTTAGTGTTAGAGCTGCAGATTTACTTATTGTCCCCCTTCCAGTTATTAGTATAAATTTGATCATGTTATGATCACTGTTGCCAAGTGGCCCCACCACCGTTACTTCTCTCACCAAATCCTGCGTTCCACTAAGAATTAAATCTAAAATAGCTCCCTCTCTTGTTGGTTCCTGAACCAATTGCTCCATGAAGCAGTCATTTATTACATCCAGGAACTTATGTATATTTTTAGTATACATAAGCTTAAACTGTATACTTGGAAAAGTGACAATGATTTTCTCAAGCAAATATAAAATGGATGGTTATACCATACTTCAATTCAAAACAAAAGTGATATTACACAGTTAAAAGTTTGTAAGTTATAAATCTTTACTGATAGTTGATTTTTGTACTTGATAAATTTTGTATTTGTATATAGTTTAAATATGGTTTAAAAATAAACAATGTGTAAGGTTTTAAATAAAAAATGAACTTTTATGCATAGTCAAAATTCGAATCTTTAAGCAAAATTAAGCAAATTTGCCAAATTACTGCCACAGAAATTTGCTAACTCTTGCTGCAGAATCTAGAAAAATCTGCTGCAGGAAACCAAAGGCTCTAGAGTGGGCTCTGGAAGATGGAAGAAGCCTGAATCATTGAGAAATTAATTCTTTTGTCTTCGCACTATACACCTTCAGAGAGCATTTCAGCTTGACCAGCTTTCATTATAAGCTAAGATGCAGTTCTTTTTAAATCACACATCATTTATACTGCTTGATTGTGTTATTTCCCCAGATTTGCACAGTTCTGCAAGCCTGAGCATCTCTGGCATGATTTTAAGCAAATCAAACTGTACTTAAGGAAGAGTCTTATGCAAACTATATACTATATACCTTATGCAAAATATAAAAAAGCATTTTTTAAAGTTAAAAGAGTTAAACAATGCTATACTTACTGAGAGTTCTGAAGAAAAATGGATGGTAATTGCTTTCATTTTTAATAGAAGGAAAGGGAACAATCTTTACAAAATAATCTGTTTCAAATTTCAAATTTAGAAAAGGCTGAGATTCCATCACCTAGATAAGAAAAAGAACAAAGTTTACCCGGGCATGTTAAAAAACAAAACTGCGCCCTCTGTGTACTATGGAATATTTAAAAAGCACATGTGCAAATGAGTTACACTCAATCTTCATCAATGGAATACTTTATTTATTTATAAAGGCATTACATCTGCAAGGAGGTACCATAATAGACTTGGCAAGGATTTAGTTGAACTTCTGCCTTGTAGACCCTTGACAGACCTAGAGGCAATTGCAAGCAACAGCAGCAGTGAACATTTAGGGTGAGTTTTCCACAGGAAATATTACCTAAATATCAACTAAGCTTCTCACACCTAATAGAGCTCAGGTATGCAAATTTCAATTAGGACAGCACAGAGTGCAGGTGCTTACCTGTAACAGGTGTTCTCTTAGGACAGCAGGATGTTAGTCCTCACATGTGGGTGACATCATCCGATGGAGCCTGGAACGCAAAACTTTTGTCAAAGTTTCTAGAAGCTTTGACCAGCACACTGAGCATGCCCAGCATGCCACTATCCGTGCATCCATGCGAGGTCCCCCTTCAGTCTTATAACATACAAAAATACGAGCAAAAATATAAAACAACAAACTGGAAGGAGAACCTAACTCGCGGGCGGATTTTAAATGCCCTGCACGCGTAAATCCGGCCGGATTTACGCGAGCAGGGCCCTCACACGACGGCACGCCTATTTTGCATAGGCCGCCGGCGAGCGCAGAGCCCCAGGACGCGCGTAAGTCCCGGGGCTTTTTAAAAGGGGTGTGTCGGGGGCATCGCCAAAAGACGCGGCGTTTCGGGGGCGTGGCGCGGCGTTTGGGGGCAGGCCCGGGGGCATGGCGCCGGCCCGGGGGCATTCTGGGGGCGTGGCCGCGCCCTCCGGAACAGCCCCCGGGTCGGGTCTTGGCGTGCCAGCAGCCCACTGGCGCGCGCGGATTTACGTCTGCTTCCGGTAGGCGTAAATCCATGGATAAATGTGGGGGGGGGGGGTTTAGATAGGGCCGGAGGGGTGGGTTAGGTAGGGGAAGGGAGGGGAAGGTGAGGGGAGGGCGAAAGAATGTTCCCTCCGAGGCCGCTCCGATTTCGGAGCGGCCTCGGAGGGAACGGAGGCAGGCTGTGCGGCTCGGCACGCGCAGGCTGCCCAAAATCGGCGGCCTTGCGCGCGCCGATCCTGGATTTTATAAGATACGCGCGGCTACGCGCGTATCTTATAAAATCCAGCGTACTTTTGTTTGCGCCTGGTGTGCGAACAAAAGTACGCGATCGCACTATTTTTTAAAATCTACCTCTCTATGGGGAGGTGGGTGGGATTCCTGAGGACTACCATCCTGGTATCCTAGGAGAAAATCTGTTACAGGTAAGCAACTGCGCTTTCTCCTAGGACAAGCAGGATGGTAGCCCTCAAATATGGGTGAATACCAAGTTTCAGGCTGTCCCCGTTAACAGGTGAGACCAAAGACTACCGAACAAAGTGCCAACAGGCACAACAGTTGCAGTGCTGTAGCTTGGCAGGGGACAGTCTGGCTCTCACCAAGAGCACAAAGCAGGAAGAGTTGGGTTCAGGACTAGAATAGATTGTGCAGGATGGATTGACTAAAGGCATTGTCATGAGGCCCATCCTTGTACAAGCAGTAGTGAGCAGCAAATGTGTGAAGAGAACTCCACCCTGCGACCTGGCAAATTTCGACCGACGGGGATTGCTCGCAGATGAGCCACTGACATCGCCATGGCCCGCTCAGAATGAGCTTTAACTCTGCCGGCCAGCGGAAGGCCTGCATGCGCATAGCAGAAGGCGATGCAATCCACCAGCCAGTTGGATAGTCTGTTTAACTACCGCCATGCCCAGTCTGTTGGTATCGAAGATGCTAAGAGCTGAGTGGACTGCCTATCTAAATAGGCAGTCTAAATAGAAAGCCAAGGCCCTCTTGCAGTCCAAAGAATGAAGAGCCTGTTCCCCTGGGTGGGAATGAGGGCTAGGAAAGAGGGTGGGTAAAATGATGGACTGATTAAGGTGGAAATCAGTCACAACCTTATACAGGAACTTAGGGTGCATACACAGAACCACACGATCATGAAAGAACCTCATGTATGGCGGGTACATAACCAAAGCTTGAAGCTCACTGACTCTATGAGCCAAAGTAATTGCACCAGGAATATAACTTTCCAGGTGAGAAACATCGGGTCACAGGAACACACGGCTCAAAGGGAGGACGCATGAGCCGTACTAGGACAATTTTGAGGTCCCAGGAGGCTGAAGAGGGGGTTTCAGCTGGAGCAGGCCCCTCATAAAGCGACCTACTAAAGGCTGCACCGAGATGGGAGTGCCAGTGACACCATGATGGTACGCAATAACAGCGCTAAGATGGAACCTGACTGAGCTGGTCTGAATCCCAGACTTGGAAAGGTGCCACAAATAGTCCAACAGCTGGGGAATGGGGCATGTGAATGGATCCAAGCCATGCCCTGCACACCAGACAGAGTATCTTCTCCACCTCAAACTGTAGGACTTCCTGGTGGAAGGTTTTCTAGAAGCCATCAGCACCTGGGAGACATTGTCGGAGAGGGCCAAGGGCTGGAGGACTAAGAACTCAACATCCAAGCCGTTAGGACCAACACCCGGAGGTTTGGATGGTGCAGAGTGCCCTGGTTCTGTGTGATCAGATTGGGTGCGGTCCCCAGCCAGATGGGGGCCCTGACCGACAGGTCCCGCAGGAGAGGGAACCAAACCTGTCGGGGCCAAAAGGACCCACGAGGATCATGGTTCCTCTGATCTGTTGAAGCTTCAGGATCTTCAAGAGGAGTGGGAGAGGAGGGTATGCATACAGCAGACTTCGCCACCAGTGGAGGGAGAAGGCATTGCAGGCGAGAAGTCCACCCCCCAATGACAGGGAGCAGAACCTGTCCACCTTGTGATTGTATGGGGAGATGAAGAGGTCCACATTTGGTGTTCCCCACCGACAAAACACTTTGGCCACTACTTCCGGGGCCATTCATGCGGCTGGAAGGAGCGACTCAGCTGGTCCGCCAGCACGTTCAGAGTCCCAGGGAGATATGTCGCGCACAATGACATCCCCTGTGATAGGGCCCAGGTCCACACCTGCACCGCCTCATGACAAAGGAGGAATGAGCCCGTGCCCCCTGTTTGTTGATATACCACATTGCCACCTGGTGTTCCATCCGGATTAGGACTGCTTTGTGAGACAACCAGTCTCTAAACGCCCGTAGGGCGTAACAGATTGCCCAAAGCTCCAGAAAGTTTATTTGGCAGCGGGCTTTGTGAGTAGTCCAGAGACCCTATGTGTAGAGGCAGTCCACATGAGCACCCCAGCCCTGAGAAGAAGCATCGGTGGTGAGGATCACTTGAGGCGGAGTAGTTTGGAAGGGAATTCCCTGCTCCAAATTGGAGAGGTGTTCTCACCAGGACAAAGACACCCGCAGAGGTTCCGTGATCATCATGCAAATATCAACATCCTAAGAGTCCTGTCGCTACTGTGACCGCAAGGTCCATTGAGCCCTCCGCATACACAAGCAGGCGAGAGGGCTAACATGGACGGAAGCTGCCATTTGGCCCAGCAAATGGAGCAGAAGGTGGGCCATCACCTGTCGGCTGCTGCATAAGAGGTCGCCAGTGAGGCGAGGGCAAGAGCCCGATCACGGGGTAAGAACACCTTTGCCCTGTCTAGTCTGGCACCTATGAAGTCCAGCTGAGGAGAAGGGCAGAGGTGAGATTTTGGGTAGTTGATCACGAATCCCAAGGCTTGTAGAACCTGCACTGTCAGGGCTAAAGCACTCAGCCCCTCTGCACGGGAATCGCTCTTGATTAACCAGTCGTCTAGGTACAGGAAGACATACTCCACACGACGTCTGAGAAACGCGGCCACCATTACCAGGCACTTGGTGAAGAGGCGACGGGTGGAGGCCAACCCAAAAGGCAGCACCTTGTACTGATAGTGAGCCTTCCCCACCACGAAGCAGAGATATTTTCTGTGGCTGGAGAAAATAGCTATGTGGGTGTAAGCTTCCTTGAGATCGAGAGAGCAGAACCAGTACCCTCTTTTGAGGAGGGGATTAGTGTACCCAGAGAGACCATCCTGCACTTTTCTCTTGCAAGAAACTTGTTCAATACCCTGAGGTCAAGGATGGGGCGTATGCCACCGTTCCTTTTCGAAATTAGAAAATACCTCAAGTAGAACCTTTGGTCCTGCTGGGGGCAAGGGACCGGCTCTACTGCGCCTGCTGCGAGAAGGGCGGAGAGTTCCATTTGAAATATGACCTCCTGGACAGACAAACCCCATGATGGATATGGAGGAGAAGTCCCCAGGAGCTGTCGGAAGTTGAGGTGGTACCCCTGATGGATTATGGTAAGGACCCATCAATCCGAAGTGACATCCTCCCAGCGATGGGCGAAGTCAATGAGCCTGCCTCCCACTGGAGGATCCGGCATCAGGGGTGTGCTCAAATGACTCGTACTCCCTTGCCGCCAGTCAAAAGCCCGTAGCCGGGGCCTGCTGGAGCACCAGGAGCCTGTTGCTGGTGGGGGCAGCCCCTGGAGCTAGTGCGTGGCGTGTGAGCTCGGGAGGCTGGAGGATAATACTTCCTCTGCCTGTGGAAGGGCTTCCAGGATCCTGGCCTGGAAGGTTTCCTGGCCGAGGAAGGGGCTTCGGAAGCACTAGCGGAAAGCTGTTGAAGGGTGTCATGGTGGTCCTTCAATTGCACTACCACATCCTGGACCTTATCCCTAAAGAGGTTGACACCTGTGCAGGGGAGATCAGCCAGTTTCTCCTGCACCTCTGGCCAGAGATCAGAAGCCCTGAGCTAGGCCATCCTATGGGCGCCGATGCCCACAGCACCTACACAAGCTGCAGTTTCAAAGACATCGTAGCTGGATCACACCTCATCCTTGCCAGCTTCGAAGCCTTGCAGGGCAATAGCGGAGAATGACTCCTGCTGCTGCTGCGGTAGGGTCTCCGCAAGATCCTGGACTCACTTCCATAGGTTCTGGTTGTACTGAGTCATGTACAACTAATAGGCGGCAATTTGGGCGATAAGCATGGTGCCTGGAAGACTTTGCGGCCGAAGGCATCAAGCTCCCTATGCTCTCGCCCTGGAGGGGCAGAGGCGTGAGTATGGGAGCGCTTGGCTTTTTTGAGGGCGGACTCTACAACCACCGACTGGTGGGGGAGGTGCCACTTCTCGAATAGGTGGAATCCACCTTCCTATTGACGGGGGAGAGAGAGATCGGGTATTCCCACATCTGAAGGAGGAGGTCCTTGAAGATGTCGTGGATGGGAACTGCACGATCTCCTTAACAGCATCAACAAACTGCTGTACTTACAACATCTTGTGTCGCGCATCCTCCTCTTTGAGCAGTTGAAAGGATATAGCCTCGGCCATAGCTCTGACAAACCCTGCGAAAGACAGATCTTTGGGGGGAGATCGATGCCTTTCCTCAGGTGGGGAAGGCTCTAAGAGGGGGTCGTCCGATACTCGGAGGAAGACTCCATGGAATCATCCCCCATGGGTTGTAGCGCGACACTATGGGAGATATCAGCCCTGGGCTCTGACGGCTTCGAGGGCCTCAAGGGCACCGCGAGAATTGACAGGGGACCGGGGGCTGCAGGAGGCCAGAAGGACCTGGTAAAGGCTTGGGGAATTGAGGCTTCGGGAATGTGGCACCGGTCACATCTTCCTCCTCGAAGGACCCGAGGATCGGGATCGCTCCGGTGGGGGGCATCGGTGGCTGTTGGGGGATCGAAGGCCCCTCGGGCACCGGTTGCATCGGTAGGGCGCCTAAAAGGACATCCAGACACTCAAGCAGGGGTGCTAGAATAGATGGCAGAGTTTCGGGTACCAGTATGGGGGCCGGTTGGACAGGGGCTCGACAATCTGGAGAGCTCTGAGCACCATGGTCTGAGCCCTGCGGTCCAGCTCCTCCTGAAAGTCTGGTGGGGCCAGGACTGAGGGAGGGGGATGAGGCATCACCGGCTCTTTCTCAGGTCTCCAAGGTGGCATGGTGCCCGACACCGATATGGAACGCCTGGGAGTATGGGGCCTCCTATGGCCGGGGTTGCTTCGGTGGCGGTATGGCAGCCGCCGGTACTACACCAGAACTGGAGCCGTGCACTGATGACCGGTGTCGATGCTTGTGGGATCTCCCACGGTACTCAGCCCGGTCTTTCCCTGGCACCGAGGAGATGGAGGATCCTAATGTTCGGGACATCGGTGAAATCATGGAAGATCGGTCACTGCCCCCACAATCCTTAGAAGAAATGGAGAAAGGAATAGCGAGAAGGAGCGTGTCAAGGGGCTCGCGGTGACCTCTTGGTGTCGATGACTCCGACACAGGTGTGGATGGAGTGGACTTGGATGAACTGAAAGGTTTCTCCATCTTATTAAGACGTGCACGATGGCCTTTGGGGGTCATCTGATCACACAGGCAACACCCCCGGACGTCGTGCGAGGTCCCCAGGCAGCGAAAACACTCATGTGGATCCGTGATGGACATGGTCCGTGGGCACTGGGGGCACTGACGAATACCGGATGACACCATAAAAATTACCCAGCGTGTGGGTAATATTTTGTTTGCTATTTAAATGCATTTTTAGAGAGCCGGTAATGTGTACTGTCCCAGAGTTACGGAACAGCATCTCCTAGGCAAGGCCCAGAACTCTGAACACACAATTTTTTTGTTTAAAAATTTTCATTACAATAAACTCTGACAGAATGGCAGCTGTTTTTAATAACACCTGTCTTCTCTAACCACCAGTGCCCTGGGCAGCCTGTCACACTGCTCCTCTGTATTTCCCCAGAATCTTATGGGAGCAGCCATTTATGGCATAGTGACGCAAGCTGCCTCATGTGCAGTGGTAGCAGACTGGACCATGCGATATGCAAGATGCCATGTTTCTTGTGATGGTATATTTGAATTAATCATGTGTGACTCTACTGTTAACAAGCCTGCTCTCAGCAGTTTTGACAGAACTGTGCAGTAACTGTAAAACAAATTTTGAGTTGATACAGGACAAGAATTACTTGTAGTCACATGTACTTTTGAAATACTACACAATGTACAGAGAGTTCAGTTTCCTTTGCAAGCTTTTTTAAGCATTTTGAGGTTCGGTTCACTAACAAACATGGAGAATAGAGCTGATCATTTTTTTTTAAAACCATGTCATAATCACTTACAGAATTATTTTAAAACTATATGCAAGCTACACCTAGCAAGTTTATATGTATTTTATTCCTTCTCATTAATACAGAGTTTTGAAAAATGTCTAGGACTTACTGTTCTTTTAAAACTCAAATTTAGCTGCTTTGGGTCCTTCAAAATAATTTGCTGACACAACCTTCCCTCTGATTTCAGCTCCTCTAGTATGACTCGAAAACCTTTTGTGATTTCAATGCCTTGAGGGTGGTAAAAAAAAAAAAAAAGATTTTTTTAAAGCAACATCATTGTTGCAACATCTCAGTATTTATATATATTTAGCATAGTTAAATGTGAAAATCACTCTCCACGCCGATTATAATATCTATAATTATATCAGAACTAGAAAAATTCCTGCCAAAAATGACAGGATTTCAGAACTGACCCCACCTCACCCTCCCTCTTCCCCTTCCCCCCACCAAGCCAGACACCCAAAAATCCTTCTCTCTTTCCTCCAAGATCTCTGACAGGCCGATGCAGTAGTCTGCACCTCAAAAACATGTTGCTGTATTTCAGCACAGTTTTAACGCACAGATTATAATTTTTTTTAGCTCCCCGATACAGTAAGCTAATGCATCAGGAGTTTAAGGAAACATGCTGAAAGGAAAATGTGTGTTCGGCTCAGGCCGAATACAAGTTTTAACTTGGGAAGGAGGAGTGGGGGGCGTTATGGCTGACAGGATAGAATACTTATCCGGCTAAGTGGCCATGGTTATCCACCACTCAGCTGAATAAGTACTCGCCTATCTAGCTATCTGGCCACAGTTCACTGCTACTTAATAAGTAGCTTGCCTGCTTATTAAGTCTGTGGAAAGGAGATGTACACCAAATTAATATTATTTGCATATTAATAATAGCTGTTGAATGCTAACATTCCAGAGAAAAATTATACATTTCTTTCATATTAACATATTTCTAAAAAATAAACAATTTAATAGGCATAGATATTTTTCACTGGAATGTGCAAAGTAAACTAAAAATGTTCATTTCTAGAACTGTGTGCTGGCCAAAGCCTTTTAAAAACTCTTTTCTCTTGGGAATTAACAAATTTGATCTTTCCTATAACTGCTCTCCATACTAGCACTTACTATGTTCAATGTCCATGAAACTAATACTCATTTAAACTGACCATTAACATTTTATACCAAACAAATAATCATTTGTTTCTTCAATAGCCCATTTATCCACTTGTCTAATGACTTTCCCAGCTCTAAATAAGGAGCATGATATCTGACAGATAGATCCTCATAACACAAAATGGCTGAGGTGGGTAGTTGTATTCCCAACTGAAAACATGCATTTGGTGGAGTAAGATATGGGGATGCAAAGGCTGGTTGTGGGGCTTCATATAAGGATCTCTGCTTGCTGCCATTGCTAACCTAAAATTGTTCAGGAGCTTTGTGACTCTTAGTTCTGGACACTGTGCCATATGCACTACAGAATCAAATTAATTTGCTCTTTATTTTTTAAGATTAAAAGAAAAGATCTGAATGTGGCTTTCTGAGACATGGCTCAGTACTGCTGCTGGGGAGAGCAATTTTTAAAGCCATTTCTGTGGGTAAAATTCCACAACCTCTATTTGGATAAAATAATGCATATTGTTCTTTTATCTGCACACTATGGAGGTGTTCCTAGGGGTGGGTTAGGTCGGTGAGGGAACAACACTGCCTCTAGTTTTGGATTTTTCAAACTACATGTATATCTATGTTTTGCCTAGAAAAAAATACCTGAAGAAGATCAGGCACAAATATCTGTGGACACTTTTTCCAGAGGTAATAATCAAAACTATGTGCATAATTTAGTGTCACGGATGCGGGCCCTTGGGTCATGGTGTGGTTGACGTAGCCTAGCAGGCAAACCTACTAGACCCTCGTCGACAGCAGATGGACTCGCTCTTACTAGGACTGGATCAGGGGTTTCACCTGTACCAGTCCCGTTCCCCACAGGTTCCGGGGGCTGGTAGGACTTAGGCAAGAGTTCTGTAAGGTGCAGTCAGATGTAGTTGAATCTTGGGCACCAGTTGGGGCAGGCAGTAAACAAAGGGTGTCTGGGTCCAGGCCAAAGTCAGGGCAGGCAGGCATGTTGAGGTCCAAGTTAAGGACAGGGCAGGGGTCAGAATCAGGAGTCAGGCAAAGACAGACAGACGAGACAAGGCAAGGCACAGGGGACTAAGACACAAGCAGGACAGACAGGGCAAGGAAACAATGAGGCAAGGCAGGCAAGATAACAACAAGGCACACGGAAAGCAACACACACTTCAAGGCTGCAAGTGGACCAGTTGCTGAGGCAAAGATGCAGTGATCCAGCTGGGTTTAAATGGCCCGAAGGGCTTGACATCATCAGGAACGGCAGCGGGGCTTATATGAGGCAAGCTGGGGCATGTGCCTAAGAAGAGCAGTGGCAAGGGAACCGCGAAGCAGCACGTTGGCATCCTGGACGAGTGCAGCTGGTTGCGGGACAAGCCTGCAGCTGGCCAAAGATTACATTTAGCTTTGATTGCTGGTGAAAACTCACAGGTAAAAAGTAACCGTCGAGTTTGCACCAATGTGGTTAACTTGCTTTTGTAGCATTTGCCCAAATTTCATTGCAATGTTTGTAACAGATCATTCCCCCCAAAAAGTAGTCTCACGAAACCCTTATCAAGGTCCTGTAATTGTTACTAAGGACATTTAGCAGCTGAAATTATTTCTGCTTTGAGATTCCCAACACTAATCCTGCATTAATTCCCATCAAGCCTAAGTCTCGTGCATCAAAATGACAGTGGGGCCCCCCCCCCCCCCAATTTATTAAATTCTCCTGACAGTTTTATTAATCTCAGAGAGAAAAAAAGAGAGAGAGAGAGAGAACTAGTCTGATGATTCTTAGTGTAAGCAACCCTGCACCTACAATGGCAGATTGTAACACGTCACTCAGAGAAACCCTAAAGACACACAATTGGTTCTCAACATTTAGGGAAACAAAAGCAGTGCTTGTGTCAACAGGCAGATCATGCTAGGGAGGAGTCCTGTTCTCTTGTTACCCGAGACCCCCACTCTTACTTCATGCTTTGAAAGGGATTAGCCTCTGATCAGTACAAGAGAAAGAACACCAAGCTTTGTATCCCATGGAGATTTGATTCAGACCAATCTGCAGCGCTGGACTACCAAACTCAGCTGCAGTTCTACTGAAACTGCCCCCGTATCACTTGCACATTCTTTCTTAATACCAGGAAACAAGTAATCTAAAGCTTCCCCCGCCCTCATTTTAACTCATAGCTAAAGTAATTATAAATCATGTGATTAATCAGAGGGACTAAATGTAATGCTAACAAAAAAAAAAGAAGCAAGTGAACTAAAAATCATTGTATAACAGAAAAGAACTTCACTCAATAATTAATTTAGTATTATATTTGGTGGCTCGTGGGCCAGCCCCGCAAGCCACCTTACTCACTCCAACATTGCCAGCAGTTCTTCACACTCGGAACACCACCAGCTCCTAAATACCACCAAGTGCAGCTCAGGATGCTGCCATTCCTTCAGCTCCCCTTTGGGAAGCATGCACCCAACAGTCAGCTACTTAAAAGAGCCCATGGTGGGAAGATAGCCCCGGTGACCTTTGATGACATCAGTGGCCCCCCACTATAAAAAAAACTTCGGAGGAACTAACAGACTCCTCAGCAATGGGTCTCCTGTCATGCCTATTGCCTTCAGTGTATGCCATCTGCCTTCCTGCCTTGTTCCTTCGTTCCTGCCCTGCTCCTATGTTCTGGTGTTCCTGTCTTGTTTCCTCAGTCTTGCCTTTTTTCCAGCCTTACCTCTTACCTTGCTTTGCCTCGTCCCAGCCTTGCCCTGCCTCCAGTCCAGCTCTGCTCCTGCCCTGCTTCGTCTTGACTTCCAAGCTCTGGCCTCAGCTTTGGATCTTGACCTTTCTTGCTTGCCACCAGGACCTGACCTTAGCCTTGGATCTGACCACATCTTGTTTGCTGCCTGCCCCAACCTCTGGCCTGCCATGGTATCTCCTGTCTGTTCTGGAATTCTCGTCTGCCTGACAGCCCCAGGGACCCACCTAAGTCCTGCCGGCTGCCAGAACCCAAGGGCTCAACCTGCGGGGGAGGCGGCTGGTATAGTTGAAGTTCCAGTCCGTCCTGCCGCAGGGTGCATCCGCCAACTGTCAGCATGTGCCTACTGGGTTCACTTGCTAGGCTGCACCAACTACGCCACAGCACCAAGGGCCCACTGATATGGTGCTCATTACATATAACAATTGCAAAAATAAAAAATAAATATAAAATTAGAAGGATAAGGCTTTAGCTATCCCAGGGAGCTAAGCTCTCACTTAGGGGTATAAAATACCATAAGTCTGAAACCTCCTTCCAATCATAAGTAAATTTTATATACAAATTTTTTTTTTTAAATGCAAAAGTGAAATCAGTGTTTTAGAATAGCGAAACCACTTTATCTAGTGTTATAAAATGTAGATGCAGCAGTGCGTTAAGTATAGGAAAACAGTCCACAAAGCTTATTTAATAGCACAGTCTTCAGGCAGAACTCTTAGACAGGATAAGTCTTATAAAATAAATACTTGTCTGGTTATATAGTCTTCAGAAAAACTACTGGATCTGGTTGCAAAAATCCATTCCAACATGGCCAATGTTTCACCATATACCAGCTGCATGAGGAATTCAAAAACTTATTTTCAATTTGACTCTAGACGCTCTCTGCTGCAAAAATATATTAGCAAACATTTAAAACTAGTAAATTAATAATCAAAACTACTTATTTAAATCATCTTGTAAGTGCAAGTGCTGCTCTGATTTAAAAAAATAAACATTTTATGTGGCAAAACTCCTACAGAATCCTTTTGACATAATAGACCACTAGTTCAGCAATGATCTCTACTTCAATCAATCACAAGTTTCAACTGAGACATATAATGATCACTGTCCTATCAGTGCTATTTCTGTGGGCTTTAAAGCTTATGGTGTCTAAATGTGAATCAGTGTCTTATCCAGCCAATCACAAATCTCAACTCAAACTTAAGATGTTCACTATCCAATCGGCACTGATTATATGCACTTTTAACCCAATCAGCCTTAAATATAGATAAACTAATATATTCTAAATATAGAGACACACTGCTTAAGAAAAATCAGTTTCTATTCTGACATTAAAAGTTTAATTCAAAAAACATAAGCGGTATATAAATATTAATAAAGATAAAGATAAAGGTAAATCTGAGCATTAGGCAGTGGTGACTTTTCAATGGCACACCTGATCAAGTCTGAAGGCACACCATTGTGCCACGGCAAACTGGTTGGGAAACACGTTAACCAAAAGTAGGTAAACTCTATAGACTGACTTGCACATACTGCCATCTAGTGGATAAAAATATATGTCAAAGAGAGCAGCAGAAGGCCCAGAAGGATTCTAAAACCTAGGAAAGCAATTTTCAACTATACCCTCATTGGACTTCTCTGAGGACTAGATGATATTGTCTTGCTTTTACTTCAAAGGTATATAAAAGAACATCTAAATCCACCTGATTTTCTTTCTCTTACTTACCAAGGGCATTTGCTGTCCAAAATACCGTTACTGCAACTTGGTCACTACATGCATACTGGCTGATAGTTATGTTCTGGGCATCAGCAATCACATGCTTTCCTACTGAATTCAAATAAGAAGTACAGTCTGCAACACAGAGAAAAATAGGCAACAAGTGAAAAAAGTGGTTTCTATTATTCTAATCTAATTACCTACATACACAAGCACTTTCATACCACAAAAGCTTCATCCAAAGGACCACCTGAGACTACTACAAAATCACTGCCAGGTCATACATCTCTTTCCCAAGAATATCCATGTTAAAGGAAAACTACTGTGTCCTTTCTGGGGGCAATATTCAAAGGGGTTTTTTTTTCCATGGATAAATGCATGTTTACCAGTGGATAAAAAGCATTTTGAATATTGTCCATCCCACCTTTCCAGGGAAAAGGAGTGGCACTGGGGCTAGGTCAGCTAAAGTACGTACATGCAGGGATTTAATTTTGAAATCCCCACACCTTCTTCCTCCTGCTTATTTTTGTACCTGGCAAAACCCCAAACAGTAGACAGATCCCATGCTAACATCCAGGTATAAGTAATGGCTTTCCCCAAGTTTACCTGGTTAACAACAGTTTATGGACTTCTCCTCCAGGAACTTGTCCAAACCTTTTTTAAATCCAACTATACTAACTGCACTAACCACATTCTCTGGCAATGAATTTCAGAGATTAATTTCTCGATTTGTTTTAAATGAGCTACTTTCTAACTTCATGCAGTGTCCTCTAGCCTTTGCATTTATGGAAAGAGCAAATAACCAATTCACATTTACCCATTCTATTCCATTCAGTTTTATAGACCGCTATCATATCCCCCTTCAAGCACCTCTTCTCAAAGCTGAACAACCCTAACTTCTTTATCCTTTCCTCATAGGTGTGAATATCAAATATTATGCCCAGCAGTAAACAATCAATGAGGTCGGTTAATCTCCCATTACACTGAATGGACAGATAATCCAGTATCAATTTACTGTCCTGCTGCTGGACACATGATGGATCCCAGCAACTGATGCATGTGATTTTCATGATGGTTTACCAGCAAGCTATTATTTTGTTTAATGAGCACCCCGCCAGGAATCCTCTTCCACATGAGTGGACTCTTTTCTTATTTAGAATATTTATATTCCGCTGATCTTACAAGGTATCTCAGTGGAGTACAAAATAGAAACTACAGAATAAAATATAACCATCAAAACACATCAGGGATTTGCCCATTGAAAGGACATGACAGCTGAACTTTAACAAAGTCTGATTATGTTTCACTGTATGAAATAACTAAAACCCAATATGCCAAAGTAACAAATTACTGACCACTGTTCCATTAAACTACAAAACTATAAAGATAGCTGGTTTATATGAAAGACTTTGAAGTTATGTTCTTAATTTGATTTAAAACCAGGCATGGCTTCAACAGATTGCTTGGCTTCTGTTCTCCTGCTTTGTAGGCAGTAGTGACCTGCTCACACAAGTTTCGTCTCGCTATTTGGACTCTACTGCAAGCAGCTGTTTTCCATCCATCCGGTTGCTCCTGTTCTTCCTGCCTTTCCTGAGAGAAGTAGTTGTTTTACATGATCCATCAGAGCTGCACATCACACTCCCACAGGAGGTCTTGCATTGCAAACTCTTTACCACTAGCGGGATCCTGGTAATATAATTTCACTTCTCCCCAAGACAAGGGCTTACTCCCCCCCCCCCCCCCAACCATGTGAAAAAGTAATCACTTTTCATGCTGAAAATCCATCAAGGCCCTCATTTCAGACACAAATGATATGGAATGAGAAAATATTTTCCAATACTAAGCAAAATTAATAGGCTCAATTCTGCAAAATTCAAAAGGAGTGTAAGTAGGCAATAGATCAGGAGGTATTCAAGCTTTAGAGTTTTTTTTATCCGTGTGGAAAAACTGAGTTTTTTCTTTTTCCCAGTACCTGACAGTGGAGCTGGATGAGCCTTAGAAAGTTCAAGCTCTGCACCTGCCTCCGGCTCCAGCTCAGCTTGCTAAACTTATCCTTAACAGATAATGAGTAAAGAGCAAACCAAGCCAATCGCTATTGCCATTACTGCTGCTAAATTTTAACCCTGCTTCCCTGGTTCAACCCCTGCTCCCTACTTCCTGGCCAGCAGGAGGAAAGTGGCATTCCTTAATGGTACTGACTCTCTTCTAAGGCACAGATTAATTGCTGCAGTCTGAACCGTGAGTACTACAACCCACCTGTATAACAAGTGCTACTCTCTTTCTAGTGGTCATGGGCAGAGGAGGGGATCAAGCATGATGGGGAAGAGGGATAAACATAGGTGTGATGGAGAAAAAAGGAGGAAGGATGGGGATGAGGGAGAAAATGAGGGGAAATGACAAAAGAAAGGGAGAGATCAAGAAGAGGCTTGCAGGCCGATGCAATATCGGGAGCTCGGGTCAGCGCGCTGCTAAATGCGCAGTTAGACGTGCGTTTTGGACATGCTAGACTTACACCCGATGGAATACCGGAATCGGCATGTCCAAAACACGCATCCAAACCAGTGCGTAGCTAATGGCGCTCATCACGTGTAAATTCCATGTAGATAAGCCTATTAGCCATTACCGCCCGAATAAAAAAATTCTGCGTAACCAATGCACCCATTGTAATGCTGTAAATTTAACGCCAGCCCAGGAGCTGGCGTACGCAAGTTATAAAATTAGGAGTACATGTGCGTGCGCCGGGAAGCACGTGCACATGTACGCCGTGCATGCTCCTTTTAAAATCTACTGCTTAGGGCCAAATTTTAAAAGGGCCTATTTTAAAAAGGCCCAGCGATGCGCGTAAAGCCATTGTAAGTCCCGGAGCTTGCAAAAAGGGGCAGGGAGGGGGCGGGGTGCCGGTGATCGCGCACTGGCAATTGGCCAGCGCGCGCAACTTACTTCAGCCCCAGGGCTGAAGTAAATTGTGAAATAAGAAAAAAAGCTAAGGAAAAGGTAGGAGGGAAAGGGCGGGGGAGGTAGGGGAAGGGAAGGGAAGGTGGGGTTGGGGGTAGGGAAGTTCTCTCCGAGGCTGCTCCGATTTTGGAGCGGCCTGAGAGGGAACGGGGGAAGGCAGTGCGGCTTGGCACACGCAAGGTGCACAATTGTGCAATCCCTTGCACGTGCCGGGTAGCGCACGCACATGTACACCACGCGCGCTTCTTTTAAAATCTACCCCTAAGTTAGCAAGATGCACAGCATGCACACAGTAAAAATCCCAGGCTAAAGAGAGCATGGACCATTTAGTATGTATATGCTATGGAAAATCCCTCACACAAACTGCCCAAAATGTATGGGCCTGTTAGTATGGGGATCTCTCTCATCCACACACACAAAAAAACCCGCTACAGGTGTCAATGATTTACCCAAGACCATGAAAGGTCGCCTCCCATCCCTTGATCCAACAATAAGGACCCTCCAAAGGATCAGGCAAACAACCATCACCTCTCTGGAATGGGTAATTCCCATGTCTTTGCTGGCAGAAAGCAATGGACAGATCTTCTATTACCACTGCTTCTATATGCCAAATGACACTGCCTAGTGGTGCTTCACAATATATCAAGTTGCACAGCATATTAATATGGCCCCCCTACTTGGTCTGGCCACTAGATAACACTATCCCTGTCCTTAGAATACGCTTGAAAAGGGAGCCATCCATCCCTTCAGGCCTTCCCACCAAGAGGCTTTGGATTGGGTGACTCATTGCTATTTACTCAAGTCATTTTAAGACTCGTGGGGTTCAGTTAGAGAGATCAGCTGCAGAGTAAATATGTATTTTCTTCCACACTCTGGTAGGGCCTCCCACCCTTGGCCAAGGAGTTTTCTTTTAGAAGAGATACCTCTCCGTGCACTCCCTGCCAGAGGGTCCTTCTTATAATTTACAGTGAGATAGACTTTTAAGCCTGATGCCCCTTTGGGGTGAAGGGGCTTTCTTCAGGGGACCAAAGACATGTGAATCTACTCTGCTCACTAGCAAGCTGATGCAATATCCACGTGGGAAAATCAGGTGCTCAGCACTTTCCTAACACACGCCCATCCACCTCTCCTGGGCATGCGATGCAGTAGGCAAATGAGCCACTGCATTAAAAAGGAGGTGCTAGGGAAAACTGAATGTCCCTAGCGCCTCCTTGGCATCTGGCACACAGGAGAAGTGGTTGTGCATAGGTTAGGAAAATGGATGCTCCTAAAATTGAGAATCCGTTTCCCTAACCTCACTGGCATCAGGACTTTTATTTTCAATGTTACTGCTTTTTATGGTTCTTCCGACTTAATATCACCACAATATTAAGTCAGAGGAACCACAGAAAAGCAATATTTTCTGCTTTTCAGTTCAATTTTTGGGGCTCCTCAAAATGCCAGCTCTAGGGCTGGAGTTAATTTTTGAGAGCTAAAATGTGCACACTCAGCGCACAGAAATTTTTCACATTGGAGGGTAATAGCTAATAGCCTCATCAACATGGTATTTACATGTGATGAGCGCTATTAGTTGTGCTCATCACATTAGTTGGTTTGAATCACATCACATATTAGTTGGTTTGGATGCACGTTTGGATGCACATCACATATTAGTTGGTTTGGATGCACGTTTTGGACGCATTGATCCCCTTATTGATCTGGGGTTATGGACACGTTTCCAAAACACGCATTCAACTGCAGGTTGACCTGTGCGTTAGCCTGAGCGCACAGTATTGCATCGACCTGTAGGTAGGCAAGCACTAGTGATGGATCCTGCTGTGCAGGACAGTGAGGGCAGAGAAGATATCCAGATTAAGATTTAAAGTATTTTTTGGAATTAAAGAGTAGTTGGGAGGTTTTTGGATCCCCCTTCCCCACTGGGATTTCAGCGTGGGAGTAATAGCAGAATTTTCCCCAAGAAATATCACCTGAAGTAACAGCTGCGGAATAAAGTAACAACATAACCAAAGGAAGAAAGTACAAGAGAAGGAGATCCCATCTGGATTTCCGCCTAAGGAATCAGGACAGGCTGGGTGTCTATGGGAAAGTAGATCTCTAAAGGGAGGATTTTTCCCGTTAAAAGGAAACCCTCTCACTAGGATTCCATGGGGCAGCCGCTGGGAGAATATGCACATTTAAAATCACCATGGGCTCCACCCAGAAGTCTGTAATAAGGATACCTACCTACACAGAAAGATACCCTGTAACTACAGTCAGATGTACACTCATCATTTTGGACAATGGACT
Organism: Rhinatrema bivittatum; assembly: GCF_901001135.1. NCBI lineage: Eukaryota > Metazoa > Chordata > Amphibia > Gymnophiona > Rhinatrematidae > Rhinatrema > Rhinatrema bivittatum. The sequence goes on from NC_042618.1 coordinate 381,085,599, forward strand.
TTAATTTGATTTTAAGAATCAGTCATCTTTATTTTAACACCGAAACCTGTTCCTGTCTGAATTCTTACAGCCTCTCACCTCATGAGAAGCACTTAAAGTACAGCACAAACACTGTGACCTTCTTTCATTGTCTTGGCCATAAGTGAGATCATCCCGCGATAAAGAGTCCCCCTCAAGGGTTTAAGAGTCAGCGTGGGAGTGAATGGTTAGGTAGAGCAGCCCCAGAAGATATAAATAAGATTGTGTGCCCTTGGGACTTAAAACACCCCACTAAGGGTCACATTAATAAATAACACATACCTCCAAGGTGGTGCTAAATTTACTGGGGCCTGGGCAGCCTCTGTGAACTGAACGGCACTTTGCAATTAGCGCGATAAGAGCTCATGAGCTCCTTATCACCTTATTTGCATAATTTGAATGCGCTAAATTATTAGTCACTAGATCGTTAGTGTGCATGCTAAAAGGTTTTGGCAGATGTGCCTAATGTTATCAGCCGTTTTTTGGTCATACTAGGGGTGTATACATGGATTTGGTCTATGGTCGGGGTAGATTTAACCATCCAGTTGCCCACAGAAGGTTGGTGGGGGTGGATCCTCCTCTGAAATTGCATGTTACAGTTGGTTAGTGGGCTTGTGTGGAGAGTTCCCCCTTCGAAGCAGAGTCAGCTGGCCGTCACAAAATAATGATAGAGCTGTGCAGGAGCACCATTTCTGGTGATGGTGCGACCTACCAGTGCCAGTACGGTTGTCTCTAGGCAGCTGCCTAGTGTCCCCTGTTGGGAAATCCATCCCCACCTGTGGCTCAAGATGAAGATTGTTACTGCCATGGCTGAGCTGGAATGGAGGGGGTTATAAATGAGGAGAAAACCCTGGACAGTTGTGAATGATGAAGAGTCATGGTGCCATAGACAGAGCAGAGGCCTGTTCTGATAGAGTTGGAAACAAAGGAGCAGGAAAGAAAGCAAAAGAGAGGAGAGAAGTGAGAAAGAAGCAGTAGAGAAGACAGAAAAGATGGTAGCATGGTTGGAGGGAAAGGGAATTAAGTGCTGGGAGAAATAAGGAGAGGCAATATATTAAGAGGGAGAAAAGACATAGGGATGAAAGAAAGAGAAGCAGGCTGAAGGAGAGGCTGAAAGGCAGCAAGACAGATTGAGGTGGGGAGAGAGACTGAGGCAGCAGGTGGGAGCAGTGAAGAAGCAGGTGGGAGCAGTGGGGCAGCAGGTGGGAGCAATGAGGAAGCAGGTGGGAGCAGTGAGGCAGCAGGTGGGAGCAATGAGGAAGCAGGTGGGAGCAGTGAGGCAGGAGGTGGGAGCAGTGAGGAAGCAGGTGGGAGCAGTGAGGCAGGAGGTGGGAGCAGTGAGGAAGCAGGTGGGAGCAGTGAGGCAGGAGGTGGGAGCAGTGAGGAAGCAGGTGGGAGCAGTGAGGCAGGAGGTGGGAGCAATGAGGAAGCAGGTGGGAGCAGTGAAGAAGCAGGTGGGAGCAATGAGGAAGCAGGTGGGAGCAGTGAGGAAGCAGGTGGGAGCAGTGAGGCAGGAGGTGGGAGCAATGAGGAAGCAGGTGGGAGCAGTGAGGCAGGAGGTGGGAGCAGTGAGGCAGGAGGTGGGAGCAATGAGGAAGCAGGTGGGAGCAGTGAGGCAGGAGGTGGGAGCAGTGAGGAAGCAGGTGGGAGCAGTGAGGCAGGAGGTGGGAGCAATGAGGAAGCAGGTGGGAGCAGTGAGGCAGGAGGTGGGAGCAGTGAGGCAGGAGGTGGGAGCAGTGAGGAAGCAGGTGGGAGCAGTGAGGCAGGAGGTGGGAGCAATGAGGCAGGAGGTGGGAGCAGTGAGGAAGCAGGTGGGAGCAGTGGACCGATGTGCACACAGAGAAATGAAAGATAAATGAGATATAAAACAGCTGAAGAAATATGACAAAGACAGGACATCAAGAAAAAGAAGGATACAGGAGACAGAGATGGAGATATCTGAGGATACAGGTGACCAAGAACAGAAAGAACAAGCAGATATAGTGTTAAGCAGAGATGTAAACAGCTAGAAAATTATTTTCTTCCATTTTTATAACCTGTCCCCCCCTCCCCCCAGGCTGCATTCCTAGATGCCAGGTTCTCTTGCTGGCCCAGAGCTGAAAGGGAAGTCCTCATGCAAGATATACACCTTACAACACCCCCCTCCCCCGATCACCACCCTCTCTTGGCGCTACTCTTGGGCCAGCAGATGTTGCAGCAGTATTGGCAGCTGCCTTACCTAACCTCTCTACAGCTTAAGCACATCACTTCTGAAACAATCCCGAGTCCTAGCATAATCAGACAGAAGACGCAAAGCCATATTTCTTTGTTGCAACAGTACAGCAGTACTTCTGAATCAGCCGTTGGCGGATTTATTTTTTTTCTCTGCATAATTTGGTTTCATCTCACATTTGGTTGTTAAAGAGTCAAGCTAGCCTCCTCGTCTCATGTTCACCTAGCAAATTATGTGGCTTGTCCATTTTCTGGCACGTACCACACGAAAATATTTGTGCTATGTAATGAAAGTGTCCTTTCAATGGGGAGTTTTGGTGTAATTCTGCCAAGTACCCACCAGCCTAAAGCAGTAGTAAATCCCTTCAGCATCTGGTGCAGCCTGGAATCTTCACTAAAATCCATGAAAACTGCTTTTGCTATTCCCATTTCCTTTCCCTTTCATCCATCCCTTCCAAGCTTTTTCTAATACCATTTACACCTCTTGTAGAGGCTCCCTCTCTTTACCCCACCCCCTCCCCAGGTTTCTTTCTAGAGATGGGTGAAAATAATTTTGGACTACAATCACAAAATCATGCTCATAATCTGAACATCTGCCTGTGAGCAGGGTTTTGAATATCGAAATAACAAATTATAAATACAAAAAGACCATTTGGGAAAATTGTATGTAAATTTAATCTCAGATATGATTCCTGCACCTTTTGTCCTCCTCCCCTCTCTTGCATATCTTCTCCCATTGCTGGTACCCCTAAATCCCCCCATTCGCATCCAATTCCCCTAGATATCTACAGTCTTTAATTGTCTCCTGTAGTACCCTTCACATTTCCATATGCCTACCATTCCTCCTACTGACATTCACCAAATCTCCTCCCCTAAGCTCCATCTCACCAGAAATCAAGACAACTCCTGTATGTCATAGCCCGCCAAGAAATAATTTCAAACTAAAATGTTTAATAGTTACAAAATATTTTCTATATTTTGTGAGATTACTGGTAATTGGTTTTTTTGGGTTTTTTTAGAGAAAAGAACGTGGAGAATGGCAGCTAATATGAACTTTAAATCAATATGACAAGTACTAGAGACAGAAAAACCAAAAGCAATAAAACAACATTTCCAAATTAAAAACCGCATTCCTTGAATTTACAAGTACAGGCACTATAAAGGATGAAATGAAATGGCACAAAGACACATAAAAACCCTGAAAGACAACAAGATTAATGCCATGGTCTTTAGTCTTCAACAGGGAATCCCTTTTATCTAAAGTCATCACAAGGGTGAAATAAACTGAATTTATGGAAGGCAGAAAGTGAAGGACCAGCCCTTCCAGACATGAGCTGACCATTATCATTATATTAAAAATATACTTACTGTCATATTTGAAAGTGATATTTGGCAGTCCAATGTTTTTACTGAGAAAAGGCAAACCCTAGAGAAAACAGAAGAACTGAATTAAAAAATAAGTTTGAATTGGCATGTTTAATTTTAAATAGGTTTGATATTTGCAGCTGTAACTTACTCATTTTACATTATCACCTGTTTGCTACTGAATTCTGCTCCTACAAATACTGCAAGAAAAATATTTTAAGGCAAACACTGCATTTTTAAATTATAGCATAGTATAACGAAAAATACTGTGGACTTCATCTGCAAAAAAACTCATGCAATTTTACTAGCTGTACCTTCAAGCAAGTCCAAATGGGCAAACATATACCGTAAGTTCAAAATTGTTGCTTTTTACAGTATACATATATTTATATATCATTAGGGAGGGGGAATAGCCTAGTGGTTAGAGCAGTGGGCTACAAACCAAGAGACCAGGGTTCAAGTCCTGCTGTCCCTCCTTGTGACCTTGGGCAGGTTACTTTACTCCATTGCCTCAGGTACAAACTTACAGCTCGATACAGTAAAGTTCAGTTGAAGATTTCTCGTCTGTAACGAGCTCGCTGCGCACAATTCAGACGCATAAGGCAAACCAGCGATACAGTCTCCAGTTTTGCGCGTCCGTAGCGCTTCTTAAAACAGACGTGTAACCCTTTCCGCACCCGGCATGTAAATGAACGAATTAGCTGTATAATGAAGGAATTAGCTATTCCCCTCCGATACCGTAACGGGCACTCAGGTTCTCTCATTAGTAACGCACTGTTTTGCCACGGCCGTAACGTGTTAGTTTACCGCCTCCCCCTAGTAGGAGTTAGGACTGTGAGTCTAGTAACAAATCCATCGACACCGCTTAAGACACTCAAAAACAATAAAACACAATTTAAAAAAAAAGCGATACAGAGATGATCGAGAAAATGTAATGATGTGGGACACATAAAACCTGTCAGAAGAAAAAATAAAAATTTTTAAATACCTGTCGGAGGGCCGCGTGGGTCCAGGTGGCGGCGGGAGCCGGGTGGTCGCGTGTTAAATCTAGGCCGCGGGCGGGTGGGCGCCTGTTCCAGGCGGCAGCGGCAGCGGCGGCGGGGGGACACGCGTTAGTTCGAGACGGCCGGCGGGCGGCGGGTGGTCGCGTGTTAAATCTAGGCCGGGTCCGCACAGGCGCGCATTCATTCATTCACTGCCGGTGGGGGCTGCCGGAGAGGCAGCCCCCACCGGCAGTGAATGAATTCATTCATCCAGGTGGAGGAGCCGGCTGCTTTCGCCACCGGCTCCTCCGCCTGGATGAATGAATGCGCGCCTGTGCGACCCCTGCGATTCGGCGCTCAAGGCAGTCACATGCCGTGATGTCACGCCTTGAGCGCCGAATCGCAGGGGTCGCACAGGCGCGCATTCATTCACTGCCGGTGGGGGCTGCCTCTGGCAGCCCCCACCGGCAGTGAATGAATGAATGCGCGCCTGTGCAGACCTGGCCTAGATTTAACACGCGACCACCCGCCGCCCGCCAGCCGTCTCGAACTAACGCGTGTCCCCCCGCCGCCGCCACCGCCACCTGGAACAGGCGCCCACCCGCCCGTGGCCTAGATTTAACACGCGACCACCCGGCTCCCGCCGCCGCCGGCCGCCTGGACCCACGCGGCCGTCTGAAACTAACGCGCGTCCACCCGCCGCCCGGAACAGGCGCCCACCCGCCCGCGGCCTAGATTTAACACGCGACCACCGGCCCCCCGGATCCCGCCGGCCGCCTGGACCCACGCGGCCCTCCGACAGGTATTTAAAAATTTTGATTTTTACACTTCCTGGTGCCTGTCATTTCAAATGTCATTTGAAATGACAGGTACCAGCGCACCCTGGTTACTGTATAGGCGCTGTATTAAGCGCCTATACAGTAAAATGGGTTACGCGGGCATAACCCTTCCCTACCGCTTTAAAGCCGCGGCATGCATTTGCATGCGATTAGAGGAGAGTATCGGGGAGTTAGTGAAGAGAACTGTGCGTGCGGGGAGGAAGGGTGCGCCTGACACTACCTCACTGTTTCTACCTCGACCTTACTGTATCGACCTGTTAGCTTGTAAGCCCTCTGGAGATAGGGAAGTACCTGCATGTAAACTGATGTGATATCTCAGATTGAATGTTGGTATATAATAAATATATATATAAACATTTTAAGGCTGGCCTGGTGGTTCCATGGGAAGTGCTATACATATTGCCATGCAGAACACCTGGGTGCAATTTCCCAGTCTGGTTTTGGCTCCCTGGGTTTGGGGATGCTACAGATCCACAAACCCTTGAAAGGAGCAAGTCTCAGTCATCTCTCATTGGTGGCACATAGTTATGAGACTTAGGGGCGGATTTTAAAAGGCCTGTGCGCCTATTTTGCATAGGCCGCCGGCGCGCAAAAAGCCCCGGGACGCGTGTAAGTCCCGGGGCTTTCGAAAAGGGGCGGGAGGGGGCGTGTCTGGGGGCGTTCCCGAAACGACGCAGTGTTTCAGGGGCGTGCCACGGCGCCGGCCCGGGGGTGTGGTCGAGGCCTCCGGACCAGCCCTCGGGACCGGAGGACGGAGCGGGGCTGCCGGCCGGCACGCGCAAAGTTACGCCTGCTTTCAGCAGGCGTAACTTTGCCGACAAAGGTAGGGGGGTTTAGATAGGGCCGGGGGGGTGGGGAAGGTGGGGGGAGGGCGAAGGAAAGTTCCCTCCGAGGCCGCTCCGAAATCGGAGCGGCCTCGGAGGGAACAGGCAGCGCATGCTGGGCTCGGCACGCGCAGGTTACACAAATGTGCACCCCCTTGCGTGCGCCGACCCCGGATTTTATAAGATACGCGCGGCTATAAAATCCAGCGTACTTTTTTTCGCGCCTGGTGCGCGAACAAAAGTACGCGATCGCGTATTTTTTAAAGATCTACCCCTTAGGATCTACCTTAGACAGGGTCCAGAGGCCGCCACGGCTTGTGGCTCCCTGACCAAGGACTATGGCTATGATGGCTCAACTAAGTTGAGAAGGGATATAAAACAGGGGAAAACCCCTGACTAATTGCAAATGAAGGTCCAGATTTAGGCACAGGCAATGTAGGCAACTGCCTAGGATGGCAAATTCTGAAAGCACTAAATTCCTGGGCCAAAGACGAGCTTGCTCTGGCTTGCTGTAGGGCTATGCACTGCTGCAGCTTCATAGCCATGTCACTGTGACACTCTGCCTATGGGTGCCAAAATCTTAAACCTGGTCTTGTTGCACTGTAGCTTAATAGAGCATGGTTCTGAATGAACTGAAAGCTCAAAGAAACAAACAAAATTTTGTAGGACAAAATCTTACCTTTTATTCTGGTTCTGTTTAAAATATTGTTACAAAATGTTCTGCATGCGATTTGAAAAAGTATGCTCTGTAGTATGAACAATATCTGAACTGATGCTGGTAGGTATTGCCAAGCAAATTCCTGATTGCATTTCATTACATCAATGCATTTCCTCATTACAAAATTTATTGATTCTGCTACCATATCACAGGGGGACTTCTCTAGGGACTTGGTAATATGGTATCACCTTTGCTATTAATAATACAAATTAAAGATAAGCAAATTTCTTGCAGAAAATACACCCATATGTGTGAAAGAATATGGACCAAATGCATAAAGCATTTTGCCATAAATACAAACTGGGAAAAATCACTTCATACATCTGGTGCATGGTTTTTATCTCAGTCCTAAATTCTGTTTTCAAGTGATGAGGGAAGAAGAAGTCCAAATGTTTAATGTGAGGAAGCACAGTAACACAGTGATGTAGCAACATAGCAAATGGTGGCAGATTAAGACCAAAATGGCTCATCCAGCCTGTCCAGTTGAGAGTCATCCTTTTTTGGCAGATGGGCATACACAATTCCCAAATGCTATTCAACACCAGCTACTCCACTGGAGCGAACCCATGAATGGTGCCTATAAAACTTCTCCTGCCCTGCAAGAGATAAAAATAACATTCTGTATGGCTAAGACCCTGGCGCTGCACATCTTTCTGGAAATCGTAGAGATAAAGACAGTAAGGGCAAAAGAGTACCAAATCTGTATCATTTAGCTACTTAACCCTTAATGCTTCTCCCGTATTTTTTCTTTGCAAGTTATCAAAGTGAGGGCAAACTTTATTTGCTGGACAAATGCATCATCAGAAACTATAGGGGCTTATGGTGCTGTTTTAAAATCTCTTTAGTGCATTTTGAAGGATTTGGTATAGCATTTACACATGGTGGAGCGCACTGTTAGCCTGCATTTGGCCGCGCGTTTTCAACGCGCTATTTTTACCCCTTATACAGTAAGGGGTAATAGCGTGGCAAAAACGCGCAGCCAACCCCCCCGAAACTAATAGCGCCCGCAACATGCAAGTGCATGTTGATGGGCCTATTAGTCATTCCCATACGATACAGAAAGCAAAATGTGCGGCGAAGCCGCACATTTTACTTTCAGAAATTAACGCCTGCCCAAAGACAGGCGTTAATTTCGGCCGGCACCGGGAAAGTGTACAGAAAAGCAGAAAAACCTGCTTTTCTGTACACCCTCCAACTTAATATCATAGCGATATTAAGTCAGAGGCCCCAAAAATAAAAATTAAATTAAAAATTAAAAAAAAGAAAAATTAAAAATCTGCTCGCGAGTTGGAAGCCGGACGCTCAATTTAGCCGGCATCCGTTTTCCGAACCCGTGGCTGTCAGCGGGTTCGAGAACCGATGCCGGTAAAATTAAGCGTCGGCTGTCAAACCTGCTGACAGCCGCCACTTCTGTCAAAAAGGAGGCGCTAGGGACACAATCACGTCCCTAGTGCTTCCTTTTACCAGGGGCCCTCATTAACATATTTATTTTTACTGAATCGTGCACCCAGGAGAGTGGCCTGGTCGCACGTTGGGAGAGCGGACGCTCACCGGCTCTCCCGCGGGGTTTTCTGTATCGGCCTGACAGTCTGGCTGATTCTGGCTCAATAAAGAAGGTCACTGTAATGTACTCTCCCAGAGCCCAATGTACTAAGACGTGAGTAAAAAATGTGTTCTGAACTATAGCGAACATATTTTTTACTCACACACAAAAAAGAGAGTTAATCACCCATGCAGTAAGTTAATGATATGCTAATGCACCCGTAATGAAAAAAAAACAAACCAACAAGCTAACCTGAAAACATATGCCCAAAGACATGCCTAGTGAATTAAAATATGATTTATGTGCATACTCTCCATTTGTGCATCATATTTTATGCGCAGAGAATATGCTTTCTATTGTGTAGACAGAAATCCGGAGTACTGGACACCTACACCACAAAGTCCAGGTTCAGCCCCAAAGACTAACACTAGCCCCAGAAACTTTACCCCATTTCTGACCAGAAGTTAAATTTCCAATGTTAACAAAACATGAGTTAAGCTTATGTACTTCTCTGTATTGGGGAGTAATAACTAATGCCTTGATTAACATGGGATTTGAATGGAGGAGCACTAATTTGTGTTTAAAGTTTTATTCGTTTGTATACACAGTTTTTGCAGCTAAACTCTTTGCTAACCCTAACCCTAACCCTAACCCTAACCCTAACCCTAACTGGAACAGGCTAATGGACCATCCCAGATTTATCAGTATTAGCATAACACCCTGTTGTTTTTTTTGTTCTAAATATAACCTGTTCTATCCTTCTCAGCAGGATCTTCAACTAAAATGTTGTTTCCTCTTTGCTGTATAGCAGTTACAAATTGTATATGCTGCATTTAGCAAGTGAGTCAAAAAAACCCAAAAAAACCCCCACTGCATGTGCATACACATTCTACCAGGAATAAGTCAATATATACTACACTCATTTACCGCCATTATTTACTACTCCCCTACCCCTTATTAAAATTACGCTAACATGGGGGCTATTTACTAAAGGTTTTTTCCCATTTTGTGGCTATAGGAAAAATGCTTAGATGGTAAATTTAAAACAAGTGCACATGCCCCCACATACATGCGAGAGCGTGAATGCACATACTCTGGAATTTTAGTCCACTAGTTTGCCCAGTCTATCTTTAGGTCATCCAGACCCCCTCTGTTTCTTCAGCCTGCACTCCCCCAGGTTTACCCAGACCACTCATCCAGTTGTTTTAGGCCTAAAATGAGATCTCATCAATAGCAGAAACAGCGCGCATTGGGAAACAGTCCAATGCGCGACGCAGGCAGAGAATTTAAAACCCGTATTTACACGCGTAAATGCTGGCCCCAGCCTGGAACATGCCTGATACGCCCTAACTTCTCCCCTTTTCTCCATAAGTTAGACTGCTCGCACTTGTGCATATATGCACATAATTGGGCCGTTTCAAAATATAAATTGCTCGCGTTCGGCCCAGATATTCACGTATCTGGGCCTTTTAATGCAAGCAACTCTTAAAATTCACCCCCAAGTAAACAGTTTTATTTATTGCATTTAATATACCATCTTTTCATATCACAAATCAAAATGGTTTACATAATTATAAAATACAACATAACAAAATACTTAATTTTGTAACATAAAAAATATAAAGTAGTGACAATGTTAAACCAAGCACATCTAGTTTTCTTAATGCATCATTAAAACATGCTTTAGTTGCTTTTGTGAGGCATAAAGTTGAAAGCCGAGTCTAATCACCCAATTACACAAGCCTTAGAGTTTCTTACTGCTATTGGTGTAGATAATGTCTTTAAAATAAAGCTTCAAAATATATGTTTCACTTGTGTCTCCTCATACTTAGAACTAGAGGCAAATATGCATTCCTACAGGGCAATAAATCTGAATTCATATAACTTCTTTCAATCAGACTTGATTCCAAGGCATGCAATATCCATCCAGCCATGTCAAGGGAGGACAGTTGGCTACAGATTAGTTACACAGCGTGCACAAAACCTTCCAAAGGACAAAAGGGAAAAGGAATATTATTATTATAATTTTTGCTCTGTAGTTTCTCCTTTGGGCTCTCTGTTTAATCGGAACACCTGACTCAGCTGGGCTAAGCATTATGAAGGTTCGTTCACTGATATTACAACAAACATATAAAAACAAGACGTAATATGTTTTTATAATGCGTGTTTTATTGTATAATGCTTCAGACAGCTCTTTTTAGAACTGGGAAAGCAGTTAATAAGAAATTTTAAATAAACTACCTGGAGTTTTTCCTCCTATTTCATAATCTCCCAATTCACTTAGTCCAGTCCATTCACTGTAGTGACCATCCTCTGCTGGGAAATATGCTCCAGGGCTCCCTGATCCCAAAAATTGTGGTCCCTAAATCTGACTGCAAGGGGATCGCTATAGTGCAATTAGTGGGAATCCTCTCCTTCTTCCCCATAGGGGCTCTGAATGCAACCTCCACAGCATCCCCAGCCCTTTTCAACCTGGAGAGCAGAAGTCTGGACTAGGATTCAAACCCAGTGACAAGTTCTGAGTCTGAAGATATTGAAATCACAGTTCTCAGATTTCAAAGACATTTTATTCAAAACAGCAGATGTAACAGGATAAGTATACAGGTTCTCTCCCCCACCATGGCTTCAGCTCACAGTGCATGCCTCCTTAGAGTAGAGAACGGGGACAGTTCATAGTCTCTTAGTCACAGGCCCAAAAGTGCAGTAATTCACTCCACCTCAAGCATTACAGATCTCACTCTGCAGCATAGTTCAGTAGCCCTTGAATTGTGAGAACTTCCTTGCTCCCAGCAACCCTCAGATGCAGGATATCTGCCTTTGCCTACACAGTCTGTACAAAGGCTCTTCAGTTGTACATGTTTAGTCTCCTCAGTGCTCTCCAGTGGTTTAGAAAACAAAGCACCAGTATTCCAAGCAGTTAGGCCCCCAGCATGAGACCTGCCAATAAGCCAATCCTAATACCACTATCCTCACCCCTCCTTATGATAGATCGAGTCGGGGGGGGGGGGGTTGGCCCAGGTGGATGGGGTAGTTACTGGTGGATTAGGGCAGGGATTTCCCTACACTAATCAGCCCTTTAACTTTGGGACAATTGTGGTGGAGGAACATCAAAAAGAAATATAAGCAGAGAATGGTCATCGTTGGGGGATAACAGTCTTAGTATACTGGACACTCAAGGCCAATTTTAACATGCATCCAATTTTTGGAAGATTACTCTCAGTAACCTCCAAAAATAGCATGCCTTTAGTAAAGAAATGCCCCTCAGAAAGTATAGATGTTCAAACAGTTAGGAGAAAGAAATGTAATCAAATCATTAGGAGACCTTGTGGCTAATAAAATGTTTTTTTCAGAGACCATCACACAAATCAAAAATGAGTGAAGAGTTGTTGTGAGGGCCTGCAAGAAAACTGAAATAAAGTCTTTTACCTGAAGAAGCCAGAAAATGTTTAGAAAGACAACATTCTAAAGCCTCCATGCCTGGGAAAAAAAAGTATAAGACCTTATTTGCCTCCGGGGTGTGTTACCATCTGGCCGTCTGTTCTCTTAATAGCAGGAACTACTCCTAAAAGCAGATTGTTACTTTAATTATTGAGCTAAAGACTGCACCGCCATATTCCCAGGTTTCTTTTTGCATGGAACTCTGCACAGCTGTTTCCCCTTTAGATGTATAATGCAGCCTTTACTTTGATTGTTTAATTCTTGTTTATTAACTTTTTCATCTTCATTTCTTAACTAAATTGTATTAATTTCCTTCGTAGTAATAGATGAGATACAGTATGGCTCTGAAGCAGGCCTATACAGTTTCTGGAGAAGACTACATTCACATATTCATATGAACACTATGAGATAAGAAATTCTTTACATTGTATAAATTGATTTTTTTTCTTCGCCATGCTATTTTGGATTCTGCAATAGGCCATGTCTTAAAAATGCCTGGACATTGTTCACATATTCTGTATATTGGGTCCCAGAGATATACAAACATTCACACTAATTAGGTACCCTGTTATTTGCAGCATGAGAAGTATGTTACAAATATCTACAGCTCTGACTTCACATGGGTTCTAGGTCTTCTGACTATATTTAAAAAAGTAACAACATATCCTATAGCAAATTATTTTAATTACTTTTTAATTTAATCTGCTCCATGCTGCTTATGAAAACCAGTCACAAAAATGTCTATTTACCGTGCACTAAAGGGCCGATGCAAAACAGTGCACTCAGCCAAGCGCACTGTTTAACCCGTGGTTGGACGCACGTCCACAGCCCCTTATGCTATAAGGGTATTTGCGCATCCAAAACGCGCATCCAACCCCTTGCGAAAACTAATAGCGCTCAGCACATGCAAATGCATGTTGATGAGACTATTAGTTATTCTCCTCAGATTTAAAAAAAAAAAAAAATGTGCGCCCCCACCCGCACATTTTTATGCTCAGAAATTAACGCCTGCCCAGTGCAAGCGTTAATTTCTGAGCAGCCCAAAAAGGTGTACAGAAAAGCCAAAAATACTGCTATCAGTACATCTTCTGACTTAAGATTGTGGCGATATTAGGTTGGAGGAACCAAAAGGTTAAAAAAAAAGTGCAGGTCAGATTAGGGAAACAGATGCTCAGTTAATGAGCATCCGTTTTCCTAACCCGTGGCTGTGCACAGGTTAGGAAAATGGATGCTTGTAAAATTGAGCGTCCATTTTCCTAACCCCAAAACAATCACACACACACATCCACATACATATCAATCCCATATACATCCAATCCAATTGGCTATATAACTAAAAGTATGAAAAAAATACAAAATAAATTTTTTTTTTCAGTTTTCCAGACATTTTCACATAGGACCTTGTGTGATCTAATGTAATTGCTTGTGATGCTCAAGACATCATCTTAATTTTCATTACATTTCCCAAATCACAGTTACCAAATCCTTGATAGATCAAAGCATCCAAACACTGATATCTCTGTCACTGACACGATTGTCTCAAATCACAAAAATACCACAAGTATATCCATCACAAAACCTGAAAAGGAACCCTTCTTTCGCCCATGCTGGGTTTCTTCAGGGAAAAGAAAGCTATAAAAAAACCTCCAAAAATAACATATCACCAAATGATAACCCACTAATAAAAAAATTAAATAAAACGAATTCTCTTATTAATGGAAAACAATTTTAAGTTACTATTTAGATGGTACATCACCCCGGTATAATTGCGTAAAATGTTTCCCACTTCTACCTACCTTTGCTGGCGAAATTGTGGACAGCGGGGGATTATATTCATATGTGGTGGTCCTGCCCATTCTTCAACCGCTGTGGTGTTCCTTGGAAGATTGGCTCCTGCTTATATTGGGTACCCCACCACCAAAATCAGCACTTTTAAATTTCCCTATCAATGATGTATCCAGATCTCAATATTTCTTTTTGAAGGCTGCACTTCAAGCAGTCAGAGGAACCATAGCACGAGAAAGGAGGACCACCAAGTCACCTTCCTTTGACAGTGTACTACGTCGATTACATTGGATATATTATATGGAAAGGTTGACGGCTCTTAAGAAAAACAAATTAGGCCGCTTTGAAGATTCATGGCATAATTATTGGCATTGGCGTACCCTTCAGATGTCTGGACCTCCATGAGGTCTGCCAGAGTTAACCTAATGGGCCTTGTGTCTGGTATATTTAACAATCGAGACTCTATTATTCATATCATGGATTATGTTGTTGAACCTCTGAATTCCCTGCTGGGTAGGAGGGCTAGGGATGGGGGGGGGGGGGGTTTGGGAGAAATGATAAAAACATTTCTTTTTCTTGTGGATTTGATGCTCCATGGGTTTTGTTGTGATGGCGAAACCGAATGATGGTATATAAAAAGCGATAAATAAATAAATAAATATTTTATGCTCGATGAAAATTGAGGGGACTTTTACTGTTTCTGTAATTATTTTTATTGGCTAGATATTACTACCTCACATGCCATGGTTTGTAATATATTTTATATACAATACATGAATAAAAAACCATAATAATAAAAAAAAAGAAAACTAATTCTCTTAAGTCTCTATTTGATCATAATTTATATAATCAAAAACTGCCGATTTTGGTGGCGAAACATGTTCACAAATATCAGGAAAGACAATATTTTAAATGTACCAATATATGAAGACAAAAGTCGTCAGCAGTACACCTGAAAAAAAATTTAAAAATTCAACAAGTCATATAAATCCAAAAAAACACAGATGAAACCGCAAAACTCAAATATCCGACCCAAGTTTACCAAAGAGAAGGACATCTTGGATATGCTCCCGACAAAATAATGGCCGACGCCTACGTTAAAGATACCCTTACCCAAAGGTTTTAAAGAATCCTCGGACCAGTAAGAAAGCAACGTTGCAATGCTGTATATTAAAAGTAACAACTACCCAATCTAGATTCCGTCAAAACTACTACATAAAAGCCGACCATTCAATATTATCAAGGCTGTTCGGGGTCATTGTTCGCCAGGTGAAAATAAACCTTTGATCACATCGGCGAAGTTTACGTGAAACATCATCCCCTCTTGTGAATTACAGTTGTTTAATAACAAAGAATTTTATATCATCAACGGTATGTGAAGCTGACAGTCAATGAGATACTAGGGGGGCATTTTCTTTTAAGTTGCGAACACTGCTTTTATGCTCGAAGATGAGTTGTTTAACTGGACGTTTTGTTTGTCCAATATAAATATAAAAGCAAGGGCAAACAATAGCATAAATGACATTATTGGAAGAACATGTGAATGATCCTGGAATAATGAAAGGATAAGGCAAGCGACAATGTACAAACTGTTTGATGTATAAAACATGTTCACATACTGAATAATTGTTTCATGGATATTGACGTAAAACCTCTTTGCAACCCTCCAAAACCTGAACTAATCTATTTCTTAAATTTTTTCCTTTCTTCACTGAAAAAACACAGGTTTTTCCACAAAATTAGATAATGAGGACAGTACAGACCAATGCTGTAAAATAATACGTTTCACCTCAGTCAACCACACAGAGATTGGACGCATACAAATCAACCATGAAATCGGTTCCTTATGGTTTTTAATAAGCAAATTTTGACAGTCAGCATACAACCCTCTTTTATATGCATGTTTGACACAATGTCAAGGGTATCCACTATCAAGGAACCTTTGCATTAAATCATGAGAATGATGTTTATACAGGACAGTGAACAAACATATGTGCCGATATCGCAAAAATTGACCACTCGGTATGTTCTCTTTGATGAGACGGGGTGAAAACTGTGAAAATGTAGTAACGTGTTCCTATCTGTGGGCTTACGATATACAGAGGTAAAAATTGCAGAATTGTTCTTATACACCATCACATCAAAAAATGATAAGTGTGTTATGATGTTGGAATGAAAATTGCAAGTTTGAATCTAAACTATTAATCCAAACTTGGAAAGATTTCAACCTCTCAATCCCACCTGTCGATATGAAAAACACGTCATCGATGTAACGACATCAAAATCTAATAAATTGAAAGAAATGAGAAGAATAGATACATTTTTCTTCAAAACAAGAGATGAACAACCCAGCTATCAAAGGTGCTAAAGGGGATCTCATTGGAATTCCCTTAATTTGATGGTAAAAAACAGAATGTTGGGAATTATTAGAAAGGGAATGGTGAATAAAAGGGAAAATGTCATAATGCCTCTGTATCACTCCATGGTGAGACCGCACCTTGAATACTATGTACAATTCTGGTCGCCACATCTCAAAAAAGATATAGTTATGATGGAGAAGGTACCGAGAAGGGCAACCAAAATGATAAAGGGGATGGAACAGCTCCCCTATGAGGAAAGACTAAAGAGGTTAGGACTTTTCAGCTTGGAGAAGAGAAGGCTGAGGGGGGATTATGATAGAGGTGTTTAAAATCATGAGAGGTCTAGAACGGGTAAATGT
This sequence comes from Rhinatrema bivittatum, assembly GCF_901001135.1. NCBI lineage: Eukaryota > Metazoa > Chordata > Amphibia > Gymnophiona > Rhinatrematidae > Rhinatrema > Rhinatrema bivittatum. The sequence goes on from NC_042618.1 coordinate 381,102,042, forward strand.
GAATTGGTTATTTACTCTTTCAGAAATTGAAGGACTAGGGGGCACTCCATGAAGTCAGCATGTGGCACATTTAAAACTAATCGGAGAAAGTTCTTTTTCACTTAACGCATAATTAAGAACATAAGAACATAAGAAATTGCCATGCTGGGTCAGACCAAGGGTCCATCAAGCCCAGCATCCTGTTTCCAAAAGAGGCCAAACCAGGCCACAAGAACCTGGCAATTACCCAAACACTAAGAAGATCCCATGCTACTGATGCAATTAATATCAATGGTTATTCCCTAAGTAAACTTGATTAATAGCCATTAATGGACTTCTCCTCCAAGAACTTATCCAAACCTTTTTTGAACCCAGCTACATTAACTGCACTAACCACATCCTCTAGCAACAAATTCCAGAGCTTTATTGTGCGTTGAGTGAAAAAGAATTTTCTCCGATTAGTATTAAATGTGCTACTTGCTAACTTCATGGAATGCCCCCTAGTCCTTCTACTATTCGAAAGTGTAAATAATCGATTCACATCTACTCGTTCAAGACCTCTCATGATCTTAAAGACCTCTATCATAACCCCCCTCAGCTGTCTCTTCTCCAAGCTGAACAGCCCTAACTTCTTCAGCCTTTCCTCATAGGGGAGCTGTTCCATCCCCTTTATCATTTTGGTTGCCCTTCTCTGTACCTTCTCCATCGCAACTATATCTTTTTTGAGATGCGGCGACCAGAATTGTACACAGAATTCAAGGTGCAGTCTCACCATGGAGCGATATAGAGGCATTATGACATTTTCTGTTTTATTAACCATTCCCTTCCCAATAATTCCTAACATTCTGTTTGCTTTTTTGACTGCTCCAGCACACTGAGCCGACGATTTTAAAGTATTATCCACTATGATGCCTAGATCTTTTTCCTGGGTGGTTGCTCCTAATATGGAACCTAACATCGTGTATCTACAGCAAGGGTTATTTTTCCCTATATGCAACACCTTGCACTTGTCCACATTAAATTTCATCTGCCATTTGGATGCCCAATCTTCCAGTCTTGCAAGGTCCTCCTGTAATGTATCACAATCTGCTTGTGATGTAACTACTCTGAATAATTTTGTATCATCTGCAAATTTGATAACCTCACTTATCATATTCCTTTCCAGATCATTTATATATATATTGAAAAGCACCGGTTCAAGTACAGATCCCTGAGGCGCTCCACTGTTTACCCTTTTCCACTGAGAAAATTGACCATTTAATCCTACTCTCTGTTTCCTGTCTTTTAACCAGTTTGTAATCCACGAAAGGACATCGCCTCCTATCCCATGACTTTTTAGATTTCTTAGAAGCCTCTCATGAGGGACCTTGTCAAATGCCTTCTGAAAATCCAAATACACTACATCTACCGGTTCACCTTTATCCACATGTTTATTAACCCCTTCAAAAAAGTGAAGACTTCCCTTGGGTAAATCCATGTTGACTGAGTTCCATTAAACCATATCTTCCTATATGCTCTACGATTTTGATCTTGAGAATAGTTTCCACTGTTTTTTCCCAGCACTGAAGTCAGGCTTACTGGTCTATAGTTACCTGGATCACCACTGGAGCCTTTTTAAAATATTGGGGTTACATTGGCCACCCTCCAGTCTTCAGGTACAATGGATGATTTTAATGACAGGTTACAAATTTTAACTAATAGATCAGAAATTTCATTTTTGAGTTCCTTCAGTACCCTAGGATGCATACCATCTGGTTCAGGTGATTTGCTTCTCTTTAGTTTGTCAATCTAGCCTACTACATCTTCCATTTTCACAGTGATTTTGTTCAGTTTGTCTGATTCATCGCCCCTGAAAACCATCTCTGAAACTGGTATCTCCCCAACATCCTCATCAGTAAACACGGATGCAAAGAATTCATTTAGGGGTAGATTTTTAAAAAAAGCGCGATCGCGTACTTTTGTTTGCGCATACATGTATCTCATGCTGTCATATACTGTATATACATACACGCTGTCTCTCATGCTCATATACTGTATACACACACTGTCTTATGCTCAGTCATACATATGTACACACAGTCTCATGCTCATATACACACACACAAGCCATCTTATGCTCAGTTATAAAAACACTTGCACACACACAAGCCATCTCATGCTCAGTCATACACACACACACACACACATACACACACACACACACACAGATATGCTCTGTCTCTCATGCTCTTTCACTTGTTTCCCCCTCTGAAAGAACAAGGGGCAGCAGCAGCAGCAGCAGCAGCAGTCTCCTTCTTCAGCCTGGACAGTCACTAGACTTTTCCTTTGTGATTCTAAACTCCAGGCCCTGCTGCTTCTGCTTATGACCTCTCAAGGGTCAAACTCCTAACTGTCTGGAGGAGGTGGGGATGCCAATGCTTCTTGCAACTATGCAGACTGTGCTCCTTCTGATTGCTGAGGTGAGAAAGGGGGTTCAGAGGCCAATGCTGCTTCTTTTGGCTCCAGGGCCACGCTTCTTTTGGCTCCAGGGCCACGCTTCTTGTGGGGGTGAGGAAGAGGAGAGTGGAAGGCTGATGCGGGCCATGCTTCTCTTGACTGCTGGGGTGGGAGGTCAGTGCCGCTGCTACTATGGCTCCGTGGCTGTGCTTTTTCTGACTGCTAGGATAGGGGGTGTGGAAGGCTGATGCTGTTTGTTGCAACTCCATGGGCTGCACCTTCTGACTGCAGGGGCAGGGTAGTCCGATGTTTCTTCTGTCAACCAGACTGGAGCTCTGTGGGAGGGGCTCCAAAGGTTCCTTTGGGCTGGGTGGCAGCACTGGTGGCTTTTTTATTCCAATTTGGACAACTTCCTCCCTTTCAAGGCCAGACCCGATGGTAAACAGAACTCCAGAAACAGGCACAGCAGTTCTTACTGAAAAGCTGTGTATCAGGTGGAGGGGAGGCAGCTCTTCAGCTAAATTGTGAGAGAGATGGAGCCCCCTGATAGACGGCGCCTATGGCCAAGGCCGTATCAGCCATAGGCAACCTTCGGCTCTGAAGTATAATACCACATCTATAGTCATAACTTACATGCTAGCACTTTGTATAACGTAGAAAATGCTTATCTGGAGGGCCAGTAGGTTACAAGATAATCAGTTATCCCACACCTCCCACAGCTGTATCTGAAATCGTGCTGAGCACTATCTATTCCACTGCAGAGAAGATGATCTGGCTGGCATAATCACTCAGTTCTTAGCCGGGTCTGCTTTCGTTTGACGAGACATCAGAGATTCTGCCACTTGTGGCTCAGGTTTTTCACACTGCAGTTGTTTTGAAAAACTGCTTTGTGCATGTGGCAAATCTTCTCCCACATAGTCTTCTTCAGTTATGAGCTCACTCTCTTGGGGGGTCGATGCAATAATGTGCGCTCAGCCTAGCACACAGTTTGATGAGCAATCGGATACACGTTTTGGACGCGCTAGGCTAACCCCCATGCGTCCAAACTCACATGTAGCTAATAGCACTCATCATATGTACATGCCATGTAGATGAGGCTATTAGCTATGCAGAAAGTTGCTGCTCGGCTAGTGCATCCTTGTTAACACAGCAAATTTAACACCAGCCCCGAAGCCGGCATTAAGTCATACCAAGAGTCAAGAGCCCATTAGCCAAGGGGCGATTTTCTGCTTCCTCCTACTGGCTGTCTCCCTGCCTGCCTGCCTAGTGGTACTGCATGAACTGCACTGGCTTCTTCTTAGCAACAGAATCAAGTGTAAGGTGATATCAGCTAATATTAGGATGCTGACATGTTTGCTGCAGAGGCTACTTGTGATTCCATCCCTGTTCTGAGCACAGCTGCTCTTTGTCACTGCAGGGGATTTCAGATGCCAGCTTTTCTTTTGCTGGGCAAGAAAACTGATGCTCGTATTGAGCGTCTGTTGTCCTAATCTGTGCACCGCCATCTCCTGGATGCCGAATGCAGAGTGCTAGGGATGCACAATTGATCCCCAGTGCATCCTGTTTTAGCACAGCACCTCATTATAATACTGCACTGGGCACCCAGGAGAGGTGTTTGTGTGTGCGTTAGGAAAACGGGCACTCAATATGCGCGCCCATTTTACCACACGTCATATTGCATTAGCTCCCTGGACTCAGGGGCCATACAGGACATGCTGGACCTTAACGACCTCACAGACAAGAAGGTCTATCTCTCTAGGTAGGAAGTCTGGCCTCCTCAAATGTACTCCACTCCTTCCGGCCATGCAGCAAATAGGAAGGTAGGCACTATGAGTATCTCCTTTATATATGCATATGCGCATAACTGCACATATACAGGGTGGGGTATATACAACTAAATATTACATACATATTTAATTAAAATAGATAGGAAATATATACACATTTATTATTACTCACATATATACCTGTAGCTTTCGTGTGTATCTTCTCTTTAATGCTGTGGTATGTGTGTAATATTTCCACTTGTCAGTGCAGATTTGGTCTATACAAGGGATAACTGCTGGATCTTTCTCCTCAGGGACTTTCAGATTCACTCCAGTGTTTCTCCCTATTGTTTTCAATGTAAGACCTATACCGGACCTACCTATTCCTGACGCCATGGAGCCTGCTCCTAATCTAAATCAACAAAGTACTTCTTGGGATGTTAGGAAAGTATAGAATGTGTGGGTACGAACCTCATAAGAGAACAGAGCTCTCTCTATGGTAATTCCAAAATTGTGAAATGAATTACCTTTGGCAATCAGGGAACATCAAGATTTAATTACATTTTTAAAAAAACTGAAAATATAGCTGATGACTAATGATGTGACTTGAGAGTGGGCACTGTAATTTCATGTTAGCAATGCAGATGATGATTGTTTTTTTACATTGTGATTGTTTATTTGTTGTCCATCACTTTGAGCAATTTAAATTTTAAATCAGGAAAATGATTTGTAAATTTTATCAAAATGAAATAAAATAAATAGATAAATAAATAAATAGAAGCCTGGATGATTGCTATTTTAGGCTTGACCTCTTCCCTGAGAACCATATTGGACAGACTTTATTTTTACCACGATCTATCTCATAGGTATTTATGTGTATTGTGAGTCTTACGATATATCAGGCATAATATTTATTAAGGGACTCTTCTGCTTCTTCTACACAACCAATCCTTTGTCCTGTTAATATCTGGATGGGAAATTGCTGATGACATTTACATTTCAGATCCAGCTTCTTGTGATAGACAAGCTCTGATGACTGCCTGAAATTACTGGTGGTAAAGGTGGGTGAGTGGGGCTAGGTCCTGAAAACAGCAAGGTCTGAGAGTACTCATTGTTATGCTCAGGCTTATGGACCCTTGGCCGACGAGAAGATGGTATACCTTTCGGAGGGTCCGTAGGCTCTCTCGTCGGGTGGCGAGGCAGAGCAGGAGGCAGGACCAGCTGACCCTTGGCACTAGAGACTGAGGCGAACACGGAGACGATGAAGAGAGGAGATAAGGCGCTATGTCTTCACCACTGGTGGTCTGCGGTCCCCCCGGAAGGAGCCCGTAGGGACCCGACCGCTAGGACTTAGGTGGACCTAGGGAGGTCAGGGTAATGGTGCAAAGGCCAACTGGAGCTTCGCCCTGGAAGCCCGCGGTCCCCCCAGGAGGAGCCCGTAGGGACCCGGGCAGCTGGGACTTAGGTGGGCCCTTGGAGACGGAGTCTTGAAGGAGTCCTAGGTCGAGTGCCAGAGGATCGTCGCTCACCAGTCCGAAGTCGTGTACCAGAGAATCACCGCTTGCCAATCCGAAGTCAGGAACCAGAGAATCACCGTAAGCCAATCCAAAGTCAGGAACCAGGAACACCAAGACAGAACAGGATCCAAAGCTCAAGGACTCACCGAAGCAAGCAGACTGGACGGCGCTGGAGGACGCTGCCAAGTCACTGGATGAGCAGAGGATGCTGCCTTTTATACTTCCTCTGCCCTGGCTGATAGAGAACAGGTGAGGCCATTTAAAGGGATGGGTCCCTTTAATTCTGTGGAGGGGGCGTGGCCTAGTGCTTAAGCATGGCGGCGGCCATTTTGGATTTCTCCTGTGGAGGGGAGACGCCGCTGGGGGGAAGCAGGATGGCTTCCCCTGCAACGGGCAGCGTCGGAGGCTGCGCAGGCGCGATGGCCCGAGTCAGAGCCCTCCCCCGGGGCTCCCGCGGCGCCGCAAATCAGGTAGGGGGCTGCGGTCGTGGGGCGCCACGGCCGCAGAGCACAACACTCATATAGCACATGATCCTAGAAGTGTATAACACAGGACTAAGCAGTCTTCTAGCAGGCAGATGTCCGTTAAAAGGTACATCATGGAGAAATATACGTGTGGTAAAATCCATGAAGAGATTGTCAAATGTGAGGTGGGAAACTTCAGGAATGAAGCAGGGCTCTACCTGTGAAGATAGCCAGTGTGAGCATGGACAAAGGAAGGTTTGGTGCTGTACATATATCAGAAACCTGAATTAATGCAGGTAGGCCTTCATCTTTGTAGTGTAGATAGTTAATTTATGTAACATCTGAAACTTATGAGACACTGATGTGATTTATAATCCTGGGGGAATTCTGCACTACTGCGGAGTGCAGAATTTGCGCAGAATTCCCCCCTGCACAGAATTGCCATTTTCTGCGCAGAAAATGGCAGAGGAGACCCTAGCATGCCGCAAACAGAGCGCGCAAAGATGAAGGCCCTGGCCTCTGCGAGACTCGCTCCGCTCGCGGTGAAGATGAAGGCCCCAGCATGCCATTTGCGGCAAAAATGAAGGCTGCGGAGTGTGCTGCGAACAATGTGTGCTCCACTCGCAGCGAAGATAAAGGTCCTGGTGAGAATTAATGTGTGTGTGTGAGAGGAGAGGGAGAGAGGAGGGGGGGTGAGAGAGGGGAGGGTGAGAGAGCAGGGAGAGGGGTGTGAGAGAGCAGGTGAATGAGCAGGAGGGAGTGAGGGAGAGCATGGGAGGTGAGAGGGGGGATGCTTGAGTGTGGGTGCCAGAGAGAGGGAGCCTATATGGAGGAGATTGTGAAGGAGTGTGTGTATATGTGTGAGAGACTGGGAGCGTGAGTGTATGAAAAAAGAATTGTGAGTATGTGAGTGTGCTAGCCTGTGTGAAGGGATTGTGTATGTGTAAGACAGAGTCTGTGTGAAGGGGTGCATGAGAGAGAGACATAGGTAGCCTGTGTGAGGATGTATGTGTGAGAGAGAAAGGGAGTTTGTGTGGGTGTATATGCAAGAGAGAGGGACTCTGTATGAGGGGATGTGTGTGTGCAAGAGAGTGAGGGAGCCTGTATGAGGGTGGGTGTATGTATACTAAAGAGAGGGAGCAATTGTGTGTGAGAGAGGGAGGGACGGAGGGAGCCTGTGTGAGGGGCAGTACTGAGAATGGGGTCAAACTGGGACTGGCGATAGAGTGGAAGGGGTTGAGCCTAGAGGTGGATGTGAGATACTGGCAGGTGGAAGAGTTGGGGCCTGAGAGGGCAAATTGGCCAGGGAGAGTGAGTGGAAGTGACACTCTTACAGTGAATTTCTAAGGAAATTCTGCTCAAAATATTTAAAATTCTGCATCTCTAAGTAATAACTTTTTTCTGTGTTTACTGAAGAGGATGTTGGAGAGGTACCTGTAATGGAGAAGGTTTTCATGGGTAATGATTCAGATGGACTGAATCAAATCACGGTTAACCTAGAAGATGTGGTAGGCCTGATTGACAAACTGAAGAGTAGTAAATCACCTGGACCGGATGGTATACACCCCAGAGTTCTGAAGGAACTAAAAAATGAAATTTCAGACCTATTAGTAGAAATTTGTAACCTATCATTAAAATCATCCATTGTACCTGAAGACTGGAGGATAGCAAATGTAACCCCAATATTTAAAAAGGGCTCCAGGGGCGATCCGGGAAACTACAGACCGGTTAGCCTGACTTCAGTGCCAGGAAAAATAGTGGAAAGTGTTCTAAACATCAAAATCACAGAACATATAGAAAGACATGGTTTAATGGAACCAAGTCAGCATGGCTTTACCCAGGGCAAGTCTTGCCTTACAAATCTTCACTTTGTTGAAGGAGTTAATAAACACGTGGATAAAGGTGAACCAGTAGATGTAGTATACTTGGATTTTCAGAAGGCGTTTGACAAAGTTCCTCATGAAAGGCTTCTAGGAAAAGTAAAAAGTCATGGGATAGGTGGCGATCTCCTTTCGTGGATTGCAAACTAGCTAAAAGACAGAAAACAGAGAGTAGGATTAAATGCACAATTTTCTCAGAGGAAGGGAGTGGACAGTGGAGTGCCTCAGGGATCTGTATTGGGACCCTTACTTTTCAATATATTTATAAATGATCTGGAAAGAAATACGACAAGTGAGATAATCAAATTTGCAGGTGACACAAAATTGTTCAGAGTAGTTAAAACACAAGCAGATTGCAGGAAGACCTTGTGAGACTGGAAAATTGGGCATCCAAATGGCATAAGAACATAAGAACATAAGAAAATGCCATACTGGGTCAAACCAAGGGTCCATCAAGCCCAGCATCCTGTTTCCAACAGTGGCCAATCCAGGCCATAAGAACCTGGCAAGTACCCAAAAACTAAGTCTATTCCATGTAACCATTGCTAATGGCAGTGGCTATTCTCTAAGTGAACTTAATAGCAGGTAATGGACTTCTCCTCCAAGAACTTATCCAATCCTTTTTTAAACACAGCTATACTAACTGCACTAACCACATCCTCTGGCAACAAATTCCAGAGTTTAATTGTGCGTTGAGTAAAAAAGAACTTTCTCTGATTAGTTTTAAATGTGCCCCATGCTAACTTCACGGAGTGCCCCCTAGTCTTTCTACTATCCGAAAGAGTAAATAACCGATTCACATCTACCCGTTCTAGACCTCTCATGATTTTAAACACCTCTATCATATCCCCCCTCAGTCGTCTCTTCTCCAAGCTGAAAAGTCCTAACCTCTTTAGTCTTTCCTCATAGGGGAGTTGTTCCATTCCCCTTATCATTTTGGTAGTCCATCATGTCCATCAGCTTAAGAGCTTGGCTAGTCGCTCCACCACTACAACCAGCCTGCTAAGGTTAGTTCTGACCCCTCACAAATCTTACAATATCATTTGTATCCCCTGGCCAAAATCCTCCTGTGAGACTAGCTCCTGGCGTGGAGCAGGTGCTCCAGTCACTAAGGCAGGCTCAGTAGCTCTCCCCTGCACCTCCTCTCTTCCAGTGTATACATATTCAGATGCTTCAGCCTCTCCTTATAAGTCTTCCAATACTGACCTCACACCATTTTGGTCACCCTTTTCTGAACGCTTCCGATCTGTCTCTATCCTTTTTGAGATACAGGCTCCAAAACCAAACACAGTACTCCAGGTTTTTGCAAACCTTAGTATCATCCTCAAATAGACAAACTTTTCCTTCTATCCTTTCCGCAATGTCACTCACAAAAATATTGAACAGAACCGGTCCCAATACCGATCTCTGTGGCACTCCAATTAACATAATTCTCTCTTCAGAGTAGGTTCCATTTACTTAATAGCATTTTATGGACTTCTCCTCCAGGAACTTATCCAAACCTTTTCTAAATCCAGCTACACTAACTGCCTTACCCACATTTTCAAGTAATGAATTCCAGAGCTTAATTGTGCATTGAGTGAAAAACATTTTCTCCAATTTATTTAAAAAACATTTTCTCCAATTTGTTTTAGATGTGCTACTTGCTAACTTCATGGACAAACACCCCCCCCCCCCCCCCCCCCCAGTCCTTGTATTATCTTAAAGAGTAAATAACCAATTCACATGTACCCATTCAAGTCCTTTCAAGATTTTATAGACCTCTATCATTTTCCCCCTTAGCCTTCTCTTCTCCAAGATGAACTGCCCTAACCTCTTTAGTCTTTCCTCAGAGAGGAGCTGTTCCATGCCCTTTATCATTTTGTTCACCATCTTCTCCCTCTTCTTCCTCCTCAGACAACAAGGTAGTGTTATTTGTGAAGAGAACAAAAACTGTCATTTCATGTTCTCATATGCTCCAGGGTATGATGTGCATGATCAGTCAAGCAGTTAGAGGGCATTCCTTTTCTGGGAAAGATGTAGGCAAAAGGAACTGTTCTTAGCTGCGGAACACCTCAAGTCTATAGGTGGTGGCAAAGCCATATACTGGTTTCTTGCATTCAGAAGTTTCAGTTTAGCACTTTTTTACTACATGGTGCCAAGCTAGTGATATAGGCTCAGAGTTAGACTCTGTGTCAGGGTAGTTGGTATTGGGGCATGGTCTACATAGGAAGGCGTCAAGGGCCATGAAGCGGCACTTAGTATTTAGGATAGGGGCATATACTGTCCCTGATAATAATTTTAGGAGTGGGTTGTAATAACCTCAAGAGTTTCATATTAGACTTGAGGGCGCATTACAAGTTATGCTTCATGACTGTGTTGCTTGTGACCCAGAGAAATGCCAAGAACAAACTTTTTTGGCATGACGGTTTGTTGCAGCTGAAGGCAGAGACAAGGACTTGCAGAGTAGCAGGCCATTGGTGGGACTGGTGATGAAAGCTGTTGCGCTCCGCTAGTGGGTCTAGCCGTGAGCAGGCGCTTACCTTCGCGGCCCGGAGGCCACTGAGGTTTCCTCTCTTCACCGCGGCAGGAAGCCGCGGACTTCGGCGCTTCCCAGGGTGGCAGGAGCCGCCGCCAACTTCAGTTCCGCTTCGCGGCCTGGAGGCCACAGTCCCCAACCTCCCTCGCAGCTGGAGCCGCACTTCGGTCTGCTTTCAGCGGCCTGGGCACCGCCGCTGTTATCGGGGCCTGCGCGGAGGCCCAGCTTCTCCCTGCACTGCTCAGCGGCAGGACGCCACTGGCCATGGTCCTGCACGGTTTCCTGCTTCCTGTCTCCTAAGGCACGGCCCGCGCCTCCTTCATAGATTTAAAGGGCACTCAGCCAGATATGCCCCGGGCCCCACCTAGACTCCTCCCAGGGTGCCTCCTGATCTTCAGCCCTATTTAAGGGCCCAGCTTCCAGTCCTTCGTTGCATTTGCAAGGAGTTAGTCTCTTCTTGGACTTCTCGTCTTTGCTCCTGCTGGTTTTCCTGGTCTTCTTGGGATCCCTTGTTGTTCTTTATGTTCCTGGTCTCTTCTGGATTCTCCCTCGTCTTGTCCTGATGTTCCGTGGTCTTCTTGATGTTCCATGATGTTCCTGATATTCCTTCCTGATGCCTCGTCCTCTTCTGCCATGCCATGTCGTGTCTCGTCACTTCGTGGCATGGGCCTGTCTTCTTGTTCACAGTGCAAGCCTCCGGAAGGTCATCCTTGCCTGAAGCCAAGTCTCGTCTTGGTCCCGTGTCTCATGCCTGAAGTCAAGTCTCGTCTTTGTCCCCTATCCTGAATCTCGTCTCAGCCCTCGGATGTTCCTGTGGCTACTCTGTCCATGCCTAAGATGCTGACTGAACCTGTGCCATTTCAGCATGGTCTGTGCCCAGCCATGGGCAGCTGTGGAGGGTGCGCCTTGGTACAGGCTTCTACTGAATCTTTGCCATGTTCTGGCTTCAACTTCCACGTATTCATCTAGAGTCTGCCTCGCACCCAAGCATGGTCCGTGACCATTCCCGTAGGTCCGCCCTATGGTGGGCTGTGTAGGGCATACTGCGTCGCAGCCTCAACCCAGTACTTGACTTTGTTCCTGAACCTTTATCCTGAATCTTCGTGCTCAAGTTCCTCATCTGAGTCTTCATGTTCCAGAGCCTTCGTCCGCCCTTGTCTTCTGTCTGGCCTGCTGCCTTTGCCGTTCCCAGTGACAGAACCACTCAGAGACCAACCTTGCGTGTTTGGCCTCACTCAGGCTATGCAGGTTGGCAGGGGCCTGGTTTCCTGTTCTCAGCCCAGGCTCGGACATGTCTCACCAGCCTCAGCGTTTCCTCAGAGCTCCTCTGGGTTCACCGAGGTCCGAGGGCACACATTTCCCATTCTCGCACAGCAGCTACTCATGGCCTGTCTTGAAACACCTAGCCAAAGCCTGTGTGCGCAACAGAAGCAGTACATACAGTAGATAGACCGTGTTCAAATCTGCCTAATGGCCATATCATGAACTTATCTGGCCCCATCCTGCCTTGTATGCAGTTGATCCAGCCTTCTCTGGTGTTTTTTGCGCAGCTTCAGATCCTCAAGCTACACAGAGAAATAGAAATACCAGGCCCCATATTCAAGCTTAAATGTTTATGTAAGTTAGCCGGATAAGACTTATCCAGCTACTTTACATACGATATTCAGCAGCACAGCTATGCTGCTGAATATCCATGTATTAATGTCACAGCCCTTGAGCTGTGGTGAGATTGGCACTGCCTGGCTGGTAACCTAGCTGGGCCCCCACTGACAATAGGTGGACTTGTTCTGACTGGGACAAGGTCTAGGTTTCACCTGTATCAGCCTCTTCCCTCACATGTTCAACCCTTGGATTCTGAGACCAGCAGGATTTCGGCATGAGTCCAGAGAAGAGCAAGTAGTCAGAATAAGTAACCAGGCCAATATCAGGACAGGTGGCAGACAAGAGAGGCATGGTCCAGGCAGTGGTCAGGGCAGACAGAGGTCAGGCAGCATTGCTGCCCAAGCAATGGTCAGGGCAAGCAGAAATCAGGTGGGTAATGATCAGGCACTAAAAAGCAATCTGAAGGGGAGGAAGGATCAGGGCTCGAGCAAGGCAGGGAGGGCAGGAACAAGGCAAGGGCTGGAGCAGCACGTACTTTAAGCAAAGGCATGGCAAAAGGACCTGTTGCTCAGGCAACAGCTGGCACTGCTCCCCTGTTTCCGTGTGTTTTTCCACTGCGGAGTGACATGCAGTGTGTGCATGTGCCTGGGAGCAGGGCCGTGAGCGGCAATGGCGGCATGAGAAGTGTCAGCGTCCTGGACTGAGCACAGCTGGTCGCAGGGCCAACCTGCAGCTGGCCAAACATTACATAAATTGCCACTTAGCTGGATAAGTTTTAAACAGATGTCCGAATATCGGCACTTATATGGCTAGGTTAACCAGATTAGTAGTGCCACCCATTGCCCACCCCTGACTTATCCGGCTATCTACTTAGCTGGATAAATGACTTATCCAGCTAAGTGGCAACCACTCAACGAAACTGGATATTCATTGGCCGCCATTTAGCCAGATAAGTCCCTATTTATCCAGCTAAGTAATGCTGAATATTAGCCTCATAAAGTTTTGTGTGTACTGTTGCTACTGTGACCTCCACACTGGTATGTTTCTATGTTTTCAGTGGAAGCCTGGAATTAGTAGCATGGCTCTATACACTCCCTTAATGCACCTAGAAGTGCTGTCCTACCACCAGGCCCAAAAGAACACCAGAACAGGAACAATCCATGAAATGCCTTGGTACCCACTTTCATGAGGGAGCTAGCTAGCCAGTCCAGGCAGTTGGAATACACTTTCAGATAAATTATCATTTCTAAAGGATAACTCTGGGACTACAGAGAGCACACTGCTTTGGGGAGTTAACTGAAACTATATGACAGGGCCACATCTCTCTCTTCTGGAAAAAGGATATTGGTTTACTTTGCTATAAGGGCCATCATTAAATCTATTACATGTCCCAGAGGAAGTTCTGTTTTATAACTGGATCTTAACTATATATAAGAACATAATATTTACCATATTGGGTCATACTAAAGGTCGATCAAGCGCAGTATCCTGTTTTCAACAGTGGTCAATCCAAGTCACAGTACCTAGCAGGATCCCAAAGGGTAGTTAGAGCCCATGCTGCTTATCTCAGGGATAAGCAGTGGATTTCTGCAACACCACCTTAATAATGGTTTATATCCTTGAATATTGGTTAAAGTTGTCCCTTGTTAACCTTAACAACATTTTTACTCTTGCATTATATACATTTTATACATGCCATTAATGGAATGTAATTCTGTTAACAGTAACCATACATACCTATTGCATTTTCCCCTACCTGTATACCACATTTGGCCCTTCCTAGCATCCCCCCTGCACACACTCTGCATCCCATCCCCACATCCCTAGCACTCCCTCTAATGACTCCCTGTAGTCCTCATCTCCATCCCCATACCCCTAGCACCCCCCTCGTGACCCCTCTGCACACCCTTTACAGTCCCCACCCCTACTGGCCCCCCTAGAGACCCCAATTACATCCTCCAATCAAACCCTATTCCCCACAATCTACTTACCCCATGTGGACCGGATGCTCCATGAATAAATTCACATTGCAGGCCTTTCTAGATCTGCTTCATGGTACGAATATTTTTCCTTTGTCCCCTTATGGAGAAGAGCAGATGTTCATCTCTCATCACCAAGGATGCTAGTCGTGACACATCCCTGGTGATGAAATATGGCTGGTGCGCTGGTAGAGGCATTGCTGAATGAGCCTGCCCCAGAAGAACTGAAAGTTGCATATTGCAGAAAAATGTACGCGTTTACAACTCTCTTGTAAATGGACATGCAACCTGCATGAACAACTTACACATATTTTATATTTTGTACACATGTATTCATGCGCATTATAAAATTCATGAGCATAGGCTCACGTGTGGTTCTTTGAAAGTTATCCTCTGTTATCAGTATACACTAACTCCAGAGCAGACACCCCACATACACAAACCAAACTGCCTTTTACATACAGAGAGATTCTTTTTTTTGCTAAATAAACATTAGTATAGTTTTACTGATATTACATTATTTCTGGATTCTCCACATTGCCTCTCATAGTCAAGCAGTAACCACTTACTAAAGGAGATTAATTGCATTTCTTTCTGTGAAAAGGAAGAAAATAACTTTCAGTTTTGAACTTGACCTATCAGCCCTAAAATGTTCTCTCTCTCAGTTAGGCAATTTCTGTAAAAAGTCTTAAAACATATGGAACAGCTGGAAGACAGATTTGTGCCCTTAAAACCCACAATTAGGAAGTCAGAGAGTTAAAGGCTTTCCTTGCTTTTCTGCTTTGGCTTTTCATGTGATCATTTTAAAACTCCACTGTCTCCAAGACTAAAGACAGCATGTTAACACACGATAATAGAATTACTGTACCATTGCAAGAGCTCTTCCAGTTGATTTAACCCTTCATCAGGTTGGTATTTCTGCCTGTCATCTTCTCAGTAGGTCACAGATTCTTATTAACAAATCACATTACATTATGGTCTGAATATCTATTGCTATTATTAATACCAACCATCTTTATAAGACTAAAATTATGAAAGTTTACTTTCTCCTTTACTTATTTTAGAGAAATGTACTCAGAGAATATTTAGAATGGAATATATATATTGACATTTTTTCCACGTTTTTTCACTGTGCATCTTGAATTCCTGATCTCCAAAGCACAAACTCAACAACATTCTTTGGCTAACAGGGACCACCATGCTACTGGCAGCTGTCTTCCTTCTCTCTCTTCAAGGACCTAAGTCGGGTTGCCAGCAGTCCAGATTTCTTCTGAACTGTATGGATTTTTGTTTCGTGTCTGGAAGCCAAAAGAAGGGCTAAAATGTCCGGAAATAGTCCGGATTTTAGTCCTCTGAGATTTCTTAATTTTTATCTGCTGTGGGGTTTCTTCTTCCAGTTGATGGGAGAGGTGGTGAAGGCGCTATTTGGTCTTCCCTGGCTGTAGACGGAGCTTCATGTTGGAACTGGGGAGGCAGGTCCGTTCCCGCGCTCTCTTTGCTTTCTGTGCCGGGGGTTTCTTTTTGCTGCTGCAGGCATGCACTGGCTGGTAGTGCAATCGGCTGCCCACCATCAGCCAAAGAAAAGGAGGGGGGCCCATCAGCGCCGTTGGACCAAAGCAAAAAAAAAAGACAGGCCTAGCACTAGAAGAAGTCTTGCAGGGCTGTCAGTGAACCTCGTTCCGCTGGCAGTCTGAAGAAAAGGCCTGTTGTCACTGTCGGTCAGAAGAAAAAAAAAGACCCCACAGAGACGTTGGCAGACTCCCATCTCGCCAACAACCCGAAGAAGAGAAAAGGCCCTACAAGTGTGTCAGCCCGAAACAAAGGACAGCCCCATTGGACTGCAGCAAAGGAGGCACTCCCCATCCTGCCAGTAAACTAAGAAGAAAAGAGGCCTGGTGCCGGCAGGGCTATCAGCTAGAAGAAAGAGAAAGGCCCCGCAAAGCAGTCGACGGATCCCATCCTGCCGGTGACCCAAAGAAAATGAGCCCAGACTGAGTTTGGGTGCACGTGAGAGAGAGAGAGAATAAGAATGCATAGGTGGCTGGGTTTGTGTGTCTGTGAGAAAGAGTGAGCGCATGGGTGGCTGTGTTTGTGTGTCTGTGAGAAAGAGTGAGTGCATGGGTGGCTGTGTTTGTGTGTCTGTGAGAAAGAGTGAGCGCATGGGTGGCTGGGTTTGTGTGTCTGTGAGAAAGAATGAGCGCATGGATGGCTGGGTTTGTGTGTCTGTGAGAAAGAGTGGATGCATGGATGGCTGGGTTTGTGTGTCTATGAGAAAGAGTGCGTGCATGGGCAGCTGGGTGTGTGTTTGAGTAATCATGTGCTTATATGACAGAGAAAAAAGTTTGTGTGCTCTTCCCTACACCTACTAATCTATGACAATCTCAGGTTAAGAGGAAATCAAAAGCTACCTGATTTGGAGAGTGGAGGATTCTTAAAAGCCTTATTAGTTTTAATTATTGAGTGCTGTTTGATGTGTCTGTTTGTTTGAAATATTTTATTGGTGTTTGGTTAATTTAAAAAAAAATGTATGTGAGTTAATTATTGGATGTTATTCTATTTGTCAGCTGTTTTGAAATATTTATTCTTTTCATTTATATGGTTTTCTAATTATGATTGATGTTTTATATTTCTTTATTTTGTTTGATGTTTTATAAGGCATGGTGATGTTTGTTTTTTCTATATTTACTCTGCATACAGAGTTTAGTTTTTGGTTTCCACTTCAGTTTTTGTCTGCACATTTCTATTTATGCTTTATGGTCTCTTTATTCTATATTTGATGAGGATCTGTCTGTACTGTCTGTGTTCCACTAGCATGTAGTTTCTGTGCAGAGATCTATAGCAGCTTGGTTTGTTCTGTTTTTCTGATATGAGATATATTGGTGTTTTAAGGACTGCTGTTATATGTGCAATGTTGCTTTTATTTATAGGTAGGGTTTGAGTTTGAATGCTGGCAATTGATGCTCTTTTTTTTGCTATGGGAGATTTATTACATTGTAATTGAAATTGTTTTTTCATGGCTTTCTGAGGGCCAAGCCCACACCAAACACACATTACAATAGGCTTAATACCATATGGGTTCCAAGTGCAGGGTTTTCTGGTTGGCACCACAGCTGTGTATAAATATAATATACATGTTACTTAAGTGATATTTTTATCTCAGAAGAGTGTACTTTGAAGTCTTTGAATGTCCGTTTTTATGTAATGTTATAAATGCATCATTTTTAATTGTGTGTGGAGAGAGCTGGGGGGTGGGATTTTGCGGGGGCACTCAAGACTGTAAGTTTCACCTAGGATGTCTAATACCTTGCACCATTTCTTTTTGGGAACCACACACAGAAAAGTCAATATGGAGAGAAAGAGGAGATCATAGCAGCGAATGGAGTCACACAGGCATAGAGAGGAAACAGAGGCAGCAGGAAACTGGGAGCTGGGAGGGAGATCAGTGATATATTCCCCAAATTGATGAGCCTAGCAGTCTGACTGTGTTTACTGTCTTATGACAAAAAAAATGCCATCTGCCTCCCATAGTACAAGGAGCAACTCACAGAGGGTTCACAAGAGTCCAGATTTATACCCTAGAAACAACACCTGAAAAATCTCACTCTTTGGCCTTCAATCTCACTCAGTAGGATGGACCACCCTTGGTATTTCTGGGGATGGGTTTAGTGTGTGGGCTGGGATCAGCCTTCCCTGTACTCACAACTCTTCCTAATGGGCTTTTTTGTTTTGTTCTCCCACTACTGAGAAGGGACCATGGGAATGAGTATGAGCCTTCACCACCTTGGGAGAGCTCTTGTGAATGATTAATCAATATTAAAACCATTTCCTGAAGGCTGCTTGAACATTGAAATGCAAGCTAATAGTAGATTAAGCTATTTTTTTTTAATTTGTTAGTATGTTTTTACTATTATGATGTTTTATATTTCTTGATTTTGTTGTTTGATGCTTTGTGAAGAATAGACAGATTTCTGTTTTTCCATTGTTGCACTGTATAACAAGTTTGGCTTGCTGAAATTTCTAGTTCAGTTTTTGTTTGCACATTTCTATATAGTTATGGTCTCTTTATTCTGAATTTGATGAGTTTCTGTGTACTGCATGTGTGAAAGATAGCCGAGCGTCATCTTGCAAGTTGCCTACACTGGCTATGAAACCAATGAGTCTCCTGGAGAGTAGGAGTGCTGAGAAGGGGTGTAAATGAGAAAGGAAGGGGGCTGCTGTAAGTTGTGGAAGGACTGACACCAAACAAGAACTTTACAAAATGATACAGCAGTGCTAGGGCAGATGGGCACTCACTAAGTGAGCAAATAAGCAGCAGCATAACAGCAGAATGTGAGTGATTTTGTCTGTGTATGTCTGAGAGGGTGAGTGTATGTATGTGAGTCTTTGTGTCTGAGAGGATGTGTGTATGTGAATCTTTGTGTCTGAGATGGTATGCATGTGTGTGAAAGTCTTTGTGTCTGAGAGGGTATTATGTGTGTCTCTGTGTCTGAGAGGGTATGGGTGTGTGTGTATGTGTGTGTGTGTGTGAATCTTTTGTTTCTAAGAGGATGTGTGTGACTGTGTCTGAGTTGGTACATGTGTGTATTTGAGTCTTTGTGTCTGAGAGAGTAAGTATGTGTGTGAGTCTTTGTGTCTGAGAGGGTAAGAGTATATGTGTGAGTCTGTGACCTGAGAGAGTAAGTGTGAATGTGTCTGAGAGGCTGTGTATATGTGAGTCTTTGTGTCAAAGGGTGAGTGTGTGTATCTTTAAGTCTTTGGGTCTGGTGGGGGGAGAAAGAAGCTTGGCCTTTTCTTTCAGGTGTGGGGACACCTCCCCCCCCCCCCAACCTACTACTACTACTACTACTATTACTTAACCTCCCTTGGTAAAAGTATTGGCGGCTCCCTATCTCTGAGAATTCTGGTTTTGTGGCTTTCAATGTGTGAAAGGTTGGCCAACCCTGCTATACTGCATTGTCTAGATACTAGGCCACACTCCTTAGTAGGGATCCCAGTAGCACCCTACACAGTAATAGTCAAGTGTTGAAGTAGCTCAACACCATCGGTGAAAATTTAACTTAGTGCGCCCAAGGTTCCGAATTTTCACAGTGGAAAGTTGGCAAGCCTAGGCCTAAGTGTACCACCACTATCAACTCCAATGGATTGTGAATCCAAACCTGGACCTTCTACACTGCAACCAACATCACTGTGGCCTGAATGGAATATTTTGTGTGTGTCCAGTGCTGACCACATGGTAACTGTGTAAATTCACAAGATTACAAAAATAAACCAGTACATCCTTCATATTTTGTCTTGTATAAATCACATGCATCTCAAAATATGTATAAAACTACATCACTAATTATTACTATATCAATATTTGTCTTAAAAACAATAAACACAAATCTATTTGGATGATGGATCAATAGTCATTTTAAAACTGAACCAGTGAAGGTGCTGTTAAAAATATAAATTGTTAGGAATGGCCATGTATTTTAGGTGATCCAAGTACGGACCACTATCATTCAGGGCCAGCTATGTATTTATTTATTTATTTATTTAAGGGGTTTTTATATACCGAGGCATGTCTGGAACATCACCTCGGTTTACAGTAAAACATAATGCAGCAATGGGCTTTACATGCCCAGGCCTAGCCACATTGTTGATGTACTTAGACCAAGGGAGGGTGAGGTGGTGGCTGTTGCTAATGCGGTTGCTAATATATGTTAAGGAACTTTCATTATTACACAATAGAACACAATTTAATGATGCCAGCCCCTGAAAAAAAAATCCTATTATATTATGTTTAGAAAGGAAGCATGTGCCAAGGAAAGGAGAAGAGCTGGTACTGGAACAGTGCTGAGTGTGCTCTATGTTAGCACTGCTGGCCTGAAGTGCTTTTTCCACATCAGCATGCCTGCAGCAGTCATAGAAAGTGGCCTGCCTCTAGAGCCCACATCCCCAATATTTGGATCTTTGGCTAACCTCCCAAGTGTTATTCCATATTTCCATATATACAGGCATGAAAAATGTGATTCCTCTACATTACATACATGAAATAAACATTGCTGCATCAAAGAGGTGTCATTTAATCACAAATGACTGCCATCACCAAGATGTCCATCTATTTACAAAAACCTAAAGTATACATGTAATGCAGAAACGATATCAGCCAGACTTTTATTCATGAAGAATATCCATTAAACATAGCTACTGTAAAATATGTAGCACATAAAGGATATATGACATATTTTATGTTCTGCAAACATCCGATTGTTTATATTCTGGTAACATGTTCAAAGAAAATATAAACATTACTAGCTGATACCTGTTGAAGATTCAATGGAAAATAATTTGGATTGTCCACAGCATTGCTCTTGGCCCAACCTAAGCAATCTCCCTCCCCAACCCAGCCCCCACATTCCTTCCCTGTTCCCCGCATACTTGTCAATCTGTGAGCATCCTTTGTCTTGCACCCACCAGGCTCACTGCCTCTCTCTGGCTGCTTTCAGCAGCTGCACACTCCTTGCAAAGTACATAAGAATATAAGAACATGCCATACTGGGTCAGACCAAGGGTCCATCAAGCCCAGCATCCTGTTTCCAACAGTGGCCAATCAAGGCCATAAGAACCTGGCAAGTACCCAAAAACTAAGTCTATTCCATGTCGGAATGCAGAGCACCCCCATATGTTGTTAGGAATTGGAGAAAGAGCTGAAAGAATAGATTAAGCTTTTGACAACTGCTTGGCCAAAACTGCTATGTGATGCGAAGTATCAACGAAGGCAAGGATAGAAGACCAAGTGACAGCCTTGCAAATATCTTTTATGGAAGCAAAGCAAAAATAGGCTAAGGAAGCTGCCATTGCTCTGACTTAATGGGCTTTCATCTTACTTTGAAGTTATCCTGATTGATTTTATCAGTAGGAGATGCAGACAGAAATCTAAGTGGAAAGAGTTCTTTTTGTAACTGAGAAACCCTATTTGACGACTTAAATGAGATGAATATTTGTAAAGACTTTTCTGCAGTCCAACTTATAAAGAGCTTGCTCACCCTTATGGTGATGTGGTCTCGGAAAAAATGTTGCCAATACAGTGGATGGATGAGTTTTCAAAATTACTCTGATGTAGAAAATATGGGTATATGGAGCGAAGGAGACTAGGACTTGCACTCTCTGGATAGAAGCTACAGCTTTCAAAAACAAAACCTTTTAAGAGAGGAATTTTAAGTCTGCTGTTGCTAGAGACTTAAATGGTAATTTCATGAGCTGACTTAGAATTGTATTTAGATCTCAAGAAGTAGGAGGGTCTTTAACCAGAGGTTTAAGGTGAGTTAGGCCTTTCATGAACGGTGACTGTAGATTACTGGGAGATAGAAATACCTCCTGAATTCTTGTGGTTTATCTGTACGGCATTGAACAAATGATTACACATTGGTTTAGATCAGGAATATGCTGCTATAGCACTAAGATGCACATTGACTGAGTTAGTTTTCAATCCTAAATCAGACAGGCTTACCAGGTATTGAAGAAATAAGGAAATAGGCCACTTAAAGGGGTTCTTACATTTACATTTATTTAGATTTCTGTATCACCTAACACAATAGGCCTAGGCGATGAATAGCTTTACATATATAATCATAAAATAACCATAGAGTAAAATAAGACAGTAAATAGTATCTGTTATTTGTAAGGGCGCTGCCCATAAGTTTTTTGTTCTTTGTGAACCGATACGATGTGCGAACGGCTATCGGTATATAAGAGACGTTAAATAAATAAATAAATAAATAAATAAATAAAATGAATAAAAACAAAATTAAAACAAAGAATAAACATATTACAAATCTGAAATCAATTAAAATCAACTTATAAAATCAACTTATAAAAATAATATAACAGTAGTAAAATTAGTAAAATATGTTTCAGAATAAAGAAAAAAGTTAACTTAAAATAACTCAAATTAAAGATTAATTTATAAATAAGCAAACTTAAAAAGAAAAGTTTTAAATTTATTTTCTAAAACTCTTAAGTGAGTCGCTTTGTCTAAGATCAATGGGAAGCGAATTCCAAAATGTTGGTCCGGCAACTGAGAAAGCACTCTCGAGGGTGGTATTAAGTTGTTCATGACAGGGAGACAGAATTTCCAGGAGCCCTCTTTGGGACGAACGCAAGATTCCAGTTGGTTGATAAAATTTTAAAATCGCATTGGCCCAAACGCAAGAATGACCATTCAGGAGCTTAAAGATCAACATTTCTACTTTGTACTTTATCCTCTCTTTGATTGGTAACCAGTGAAGCTCTGCTAGAGTTGGAGTAATATGATCACACCTTCTCAAGCCTGAAATTAATCTAGCAGCTGAATTTAGGAGTAGCTGTAAGGAACGAACAGAAGAAGAGGGAAACCCTGGATAGAGACTATTACAATAGTCGATGATCGGGAAAATGGAAGCTTGCAAAACTGTGCAGAAATCTGGGGGATGAAGAAGTATTTTAAGGCCTGAGAGAACTCGGAGTTTATAGAATCCTTGAGAGATGACTTGCTTGATCTGGGGGCAAAAAGATGTTATCCAAAACAACGCCAATACTTTTTATCTGGCCTTTGATGGTGTAAACTAAATTATCAAGAGTTATAAACAGGTCAGTTAAAGGGACATGAGGGCTAAGAATGGCAATGAATTCTGTTTTGGCCATATTCAGAGCAAGTTTATTAAAGTTTAACCAATTTTTTAGGGTTGAAAAATAGATGTTGAGAACTTGAAGAGTTTCCTGCCATGTTGAGCACATGTTGAAGATGTATTAGAGTTGGTAAGCCGTTTAGCAATTTTAAATAGAACTTTAGGGTTATAGACTACTTCACAGATTTATTTTGAAAAATATTCCTTCATGGCAAAATTAGTACAGTTCTGAAATTCCAAGAGAAGCTTTCTAAACATTTGAGCATGATCCGAAGTGGGAGCTTTTCTCCAGATATGTTCTGCTTTCCTTAAAGAGCTCCTAACAGATTTAATTGCGGGGGACATCAACCAGGGTGGCGACTTGTGTTCACATGGCTTTAAGACTTTTAAGGGGGCTAAACTATCAAGAACTGATGTGACAGAAGAATTACATGAGAAAGCGCAGCTGTGAAGTTATCAAAGCATGAGTCAGAGAGCAAAGACAAGACAGAATAATGGAACAGTGAAGTATCAATAAGACCGCTACGCAAAGTAGGAAAGCCCTCTGCAGTAAGAGGAACTATACCTGGGGAAACAAAATAATCAAATGTGATGAGAAAAAACGCAGTTGCTTACTTGTAACAGGTGTTCTCCTAGGACAGCAGTGGGTGACATCATCAGATGGAGCCCGGCATGGAAAACTTTGACTAGCAGACTGAGTATGCCCAGCCAGCCACTATCCACAAGTACACACAAGGTCCCCCTTCAATCATAACATAGCAAAAATACGAGCAAGAAAAATAACACAATAAAACGAAGGTGAACCCAACATCATGGGGAGGCGGCCGGGATTCCTGAGGACTAATATCCTGCTGTCCTAGGAGAACACCTGTTACAGGTAAGCAACTGCGCTTTCTCCAAGGATAAGCAGGATGGTAGTCCTCACATGTGGATGATTACAGAGCTCCAGACTGCCCCCAGTGATCAGAGGGACCCACAATAGCCGAACAAGGTGCCAACGGGCACAATACAACTGCGGTGCTGTGGGAATCAGGGACAGTCTGGCCCCACAGAGAGCACGATGAGAACAGTTGAGTTCAGGACTGGAATAGATTGCGGAGGACAGACTGGCCAAAAGTGCTGTCCTGGCGACTATCCCTGTTGAATCAGTAGGAGCTGTGAATGTGTGGAGAGAACTCCATATCATGGCCCTGCAGATTTCAGTGACAGGGACCGCACTGACGCTGCCATAGCCCATACAGAGTGAGCCTTCACCCTGCCAGCCAGCTGGAGGCCTGCCTGCTTGTAGCAGAAAGCAATGCAATCCACCAGCCAGTTGGATAGGGTCTGCTTCCCCACTGCTGCTCCCAGTCTATTGGTGTCGAAGTACACAAACAGCTGGGTAGACTGTCTATGATTTGCTTTACGGTCCAAGTAGAAAGCAAGCTCCTGCTTGCAGTCCAGGGAGTGAATATCACGTTCCCCCGGGAGTGAATGAGGTTGTGGGAAGAATGAGGGAAGGATGATTGACTGGTTGACGTGGAAAGTAGTCACCACCTTCGGCAGAAATTTTGGATGCGTACGCAGCACCACATAATCATGGAAGAATTTCATGTAGGGAGCGTACGTAACCAGGGCCTGGATCTCACTGACCCTGCGAGTGGAAGTGATCGCCACCAGGAACATAACTTTCCAGGTGAGACACCTCAGGTCACAGGATTTGAGAGGCTTGAACGGATGCCGCATGAGTCTCACCAGGACAACATTGAGATCCCACAATGTTGCTGGCGGGTGAAGCAGGAGCTTGAGTTGAACCAGGCCCAGCATGAAACGTTCAACCAGTGGCTGGACTGAAATGGGCGCCCCAGCAACACCCTGGTGGTAGATGCTGAGGGCTGAGATGTACTCAGACTGAGCTGGAGGCCAGACTCGGACAGGTGCCACAGATAAATCAGCAGGCAGGGGAGCAGGCAGGACAAAGGGTCCAGTCCATGGCCTCCGCACCAGGTGGTGAAACGCTTCCACTTCAAGCTATAAGATCTTCGAGTGGAAGGGGGTCACGTGGATCGAAGCCACCATGTGGTCCAGCAGGCAGAGCCGCAGACGGGCTGGTACCTTCTTTCTGTTGCCAACGAGGGTAGCCAGTGAGGAGAGGGTGACCGCTCGATCCCTGGGCAGAAAATTTACTTGTGCCATATCCAACCTGGCACCGATAAAGTTCAGCCGTGGAGATGGATTGAGATGTGACCTGGAGAAGTTGATAATGAATCCCAGTGTCTGTAAGGTCTGAACCGTCAAGGCTAGAGCATTCATGGCCCAGGAGTGTGATTCACTCCAGTTCAGCCAATTGGCCAGGTATGGAAAGACATGGACCGAATGTCGCCTGAGGTAGGCATCCACCACCACCAAGCATTTCGTGAAGACGACTGGGGCTGAAGCCAGCCCAAAGGGCAACACTTTGTACTGAAAATGTGCCATCCCCACCAGAAAGCGGAGGTACTTCCTGTGGTTGGGGACAATTTCAATATGGGCGTAAGCCTCCTTTAAGTCAAGGGAGCAGAGTCCAGTCTCCTCTTCGAAGGAGCGGGATCAGCGTGCAAAGAGAGACCATTTTGAATTTTTCTCTTACGAGAAAACGGTTTAATGCCCCAAGGTCGAGAATGGGGTGCAAGCCGCCATTCCTCTTCAGAATGAGGAAATACCTCAAGTAGAAACCGTGTCCCCACTGCTCACGGGGAACTGG
Organism: Rhinatrema bivittatum; assembly: GCF_901001135.1. Classification (NCBI taxonomy): domain Eukaryota; kingdom Metazoa; phylum Chordata; class Amphibia; order Gymnophiona; family Rhinatrematidae; genus Rhinatrema; species Rhinatrema bivittatum. The sequence continues at coordinate 381,127,556 of NC_042618.1, forward strand.
TTCTACTGCACCCACCACTAGAAGGGCGGAAAGTTCCGATTGAAGGATGACCTGATGGGCGGCTGTACCCCATGATGGACATGGGGAAGGGGTCTCTGGGTGCCTGCTGAAATTCAGGTGGTAGACCTGGCAGACAATGAAGAGGACCTAACGGTCTGAAGTAATCACTTCCCAGCAGCGGGTGAAGCAAAGAAGCCTGCCGCCAACTGGGGATTTGGCCGCCATGGGAACTGGCATTTAGCTCATGCCCCCTCACCGCCAGTCAAAAGCCGGCAGATGGGGCCTGCTGGGGGGCTGGTTGGGCCCTCGGAACTCACTAATGCTGGCCACAGCCTCTAGGGCTGGACAGAGGCAGGCGAGTACAGGCAGCCAGAGAGTAGTATTTCCTTGATCGGTAGAAAGGCTTGCGAGAGCCCAGTCTGGAGGACTTCCTGGCAGCGGAAGGGCCTTCTGAGGGGCTGGCGGAGAGTTGCTGAAGAGTATCATTCTGATGTTTCAGTTGCGCCATGACCTCTTTCACCTTAACCCCAAACAGGTTCTCTCCTGTACAGGGGAGGTCCACAAGCCTTGTAGGTCTGGAACCAAGCTAGCCGTCTGGCGCCGACTCCACCGGCGACTAGGCGGGCTGCGGTTTCGAAGATGTCATAGGTAGACCTGACCTCGTGTCTACCCAACTCAAGTCCCAGCGAGGCAATGGCTGCAAGGGACTCCTGCTGTTGCTGGGGAAAGCCCTCTGCAAACTCCTAGACTTGCTTCCATAGGTTGCGGTCGTATTGGGTCATGTACAGCTGGTAGGCCGCAATATGGGCCACCAGCATAGCCCCTTGGAACTTTTTCCTCCCTATGCCATTGAGCTCCCTGTGTTCACGCCCGGAGGGGCAGAAACGTGTGTCCGGGAGCGTCTGGCTTTCTTAAGTGCGGACTCCACCACCGCAGACTGGTGGGGTAAGTGCCATCATTCAAAGCCCATTGCACCAAGTCACATCAGCTTTCCTGTTCACTGGGGTAACCGACACTGGGTGTTTCCACATGTGGAGAAGGAGCTCTTTAAAGATGTCATGGACCGGCACCAGCACGACCTCTTTGGGAGCACTGATGAACTGGAGGACCTCCAGCATCTTATGATGGGTATCCTCCTCCAACAGGAGCTGGAAGGGAATGGCCACTGCCATGGCCCTCACAAAGCTGGCAAAAGACAGGTCCTCGGGTGGAGAGCGATGCCGCTCCTCCAGAGGGGAAGGCTCTGAGAGGGGGTTATCAGAGAACTCGGAGGATGCGTCCAAGGAGTCATCGCCCCACGAGTCATAGGGACTCTCCTCCTTGCTAGGGTCCGGACGCCAAGGGCAGGGACCAGGAGGGATGGTAGGTCTGGGCCCAAGGGCACCAAAGTCCGTGGGTGCACCGACAGCATCGATGGACCCCCAGGCATCGAGAGGGGCATCGGCTGCGGTACACCGGGAATAACCATTGGTGGCCCAGGGAACTGCGGGCATGGGCGCCCAGTTCCCGAGGCCTCATCCTCCTTGGAGGTTCCCGGGAATTGGGATTACTCCGGTGGAGGGTGTCGGTGGCCGAGGAGGCATTGGAGGCCTCTCAGGCACCGGTTGCGTCAGTAGGACGCCAAGAAGGATTTCCAGACACTCCAGCAAAGGTGCGAACAACAAAGGCGAAGGCTCAGGCACCAATATGGGGGCTGGTGGCGCCAGCAGCTCGACGCTCTGAAGCGCTTTGAGCACCACTGATTGCACCCTGCGGTCCAACTCCTCCTGAAAGTCCTGGGTAAGGAGGGGACAAGGTGTCACTGGCACATCCTTGGAAGGATCACGAGGAGGCACGGTGCCCAGCACCGATGACAGTGGAGAACACCTCGGGCTACCGGGGGCTCCAGAGGATGGGGCCTCTGGTGGCTGGTGCCGCTTTGATGGTGGTTCAGCAACTGCCAATGCCGCTCCGGAACCAGAACTGTGTCGGGATGGTGACCACTGTCGATGCTTCCTGGGTTTCCGGTGCTCGGCCAGATCTTTCCCCGGTGCCAAGGATGAAGACAACCCCGAGGTTAGGGGGAGGGGAGAGACCATCAAGGATCAATCTCCCTCTCCTCGATCCATAGGTGTACTGGAGAGAGGGACCGCCAGGAGAAGCGATGGAGATGATTCCCCCCGGGCTTTAGGCGTGGTGGACACTGACGTCGAAGTGGAGGGTTTTGGAGAGCCAAAAAACTTCTCCATTTTATCTAGGTATGAACAAAGCCCTTTGGGGGTCATTTGATCGCACAAACAACACCCTCTAACGTCATGCGAGGCCCCCAGGCAGAGGATACACACCTCATGCAGATCCGTGATGGACATGGTCTGCGGGCACTAGGGGTACCATCAAAAACCTGATGATGCCATCGAAAAAAGAGGTAGGCGCGCAGTCAATGACTGATGGGAACCCAAGGTGGGAGTCAGGAATCGACCGTGAAAAACCGACAGCAAAATCCACAGGTACCTCACGGAGGAACCGAATGCGAAGAGGGACCAGACGCAGAAACCCCCCCCCCCCCCGAAAACATCAGCAAAAACGTTTCAAAGGTTTGGAGCTCCACAACTACGAGGCTACTACACCGCGGAAAAGAAGAGACTGAAGGGTGACCTCGTGTGGACATGCGGATAGCAGCAGGCTGGGTATGCTCAGTCTGCCAGTCAAAGTTTCTAGAAATTTTAACAAAAGTTTTCCATGCCAGACTCCATCTGATGATGTCACCCACATGTGAGGACTACCATCCTGCTTTGTCCTAGAAGAACTTAAAAATTCTCTTAGTAAGTAACATTTAGATCTTCTAGCCCAGGGGGATAACTGGGCACAGTCAGAACAATTAGATATATATGCTATGAACCTAAGCAGCAAACACAGCAATCGTGTTGGTCAGATAAATTTATTGGTGGCATCTTTTGAAGTCTGGTTTACTGTCCACTACTGTGAAGAAAGCTGAGGTTAAAGTCAAACTCAATTTTGAAAAATACTAACAAATCATAACTTTTTGGAGACTTGCAGAAACAAAAAATACTTTGACAAAAGTAAAAGAAAAAAATAGTAAACAAACCATAGGCAAAAATTTGATGAGCAGCTTAAGGAGAGAGAAAGCAAAAATGCGTCCTTTTGCACAAGCTGAAGAAAACCAATTGGGAAGATTTGCACAATGGTGACTGCATGAGGACACCCACCCGAGCTCAGTTTTTCTTAGATCTGAGAGCTTTTCCATCTTGACACCATCAGATGTCACCCACTTGTGTGGCTCCTTACTGTGCTGCTTTTCCATGGAGAAAATGCTTTTTACTTATATAAATTACTTTGAAAATTGTCCTCTATAAAAGTGGATGTCCATATATGAAATGAATGATACTAAAATGTTTTTCTTAGAAGAGCCCTTTTAAAGGATGAATAGCACAAATTTCACTGTTGTTGATAGCAGAATAAACAGAAAAGTCCTCATTAGAGGGGCATGCTAATAAAACCCTCCATCTCACTATGGTGCAACAGATGGTTTGCCACAACACAAAGCTACCATCGTGTGATAAATAGGGGTTACTTATTCAGATAAAACTTTCAAAGAGGTAGAGAAATGCCATAGTCTTGCAAACAGCCAAACATTAATAGTAATTCAAACCCCTTAATTACTAACAGAATTTTGTGCCTACTGTTGCCATTTTGTTTTCTTTCAGGTGTCATTATTGACAGAGAAGAACCACACCAGCAGGCCGATGCAATACCGTGCGCTCAGGCTAGCGCACAGGTTAACCCATGGTTGGTTGCGCGTTTTGGACATGCGTCCGTAGCCCCGATGCAATAAGGGGATCAGCGCATCCAAAATGCGCGTCTAAACTGGACCTCTGCTCCTGCTTGGATGATTTGAATTGGATTCTACAGTTCTGTATACTTAATAGATGAAGTATGCTGAGTTCAATAATCTTTCCCTCCACTTCCTTTCCTCTCCCCTTCTCCGTTCCCCCTCTCCCTTTCCTCTCCATCCCTTTCCTTCCTTTACCTTCCTTTCTCCCCCTTCTTTCCCTTCCCTACATGCAGGTTTTCTGTGTATATGTTCCTTGATGTATTTGTTTTTATATTCCTTTGGCTGAACATTTTCTATGTATTTTTCATATATGATTTTTTTATTTATGTTTCATATACATGTCTTTTGAACACGTTATTTTGTATTTTACACCCTTGGTTTATAATTATTTGTGTTCTCTACAAATGTAAGCAGCGCTTTCTGCTGTTTGGTGGTTTCTTGTGGATCCTTGATTATATTTCTCTGACCTATTTATTGGTTTTGTCAACAGTTGATTTTCTGGGCCTCTGCCCCTCCCGATGCAGCCCATGTGGCAAAACACAGTGTGTCAGGGGACAGAAACCTCCTTCCAATTACTCATGAATAAAAGGTTGGAACGCTTAATTTACCATTCTCTTCGCTTCACTTATTGATTAAATAATCTAATAAAACATTTTCATTGTCCATGATGATAACGTACATCACTTTCAGGCCGATTCAGTACGGTGCGCTCAGGTCGAGCGCACCATTAGTCCCCGTTTGGACACACGTTTTGTAATAACACGTGGAAAACGCGCATCCAACCCCCCCCCCCCCCCCCGAAACTAATAAAATGCATGGTGATGGGCCTATTAATTAGTCCCGTGCGATACAGAAAGTAAAATGTGCAGCCAAGCCGCACATTTTACTCTCAGAAATTAACGCCTACCCAAAGGCAGGAGTTAATTTCAGCCGGCACTGGAAAAGTATACAGAAAAGCAGAAAAAACTGCTTTTCTGTACACCCTTCAACTTAATATGATAGCGATATTAAGTCAGAGGCCCCAAAAATTAAAAAAAAAAAAAAATCTGCCTGCGGCCCGGAAAACGGACACTCAATTTTGCCAGCGTCCGTTTTACGGGCCCGTGGCTGTCAGCAGCCACGGGCCCGTAAAATCGACGCCGGTAAAATCAACGCCGGTAAAATTAAGTGTCGGCTGTCAAACCCGCTGATAGTCGCCACTTCTACCAATAAGGAGGCGCTAGGGACGTGCTAGGGTCCCGAGTGCCTCCGTTTTACCGCGGGCCCTCATTTGCATAGAGAATCACACGCCCAGGAGAGTGGCCTGGGCGCACGTCGGGAGAGCGGGCGCTTGCATCGGAGTGCCGGCTCTCCCGCGCATTTTACTGAATCGGCCCGTTTGGAAGTTAAAGGCAGATACCTATTGCAGTAGCAAAGACCTTACTTATCTCTGGTTTTACCTGTGCCTTTATATGATAAAGGATCCTCTTGGCCTTTGTTATACTTTCTTGAATTCTGTTATTGTTTTCCTTTGTCCCACCTTCTTTGGGAGGCTCTTCCAAGCATCCACCATCCCTTATTGAGGAGATGCTTCTCTATTCTGCTACAGTCTCTCTACCTCTAGTCCCAACAGAGCTTCCTTTACAATAAAAAAAAAATGTAATACAAAAAAGCACTTTTTAATCCCTGTAAATAGTCAAATCAATCCGATTGGCAGTGTATAAATCCTGTCTATGCAGAGGATTTGACCCAGGCCTTTTGAGAAAATATGAATATACATAGGCTTAACTCTGAGTCTTTCATTTCATGATAACTTTATTTTAGAAGGCAAAGTAATTTTCTTTTCTGTGCCTGATCCTTAATGGACACAGTTCGCCACCTTCTTTGTACACTATCAGAGAAAGATGAGATTCTGATGATGATGTGTGCAGACAGGAAGAACAGCGTTCAATTGTCCTCAGGCAGCCAGATTCTACAACAGCTGGGATTAACAAAACTTTTGAGTTTGTAACCATCAGTTTATTTACTTGTTGGATGCTTTCAGCATGGTGTAATAATTCTGTTAGGTTATTAAGTAGGTGAAGATTTGTCACATATCTGAGCAAATTATAGGGAAGACAGGTGCAAAGGAAGCAAAACAGTGCTTCTGAGGGAAGTTACATTTTCAACTTTAAAACTATTACTTAAAGATCAAACGCAATGCAGATCTTCCAGTTCTTTTAAAGGTGCAATTTACTAATCTGACTTCCACTTCCAAATAGCATTGCAAGTTACTTGTGGAAATCCAATTTATGGGCACAGATTTCCTGAGGCAGGAAGAGACAACATTTTGATAACCTGGAGGTACACTATTTGAAATCATACAAGGAAGAATTATTATTTGGGGGGATCTTCTGTAACTCTTTCATTCAAACAGGTTCTCGATGTGCTTTTTATGAAAGTTAATATTTCAGAAATATAGGTGCAGCCATCTTTGTGGTGAGTGACCTAAAGCAGGTTCCTGGTACACAGAATGCATGAATGCTTAGGAGAAGGAACAAAGTATAATTCTTCTATCCAAGTAAATACAAACTTGCTAGTGCCTAATAGGGTCATTCATCAAAATGCATAATGGCATTAACGCATGGCACACATGCAAATTTTGGGAAGGGGTGGGGTTTATGAAAATGAGGGGCAATATTGCACTGCCAGAAATAACTACACCTTTATTCCTGGTGTTAAGCTATGCGATATTACCAAAATGGCTGTAATATGATACATTTTTTGAATTGCATTTTGGGGCTTGGGGAGGGGGGGGGAGAGAGAGAGAGAGAGAGAGAGAACTTTTCTCTAAAGCTGTCACAGTATGCAACTATTTATATGCCTATAGGAGGAGCAGCTAATAGCTCAAGGTGAGGTGTTGGTGGTGGTTTAGGGTTTAGGGGCCAGGTTTTCATGCATAGTGAGATGTACGAACAGCACAGTACACCTGGGTAAAGATTTGATGTCATTTGGAGCGAGGAAAGTCTCACAAAGATGAAATTTTGTGCTATGTTCTCTTGCACTAGTATCTACTGCCCCTCCTATAGAGATATAAAAACTTGACTAATATGAAGACCTTATAGACAGGCTCACCCTCTCTCTGTCTCACAGTATGAGATGCAAAATAGGAAGTATTGCAGGGTGTAAAAAGTTTACTACACCATGCAAATTCTAAAAATGACCCTAAACATGCCCCTTTTTCTTATCGCAGGCGTAAGGCCTGCGATATTACAGCATTTTGATGAATCTAGGGGTACATTTGCTAACTTAAATACAATTCATGACTTCATCGATTAACACCCCTGGCATCAAACAAACCATTTATTTCTTTAAAGTGAATTTCTTTGTAATCATACCAAACACTGACTACTACAAAATGTTTTCTAGGGATACATGACAGTCTAAAATGAAACTCTTTGAAAAAAATATCTTCATAAATACTGGCTTTAGGTTAAAGAGCAGTTTGAATAGCAAGGCCCAGAATAAGAACTTCAAATTACAGAGAATACTATTTAAACATACTGATTTTTCCTTCAGTGGCTGCATAACACCTTATATTCAGTTGGCTACATTGAAATAAGTATTTAAATAAAATGGAGTTTTCCTAATCAAAGACCCTAATATGTATTACAGATCTTGTTTTATTTAGAACACCAATGATGAACAAATATGCTATTTTTATTGATACGTCCATGTTAGAAATGAAAAAGAAAAACCCTACCATGTATTCCACATTAAGAACTGTGAATACAGATTAAGATTTGAACACACAGAGCCCAATTCAAGCATTTTATGTGGCTGTATTATCAGACATGAATCATAATTTAATTTGCTGGAAAATGACAAATTGACCAGATTAGCAGAATCATGCCTTTCAAGTGAAGAAATTCCCGGTAAGCGGATAACACGTGGCTGCATAAAAGGTCTGAATCAAACCCATTAAGATGAGGTAAACTAACAACTAATCAGATATACACTGATGAATGGTGTACTGTGATTGCTTCAACAGACCTAGCTATTATTTCAATGCAGTGTCTTCAGAATTGAAGTCATAATAGCTAAATTCTATAAATTCTACAACTTACATATGATGTTTTTTCTCAGTTGTTCCTCTCAGACTCTTCTTAGGTCCCTTTTCTTTGTGGTCCTATAACATATTTGATTTTGTATTATTTGTGGGAGGTACATCTTTCTCCATGGCATTTCCCCTGTTTCTAAAACTATTCTTCCTTGGGTGAACAATCCCAGTTTTTCAACAATTAAGACCCATGACGTTACTCATGTTCTTCCTATAAGGCCAGTGCTTCCATTAGGCAAACCAGGCAGTCACCGAGAGCACCAAGATTTTGGGGGCAGCAAAATCCAGCCAGCATGAGATCCAGAGCTGTGCTGTACCAGAGCCAATACCACTGCTGCCAGTAGGAGGCAGCACTATACTGTAACTGCCCTCAACAGTTAAGTTGGGGAGGGGGGTGAATGACCAAAGGTTTGGCTAGGGCACCAAATATTTTTGCACCGGCCCGATCTTCATTCCTTTATTTTTTATCCAGGCTACTTAAGGCAAGTAATTTAAAGTAACTGGGATAGTTGGGTGAATGTGGAAAAACAAAACGAGACAAATGCTATCACACTTCCTGCGCATCCCCAGGAAATACATGAAAATGGGGAGATCCCGGCATTTTATATGCAGTTAGTTGCTTTATTATTTATGCTTTAAACATTATCGTCTTTGAACATGATTCATGTCTAAGAATAGAATTACATTCCCCCTTCTCCGCCTCTCGCCAATTTTCAAACATATCTTATTTATTAAGTTGCATGAAAGCGGCTTTCAAACCATCATGCAACAAAGCAGATAAAAGCAAGGAATTTTATAGAAAAGCTCCAGGCAACAGAGGCACCAGGGCTTGCTTCTTAGCTAAGATTGGAAGAAATTAAAAGCTGCCCATAAGTTGAACAAATGTTACAAGTTAATTAACTAAGAATGCATACCCCTAAGGCTGTAATGTTAGTATTTACTGTTTAAGATACTACTAAACAAGCATACTTAATTGAACGCTAATTAAATAGTACAACAGTTTTGTGGTTAAAAGCTGCTATTTCCACATATAGCCTTTTATTTTACCAGTTGTTTCATAACAAGTCTCAGTTTATGTTAGCAAGAAACCATGTACTGAGAAATGATTTTAAAAAGGACCTCAGTAAATAGGACTCTTAAATAGGACTCTTTAACAGAATTAAAATGTCTTTACTCTTTCAAACTATGCAATTTATTCTTCTGGAACACCTCGTCTTCTTGATTTCCCGTAGCCATGAGGTACTTTGGAAATTTGACTCTTACTCCATTCAAAGCAGCAATAAAAAAAAAAAAAAACACAATTTGGGACAATTTTATAATTATTTAGAGATGGAGTGATAGATCATGCATGAGAGCGCAAAGCTGGGCGTTTTTTATCCTAATTCATTGTCCTTTATATCAGTTAAGTAAAATCTTGTCTTCTGGAAGAATGGTATCATCTGTATAGGTATTAGTTCTTTTTTGTCTTCTGGACTGAACGTTCTCTTGGAATTTTCACATAAAGGGTGAGCAAAGCAAGGTCAAAAATGCCCAGCTCACTCTACATATAAATATATGTACATACACTTAAAGAGTATAAATAAGTTCTGCAAAGCTATCATTATAATGCCGGTGCTAGGGAAACAAGGGAGATCCATGCTAAGTACTATAATTACAGTTATCTGGTACAGAAGGTAGGAAATCACTACCCCTTGAGCATAGCCTTGTGTACCAGACCAAAACAATAATCACAATTCAGCTCTCACGTGTTGTTAATTAGCATACACATGTTCCTAATTTTATCCTCCCTAAAGGAAAACTGAAGGGCCCATTGTTTTTGAACTCTCAACATAAAATCGAATAATCAGCACCGATCACAGACATCGCTTCATAAACTTAAAGCTTTAAACTTCACATCTGTTCTTTTCCTATGGAAGTTCCTTTTTCACAAAAGGCTAATTCTGTATTACATGCAGTTCTATAATCAGTGTTGATTTTTAAAAAATCTATGCATGCCTGTTATTTTTCAGGACATTTCTGGAATATACATATTTTTTTTTTAATTCATCTTAAAGACAGTATAAATTAAAATATTTAGTATCATATGGGCCAAAGAAAGATAAGATACTTTGTAGGGTGTAATGTTTTCTATTGAAACAAAAATGAAAAGAAAAAAAAAGAAAAACAGTAAGAAATAATGATTAAAACAAATAAAAGCAAATTAAAATATCATATTGAAATGAAATCTTTGTAGGCTGTAATGCCTTTTAAAGAATAAGCAAAGGCTGTAAGACCTATAAAGAATCAGTACATGAGCTTTTTGAGATCTTACAGGCCTCTTCTTCAGATCAGGTAAGGCCTGTGTGGTCTCTAAAGTTCATGTACTACAACACTGTTTCTGCTGATCCTTTAAAAGTTATCACAACCTACAAGATTTCAGCTATTTCCAGGACCAATATTGCCTCTAGAAATGTAAAAACCATAGGGGCCGATTTTAATTCCTATGCTTGCGGGGTACATTTGTGCGCGCTACCCGGCGTGCACAAATGCACACCTGATTTTATAACATGCACACGCTACCGCACGCATGTTATAAAATCCGGGGTCGGCGCACACAAGGGGGTGCACACACGTGCACCTTGCGCGCGCCAAGCCCGAGGGGAGCCCCGATGGCTTTCCCCATTCCCTCCAAGGCCGCTCCAATTTCGGAGCGGCCTTGGAGGGAACTTTTTTTTAGCTCCCCCCAACTTTCCCTCCCTTCCCCTATCTAACCCACCCCCCAGTCCTATCTAAATCTCCTTACCTTATTTTTTCGAGTTATGCCTGCCTTTGGCAGGCGTAACTTGCGTGCGCCGGCTGGCTGCTGGAGTGCCAACCCCCAGCACAGGCCACTGTGCTGGAGGACTCAGGATCGCCCCTGGACCGCTGTCACGCCCCCGGACCGCTGCCACGCCCCTGGCCACACCCCCGGCCCGCCCATTTTTTTAAAGCCCCGGCACATACGCGTGTCCCGGGGCTTGTGCGCGCCGCCGAGCCTATGCAAAATAGGCTCGGCGCACGCAGGGGTGAGTTTTCGGGGGTTACGCGCGTAACCCTTTGAAAATTACTCCATACTGAATAAAAGCATAAAATATATTATAACCCTAAAGATATACAATACTCCCTAAGCTTTACATATTTTAACACTTGTTAATGAAAGGCTGCACAAGTAGACACTATGTCTTCAGAAATCTAATTTTAAATTTCATGGCAAATATTAGATTGTAAAGGAGGTAAAAAGGCCATCAGACTGAACTGGCTCTTCTCAACACTAGAGCAGCTGAAATGGGTCTTTATTTGTTATTACTGTACAGCTGGGGAAATCTCATGTGCTACAAACCAAAAGCCCAGGCATTCAGGTAGAACAGACTGATTTCCTGTCAATGGATACAAGTTTTAAAAACAAGTTTGCTAGCAAACCAAGCTTCAAATGTTACTCACATAGGGGCGGATTTTCAAAGGGTTACAGGTGTATATTATGTGCGTAACCCCGAAAACCCGCTCCTGCGCACGCCGAGCCTATTTTGCATAAGCCCAGCGACGCGCGCAAGCCCCAGGACGCGCGTATGTCCTGGGGCTTGAAAAAATGGGCGTGGAGTGGGCGGAATCGAGGCCTCCGGCACAGCGGTCGTGCCAGGGGCTTCCGCAACCTAAACCTGCCTGGAGGCAGGCACAACTTCACCAACAAAGGTCAGGGGGGGTTTAGATAGGGCTGGGGGGTGGGTTATGTAGGGGAAGGGAGGGGAAGGGAGGGGAAGGTGGGAGGGGGGGGGCGGAAGGAAAGTTCCCTCCGAGACCACTCCGATTTCAGAGCGGCCTCGGAGGGAACAGGGAAAGCCATCGGGGCTCCCCTAGGGCTCAGCGCACTCAAGGTGCACAAGTGTGCACCCCCTTGCGTGCACTGACCCTGGATTTTATAACATGCACGCGGCTACGCATGCATGTTATAAAATCAGGCGTAGATTTGTGCGCGCCGGGTTGCATGCACAAATCTACGCCCACGCGTAGGTTTAAAAATCTGGCCCCTATGTTTTACACTGAGTAGTAGGCATAGACTAACTAACTCAACCTTCCATCACAGCTGCTATGACACCAAGTTTCTGTAGGGAGACTGTACCCGGTTTTAGAAAATATCTGCGATACTCGTAATCTTGTTTCTTCCATTTGAAACCAGCACTATGGGTACCAAAATGCACCACGCCAAGGTTAGGGTGGGATGGGATGTCAAAAACCAAAACTGGCTTAAAGCCTCCCCACTGTGCTGAAGAGAGTGGGAAAAGCTCATAACACTGGATATCAAAACCTTGCAGTTCCAAAGTAGCCATCATTTGAAGCTGATTTGCTGGCAACTTTTTTTTTCTTTTTTAAAGAAGTATTCAGAGAGGACGACTTTGACAGGACACTAAAGGAAGGTACTGCCTTGTGCACTCCTAAAATCTCTTAACAGTAACAAAGTTGATATCTGCCCTGTCAACAAAACTGTGTGTGCTCAATTCTCCATAAACATTAAACTTCATTCCGGAAAATATTTTACTAGGATTTTATGACTTAAAAAATTATATTGCTTTATAAAAAAGCAATATACCCACAAAGAACAGAGAAATCAGTCTGATGTTAGTAGTACTCTATGACAGTATTTCCCAACTCTCTCTTGGAGGCTCACCTAGCCAGCCAGGTTTTCAGGAATTCCCCAATGAATAATGAATATGCATAAGATAGATGTGCATACCCTGGGTGTCCATTATGGATATCCTGTAAACCCGACTGGTTAGGTGTGCTTCCAGCAAAGGGTTGGGAAACATTGCCCTACGACGAAAGCTAAACCAAACCCACTCCTACACAGGGTTTTTATTTAAATACAATATAATAATTTAATTAAATCACTACACCTAAACAGCTTTTTCTTAAAAAAAAAATATAGGAGGCAAATAAGAACTGATTAACTAGCAACTTTAATCTAAATGGGGTTGCCTCAAAGCAATAGAGTAATCAGCATAAAGGCCAGTTACAGCCCCAAAACAACAGTAGCACTGCACTGTGCTTCCTAGAAGGCACTGGGGTAACCTGCACAGAGTAAAAGTTACGATCTTAAATAGCAATGGTATAATTGCATTGGTCCTCCAACAAAATTGAGGGACCTGCAGGTACCAAGCTTAAATCCAAACTTCAATGAGCATGCAGAAGTTGAGTTTTAACATAGAAGGGGCCTAGGTGTTAAGTACTGATCTTGTAACAAGCAAATTTTAAGATGTCAAGGACTAAAATGGCCTACCAGTGTGTGAGGCCCCGGTGGGTGGTTCTAGCCTCCTGCCAGCAGAAGGCCAGAGAAGTGGAGACTGGAGCTGGTGATAGGAGCAGATGAACAGTGGCTAGAAGCAACTGCTAGTACCAACAATGCTTTCAGACAAAAACTGCAGCTTTCAGACTGGAAAGGAAACTGCACTCTGACATTACTGAGGGCAATGTACCTTGGGATACGTTCTGGCATCAGGCCAAGAGAAGGCAAAAACATGGCTGCGAGCATGCTAATCCAGAGACTATGAAAAAGTATTTTTAAAACCCCACCCTGCATTAAAAAAATGCCCTTAGTATTTGCAGTTTCCATTAAGGTTTGAAGTACAGAATGTAAAATCTGCTTGTTATATACATCCCCTTTAAAGCATTTTCAAAATGCTACACATGTAAAAATTAGCATATACATGTTTAAATATCATAATCTCGCATACATGCTATTTTATAACCCTAAACATATGCACGTAAATAAGAGTTTGCATGCAAAATAGCGGCGGGGCCAACATTTATGCATGTATGTTATATAACAGGGACTATCGCATGTTGATTTGGCAAGTTATGCATTTTTACATCTGCTAATTATCTTGCTTAAATTTATCAAATGTTTTAATACTGTATTATTGGCTGGGTGTGAGGTCTAGATGAATTGGGAGATCAGGTTTTGATAACCTTCATGGACTCTCTACCTGGGTAACATCAAGCTAGGTTGAGAGAACATTGCACAAATCTCATCTTTGAGTGAGTTTCCTCATTCCGAAGGTCATCCAGTCTTCACAAGAGACCACTGTTCTGTTCATCCGTCTCACTTTGAATGTCAAAGTTGCCCCTATCTCTCTCTCTCTCTCGCTCTCACCCCTTTTTGCATTTTGATAACATCCAGGCCTAAGTTATAACAGGAAGGGAATAATTAATTTCATTTAAATTTCACATAATTGTACTTGCACTCAAGGGTGGTAAGCAGGCTTGCCATAATAAATACACACTCATATAGTGACCTGAAATGGAGGTATCCTTTACTCTCTCACACCTGCAGGCAAAGAGTCACAGCTTAATTAGTATTAAATAACCCACAATTCCTCTTTCATCTTCCAAATAATATACAACTCTGGAGACAAGATATGGTGAGTCTGCTTTCCTCTGAAGCTTTATCTTGCTATAGATAATTCATTAATAATTCAGAAATAATTTAACTCTTGTTTTGGACAACTCTTCTGCACCAATGACACAGATCTGTGATATTTGAACAAAACTGGCACTTTTTAAAAAAACAAAGATGATGAATATTTGCTGTCATGTCTTACTGAAAATAATTACCCTTTTATTTACAGAACATGTGTCAAAAGGCAGAGAATAATTTGCACTCTTAATAACAGAACTCAGAATTTAATTAAAACGTTTTCAAATCAATTAAAGCAAAGACATTCAATACAACTAAATTTGTCAAGAGATATTGGGGCGATGTAAAAAGACCAATGGTGAAATCGGCACTAGTTATCTGCACATATATTTTTTACCAGATGCGGCAAGAGCAAGTGCTTCTGCAGGGTGTAATAAGGGGACAGCAAGCAAATGAGACACGCACAGAAAATCCATGCAAAATATATCTGCACAGATGTGTGTGCTATAATGCGCGCTGAAGGCCTAGTGAAATAAACTACGCATAAACCTGCATTAATGTGGTGACCCGTGATCGATTCTCGGTTGAAAGCCTTTACGACAGTAGTGAATGTCTGGGAGTGGGACTGAAGGTGGGTAAAGCAATGTCTAACCCTTTCATGATCAGCATGGGAGCTATAATGCAGAGGTGATATGATACAGACCTTCAGATACTTGAAAGGTTTTAATGATCCAAAGACAACAAACCTTTTCCGTAGGAAAAAAATCAGCAGAACCAGGGGTCACGATTTGAAGCTCCAGGGAGAAAGATTCAGAACCAATGTTAGGAAGTATTTCTTCACGGAGAGGGTGGTGGATGCCTGGAATGCCCTTCCGGAGGATGTGGTGAAGACCAGAACTGTGAAGGACTTCAAAGGGGCGTGGGATAAACACTGTGGATCCATAAAGTCAAGAGGCCGCCAATGAAGAGTGGGTGACTCGCCAGAATGTCAAGAGGCCGCCAATGAAGAGTGGGTGACTCGCCAGAATGATGGCTACTGCCTGGAGACAATACCCTTATTCAATAAACGTACACATGCTTACTGTGACTCCAACATCATTCTAGCTTCAACAGCAAGAGGAAATGTGGAATAAAGGATCTGCACTCACAAAGGGGGAGTAGCTGGCTTGTTACGGCGGTTACTACCCCAAACCAAATAAGCCTGTTACTTCAATTTCTATGCAAATACAGCAGAGCTCTCTGCTTCAACGGCAGGGGAGAAGAAAAAAGGGTTCACACTCACAAAGCGGGGAGTAGCTGGCTTGTTACGGCGGTTACTACCCCAAACCAAATGTGCCTGATACTTCACTTTCGATGCATATCCAGCATAGCTCCCTGCTTCAACGGCAGGGGAGAAGAAAAACAACCAATAAGGGCTGTATAACATAGTCTGAGTAAAACAAATAAGCATGGGTGTAGCTTGCTTATTGCGGCGGTTACTACCCCTACTACCCCTAACTTATCAGCTAGATATTCACTTGGATGCAGCTCCATCACTGCTTTCTACATTAATGGTGGGGGTGGAAGGGAAATAGAACCAAGAGCTAAGAGAAACAGATAAGTATGAGAGAAAAAAGTGTGTGAAGCTTGCTGGGCAGACTGGATGGGCCATTTGGTCTTCTTCTGCCGTCATTTCTATGTTTCTATATGTTTCTATGTTTCTATAATGGTAGATGCCAGAGAGTGGGGGAAATGCATCAGAGATTTGGAAGGGGCTACAAAAACATTCAGCATTTTTGACATGTGCCTATCCCCTCTCCAACCTCTCTTCTGGCTTCTGCTGCTTAATTTTTTAACCTCCCGACAGGTGCTTACACTTAACTCCTGCCCTGGCCCAGGCACTAAAAAACCCGCTTAAAAAAACCCGCACTAACACCAGCATGGCTCTCTGTATTGCCCATAAATAGTTAATTGTCTCATTTGCATGGCATTAGCACAGACTCGCGCTAACCGCTGTGGCTTTTTGAGAGGGTTTGTGCACATGTTTTTTCTGCATTGACCACATTATTACATACCTGCATAAGATTAGCGTGGAAAAATGCACATAATACCATGCGCAAAAACCCATGGCAGGTCTACTGCAGCTTAATACATTGGCCCCAATATCTCTTATTTTTAATCTAACCTTTGTAGGTCTATATGTATTCCAAATGGCTTTTCTTGCTGGACTTGCTTGCATGAAATTTGTAGTCTAGAAAATCATAGTCTTTCAAACCAGATAAATATTTTAAAATCAATGTGATGTAAACATGCTAAGCGAGCAAAAAATAAATATACTAACATCTCTTATGGTTTAGTCTACTCGTCTTTGAAAGACAGTCAAAGTGTTCTTAATGGAAGCAACCTGTGCCTAAACTTCCAAGGATAAAGTATTTCAGAGTTAAGATGGAAGAGATAAAAAATTGAAACATGAGTTATTTTCATTGGGATACACTGACAGCTGTGTGGGCAAGTTCACCTGGACTTTTTAATCTTAAAAAATACACACAACTGGCAAGGGCCGGGGATGCTGTAAAGGTATCATTCACAGCCCTAGCTCTCACAGGGGAGAGAGTATCGGCTTCATTCAACACCATCAGCATGTGAATGGGGTTCTAGAAGGAGCCACGGTTTGTGGCCCTACCCCAGGCAGATTCTGTAAAATGCACTCGGCCGTGCACACTGTTTAACACGGGTTAGGCCGCGTGTTTTCAAAGGGCGTCTATTATCCCTTATAGTGTAAGAGGTTTAGCGCCTCGAAAATGCACAGCCAAACCCCCTGAAAACTAATAGTGCACATCACATGCAAATGCATGTTGATGAGGGTATTAGTCAGTCACCTGGGATTCAGAAAGTAAAATGTGTGGCCAATCCGCATATTTTATGCTCATAAATTATCGCCTGCCCAAGGACATCTCCTCCTATCCTATGACTTTTTAGTTTTCTTAGAAGCCTCTCATGAGGGACTTTATCAAACATCTTCTGAAAATCCAAATACACCATATCTATATGTAGAAGATTTGTGAGGCAAGACTTCCCTTGGGTAAATCCATGCTGGCTGTTTCCCATCAAATCGTGTCTATCTATATCAGTGGTTCTCAACCCTGTCCTGGGGACCCCCCCCAGCCAGTCGGGTTTTCAGGATATCCACAATGAATATGTATGAGAGAAAATTTGCATACACTGCCTCTATAACATGCAAATTTTCTCTCATACATA
This sequence comes from Rhinatrema bivittatum, assembly GCF_901001135.1. Lineage (NCBI taxonomy): Eukaryota > Metazoa > Chordata > Amphibia > Gymnophiona > Rhinatrematidae > Rhinatrema > Rhinatrema bivittatum. The sequence continues at coordinate 381,145,130 of NC_042618.1, forward strand.
TTCATTGTGGATGTCCTGAAAACCCGACTGGCTGGGGGGGTCCCCAGGACAGGGTTGAGAACCACTGATCTATATGTTCTGTGATTTTATCCTTTATAATAGTTGCCTCGACTTTTCCCGCTTTAATATCTTGCTTCATTTGACGCCACCAATAGAACTGCTGAAGCATTGTATGGGTTCGGGCCATCCAGGATGACTTGTGACATGGGAGTCATAGGACCATTTCAAAACCTTTTCAAGGAGTCAGACAGGGACAACTGTCTTCCCTGGAGGGACGGTCATGGAGGCAGCTAATAGGATCATGGCTGGGTTGATGATGTGTCTAGAAGGTTCTGGAATGTCCTTTGTCTGGAATACCTCAGAACGTGCAAAGAAGAGAGACCAGCAAACTTGTCTCACATTTCGTTGTTGGACATGCTGAAGTTGTTCAAGATATTTGTGATCCATATGGTGATATGGTGTTGGGCACATTCAAGCAAATGACCAGTCTTCCAGCATTAGTTTGACAGCCAGGAGTTCCCTGTCATTGATGCCATAGTTGTGCTCTGCAGGTGAAAACATTTTTGAGAAGAACGAGCAGGGGTGAAGGACTCCCTTAGCCGACTGCTGGCTTAGCACAGCCCCAATACCCAAGGTGGAGGCGTCCAACTCCAAGATAAATGGATGTGTAGGGTCCAGATGATGAAGGCATGGTTTTCTTAAGAAGGCATCCTTCACTTCTTGAAATGCTGCTATAATTCGGGGAGTCAATCCTTTGTCTTCGCTCCCTTCCAGGTGAGGGCAGTGAGAGGTGCCACGATAATGGAGTAATTCAGAATGAATTGGCAATATTAGTTGGCGAATCCCAGAAACCTTTGCAAAGCCCGAAGTCCTATCAGTCCTGAATGCCTTTGACTTTCTCGGGGTCCATATGGAAGCATCTTCTGGATATGATATACCCCAGGAAGGGTAAACTCTTTCTCTCAAACAGACACTTTAGAGCTTAGCGAATAACTTATTGTTGCGACCGTCACTTCCCGACAGCTTCACTCCACCTACCTTTCCTTTTTTGCGACTCCTCCTGCTCTTCACGGACGCCTGGCTGCTACGGCATCCACCTGTCATCCTCTCCGGCGTCCCCGGACCAGCTTGGGCGCTGCCTCCCGCCATGCTCTTCAGGTACCTTAGGGGGCACGCGCCGCATGGCCCTCATTCTTATTTCCTCATTGGCGCGTTCCTCAGGGGCGTCTCCCTGTGATGAAGTCACAGTGCCCGGATATTTAAGCCTACAGTTTATTGCTAGCCTTAGGGTGATCTTACTGATGGGATTCGCTCTCCGTACCCAGCTACTCTGCCTTCCAACTTCCATTGGACTCTTTCTGCTAACGGGGTACCCGCTCCTCGGGTGCCTCTTTGCTTCTTTCAGGTTGCTATCAGGTAACCGGTGCTCGCTCCTTGAGAGCCCATGTTCCCTGACCCACTGCCTGCATCTATCTCCTCTTCTACTTGGAAGAATTTGCTACAGAGACCAACAGTGAGTACTACTATCATCCACTCCTCAGAGCTGTCTCCCTGGAAGCAGATACTCGCTCCTCGAGGGCCTGCCCCCGTTCCAGCGCCAGTGCCATCTCCTACGTGGAACCGCTGTGTGAGTACTTTGCCAACAAGTCTCTCTACCTCCAAGGGTCGGCGCGCGCAAGGTTGTGCAAAATCGGCAGCCTGCACATGCCGAGCCGCGCAGTCTGCCTCCATTCCACGCCCCCCTGCACCTTCCCCTCCCTTCCCCTACCTAACCCACCCCCCCAGCCCTATCTAACCCCCCTACCTTTGTTTGAAGAGTTACGCCTGCCCAAGGCTTGCCCGAGGCAGGCGTAACTTGCACGCGCCGGCTGCGCGATTCCCCGGCCCGGGAGCAGTTTCGGAGGCCTCAGCCATGCCCCCAAAACGCCCCCGGGCCGGAACCATGCCCGCGGCCCCCGGATGATGCGCCACCGCAACACATCCCCCGACACGCCCCTGACACGCCCCCCAGGAAAGCCCCGGGACTTACGCGCACCCCGGGGCTTGCGTGCGCTACCAAGCCTATTCAACATAGGCTCAGTGTGCACAGGGGGAACTTAGGGCAGGTTTTCGGGGGTACGCGCTTATCTTACGCACATACCCCTTTGAAAATCTGCCCTTATCTGTGTTTGTGTGTCCAGAGCTGAGCCTGACCTGTGGCCCCTCACGGGACTTCCCCCCATGGGCGTGGTCAGCTGCCACAGTGTCCAAGGGTCCACCCAAACCTCACTAACTATAACACTTGTTTTCTCCCAATCATTGGAGGACCATACACATGTGTTGGCTGTGGGTCTGAGGTCTTGAGAAAATATTAGAATGCTATAGAGTAGATCTCGGAAGATTTAGTTCATCATTTTTTTTAAAAACATCTGGGGCATTACACAGCCCAAAGGGCATCACTAAATACTCATATGTCAATCACATGCATTGAACACTGTCTTCCATTCATCGCTGGGTTTGATCCAGATCAAGTTGTATGCTTGAGGTCTAATCTGTAAAGATCCTAGCCCCTTGATGCCGGTCAAAAAGTCTGGAGATTAATAGCAGAGAATACTGTTCTTTCTTGGTGATACAGGGCCTGAGTGAGCCACCCTTTTGGCCACAAAGAAAATGCCCCCACCAGAGATAAAGATGGTCAGATGAATCCTGTTCTAAATTCTCCTGGATGTAGTCCAACATTGCTTATCTTTTGGGAAGAGACAAGGGTTAGACTCTGCCCTGTAGGGGCTAGGTATTGGGAAGCAGTTCAATTCCACAGTTATATGACCAGTGGGGCGGTAGAGTCTCAGCCTTCCTCTTAGAAAAAACGTCCTCAAAGTCACTGTACTGCAGCAGAAGACCCGGACGTGTGGTGGTTAATGATAGGCAGAGCGGGGGTTCCACTTGTTCCAGGCACGAGTCATGGCATTGCTGACCCCAGCAGTTGAGCTGCAGGGTGGCCCAGTCATTGTGGGGAGTGCTTCTGGAGCCAGGGTAGCCCCAGTACAATCGGGTGGACAGCTTTGGCGATGACATGGAACGCTATTATTGTGTAGGGTCAGTGATACAGATGCAAGGGTGATCTGGCTAGGCAAACGGTCACCATAAATCGAGATGATTAATGGAGACATTCTCTGGACTCTAGGAATCTGTAAATGGTCTACTAGTTCCTTCATTACAAAATTTCCCACAGCACCAGAGTCCACTAGAGCTAGAGCAGAGAAATGCTGGTGATCCATGGTGTCTGTCACTGGAAGTACCGGTTGGAGAGCAGGGATCATAAAGCCTAGGATCAACTCTCCACTGGATTCTAGGCTCGGAAGTTACCTGGTGTAACCAGGCATTGGGCAAGCAAGTGACCCGTGCCTGCACAGTACCAGCACAGGCCTAGTTGCCGACAGTGGAATCTCTCCTCAGGCACAAGGGCGAGCATGGCCTAGCTACACAGGTTCATCCAAGCGAGCAAGGGAGGATGGCACAAGAACCAGTGATGACAGCAGTCGCTGGAAGTGAGGAGCCAGCATGATGGTGTTACAAAGGGGTCAAACTTTTCTTGCCCACTGTTGTAGATACAGATCTATCCTTCCTTCAGGTCTATGAGATTCTAGTAGGTCACTTGAGGACAACTCATCCTTGATCCTTGAGGACACACCCTCCAGGAAGATACTAGGTTGCCAGGGTCTGGAACTCTATGGTGTACTCTGCTAGAGACCAGGTACCCTGGTGTAGGTGCAGAAGATCCGAGCCCATAGTGGCCAAATGGCCGGGCTTGTCAAAGACTTTCTTGAAAGCCATGGTGAATAGTCACAAGTCCCTTAGGAGAGGATCCGAGCTCTTCCAAAAGGGAGAGGCCCAAGCCAGAGCCTTGCCATCCAAAAGATAGAGGATGAATGTGGTCTTCATGATATCATCGGGGAAGAATACTGTTTGGAGCGTAAAGTGCATGTAACACTGGTTTAAGAATCCTCAGCACTGCTTGGGATCCCCTGAATACTGGAGTGGAGCCGGCAGCAGCGGAATAGGAAGAGTCAGTGCAGTGGGTGCTGATGGCGCACCCGGTGGCAATACCAGTGCAGGCAAAGCAGAGGCTGCATCCAAGCGTGTAGTGAGTCACTGCATGGAAGTTGCCAAGAAGCTGCTCTTGGAGCCTGTGTGTGAGACCCAGAATGGCCCGGAGAGCAGTATCGTCTGCCGAGTCCATGGCCTCAGCAATCTGTTGTGGGAGTGGATCCTTGGACTGAGGTGGAGTTAGTGCAAACTAGGTCCCCACTGTTGACTGGCGGAGCTGGCTGAGGCAGAGGCCCAAATGGAGCTTAACCTATACCAGTCCGTGTTCCCCTTAGGTTGAGCCCTTGGGTGCCAGAGCCAGAAGATCTTAGGTGGGGGCCTCTGCTGACTAGATGGAGATCAGGAGAGATAGTCAGGTCACAGACCAGGTTCCAGTGCAGGCTAGGTATGGGCATAATTGAAGAGTAGGAGAAGGTAAGTGGCAGGCAGAGGTCAAACGTGGTCGTTAGGAAGTGGTCAGAGACAGGTGGCGTTCAGGCATAGTTGTGAGTCAGGCAGTGGTCAGTGGCAAGCAGAGTTCAAGCATAGTCGAGTATCAACAGGCTGATATCAGAACCAGAGATCCATCCAAGGGAAGGCAGGACAGATAGGCAGGAAGAGAAGAGAGGAGCATCACAGGCAGGCAGGCAAAAACACGGAAGGCACTGAAGAGCTAAAGACTGACCAAAAGACGAGGGCCTGAAAAAGAACTGAAGGCTGACCACAGGACGAAGATGAAAGACCAGGAACACAGGAATGAAAGTCAGGAACACAGATAGGAACGCTGAGGCAACTTGCTCTATTTCGCAGTAGAGGACCTATTGCTGAGAAGTCTTAATGCAACTGCAGTATCAGGCAGTATCGATGGCGTCATCTATAAGGGCCACGGAATCTTTAAATCTGGCAGAGAGTTGCATGCACATGCGCCGCCGAGGGCCAGCGCCACATGGAGCAAAGGCAATTCAAACATGGCGGCCTGCTGCGCATCCTTTCAGGAGCCTTCCTCCGCATCAGTATTTTCCCCACTGGGCTCAGGGTTGGAGGTAAGTGCAGCAGTCCGTGGCGTAGGCCATAATAAATAAATAAATAACGCAACAATAAATTTCACAAAAAATGAATGATGATGCAAACCAAAGTTTAACCCCCCCTACCCACCCAAAGAATTTACAATACTGTAGAATGTGCAATGTTTCTAGCAGAATTAATGTGTCAGTTTCCCTGGAGACACACAAAGATTTGTTATATTTGGATAATTCTCTGATGATCATTAAGATGCCATAATCAATGTCTTAGATTTAAGCTGTGTTGCATAGATGAGAAGAAAGAAAAAAATAGACAGACAAGATAGATAGTTAATCAGAATTCAAATTAACTCGGTCTTCCTTCAGCCAAAATGACTGTCCAGTTCAATCATACAACTCCTTATTTCAACTTTTATTTTTTGTGGAAGGGTGGTTTGGGCTCGCAAGTTTCCTCCTGCTCCTCTGTACTTCCAGGTCAATGGAAAGCAGGGCTGGGATCTGGTGTCATGAGCCATCATTCACACCCACCCCAGGATTTTTCCCTTATTTTATATCATACCTCTAACATACATTGCAGTGACAGTTCTAGGACAGAGTCCATACACCATGGCTCTTTCCAGAATCTTGCAATCATGGGCCCTGAATCTGGCTGCTAGGTGTCGCCCTTGAGCAATGACCAGGACTCCCCCTGACCTCCACTCCCAGGAACCTTGCACATGGCCATGCTCAGTGCTTGCTACCTGGGGCAACAGACCGGTCCTTATTTCGTTATTGGCACCATTTTTCAAAAGCCTTTTTACTTGGTTATCCTTCTATTTTGAATTGGTGCAATTATAATGTGTACTGGCTTATTGCAGTATCATTGACATTGACATTTTGACATTGTAGTGTCAAAACGAAAACAAAAGGATATCTACAAGAACCTGTTATTCGGAATCTGATAAAAACAACAGAAATGTGCATCTTAACAACTGAAAGGTCATTTCTGTCTAAACACATGCATATTAAAAGGTGAATTTTTTTTTACACTCTATTTATCAGAAACTCAGACACACCTTTTATACATAAAGAAAGGTATATCTACAATACATAAGTGTAAGTACATCAAGTATATCCACTGCCAGCAAGTACAACAAAGAGGAGTTCAACAAATCAACTGTGAGTTCATCCCTCATATAAAGAGTTACAACCCATATAAGTCTCGTAACAAACCACCCCATTATTTATCTCAATCCGTCCCGGTCAAGCCGCAGTACTCCCAGTAACATTTCCATACTTGCTGATAAAAAAAAAGCTTTTACCCATCAGTACATAGTACAGCTTTTCAGTATCCACAATATCCCCGATCTGATTGTGTCCATATTCCATGTTTGGATTCATTTTCCAGAATTTTGATATGGTAAATCTCGCAGCCAATACTAGCTGTCCTACCATTTGCCTACGTTTGACAGAAACCAAAGAGACCTGCCATAATCCCAACAAGCCTAGCTTAGGCTGTAGACATATCAGCACGCCAATAACATTTGATATTTCTTGAGCACCCCTCTTTTCAAAACCAGGACACAGCAGGACAGCACTACCACACGTGCACATAAGTACCTTCCTTCCCACAACCCCTCCAACATTGCGTACCAACATTAAGAGACATCTTAGCATAAAAGAGAGGAGTACGAGAGGTTCTATAGAATAGTTTTACCCCAAGCTCACCCCTCTTACAACATATAGATTTTATGGGTTTCTCTCCAAATCCTCCTCCAGTCACCCGCTGTAAGCCTAAGGCAAAAGGTCACCATTCCATTTGTCAGTCAGCAATTGAGATGTATTTTTTCCATATTTCTGCAACAGAACACCCCAGTACATAAGGGAAATCCCTTTAACGTTTGTTTCCATCCCATTAAGAAGGCGAAGTGACGCCTACAGATCCATTTTTGTTTCCAATGCTCCCCCCCCCCCCCCCCTCAGTTGCAAATAAAATGCCTGGGAGTTATCAGGCAATTCATATTCATCCACTAAATCTTGAAAGGAATAAAGCCCAACATCTCCAAACAATTGGACCAAACAAACCAGCCCTTTATTTCTCCAGTGTTGAAAAATAGGAAAAAAGGTACAACTGGCAATGTTTGTGTTTTTATAAATAGGAGTCAAAGGTGCTAAGGGGGGGGGGGGGGTCCTCGTTTTCCCTCCAAAACTTAATCTACCTGCCTCCATATTTGCAGCATATGGGCAATGATGGGATTTCTTCTACTAATTTTCCTACACAAGGTCCATGAGCCAGGCATAAAAACAGGACCACTAGATTAACCTTCCCGACCTGGGCCCATTTTAATGCCAGCCACGCAGTACCTTTACTATTAAACCATTTAAAAAACAAAACAAAAAAAAAACCTCAAACAAGCCACCCGATAATACAACCTTAAATTGGATAAGGCCATACCCCCTTGTTTCTTTGGGAGCCATAATTCTGCAAGCTTTATCCTAGCTAATTTATGCCTCCAAACCAATTTACTCATGTGCCTATGCAAACCTACAAAAAACATGTTTAGGAATATTACATGGGACGTTTTGAAAAAGATATAGCAGCTTTGGGAGCATAATCATCAAGGTGAATTTTAAAAGTCCGACACGCGCATTAAATTAGGGGATGCGCGAATATGTCAGGCTTGCGCTCACCAGGCGGATTTTAAAAGGTGCCTGGATAAGTGTATGCATGCGGGGTGGGGAACGGGCCGCACCATGGGCATTTTGATGCTTGAACCAGAAATTTGTGTGCAAATACTTACACAACCTGACACGTGCCGCAGTCCTCTGCCACATAACTTTACTTCTATGGATGGCGCGGAAGTTTAAAAAAAACTAACGAGCCCTATTTGAGGGGTATAAAGGGTTTGGGATATCTGGGGGATATACAGGCTATCAAACCAGGGGGGGTTAACTGGGTGAACTGGGGAAGAACTGGTGAAACAGGCAATTGCATCAGCGCGTGTCCCTTTTAAGTTTTCCCCATTTACATAGTAGAAGCGACTTTTGCGCGCATCCACTTAAAATCAGGAGCACTTGGGCACACGGCCAGGCGATTTTATAACGTGTGCGCATACACACGTATGTTATAAAATGGTTGCGTATCTGGGCGTGGGCCGACGAATGCATGCACATGTGTGCCCATGCACCCATTTGAAAGTTACTGTTATTGTTCCTAATATAGCAGTAAGATGAATACAGTTCTGTGAGCATTTATATTATTTTCATCATTAATCATGTGTATTTGGTCTTTATTTTTAGGACACAAGGGAGCTTTATATTTTATTATGATTACTCAACAAAAATATGTGGAGATGAAATGAAAGGCCGACCGGATCGCAGTGTCCGGCCGGCCGGGGTAATGTGGGCCCAGGCCCACGAATAAAGGCGGGTCCGGGCCGAGTCAGAGTGCCCGGTGGGCACCTGAGAGGCCAGGATGTGGGGGGGGGGGGGAAGGGTTAGCAGGAGGTCGCGAGGCTTGTGTGTGTGTTCTGGGCGCTGGGCTGACTCGCTGGTTGTCCTCATGGAGTCGGAGGAGGCTGCCTGGGTCCCTGGAGACGAGGAGGAATTCGCGCTGCCTATCCTGATGCCGGGCCGGCCTGCTGAAGGGTCCGGGACCAGTCGGGTGAGTGCTCGGGGGTTTGGTGGGGTCCGAGGTGGCAGGGGGGGGGGGGGGTTTTCCACAGTTCCCCTTTTACTTCCTTGTGTGGAGTCCGCGGATGCGGTGGGGTCTTTGGTGTCTGCCTTTCCTGTGTTGGGCAGGGGGCTGAGTAGGGGCAGGGGGGCGCGGGCTTCCCGTTCCCGTCCCCGGGGTAGGATGGGTGCTTTGGCTTTTGTGGGGGGGGCTGGGCCTTTGGGCAGTGAGGGGGTTGGAGCGGGGTCTGGTGGCCGGGGGCGCATTGAGGGGGGGCTTCCTGAGCCTGGTCTGGTGGGTCTGTCGGGGGTTCCGGGGGTCATTTTCCCTGGGGAGCCTGGTAGGCCTGTGTCTCGGTCCGGTAGGGGGCGGTCCCGGGGTGTCCGGTTGCAGGGTTTTGGTAGTGGTTCTCTTCGTGGGGCGGATAGGGGGTGGAGGGCTCCGGTTGGGGGGGCTGCAGTACAGGGGCGCGGGGTTTCTGTGGGCGACGGTGGGGGTGCGTTGGGTCTGCCTTCCCGGCCTCGGAGGGGTGCGCTTTGGGTTGTGCCTTGCGGGGTGTCGGGGTCTGATGAGAGTGGAGTGGAGAGTTCTGGCCTTCTGGAGTTGCCTCGGGGGCGGGGTAAGCCGGGGCCGCTTGGCCGGGACTTTGGGGCTGGCTCGAGTGGGCCGGTGGGGCTGGGGGGGTCCTGGGCCGCCTCGGTGGAGGTCGGGGGCGTTGCTGTTGATGCCCCGGGTCTCGCTCCCGGAGGGGTATCTCCGCTGGTGTCTGGTATTCTTTCTCCGCAGGAGGAGTGGGACGAGGGCCAGTGGGATGCTCCTGGCCCTTCGCAGCGGGAGGCCTGGCGGACGGCAGCGGTGTCGGCTGAGCGCGGTGTGCCTCGGGTGCCGGAGGGGCCTGTCGGTGCTGCGGTGGAGGAGCGGCCTCCTCAGGGTGAGTTGGTTATCTTTCCTCGGGAAGGGGAGAGGGTGTCGGTGGGTGCCTTGGGGGATGGGGGGGGTGGGGGCGTTAGGTGCGGTGGGGGTGGCGCAAGTCCGAGGGGGGGACGATGTGGGCGTGGCTGCGGGGCGTAAGAAGGGAAAAGGGAGAAAAAAACGAGGGCGCTCGAGTTCGTCTGCGTCTACCTCGTCTTCCTCCTCCTCCTCGTCGGACTCTTCTGATTCGGGTCAGTCCATGGGCGCTGGGGCGCCGAGTGCGGCCTCTGATAGGAACCCGCCTGCTTTGGTGGCCCTTACGGAGTTATGGGAGGAGGTTCCACGGAGCCTTAGGAAGAAAATTTACGGCAGAAAGTTTATTGATATTTTCCGGCTCATGGAGGGTCGTAGGGGTCGGAGGAAGGGGAAGAAGAAGAGGAAGACCGGGGATCGTTTTCCCGGGGCGCATCCTACGGTGGCCCGAAATGTCCATAATTGGATGCGGGCTTTTTTGCATTTGGCCAGCATCATAGGGCACCGGGACCCTAAGCAGTACGGTCCCTTGCTGGCGTATGGTGACGCCATTCTGGCCGCCAGCAAAACGTATGAGGGTTGGTCGTGGTTGAACTACGACGAGCGGTTCCGGGATCGGATGGAGGGCAACAAGTTCATGACTTGGGGTACGCAGGATGTGGGCCTTTGGCTGACGCAGATGACGTCCAAGACTCCTGTTAGTTCGGGAATGCAGGGTGGTAGTTCTGGTCGGCCTTTTCGTTCGGGGCCTCCCGCGGCTGGAGCGGGGCGGCAGACTGTCGGGACCGGTGATGTCTGCTGGCGGTTTAATAGGTCGTCCTGTCTTTTCCCGGATTGTAAGTTCCGGCACGTGTGCGCCTCCTGTGGGGCTGGTCACCCCTCCTCTCGCTGCGGACGGCGACAGGGGGAGGGAGGGGGGGTTCCGCCGGGATCCAAAACCCCTGGTAAGTAACACTTTTGCTAGGGCGGCCACTCCGATCAGGGTTGAGGCGTTGGTTCCCTGGTTGCGGGCTTACCCCAAGCCGGAGGTGGCTCGGCTCCTGTTTGATGGGTTCTCTGGGGGATTTACTATTCCGTGTGCGGAGCAGGGGTTGGTGGGTGGGGGGATCTCTTGTCCCACGGTGACTCGGTTGTCGCCGGTGGTGACGGCCAAGTTGCACTCGGAGATTGAGCTGGGTAGGATAGCGGGCCCCTTTGAGGAGCCCCCGTTGCCCGATATGATTTGGTCCCCCTTAGCAATTGTTCCGAAGCGTGAAGCGGGCAAATACCGCCTAATACATAATCTATCGTTCCCGGCTGGGGGGTCGGTTAACGATTGTATTCCACGGGATTTGTGTGCTGTTCGCTACGCTTCCTTTGATTCGGCCGTGCGCAGGGTTCGGCGGTGTGGCTTGGGCGCCTTGATGGCCAAGGTGGACGTGGAATCCGCTTTTCGGCTGTTGCCTGTTCACCCGGGGTGTTTTCGTCTCCTGGGTTTTCGTTTTAATCATCGGTTTTATTTTGACAAGTGTATGCCCATGGGCTGTTCCATCGCCTGTGCGTACTTTGAGGCTTTTAGTTCCTTCATTCACTGGGTCGTGGAGGTACGGTCAGGGTCGCAAGGTATTGTGCATTACCTGGATGATTTCCTCTTTGTGGGGCGAGCAGGCACATTGGACTGTGCCCTCTTGTTGCGCTGTTTCCAAGGGGTAGCCAGCGATTTTGGTCTGCCGCTGGCGTCCGGTAAGACGGAAGGCCCGTGCTCTCGTCTGGTCTTCCTGGGCATCGAGTTGGATTCCGTAGCCATGTGTTCGCGTTTGCCGGATGACAAGGTGCGGAGGCTGCGGGAGCTGGTACGGAGGGCGGTGGAGCGGCCTAAGTTGTCCCTGGTAGAGTTGCAGTCCTTGGTAGGGAGCCTTAATTTCGCGTGCAGGGTGATCCCCATGGGTCGGGTCTTCTTACGACGGCTGTCTGCGGCGATGGCTGGGGTGATCCGTAGGCATCATAGGATTCGGGTGACTGCGCCGATGCGGGCGGACTTGCGAGTGTGGGACGGCTTTCTGGTGGATTTCAATGGATCGGAATTCTGGCAGACTGACCCCACATCCAATTTTGCTCTGGAGCTGTACACCGATGCGGCGGGGTCGGCGGGGTTTGGGGCGTATTTTCAAGGGTCTTGGTGTGCTGCGGCGTGGCCGGACGCCTGGGCTCAGTCTGGGGTAACGAGGAACATCACCTTTCTCTAGCTCTTTCCTATTGTGGTGGCCCTTCATATCTGGGGCGAGCGGTTGACTGGGAAGAGAGTCGTCTTCTGGTGCGATAATCTGGGGGTGGTGGAGGTGATCAATAGGAGGTCCGCTAAGTGCCTGCTGGTGTCGGACCTCTTACGGGAGTTGGTGTTGCGTTGCATGTCTCTCAATGTGACTGTTTGGGCCCGGCATGTTCCTGGAGTTGCTAACACTATCGCTGACTCTCTTTCTCGTTTTAAGTGGGACTTGTTCCGCGAATTGGCCCCGGATGCGGATCCTCGCGGGACTTCGGTGCCGTCTTTCCTTTGGAAATTTGGTTCCCGGAAGCCTGGATGTTGCTGAGGTCTTCGCTGGCACCCTCCACGTGGTCTGCTTACGTAGGTGGGGCGCGCAAGGTGGTTGAATTTCTTTCTTCTGTTGGTTGGGCGGGGGGCCCGGTATCGGATGGCTTGGTTTTGCTCTTCTTGGAGGAGGCCAGGCGCCTGGGTGGTTCTAGGGCGGCTGTGACTCGGCAGTTGGCCGGGTTCTCCTTCTTCATGCGGGCGCATGGGTGGGGATTCCCCTCTGGGCGGTTCCTGGTGCGGCGGTTGTTGTTGGGGTGGTCCCGGTGTTCGGAGAGGCCGGTGGATAGACGGTGGCCGATTACGCATGATGTCTTGTTGCTGCTCTGGGAGTCGTTAGCGGGGGTCTGTTCTTCTCCTTATGAAACCGTTCTGTTTCGGACGGCATTCGTCTGGGCCTTTTTCGGCGCTTTCCGTGTGAGTGAGCTGGTTGCTCGGTCGGTGTCCAGTGTGGAGTTTCCCGGCCTCTTGGCTGCGCATGTGGTGGTCACCACTTCCTCGGTTGTCCTTCGCATACCACGGTCCAAGACGGATCAGCGTGGCCGCGGTTCTTCGGTGGTGTTACAGGCGGTTCCGGGTTTGCGTACTTGCCCGGTGGCTAACGCGGCGCGGTACTGCCTTGTTCGAGCTTGGGGTGCGGTCCAATTTTTGGTTCATGCCGATATGCGGCCGCTGACGAAGTATCAGTTTGAGATGGTTCTTCGTTCCGCCTTGAGTGCCGTGGGGCTCGACGCTCGGTCCTTCGGGACGCATTCCTTTCGTATTGGGGCGGCTACGGCTGCTTCAGAGGCGGGGTTGCCGGAGGGAGTCATCTGTAGGATTGGCAGGTGGCGTTCCAGGGCGTACAGGGGTTATGTGCGTTCCAGGCCGCCCCAGCCGTGAGCAGTAGTTACCTTTGTTTTCTTTTCAGGTGCGGTGCCTGCTGGGAAGTCCGCGTGGATCATCGGCCACTCGTATACCCACTGGGCGCATAAGCATGCTTGCGGACGTCCTTATGGGCCCCATCTGGAGTTACAACGCAGGGGGGTGACGGTGTTTTGGTTGGGGAGGAGGGGTATGGTTTGGGGTGACTTGATTGCGTGTGTGCGGCGGGAGCGGGATCGGTTGGGTCCTCCGCAAGCGGTGGTAATTCACCTCGGGGGGAATGATTGGGGAAAGATGTCCAGCAGGAAGTTTATTGGTATGGTGCGTAGCGATTTGATGGCAGTGTCCCTTTTGTTGCCGTCCACGGTTCTTTTGTGGTCGGATATCATCCTGCGACCCGCTGAGGCGCCTAGGGTCATTTGGAGGAGGAGTAGGGCTAAGGCCAACCAACAGATTGGGTCCTGGTTAGAAAGGGTGGGGGGCAGGCACATTCGTTACGAATGGTCTTGGGGTTCCTCCTCAGGTCTTTTTGGTAAAGACGGGGTGCACTTATCATTCCTTGGCATGGATCTCTTTTTGAATTCCATACAGGAAGCCTTGGAGGACATTTTTCCCCGGTGATTGGGCCCGCATCTTTGGGGGGTCACGGGTTTGTTTTACCCGTGTCTATGGCGGATGGCCCGAGCCAATGCAAGTCAAATATTTTATGTAAGGATGGTCGCCATTTAAGGGGGGGGGCACCTGGGGGCTGTTGTCCGGGTGGAAGGCCCCTTGCTAGGAGAAGGCGGGGGCCGCATTGGCCTGATTCCTTGCTCGCCAGCGGCGGGAGTCCACCGGATTAACCTCTTGCTTAATGGCGGCGGAGGTCTGATCTTGGTGTAGGGGCCGGTGGGGGTGTTTGAGTCGGTTGGCTGGTATTGACCGCCTGGCTGAAAGGCGGCGGTCAATGGGGGATGTTGGGATAAGTTATTGTTAAGCGTTACATGTTATAAGGCTCGGGTCTCCTGGTCAATAAAGCTGCGGCCCTGTTTTACCCAATCTTTTGTGGTGTCATTTTGTAAAAGAGGGCGGTTGTGAGTGAGTGAGGTCCTGGATGCCCATATTATGAAAGGCCGACCGGATCGCAGTGTCCGGCCGGCCGGGGTAATGTGGGCCCAGGCCCACGAATAAAGGCAACACCCAACTGATAACTGAGTGTGTCAATAAGGTATGCTACTAAGGAGCTGAACAGGAGAAAGCAATGCTGCTGCCCACTGCTGAAGCTCTGATTTTTGGGGTTTTTTATTTTACTTTTGTGGTCCACTTTAAAATAAAATAGAAAAAAAAAAACAGACCTGGAAAAATATTCTCCTTTCCTTTCTCCCTTCCCCATTCCTTCTATTCACTGAAAATGTAGACTATGTGCTACAAATAGGAGCTATTGCGGCTATTCTTCCTCAAAAAAGGACCACACAGTGTCCCTCTGATTCAGTAAGCTGAATTCCAAAAGTAAATTAATTCAGTACAATTGGTCTTTCCTCTTTAACCCTTCGACAACTTGAAAAGAATGGTACACTCACATTCCCTAAGCTCTGGGTAAGCTTCAAATTGAAAATGTCAATTAAAAAAAAAAAAAAGAACTAGCCACTTTTTAAATCTATTTTTCTCCAGCTCCTGCCAAGATGTTACCACTATAGCTTCAACTTCAAACAATCTGACACCTTTGTAGCAAACCTCCATAGAAGAGCCCAGTTAGTAGAAATGTGCAGCCCCAAAAATTGTTTCATTTTTGTGTTTGGGTTTCATTTCATTTACGTTTTTACTTTGGATAGGTTTGTTTGCCAAACCAAAATAATAGACATTAAAAAAAAAAAAATCCCAAACAAACCAAATGAAACAGAACCTCCATGGACCCCTCTACCCTTTCCCCCCAAAAAAGCTACCAGCATACAACAAAATGGCACTGGCGGATCCTAAGACTGGTACCATTTTTATGTCATTATCACTTGGGTTTTAAAGCAACACTAATAGGGCAGGCGAGTGGGCATCCCTCCTGCCACACAGAAGGGATAAATATGGCTGGGGTGGTCCTTGGCCCCTGCAGCTTTTTCAGGGAGAGGCTTGGAAGGGCCCAGGGAGGCAGGAGTCCTGTGCTATTGGCAGAGATCATGGGGAGACCTTCAGAATTCCCCAACGAGGCCTTGGGAAGGCCTGAACTGGAGTGAAGACTTTTTTTTTTTTTTTGCAAAATGTATTCAAAACAAAATTAAAGGAAAACCAACAAAATTTCATTGGTTATTCTTTCATTCCATTTTGAAAATGAAATGAATGCACATCGCTATCAGGTGGAGGATAGCAAATTTTTATAGAAGGGCCAAATCAGATCAAGGATAGCCTTGGCTAGGATTTTTTTTTTTTTAAAGATAAAGAATCTTTATCTTAGGCAATGGTGATTTTCTGCCAGGTTGGTGACAACTTGCTTCCTTTTCCCCACTGGGAAAAAGTGGAAAGTGAAGGCCAATGCTGGCCCTGACCCAGTACCTTTTTTTTTTTATTTATTTTTTTTTTTTAAATGAAAATTATTATTGAACATAAGATATGCCTTACTGGGTCAGACCAAGGGTCCATCAAGCCCAGTATCCTGTATCCAACAATAGCCAATCCAAGTCACAAGTACCTGGCAAGTACCCAAACATTAAATAAATCACAAGTTGCTATTGCTTATTAATAAATAGGAGTTTATGGATTTTTCCTCTAGGAACTTATCCAAACTTTTTTAAACCCAGTTACACTAACTGCCATAACCACATCCTCTGGCAATGAATTCCAGAGCTTAACTATATGCTGAGTGAAAAATAATTTTCTTTGATTTGTTTTAAATGTGCTACTTGATGACTTATGGAGTGCCCCCTGGTCCTTCTATTATCTGAGAGAGTAAATAACTGATTTACATTAACTTGTTCAAGTCCTTTCATGATTTTGTAGACCTCTATCATATCTCCTCTCAGTCTGAACAGCCCTAACTTCTTTAACCTGTCCTCATAGGGCAGCGGGTCCATGCCCCTTATCAATTTGGTCACCCTTCTCTGCACTATCTTCAGTGCAACTATATATTTTTTAGATTGGTGACCAGAATTGCACACAGTATTCAAGATGTGGTCTCACCATGGAGCGATACAGAGGCATTATGGCATCCATCCTTTTATTTGCCATTCCCTTCTTAATAATTCCTAGCATTCTGTTTGTTTTTTTGATCGCCACAGCACACTGAGATGATAATTTCAATGTGTTATCCACTATGATGCCTAGATCTCTTTCCTGGGTGGTAACTCCTAAGATAGAACCTAACATTGTGTAACTACAGTAAGGGTTATTTTTCCTTATATGCATCACTTTGCACTTGTCCACATTAAATTTCATCTGACATTTGGAAGCCCAATCTTCCAGTCTCGCAAGGTCCTCTTGAAATTCATTACAATCTGCTTGAGATTTAACTACTCTGCATAATTTTGTGTCATCCACAAATTTGATCATCTCACTAGTTATACCCTGTTCCAGATCATTTATAAATATACTAAAAAGCACCGGTCCAAGTACAGATCCTTGAGGTACACTAACTTTTTTCACTGTGAAAACAGACCATTTAATCCTTCTCTCTGTTTCCTGTCTTTTAACCAAGTTGCAATCCACAAAATGATATCACCTCCTATCCTATGACTTTTTAGTTTTCTTAGAAGCCTCTAATGCGGGACTTTGTCGAATGCCTTCTGAAAATCCAAATACACCACATCTATAGGTTCACCTTTGTCCACGTGTTTATTCACCCCTTTAAAAAAATGTAGGAGATTTGTGAGGCAAGACTTCCCTTGGGTAAATCCATGTTGGCTGTGTCCCATCAAACCATGTCTATCTAAATGTTTTGTGACTTTATTTTTTATATCAGTTTCCACGATTTTGCCCGGCACCGGAGTCGGGCTCACCGGTCTATAGTTTCCCAGATCACCCCTGGATCTCATTTTAATTATCAGGGTTACACTGGCCATCTTCCAATCTTCAGGTACAACGGATGACTTTAATGATAGGTTACAAATTAACTGAAATAAGTATAAAATGTCATTTTTTAATTCTTTGAGAACCCTGGGGTGTATACCATCTGGTCCAGGTGATTTACTACGCTTCAGTTTGCCAATCAGGCCTATCACATCGTCCAGGTTAACAGTGATTTGGTTCAGTTCATCTGAATCATTACCCATGAAAACCTTCTCCGGAACAGGTATCTCCCCAACATCCTCTTCTGTAAACACCGAAGTAAATAAATCGTTTAATCTTTCCACGATGACCTTATCTTCCCTAAGTGCCCCTTTAACCCCTCAATCATCTAATGGTCCAACCAACTCCTTTGCAGACTTTCTGCTTCTGATATATTTAAACAAGTTTTTATTGTGAGTTTTTGCCTCTACAGCCAATTTCTTTTCAAGTTCTCTCTTAGCCTGTCTTATCAATGTCTTATATTTTACTTACCAATGCTTAGGCTTATCCTATTTTCTACTGATGGATCCTTCTTCCAATTTTTCAATGAAGATCTTTTGGCTAAAACAGCCTTTTTCACCTCACCTTTTAAGAAATGCCAGTAATCGTTTTGCTTTCCTTCACCTTTCTTAAAGCGTGGAATACTGTGCTTCTAGGATGGTATTTTTTTTAACAATGTCCACATCTGTTGCACACGTTTTACCTTTGTAGCTGCACCTTTCAGTTTTTTGGTTTTTGTTTGTTTTTTTTTAACTTTTTTCTCATTTTGTCAAAGTTTCCCTTTTGAAAGTTTAGCACTAGAGCTGTGGATTTACTTACCGTACCCCCTTCCAGTCATTAATTCAATTTTGATCAGATTATGATCACTATTGCCAAGCAACCCCACCACCGTTACCTCTCTCACCAAATCCTGCACTCCACTGAAAATTCGATCTAAAATTGCTCCCTCTCTTGTTGGTTTCTGAACCAATTGTTCCTTAAAACTGTCATTTATTCCATCCAAGAACTTTATCTCTCTAGCATGCCCTGATGTTTCATTTACCCAGTCAATATTGGGGTAATTGAAATCTCCCATTATTACTGCACTACCAATTTGGTTAGCTTTCCTAATTTCTCTTAGCATTTCACTGTCCGTCTCACCATCTTGGCCAGGTGGACAGTAGTCTACTCCTATCTCTATACTCTTCCCCAACACACAAAGGATTTCTACTCATAAAGATTCAATTGTACATTTTGTCTTGTCATCCTGGACATAAAGCGCCACCTCACCACCAAGATGCTCCTCTCTGTTATTGCGATATAATTTGTACCCCGGTAAAGCACTATCCCATTGGTTATCCTCTTTCCACCAGGAATCTGAGATGCCAATTAAGTCTAAGTCATCATTCACTGCTATACACTCTGATTCTCCCATCTTACTTCTTAGGCATACAAACATTTCAAAGTGTTTTTTGTTTGTATTTACATTCTGCTTTTTAGTTGACAGAGGTAATTTGGAATCTTTTAGCTTAGGTGAGCTTTCAATTATAAGCACTTGGACTACTTTTCTTATTATTGGAGCCTCTCTGTTGGGATGCCGTAACTCTAATGCTTCATTAGTATCATTTGAAAATACCTCCCTCTGAACCATGCGCTGCTGAGCAACTGTCAGCTGTCCCCTTTGTTCTGGTTTAAAAGCTGCTCTATCTCCTTTTTAAAGGTTAGCGCCAGCAGCCTGGTTCCACCTTTGTTAAGGTGGAGCCCATCCCTTCAGAAAAGACTCCCCCTTCCTCAAAAGGTTCCCCAGTTCCTTACAAAACTGAATCTCTCTTCTTTGCACCATCATCTCATTAATGCATTGAGACCCCGGAGCTCTGCCTGCCTCTGGTGACCTGCGCGTGGAACAGGGAGCATTTCAGATAATTCTACCCTACAGGTTCTGGATTTCAGCTTTCTACCCAAGAGACTAAATTTGGCTTCCAGAACTTCCCTCCCACATTTTCCTATGTTGTTGGTGCCCACATGTACCACGCAGCCGGCTCCTCCCCAGCACTGTCTAAAATCCTATCTAGGTAACGAGTTAGATCTGCCACCTTTGCACCAGGTAGACATGTTACCAGGCGATCCTCACTCCCACCAGCCACCCAGCTGTCTACATTCCTAATAATCAAATCACCAACTATGACGGCTGACCCAACCCTTTCCTCCTGAGCAGTAGCCCTGGGAGACACATCCTCGGTGTGAGAGGACAATACACCACCTGGAGACCAGATCCTTGCTACAGGATCATTTCCTCCTGCACCAGGTTGATGCTCTCTGATCATGAGAGCTTCCACCTCCAAGGCAGCACCAGGGCTGCCAGACTGAAGTTGGGACTTGGCTACTATGTCCCTTAGGGCTTAGAACTGTTGCTAAATTAATATGAATTATTACTTGAGTCTGAGCCTTTTATATTACAGTTTATATGGTGTAACTTTTCCTAAGAAAGGCAAAACTATCATTAGACTGGATTCTGTATTGGATTTTATTTAAAAATTTAAAATTCAGAGAGGTGAAAATCTCCCCAATAAATCCAGAACCAAATGTAAGCTACAGCGTTATACTGGAAATCAACTAGTAAGACCACAGAGAAGTAACAAAAGCTTTTGAAATCAAGTAAATGAGTTGCTCTTCTGCGGGCAGGATGGAGTTTTTTTATTAAGGTGTAACTGATTGTATTTGCAAAGATGGAGCATACTTATACAATATTTTATGAAAATAGTAAGTATATGAGATGTTATTGAAATAAATTTGGTTGCATTTAGCTTTCACTAGTAAAATTTTGCACCTCCATGGAGCGGTAGGCCACTCCATTATTGGAATGCCACAAACAGGCCTGGTTTTCAGCATATCTCAAAGAATATGCATGAGATATATCTGCATATAATGGAGGCAGAACATGCAAATATACCTCATGCATAATCATTATGGATATCCTGAAAACCAGAGCTGTTTGTGGCACTCCAGGACAGGAGTTGCCTACCTCATATGTGCTTGAAAAAACATGCCACTTTAACACATTCATGTTGCTGCGGATTTGTTGCAAGTACACTTGAAAGCAAGCCAAAGCAAATAGTAATTTGATCTACCCATCTTACTCACAATGGGCATTGCCTTAAATTTTGCAAAAAAAAAAAAAAAAAAATTACAGATCAGGTGAAGTCAATGTTATTGATGTTTTGTACTGCCACTACAGCTTACTCAGTGCTCTCTGTATGAAACAGGAAACCTTGAAGCTGAGAAAAGGTAAATACAGCAATAACCCTTGGGCATGAGTATATGCTATGATCTAAAATGGGAAGTGTTCCTAAAAAACACATAATCATCTTCCAGTCCAATTATTACACCAGAATAAAATCAGAAGGGAAAACTTAACAGCCTGATTTTAAAAAAAGCACAATGCTAGAAAAAGCTTTTTTTTTTTTTTTTAGAAAAATTCATTTGGTACTTCAAACAAAAAAAATCATTGAGATCACTCTTTTTTGTTTTGATTTTTGTTTTATTCCTGAGGAGATATCAAATATTGCTTACCTATAACAGGTGTTCTCAGAGGACAGCAGGATGTTAGTCCTCACATATGGGTGACATCACGGGATGCAGCCCAATCACGGAACACTTTTGTCAAAGTTTATAGAACTTTGACTGGCACCTACTGGGCATGCCCAACATGGCACTAAACCTGCAGCCAGCAGGGGTCCCCCTTCAGTCTTGTTTAAAGCTATAGGAAGTGCCAAAAAATAAAATAAGAAAACGTAACGAACCCAACACCGCGGGGTGGCGGGTGGGTTTCGTGAGGACTACCATCCTGCTGTCCTGTGAGAACATCTGTTATAGGTAAGCAACATTTGCTTTCTCACTGGACAAGCAGGATGGTAGTCCTCACAAATGAGTGAGTACCGAGCTGAGGATGTCCGAGTATGCACCAAATGTACCCAAGATGTGCAACAGGCACAAGGAGTGGGGTGGAATTTGGTAGAGGGCATCCTGAATCCTAATGGGCAGGTGGAAGGGTGCTGGTACATCAAGTTGCAAAATGGTTGTGCAAGACAGACTGGCCAAAGATGGAATCCAGCCTTGTCTAAACAATAGTGGGCTGTAAAGGTATGGAAAGAACTCCAGGTAGCAACCCTACAAATATCAGGAAGCAGCACCGACCGTAGGTGCGCTACTGAAGTTGCCATGGCCCTGACAGAGTGTGCTTTCACTCGGTCTTGAAGTGGAATGCCTGCTTGCTGATAGCAAAAGGATATGCAGTCCGCTAACCAGGAGGAGAGAGTCTGCTTACCTACAGGCTGCCCCAATTTGATGGAATGGAAAGAAACAAACAATTGAGTGTTTTCCTGTGGGCAGCTGTACGGTCTAGATAGGTCTCTAGAGCCCGTTTACAGTCAAGGGAATGCAGAGCCTGTTCTCCTGGATTAGAATGGGGCCTGGGAAAGAAGGTGGGTAGTATAATGGATTGATTGATATGAAACTCCGATACTACCTTAGGGTGAGTGCGGAGTACTACCCGGTCCTGCAGAAGTTTAGTATAAGGCAGATAGGTAACTAGGGCCTGTAACTCACTAACTCTGCAAGCGGATGTGATTGCCACAAGAAAAATCACTATCCATGTGAGATATCGAAGATCACAGGATTGGAGAGGCTCGAATGGTGGTTTCATGAGCCATCCCAAAACTAGATTGAGGTCCCAAGAAGGGGCCGGAGGGCGCAGTGGAGACTTGAGGTGGAGCAAGCCCTTCAGAAAACATGTTTCAAGGGGTTGTACGGAAATAGGAACATCCCCAACACCTTTATGGAAGGCGGCCACCGCAATGACATGCATTCTGATGGAAGTTTTTAGACCTGATTCTGATAAGTGCCAGAGATAGTCTAGAAACTTCGTGGTGGAACAGGTAAAGAGATCAAGGGACTGAGAGGAACACCATGATTTAAACCTGTTCCATTTGTAAAGATAAGATTTTCTTGTGGAAGGCTTCCGTGAAGCAATCAGGACACGGGAAACTGGCTCCGAAAGGTTAAGTGGCTGAAGGATTAACCTTTTAACATCCAGGCAGTCAGGGACAAAGCCTGAAGATTGGGGTGGCGTAGGCACCCGTCGTTCTGAGTGATTAGAAGCAGGTCCTTTCCCAAGGGAATGTGCCTGCGAATGGAGAGGTCCCAAAGGATCGGAAACCACACTTGGCGTGGCCAGTGAGGTGCTATCAGGATCATGCGTCCCTTGTCCTGACGTAGCTTTATGAGAGTCTTCGAGAGAAGTGGAAGTGGAGGGAATGCATATAGGAGACCGATCGCCCATGAGAGGGAGAACGCTTCTCTTGGTTGTGAGTGTTGGCCGCGTGTGAGAGAGCAAAAGTTCTCTACTTTGCGATTTTGAGGTGACGCAAAGAGGTCTATACAAGGATAACCCCAGCATTGAAATATGGAGTCTGCTACTGTGGGGTCCAGGGACCACTCGTGCGGTTGAAAGGTGCGACTGAGCTTGTCCGCCAACACATTGTCCACTCCTGGCAAGTAGGTGGCCCTGCGGTACATTGAGTGGGAGAGGGCCTCCACCCATATCTGTGTCGCTTCCTGACACAGTAGGTAGGAGCCCGATCCTCCCTGTTTGTTGATGTACCACATGGCTACCTGGTTGTCCATCTGTATTAGGGTGACTTGGTTGAACAGGCAATCTTGAAACACCCTGAGAGCATATCTGATTGCTTGTAGCTCCAGGAAATTGATTTGGTGTTTGGTTTCCTCTGGAGGCCAAGCTCCTTGGGTTTGCAAATTGGCAACATGTGCTCCCCAACCAAGGTTGGAAGCATCCGTGGTGAGAGTTATTTGAGGATTTGGAGCCTGGAAGGGCAGGCCTTGGAGGAGATTGATCTGATTTTTCCACCAAGCCAGAGACTGGCGGAGAGGGTTGGTGATGTGGACAATGGTCGATAGTGGTTGGACGCATTGAGTCCATTGTGACCTTAGAGTCAACTGCATGACTCTCATGGCCAAGTGGGCCATCGGGGTAACCTGCACCGAGGACGTCATGTGTCCCAGCAGGATGAGGAAGTGACATACAGTCGAGCGGTGTTGACTGTAGCTGGTGTGCGAGAGAAATGAGAATGAGAGCTCGCTCTCGAGGCAGAAAAGCCTTTGCTTGAAAGGTGTCCAAGTCTGCTCCTATGAAGGACAAAGTTTGAGATGGGACTAAGCAGGATTTTGCGTAATTGATGAGAAATCCTAGCGAAATCAGAGCATGTAAGGTAAGTTGTAGGGACGACAGAGCAGCTTGCTGAGTAGGAGCCCTGATCAACCAATCGTCCAGATAGGGGTAGATATGAACACCCTGGGTCCTGAGGAAGGCTGCTACTACTACGAGGCACTTGGTGAAGACTCATGGTGCAGATTCCAGGCCGAATGGTAGCACACAGTACTGATAGTGCCTGGGGCCTACCAGAAATCTCAGAAATCTGCGATGAGATGGAGTTATCGCAATGTGTGTGTATGCGTCCTGGAGGTCTAGAGAGCAGAGCCAGACCCCTCTTTGCAGAAGAGGAAGGAGGGAACCCAGGGTCACCATCTTGAACTTTTCTCGTTGGAGGTACTTGTTGAGGGCACACAGGTCCAGAATTGGACGAACGCCGCCTGATTTTTTGGGAATTAGAAAGTACCGGGAATAGAATCCTAGGCTCTGTTGGGAGTAGGGCACTGGCTCTATTGTTTTGGACTGGAGGAGGAGGGAGACCTCCTGTTCCAGGAGTGGTGTGTGGGCGGATGTTCCCATGTCTGCCGAGGTGGGAAATCCGGTGGGAAAGAGAGAAAGTTCAGGTGATAACCCTGAGAGATTATGGCAAGGACCCACTGGTCCGAGGTGATTGTGCCACTTCATCAACATGTGGCGCACAATCGACCTCCCACTGGTATCTGTGGCAATGGAAGCTGGCTGCTGCTCTCTATGCAGGAATCAAAAACCGGAAGCAGGGCCCGGCTGAGGAGCTGCTTGTGTCTTTTCTTTACGAGGTTGATGAGACTGGGCCTTCTGAAAAGGTCTCGTAGAACGACTTCTAGACGGTGATGGATAGGACTTCTTTGGATGGAAGAATCACTTTTTGGTGTCCTTCCTAAATGGTTGTTTAGTCGAATATTCAGAAGGCATCAGAGAGAGTTGGCGAAGGGTCTCATGATGCTCCTTGAGTTCCGCCACCGTCTGCTGGATCTGTTCACCAAACAGATTGTCTCCTATGCAAGGCAGATCGGACAATCTTGTACTTCAGGGCACAAGTCCGAAGACTTAAACCAGGCCCATCTTCTTGCAGAAATAGCAGCTGCAGATACCCTGGAAGCGGTGTCGAAGATATCGTAAGAAGAACTTATTTCATATTTCCCTGCTTCAAAACCTTTGTGAACCAGGGTTTGTAGCTGTTCCTGGAATTGCTGAGGCAGGGACTCTGCAAAGTCCTGTATCTGCTTGAATAAGACCCTATTATATTGGGTCATATAGAGCTGGTAAGAGGCGATCCGAGAGATGAGCATTGATCCCTGGAAGACACGCCGGCCAATGGCATCCAGGAATTTCTGCATCTTACCTGGGGGGAAGGAAGAATGGGGTTTTGAGCATCGGGCCCTCTTTTGGGCAGATTCTACAACCACAGATTGGTGATCCAGCTGAGGTTTTTGGAACCCTGGGGCTGAATGGACTAAGTAAGTGGTATCTGCCTTTCAGTTGACTGGAGCTACCAAACCAGGGTGTTCCCAATTCTTTTTGAGAAGATCCATCAGAACCTGGTGGATAGGGATGGAGGTTATTTCCTTGGGAGCATACAGGAATTGTAACAGTTCCATCATTTGGTGTCTATCATCTTTCTCACCTACTCAGACATTTCCTTCAAAACATTTATGAAGGACAAGTCCTCTGGAGGAGAACGCTTCCTGCTTTCAGCAGGAGAAGGTGGTGATGGTAAATCATTGGTGTCTGGGGACATATCGTCAGTCCAGGTGTCGTAGGGATCAGCACCTGTCCCTCTAGGAACCTGAGAAGGATGGGATGAAGGTATTCCTGAAGGTCCTGGTCTAGGCTCTGAAGGCATCGAGGGAAGTATTGGAGGCACCGATGAAGGCATCGAGGGCACTGATGGATGGATCAGTGGAGCCGATGGTCGCATCGGCATCGATGGCTGAGGCATCGGCAGAACTCCCAATGGAGGAAGACGGAACGGTGTTTCTCCTCCTGATGACAGAGTAAGAGGAGAAGGCACCAGAGCCATCGGTGACCCAGGATCCATCGGTAGAAAAGCGGTTATAAGCGCTTCCATCTTCGAAAGCAGCGGTGCCAATGCTGCTGGAATGGCATCGGTTCCACAACCGGCACCGGTTTCGGCATCGGAGGAACTTGGAATCTGTGCATCGCCTTATCGATGGCCTCC
The DNA here is from genome assembly GCF_901001135.1 of Rhinatrema bivittatum. Classification (NCBI taxonomy): domain Eukaryota; kingdom Metazoa; phylum Chordata; class Amphibia; order Gymnophiona; family Rhinatrematidae; genus Rhinatrema; species Rhinatrema bivittatum. The sequence goes on from NC_042618.1 coordinate 381,170,678, forward strand.
TGAACCATCTGGTCCAGCTCTTCACGGAGACCTGGAGCAAGCAGCCCCGGCTCCGGAAGGGGAAAAGGAGGCAGAAGCATAGCCAGAGGGACCACTGTTAAAGGCGGAGTCGTGGCTCCTAATACCCGTCCAGGTGAGGGTTGCCTCGGTGACCCGGTCCCAGAAAGGGTCGATGCCTTTTTTGGATGGGGTTTCTTCGATAGCGGCTCAGATGATGGCGAAGTCGAAGATTTTCCTTCATCGATGGTCCGAGGCTTTCAGTGTCAATGCCGATGCTTCTCTCTAAGATCCCCTCGATCCTGAGGGGGAGTAGAGGTAGTCAATGGCTGGGAAGTCATCGACGCCGGACGGTCACTGGCTGGTGCCCGATGCTGGCGCGAAGTGGACGATGCTGGTTCGGACGATGTCGAAGCAATAGACGGCGTCGGAGTTTGAGAACGGAAGAGAAGTTCCATTTTCTCCATTCTAGCTTTGCGACCTTTTGGTGTCATTAAGGCACATTTGGTGCAAGTCAGGACATCATGCTCGCACCCGAGGCACATTACACAGACCTTATGGGGGTCTGTAATGGACATGGTGCGAGTACAGTCAGGGCACCGACGGAACCCCGACGCCATGGGCTTTGAAAAATTGAGCCGCGGTGCGGTCAACGGCCAGTAGGCCGCAAGGGCCAAACTCGACGGGAATCGACCGAAAACAGGTAAGGGACTTACTGGAGTTTCGTGGAAGCAATATTTGAAAGGGGGACCCCTGTGGGGTATAAAGGTTTTTAGTAATTCCGTGAGGAAAATTCCTGTCAGGAATCTCTGAGGAGCTCCTTAACCCGAGTGGATACTGCTGCGTGGAAAAAGAAGACTGAAGGGGGACCCCTGCTGGCTGCAGATTTAGGGCCATGCTGGGCATGCCCAGTAGGTGCCAGTCAAAGTTCTATAAACTTTGACAAAAGTGTTCCGTGATTGGGCTCCATCCTGTGATGTCACCCATATGTGAGGACTACCATCCTGCTTGTCCTGTGAGAAATTAAGTTTAATGTTTCTGAAAGATCTCCTTACTTAGCCACACTTTCCATTAGGAACCTAATTCCTCAATATCAACAATACAACTGGGAAACTGCTCTACTTCTCCTTAGAGTCCCATGTAGTTATCACACAGATATATGTAAAGTATGAATACAACACAGACAGTTAGAAGGCATGGACTCAAAGAAAAAAAACAATTTATAAGACAGATCTTGTAGATACAAAGAGAGTATACTAAAGCAGCAGCTCTCAACCAGTATGTCGTGTCACACCAGTGTGTCACCAAGAACACGCAGGTGTGTCACCACACTTCCCAGTCCCCCGCTGACCCAGCTGCTCCCCCTACCCAAGCGAAATAGGTCCTCCGCCCGAACTTAAAATGTTGATAGTCCGGGCAGAACGCGGCAGGACAGCTGGAGTCAGCGGCACCAGCATGATCTCTTCTTTCCGCGCCCCAGAAGAGGAAGTGGTTTATGGTTTATGGTTTATTTTGGTTTTTTATACCGTCACATCAGTAAAGACCTTCACAACAGTGTACAATCATTTAAAATCAAGGAAATACAATGATGAAATAAAATAGTAATAAAAGCTAAAATTTCAAAGAAAGGAAAAATATAACAGTCTATAGCTGTTAAAATTAGACTAAAAGTACTATATAAACAAACTAAAAGTATGGTTTCAAAACAAATAAAAGCATTCTATTGATTGTTAATCGTTCTCTGCATAAGCACATGTAAATAGCCACGTTTTGAGGTCAGATTTAAATTTCTTTGTATCCGTTTACAGCTGTATATGTGTGGGCAGCGTGTTCCAAAGCTTTGGACCTGCAATTGAGATTGCCCTCTCACGTACTTGGCTAAGCCGGGCTGATTTTATTGTGGGAATCATTAACAAACCTTTATTGGCAGACCTGAATTGCCGCATTAAGCCATTCGGTCTTATTTCCGTGAATTATATTATGTAGAATGCAGGCAATTTTGTAATGTATGCGATAGTTTATAGGGAGCCAGTGTAATGAGACTAAGATGGGGGTAATATGATCACATTTTCTGACCCCAGTGAGGACCCTGGCAGTGGCATTCTGTAGTACTTGAAGAGGTCTTGTTGTGCTTTGTGGCAAACCTAGTAACAGGGTGTTACAATAGTCAATATTTGAAAATATCAGGGCCTAGAGAACTGTCCTAAAGTCCGTGGAGTCCAGTAAAGGTTTCAACCTTATCAGTGTTAGGAGTTTAAAGTAGCCATCCTTCAGTTTTGTGGCAATATATTTTTTTTAAGGCTAGCTCAGTATCGAATGTAACTCCCAAGTCCCTTTCAAATGGTGCTAGTTTTATCTTGGTATTACTATCAAATATTAGGAGGGGAATTTGTACACTTTCATTCTAAAAGCATAATCTCTGTTTTATCTGTGTTTAAAACTAATTTCATATGTTTTAACAGTTGTTTAATAGATTTTAAGTAAACTACCATTTTTGAAAGTGTGTTCTATTTTGTCATCTATGGGTACAAGAAACTGTATGTCATCAGCATGGATATAAAAATGTAATCCTAAACCCGAGAGAAAATGGCAGACTGGCAATAGATAAATGTTAAAAAGTATGGAAGAAACTGTAGACCCCTGTGGTACTCCGGTTCCAAGAGGCATTTTGTTAGACATTGAGTTTTTTTTATCTTGACTTGGAAGGATCGGTTATTGAGGAAAGATGTGAACCAATTTAGGACGACATCCTTAATTCCGATTTCTTTTAAATGAGAAAGTAAAATAGCATGATCAATGCTGTCAAAAGCCGCCGATAGATCTAAAAGGATTAAAATGTAACTCTGACCTGAGTCAAAAGTGGTGAGCAGCAGGTGCGTGTGCGGGAAGAAGAGACCATACTAGTGAGGGCAGCATCGGCCCAAAGAAAAGAAGAGAGGCGTGGCCTGAAGGACGACCAGCACAGTTCAGAGTAAAATGAGGAACGTCAACCCTCGCGGCCGATGGGATTCCTTTCTCAGCAAGGGCTGAAAATGAAGCAGGTTGCTGCTGCCTTTAGGGTTGGGAGGAGCTGCTGCTGCTGCTAGGGGATGGGGGGAGAGCGAGAGAACGAGCAAGCATGTGTGTTTGAGATACTGTGTGTATGTGTGAGTGAGATAACATGTATGTGAATGATTGAGAGCCTGTATATGTGAAAGAGAGTATGTGTGTGATTGAGAGCTGGTTTAGGTGAGGGAGCATGTGAGTATGTGATTGAGAGCCTGTGTGTAAATGAGAGAAAGAGAGAGAACATGTGTGTCTATGTGTGATTGAGAGCTGGTTTAGGTGAGGGAGCATGTGAGTATGTGATTGAGAGCATGTGTGAAAGTGAGAGAAAGAGACAGCATGTGTGTCTGTATGTGATTGAGAGCTGGTTTAGGTGAGAGAGCATGTGAGTATGGATTGAGAGCCTGTGTGTAAATGAGAGAAAGAGAGAGAACATGTGTGTCTATGTGTGATTGAGAGCTGGTTTAGGTGAGAGAGCATATAAGTATGTGATTGAGAGCCTGTGTGTAAATGAGAGAAAGAAACAGCATGTGTGTCTGTATGTGATTGAGAGCTGGTTTAGGTGAGAGAGCATGTGAGTATGGATTGAGAGCCTGTGTGTAAATGAGAGAAAGAGAGAGAAAATGTGTGTCTATGTGTGATTGAGAGCTGGTTTAGGTGAGAGAGCATATAAGTATGTGATTGAGAGCCTGTGTGTAAATGAGAGAAAGAAACAGCATGTGTGTCTGTATGTGATTGAGAGCTGGTTTAGGTGAGAGAGCATGTGAGTATAGATTGAGAGCCTGTGTGTAAATGAGAGAAAGAGAGAGAAAATGTGTGTCTATGTGTGATTGAGAGCTGGTTTAGGTGAGAGAGCATATAAGTATGTGATTGAGAGCCTGTGTGTAAATGAGAGAAAGAGAGAGTATGTGTGTCTGTGTGTGATTGAGAGCTGGTTTAGGTGAGGGAGCATGTGAGTATGTGATTGAGAGCCTATGTGAAAATGAGAGAAAGAGAGAGAGCATGTTTGTAAGCATGTGAATGATAGTCTGTGTGTGAGTGAAAAAGACAGCATATATGTGTGTGATTGAAAGCCTGTGTGTGTAAGCGTGAAAAGATAGACAGCATGTGTGTAAATGTGTAATTAAGAGCCTATATAAGTGAAAGAGAAAAAGCATGTGTATATGTGAGCGACTGAGAGAGAGAGAGAGAGAGGAGAAAGTTGAAAGCAAACCATCCCTCCTCCTGCTAATTCAAAACAATCTCAGGGCACCTAGATATCAAATGTTCCCAGGTATGCAGAGCAAAAAATATTTTGTATCCTTATCATTTTTCATTACTGGGTCTTTGTGTCTGCTATTTTGAAATATTTTATTGGTATCTAGAAATTTTTTATATGAGTTTTTAATTATTGGATATTCCATTCATCAGCTGTTTTGAAATAATCTGTTCTTTTTGTTAGTATGGTTTTACTGCTACTGATTTTATATTTCTTGATTTGTTTTATAAGGATCGGAGATATTTCTTTTTTTCCTTTGTTACACTGCATACAGAGACTCTGGCTTGTTGCGGTTTTCAGTTCAGTTTTTGTCTGCATGCTTCTAGTTATGCGTTTTGGTCTCTTTATTCTTTGTTAGGTGAGGTTCAGCACATGTGATTCAGGTGAGCTTTTCTGCTGGCGTGTAGTTTCTGTTTAGGGCTCTATAGCAGCCTGACTTGGTCCGTTTTCCTAATAGGAGATGTATTGGTGTCTTAAGGCCTGGTGTTGCCTTTTCTTAGGTAAGGTGATCACTGTTAAGTGCTGGAAATTGGTGCTGTTTTGGTGTGGAATGTTTACTATTTATGAAATTTCTGTTCAGACAGAATACTTATCTTTTCCTTGTGTCATTCTTAACAATAAAAATAATACTGGACCTTTATTTTTTATTTCCACCGTGAATTGTAATGAGCAGTGTGTCACACATGTGAGCGTGATCTGTCAGGTGTGTCACGATGGGGAAAAGGTTGAGAACCACTGTGCTAAAGAGTCTACAAAAATACAGCAGCTCTGGACAAAATTCCTCTGTCTGTACCACCAAAGTCAATGTCACTGTGGCACGTCAGTCCAGTGCAATCCAGGGCTTATTGTTCTGCGGACTTTCTTGGCTCTTAGAAGATCAGGGCTGCAATCCACTTATTTTATGATCATGTACTAGGTTCAAAGCACTACAAAACTTCTCAAACAATCTGAGCCTGATTCATCAAGGTCTTTTTCTATAGACACAGAATGGAAGAAAAGCCTTAGTAAATCAGGCCCTATGGCTATCAAAATGAGTCAGTCACTAAAAATCCCTTGCATGACAACAGGAAATGTAACTGAAGCAGAACCACGTATGATACGAAGGGACAGATCTACTAAGTTCCACCACATGTACCATACTCACAACATTTAAAATAACAGTTTAGTACATCTGGCTGTCAGAGGTGATGAAAGAGCAGAAAAGCCTAGGAGTAAAATAAGAGATCAAATGTAAATGTTACACAGAATATGTAAAGTATATATTTAATGTAAACCCGTGTGATATCTAAATGTCGGTATATAAAAAAAAAAAAAATAAATAATAATATATTTATATTCTGCTTTGTAGTACTTCAAAGTGGATTACATTCAGGTACTATAGATATTTCCCTGTCCCCACAGGGCTTACAATCTAATTTTGTACATGAGACAAAGGGGGTAAAGTGACTTGCCCATGGTCACAAGGAGCAACAGCGGGATTTGAACTCTAACCATTAGGCTACCCTCCCCTTTACGTAAAATGTAAAACAACTCTTGTGGTATCTGGAACACAATGCAGAACAGTTTCTGCTTTTCTGAAGAATGGTGGCTATATGTATGTGTCTGCTTCCTGTGGGGAAGAGAAGGGTCTGCATGCACTGGGACTGCGTCTTCAGCTAGCCTCAGCAAGGGCTTGAAGAAAAGATAATGCAGTTTTCCTAATCTGAAGACACCTACCAGTAAAGATGCCCAAATCATTCACTTGTAGAAAAAGTAGGTTAATTTTTTCTAGAAGCTAGGCAGAAATATCCAGAGAAAGATAATTTCTAACCCTGAGAGAAAATATGGGGGTACGAGCAATACTATGTACATCACCAGCAGAACTCGTTCTTCACCTGGCATTATTATTGTTGCACTTAAGGCGTTTATTGTTCTGAATCCATAGGAGGGAGCGCTAGGGGGCGCTCCCCATTGCAGAACGAGTGGGGTGTGCCCTTGCGGTGAAACGGAGCCTCATCTGGGAAAGACTGGAACAGAAGATGTGCCCAAGCCCCCCGCCGACCTGCACAGCCTTGGTGAGGGCAACCATGCAAGGTTGGTCTCTGAGTAGTTCTCCGACCACTCCAAGCCCTTTCAGACCTGCTGCTGGGTAACAGCAGAGGCGGCAGGCCGTACATGAGGCAAGGGCAGCCGAAGACACTGGAACATGGTAATGAAGACTCTGAAAAAAATGCAGACGAAGACAGATTATGGTGAAGACGGACTCAGACGATGATCAGACGGACTCAGACGAAGAACAAGCAAAGTCCCTCAGGTGCCTTACACAGCCCAGCCAAGCTGGTCGCGGACCACACTGGAGACTCAGAAGAAGATCAGTCTGACTCAGACGGACTCAGATGGAAGGAGGAAGAGACAAGCTAAAACCATGATTAAACTAAGGATGGCAAGGACTTCGGATAACACGCTAACACCCTCAGCCAGAAGGGAGACTGCAGTGGCCAGACCAGCCCTCAGGCTATCCACTGGAGCACCGTCCGCCGGAGGCTAGGCATAGCTGGAGTCCAAGACATCGGAGGACTATTTACAAGACGGGCCTCCAAGGTGAAGATCCCAGTCATCCTGGCGGACTCCCCGGACACTCAGTGAAGGGCAGCCGGGAACGAGTAAGCGAGACATCTTGAAGACTCCGGTCCCTGGAGGTGACAGAAAGGAACATGGATATCTTCGGCTCCACTAGATGGATAAGACCCATCAGCGCCCTACACACCCCAGCGGGGGTGGTCGCGGACCACTGGGCCCCAGTGCACCCTACTCATCCCAGCCGGGCTGGTTGCGGACCAAGCTAGGATGGATCATGGCGAAGTCTAGGAAGACATCTGGACAGGACGAACATCAGGACATGAAGACTGGACCAAGAGACATCAGGACTGGGACCATGGAGAGATCAGGAGAGATGAGTCATCAGGAGAGACCAGAAACAGATGACGACAAGGGATCCCATGAAGAACATGAAGAACAAAGGAAGCCTGGCAGGAGCAGGAGACGAGGAGTTCAGGAGAAGAACTAGCTCCTTGTGAAGGCAAAGTTGGAATGACACTTGAGCCCTTAAGTAGGGCTGAACAGGAAACACCCATATGATGTCATCAGGTGGAACCAGAGGGATCATTCTCCTGCTGGCCTTTTAAAACCATAAGAGAGGTGTGGCCCCATGCCTAAGGAACAGGAAGAGGAAGTGCAGGACCTTGGACAGCGGCCTGCTGACCACGCTGAAAAGAGGAGCCAGAGCATGCTGCGAAGCAGGCCCCAGTGTGGGAGGCGGCTTCCCAGCTGCATGAAGGAAGATCGAGGGCGGCTCCCAGTCACAGGAAATACCAGTGGCGGCCTCAGGCCGCAAAGAGGAAGCTGTAGGCGGTTCCATGCCGCAGGCAAGGCAGCGGGGGGGGGGGGGGGCCCTTCCCCCCAGAGGGGGCAGGGCACGACGGCGGCTCTCCAGCCGCATGAAAACAGCATTGGCGGCCTCCTGCCACGTGGGAATGATCAGGGGCGGTACCATGCCGCAAAGGAGAACCCCGATGCGGCTCCTGCTGCGCCGGCACGACGGCGGCCTCCGATCTGCGGAAGAACGTCGGGAGTAGAGCCAGCAAGAAGGAGTTAAGAGGCTGCCCATGGCCTTAGCCACAGGCAGAATCGCAACATTTATTTTCTAAGAATTTTGTACAGTATATTTAACATTTAATATGGAGTAACATTTCTCCAGATGCGATGCTACAGAAAGAAATCTGGGGCAATAATTCCAATTCTAGTAATAAATGAATGATCTTTGTTATAGAACTCCTTTGTAAATTATGCATGTGGTGTTTCCTGTTGGTGGCAAATTACCCAACCCTCTTCGACAATCAACTCTGAAGCAAGTCACATGAAACGGTCTTTGCGAAAAGCAGTTTCCTTACATTAATGCTGGTGTCTTTTAAAGATTGCCCTTGGGATTTCTTTGTCATCACAGCAAAGCATAAATTTACTGGAAATGGCAACCATATGGGCTTTTTGTTAGGAAACTCTCAAAGCCCTGTTGGAGGGTGAGGATGAGATCTGAGACAACTGTTGTTTGCCCACAGTCCACTGCTCTCAATCAGATGGTTCTTTCAGCACCTTTGCCATACTGCCCACAGACATCGGCAACAACTGCATTTCATAGATTTGCAAACATTTCTTTTCCAGAGACTTGAAGCCTGTGTTGTCCAGGTGCTGTTATCCTAGGAAGTTGATCAGGAAGTGGAGTGGGTGTGATGGTGTTGCCCTCATGGTCAGTGCAGGATAAATCCACCCAGACACTAATGGAGTTAGCTATGGGGGCCAGGTATCATGTAGCATGCCTCTGAGGGTAGGAACTCTGCACTAGTTCCACCTTCAATCTATCTACTTCCAGGGCTGCCATGCTGAGTATGGCACAAGCACTATATATATCCATCATTAACTATTAATTCTGAAATACTATTTCCTGCTAATGTGCAAAATAAAGGCTTTTAGTGTGTAATATTTTGGGAAACCTTTTCTAATCTATTCTGCATTTCTTTATCTTACTGAATTGTTAGTTAAATGCAATTTAAAAGGTAAATTTTAAAAGCCTGATTAGCACCGAAATTAGGGGATGCACAAATATGTTGGGCTGGTGCATGCCAAGCAGCTTTTAAAAGCTGCCCAGATACGTGCATATCTCCCGCAGTGCGCACATATCAGAACTTATCAAAAACGGGGCAAAGCATGGTTGTGGACTTGACGGGAAATGGAGAAATTACTTACCTGATAATTTCGTTTTCCTTAGTGTAGACAGATGGACTCAGGACCAATGGGTATAGTGTGCTCCTGATAGCAGTTGGAGATGGAGTCAGATTTCAAACTGAGGTCAGTACTACATATACCCGTGCAGGAAGCTCAGCTCATCAGTATTCTCCTCGAAAAGCAATAGTGGATATATGTGTGTTTGGATAACTTGATTAACTTGGTTAATTTGATTAACTTGATTAACTTGAACTAACTGGCATGAATTCTAGCTGGAGACTGCCAGTGCCCTCAACCGAGAAACGCCAATACCCGGTAACTATGGGTGTCTTAACTAGGAGTAAAGTCTGGCTTATCCGTGTTTGTCTTGCTCTCGAGAATTGTCATCCGAGGTTTCTGTATTTTGAGGCAGCCATGGGCGGGAAACTGAGTCCATCTGTCTACACTAAGGAAAACGAAATCAGGTAAGTAATTTCTCCATTTCCTAGCGTGTAGCAGATGGACTCAGGACCAATGGGATGTACAAAAGCTACTCCCGAACCGAGTGGGAGGCTGCCCGTGGCCCACTTAGTACTGCCCTCACAAATGCTGTGTCCTCCCTAGCCTGAACATCCAGGAGGTAGAACCTCGAGAAGGTGTGAATGGAGGACCATGTAGCCGCCCGACAGATCTTGGCGAGTGACAGCATCTTGGTTTCTGCCCAGGACACTGCCTGGGCCCTTGTGGAATGGGCCTTGACTTGTAGCAGTGGAGGCTTGCCTGCCTCTAAGTAGGCCGACTTGATTACTTCTTTGATCCAGCGGGCTATGGTTGCCCGCGAGGCTGCTTCCCCTTGTTTCTTCCCGCTGTGAAGGACAAATAGGTGGTCCGTCTTTCGTACGGATTCCGATCTTTCCAGGAATCGGACCAGGAGTCTGCCGACGTTAAGATGGCGTAGAAGGCGTGAGTCTTCCGAGTCCTTATGCTCGTCTGGAGATGGCAGCAAGATGGTTTGGTTTAGGTGGAAATGAGAAAACACCTTTGGAAGAAAGGCGGGGACAATGCGTAGCTGTATGGATCCCGGTGTGAATCTGAGGAATGGTTCCCGACAGGATAGTGCTTGAAGTTCGGAGATTTGACGGGCTGAACATATTGCCACTAGGAATGCAGTCTTCAAGGTAAGGAGCCATAGGAACAGACCGCGTGAAGGTCTAAAAGAAGATCCCGCTAGGAAGTCGAGTACTAGATTGAGATTCCATAGGGGTACCGGCCACTTTAGTGGTGGTCGGATTTGCTTGACCCTGGAAGCAGGAGTCATCTGGATGGGAAAACAGACTGATGCCGTCCACTTTGGTTCTGAAGCAGGCCAGCACGGTCAGTTGAACCATGATGGAGTTTAGAGACAACCCCTTCTTAAAGCCGTCCTGCAGGAATTCCAGGTTCATGGAAATTTTGACTGTCCACGGAAGGATGTCGCGGTCTTCACACCAGGCTTCGAGTATTCTCCATATTCGTATGTAAGTTAAAGATGTGGAAAACGTGCGTACTCGGAGCAAGGTGTCAATCACTGCCCTTGAGTATCCGCTCTTCTTTAGGTGAGTCCTCTCAATGGCCAGACCATAAGAGAGAATCGAGTTTGGTCTTCGTGGAGGATCGGTCCTTGATGCAGCAGGTCTGTGTGTGGAGGTAGACACAGGGGGATCCCTGCCAGAAATCTTTGCATATCTGCATACCACAGCATTCTTGGCCAGTCCAGGGCCACTAGAAGTACTAGTCCCCTGTGGTGCTCTATCTTGCGGATGATCCCGCCCAGTAGTAGCCATGGAGGAAAGGTGTAGAGCAGGTCTTCCAGTGGCCAGGTTTGGACGAGGGCATCGATCCCCTGGGATTGAGGGTCTCGTCTGCGACTGAAGAAGTTGGGAACTTGGGCGATGGACCGGGTTGCCAGAAGATCCATGGCTGGGGTTCCCCAGCGGTCTATTATCAACTGGAAGGCTGTGGTTGTCAGCCTCCTTTCCCCTGGATCTAGACTTTCTCTGCTGAGGTAATACGCAGTGACATTGTCTTTTCCTGCAATGTGGGCGGCCGAGATCCCTTGCAGGTTTTCTTCCGCCCACGTCATTAGGGGGTCTATTTCCAGGGACACCTGTTGGCTTCTGGTTCCTCCCTGGCGGTTGATATAGGCCACTGTTGTGGTGTTGTCCGACATGACTCTGACAGATTCTCCTCAGAGTCTGTGACTGAATCGTAGGCAGGCTAGTCTGACTGCCCGAGCTTCCAGTCAGTTGATGTTCCATCCCGACTCTTCCTTGTCCCATTGCCCCTGGGCCGTCAGTTCCTGACAGTTGGCTCCCCACCCTTGTAGGCTCGCATCCGAGGTGAGCAAGACCCAGGTCGGTGGGGATAGCCTTATTCCCTTGCTCAGATGGTCTTCTTGTAGCCACCATAGGAGCTGGATCCGTACTTCCGCCGACAACTGGAGGCGAACGGTGTAGTCCTGGGTCAGCGGGTTCCATCGTGACAATAGGGAACGTTGTAGTGGTCGCATGTGGGCCCTTGCCCATGGTACGACTTCTAGGGTTGATGTCATGAGGCCGAGCACTTGGCAGTAGTCCCATACCGTGGGGTGAGCGCCGTTCAACAGTTTTCTCTACTGGTCCATCAATTTCTTTCTCCTTGTAAAGGGAAGGACGACCTTGTCCTGTTGAGTGTTGAACCAGACTCCCAGATATTCTAGAGATTGGGAGGGCTGCAGACAGCTCTTGGTTGTGTTGATGACCCACCCAAGGTTTTGCAGTAGGTTCATGACTCTAGAGGTCACCTGATGACTTTCTTCTGGAGATTTTGCTCTGATCAGCCAATCGTCCAGGTACGGGTGTACGAGGATTCCTTCTTTCCTCAGTGTCGCTAAATGATCTTGGTGAATGTCCGAGGTGCAGCGGCTAGTCTGAAGGGTAGTGCTCGGAACTGGTAGTGGTGGTCCATGATCGTGAAGGGTAAGAAGCGAAAGTGGTTGTGATGGACCGGGATGTACAGATAGGCTTCTGACAGATCCAGGAAGGTCAGAAATTCTCCTGGCTGTACCACCCTTATGACAGAGCTTAGGGTTTCCATGCGGAAGTGTAGTACTCTCATGTAGCGGTTGATGGACTTGAGTTCCAAGATGGGCCAGCACATTCCCTCTTTCTTGGGGACGATAAAATAGATGGAATAGTGCCCAGTATTTTGTTGGTGCGTGGGCACCAGTGTTATAGCCTTTAGGGTGAGCAATTTTGTCAGTGTGGTTTCCACTGCCGTCCTCTTGGAGGGGGAGTGGCAAGGGGATTTCACAAATTTGTCTGAAGGGATGCTGTGGAAGTCCAGATGATGTCTAGGACCCACTTGTCCGACGTTATCTCGACCCATCTTTGGTAGAATAGGGCAAGCCTGCCCCCTATGGCTTCTTCCTGTGGATGGGTCTGTTGATTCTCATTATGGGTGCGGCTGGGGCCAGGACCTGAGCTGGCTCCCCTTTTGTTGTGTTTGTTCCAAAAAAGCTGGCCCCTGCCTGCGGGGCAAGGTGCTTGGTATGTATTTTTGTATGGTCTACAATGCTGTAATCCTCTGCCCTTGGATGTTCGGGGAGAGGGACGTTGGCTTCTTTTGTTCTTGTACTCAGGTAGTCGAGGTCCTGGGGATTCGCCCCATTTGTCAGCTAACCTCTCCAGTTTGCTTCTAAACAGGAGGGCTCCTTTAAAGGGCATTCTCGTGAGCTTTGTCTTGGAGGTCGCATCGGCTGACCAGCTTCGGAGCCAGAGTTGCCTTCTGGCTGCCACAATGGATGAGACACCTCTGGCTGAGGTGCGCACCAGGTCGGAAGTCGCATCCGTGAGGAAGGATATCGCTGATTCTTATGTTTTGACAGGTGTGGTAGCGTTCCTGGCCAGTGACAAGCAGACATGCATCACAACGGCACAGCATGCAGCGATCTGCAGTGACATAGCTGCTACATCGAATGACTGTTTAAGGATGGATTCCTGACATCTGTCCTGGGCATTCTTGAGTGTCGCCTCTCCTTCGACTGGAATGGTAGTGCACTTTGTGACAGCGCAGACCATGGCGTCCACTTTGGCAAACACCAGGAGCTCTTTGGCTGAGCGTTCCAGTGGGTATAGGGCTTCTAGGGCCCATCCTCCTTTGAAACTGGCCTCCGGAGCATTCCATTCCAGGTCGATCAGTTGTTGTACGGCTTGTAGCAATGGGAAATGGCATGAGGCTTGAAGGAGCCCGACCAGAAGAGGGTTCGTCTTAGGTTCAGCTGTGGAGCTTGTTCCTGGGATGGCCAGCTCCTTCAGGCTCAGAGACACGAGGTCTGGTAACTCGTCTTTGGAAAAGAAGCGCATCATGGTTCAGTGAAGTTCCGTTCCTGGAGGGATTTCCCCTTCTTCCAGGGAGTCTTGATCTTCCTCCGAGGTGTCCGTGTCCCCTAAGGTGAGGCTTTTGTCTGGGGGAGGCACATCTCTGGGAGGCCGCGAGGGGCCTGGGAGGTTTGGGTCCTCTGGTGGAGGCTGTGGCCTGTGCTTGCGGTGGCACCGATTGCACCTGGACGAAGGTTTGCAGACCTTTTAAAGAATTCTATACCCAGGAAAAGGTTCCTGGGTCTATATTGACCCAGCGGTGTTTCCCCTAGGGCCCCGTCTGAGGAGGGGCCAAGCTGGAGATACAGAGGTCCGGGTACTATCGGTGGAGCCAGATTCCATGTACTGTCGGAGGGGGGCCTTGTCCCGTTCCCCCAGAGCCCGCCTTGCACTGTAGCACAGGGCAGTAGCCTCTTCGTGTTGAGCAGCTCTTGGGTGGCAGGCTGGGCAGAGTGCTTGTGCCTTGGCTTTCTTGGCCGGTGGTGTCATTGTTTGTGCGCGTTGGGCATTCAAAACTGGTCTGTGCATTTGTATGCCGCGCGCACGGGAGGCTTAGACATGCGCTCCGGGTGCATCGAAGATGTGCGTGCAAGCTGAGAAGGTATGCGTGCAGGCCGCTATGTGCGCTTACAGAGATGCGTGCGCCACTGTGCGCACAGGCTTAATTTGTGCACCCGGCGTCGTTCAGTGTCTCGCTATGCGCCCGGCATCCTCGTGGGTTATGCGCCCGGCTCGCCACTGTGCACCCGGCTCAGTTAAGCGGACAGTGCGGCGATCAAAGGGGGGGGAAATGGCGCTGACGACCATGTGGGCAAGATGGCGACCCCCCTGGAGGGTCTCCATGTGGGGAGGACCCTCGTGCTGGATTGGGGTCTAGCCCGGATGGGGCTGATCAAACCCAATAGGACAAATGCCGGCTGGCGATCTTTGCAGCTATCTGAGCCTCGGAGACCGGAGACTAAGAAAAGTTTTCTACCTTACCTTGTCTAGGCGTTTCTCTGTCTCTGGCCAGGCAGTCTCCGGCTGATGGGGAGAGGGAAAAAATATCTTCACCGCCGTGCTCGGTATTGCACCCGCTGCCTCTCAGCCACTCCCGTTCCTGGGAGCTAAGTCCACACCGGGAACCGGCTACCGGAACAAGGCTTATCTCTGAGGGATCTCGGAATTGGCTTCATGATTTGGTATAATTTGCAGATATTAATGGCTGTTCTTTTAGCAATAGCACAATTTCTTCTGGAAACACTAGAAACTATAAATGAAACTTTGCCTTTGCAACAAAATTAATATAATGGGATAAAATCAAAAAATAGACAATTGAAAAATGCTCCAACAGAATTTAGTTCCCAATGACAATGAAAAATAAATAATAGCATATTATCTCTTTATAAACACATGTCTTAAAAATGCATTGAATGCATTGCTATTCACACTGACTGGCCTGAAATCAGACACTTTTGCCCTAGACCATAAGACTGAAGTGATCTGAAATGGAAGTATTTCCTGTCTACTCTTTGCCAGTTTCACCTTCCAGAGTGATATAACAGATGACATGTAGCACAATAAATTCTTTTATTAACCATAAATTTGAGACTACTTTAGGGATTTGAAGTGTTCAATTTCATGCTGAAAAAAAAGTAATGCAATCCACAGTTTGACAGTCTATAATAAAAACAGAGGTGCAAGTTATTTAACTGACCAAACAACCAAGGAATATTCTTTTGTATAAGAAAACATCTGTAATTAGTTTGAAAACTATTTTGATGAATTCTGCTTTATCTGACCTTTCTGCAAATGCAGGAATTATTGCAGCCAATAACCTATCGGCCGAATTTTAAATGCCCGGCGCACGTAAAAATTGGTACTTATGCGTGTGCCGAGCACATTTTCAAAAGGGCCCGACCATGCATGTAAGTGCCGATACACACACAAGTGCCGGGCCCTGAAAAAGGGGCAGGCTGGGGGCGTGTTCTGGGAGAGGGGTAGAACGGAGGCCGGCCGGAACTGCGGCCATTAGCCACTGTCCCGGGAAAATGCGCACCGGTAAATTACTTTTGCTCCCAAGAAGCAATAAGGAATAAAAGAAAAAAAAATTGAGGAAAGGTAGGTTAGGTATAACACTCCTCGACACAGTTACCGATCGGCGTCTGTATGAGGCCAACCTTTTAACCAGAATTATTCAAAGTAGAGGGAGCGCTCCGACAAAGACAAACCATATGGCGCCCAGCAGTTTACTCTCTTGGATAACCCTCTGCAAGGCTCCCTTCGTTCAGCTACTGCGTTTTCCCCTGACAGAGTGTACGGATACGATCTTTGGTCTATGTACTGAAAACTCTTTGGCAGTACTGTCAGTTGATTTTCTGGGCCTCTGTCCCTCCCAACATAGCCCATGTGGCGAAACACGGTCCGTGTTGGAGGATCGAAAACTCTTTCCAATCACTCATGAATAAAAGGTAGAAACGCTCTTTTCCACTTCATTTATTGATAAATCCATTATAAGGATCTGTGAACTTTATTGATTAATCCATTATAAGGATCTGTGAACTTTTAGCGCTATACCATCCTTATTTATGGTATTACACTGAAAGAGTATACCATTTAATGTCTCCACTTCATATTTGATGTTTTGATTTTCTACACTTATTCAAACCTTTACTCGAAGCTGTTCTCTCACACTTAAACAGAATAGGGTGGAGAGAACAAAATGAAATGTACAATAAACTACTTTTAACAAAATCTGACAGTTTTTAAATTTGTGCCTGAAGACATACACATATACATAACATAAAGACGAAGAAGGATCCATCTGAAGAAAATAGGAAAAAGCATAAGCATTGTCAAATTAAGTATAAAACACTGATAAGATAGGCTAAGAGACAATTTGAAATGAAGTTGGCCATAGAGGCAAAAATTCATAATAAAAACTTTTAAAATATATCCAAAGCAAGAAACCTGTGAGGCAGTTGGTTGGACTGTTAGATGACCGAGGGATTAAAGGGGCTCTTAGGGAAGATAAGACCATTGCAGAAAGACTAAATGAATTATTTGATTCTATGTTTACTAATGAGGATGTTGGGGAAATACCAGTTTTAGAGATGGTTTTCAAAGGTGACGAGTCAGATGAAATGAACCAAATCACTGTGAACCTGGAAGATGTAGTAGGCCAGATTGACAAACTAAAGAATAGCAAATCACTTGGACCAGATGGTATTCATCCCAGGGTTCTGCGGCAGTCAAAAATGGAAACAGAATGTTAGGAATTATTAGGAAAGGCATGGTGAATAAAACGGAAAATGTCATAATGCCTCTGTATCGCTCCATGTTGAGACTGCATCTTGAGTACTGTGTACAATTCTGGTCACCACATCTCAAAAAAGATATAATTGCACTAGAGAAGGTACAGAGAAGGGTGACCAAAATGAAAAAGGGGATAGAACAGCTCCCCTATGAGGAAAGGCTAAAGAGGTTAGGGATGTTCAGCTTGGAAAAGAGATGGCTGAAGGGGAATATGACAGAGGTGTTTAAAATTATGATAAAGGTCTTTCTCAGTCATCATTGCATCCACTACAGTTGCTCCTTAACTCAGCTGCACGTTTGTTGGCAGGTTTAAAATGAAATAAACACATTACATCAAACTTAATTGACCTACATTGGCTTTCTATCAGTTAGCAAGTCAAATACAAGATTGCAGTGCTCATTTTTAAACTACTTTAATGATCAAACATGTCACTAGGCTAAGGCTATACTGAAATTTTATCAAGAGCTCTTCGCTCCTCCCAGCATGGCCTACTTAATGTGCCCTCCCCTAAGGTTGCGTGACTCCATATGACCTGCGAATGTGCTTTCTCCATTGCAGGGCCATCCCTCTGGAATTCTTTCACAATTGACATTAGACAATGTGATTCTATCAGGAATTTCAGAAAACAAATTAAAACCTATTTGTTCAACCTGCCTATTGTTAATTCTATTTTTACTTAATTTATACTTTTATTTTTATGTTATAATTTAGTTATATTTCTTTTTAATTGTATGCTTTAATTTTACTTATGCTTTTATATTTGATTTTATGATTAATTTTATATGAATGTATCATTTTGTTTGTATGTTTTATGTCTTGACTATACTCTTGTTCATCACCTAGAACTTTTAAGTGTTAGGCAATTTATAAATTTTAATAAAAGTAAATGAGAGGTCTAGAACAGGTAGATGTGAATTGGTTATTTACTCTTTTGGATAACAGAAGGACTAGGGGGCACTCCATGAAGATAGCAAGTAGCACATTTAAAACTAATCGGAAAACATTTGTTTTCACTCAACGCACAATTAAGCTCTGGAATTTGTTGCCAGAGGATGTGGTTAGTGCAGTTAGTGTAGCTGGTTTTAAAAAAGGTTTGGATAGGTTCTTGGAGTAGAAGTCCATTGACTGCTATTGATTGGGTTGACTTGAGGAATAGCCACTGCTATTGCTGGCAGTGGTAGCATGGGATATACTTCTTGTTTGGGTACTTGCCAGGTACATGTAGCCTGGATTGGCCACTGTTGTAAACAGGATGCTGGGCTTGATGGACCCTTGGTCTGACCCAGTATGGCATGTTCTTATGTTCTTATAAGAAACTACCATACTGGGTCAGACCAAAGGTCCATCAAGCCCAGCATCCTGTTTCCAACAGTGGTCAATCCAGGCCATAAAAACCTGGCAAGAACCCAAAAACTAAGTCTATCCCATGATACTGTTGCTAATAATAGCAGTGGCTATTCTCTAAGTCAGCGGTTCTCAACCGGTGTGTCGCGACACACTAGTGTCTCGCCAAGCACCGGCTGGTGTGTCGCGTGCTCCCGGCCTCTCCTGCTGCTCTTTCTTCCCTGCTGCCGGGCTATCAACACGTTCAAGCCCAGTGGGAATGGCAGCAGTGCTAAAAGAAGCTCTGGCACCTGCGGCTGGCCTTTTCTTCTTCCCGCGCCTCCATCCCCCCACCCCCCCCCTCAGACCCGGAACAGGAAGTGATACGCGGTGCGCGGGAAGGAGAAAGAGCAGTGCCGCGTGATAAAGTAGCAGCGGCGGCTGCAGCATCGGCCCCCGAGCAATTCAAGCAGACTGTAATCAGGAAAGGAGACAGCAGCATGAGCCTCCCGCGGTCGATGGGATTTTACTTTCTTGGCTTGCGGGGGCTGGAGGAGGAGGCTGCTGCAGCTACCATTTGTGCTCGGGGAGGGGCGGGGAAGAGGAAGTGAGTGAGAGAAAGAAGCAGCCAGCCTGCGTGAGATTGAGAGCATGTGTGTGAGTGAGAGAAACTGGTCAGAGAGCTGATGTATGTGTATATGTGAGAGACAATGAAAGTGACTGCTCAGGGAGATGACTGATGTGTATGTGAGAGTGTGAGACATTAGTCAGGGAGGTGACTGATATGTGTGTGTGTGTGTGAGTGAGTGAGAGAAAAAGCATTGAAGTGAGAAATCTGGGTATGTGAGTAAAGCATGGGCGTAAGAAGCCTGGTGTTGGGGGGGGGGGGATGTGTGTGAAAGAAAGCATGGGAGTGAGAAGCCTGATTATGTGAGAGAGAGAGCATGGGAGTGGGAAGCCTGTGTGTGTGTGCATGCATGAGAGCGAGAGACTGGTTGGTAAGGTGACGGTGTGTATGAGAGAAAGAGACTGGTGTTTGTGAATATGAGAGAAAGAATGTGATTCAGGGAATGAGAAGCCTGTGCAGTGGAGAGCAAGCATGGAAATGAGAGAGAGACTGGTGTGTGTGTGTAACAGAGAGAAAGTGATTATGGGAATTAGAAGCCTGTGCATGTGAAGAGAATTAGCATGGGAGTGAGAAACCTGGGTGTGTGTGAGACACAGCATGTGAGGGAGAAGCCTGTATATGTAAGACAGGACATGGAAGTGGGAAGCCTGTGTGTGTATGCATGAGAGAGATCAGGTGACTGGTGTGTGTGAGAAAGAAAGTGATTATAGAAATGAGAAGCCTGTGCATGTGAAGAGTGAGCATGGGCATGAGAAACCTGGGTGTGTGTGAGACACAGCATGGGAGTGAGAAGCCTGTATATCTGAAATAGAACATGGGAGTGGGAAGCCTGTGTGTGTGTGTGTGAGAGAGAGAGAGAGAGAGAGAGAAAGTGATTATGGGAATGAGAAACCTGTGCATGTGAAGAGTGAGCATGGGAGTGAGAAACCTGGGTGTGTGTGAGACACAGCATGGGAGTGAGAAGCCTGTATATCTGAAATAGAACATGGGAGTGGGAAGCCTGTGTGTGTGTGTGTGTGTGAGAGAGAGAGAGAGAGAGAAAGTGATTATGGGAATGAGAAACCTGTGCATGTGAAGAGTGAGCATGGGAGTGAGAAACCTGGGTGTGTGTGAGACACAGCATGGGAGTGGGAAGCCTGTGTGTGTGTATGCATGAGAGAGATCAGGTGACTGGTGTGTGTTTGTGTGTGTGAGAGAAAGAAAGTGATTATGGGAATGAGAAGCCTGTGCATGTGGAGAGAACAAGCATGGGAGTGAGAGACTGGTGAGTGTGTGTGTGTGAGACAGAGAAAGTGATTATGAGAGTGAGAAGCCCGTATATGTAAGTAGAACACGGGAGTGGGAAGCCTGTGTGTGTGTATGGGCATGAGAGAAACTGTTCAGGAAGGTGACTGGTGTGTGTGTCAAAGACTGTTTGGGAGATGATTGGTGTGTGAGAGACAGAAACTGGTCATGGGGGCATGACTGGTATGGTGTGTGTGTGAGAGAGACATGGGCATTAAGGAAGAGGACCATGAGTATAGAGCTTAGCCTCTACTGCTGCTTCTGCTGTGTGCTATGGCCTGCATGGAAGAGGAGTAGGAGAGCTGCTGGAGGGGGTAAGTAAAGGTGTCTTTTTAAGTTTATTTTTCTTGATTGACTGCCATTTTAATTATTTAATATTATGTGATGTGTCTGCTTTTTTGAAATATTTTATTGGTGTTTGGAGAATTCTTAATAGTTTTTAATAGTTTTTAATTGTTGGATGTTATTCTGTTCATAGCTGTTTAGAAACATTTATTCTGCTTATTAGTATAGTTTTACAATTATTTCTGTGTGGGGATCTATAGCTGCTTGCTAGTTCTGTTTTCCTAATAAGAGGTGTATTGGTTTTTAGGGCCTGATTTAATATTTATAGTGTTGCCTTTTCATAGATAGGGTTGCTCCTGTTTGAGTGTATTCCATAATACAGGTGTAACTGTGTGCGGATTAGTTTATATGCATTACTACAGATCCTGGGAGTATGTTAGGTTGGTTCTGTGTCTGTTACCGAGATGAGATATTTTACTAGCATGTAAGAGTTTTATCAGTTTTATTTGTGTTTTCTCAAGAGGACATGCATTGGTGGTAAACTGCTGTCTTTTCATAAGTAGGGCTATTGAGCCTGGAAGTAGAAGGAGTTTGAGTTGCTGTTACTGAGATGACACCAGAACCAGAATATCTTTTTTGTAGGGTGAGTTGTATGGGGAATGTCATAATTCTGCTTTACATCCATTATTGTGAGTCAGGGGGGTTCCCGTGGATGCAAACTGTACTTTTACATCTAGCCCCATGACGATCATGGGTCAGGCATGTGAGAACCATCTGTCAGGTGTGTCCCGACAGAAAAAAGGTTGAGAACCACTGCTCTAAGTCAACTTAATTAATAGCTGGTAATCGACTTCTCCTCCAGGAACTTATCCAATCCTTTTTTAAACACAGCTACACTAACTGCTCTAACTACATCGCCTGGCAACAAATTCCAGAATTTAATTGTGCGTTGAGTGAAAAAGAACTTTCTCCGATTAGTTTTAAATGTGCCACATGCTAACTTCAAGGAGTGCACCCTAGTCTTTCTATTATCCGAAAGAGTAAATAACTGATTCACATTAACCCGTTCTAGACCTCTCATGATTTTAAACACCTCTATCATATCCCCCCCTCAGCCATCTCTTCTCCAAGCTGAAAAGTCCTAACCTCTTTAGTCTTTCCTCATAGGGGAGCTGTTCCATTCCCATTATCATTTTGGTCGCCCTTCTCTGTACCTTCTCCATCGCAGCTATATCTTTTTTGATATGTTCTTATGTGCTCTTTCAAGTTCTGTACGAAAATAACCAAAAAACATTAAACTAGTCTATAAGAAGCACATTGCCTCAAAAAGCCCAAATATTGCACAAAACTAAGCATTCTCTTAATAATGAATAAAGAATATAAATGGAATTTTTAATGGACAGCATAGGTTGATGAACTAATCTTTGTTAAATGTCAAAGAACACTTGAAAGGGTTCCTAACCTTTTGTTGTTAGCTTTTTACTAGTCGTGAATCCTGTGTTTATTGCACGTTAATTAAAAAAGCATGTAGGAAGCGCTGCTCCTTCTCTGGTGAGCTGAATGGCCTATTATTAACTTTCTGCATGGCACATTATAGCCAGAAGTTCTTACTCAAAAGGAATCACAAAAGTAAATTACATGATTATCAAACTACTCTTACAAAATGGGCTCTATCTGAAGAAACCTAAGCTCCACCAACTTGTATTATTCCTAATTCATGAATTAAAGATATAGGTTTTATGTTATGATTTGTGGGTATGTGGGCCCTTGGCCTGAGGTGCAAGTTATTACTGCCTGTAGGGAGGAGCCCCATAGGTCTGCACCGTCGGGAGGAGAGGTCAGAGACAGCAGAGAGCTCTGGGTGAGGCAATGGAGAGGTCCTGCAGTACCAGGAGAGGACCCCCGTGAGAGTAGACTGGAGGCAGTACCTGAGCAGGGACCCCGAGGGAAGGAATGCCAGACAGACCGCAGAGTGGGGGGGCATGAGGCTTGGGCAATCAGGAGAAGCTCCGGAGGGCAACCCCGAGGGAGGAGCTGCACAGCATAGGATGATGAGGAAATGTCGTAGGCCAGCACACAGGACAGGGAAGCCCGAACTGAGACTCTAGTGATAACGTAGCACCGCCCTGAGGAGCGGGGAAGTGTAGGCAGTCTCAATGTAGTCCGTGGACGCCGAGGAGCGGGGAGGCACGCAGGTCCGGATGGAGCCGGAGGGAGCAACCCCGAGGAGTGGGGAGGCTTCAGTACTCGGTGTAACACAAATAGTGTGGTCCCGAGGAGCAGGAGACGCAACCAGTCCTTGTTCAGAAAGTGGACACAACCCCGAGGAGCGGGGAAGTCCCTAGTAGAACTCACAAGTAGTTGAGGTGTCCCAGAGGTCGTCCTGAAGAACAGGAAGCAATACTGGTTGGAATCCAAGAGACGCAGAGCCAGCCCGAGGAGCAGGGTAGGCAAGGGGTGCGAGACCCCAGGGCATACACTGACCCCCGAGGAGTGGGTACCAGACAGGGTTCAAGTCCAGAGCAAGCGTAGATCCAGGAATACGTAGTAGTAGTCGAAGACGTATGGAACCTGTTGCCAAGTCGGCTAGCTGAGGCCGAAAGTAGAGATTATATACGCCGGTCTGAT
Organism: Rhinatrema bivittatum; assembly: GCF_901001135.1. Classification (NCBI taxonomy): domain Eukaryota; kingdom Metazoa; phylum Chordata; class Amphibia; order Gymnophiona; family Rhinatrematidae; genus Rhinatrema; species Rhinatrema bivittatum. The sequence goes on from NC_042618.1 coordinate 381,193,555, forward strand.
GATGTCATCAACCGGAGACGCCCCCGAGGTTCCCACCAAGGAGACTTGAAGAGAGGGCCCGGTGGCGCACGCCACACCTAGGAAGGCCCAAAGTGGAAGAAGATGGTGACGGTGTCCAGGCAGCCATGAGGAGTCCCAGGGAACGTGGCGGTGAAAGCTGGCCCGAGCCGCGAGCAGCCCCAGGGAGGGCAGGAGAGCAGTGCAGGAAGTAAGTACACACGGTCGCAGCCATCTGCGACCGAGAGTCATAACATTTTGTTTGCCCTGCAGTCTTCATTTTACATAGCCCAAGTTGTCACCTGTGTTAACAGGCAGTTCACTTTGTCATATTTAACTTATTTTTATTATCTATTTATTTTTTGATCTGGCAATTTTCCTCCTGTTCCAATGGACTTCCAGCTCAATCAGAGATGGCCTCTTTTCAATCAGAGATGAGCCTTCATTAGCAATGATCTGGGGCTTTTCCCCCCTAATTTTATATCCCTGCCCCAATTCAGCCCAGCTTTTGCAGCAATAATCCTAGGACAGGGCTACAAACCACAGCTTTCTCTGGGAGCCAACAATAGGACTAACTGGGGTTTTTGTTTTTTTAATCTGGCTAATCCGGCTGTTAGCACAAGTTCAAAACCATCAATATAAAAATCAGTACTTAGTGCATCTGCCTGGGTCTGATTCCAAACACTCTCACTGCCACTGGCTTTATCCTGTTATGTTTATTGGTGTTTGGGTGGATCCTTGGACACTGTGGCAGCTGACCACGCCCATGGGGGGCAGTCCCGTGAGGGACCACGGTGTCAGGCTAGACTCTGGACACACAAACACAGATTGAATCTTTATTTAAACAGTTTTGGAAACCACCAGAGGTGGCAGTAGTGAGTAGTAGATGTTGAGTCCGGCTGGGCAAATATCCCACAGGATGCTGGAACAGTGGCTCCTCTGCTTGGCTGTGCTGTAGTGGAAAGAGACTGAGAGTTATGAGTACTCAGTGAGAAATATACAGAGTCCCAGGTAGAATAGGTGAAGCTTGGAGACAGGGAGAGCAGGCCCTCGAGGAGCGAGTACCTGATCCCTTAGAGGAGGGAGACTCAGTGGTATTGTACTCACACAGCGGTTCCACTAGACGAGAGGTCTGGCACTGGAGCAGAGGGCAGGCCCTTGAGGAGCGAGTACCTGGTTCCAGGGAAGCAGTACTGTGGAATAGATGGTAGTTGTACTTACAGATGGATACTGTTAGTGAAGTCTTCCAAGTAGAGAAGGTTGTAGATGCAGGCAGTGACTCAGGGAACATGGGGCCTCGAGGAGCGAGTACCAGTTCCTGATAGCACCTGAAAGAAGCAGAAGAGGCCCCCGAGGAGCGGGTACCCCGTTAGCAGTAAGAATTCCAGAGAACGCTGGAGTGGCAGAGTAGCTTCGGTACGGAGAGCAAATCCCATCCGTAGTAATCCAAGTTGTTGCTTACTCGATTAGCTAGCAAAATAGATAGGCTTAAATATCTGGGCAGCATGACGTCATCTCAGGGGGACGCCCCTGAGGTTCGCGCCAATGAGGAAATAAAGATGAGGGCGGCGTGTGCGCGCGCGCCCTATGGTACCTTGGAGGAGCATGGTGGGAAGCAGCACCAAAGCAGGTCCTGGGACACCGGAGAGGTCGGCAGACAGACGCCGCAGCAGCCAGTAGTCCGAGGTGAGCGGCAGGAGCCGCAAGAAGAGTAAGGTAGGCGGGGCAAAGCCGTCGCAGACCGACGGTCGCAACATATCCCCTTTGTTCCCACCCAATACTAGCACCTTCTTCTCTCACCTCTCTTTTTCCTGCAACTTGGCCCAGCCCATCTGGTTCAGAAAGGAAGCACTGCGAGGAGAAGACATTGAGTGCCCATAGAAATAATAAGCGCATGTGCACTCTCTACTACTATCCCCACTATGCCATTATTGCTAGAAGAGTCTGCAGGAAGGAGTCTAGAGGTATAAACTGTTAGGATCCTGCCTGTTATGCAGACTCTCAACCACCAGAAGTCCCCATGGAGCTACATTTATTCTCACGCCAGTCAGTTTCCATGATCCCATGAATCAGCAGGGCTCAGACTACTTAACCCTGCCTCGTGTACAGCCCAGTGCCTTGTCATTAAGTCTCCTCGCTCTTTGCTTGGCCTTGTCCTGCCTTGTACTCCTCTTTGGTCTCCAGCCTTCTAGCCTTGCCTTGTGGCCTTTCTAGCCTTCTGCTTAACCTTGTCTTGTGGCCTCTTAGGCCTTCTGCTTAGTCTTGCCTTGCGGCCTGTTATCTAGCCTGCTGTCTTTGGGCATCTGTGTTCTTTGCTCTGTTGGTCTATTCCTGTCCTTGTCTGTCTTGTCTGGTAGTGTCTCTATATCAGCCCTTGTCTCTGACACTAGTTTTGTTTCAGCCTCCAGTCCTGCACAGCTCCAGTCTCCAATTCTGCTCAGCCTCAGTCTCCAGACCTGCTCAGCCTGCACCTCAACTAGTCACAGCTTAAGTTCTGCCGGCGGCAATCAGAACCCAAGGGCTTAACCTGCGGGGGAGGTGGCAGGTACAGGTAGAAGATCTGCTCTGTCTTGCCTTGAAGTCCTGGACTGCTCCCATGGAGGTCCACCAGCCCTATCTTGCCCTCAGCCGTAATATAAACAAGGAGGTATGGAGTGAGATTTGGGGTTGGCAGGAATGTGGTGTGTGTAAAACTGGGAGATGACGGGATATGAGAGAAGATGTGTGAAACCAGGAGCTGGAGATGTGATAACAGGCTGGATGTTGGGAGTTATAACAGAAATTACATTTAAAGTATGTAGTCATTTAATTTCACTTTTTACATTGCATCTTGCATTATTATACATTCATAATCCATATCTAATTTTTAAAAATGTACAAATAACTTCTCTTTTTATTATAGTTAATTCTATCAAGAAGGTTTAGGCACAAGAGAAAATTGGATTCAGTTTGCCGAGGGCCCTGACTTTTACTGTCTGGGAAATTGATAAGCTTGAGGGTAACCTGCACAGTGCAGCAGATACTGGCATATGCTTGATGGGCAGACTTGGTGGATCATTTGGTCCTTTTCTGCCATCATTTCTATGTTCTTCTCCTATTCTATGTCTATGGGAAAAAGATGCTTACTGACTCAGGCCTACAAAGCTTGTTTGAAATACACTTCTTGGAGGGATCCCCTCGAAGGAGCTTCATAAAGAGTACATCCCATGTGCATAACCCTTACAAAAGCAACTACTGGCAGATTGCAGCCAGATATTCTCCATTCTATTGTTTAATATCATGCAAACTCCAGTGCCCTCTGCTCTCAAATTTAACTGCTTATTAAAAAAGCCACAGGAGCTATCTTTAACAGAACATTCTAAGGGCTTTCATTAATTCATATCCAGTCAACCACAGATTTTCCCACACACTTGCCCAACGAAAGTCAGAAAAGTTACTGCTTGCTTGACTGAATCTGAATATGATCAGAAAGATGTAAGATCAGCAATATCAAGTTCCTCACTTGGGGGCCTAAAGATGAAAAACTAAAGTCTATCCAGCAGGGACTGGAGAAAAAACTCATTACTACTTACACCAAAAGAACTCTGCACCTCAGCAACTCAATTTAAAGACCTTCATTTTCACACTAAGTTCATCTATTATGTGTGAAAACTGATGATGCCCAACACATGCTGATGAATGAAATACAAATTGAAATGATTTACGTATATTAAAATACTAGGCTGAAACTTTCTTTCTCTACTAATTTCATGGAACTAGGTTACACACATCTCATGTTGCAAAAGCAAGTTCAATTTACACCGCAAGCAGCTCAGCGCCTCATGTTCTTGCTGTAGGACTTTTTTTTTTTTTTTTTTAACAATACATGAAAATAAAAGCCGAGTAATTCTTTACAGGGAACTTGTTCTCAAAGAGCTTTACAACACCTATCAAGCTTAAAATGCTTATCAGTCATGGAATAGCCCAGAAGGCTATTATAGAGAAATGATGTGTTTGCCAGTCAAATAAACAATGCTAAGCCATTTACACTATTCACATTGGAGGTACTTTTCAAAGGAGTTACGCGCGTAAATGTGACATACTATCATAGTAATTTTCAAAAGCCATTTACTCAAGTAAAGTGCACTTACGCGAGTAAATCCTTTGGGCAATTCAATGGCATATATTACAGCAATTTTCAAAAGCCCGCTTATTCAAGTAAAGTGCCTTTACTCTAGTAAAATCCAGTTTTTCTCAAGTAAATGCCTTTATAAATGAGACACTTAAGTAACTACCTGATACATTGAGGGTTTTTTTGACCTGGCAGTTTTTCTCCTGCTGCTTTGGGCTTCCACTTCAGTCTGAACCAGGGTTGACATCTGATACCATGAACCTTCATTTGCAACTACCCATGAATTTTTTCTCCCATTTTATATTCCTTCCTGTCTTACTTTAGTTCAGTCATTGCTGTGATAGTTCCTGGCTGGGGATATGCAAAAGGGCTTCTTCCAAAAATCTGCATGCATCGGCCCTAAACCACTACGTGTTGCCTGCAGGATGGTCATGACTCGTTCCACCCAAGAGCTGTGACCCCAGGGGTTGTGAATGTTGCTTTGCAATATCCAGAGCACTGGTCAACCCAGGGAGTGGAAGACCCAAGCTGAGAAGTTAACATAAGTCCTTTTGCATAGCACTGCACAGCTCTGTCACTGAGCCACTAGGTCATCCCATAGATCAGTGGTTCTCAACCTTTTTTCTGTTGGGACACACCTGGCAGATAAAGCTTGCAGGCGTAACACACTGAACACTTGACCATCACAGGGCTAAATGTAAACATATACTCTACATCCACAGGAGCCTGCCCTCACCCCCCAAGTTCCACAAACAATGGATGCAGAGCAGAACTAGGAAATTTCAAATGCAACTCGCTATATAAAAAAGATATTCAGATTCTAATGCTATCTCAGTAACAGAAACACAAACTCCCTTACTACCAGGCACATTGTAAAATACAAAACCTGAGAAAAAAAAAACACGCAGCACTTGTGTAGCATACCTTCCATACCATTGAAACACTAATTCCAAGAACTCAAATAGCAATAGCCCTTCCTATGAAAAGGCAGCAGTGCAGCACCAATGCATGTCCTATTGAGAATGAGAAATGCAATAAAAAAGATTCTTGCAAATCCCTACCTACTAGTAAAATACCTCATCTCAGTCACACATACAGATCCGCCTTCACCAAATACAGAATAAAAGACCACAAATTCCAAATGTGGAGACAAAAACTGGAATGAAACCTCAAAAAGCTGCTCTGCATGCAGTGCAAAACTGGAGAGCGATAAACAGAAATACATATTCTCCTACACTAAGCAAGGTACAAAGATAGAAGAAATGCACATTCCCAAAACTGACATATGACTCTTGCACCTCGCCACTCCCCTTCCATGTCTCCATCATCCTTCACTTTTCCCAATTGCTCTCTTTCAAGCATCCACTCACACTCATATCCCTGCCCAGCATTCCTGACTCCCCACATCCTCTTCCCTGTGCTCCCTTTCTCCCCTGCTTGATTCTCCCTACCCCCTTCATCTCATCTCCCTGCCTGCTACCCCGACCCCGTTTCCCATCTCTTCCTGCTCAGCAGCTCCCACACTCCCTCTCCGTTCCACCTTTATCTTTCTAGCATCCCCAACTTCCTTTCCTTCACCCTCCACAGGGTGAAGAGATCAGCAGCAGCATCACTCCCAGACTCAGCAGGGGAAGATAGTGTGTCTGTCCCATCAGACCCAGAATAGCAGGAGTTGGCAATGTCTGTCTTGATCTGGGATAAGGAGGAAACAGCCTCCCACTGGACCAGAAAGAAGAGAAGGAAGTGAGAGCAGCCTCCCATCAGGCCCAATGTAAGAGACGTCAACCAACTTCCACCCGGGCTGATAAGAAGGCAGCCATCTGCTGGCTCTGCCCACACCTCCCAAGGTCTCGCAACACACCAGTGTGTCCTGACACACCTGTTGAAAACCACTGCCGTAGAAAGCGATTCTAATGCAGTGTCTTTTTAAATGCTTATATGATTACCACCATGAGCTTAATTTATTAAGGCTTTTCTCCCACACAGGTAGTTATAGTCTTGCTTTTCTTAGAGAATGAATAGGGAAATCAGAATAAATACCAGATTGTAATGGGGTAAAACCCTGGACTGGATCAACCTGTCCAGAAAGGGTTGCCAGCTGGCTCCAGATTAATTTTAAGTGTTGTATCCTTGTTATTTGTTTTTTGTTAAGGTTTGTTTATTTGAAGTTGCTCTGCCAGTTAATTCTGGTCGTACAGCCATCTGCTAATTCAGAAGAGTACTTAAATAGTGCCCAATTAGCTATTGAGCACATAGCCAGTCTACCAAAATGTTACTTTCTGAATCACAATGCATGCTTTCAATCATATAAAATATTCCCTGAATGCTATATGGGAGTCTGCCATCCACATTCTCACCATCTTGAGGTTTGAACTGCTCAGTATGGACCTGCCCATTCCACAAAATTCAAACTTCGAGTCGGCTGTAGATGTAGACCCCTATGCAGTTTCCACGGAACACTGGTCACGGATTACTGCCAAATGCTAGCAACATGCATGAAATCCTTTTTCTGACTTCAACAGGAGACACTTAGTGCTGTACAACATTCTTCTTTGTTATTTCATTCCAAATATAGAAGTGGTACCTGCACAATAAAATTTCTTTTTCTTTATCCAATTTCTCCATTGAGTCCTATGGAGTCTGGCCATGTAAACAGCTTTTGAGCATATTGAAATAAGGCAGTGTGGTGGTAAATATAGTAAAGTTGTTAGCTCTGTGGACCCTTGGGCTGGCACGAGTATTGATAACACCACTGAGGGATGGCCCCCAGGAGACCTCGTAGCCAGGGGGCGGTTCAGATCCAGGAGACCCAACAGGAGCTTCACCTAAACCATCTCCGTTCCCTTCAGGTTGAGCCCTTAGGTGCCAGGGCCGGCAGGACTTAGGCAGGGGTCTCCCAGTGCAGGGCGAACCAGCAGAGAAGGTCTGGGTCGAGGCAGTCTGAAGACAGAAGTAACATGGGCGGTCCCGAAGTCAGGGCAGGCAGAGAGCAGGCTGAATGCGGAACCAGGCCAAGGGTCAGGCAGGCAGCAGACTCAGAGAAGCCAGGAACAAACCAAAGGTCAGGACGGGCAGCAGACAAGGAGAAACCAGGAAGCCAAGCCAAATTCAAAACCGAGAAGATGAGCAAGGGGCAGAGAAACAACAGGCAGAGAACAGGCAGTAGCTAGGGAACAGACAGGAACTTGGGAACAAACAGAAACGCACCAACACACACTCAGAGAGTAGGACCTGTTGCCAAGGCCCTGAGTGAAGGCAGGGTCTGGCCTTAAATAGTCCCAGACTTGATGAGGTCATCAGTAAGGGCCATGGACTTCAGGTCCCATTCCCCTGCTGGTGGCCCTTTAAGATGCCAGGCTGTCCCGCGCTCGCGCCGGATAGGGGGAAGGGCAGAGAGAGCTGAGGGCGGCCCGCACAAGGGCCGCGCAGCACACCAAACGTCAGTCCCCAGACTGGGACACAGGGCACCCGCCTCGCAGGACCCGGGGAGAGTGCAGCGGTCCGATGGGGCAACTCACGGGCCGCCGAACCCAACAAAAGTATTTTTAGCTTCTTGCCCTTTGCCCCATCATGTGTCACAATGCTGGCTGCTAGGCAGCCTCCCTGCCAGCAAAGGTCCTCATGAAGCCACCTTCTCTCCTGTGCTAGCTAACTCCTTAATGCTCCCATGATACATCAGGGCCTGCCCTATTTATCCTTGTCTCTCTCACAAATTGGTGTCTCTTCATCAAGACACCTCAGCTCTTTGCACTGGCCCACCTTGCCTTGCTTTCCTTCTCTGTGGCCCCTATGGCCTTCTGCCTTGCCCTGTCTCCTTGGCCTTCTTCCTTCTCCTGTGGGCCCCTGTGGCCTTCTGCCTTGCCCTGTGGCCCCTGTGTGACCTTTTGCCTTGCTTGTGGCCTTTGTGGCTTTCTGCCTTGCTTTGCAGCCTCCATGGACTTCTTGCCCAGCCTTGTGGCCTACAGGCCTATTAGCCTCATCTGCTTTGCTTTATGGCCTCTTTAGGCCTCTTTGTTTCTCCCTTGTCTTGCTTTATATGACCTTGCTTTATGTTTGTTTCCTGTTAGCCTGTTCCTTGTCCTGTTCTCGTGACCCTGTCCAGGCCTAGTCTTGTCTCCTGCTCTTAGGAAATGTTTCTTTACAGAGAGAAGGTGGTGGAAGTGTGGAACAGCCTCCCAGTGGAAGTGGTGGAGACAAAAACTATCTGAATTCAAGAAAGCATGGGTTAAATATAGAGGATCTCTAAGGAAGTGATGAAAATTATAATGCTAAATTAATTGGATGGATGGGCAGACTGGCTGCGCCATTCATTCTTTATCTGCTGTCATGTTTCTATGTCCTTGTCTTGTCTTGTCCTGCCCATTTCTCCCTGTGGTCCCTGCTCCCTGTGGGCCTTCGGTTCCAGCTTGTGTCTCCTTCATCTGCTTTGCCTTCAGTTCCCTCATCTGTCTCCAGTTCCAGTCCCCATCTCTGGCCTGAGGCCTTGCCTCCTATTCCAGTTCCTGTTTCCAGTCGAAGGCCTTGCCTCCTGTTTCATCTCTTGTCTCCTGTGCCAGTCCCTTGTTCCTGCCTAGTTTCCTTGTGCTGTCTCGCTTTGCCTTTCCTATCAGAACTACTAGGTCTGATCTAGTTGTTGACTTGGACTGTCTCTAACCTTGACTCGCTTGTTCACTGTCTGCCCTGTCCTCCTGCTTGGACCTTGACCTTGTTCGCTAGCTGACCTGACCTTCTACGTGGACCCTGACTTCATCTGAACGCTGCTTGCCTAGACCCCTGCTGGAAAGCCTTGACAGCCACCAGATCCTGCAGGCTCAACCCAATGGGGGGAGGTAGCTGGTCAGGCAGAAGACCCTGTCTGTCTTTGCCCTAGAGTCTGGCCCTGCTCCTGCTAGGGAAATCCCCCATCCAGCTGATTCCCCACACCATGACATAATGCTTGGAACAAGCTCTCTGTCCAATTTCAAATGTTAGTGATCAGTAGAGCGACTGCATAGCTACAAAGACATATCGCAGCTTATCCATAATATAATGAAGCCAAAATCTTACAAATACAATTCAGAGTGGGAACTGATTTAAAATCTTTAATTCACTTTTTCAGAGCTACATGGGGTTCTAAGCTGTGAACTATTAACATAGGCACCAAAAGCATTCAAATCCTAAGTTTCCACCTGCTTCTGTGAGCTTCCAGTTCAAATGGAACCATGGGTGGAATTATCGCCTTGATCCTTCAATTACAAATACCCACGGATTTTTTCCCCATTTTATAGCCCCTCCCAATTCACCCAACACATCCATTGGAGCAACAGTCCTAGGCAGTGACATCACCATGCGATTCAGCACCCCGAGCAGTCTTGGGGTGGGTGGAGGGGAGGGAAATGTACAGCCAGCCATGGGGTGGTGAGACCTCCTCAGCTGACCTGCTAGGACCACCTCTAATGATACAGCCATGTAAGGGTTCAGGAGAGCTCCTGCCACTTTGGCAGTGGTATGGAACACTGGCAGCCTGCCTCCTGATAAGGCACATTAATGCCCCCTGGACCTGGTGTCTCATGCATTAAGTACTGGAATATTTACCATTCAATGCTCTGATATTTTCTTTTACATTCGTTTAGAATTGAAAGTAATAACTCACATCAACTTAATTAACTTAGGGTTGCCAACCGACTCCAGACTTTCAGGACAGGTTGAGCCAGTCCTGGTTTTATCCCACTGCCTGATAAACTTTTTAGTTCTGGTGCCCAATTGATTTTCCAAATAAAATCAAGACTATAATTCCATGCAGGCTATAAGGTAAAACCAGGACTGGCTCAACCTGTCCTGAAATCTGGAACCTATTGGCAACCCTAAATGAACTATAATATTGCGTATTATTCTAGTGATGATTGGTGGTAACCAGAAGTTATTGTTCCTTATCGGTCCATTTTTTTCAGTCCTAATGACACAGTTTGCAAATTAAAAAAATGCAAAACACAAATAAATGCACAGCACAGTTAATAAAACCCCATCAGTAACAACTGGAAACTTACTCAGCATAATATTGATACACACAATAAAATATGACAGCCATAAAATTTAAGTAAACTGAGGAGTGATTTACAGCAGTGGGCTACAAACCACAGAAGCCAGGATTCAAATACCACTGCGGGACCTTAGACAAGTCACGCTACCCTCACTTACCTCAGATACAAACTTAGGGTCTCATTCACTAAGCATTTTTCCCACAGACCCACAATGGGAGAAAAGCCTTAGTAAATCAGGCCATTAGATTATAAGCACTCTGGGCATAAGGAAATACCTACAGTACCTCAGTGTAATCCACTGTGAAATGCCTGAAATAAATAAGTAAACTTCATGGAGTTATTTGCAAATTTTTCTTTCAGGTAAGTGACATGAAATAACTCTTGGATAAAATAATTACTTTTTACTTCATATTTACAAATGTAGTGTTATTACTGGTGAAAATATTTTCCTTTTATAACCAAACATCATAATTGTTATGCTGTGCCTAACAGCAGATATTTATGCTCTTCAGTCAAAGGTTACACTGCAGTGATTGCTACTTGAGCTACTGTCCTGGCTGCTGTCTGTCACTAGGATTACTTTCAACAGATTCAACTTATTAGCAAATAAACTATTCACTTAATAAGTATGGCTCCACTGATTTTCTATCTACTGCTTCAAGCTGAGTTCAGAGAATGACTGACATCACAGCTGCTCTGGTTCACTGTTTTAGTGCAGCCAACAATGTAAGTTTTCATGATTTAAAATAAACTGAAGCAAACAAAAGAAACAAACAAAAATATAAATAAAGTAACAAGTCAATTCCAAATAAATGGTAACAAGCCAATTCCAACTTAAGAAGAATTTGTTTAAATGCGTTATTTTAATAAGAAATGTACACTCTAGCAAGGGGAAGCTTGAGCTTCTGAACACGGCAGCATCAGCCTGCTCATGCTGCTTTTAACATGGTTATACTGTCACATTCTTCCATCTCATTGATTTAATATATCAGGATTAAAAACCCAATATACCTTTTTATGTGAGGGAAGTTTAATCCTCCTGTTTTAGTAATAGCCATAATAATATGTCCCCAATGTGGTTGCGTAGCGGGATGTTGACACCCATAAGAACATAAGAAATTGCCATGCTGGGTCAGACCAAGGGTCCATCAAGCCCAGCATCCTGTTTCCAACAGAGGCCAAAACCAGGCCACAAGAACCTGGCAATTACCCAAACACTAAGAAGAACCCATGCTACTGATGCAATTAATAGCAGTGGCTATTCCCTAAGTATAATTGATTAATAGCCATTAATGGACTTCTCCTCCAAGAACTTATCCAAATCTTTTTTGAACCCAGCTACACTAACTGCACTAACCACATCCTCTGGCAACAAATTCCAGAGCTTTATTGTGCATTGAGTGAAAAAGAATTTTCTCCGATTAGTCTTAAATGTGTTACTTGCTAACTTCATGGAATGGCCCCTAGTCCTTCTATTATTCGAAAGTGTAAATAACCGAGTCACATCTACTCGTTCATGACCTCTCATGATCTTAAAGACCTCTATCATATCCTCCCTCAGCTGTCTCTTCTGCAAGCTGAACAGCCCTAACCTCTTCAGCCTTTCCTCATAGGGGAGCTGTTCCATCCCCTTTATCATTTTGGTTGCCCTTCTCTGTACCTTCTCCATCGCAACTATATCTTTTTTGAGATGCGGCGACCAGAATTGTACACAATATTCAAGGTGTGGTCTCACCATGGAGCGATACAGAGGCATTATGACATTTGCTGTTCTATTAACCATTCCCTTCCTAATAATTCCTAACATTCTATTTGCTTTTTTGACTGCTGCAGCACACTGAGCCGACAATTTTAAAGTATTATCCACTATGATGCCTAGATCTATTTCCTGGGTGGTAGCTCCTAATATGGAACCTAACATCATGTAACTACACCAAGGGTTATTTTTCCCTATATGCAACACCTTGCACTTGTCCACATTAAATTTCATCTGCCATTTGGATGCCCAATCTTCCAGTCTTGCAAGGTCCTCCTGTAATGTATCACAGTCTGCTTGTGAGTTAACTACTCTGAATAATTTTGTATCATCCGCAAATTTGATAACCTCACTCGTATTCCTTTCCAGATCATTTATATATATATTGAAAAGCGCCGGTACAAGTACAGATCCCTGAGGCACTCCACTGTTTACCCTTTTCCACTGAGAAAATTGACCCATATTCAACAGCATTCAAACTTTGTCAAAAGGCCAAGAATGGACTATCCATAGCACAAAATCTTGTGTTTAACTCTTAATCTCAGTCGAGGGGCCAACCAGAACCAGCCTTAAAACCAACAGATAACTCACTTTTCCATGCTAATTAGTACACAGATCCCTAAATTCTTGTGTCCAATTCATTTACATTTAACTCTTTATATCACTTTTTATAGCAGCCTAACAAACTACCAATTCACAAATGTGTTTTCAAACAGAATTAAATCTACATGTTTACATCAATATGCAGGCCCCTGCCTCGTGCGCGGAAGCCCATGACTAACCTGGGGCAGGGCAGGGCTGTTATAGTGGTCCCCCCTCCCCTGGCAGGACCATGGCCAGTAGGGTTCTCCCTTGCCAACGCACTGGTACGATGATGCATCCATGACATGCCGGTTACATCATCGGGAGTGCCGGGCCACCTCCGATGACGTCGGCGGTGGGGGACGCCGGGAGTGGGCTGATGACGTGTAGACCTTTTAAATTCAAGGTCCAGCGCACCATACTTCCTTTTTGCCTGCTCCTTTTCTTCCCCACCCTACCACCCTTGTTTAAAAGACTCATGTATGCTTTTCTAATATTGCATCCTATATTTGGCGTGAGGGTTAATGTGGGTATGGGGTTTTTAGGTATTGGTCTTTTAGCCAGTACCAGATATTAGATTCCACATCTTCATTTACTCATTCAGCTTTGTTTGACAGACAGCATGCAACTGTCAGATAGCGGATAATCTTTTATTGTTTTCTGTCGCAGCAAGGGCGGGTACCCGAGCCAAAGGAAAGCTCTGATGGGTGAAGTTAGTGTTGCATCACAGTAGCGGGCCAGCTGTCAGCTGCCAAGGGAACGCCTCTATGGCAGCATTGGAGGGCATAGCTGCGCCCGGACGGGTGGCCCCCTTGCTTGGTACCAAGGCGGGGGGGCCTGTTTTGAAGATCGCTGCCTTGCTTGGTTGTCACAGTGGGTGCTGAATGACTTGGGGGCACAGCCCCGGCGTCCATGACCACGGCTCGGGTACATGTTTTTATTGTTCTGTTTAATTTTATGCTAATAAAGCTGCAGCCTTTACAGCCAACTATTTGCAGACTTTTTAGTCCTGGGGAATTCTGTGCTACTGCAGAGTGCAGAATTTGCGCAGAATTCTCCCCCTGTGCAGGATTGCCAAATTCTGCGCAGAAAATAGCAAAGGAGACCCCGGCATGCCGCAAACGGAGCGTGTCCCACATGTGCAGCGGGACACGCTCCGTTCGCAGTGAAGATAAAAGGCCCCCATGTGCCGCAAATGGAGTGGGCTCTGCTCGCAGCGAAAATGGAAGGCCCCCATGTGCCGCGAACGGAGGGTACTCCCTCACAGCGAAGATGGAAGGCCCCGGTGAGAGAGAATGTGTGTGTGTGTGTGTGTGAGAGAGAGAGGAGAGGGGGAGGGGAGGGTGAGAGAGAGAGCACAGGAGGTAAGAGAGCGGGAGGGGGATGCTTGAGTGTGGGTTTAAGAAAGAGGGAGCCTATATGAGGGGAGGGAGTGTGGGGGAGGGGAGGGTGAGAGAGAGCAGGAGAGTGTGAGAGAGAGCATGGGAGGTAAGAGAGAGGGGATGCTTGAGTGTGGGTTTCAAAGAGAGGGAGCCTATAAGAGGAGATTGTGAAGGAGTGTGTGTGTGTGTGAGAGAGTGGGAGCTCATGTGTATGAAAAAGGGATTGTGTGTATGTGAGGGTGTTAGCCTGTATGAAGGGACTGTGTATGTGTGAGACAGAGCCTGTGTGAAGGGGTGCATGAGAGAGAGACATAGGTAGCCTGTGTGAGGATGTATATGTGAGAGAGAAAGAGAGCTTGTGTGGTTGTGTATGCAAGAAAGAGGGCCCTCTATGAGGGGATGTATGTGTGTGCGAGAGAGTGAAGGAGCCTGTATGAGGGTGTGTGTATGTGTACTAGAGAGAGGGAGCATGTGTGTGATAGAGGGAGGGACAGAGTGAGCCTGTGTGAGGGACAGCACTGAGAACGGGGGTCAAACTCTGGGACTGGCAACAAAGTGGAAGGGGTTGAGCCTAGAGGTGGAAGAGTTGGGGCCTGAGAGGGCAAATTGGCCAAGGAGAGCAAATGGAAGGGACACTCTTACAGTGAATTTCTAGGGAAATTCAGCTCAAAATATTTAAAATTCTGCATCTTTAAGTAATAACTTTTTTCTGTATTAATTTAAAATGTAATTACTTGACTGTCATGTAAATTGTGTTATTTTGACCAATATAAAGTTTGCAGAATTTTGCAGAATTTTAAGTTTTTGGCACAGAATTTTAAATTTGTTTGCGCAGAATTCCCCCAGGAGTAGCTTTTGGAGTACTGTATCAAGTTTTAATTGGATGTAAGAATGTGTGTGTGTGTGGGGGGGGGGGGGGGGGGGTGATCAAGGTGGGAAGTGCATGTTGTTCCCTGGTCCCAGAGTTAAAGTTCCATGTCCCTTGGAAGGATAATCTAGGGGAAAAAAAACACATCTGGCCCCAATTACACATGTCATTAAACACTGCTAGTTTAATTATCTAACCCTCACATTATACTAACATAAACCAATAACATCCTAATGAAAACCTGGAGTCTCCTACAAACATGAAACAGGTCTCCATACTAATGAGCTAATAAAGACTAATACTGTAAGTAATCCTAATTATAGCAAGCAAACTGGCAGCAAGTTTACTGGTGTTCTCAGTACAGTGCAATACTTTTATTTTTAAAATTGAGAGTTGATTCCTCTGAACCCTATGCATCTATTAGTGAAGAGGAAGAAAAAAGGAAAACACAGCCAAACATCCTGATTACATCCTATCTACAGAAACCATGAGGCAACTCACCTCAACTAGCAGACGCAAACAATACTTCTTGCATTCCTTCCCTGAACCCTCACCTACCACTCTGATTGTAGAAGTAGAAGAAAGGAAAAGAATGGTTTTTTTTAAATGTTAGTTTTATTGTTTACATTTTCATATATTATATATATATATATATATATATATACACACACATACACATTCTATGTATCTAATGAAATACCAAAGTATATGAATACAAAACAGGAAATAATGACAAATGTGTACTTTTTAAAAAACTTTCTACACAGCATACAAGAAAAGAATCTTGCTCAACAAAGAACACTTAACCCTCATATAATTAAAAGGAAAACAGATTAAAAATCTACCTTATAAATGGCCTGTGACCGACGGCCCGCAAATGCGCAGTAGAGCGCAGCTCTACTGCGCATGTGCGGGCAGGATGTCGATCAGAAAAAAAAATGGCGGTGGGGCCGCAGGAGCGGGAGGAGAAGCAGCGGCGCCGCGCGCGCGCGCGGGTGCCGCTGCTTCTCCTCCCCAGATCTGCCGGCAGATCTCGGGGGGGGGTGTCACTCCGCGCCCCCCCCACCGAGATCTGCCGGCAGATCTCGGGGGGGGGTGTCACTCCCGCGCCCCCCCTCCCCGAGATCTGCCGGCAGGAGCGGGAGGAGAAGTAGCGGCACCGCGCGCGCGCGGTGCCGCTACTTCTCCTCCCCAGATCTGCCGGCAGATCTCGGGGGGTCACTGCCGCGCGCGCGGGAGTGACCCCCCCGAGATCTGCCGCAGGAGCGGGAGGAGTTAATGGAGCCGGGTGAGGGTTGCGGGAAGTCGCGCTTACGGCGCCGGGAGGAAATGGAGGTGGGTGAAGGGAGGGAGGGAGGGAGAGGGGGACTGAGTGAGTGGGAGGGAGAGGGGGACTGAGTGAGTGGGAGGGAGGGAGGGTGGAGAGGAGTGGGTGGGGGAGGGGGGTGGTGAAGAGTGAGGGGAGAGAGAATGAGGGGGAGGTGAGAGGCAGAGGGATGTAGCCCGTTTTAACGGGCTTTACGGCTTGTTATAATATAAAGGAGAATCAGATTTCAACTCACTAAGAAAAAAGAAAACTAGGAAGAAATAAGCAGAGATAAAGCTTGATGCAGGATAAGATAAATGACATAACAAAATCAGAGGTAGTAGATGACAATCTATTACACAGTAGCATAGAAAGCTGTAGTAGTTCAAAAAATATATATCTCGTCACTGGCTAATTTATAAGACATTTGCATGGATATTTAAAATAGAAAGAAGCACTAATCTGCAAGACCTTCGGCCTGTACAACAGAAAAGCCTGTCTTTTTTTGAGTCTCAGGATAAATCTTGAAAAACATTAATCTTTGAATCATAAAATAACTTATCTCTATGCCTGAAAAATAAGTGAAAGATTAGATCAGCATCTGATTTCAAAGTAAAGTTAACAATCAAGGATGAAACTTGATTATCCCTTTTTATAAGTAAGGAGAAATCCATGCTATTTAAGGGCTAGATTCATCAAACTATCACATGTGATAGGAAGAGAGGTGGGTTTTATCTATCTATCTATTTATTTATTTAATGTTTTTTATATACCGACGTTTGTTTACACATCACATCGGTTTATATATCAACAGTTGGACAAATGAAAGGAAAATACCGTTCATTGAACAGTTTAAGTAACTATGGGTAAGTAACTACCTTCAGCAGAAAGGAAAAAAAAACTACGGAGTAAACTGAAAATCTTTGAATGGCTCTGTATATTCTGGGGGCTTGCAAACCCAAAATTCCCCTGGCCAAATGGACTGCAACCAAAAAGATTCTTGACTGACACATCCTTGAGAGGCTTGAAGGGCAAGCTAATAAAAACTCAACTCCAAAATTCAGATCAAGATGGAACCCCCTCTGTCCTGGGCATCCAGACATACATCTCTTGGCTCATCCAAATGTCTCACTTACTAACAGATCGATACTCTAAGGCCGCGGCCTGGATCGAACACGCGCCCACCCGCCTGCCGGATCCAACGCGCGTCCACCCGCCCGCCGGCTCCCACCGCCGCCGCCGCGATGACCGCACGCCTGGGGGATTTGGAAAGTGACAGGAAAGTGACAGGTATTTATACATATATATAAACAACTTACGCTGCAATGTTAATATGGAGGTCGTCCATGGTTTTTTTACACTTTACTCCCTTTGGTTTTACCCCCATTTTTTACACTTTATTCCTGTTTTAATTTTCGAACACCACACTAACACCACACTAACACCAAGTAGAGGGTAGCGGTAAACTAACAGGTTAAGGACGCGGCAAAATAGCGGGTTACAAAGCAAATAATCTGAGCGTGCGTCACAGTATTGGAGGGGAATAGCTAATTCCTTCATTATACAGCTAATTCGTTCATTTACATATCATATACATGCTGGGTGCGGAAAGGGTTATGCATCTGTTTTAAGAAGCGCTAAGGATGCATGAAACTGGAGACTGTATCGCTGGATCGCCTTATGTGTCTGAATTGTGCACTCATAGCACGTTACAGATGGGAAATCTTCAACCGCACATTACAGTATTGATCTGTCACTTTGCAAGTCCTACCTACAATGAGAGCGCGAGAGAACAAGAGACTAGCTATAAGGCCCTTATAGTAGTTAGGTATTTATACCTCTACAGGAGGCCCACCTAGTAATTCGAGGTGAGGTTTAGGTAGTAGTGTAGGGGTTAGGGGCCATTTTCACATGCAG
Source organism: Rhinatrema bivittatum (assembly GCF_901001135.1). Taxonomy (NCBI): domain Eukaryota; kingdom Metazoa; phylum Chordata; class Amphibia; order Gymnophiona; family Rhinatrematidae; genus Rhinatrema; species Rhinatrema bivittatum. The sequence continues at coordinate 381,211,494 of NC_042618.1, forward strand.
AGTGAGAAGTACGAACAGAACAGTTACCTCTTGTGAAGATTTGATGACCTTCGGAGTGAGGAAACTCACACAAAGATGAGATTTGTACAATGTTCTCTCAACCTAGCTTGATGTTGCCCAGGTTGAGAGTCCATCAAGCTAGGTTGAGAGAACACTGTACAGTCTGCGAAGCCATATCGCACAGCTTAACGCCAATGAAAAAGGTGTAGTTATTTCTGGCATTAAAATTGTGCGATATGGCTTCGCAAACTGCAAAGCCAGTCCACTTTGACAGATATCCCATCCCAAAGTCCTCCCCCTTTTCCAAATTAGCATCGCACCATGTGTTATGGTGCTTTTCACATGCGTTAAGGCATTTTTCGCATGCGAAAACACCTTAATGCGTGCGAAAAGGCCATAACATGAGTTGGAAAATAACCCCCTAAGTTAGATATGAACAGCCAAATCTTCTACTCAATATTCAACTTTCCAAAATGGAGGCACATAATAAATCCTATAAATAGGCAGAATAGATTTGAATATTGTTGAAAAATATCCACTGGAATCACTGAAGAGACCTTAGGAAATTAAGAAACCTCCACATTTTCTTACGAACTAAACTTTCCAAATTCTCAACTTTTACCTGCAACAGCTGGTTTTCTTTAATAATCGAACTTCCAAGATCTTCTACTTTCATACAGCTGGCCTCCACTTCTTAAATCCTAGCCTGATATTGTTTATACTGATTTTCATATCTCTTTTACTTTTTAGATCATTTATCTGTCCCACAAACTGGGAAATTTGACTTGATATCTGTTTTCCCATAGTAGAAATAGCCTTCCATACTTCATCCAATGTTACAATTGGGACTTTTTAAGTTCCTCCAGCAGAAATTAAAGTTGGAAGGATACCTGGGAAAATAGCGGTACTCAAATTTTACTGAACTATAGCCTCTTCATTTCCCTGGGTAACAGCATGCACAAGTCCAGAAAAACACTAGGAGCTCCGCTTGCACTCAAACTATATCCAACATCCACGACAAGTGCAAGAATAATTTCAATTCCTGGTCAGGTTTTCTACTGTGACAATTATACTTTTATTTCGGCAACTCCTCAATTTCAGTACATGTGTTTTACAAGCAGACCCCCAACACGGACCCGTGTTTCACCAATCCGGCTGCTTCGGGGGGGGGGATAGTTTTAACAACGGCAATCTGTGTCAGGAACAGCCCAAACTATCCCCCCCCCCCCCCCGAAGCAGCCGGATTGGTGAAACACGGGTCCGTGTTGGGGGTCTGCTTGTAAAACACATGTACTGAAATTGAGGAGTTGCCGAAATAAAAGTATAATTGTCACAGTAGAAAACCTGACCAGGAATTGAAATTATTCTTGCACTTGTCGTAGATGTTGGATAACAGCATGCACAAACATCTCAAATCTTCCAAACCCTCTCAGTGCTGACCCTCCATACTCACTGAGCTGACTTCAGACTGCTTTGTTCCACCCTACGTTTTCTGGTCAGCATCATCCAGCTGGACTGCAGCATCTAAAAGGTCAGAGCCACTAAGCGCTAGCTGCTGGGATATGACACTCTCCTCCGAAATCAAAGACATCTCAAACTCCAGCAACAAGCTAACATTAGGCCTTGCCAGGGAGTTCTCCCCTCTAAGACATCCTGCCACAGGGAGACAAGGGGTAGAAAACTGCATCTTTTCTGTCGCTAGGAAGGAAGTCATTGGACCAACAGCCATTGACAACATGGGGCCTGGTGGAACGATCTGGGTTTTAGCCTTCCTCTTTTGTCCCATATAAGCAGATAAATGGAGAAAAAACCTCTCAGACAGAAAAAAAAAAAAAAGAAAAGAAAAGCCTATGGGAGAGCAACAGGGATCTAACATGTTGCTATCTTATATTCTCTGACATGAGAAAAATTGTACTTTTAACAGTAGCAGTCTTCTCCTGGAGAAAAAAGGATTCTTGCAAACTGTGATACCTTTAACTGGACCAGAATTGTCCAAGCACAGGGGTGTTACTGGGCACGGGCCCACAAGACCCATGTCCCAATTCAATTTGACAGTGGTCCGAATGCCTAGAGAGTGCTGCAAAATAAAATAAAATAAATAAGAAGCCATGGCTTGAGCTGTACTTGCATCACCTCATGAATACCTGCACCATTAAGGGGTGGCAGGTCATAGGAGCAAACCCCTTTTGCCACTCACACCTGCCCCATAGCCTTCAAGTATCTAACAATGCCTCTGTCCAAACATATCACTATGCATGAACTTTCAAGACTAATCTGAAGTGACCCATGTGGTCTTGAAAGCACAGGTGCATCATCAACATCATCTTTGATTAATTCTTAAGATGGTGAAATAAAAAGTACCAAAATCTGCAAAGAACTTGAGAAAAGAACAAAATGCACATTTAGGCTGATGCAATATGAATGCGCTAAAACTGGGCATGCAAACTGGGCGCACACTTCCCTAACGCATGCCCATCCACCTCTCCTGGGTACGCGATGCAGTAGGCAAATGAGCCGTTGCATTAAAAAGGAGGCGCTAGGGGGAAACTGTGCATCCCTAGTGCCTCCCTGACATTAGACGCCCAGGAGAAGTGGCTGTGTGTGGGTTAGGAAAGTGGACACTCAATTTTACGAGTGTCCGTTTTCCTCACCTGTGCACAGCCACGGGTTAGGAAAATGGACGCTTGTAAATTAAAATGTCTGTTTTCCTAACCTGACCGCCGGCAAGACTTTTTTTTTAATTTTTTTTTTTTACCTTACTCCTTTTTTTGGTTCCTCTAACTTAATATTGCCATGATATTTTCTGCTTTTCTGTTAACTTTAGTGGCTCTTCAAGACTTAGCGCCTTTTCCGGGGAAGGCATTAATTTCTGAGAGTAAAAATGTGCATTTTGGGTGCACATCTATTTTTTTACATAAGTGGGTAATAGCTAATAACCTCACCAACATGGATTTACATGTAATAATAGCTATTAGCTACGCGCTGGTTTGGACGCACGCTTTGGAAACGCTAATCCCCTTATTGTATAAGGGGTTATGGATGTGCGTCCAAAATGCACTTCCAACTGTGGGTTAACCAGTGAGCTAGCCTGAGCGCACGGTATTCAATCGGCCTGATTGTTTTCTGATGCTGACCTGCATTAAACACCATTTCAGCATCTAAAATTAAAGGGGTTCTTTCAGTTTTACCCCAGATTTATCTGAAGGGTCAGTGCTTCCATTAGGCAAACTAGGCAGTCACCTAAAGCAGTGCTTCTCAACCCAGTCCTCGGGGCACACCTAGCCAGTCAGGTTTTCAGGATGACCACAATGAATATGCATGAGTTAGATTTGCATACAATAACATGAATTTAAAAATAATATAAAATGAAAAAGTACACTACATTTCAGGTGTTTATTTTGAAGGATGAAAAATATATATTTCCCTGCACGTTGGATCTAACATAACATTAGGAAAACATTTGCAGTAACAGATTGAAAATTAAGATAAAATTAAACTGTATTGTAAAAGTTGCACATTTTGGCTTCCATTTCATCATCCAGATACTATAATCAAGCAAAAATGCCTATTTATTCTCTTGTTATATATCTCTTTTAAGGTTTATAGGAGGCTAAAATAAGAAAATCTGTTTGAACAGGGTACAATTACTTCAGGGCTTGTGTCTTTTCAATCAGTAGTGTCCCTGCAGTGTTTAGAGTGGCAGAGGGGAAGTGGCCTGTGGTTAAACAGAGGAAATACCAAGGAATTTTAATAGAGCAAACAGTCTCTTTACTTCCTACAGGGCATCACTTCAAAGGGAGCCCTGCCCCAGAGCAGACAATGTGTTATAGGGGCCATCAGTCATTCATTAGCATGTCAGGTCTATTCAAAACTTACAAGCAGGCCAAGATAAATCCAATACAAAGCGGATAATGCCTCCAGCAGGTCAGGCAGGAATGCCCATTGGAAATAGAAGGGATATACAAAACCCTGAAAGGCTCCTGAAAGTTGTTCTAACAAATTAAATTTTGAGCACTATAGTGATGTGAAATAATTTAAAAATTGTTTACAGCTAACTTTAAAAATGTGATTTTCCATATTCAGGCCTTTTACCCTAAATAATGCAGTAGGAAAATCCTGTCCAAAATGGGATGCTTAATAAAGTACTCCTGTTAAAATGAAAAACAAACCCAGAAAAGCCTTCTAAATGGATTTCAAAAAAAGCAACCTGAGTCCATAACTTTCTGTCAGATTCCAAAACAATGAAAATAAAGATAAATTGAAAGATATTCCACTCCCATTAATAAATACGCAATATTGCAACCTGCAGTTATGAAGCATTAGTCTAGAACTCTCCATGGAAATGTGTTCAGTTATATAAAGGGACTTTCATTTTAGGTTTTTATTTTATTTTGCCTGGGAATTTCTATTTTGGAATAAAAAAGAAATCAATGGGAAAATTACTTTTCCACTGATTTTTCTCCTGTGTGATATATCAAAATCATTTTTCCACTGACTTTTTTTTGTTATGACATTGAAATTCCCAGGCAAAATAAAATTAAAAATGAAAGTCCTTAGTTATATAACAAAAGACCATAAACAAAACTGCTCGCCTTTTAAATAAGCTAAACAAATTATGACCAACTTTTCGACAAAGTTCTTCATTTGAAGAGTTCTGAACCCAAAACACAAAAGTATGTCTTTAATTAAAATAAAGACAAATACAGCTTGTCCTGCTGTATTAAGCATTTTCCCAAGGGGGAGAAACTCCACAGGGACCTGTTCACTAAAGGTTTTCTCCCATTTTATATCTATGATGAAAATGCTTAGCAAACAGGACCCTAGTACGTATAACCCTTAAGGAAGAAATTTTGAGATGCGAGGGAAGTCCTTTCTTGGTGTGTGATTACTTCACACCGGCTGTGGGACTTCAGTCCCTCCTTCGCCGGGGCTATAGTAGACACAATAACAAGGAGAAAGGAACACTGCAGGATCCCAGAAACTGCAGGCGATGTCTCCTCTAAAAGTGTCAGAAAAATCCCTAGAAAAACACACCTGTCCTTTAACGTAAAATCTGCATCGCATCAAAACGCTTTGTGCTGAAAGAAGATTTAATAAAATAGGCAATAAGAAAGGGGGAAGGCGTAGGGGTATGCAGAACGAATTCTCCTAGGCAGTTCCAGCAGGCAAACTTCTGCATCCCAGCAGCAAGCACTTGGCGAATTCAAAGTCACTTTTAACAATCCGCATTCCAGAACAGAAGGGAATAAAAGAAAACAAATACGAAATCACTTACCTTCGATTCACAAACGTCTGCTGCGCCTTTCCTTGCCCCTCCAGCCTCAACAGACACTTGGTAACAATTTAACAAGAGACTTAAAGTCAAAAAGAAGGAGCAAAGTTTCAGCCAAGGTGCCATGGTCCCCCAGCGAACGCAGACCTTGTGCAAGGCAGGCGAAAGAGCGTGCGTGTGCAGCTCGCGCTCCGCCCCCTCTTCGGCACCCCGGTCCAGAGAAGGAGGAGCGAGAAGCGGCAATAGCAGTATCAGCTCGCGCCGCAAAACCGGATCACTCCCGCCCCTTTCCCCGTAGCGCGTGCACTACAGTGGGGCCGGACATTCCTTCGCGCCTCGAAAGCAGACGTGTGAAAGAAAACTGAAGAAATAGAAGCAAGTTCAGCGGGAGATTCACATGAGCTGAAATCAGTCAGAAGTCACATCGCCCCGCATAACGCAGCCGTCGCTCTTGGCCTCCCTACCCTAGTTTTATTCAAATAAGGTTTCATATGTCCAGCTGTTGGGACCCCTGTAGTGTGGGACTATGTTAGGTGAGTCAAAGTCCCAAGGGGCAGGGCAGAAAGGAGATGGGGAATTTAGTATACCAGGTCCAGTTGGCCAAGATAGGTAAGGGGTGGGAGAGACAAAAAGTGGGATAAAAGGACCAGACCAGGGGATGGGCAAGCAAATAACAGCAGTGAGAGAGAAACAGGAAGTCTGCAGAAAACTTTGATTTGTCAGAGGTATAGCTAGGATTTCTGGGTGTTTCATTTATTATAAGGGCCATTGCTTATGAGGAAAAACGAGTGTTGTACTCCCAGTATGGTACCACCAAGGAGATCTGAAGGACTGGTCCAGAACAGTGGAGACAGGAGAAGAGAATGGTCCACAGTTCAGTAGATGCATAGCAGCTGGATATCAGGTACATGGGGTGATCATTAAGAAACTAACAGGACCTGGAAGAAGGTGATTTTTATATGTAGCACACTATCAGGCCGATACAGTAAAGCGCGGCCGCGGTTACCCTGTTTCTAACCCGCTTTGTATGCACAATTTGGACGCGTATGTCTAACCCGCGATTCAGTATCCGGTTTTACGCATCCTTACCGCTTCTTGAAATCGAAGGGTATCCCTTTCCGCCCGCTGCATGTATATGAGATGTTAATGTTCGGATTAGCTATTCCCTCCGATACAGTGACGTGCGCCCAGATTATCGCCTTTTTAACCAGCTATTTTGCCGCATCTTAAACCTGCAAATTTACCACCTACCCTGACCCTGGCGTTAGTGTGGTGAACTTAGCCACTCAGTCCCAAACCAACCCAATCCACAGAAAAAAATGCTTCTCGCACAAGGGGGAAAAATTATTTCAAAAAATAAAGTGAGGCGCAGGGCGAAAATCATTTCTGTATTACGCTCGGGCATTGCCAGCTTGACAAGCGTCAGGCAAGCCCCAGCAGCTGGCGAACGGCGGCAGGGAGCGCAAGAAAGCACCTATGCGCGCAGCGCCGATTTTCCGCCTCCTTCGGATGGGCAAGAGAGAGACGAAATTTCACGGGCAAACTTTCCCCCAGCCCCCGCTCACCTGCCCTGGCTGCGGCCATGCAAGCCCCCAGCAGCAGCAGAAGGGCGTCCATGGGTGCCGGTCTCCCGCTGACAGCTCCGGAGCAGCCTCAGTCCTCTCTCCCCTCCTCCCAAGGTGCGCACCGCGGCTCCCCTGCCTCCCGGGCGAAGCCGGCGGCGAGAGCAGCTTCAGCAGCCCGGGGCGGATCGGTGCTCCCCATGCGAGGCGGCTTCCAGCAGCCTCCGCCGGTGAAGGTGCATGAACGCACGTCCAAGGTCACGGCGTGCGTTCATGCGCCTTCGCTGCCTTGAGCGCTCAAATTGGGCGTACAGGCGGGTGCTCAAGCATGAACGCATGCCTGTACGCCCAATTTGGGCGCTCAAGGCAGCGAAGGTGCATGAACGCACGCCGTGACCTGAGCACCCGGCTGAACGTCCGAGGTCACGGCGAGGAAGGGAGGAGAGAAGGACTATACAGGATAGAGATTGAGAAGGGGGTAGGGAGAGGCACATGGAGAGAGAAGGAATGGGGTAGAGAGATAGAGGAGATTATAAGTGTTAAGAGGGGAAGTATAGCAGAGAAAGAGAGAGCGTGGTGAGAGAGGAAGCCTGAGAGAATGAGGTGGAGGGAAGCAGGGAGAGAGATGTGGAGGTGGGAGAGAGGAATGTGATGGAAAGAGTGGAGGAGCATTCTAAAGAAAGACAAATGAGAGCAGGTGAGACCAGGCCCTGTGGCACAGCCAGGAAGACCCAGAATATTTCCTTGCATGGGATGCTATACAGATTCCTGGATGAAAAGGACAGAGGACTGGAGGTAAACTTTTGGGGGATAAGCGTTGATTATAAGGGAAAAAGAGTGCAGCCCGTTAGGCAAATGCGGAGGGTGGAGGGGACTGAGATGACAAAGAAAAATCCTAAAAGGGGGACGAGGCTGTGCCTTAGCTATGTGGAGACAGAGCCACAATTTAAGGACGTCACCTTCCCCTCCTCCGGCGGTCACCACAATGTTTCCCCACCCATGGGAGAAGAGCGGAACCCATCTTCTAATCCTTCAGCCCCTATCCCCGGTGTGCCCCTTCCTTTCCCTGAGAACTTGGATTGCAAATCCCAGCGGGCAGCGGCAGCAGGAACTCTTGTTGAGCTGATTCCTAATCCTGGCCTAGCCATCGCCCCCTTTTTGTCCCCCATTTTCTTAACAACCCCCACCTCAACCCTACTTTGCTTGGGGCTCTCTCCCGGCCAAAGGGCAGGACTTGTGAGTGAGAAATAAACAAAGTAAACCTGGGACTGGAACGGTGCCAGCCAGGTGTCGACCCTGAGTCAAGAGGTCGCCCGGGCGGAGGAACGGGTCGGTCTGTGAGTATTACCCCAAGCTTTTGTTTTTCTTTTATGTTTCAAGCACTGATGGGCAAGGAGGGAGAAGCAAGCTTTACTCCACCCCTCTCCCCCATATTGCTTATATTTGGCTTTCGCTAGAAGACAAGAAGAGTAGGAATAAGGGATTGCCTGTCTCTAGTTAGAAAGGAAGGGTCAACTCCGAACCTGCGGGGGCAGCAATTAGGCAGATCCCATGCTTTGTGCCGATCGTCCTTTTTTTTAATATATTATGCATTTTATGTTTTTTGGTTACTTTTTAAAGAATAAAACATAACCGTGTGTTGGAGATGAAGGCCGACTGGCCGCCAGCGTCCTGCGACGAGGAGGTGGAGGCGGCGGCGGCAGCAGCCACCCCGCCACCCGCCGCGTTGGAGAAGAGGCTGCCGTAGTCGCTGCTGACGTCCAACCGGGCACTCAGGTCACGGCGTGCGTTCATGCGCATGGCTACTGGAAGCCGCCTCGCATGGGGAGCAACCGATCCGCCCCGGGCTGCTGAAGCCGCTCTCGCCGCCGGCTTCCCCCGGGAGGCAGGGGAGCTGCGGTGCACGCCTCGGGAGGAGGGGAGAGAGGACTGAGGCTGCTCCAGAGCTGTCAGCGGGAGACCGGCACCCTTGGACGCCCTTCTGCTGCTGCTGCTGGGGGCTTGCGTGGCCGCGGCCAGGGCAGGTGAGCAGGAGCTGGGGGAAAGTTTGCCCGTGAAATTTTGTCTCTCTCTTGCCCGACCGAAGGAGGCGGAAAATCGGAGCTGTGCGCACAGGTGCTTTGTTGCACTCCCTGCCGCCGATCGCCGGCTGCAGGGGCTTGCTGGCGCCGGGCGCTCAAGGCAACGGGGTCTGTAGGAAGACCATCCACTTTCCTGGTGGAATGACATTTGAAATGACAGGTACCAGTGCACCCAGGATACTATATAGGTGCTGTATAGCGCTCTATACAGTAAAATGGATTGCGCACGCCTACCGCTTCATGGACCTGCTTTGGACGCGGCTTGCATTTGCTTCTCATTTGAATACTGTATCGAGCGGTATGTGATCCAAACTGTTCGCGCGGCAAACGAGGGTGCGCCCGGCACTGCCGTACTCTTTCTTACGCGTCCTTACACTATCGGCCTGTATGGAACGAAAGCAGTGCAGTATAGTCCAGACAGAGTGTGTTTTTTCAGTTGCCAACTGAAGTTATTTTCAATACATAGCGTGGTAAAGACTTTGATGGGGAATAAAGAGGAAGCAAATTCAGAAGCACAGGATAGCAAGGGATCCTAGGGGGAGAGAGATCAGAAGGGGGGTGGCACAAGACGAGGTGCCGACAGAAGTGGAACCGCGAGGGACCCAAGAGATTCAAACAGATGCAGAGTGGCGAGGGACTAGACAGAGATACAGATAGATGAGGAGTGCAAGGGACCAGAGAGAGATGTGGACAGTCATGGAATGGTGAGGTTCCAGAGAGGAAGACGCAGAGGAGCAGAGAATAGAGAGAGATGTAGGATGCACTGCAGTGGACTTGGGTGGGGGACCAGAGAGATGCAGGATGCAGCAGAGATTCAACATAATGATTGAAACCCGTTAGGTGGTGGCGCAGAAAGTCCCTCACTGGCCTAGATATCAGGTGGATTGCAGGAACAGAGAATGTGAGTATGATGTGTGTGTACACACATAGGCTGGGGGAGGGATTGAGAGAGGAATACTTCTAAGATGTCTGTCATCTTTTGAGAGAAAATGCTGGAGAGCCATGTTAACGGCAAAGTTTTATAAAGATTATTATATCAATATGTTTGATATATGAGCAAAAATGTGTAGATATTAGTATTGAACTGTGGCAGCATATGGAATAGACATTGGCAACCAGCCAGGAGCTGTAAAGCAGATAATCTTAATTTGCTAGTAGTGATGGTGCATTGTTTAAGAAGCTGTTATACATATATGAGGGCATGCAAATGGGCATAATAAACTGCACCTTTCTATAAAAAAATCTTGACTAGTAGCAAATTCACAGTTATGTGTTCCCTGTACGTACCAGGATCAGTCCAGACTGTGGGTTATGCTCCCAGTCCAGCAGGTGGAGTCAGAAGTAAAAGCTCGAGGGGAGGTCCTATATGACCTCACTCCTTGTGCCTCAATCCTCAGTATCTTCTGACTCCAGCAGGTGTGAGCAGGGGACTGGTCAGTCCCCAGCACAGGTTTTTTTTCAGGTTTAGGCCTTTGTTTTCCTGTCTTTTGAGGGATCAAAAAAAAAAAAAAAAGAAAAGAAAAACTAGTTATATTATTGGGGTTGTGTTGAGAGGAACTTGTTAACTACCTATTTTGTCTGTTCCTTTCCCTTGTCCCCTTATTTCTTCGCTTCGTGGTAAGTGTTTTAAATTTACTTGTTTAAATTTCTTATTTCAGCAAATTGCAAGCCACCTCTTGCCGGTCCGTGCGGCACTGGAGGGCGGCGTTATTATTATTATTTTTAATTTTCTGTCAGCTGCGGCGAACCCCCTCTCTCTCTCTCCGCCCTGCGAGAGTTTTTCGACCTGCGGCCCCGCGACACGCCATTCCCCGGGGCCGCCGGCTTCTGGGAGGTCTCTTTTTCCTCAGTAGCTTTCTCGGTCGATAGAGGAGGGACGGGCGAGCAAACGTCGTCAGCAACTCGCCAAGACCATTTTTCAGGTCTAAGCCGCGCCGCCTGGTTCCTGCCTACCCGAGGGGGAGGGGATCTCCTACCTTATGTCACGGACGTCGAACTGCTCCGCTTGTGGGCGCTTGGGGAGCTGCCTCTCTAAGGAGGGACTGTGCTCCGGTTGCAGACCTACTGACAGGGCAGTTGCACCATTGGAGGAAGGCACAGGAGACCAAGGAGAGGAGGCTTCCTCTCGTCAGCGGCAAGCCCCGTTCCTGCTGAGCGCGGGAACGGCGGCCATTTTGTTTTCTGATGAAGAAGCTGGTCCGTCGGATTTGGAGGAACTGGGTGACCCGATACCTAGGCAACCGGCCGTTTTGCCACCTCCAGTACCACAAGGGGAACAGTTTTCAGTCGGGAAACCCCCGGGTGGTCCTCCCCCGGGGCTGCCAGGATTTTCCCCGGAATTTGTAGTACTGATGCACCGTGCATTTTTGCAAAGCAGCGGACAGCCTTTGGTTTTGCCCTGGGGACCATCTCCAGCCAAGGTACCATGTCTGGATCCCTCTCTAGGGGGACCTTCGACACAGGGCTTGGGTCAACCTCTATGCTCAGCACAGATGGCTTCCGGGCCTTCAACTGGTCCACCCCGGGTCTCTCCGGTTTCACCTAATGTGGATGTGAGTCAGGACCCAGTTGGAGACGATCCTAATCTCTCAGTGCAAGTCGAGGGAGACGATCCCAGAGTACTCCGCATTTTCCAACCGGAAGAGTTGGAGGGGCTCATTCCTCATATTCTTCAGGAGATGGATATTGATCCGCCCCCGGATCCAGCGCCTTCTGATCCCAAAGTGAAAAAGGGAGACCCTCTCCTCGCGGGTCTTCGACCTTTGGCCAAGGCTTTCCCTACGCACCCTAGTTTTCTACAGCTGATTTCTAGAGAATGGGACACTCCAGAGGCCTCCCTCAGAGTCAGTAGAGCCATGGAAAAACTTTATCCTCTTCCGGTGGATTTCCTGGATCTCTTAAAGGTTCCGGCAGTGGATTCTGCCGTGTCGGCGGTTACTAAGAGCACTACCATCCCAGTCACGGGCGGAACAGCCTTGAAGGACCTTCAGGATAGGAAATTGGAAGTCCATCTGAAGAGAATTTTCGAGGTTTCGGCGCTCGGAGTACGGGCGGCCATCTGTACCGCCCTTGCGCAGAGGGCTGGTTTACGTTGGGTCCAACAACTACTTACCTCGCAGGATCTCCCTACTGCCGAGGCTCAACAGGCAGATAGGTTAGAGTCCGTGATAGCCTACGGTGTGGACGCGCTGTATGACCTTCTTCGGGTTCTCTCTCGGTCTATGGTGGCGGCGGTGGCGGCCCGCCGTCTCCTGTGGCTCCGAAATTGGTCGGCGGACTCCTCGTCCAAGACACGCCTCGGTTCATTACCTTTCAAGGGCAAGTTCCTTTTTGGTGAGGATTTGGACCAGATAATCAAGTCCCTGAACGGATCATCTTTTTGTTCTATGGTCAGGTCCCAGAAAGGGTCAGATGGCTTCTAAGACAACCATCGCTCGATGGCTGAAAGGTGCGATCGCAGCTGCATATATAGGAAGAGGGCGTCAGCCACCTCTGGGGGTTAAAGCGCACTCCCTTAGAGCGCAAGCTACCTCTTGGGCAGAAAGTTCATCGGTGTCCTCTCAGGAAATTTGCAGAGCAGCCACCTGGAAATCATTACATACTTTCTCTAGGCACTATCGCTTGGATGTTCGGGCTCCGATTTTCGGATCCTTCGGAGATAGTGTTTTGAGAGCAGGGCTATTATCGGCCCACCCGAAGTAGGGGAAGCTTTGGTACATCCCACAGTCTGGACTGATCCTGGTACGTACAGGGAAAAGAAAATTATTTCTTACCTGCTAATTTTCGTTCCTGTAGTACCGAGGATCAGTCCAGACACCCTCCCTGGATATTTGGGATTGTAAAGGGAAAAGCCTCTGCTCATTGTTCTTACTTAATCTCTGTTTATTCTATCTCAACCTGGGGCTCCAGGACTCACTGTTTCTCACAGTTTGGTTTACAAGTTCCGTTGTGGGTTTACCAGTTTTTAATCTTCGTTCATTATTGTTGAACAGTTATCTTTTTTGATCCCTCTGTCTCTTCTCTTTGGCTTTGTAAGTCTAGTTACTGAGGATTGAGGCACAAGGAGTGAGGTCATATAGGACCTCCCCTCGAGCTTTTACTTCTGACTCCACCTGCTGGACTGGGAGCATAACCCACAGTCTGGACTGATCCTCGGTACTACAGGAACGAAAATTAGCAGGTAAGAAATAATTTTCTTTTACTGGAAGAAACTGATACAACAAACACCAAGGAGTTTGTAGTAAAGGAAAGGGTGAGGGGAGAGAGAAGTTGTAGGTATATATATGTGTATATAGACAGCTATATAATTACCTAACATTATATGCTGCACACTGAATTTACCAGTATATAGCTAGAATAAGATATATATTTAATTAACTTGTTACTTAAACTTGAGTACAAGTTGTATCCTTTAAGAAGTTAACTTAAATGGCAAGATCATACAGTACAAGAGAAAAAAATAATTCAATTTAATTTTGCTAAACTTGCGGAGAAGGTTACTTTGATTTTAAATTATGACTTAAAGAGAAATATAAGAAAACATGAGACGATCGATTTCATTTATACCAGTAATCTTTCAATGAGTTTACAGCTTAATTCAAGGATGGTTTCCTGCAGAAAAATATTTAAACCTGTAAGGTTGGGAGTCAGTCATTTCATTTAGAGCTAGCTACTGCCTCTTTTCAGCAACATTGGTCAGAAAGGCAGGAAGTTCACAGCTGTGAAAACAAAAGCAATTTCTGAGTATGCAGGAATGTTAAAGCTGGGGAGGCTCACAATATTCATTAGGAGCTAACACAGGAGGTTGGAAATGACTGTCATACAGTTGTAAATCCAAAGAAATGCAGTGGGGCAATACATGCACATCTTTACTAGCTTTTGCTAAATTGGCTTTAAAATTGCATTTGTGCATGAGATATGGATGCAAAGGTCAGGAACCAACTTCAGTGTAAAAAGGTATAGATGAATTTTAAGATAATTTGAGGTGGACAGGTCAGGGATATGTTACCAAGAGGAAGCCATGGAGTTTATCAACTTAATGGGTGGGGGTCAGACAGTGGGGCTGTCAACAAAAGGTCAAACAAAAGCAATTAACAACTATTTGGGAGGTAATAAAGCTGGTGCCAAACAATCGATTGAGGGTATACTAATGGTTGTTGGAGATACAGATAGATAAGGGAAAACTAGATGGCTTTGTGAAATTTAAGCAAAGCAACATTTCATATTTTAAAGCTTTTGGGGGAGATCAATCCATTATGATTAGCTACTTTGAGAACAAAATTAAATTTTGCTTTCAGCCTAATGTAGGCAGACAATCAAGTTGTGCTGATAGTTAAATCATAATATGGGCATCAGGGCTCATGGCACTTCTCCCTGTTTCGCGCCTCGTCTGCGCTTGGCCCGCACACGGGCCTGCTTACCTTCCTAACTCCTCTACAGGTCCCAGGTCAGCCTCTCCCGTGGCCGCAGCTAGCTCCTTGAGGCCTCGGCATTCCATGGCCGTGGTCGCTGGGCCTTCCTCAGCGCACCAGGCCTCACAGCAGGGCTCGGTGTCTTCCATGGGGTCGGCCCCGCCCCTAGGCATGCGCGCGCGGACCACACGGTCCCTTCTAGGGCCAGGAGCGGGTCCTAGCTCTGCGGCGCGCCCTGATTGAGCACAGTATATCAGGAAGTTCCTGCCTTCACTTCCTTGCCTTGGCAATCGGCTCGACACCGTCTGTGTACTAGTTTGCCTCAGTGTCTCATCACTTGTTCCAGTCTTGTTCCAGTCTTGTTCCAGCGTCCTCCTGTTCCAGCATCCTTTTGTTCCTGTGTTCCCTCAGGTAGTACCTCTTGGACTGACTCTCTGGTACTGACCTCTCTGCCTGTTCTTGACTACGCTGATTGCTGCCCAGATACTGACCTCTGCCTGCTCTTGACCTCGTCTGACCTCTGGAACCTGACCCCTGCTTTGGCTGATTACTCTCGGACTGACCTTTGGAACTTGAGCCCTGCTTTGGCTGACTACTCTCGGACTGACCTCTGGAACTTGAGCTCCGCTATCACTGATCACGTCTCCTTGAGCCTGGCCCTGCTCCTAGCCTTGTCATCACAGACACTGTTCTGCCTTCCTTGATTCCCCAAGTCTCCAGTTCTGACATCGACCGCGCACCCTTTATCCTGGTGGGCTCACCTCTATACTTCCTATCCGGGAGACCCTGCGAGGCCCACCTAAGTCCAAGCGGCCTGGGTCCCCAAAGGCTCCACTTGGGGGGACCTCGGTCTTCCAGTGGTGAAGCTCCAGCTAGCCTCTGTCTCCTGGTTCCACCTCCTGGTGGCAGTTGCTTCCTGGGTCCACCAGGAAGCCCCTCCTCACTGTCTCAGGACAAGGGTCCACCTCCAGGCGCAACAGGTTGCCAAGGCCATGGACTAGGCAGAGTCCCCTGCTTCCCGGGCCCTACCGGGTTTGGCCGCAACGGACCAAGAACATCAACAAGCCTTGGAATCATTGGCCTCTTCGGTTGAAGAGCTTCGTTCCCAGCTGCGTGATACAGCTCTGGACAATCCCGTGGGCCTATCGGCTTCTCTACTATGCAGAGCATCATTGGCTCTTCCAGCACTTCCTCGGTTTAACGGGGACCCACGCCTCTGTCAAGGCTTCCTTAATTAGTGCTTCTTGCAATTTGCACTGCAACCCTCTTTGTTCTTGAACCACGAAGGTAACCTTCATCCTTTCCCACTTGGAGGGAAAGGCTCTAGCATGGGCTTCTCCTTTGTGGGAACGCTCTGATCCCATGCTCTCCCAGCTATCAGAGTTCATCACTGTCTTCAAGCAGACCTTCGGAGACTCGGGCCGTCAAGCCGTAGCCAGTCATAACCTCCTCCACCTCCGTCAAAAACCCTCTCTGAGTACACGGTGGAATTCAGGACCCTGGCTACTGAGTTCAGGTGGCAAGAGGAGTGTCTGCAAGCCATCTTCCTAGATGGTCTCTCCAGTGCTCTCAAAGATTAACTCGCCATCCGTGAGACTCTCACTTCTCTAGAGGACCTGATCTCTCTCTCTGGGAGGATCGACCATCGACTCTGGCAAAAGTGCCTAGAAGTAAAGGCCTCTCGATCTCCTACTCCACGCCCAACGCATGCCGTAAGTCCTCCCTCTAAGGCTTCATCGGCACCACCACTTCCTGCTGAGGAACCTATGCAGGTTAACCGTGGGCAATTGTCTCCGACCGAGCATCTTCGTCGGAGGAAGGAGGGTCTTTGCCTTTACTGTGGTGCTTCTGGACATCTTCAGCAGTCTTGCCTGGTCCGACCGAGAAACTGCAATGCCTGAGCCTAGCGGGGGTCCCAAGCTTGGGCGCTACTGTCACCGGCCCCCAATTTCTACTTCCAGTCTCGCTCTTTCACCACCACTGCCCTTGTCGATACAGGGGCAAGTGGCAGCTTCATTATGGACGACATCGTCGTGCATTGGGGCCCTCAATGCCAGAAGACTTGTCTACGACAAGTATCTCCAATGGTAACTGTTCTAAAGACCACCACTCTTACCAGGCTGCCAACCCAGTACTCCGAATTCGAGGACGTCTTTTCTAAGCAAAAGGCAGACACGCTACCTCCACCGCAAACTGAATTGCCCTATAGAGCTTCTACCAGGCACAACGCCTCCCAAGGGCAGAACCTACCTGTTGTCTCATCCAGAAACCCTAGCCATATCCGAGTATTAAAGAAAACCTGGAAAAAGGGTTCATCCGACCCTCCGACTCTCCCGCCGAAGCGGGGGTTTTCTTCGTCAAAAAAAAAAAAGACGGTTACACCCTTGTATTGACTATAGAGGGCTTAACGCCATAACCCGCAAAGACAGACACCCGTTGCTCCTCATCAGCGAACTGTTTGACCGCCTCCAAGGGGCTCGAATATTTATCAAGTTGGACCTGAGGGGGTGCATACAATCTTATACGTATCCAACCGGAAGATATTTGGAAGACTGCATTCAACTCTAGGGATGGTCACTACGAGTACCTCGTGATGCCCTTCAGCTTATGAAATGCCCCAGCTGTCTTTCAACGTCTCATGAACGAGATTCTCCGAGATCTACTGTACTCCTTTGTGGTCGTATACCTGGACGACATCCTGATATTTGTAAGGATCTAGAATCACATCGTGATCACGTCAAAACTGTACTTCAACGCCTGAGAGAGAATCATCTCTATGCCAAATTGGAGAAATGCACCTTCGAACGAAACCGCTTACCCTTCCTAGGGTATATCATCTCCGATTGAGGATTTTCTATGTATCCAGAGAAGCTTCAAGGCATTCAAGACTGGCCTCAGCCAGTTGGCCTCCGTGCATTGCAACACTTCCTTGGTTTCACGAACTATTATAGAAGCTTTATTGCTAATTACTCTACTCTGGCCGCTCCGCTCACCGCCATGACAAAGAAAGGAGCTAACACCCGTGTGTGGACTCCCAAAGCTCAAGTTGCCTTCCAAACACTAAAAGAAGCCTTTCCTAGTGTGTAGCAGATGGACTCAGGACCAATGGGTATAGTGTGCTCCTGATAGCAGTTGGAGACAGAGTCAGATTTCAATCTGTTGTCAGCACTACATATACCCCTGCAGGAAGCTCTGCTCTTCAATATTCTCCTTGAAAAGCAATTGTGGATATATGTATGTTTGATTAACTTGATTAACTTGGTTAACTTGATTAACTTGAACTGGTTGATGTGAATTTTAGCTGGAGACCTCCAGTGCACTCAACTGAGAAACGCCGACACCCGGTAACTATGGGTGTCCTAACTAGAGGTAAAGCATGGCTTACCCATGCTTGTCTTGCTCTCGGGGATTGTCACCCAAGATTTCCGTATTCTGAGGCAGCCGTGGGTGGGATAATGAGTCCATCTGTCTACACTAAGGAAAACAAAATTATCAGGTAAGTAATTTCTCCATTTCCTAGCGTGTAGCAGATGGACTCAGGACCAATGGGATGTACAAAAGCTACTCCCGAACCAGGTGGGAGGCTGCCCGTGGCCCACTTAGCACTGCCCTTGCGAATGCTGTGTCCTCCTGGGCCTGAACATCCAGGCGGTAGAACCTCAAGAAGGTGTGAATGGAGGACCATGTCGCCGCCCTACAGATCTTGGCGGGTGACAGCATCTTGGTTTCTGCCCAGGATGCTGCCTGGGCTCTGGTGGAATGGGCCTTGACTTGTAGGGGTGGAGGTTTGCCTGCCTTTACGTAGGCCACCTTGATTACTTCTTTGATCCAGCGGGCTATGGTTGCCCGCGAGGCGGCTTCCCCTTGTTTCTTCCTGCTGAAAAGGACGAATAGGTGGTCCGTCTTTCGTACGGATTCTGATCTTTCCAGGTATCGGACTAGGAGCCTGCCGATATTAAGATGGCGAAGGAGGCGTGAGTCTTCTGAGTCCTTATGCTCGTCTGGAGATGGCAGTGAGATGGTTTGGTTTAGGTGGAAATGAGAAACCACCTTTGGAAGGAACGAGGGAACAGTGCGTAGCTGTATGGATCCTGGTGTGAATCTGAGGAACGGTTCCCGACAGGATAGTGCTTGAAGTTCGGAGATTTGACTGGCTGAACATATTGCCACTAGGAATGCAGTCTTCAAGGTCAGGAGCCGTAGGGACAGACCGCGTGAAGGTCTAAAAGAAGCTCCCGCTAGGAAGTCGAGTACTCAATTGAGATTCCATAGGGGTACCGGCCACTTTAGTGGTGGTCGGATTTGGTTGACCCCTCTCAGGAAGTGGGAGACGTCTGGATGGGAAGATAGACTATTGCCGTCCACTTTGGCTCTGAAGCAGGCCAGCGCGGCCAGTTGAACCTTGATGGAGTTGAGAGACAGCCTCTTCTTCAAGCCGTCCTGCAGAAATTCCAGGCTCATGGGAATTTTGACTGTCCGCGGAAGGATGTCGCGGTCTTCACACCAGGCTTTGAATATTCTGCATATTCGTATGTAAGTTAAAGATGTAGAAAACTTGCGTGCTCGAGCAAGGTGTCAATCACTGCCCCTGAGTATTCGCTCTTCTTCAGGCGAGTCCTCTCAATGGCCAGACCGTAAACGAGAATCGAGTTGGGTCTTTGTGGCGGATCGGTCCTTGCTCCAGCAATAATCTCCCCCACGCAAGGGGGGAGATTATTGCTGGAGCAAGTCCCTGTGTGGAGGTAGACACAGAGGGTTTCCCTCCAGAAGTCTTCGCATGTCTGCGTACCACGGCCTTCTTGGTCAGTCCGGGGCCACTAGAAGTACTAGTGCTGTTCTATCTTGCAGATGATCCTGCCCAGTAGTGGCCATGGAGGAAAGGCATACAGCAGGTCTTCCTGTGGCCAGGTCTGGATGAGGGCGTTGATCCCCTGGGATTGTGGTTCTCGTCTGCGGCTGAAGAACTTGGGGACTTGGGTGTTGGACCGGGTTGCCAAAAGATCCATGGCTGGAGTTCCCCAGTGGTCTATTATTAACTGGAAGGCTGCGGTTGACAGCCTCCACTCCCCTGGGTCTAGACTTTCCCTGCTGAGGTAATACGCAACGACGTTGTCTTTTCTCGCGATGTGGGCGGCCGAGATCCCTTATAGGTTTGCTTCCGCCCACGCCATTAGGAGGTCTATTTCCAGGGACATCTGTTGGCTTCTGGTTCCTCCCTGTCGATTGATGTAGGCCACTGTTGTGGCGTTTTCCGACATGACTCTGACGGATTCACCCCGGAATCTGTGACTGAATCGTAGGCAGGCTAGTCTGACTGCCCGGGCTTCCAGATGGTTGATGTTGTCCCATTGTCACTGGGCTATCAGTTCCTGACAGTGGGCTCCCCATGCTCGTAGGCTTGCATCAGTGGTGAGGAGGACCCTGGTTGGTGGAGATAGCCTTACTCCCTTGCTCAGGTGGTCTTCTTGTAGCCACCATAGGAGCTGGATCTGTATCTCCGCCGGTAACTGGAGGCGGACAGTTTAGTCCTGGGACATCGGGTTCCATCGTGACAGTAGGGAATGTTGTAGTGGTCGCATGTGGGCCCTTGCCCATGGTACAGCTTCTAGGGTTGATGTCATGAGTCCGAGGACTTGGAGGTACTCCCATATCGTGGGGCGGGCACTATTCAACAGTTTTCTCAACTGGTCCATCAATTTCCTTCTCCTTGTAGGGGGAAGAATAACCTTGTCCTGCTGGGTGACGAACAAAATCAGCACTGGCAATGAAACTGCAGGAAATTAAAAATCAAGTGGCTGATACACAGCAAAGGATAGCAGACGTTGAAACGGAGACTCAGACTCTCCTACAAAAACAAGACACCTTGCAAAAACAAGTCACCACCCTGGAAAGCAAAGTGGAAGATTTGGAAAATAGGTCAAGGAGGAACAACATCAGGTTTGTGGGGATCCCAGAATCCGTCCCGGAGAGGGAACTAGCCAAAACCCTGGAAACATGGCTTTTACAAGAGCTGGGATTGGGGGAGCTGCTGGGCAGCGTAGTTGTTGAAAGAGCACACAGACTGGGGACCCGAAATCAGGAAGCCACAAAGCCCAGGGTTGTAATAGCTAGATTCCTGAATTTTTGTCATAAAACTGCCATTGTGCAAGCGTACAGGCGTTGCTCTGCACTGACGTACGAAGGCAGCAGAATAATGATTTACTCTGCGGCAGTATCCGCCAAACGCAGGGAATTTTCTCCCATATGTGCAGAACTTTTCATTAGAAAAATGCGGTTCACACTCCAATATCCGGCTAGGCTCCGCTTGGAGTTTAAAGGGACCTGGCATAGTTTCGAATCTGTGGAAGCAGTGAAACAGTTCATCCATGATACTGTGGATATCAGATGATTCTACTTGGAGCGTTTAGTGGAGTCTTCTTCATTATTCATTGATACATTGAGTTTGAGATGTTTTCTAGTTACGATATGTTTATCTTGCTAACCTTAAGGTTCTGGACATGGATCATGCTGTATTGTCTTGAATGTTAACCCACTATAAGTTTAAGTTACAAGGAATGGTGGGGGAGCCGGAGGGGAAAACTCAGGTGGTCTGTTACCTCCTTTTGGAGGAGTTTGGTAAATGCATGGGGTTTAGTTGGGGAGGGGAGGTTCAAAGGGAGGGTAGGGATCTGGGGTGCGCTGGGGTTTATTCACAGAGGCATTATATGGTGTTTTATCTGTACTTGCTCTTGTTTTACGATTACAAATGTAGGCTGGAGGATCAGAAATTACCGGACAGGGTTGCACTCCTAGGCTGGGGGGGGGGGGGGGGTGCCTCACAGATGAGCATGGGAATAACCCCTGGTTGGTTATTAATACCTCCCATAAGTAAGTATGGCTAAAAAGCTTAGATGTGTATTCTGGAATGTGGCGGGTTTGGGGTCCCTGGTGAAACGAGTGAAAGTCTTGCAATCCTTGCGACGGCATGATGCAAAAATAGCATTTTTGCAAGAAACTCACCTATCCGCTGCAGAAAGCAAAAAGCTAACCAGAGACTGGGTGGAGAAGGTTTATTACTCTCCTGCTTTAAATAGAAAAGCAGGTGTAGCTATATTGATTGGGAAAAACACTGTTTTTGAAGAAGCACAAATGATCTCTGATACCAAAGGCAGGTTTATCTTAGTGTCGGGGAAATTATTTGGCACGGAAGTCACCTTATGCAGCGTATATGCTCCAAATAATTACCAACACAGTTTCTTTACCGATTTGGTGCAAACCGTTACACTACATAGAAAAGGTTTATTATTCATAGCAGGTGATTTTAACCAAGTAATGGACCCAAGCCTAGATCGCTCCCATGCAGGTCCCCATCCCAGCACTGCGAAGCATAGGGGCCTACTGTATCTCTGCCACCAACTACAAGTAGTGGATCCATGGAGGGTTTTACATCCAGAAACCAAAGATTACACACACGTTGCTCGAGCCCACGTCTCAATGTCCCGAATAGATTACTTATTCGTATCCCCACAATGCTTCAATAAGATCGGAACAGCAGAGATAGGGCCCGAAGAATGCTCCAACCACGCTATGATCTGGGTCGATGCGAGGCTAGGGGGTCCAAAGTGGTTGCAGCCTAGATGGCGCTTTCCAGCACACCTTTCTGCAGATAAAGGCTTTCAGGCCTATATCACAGACAAATGGAAGGAATATGCTCAACATAACTCCCAACATCAGGACAATCCGACCCTTTTTTGGGCTGCGAGTAAGGCCACGCTAAGGGGGGAGATTATTGCATACGTCATAGGGCAGAAGAAATTAGCTAGCAAACAGATTATAGACTTGAGGAAAGAAGTTCGGAAAGCTAAAGGCAGACTCATAGCACACCCCACCACCCAATCTAAGCAAGATTACAGGGATTTATTGCATACTTTAAATTGCT
Organism: Rhinatrema bivittatum; assembly: GCF_901001135.1. Taxonomy (NCBI): domain Eukaryota; kingdom Metazoa; phylum Chordata; class Amphibia; order Gymnophiona; family Rhinatrematidae; genus Rhinatrema; species Rhinatrema bivittatum. The sequence continues at coordinate 381,233,738 of NC_042618.1, forward strand.
ATATTCATCGTCGAACACAACAGGATATATTACATTATTCTCATAAATTATACAGATTTGGTAATAAAATGGGCAAACTTCTAGCGAATCAAGTTCGAGCACAGAGGGGCACTGCGTTTATTCCTGCACTTAAGGATAGTCAAGGAAAACGATATACTTCCGGTCCACAAATATGCGAACTGTTCCGGCAGATTTATGAAAAACTATTTACTGCTGAATCTCCACCCCTTGACACCTCAGCAGAACACAGTTTCTTTCGTAATTTGTCACTGCCTACACTTACCACAGAGCAATTAACTTTTTTAAATGCCCCAATCACTACACGGGAAATTTGGGAGGGTATTGGTTCTAGTCAATCTCACAAGGCTCCATGCCCTGACGGTTTAAATGCAGACTATTATAAACTTTTAAGGAGCGAAATTGGGGAACCTTTGCGACTCTATTTTTCAGCAGTATCCCAACAGGTGTTCCCCAAGGAAGCCAACCCAGCGTATATCACTGTTCTCCCCAAAAGTGGCAAAGACCTGCTCAGCCCTGCCTCTTATCGCCCAATATCATTATTGAACTATGACGTTAAATTATATGCTCGAATACTTGCTACCAGGATGAGTGGGATTCTCCCTCATTTGATATCAAACAGTCAGGTAGGATTTGTGCAAGGCAGGAAGGCAAGTCGGCACATTCTTTGTCTTTGGGTAGCCATGACACATTGCAAGTCCCGCAATATCCCAGCCCTAGCAGTTGGGTTTGATGCAGAGAAAGCGTTCGATCAAGTAGCTTGGGACTACCTGTTCTCTGTCTTGCAAAGATTTGGATTCCAAGGGCCTATACTCCAGAACATTATGAAACTTTATCAGCATCCCTGCTCCATTATTGTAGCCAATGGCCTGCTCTCTGCCCCCTTTGAGATATGTAGGGGTGTTAGACAAGGATGTCCTCTCTCTCCTTTGCTCTATATTCTATCCTTAGATCCTCTTTTAAGAGTCATAAATGAAAATGAAGGGATAAAGGGTCTGAGGGTGGGCAACAACACCATATTCAAAATTGCAGCCTTTGCTGATGATGTGCTCATTTTTGTGGTAGACCCAGTTCCTTCATTGATGAGTGCACTATCCTTACAAGCCCAATTTGGCACGTTTTCTGGTTTAAAAATTAATATGGACAAATCTGAGGCTATAGACATAACTGGTCAGGTGCACACGAGCTGGCCCGGAGTATTCCCACTACGGTGGGTTACCTCTACGATGAAGTATCTGGGTATCCACATACCGATAGATATAGGCAATATCTATAATGTAAACTTTACTCCGCTGTTAACTGGGAGAAAACGGAGACTACAGGATTGGGTGAACCTACCTTTAACCCTATCTGGGAGAATACAGCTTTTTAAAATGATAGAACTGCCAAAATGGCTTTATGTTATGCAGATGCTACCAGCCTGGATCCACAAACAGCATATAGTAGAGCTGCAAGCAGCACTCAGGAGATACATATGGCGCAATAAAAAAGCAAGGATTGGACTAGCCACGCTCATGCGCCCCATCGCCGATGGGAGTCTGACTTGTCCCAACATCCACTGCTACAATGTAGCCCACCTGCTGTGCCAGGACCTGCTGTGGCTAGGACCTACTGCAGCTTTAACACTGAGAGACTTACTTAGGGATTGGTGTAAGCCATTGGAACTGGGCAATTTATTAGTGGCCCCAGGCTCCTCGCTCCCTGTCCACATCCGCTCTTTCCCCTATTTTGCAGCCTGCCGTTTGGCATGGAAAAGAATCTGCTTGCAACTCCATGTTTCCTGGCGGACGTTAGCCTATGCGACTATTGTGGGACTCCCCACCTTCTCTCCTAGTTGGGAGAATTCAACATTTACTCACTGGAGGGACGCCGGTCTTACTCATATTTCTCAATTGCTGGACTCTTCGGGAAGTCAATTATGTTCATTTACGGACCTGCGAGCGGCCTTTGGGATCTCACACAGGAGTCTCTTTGCTTACCTTCAAATTAGACACTTTCTGCAAACTTGGGAAGGCCACCCCACAACGGTCTTTGATCTGGAAAGTCTAAACAAGTTCTTCTCACCCAGACAGCAACAAATGACTTGCGCATCTATGGTGAAATTATTACTTCCTCTGGAAACTTCGGACAAACTACTGACATTAGCGAATAAGTGGACACAGGACTTGGTAAGTCCAATATCGGTATCTCAATTGGCAGGCTGCTTTAAAGCCATCGCACATAGTGTGGAGAATGTGCAGTTGCGAGAAACACGCTATAAATTGTTACATAGAATTTATATTGCTCCAAATGTGGCCTTTAAATGGAAACTGACGACTTCCGCATCCTGTCTGAAATGTGCGGCAGTGGCTGCCAATCTCCGCCATAACTTTTGTGATTGTGTTGTCATTCAATGATTTTGGGACAAAGTTTTGGGCTACCTAGGACGCCTTTTGGCATGGAGCTTGCCCATGGATCCTAAATTATGCCTGTTATCCCTTATCAGAGACACTGTACCACTGTACAGTGGCTTCTCAAGGAACCTCCGACATTCATCCAATGGAGACTGAAACTACATAAACTTATTGTTTATGAACAGCTCTCGGCAAAAACCTCTTCCTCAGCCAAAAGATATGACATATTCCTAGACATCTGGAAACCTTATCTGCTTTCCCTCAATCCTCGGGCCCGAAGTAAAATTCTGGACCCCACAGTGTAGTTACTCTCTCAGGTCTCACTTGGGCTGAGGCCTATTGTCTACTTTTCCGACCAATGACTCTCATTAGTCTGCCTACTCAACCTTTGGCTATGGGGTTATGGTTTCTATTGACAGCCTGAACGAAACCACCTATCAGCACCCTGAAAGAAAGGGAGTACTTCACTATGGTTTAATGATCCTGGTACCTACAAACTATAGACATTTCACAAACCATTGATAACTGTTTATACTCAATCTTGCTGTCATGCACGTATGCCTCTATAGGAGTATAACATTATTGGCCGAGTGGATCAGCGCTGAGGGGGGGAAGGGGGGGGTAAATAAGTAAGAGGACACACAACAACTAAAAGGCAAACTGTTTATTTGTTTATTTATAATGCAGTCGCTGGATGGCAACATGATATGTTACTGTCACATTTCAAGTGTTACCACGTGAGGTTCCATCACCGCTATTCTTGCTGGAATGTCTTCTTGTTTAAATGTTCCTTCTCCATGTATGACTTTATCTTATATGCCTTATCCTGTTGCACTTCCAGCTTGTTGTATGAAAAATTTCAGAAATAAATATATAAACAAAAAAACCTGACATTTATTCCATCCAGGAACTTTATCTCTCTAGCATGTCCTGATGTTACATTTATCCAGGCAATATTGGATAATTGAAATCTCCCATTATTACTGCACTACCAATTTGGCTAGCTTCCCTAATTTCTCTTAGTATTTCACTGTCCATCTCACCATCTTGGCCAAGTGGACGGGCCAATGCAGTAAAACACGTCCTCAAAATGGGTGCTAGTATTCAGCGCCCATTGTCTTAATGTATGCGCAGCCACATTTCCTGGGTGCCTGATGCAGTTTTTAAATGAGAGGCAGTGTTAAAAATGGCGTGCTAAGGGAGAATTGTGCGTCCATAGTGCTCAATAATTTATTGCATCGGGAGTCCAGTTGCAACAGATGCTCAATATGATCCCACTTCTTTTTTTGATATTTTGCTGAGGTTGCTGAAATGAATTATATTAGGCGCCCCTTGCTATGGATGTCCAAATTGTATGGCCATAAAGAAAAATGGGTTTCTTTGATCAAGCCAAAATATACATTTCCCGTCGATAGCAGGGCTGAATTAGCCATGCTGTCATGGGATCTGTCAATCAGGCCCGGGAGGCGGAGCTTGTCAAAGCAGAGATTAGATTTTTGCTCTCTGCGGCTGCGCGTGTGTTCCCACACAGGAAAGTAACGGAATCTCCTCAGTCTGTTCTTTCCGCGAGCGGGATCGCACGTGGAGCTGATTTCTCCTCAGCATTAGTTAAATTTTATAATGTCAAAATCGGGGCTTAAACCCTGTGCTTGCGGCAAGGTAATGTCGGTCACGGATGGACATAACCGATGTTACCGATGCCTGGGGCCAGATCACAAACGTCAAGATTGTGAGTTTTGTTCAAGAATGTCCCCGAGAGCCCTGAAACAACGGGCCTACAGGCTTCGGGAACTTTTTGCTTCATCAGAGCCATCGGAGGCTCACTCGTCACCTGGCCCCGCGATCGCATCGGCTCCATCACAAAAACGGGCATCGTCGTATGATCCTCAGTCCTCCAGGCTTGGAGGTAAGGACTTGGCCCGTCGACATAGGCCATCAGAGTCAGCAGACGCGATAGAGCCATTGGCGCCAGAAAACTTGGCGCCTAAAACATCTGCGCCTAACATGACTTCTGCGCATAACACACTGTCGGCGCCCACAACTTCGGCGCCCACGACAGGATCGGCGCACAAAACTTATGCACACACGGAGCTGGAGCCACTTGTGCGCATGGCGCAGGAGAAGTCTGCGCACAAGGCGCCGATGACATCTACACGCATGGCGCCGAAGACATCGGCGCGCATGGCATCAAAGACTGCACACACGGCGCCGAAGCCACCTGTGCGCACGGCACCAAAGACATCTACACGCATGGAGTGGGAAGTATCTGTGCGCATGACGCTGGATACATCGGCGCCAATGACACTTGTGCGTATGGAACTAAAAACATGCACAGAAGTCTGCTTCTGCGCACAAGTCAAAATCGACGTGCACAGAGCCGTCAACATCGGCGCACAAGTCGCAGAAACATTCAAAACACCCATCTCGTCCAAGACTACATGGGTTGAAATGACGGCGTGATTCCTCAGGAACATCTCATTCCACCTCTCCATCTATAATCCCGCCTCGCTCGGGTACTTCTCCCTCTTTGAGATCTACTTCGATGGAATTCTCTAACAAACGTAGAAAACGCTTGCCGTCTTCACATAAAAGTTACACAGGCTCATTGTCACACCATTATCATAAACACTCCCATCGCTCGCACCATAAAAAGATGACAAAGACGAGTGCAACATGGGAAGTAAGTCCTTCAACTTCTATGTCGTCTCATACACAAGGTGCAAGCACCATATCACACAGAGAGGTAATACAAGTTACTTCCTCTAATGCTTCTACGACCTCAGATGATTCCAGAAGCATGAGACACCGAACGAAAGAGAAAGACCTTACACTTTCCACTACTTTGCCTCAAAAACCTCCCATGCAACCTAAAACCTGTGAGGCACAAAGTACAGCCGGTCGTTCAATAATGCCCCCTCATACAAAAGAGGCATTTTTGCAATTGTCCCAATCCTTAGCAGGGTTTTATGAAACTCTTCAGTCATCCTTCAAGATGTCTAATGATACCTCTGTCAGTTCTCCGGAACATAAGACACATAATACTAGAGAACCATCGGTGGAGCCTTCAGCATCCCCAATAACAACACGACCGACTTCACCAATTCGTAAACAGGATATACCTCTCGATTCCCCTTCTCCACAAACATCCCCATCATCTACGGGATTTCCATCGGACCCGCAGGAGCAACGTCAGGAACCATATTCCCCTCCAGAAGACCTTACATACCCAAAATGTTTAGAAAAATTGGGTACAATACTGCATCTAGAGGTCCAAAAAGAGACAGACCCTAGATCAGAAACCCTTGGTCTCCTAAACATTTTCGATGCTCCAGGGGAACCAACATCTCTTCCGCCACAAGAACTCCTGCATACAGTTTTACAGAAATTCTGGGAAACACCTTACTCTCTCTCAGCAGTTTCCAGAAAAACGGACATAAAATTTCATATGAGGAAAACATCACCTTACTCTCTACCACAATTACCTCATGCTTCCATTGTGGTAGAGTCAGCGATGCAAAGATTCAAGGAAACAAAGTCGCATTCCTCATATCCACCGGGCAAAGACAACAAATATTTAGATGAGTTTGGCAGGAAAATATACCATAACTCAATGTTAAATGCCCGCATTACGCACCATCAAGTCTACATGGTGCAATACCTATATGAGTGCATACAAGCTACAAAAGGTATGCTTTCCTCGACGGCAGATCAGATACCTCCACCTCTTCATGACATGGAAGAGTGCTTCCGACACCTTTTGAGGTCAATATATGAAGCATACGAAACATCTTCCAGGGCATCTGCAACAGCCATTCAGCCCGAAGGCTGGCATGGTTATGCTCCAGTACCATAAGGGAAGATTTACACGAGAAACTAACAAACCTCCCGTGTACAGGAGAAAACCTGTTCGGTGAACGATTTCAGGACACAGTAGGTAAACTGAAGGAGGAAGCTCTAGCAGTACAGTCATGAACATCACAACCTCACTATTCAACCACACGTCGTTATGTGGGATCTACTCGTCGGCAATCATATGCCAGGAGCCTTACAGATCTTACCAGTCTTTTTGTACACAGTCATACCCTTCCTACCAACGTCTTTCTCCACAAGAGAATACCTCAAACCAACGTAGAGATAAAGCACGTAACCAGAGACAGCAGACACAACAGCTGGCTGCTGCAGTGAAATCCACGCCATCTTTTTAGTTACTCAGCCACCATCACAACATCAAGCACCACCTGGCAGAATCCATTCTTGCCTAGCAGCCTGGGAGAGAATTATAACCGATCAATGGGTTTTGGAGATAGTTCGACACGGCTACCAACTCCAGTTTACGACAAAACCCATGCTACCTCATCTTTCCACTCTGAAGATTCACAACTTCTAACCACAACTGGGGGAGGAAATTGCTTTGCTTCGCAAACAACAAGCAATTCGACAAATTTCCCTGGGGACCCAATCAGTAGGATTTTATTCCCCATACTTCCTCATACCCAAGAAGTCGGGTGGCCTACGTCCCATCCTAGACCTGAGGGAATTGAACAAATTCCTCAGCAAGGAGAAGTTCAAAATGGTATCGTTGAAATCAATCCTTCCTCTGATTCAACCCAACAACTGGATGTGTTCCATCGATCTGAAGGATGCGGGCACACACATTCCAATCCATCCATCCTCTTGGCGTTACCTCTGCTTTCGCTACAAACATCAACACTACCAGTACAAAGTTCTCCCCTTTGGACTATCGGCTGCACCCAGGGTTTTCACCAAATGCATGGTAGTGGTGGTGGCTCATCTCAGACTACAAGGTATAACCATTTTCCATATCTGGATGATTGGCTCATAATCGCCTCAGCTCCACACATCTTACTCGATCACCTCCATCGGGTGATACAATGCTTACAGGAATTAGGCTTGGTGATCAATTTTCAGAAATCACACCTACAACCGACGCAACAACTGCAATTCATAGGAGCATGCCTGGACACCACTTGCAGCCAGGCATACCTACCAAACGACAGAATATCAAACTTCCGTCACCTTTTACATGCGTTGAACCATACTCAAAGACCTTCGGCGAGACAAATTTTAATAGTCCTAGGCCACATGGTGGCGGATATATTCACGGTTCCAAACACCAGGCTGCACATGAGACGCCTGCAATGGGGACTAAAACGTCAATGGAAACAACACTCACAACCATTGACACAGAAGTTATCGCTGACCTCCGAGATGAAAAAGGACATCACATGGTGGCTCCTAGACTCCACCCTGTCCAAGGGAGCATTGTTCAGCCCCCCTCCTCACAACGCAGTCTTAACCACAGATGCGTCTCGCAAAGGCTGGGGCGCGCATCTCGAGAATTATGAAACACAAGGGTTATGGACAAACTCGGAACAAAACCTGTAGATAAATGTTTTAGAACTCAGAGTGATTCAGAATGCATTACAAGTGTTCCAAGACCACCTGAAAGGCCGCAGGGTCATGATTTACATGGACAATCAAGTGGCGATGTTTTACATCAACAAACAAGGAGGGTCCGGTTCATGGTCCCTTTGCGAGGAGACCCTGACAATCTTCGAACACGCTCACCGGAATTGCATACATCTGCAAGCAACTTACCTACCAGGCGTGGCAAATACAAAAGCGGACAGGCTAAGCCGCATCTTTCATCCTCATGAATGGGCACTCAATGCAGAAGTAGCCCAAGACATATTCATGCAGTTGGGGACACCCTCGATAGATCTCTTTGCAATGGAGATCATTGCTCAAGTTCCCAAATTCTGCTTGATAAGACCAAGCCAATTCAGGATTGCCCAAGATGCCTTCCTCATCCCGTGGACGACAGGTCTCCTGTATGCCTTTCCTCCCATACCACTCATAACAAGGACAATTCAAAAGTGCATAGCAGATGAAGCTCAACTGATCCTCATTGCCCCGACTTGGCCGAGGCAACCATGATACAGTTTTCTTCTCCGACTATCCATCACGGATCCAATTCGGTTACCGAACTGCCAAGACCTTCTCTGCCAAGATGAAGGGACGCTTCTACACCCACTACACTCATCTCTCCACTTGACAGCATGGAGATTGAAAGGATCCTTTTAACAGAACAGGGAGTTTCCACTTCTGCACAATTCATCTTGTTAGAATCCAGGAAACTCTCAACAAGGAAAAACTATAGCTATAAATGGAAACGTTACTCTACCTGGTGTACTTCCAAGGGTATACCACCATTGGACTGCTCACCTGAGTTGCTTATAGACTCTCTTTATACACTATGGGGTAGATTTTAAAAAATAGTGCGATCGCGTACTTTTGTACGCGCACCAGGCGCAAACAAAAGTACGCTGGATTTTATAAGATACGCGCGTAGCCGCGCGTATCTTATAAAACCCGGGATCGGCACGCGCAAGGCTGCCGATTTTGGGCAGCCTGGGCGCCGAGCCGCGCAGCCTGCCTCCGTTCCCTCCGAGGCCGCTCCGAAATCGGAGCGGCCTCAAAAGGAACTTTCTTTCGCCCTCCCCTCACCTTCCCCTCCCTTCCCCTACCTAACCCACCCCCCCCCCCGGCCCTATCTAAACGCCCCCCTACCTTTATCCATGGATTTATGCCTGCCGGAGGCAGACGTAAATCCGTGCACGCCAGCGGGCTGCTGGTGCACCAAGACCCGACCCGGGGGCTGTTCCGGAGGGCGCTGCCTCGCCCCCGGAATGCCCCCGGGCCGAAACCACGCCCCTGGGCCCGCCCCCCAAACGCCATGTCACGCCCCCGAAACGCTGCGTCATTTGGCGACGCCCCCAACATGCCCCCTTAAAAAAGCCCCGGGACTTACGCGCGTCCCAGGGCTCTGCGTGCGCCGGCGGCCTATGCAAAACAGGCACGCCGGCACGCGAGGGCCCTGCTCGCGTAAATCCGGCCGGATGTACACGAGCAGGGCATTTAAAATCCGCCCGTATACGCAACTGGTCTAGCAACATCATCCATTAGAGTTCATCTCAGTGCCATAAGGGCATATCATAGACCAGTTAACAATACACTGATATCCAATCACCCCTTACAATCTCGTTTTATTAAGGGGTTAACACACCTTCGTCCTCCAATCTCTAAGTCTCCAATTCCATGGAACATCAACATAGTTCTGGAACAGCTCATGCCTTCCCCGTTTGAACCCATGGACTCGGCACACATTAAATACCTCACATGGAAGGTGGTATTCTTGGTTGCAGTAACATCAGCACGAAGAGTCTTGGTCCATTATTCTCCAATTCTACAACTTCATCACCAAAAGGTGGTTCTCCGAACCCACCCAGCCTTCCTACCAAAAGTAGTTTCTCAATTCCATCTCAATCAAACTATAGAACTACCCATCCTTTTCCCTAAACCTCATGCAAATGATAGGGAAAGGTTACTGCAAACACTAGATTGCAAAAGAGCTTTAGCATACTACAAGGAGAGGACAAACTCGACCTCCCGTGTTTCTCAACTCTTTGTCTCCTTTGACCCAAAGGCACCTGGACTACCAGTGGCTAAACGCACCAACTCCAGCTGGATAGCACAGTGCATCAAATTCTGTTACGATAAACAAAAATTACAACTACATTCAGAGCCTAAAGCTCACCAAGTCAGAGCAGTGGCAGCCTCATTGGCACACCTAAAGAATGTGCAACCCATAGACATTTGTAAGGCAGCTACATGGTCATCGCTCCATACCTTCACATCTCACTACTGCCTTGATCAGTGTATGAATAGCCAGCACAAGAGGTCTCAGAGCTGAGTGAAAATGAAACCTACCAGGGTAATAACCAGCACAGATGATATTATACTTCAGAAAACGAAAGCTAACTGGACCCATTTCTTGGAAATCACAGCAGAGGCTTCTGCCCATAGTAACCAGGCATGTACATACATGCCCAAATATATTAATTGGACAAGGGATAAGAAGCGGGTAAACCTAGACACCTGTTGATTGGCTGAAGGTAACCCTATATAACCCTTTGCACTGGCAGTTTAGGGCTGAGCAGGTTTGAGCATACAACCACTGCTTTGTATGGCTTGCGCTCCAAAGAAAAGGCACATTTCTTTTAATAAACGTCTCACTGTTTTGACTCTTTCAGCTGGTCTTTATTAGCCTTTATAGCCAGATGTTAAACATCAGCAAGCAGCCACTGATGCGAAGATAGGGCACGCAATCCTGCAATCTCTATCCTCCTGTCCACGGTGACTGCCACACTGTCAAAGGTCAAGTACGAACATATATATTATAAACAACGTGATTGGGAGCTTGGGACTCCCATGACAGCATGGCTAATTCAGCCCTGTTATTGACGGGAAAAAGCAAGTTTGCTTAGCGTAAACGGTGTTTCCGTAGATAGCAGGATGAATTAGCCATGCTGACCCACCCACGTCCCTGGCAGTCACCAAGTCTTCGACACGATACAGCTTAATCACAGACTGAGGAGATTCCGTTACTTTCCTGCTCGGGAACACACGTGCAGCCGTAGAGAGCAAAAATCTAATCTCTGCTTTGACGAGCTCCGCCTCCCGGGCCTGATTGACAGATCCCATGACAGCATGGCTAATTCATCCTGCTATCTACGGAAACACCGTTTACGGTAAGCAAACTTGCTTTTTATTTTTTTCCACCGCAAGCAGTAAATTAAAGTGTCACAATGATACTAAGGAGGAGGACACACTTATCATAACCCAGAGGACCATATTTTTTTTTATTTCACATGAGTCCTTCTCTGTGAGTTGACAAGGTTGGATGCCCAGTGATTTCCTGCATCAGGGGGGTAATCTTCATGGACTGTATATGTGTTGTGCACTATTGGTTATGCATTTGTTAGAGCGAGCATTTTGGGTGTGCTAATCTCCTTACTGCATCGGGTGCTAGTCTAGCGCATCCAAAGCATGCATCTAACCGCACGTAAACCATGTACTAGGCTGAGCGCACTTTATTATATCAGTCCCTCTGAGCATAAAGTTATAGTATGAAGACACTATGAACCAGCCTCCAACCTGCACGCCCAACCTCTCATGTTCATAAATAAATCAATACGAACACAGGTGTGTGGGAAGTCAAAGGCTGCAGCTTTTATTACTGTACAGTACTTGAGCCAAACAACATAAACATACATAATCTATAGTAATCCAACCCGCAAACAGGCCCTGGTAGGTTAACCGCCACTTCCCAATCAGCTAACACTACCCCCAGGTCCCTTGACCTGTAAGCCACTTGATCGCAGCCAGCAAGGAGCCAGTCACTCGCAGGGCTAAACCCAGACCTCACAGCATATTTCAACCACAAGAGATTCCAAATCTTATTAAGTTTACATTTCCTGTTCAGGTACCCCACCTGCTGCGATAAATACCATATGCAATAAACCGAAAGGAACAACAAATTGTCTCCAACAATAGCCAGTGTAAAATCAACAGAAAACCAAAGAGAGAGGGGTGAGAGAGCAGAAGAAATTCTCAAAGGTGAAGGACCATGAGGGACTTGCCTCTTTATTTAAAGAAAACCAGGGGTAGGAGCTACATTCAAAGTAGAGTTCTCGTGTGCCAGGGCCAACCAAACTCTACTTTGGTTGGTTGCCCCAGAGACGCACAAGGAGCCAAAGGTAAGGAGAAAGAGGGCTTTGATTTGAAATACTAACTAGGGATGGAGCACCCCAATGAGGGGGGGGACATGACCAGTTAAATGGGGGATGAGGAGGTGAATGTGTTTCTATCTGTCCAGGAGCCCATACTTTGCAGCCCAGGAACCTGATCTGTCTTTCCAGAAGATAAAAGATTATGCAGATCTAGAGTTCAGGCAGATTTGCAGTGGGAGCAAATCCACCCCTTGGGAACTATAATATGTGGAGCCTTTCTTCCATAGATAAGAAAGCCTCACAAGATTGTTGGAAGAACTGCCACTAGTGGACAATAGTATACTCTATACTGGCGATTCTCAACTGGTGTGTTGCGACACACCAGTGTGTCACCAAGCACCGGCAGGTGTGTTGTGGCTCCCGGTGTCCCATTGCCCTGGTTGTGCTTCCCTGTTCCCTGTCCCCACAAACCAATCAGAAGCCTCCTTCCTTCTACCTGCCAGTGGGAATAGGAGGAAGGGAGGAAGCCTCTGATTGGCCGGTGAGGCAGGAAGAAAGGACATAGCATAGGCTAGGAGTGGGGGCTGGGAGGAGTGGCAGTGTCGAAGCAAGGCCACCAAGGGAATTTATCCCCATGGTGGCAACACAGAAACCTGACCCGACCGAGCAAGACCACCACAGGAGCTGATCCCCGAGGCAGCGAAGAGGAAGCCCGATCCCGGCCAAGCAAGGCCGCCACGGGAGCTCATTCCTGTGGAGGTGAAGAGGAAGCCTGATCCTGGCCAAGCAAGGCCGCCAAGGGAGCCCATCCCCAAGGCAGCGAAGAGGAAGCCCAACCCCATCCAAGTAAGGCCACCACGGGAGCCTATCTCTGTGGTGGCGAAAAAGAAGGCCCACTGGAGTAAAGCCGTGGTAGAACTGGAGCCCATCCCTGCAGTGAAAGAAGAAGAGGTTTGGTGGTGAGGCCCAGTGCATGCATGTTTGAATGTGTGTGGGTGTGAATGGGAACCTGGTGGGTGTGGGTGTGAATGGGTGCCTGGTGGGTGTGAATGGGTGCTTGGGTGAGTTCTGGTGGGTGTGGGTGTGAATGAGTGCAAGATCATTTGTGTGTGATTTTGAGCTTGTATAAAGAGAGAGCATGTGTGTGATTGAGAGAGAGACTGGTCAGGGAGGTGATGTGTTTCGGTGGGAGAGAGAGAGACTGGTCAGGAAGATGATTGGTGTGTGTGTGAGAGACCAAGACTGGACATGGGGTCTAATTGGAGGGGGGGGGGGCGGTGAGTGAGTGACTGGTGAGGGCCCTAAATAGAGGATTGTGAGGACAGAGCTTCAGTAGCTGCTGCTGCATCTGATGTGTGCTTTTGGCTTGCAAGAGAAAGGAGTAGGAGAGTTGCTGGAGAGAGATTAGTAAAGATATCTTTAAGTTTATTTTTCTTGATTGACTGCCGTTTTAATTGGGTATTATATAATGTGTCTGTTTTGAAACATTTAATTGGTATTTGGACAATTTTTAATAATTTTTATGAGTTTTTAATTGTTGGATATTATTCTGTTCATCAGCTGTTTTGAAACATTTATTAGTATTGTTTTACAATTATTTCTGCGTGGGGATCTATAGCAGCTTGGCTTATACTGTTTTCCTAATAGGAAGTATATTGGTGTTTAGGGCCTGGTTTAATATGTGTAGTGTTGTCTTTTCATAGATAGGGTTGTTACTGTTTGAGTGCATGCCATAATGCAGGTGTAACTTTCTGCGGATTAGTTTGTGTGCATTATTGCAGATCCTGGGACTATGTTAGGTGCTATATTTGTTTTCATTTCTCCAGGTTTGCACTGCATGCAGAGTGGCTTTTTTGGTTTTCCATGCCCAGTTTCTGTCTCCATATTTATAATTTGTGGTCTTTCTGTCCTTGTTGAAGGTTGGTTTTGTGTGTGTGACCAAGATGAGGTATGGCATTTGTATTAATCTTATTTGTTGTGTTTTCTCAATTGGATATGCATTAATGGTAAATTACTGTCTTTTCATAAGGAAGGCTATTGTGCCTAGTAGTAAAGAGAATTTGTTTTGCTTTTACTGAGATGTCACCAGAACCAGAAAAGCAAGTTTGCTTACCGTAAATGGTGTTTCCGTAGATAGCAGGATGAATTAGCCATGCTGTCATGGAAACTGTCATTTAGGACCCGGGAGGCGGAGCTTTCCAAGCAGAGGTTAGAGTTTTGGTCTCTGCGGCTGTGCGTGTGTTCCCACGCAGGAAAAACAGAATCTCCTTAGTCTGTAATTAAGCTTATGCGTAGCAGAATAGAAGGGTCGACTATCCAGGGAGGAGGGAGGGTCAGCATGGCTAATTCATCCTGCTATCTACGGAAACACCGTTTACGGAAAGCAAACTTGCTTTTTCCCGTTGATAGCAGGGCTAAATAAGCCATGCTGTCATGGGAGTCCCAAGCCCGCAATCACGCACACTTATAAAAGTTTAATGTTTCCGCATGATCTGTTCATTGTGGTAGTCGACATGGTTACTTTGATAGAGACTGTAGGACTGCTTGTCCTAGTTTAGCATCATCAGCTGCCTGCTGGTCCAGGCAATAGTGGGACATGAAGGTGTGAAGAGATGACCATGTGGCCGCTTTGCAAATGTCCATGGGTTGTATCTGTCTCAAATGTGCTATTGATGCAGCTACTGCCCTGACTTGATGAGCATTTGGAAAGGACGTGAGAGGCAGCTTTTGCTTCTCATAGCAGAATTGGATACACTGCGCAATCCAGCTTGAGATTGTTCACTTGGCTACTGGCAGTCCCGGTGCATTTGGGTTGAAGGAGTCAAATAATTGAGAGGTACGGGAGTCGGAGTGCGTCCGTTCCTTGTAGTACGCCAATGCTCGTTTACAGTCCAGTGTGTGCAGCAAGCACTCTCTATCGTTGAGATGAGGTTTAGGGAAGAATGTTGGTAGTTCTATTGATTGGTTCAAGTGGTACTGTGACACTACTTTTGGGAGAAAGGCTGGATGAGTTCTGAGAACTTCCTTTTGGTGATAAAATGGTAGGTATGGAGCATAGTGAACCAAGGCCTGTAATTCACTGACTCTTCGAGCAGATGTTACTGCCACTAGGAAGACTACTTTCCATGTGAGGTATTTTATATGGGCTGAGTCCATTGGTTCAAATGGGCATAGCATAAGTTGCTCCAAGACAATGTTCAGGCTCCATGGAACCGGTGGTTTTGAGGTTGGTGGACGAAAGTGTGATAAACCCTTGAGGAAACAAGAAAGCAAAGGGTGATTGGAGATTGGTTGACCGCTATGTGACCTATGATATGCTGCTATGGCACTAAGGTGAACTCTTATTGAGGATGTTGCCAAACCAAACGTTTATAAGGTATGGAGGTAATCCATGAGCAATTCCAGTGAACAGTCTAATGGCTGAATTCCCTTGGATATGTACCAGGTGGAGTAACGTTTCCATTTGAAACTGTAATTTTGTCTAGTTGATTGCTTCCTAGATTCCAAAAGGACATCCTGGGCTGCAATGGAGATACCTTGTTCTGTCAGGAGGAACCATTCAATCTCCACGCCGTTAAATGAAGGGACAAGTGGAGTGGGTGGAGAAGTGTTCCCTTTTCTTGTACTAGAAGATCTGGTTAGTCTGGTAATCAAATCGGGTCCTCAATGGAGAGGTGTAAAAGATAGCTGTACCATGGTTGTCTGGGCCAAGCGGGGGCTATTAGTATTAGTTGAGCCGCATCCACTATGCATTTTTTAATTGTTCCTGTAATGAGCGGTATGGGTGGAAAGGCGTACATTAGGCTTTCCATCCAAGGAATGAGAAATGCATCCTGTGCAGCTCTGCTCTGACTAGGCCATACTGAGCAGAAACGAGGAACTTGTGCGTTCATCTCTGTAGCGAAGAGGTCCATCATAAGAACATAAGAAATTGCCATGCTGGGTCAGACCAAGGGTCCATCAAGCCCAGCATCCTGTTTCCAACAGAGGCCAAAACCAGGCCACAAGAACTTGGCAATTACCCAAACACTAAGAAGATCCCATGCTACTGAGGCAATTAATAGCAGTGGCTATTCCCTAAGTAAAATTGATTAATAGCCATTAATGGACTTATCCAAACCTTTTAATAGCCATTAATGGACTTATCCAAACCTTTTTTTAACCTAGCTACACTAACTGCACTAACCACATCCTCTGGCAACAAATTCCAGAGCTTTATTGTGCGTTAAGTGAAAAAGAATCGTCGGAACCCCCCACTGTTGGAATATACCTTGAGCCACTTGTTGATTGAGTGACCATTCGTGAGGATGGAATTTTTGGCTCAGTCTGTCCACTCTGGTGTTGGCAACTCTCAGAAGGTAAGTTGCTTGCAAATGTATCGAATTTCGATGTGCTTGCTCGAAGATTAGTAGGGCTTCCCTGCATAGGGACCATGAACCAGACCCTCCTTGCTTGTTTATGTAAAACATTGCTACTTGGTTGTCCGTGTAGACCATGACTCTGCGGCCCTGCAGGTGACGTCAAAATGCTTGTAAGGTATTCCAAATTGCTCTGAGTTCCAGCAAGTTTATCTGTAAGCTTTGTTCCCGTGTCGACCATAGTCCTTGTGCTTCGAAAAAATTCAGATGTGCTCCCCAACCCTTGCGAGAAGCATCGGTGGTAAGCACTGCATTGTGTGGGGGAAGACTGAACAACGCTCCTTTGGATAGTGTTGACTCGATGAGCCACCAGTTTATATCCTTTGTCATCTCGGAAGTGAGCAGCAGGCATTTTGTCAACGGTTGCGAGTGTTGTTTCCATTGATGTTTCAAGCCCCACTGTAGACATAAGAACATAAGAAAATGTCATACTGGGTCAGACCAAGGGTCCATCAAGCCCAGCATCCTGTTTCCAACAGTGGCCAATCCAGGCCATAAGAACCTGGCAAGTACCTAAAAACTAAGTTTATTCCATGTTCCAATTGCTAATGGCAGTGGCTATTCTCTAAGAGAACTTAATAGCAGGTAATGGACTTCTCCTTCAAGAACTTATCCAATCCTTTTTTAAACACAGCAATACTAACTGCACTAACCACATCCTCTGGCAACAAATTCCAGAGTTTAATTGTGCGTTGAGTAAAAAAGAACTTTCTCCGATTAGTTTTAAATGTGCCCCATGCTAACTTCATGGAGTGCCCCCTAGTCTTTCTACTATCTGAAAGAGTAAATAACCGATTCACATCTACCCGTTCTAGACCTCTCATGATTTTAAACATATCTATCATATCCCCCCTCAGCCGTCTCTTCTCCAATCTGAAAAGTCCTAACCTCTTTAGCCTTTCCTCATAGGGGAGCTGTTCCATTCCCCTTATCATTTTGGTAGCCCTTCTCTGTACCTTCTCCATCGCAATTATATCTTTTTTGAGATGCGGCGACCAGAATTGTAGAAGTATTCAAGGTGCGGTCTCACCATGGAGTGGTCTCACCATGGTGCGGTCTCACCATGGAGCGATACAGAGGCATTATGACATTTTCCTTTTTATTCACCATTCCCTTTCTAATAATTCCCAACATTCTGTTTGCTTTTGACTGCCACAGCACACTGAACCGACGATTTCAATGTGTTATCCACTATGACACCTAGATCTCTTTCTTGGGTTGTAGCACCTAATATGTAACCCAACATTGTGTAATTATAGCATGGGTTATTTTTCCCTATATGCATCACCTTGCACTTATCCACATTAAATTTCATCTGCCATTTGGATGCCCAATTTTCCAGTCTCACAAGGTCACCAGACGCATATGTAGTCTGGTGTTGGGCACCGTGAAAATGGCTACCGCCATGTGACCCAAGATTGTCAGAATTTGTTATGCTGAAGGCTTGTGTGTCTTTTTGAGAGAGAGATAGGAGTCGACGCATCTCCTGCTTCCTGTCCTCCGGCAGGAACGCTCTGTTGTGTGTGGTATCCAATTGAGCTCCAATGAACTGTAGAATTTGAGTCTGGCACAAGGTTGATTTTTGATAGTTGACCACAAGCCCCAACCCGTCCAATCGATCACCTGTCGAAGATGCTCGATTAGTGTGTCCGGAGTCGAGGCTACTAGAAGCCAATCGTCCAGATATGGGAAGATTGTCATACCTCGTTGTCGGAGGTGTGCCACCACCACCACCATACATTTGATGTAAACTCTGGGTGCTGCCGATAGGCCAAATGGAAGAACTTTGTACTGATAATGCTGATGCTTGTATCGGAAGCGCAGGTAGCGCCACGAGGATGGATGGATAGGAATGTGGGTATAGGCATCCTTCAGGTCTATTGAGCTCATCCAGTCGTTGGGTTGCAGGAGAGGTAGAATTGATTTGAGGGACACCATTTTGAATTACTCCCGGACGAGTTTTGTTCAAGTCTCAGAGATCCAGAATTGGACGAAGGCCACCGGATTTCTTGGGAATGAGGAAATATGGTGAATAGAAGCCTGTGTACCGGGCTTTCGATGGAACAACTCTGATTGCCCATTGTTGTTGGAGCGATGATACTTCTCCGAGTTGGGGATGTGATATCCATGTTGATTGAACAGCGAGGTGAGGAAGGAAGGATTTGGTTGTGAACTGGAGCTGATAGCCCTATTTTACAATGTCGAGAACCCAGCAATCGGATGTTATAACTTCCCACGCTGGGAGGTGAGATGTGATCCTTCCCGGGGGCGCTTGATGCAGTGGTGGTGGCTGTATCTCTAAAAAGACTGTGCTGTTTTCGTGGAGGCTGTAGGCTGTTGGCCCTGCTGTCATTGGGTTCTTGGTTTTCCCCTCCTTATTTTGTGGTTGGTGCTGTTGTGGTTGTGGCCATTGGTACATTTGATATGATGAGGGTCTATACTGTTGATAAGACCTATAGGGGCGGCGTGAAAACTGTTGATGAAGAGAAACCCCGAAGTAGCGTCGAGAGGACGAGTTGTTGGACAGAGTAGTTAAGGATTGTATGGCTGTAGCTTGATCTTTTAGTTTTGTAACCATCTCCTGGAAGCGGTCTCCAAATAAATTGTCTCCCGTGCATGTTAAATTGGCCAGTTTGTCATGGAGGTCTTCCCTAATTGCACTAGCTCGGAGCTATGCTATCCTGCGAGCTGCAATGTCCACAGCTGAAGCTCTGGACGAGGTTTCAAACCCCTCATACACCGCTCGTAACAGATGTCGGAAACTTCCATATCTTGGAGTGGAGGTGGAATCGGCTCCGCTGTGGAGGTGAGCATCCCTTTCGTTGCCTGAATACATTCATACATGTATTGCACCATGTAGAACTGGTGATGCTGTATGCGAGCGGCTAACATGGAGTTTTGATACATTCATCTTGCGAATTCGTCCAAACAACGGTTATCCCGGCCTACAGGCCGATACAGTACAGTGCGCTCCGACAGAGCGCACTGTTAACCCGCGTTTGGACGCGCGTTTTCGATGTGCTAGCTTTACCCCTTATTCAGTAAGGGGTAATAGCGCATCAAAAACGTGCGTTCAACCCCCCCCCCCCCCCCGAAACTAATAGCGCCCGCAACATGCAAATGCATGTTGATGGCCCTATTAGTTATTTCCACGCGATACAGAAAGTAAAATGTGCAGCCAAGCCGCACATTTAACTTTCAGAAATTAGCGCCTACCCAAAGGTAGGCATTAATTTCTCTCGGCACCGGGAAAGTGTACAGAAAAGCAGTAAAAACTGCTTTTCTGTATACCCCTTAATATCATGGCGATATTAAGTCGGAGGTCCCAAAAGTTTAAAATAATCAAAAATAAAAAAATAAAAAATTTTAAATCGGCCCGCGGCTCGCGGGTTGAAAACCAGATGCTGAATTTTGCTGGCGTCTGGTTTCCGAACCCGTGGCTGTCAGCAGGTTTGAGAACCGACGCAGGCAAAATTGAGCGTTGGCTGTCAAACCTGGTGACAGCCGCCGCTCCTGTCCAAAAAGAGGCACCAGGGACGCCTCTTTTTACCGCGGGCCCTAATTTGAATAAATTATTTTTCTGAATATCGCGCACAGGAGAGTGGCCTATGCGCGCACCGGGAGAGCGGGCGCTTATCCACTCTCCCGCGCCGTTTACTGTATTGGCCTGCAGGTGGGTTAGAGGCATGCAGTTTAGATTTTTTAGAACGCTGCATAGCGGACTCAACCACTATGGACTCGTGGTAACTGCGGCAAAGTGTAATGAGACGACTTACGCATACAGAATTTCAAATCAGTTTTCCTTGAGACAGTGGGAAGAGAGTATGGAGTTTCCCAAGATTTCTTAAGCACCCTGTCCAACACTTCCTGTGGAGAAAGAGAGCTCGGTTCCCCTGGAACAACAACAATTTTTAAGAGCCCTAGTGTTTCAGCTCTCGGATCAGGGAGTTTTTGGATATCTAACTGCAATATAGCTCCCATCTTGTCTAGAGAAACTTTGGTTAGGACAAGTCTTTGGGTGGTGACTATGTTTCTTGTGGTTGTTCTGGTGGATCTGACGGATACCCGGTGGAAGAACTTGGTGAAGATTGAGGGGAATCTACGTCCCGGAGCAATAGAGGCCTGTGAGCTGGTGATGCAGGCAGGAGCGTCTGTGGTGACTTTGTGGGCTCTACTGATGGTTCTCTCGAGGCCTGTGGTATTTCAGGAGAACTGGAGGAGGATGCGTGAAGTAATTTGAACGTGGATTGAAGAGACTCTAAAGAATCTAGACAATGCCTCAGACAAATGGGAGAATGCTTGTTGTGTCTGTGGAGGCATTTGTGGGCGAGTAGGCTGTGACGGAGCTGCTATTGAGTCCGGGTGTAAAGATTTGGTCCCCACTAGTTGGGTATGTTTTTTGTCTTTCTTCTTTTTAGGTAATGGTTGTGACAGATCATCATCCAAGGGCCATGAACGTGATTGTGTTGATCCCTCAGAGAGGCTATGTGAAGAAGAGGAGGCAGAGGAAGAAGGTACATGCACCCAGTCTGCCTCCGAGACAGAAGTAGCCCTCAATGTTCGTTCATGGTGTGACGAACTGGATTCTGAGAGATGTGGGCTAGCCTTACGTTTCGTTCTGTCCACATGCCCATGGCTATGTTTCTTAAGGTGGGCATTTCGGTGGTGGCGTGCACCAGAACTCGCAGCATGTTTCTTCGGATGGCTGGTCCCAGCATCCGGTGATAGTCGTCAACGTTTTCGGGTCCTATCAGTGTCTTGCGATGCTGGCGATAGTGACCGATGAGTGTGCGCCGGTGTTGTCTCAACTGAGGTGGAATGCGTCGAATGGGACTTACTGTGAGATGAGTGCCTCCTTTTCTGCGTCAATTGCATCGGCTTCGGTGCCGGGTGCGACGCTTTTGGCACCAGGTGCACCTGCTTCGGCACAGGGTGCGCCTGCTTCGGCGCAAGGTGCGGTGACTCTGGCGCCGGGTGCACTGTCTTTGGCTCCCAATGCGCTGGCTTTGGCGCCTTATTTGCCAGTCTTCGATTCCTGCATCGAATTTTTAAATTTCGGCGCCGGGTGTGATGTTGCCCTCGGAGTCGTGGGCGTTCGTGGACCAGGTCCCTGGTCTCCGCTCTGGGTTGCATGTTTTGGGTGCGATTCCCGGCCCACCGTCAACATTTTCTCATGGGCCTGCTGAGACCTATGAGGGTCTCTGTTTTTTTCCTTACTTACAGGTTCCACCTTGTCTCCAGGCCTGGAGATCTTGGCATCCAACGATGAGGCCCTCTTTACTGATGGGGCTTGATGTTTTGATGGCCCCGGAGAAGAGTGCGCCTCTGATAGAGTGCCATAGGAACCTCCATCGCTGCTCTGTAGGTCTTTAATTTTGTGGGCTCGCTGCGTCGGGGCCCTCGGCGACATGTGGCCACAATGCTTGCATTAGCCCTGATTATGGTCGGGTCCGAGGCAGCGGTAGCACCGATCATGTCCATCAGTAATGGACTTGATCTTTCCACACGAACAGGGTTTAAACCCCGACGGCCTGCTCAGTTTTTTAGACATTTCTCTTCAAAAAATAAAAATCGCTGAGGAGAAAAAAGCTTTGCGTGCGATCCCGCTCGCAGAAAAAACAGACTGAGGAGATTCTGTTTTTCCTGCGCGGGAACACACGCACAGCCGCAGAGACCAAAACTCTAACCTGTGCTTGGAAAGTTCCGCCTCCCAGCTCCTGAATGACAGTTCCCATGACAGCATCACTAATTCAGCCCTGCTATCAACAGGAAATATCTTTTTTGTACGGTGAGTTGTACGGGTAATACCCTAGTTCTGCTCTGTACCCATTGTTGAGGGACAAGGGGATTCCCATGGATGCAGAGTGTATGTTTACATATAGCCTTTGTATGGTCACATGTTCAGTGTGTCACGCCTATGAGAACCATCAGTCGGGTGTGTCCCGGCCAAAAAAAGGTTGAGAACCACTGCTCTGTACAGTATATATCAGCTTATTTATTGGTACTAGGTAAATATACAATAACAGAAACAAAGAGGGAGGTGGAGGTATCATGCATATAATGCATGTATTCCTAATTAGTTATCATAATTATCCTACAAGGGTTTAATCAGTCTTTTTTTGAACTAGTGCTGCAAGTTAACTACAGTAGGGCGATGGGGAATAAAGCAGACTTTTTCAAAGTCAGGCACAGGTAATCACAAGAGTAGCTGAGCTCAAGCTGAGGGCAATTTGTAGCAGTACACAACAGTAAACTGCATCCTACATGTGAGATGAACACAGGTACATAAATTCCCTTCCCCACATTCCAGCATGCAGTTACAGCTTCTACAAGAAATATTTTAGAATAACTGCATTGTTTACAGAAAAATGTTATGTGCTGACTTGTTTCCAGTTGTCTTATTGCAGGTTACTGACATCTGAGGCAGAGGGGTGAGCCATGAGGATCCCAGCATGGTGATGAGGTCTGGGGTTCTCGGAGTAGTAACACCGACTAAAGCAGAAAGTTTATGGAAGGGCCTCTGGGAGGTATAGGAAAAATTCAATTATTTGTCTACAGATGGGGTATCATAACCATTCAAGGGGGGATCAATCTGTTCTGATCCCTGTTTTAGCCACTAAGCCCTCGCAGAAAAAACACGAGATGTTTCAGTAATTTGGCCATATTTACCTAGAAAATCAGAAAACAAAGGTGCTTTGGAGAACTAGGAGGGTCCATAATGTTTTTAATACCCATTCTTAAAAATTTGGGCACCATCAATGGCAAGTGGAGGGAAGGTTTGGATAAGTTCTTGGAGGAGAAGTCCATTAATGGCTATTAATCAATTTTACTTAGGGAATAGCCACTGCTATTAATTGCATCAGTAGCATGGGAGCTTCTTAGTGTTTGGTTAATTGACAGGTTCTTGTGGCCTGGTTTTGGCCTCTGTTGGAAACAGGATGCTGGGCTTGATGGACCCTTGGTCTGACCCAGCATGGCAATTTCTTATGTTCTTATGTTCTTAAGAAGGGGTGCATTGGCGAATGGTCAGATGATGGAAATAGCAAAGTGGTGTTAGAGGTAACTAAAACCAGCTGTCCATAAACAGTCAATATTGATACTATCACATGTATTCTTTTAAATCAGAAGCAAAAGGGTTAGCAGAAGAAATATAAATGGCAATGACACGGCATCAGTAGAACCACTGATGTTATTTCTTAAAAAGGGGCGCATTGGCAAATGGTCAGATTATAGAAATAGGAAAGTGGTGTTAGAGGTAACTAAAACCAGCTGTCCATAAACAGTCAATTCTGATACTATCACATTTATTCTTTTAAATTAGAAGCAAAAGGGTCAGCAGAAGAAATATAGATTGCAATGACACAGCATCAGTAAAACCACGGATGTTATTTCATAAGTCTTCCAATACAGACCCTATACCATTTTGGTTACCCTTCTCTGGACCACCTCCGTTCTGTCTCTGTCCTTTTTGAGATACAGTCTCCAGAACTGAACACAGTGCTCCAGTGAGGCCTCACCAAGGACCTGTGCAAGGGTATTGTTACCTCTTTTTTTCTTACTGGTTATTCCTCTGTGCAGCCCATCATTCTTCTGGTTTTAGCCATTGCCTCGTCACATTGCTTTGCCACCTTTAGATTGTCAGACACTATCACCCCCACAGTACCACTTCCAGTCCGTGCACATTAGTCTTTCAACCTGCTATCACCCTCCTTACAGCTCTTTTGGATTACCGCACCCCAGGTGCATGACTCTGCACTTCTTGGCAAGTCAGACCACAGATTTTGGGGAGGCTGTGGAAAATGTAATAAAAAACAAGAATAAAGAACTCAGGCTGGGATCCGATTGATCTGGGGATATGGTAAAATAAATGGTAGGGACAGTCCTTGACGGCTGTCCCATTCCCTAAACATTTTGCACGATGCAGCTTGATGAAGGGCAAAAGATGGATATCAATAATAAATAATGCTTTATTTATCCAAGATTATAAATTGCCTTATTTATATGTTTATAGTTGTTTATAGTTGAACCTAGCTAGTTTGTTTTTTCTTATTTACTTAGACCAAATTTTTGATTTCTGTTCCAAGATTTGTTCCATGTAAACTGCCACCCGGCAGTAGTTATTACTGTTAACTGTGAACCGGAGTGATATGTATTGTATACAGGAACTCCGGTATATAAAAACCATAAATAAATAAATAAATAAATAAATAAATAAATAATGATAAGAAAATATAATGATAAGAAAAGTCTCCTAGGTGATGAGTTCTGCAGTAACGTAGGTAGAGGCTTACTGGCCTATAGGTTCCACTTTTTTGGTTGTGTTTCAAGATTAGAGCTAATTTCGTAGGTTACATTGGAATTAATATACTCTGGATTGGAAGTAACAGGTGGTGCAGTGTTATATGGGAGGCGGAGTTTGGCATGGGCGAGGACAAGTGGTACAGCGTGCCTGTGTTGCGAATGAAAAAAAAATTGCTGTGCCAACAGATAAAGATGCTTTTTTTCTTGGGAATGGGACTGCCCTGAGTGCTTTGGAGCATATTTAAATGACTGAAGTGTGAATAATCATTTTTGAGGGAGAGAGAGAGCCTTACCGTAGTGCCTCCTCCCTAGACAGGTATTTGTATCCCTATGGGAGGCCCACCTAATAATTCGAGGTGAGGTTTAAGTATTAGTGTAGGGGGTTAGGGGCCACTTTCACATTCAACGTGAGACGTACGAACAGAACAGTGGTCTCTTGTGAAGATTTGATGACCTACGGAGTGAGGAAACTCACCCAAAGATGCGATTTGGGCAATGTTCTCTCAACCTAGCTTGTTGTTACCCAAGTAGAGAGTCCATCAAGCTAGGTTGAGAGAACATTGCACAAATCTCATCTTGGAGTGAGTTTCCTCACTCCGTAGGTCATCAAATCTTCACAAGAGACCACTGTTCTGTTCGTACGTCTCACGTTGAATGTGAAAGTGGCCCCTAACCCCCTACACTAATACTTAAACCTCACCTCGAGTTACTAGGTGGGCCTCCCATAGGGATACAAATACCTGTCTAGGGAGGTGGCACTATGGTAAGGTTCTCTCTCTTTCTCTCTCTCTCTCTCAGAGTAATTTTTTTTTTTTTTTTGGCGGGTTAACAGTGCACTGTTTTTTTGGTTTTTTTTTTTTGTAATCACTGTTTTTTATTGGGTGGTTCACAAACATGACAAGAACAAACGTTGCATAACATCATGAACAGAAAAGCAGAAATACTTCCAAAACAGGCAACGCGCTGATTAAGCAATTATCTCAGAGTAATTTTTATAACATGAGTACTTATGTATTACCAAAGATCATGTTTACTTTACGCCATTTTTCAGTGCTAATTTACCTGCATAAATTCACTTTGAAAATTATCCTTAAGAAGGCACACTAACTAACATGTACAAAGTTACACCTGCTCTTTGCAAGTTGTAACTTGTGAATGTTAATTTACACGCATTCTTTTTAAAATCCACAGTATCTTCCTAAATCCTGACTCCACCTCCCAGAACAACTGTTTTATCGTGCGCATAAAAGCATGTGCAAAATTGGGCTATGTGCATATTTTTATATGCTGAATCCCTGTGCAATTTTATAACATGCCGTTTACATGCATAAACTTGTGTTTTATGTGCATAAATGACTTTGAAAATTATTTCCTAAAGAGAGTAATTTTGCAACATTGCAAGTAACTTATGCAGTAGATATGTATATACATTACACCAATTTTCAAAGCGAATTTACAAGCAGAAGTTTGCCTTCAAAAGTATGCAAAATAGCAGAAAGTTACACCTGCTCTTTGCAGGGCATCACTTATGTGTGAATTTACACACATACTTTTAAAATTCTAAAGTGTGTCCATATATTCAAACTGCCCCAATTCCCCTGTTCCCCAGAATGCCTCTTTTTTTTTTTAGCAGAAAGATATATGTGAAATCAGATTATGCACATATTTTTTTAAATAAGCCAATCATGTATAGTAACAAGTGCAATTTTAGAACAAGCCATTAAATGCTTAAACCCATATTTTATGCACATAAATGGTTTTGCAAATTGCCCCCTTAATGCTTTGGGCCCTGGTATTTGTACTCTTACCACAGAATGGGAGAGATTGCTGATTGAATAAGGTCATTGACTGCATGACCAGGCACCGTTGAAAGAGTCAAACGGTTCACACCTACCAGTAGATATTTCATCACACACAGCTAGCATTATTTATCCAACACACTGCTGATTTACAGCCTCCAGAGCATTTCAAATAAATTGTAGTTTTTGATTTTCTTCCAAATGTATTAAGAAAACTATTTAACCTTCTATAACAATAACTCATCAATCCTTAACACCCATGGTTCTCAGGATTTACAAAAGTGGAGCTTTCTTTTGGAGCCAGGCGAAGAAAACCTCAAACACTGAAAGATTTAAAGGAAGCACAGTACTCAAGAGTTGCCTAAAATCAACAAGTAAAACTGGTAAGTGAACATTGGAGAAGCTGTAGGACCAGTAAAGCGGGTTCGGAGAAGGAGATGTTTGAGCACCTTCCAGAGGAGCCTCTGCACTTTATTCAAGATATGCTGACAGTTTACATCCACACATACTGGGAGCATTATATCAGAGTTTCTAATGTCCTGCAGTGGTTCAGGGGTAAATTCCATGGCAAAGTTTTCTAAATTCTATGGCAGTTACATAATAATATAGTAATGAAGGCAGATAAAGACCAAATGGTTCATCCAGTCTTCCCAGCAAGTTGCTTATGGTTGTAACTGTCGCTCCATGCAGGTTACCCCCCAAACTTTCTGTTAAGGGTAGTAACTGCCGCTATGTGCAGGTTACCCCCATGCCTTCTGTTACTGTGAAGATATATTCTCAGCTCCAGTTCTTCTTCCCTACTCCTCCCTTGTTTATCCTCTTTCCTCCCACCAGTTCCTGACATGTCCTCTCTCTATCTCCATCATCATCTTCCACCTTTCCATCTTCAAGCTCCAGTTTGGGTCCTCTATTCTCCCTGCTGGCAAAAGGAAATCAACATCTGGAACAAAATGCCCACAGACCTGCGTCTAGAACCATGCCATAAGAAATTTAAGCAGAACCTCAAAACCTGGCTGTTCGAACAAGCTTACACTCAATGATCATCTCTTCTTCTGAAATGCCGATTACTTGTTCCTGTTTCTCTGATCCACTGCCACTCGCCTATTCTATATATTTTTTTTTTCTCGCTGCTAAATTTTACTTTATCAGTCTCTGATCTCCCGTTTATTATTAGACTTGCCATTAACTATGGAATTTGATTATCATTGGTTGAATTGTTTTTGTTATTAATTTGTTGCTTAATTGTTTCATATTATGCCACTTTATTTCTTATTGACTGTAAAGCTTGTTGCTGATTTATTGTTTATTGTAAACCGAGGTGATGTTATTAACGTGCCGCGGTATATAAAAAAAATCTCTAAATAAATAAATAACTTTTCCTACATCTGTGCAGCTAAAATGCTGTAGCAGGAACTTCACAGTGCTGGCAGATCCCATGAGATCAGTGCAACATTTATTGGTGCTACGTGGTTACTCCTGCAGTACTTGCAGTTAAGGAAGGCAGGAGAAGGATAGGAACAAGCTGTAGGGAGAAGAGGGATGAGGCTAGAGTGGGGAGGAGGAGCAGACAATAGATCGGATTGAGGTAGGAGGAAGAGGATGCTAATTTTTTCCTTGTGGGAGAGCTAGTTCCATAGATGTTCTTTCTCCTGATATGCAGACTTCTCTTTCCCCATTCCAGACCTCCAATCCCCCTTTCAATCCTCCATAGACTTCCTATTCCACTCACCAAACCTTCTGCACAGCAAATGTTTCTCCCAGGACAAGCAGGATGGTAGTCCTCACAGATGGGTGACATCATCAGATGGAGCCCTGTCATGGAACACGTTTGTCAAAGTTTCTAGAACTTTGACTGGCACACTGAACATGCCCAGCATGCCACTAACCCCATGGCCACAAGGGATCCCCCTTCAGTCTGTTTTTCCGCGCAGCGGTTGCCTTGCAGTTAGTGGAGCTCTGAGAATTTTTCCTCACATAACAATTCAAAGTATTTCTTCAAGTTTTTCCCCGCTCCAGGGTCTCCCATCGTGCACCGATTCTCCGGCGTTCAGTAAGTCCGTTTCGCGCTCTTGCGGTTGGTTCCTGGCTATCCACCTCCCGGTGGCCAATGGCCACCAACTGCACACCGCCTCTTTTTATCTTGGCGACCAGTTTTCGGAAGTGCACGGAGTGTCTGCGGAATATGTCCATAACAGACCCATACGACGTCTGTGTCCTGTGTCTCGGGCCTTCCCACAATGTCCGTCAATGTCCCAGCTGTGCTCAGATGACCCCCAAAGGCCGGCGCACCCGCCTGGGCAAGATGGAGCACTTCTTTGGTTCCACGCAATCTGCTCCATCAACTCTGGGGCCGGGTGCATCGAGTCGTGAGGATCAAACTGACTCAGGACCTTCCCCGCCGAGAGGATCGAGGAGCGGGAGACCGCTCCTCACTGGCATCGAGTCAATCGAAGATTTCGGCATCGTTGTCCTCGGCACCAGAGAAGGACCAGACCAAGCACCATGGGAAGCATCGACACCGGCACCGACGGTGTCAACACCGACGGTGCCAACATTGGAGCGGCATCGGCCTCGGGGAGAGGAGGCCCCATCCTCCTCTGGGCCCAAGGCGTTCCCCACCGATATCGGTGCTGGGCACCGACCCCCATGGATGCTCTGGTGATGCCCAGCCTGCCTCCTACTCCAGGGTCAGTGTTGTCTGCACCCTCATTCCGAGAGGAATTGGACTGTGTGGCCTAACAGGCAGTGCTTAATGCTCTTTGGGGTCTCCAGCTGCCACCGACACCAGCCCCCATATTGGAACCGGCGCCCTCCATGTTGGCACCTCTACTGGAAAGGCTGGACGTGCAGAGCGGTGCCTTGCCAACGCAGCCCATGCCAGCGGGCCCCTCGGTGCCCAGCCAACCATTGGTGCCTCCTCCCATCTCAATCCCAATTCCGGGCTTCTTGGAGGAGGAAGATGCGGCTCCTCGCCCATCTCCACGGACGGAACTGCTGATGCCAGATCCCGTCCCCAGGCCATCAGGCCTCCCGGTGCCCCGATGTCCATCGCGGGTCCCAGTGCCCTCAGTGATGGCACCACCACTGTCAGTTCCACCTCACCGACTATCAGTGTCTGTGTCCTGCACTCTGGGTTTTAGCCTCCCTCCTCAACCCAGGCACTTTGCCGGTGAGGAAGAGGCCCTCTTATGACCCATGGGGGGACGCCTCCTCTGAGCATTCCTCGGAGGCCTCCAAGGAACTTCTGTCAGAGCCTTCCCCCCCCAGATGAGAGACGGCGCTCACCTCCGGAGGATCTCTCTTTCGCAAGTTTTGTCTGGGAGATGGTGGAAACCATTCCCTTCCAACTTTCAACAGAAGAGGATGCTCGCCACAAGATGCTGGAAGTCCTACAGTTTGTGGATGCTCCTAAGGAGTTGATGGCTTTCCTGGTGCACGAGGTTCTTCTGGACCTCCTTCACCATCTCTTGGAACATCTAGGTACTGTGCCTCTGGTCAATAGGAAAATGGATGCCACCTACCTAGTACAACAGGCCCTAGGCTTTCAGAAGAGCTGGTTGCCACACCAGTCGTGGTAGTTGAATCAACCCAGAAAAAGGCCAAAAGGACCTGCCCTCACTCCTCTGCCCCTCCAGGAAAAGACCAGAGAGCCTTAGACGCCCTAAGTCGAAGGGTTTTCCAGGGTTACATGCTTATTGCTTGCATAGCGGCATACCACTTATACATGAACCAGTATAACAGAATCCTCTGGAAACAAGTCCAGGAGTTCACGGAGACCCTGCCACAATAATTTCAGGAGGGCCTAGAATCCATACTCCAGAAAGGACTAGAGGCTGGAAAACATGAAATAAGATGATGTTTTTGAAACAGCGTCAAGGGCCTCAGCGGCAGGCATTAGTGCCAGACGCTGGGCCTGGCTAAAAGCCTCCGACCTTCATCTGGAGGTCCAAGAAAAACTGGTTTCCCTTGTACGAGAGACAACCTGTTTGGAGACAAAATCCGAGACTCAGTGGCCCAACTCAAGGACCACCATGAGACCCTGCATCATCTATCAACTACCACCTCTGATGCCTCTTCAGCGACCCGTAGAGGTCCACGTAGGGATACCAGGAAGCAGTTTTACAAACAACGGAGATACTACCCTCCTGCCTCCCGTGCTCATATAGCTCGGTCCTCCCAAAGAGGCCATCCTCGCCAACAAAGAGCACCTAGAGCTCAGCCAGCCCCCCAGCCTGGTCCTGCAGCTGGCTTTTGACTGGTATCCAGAGAGCAGAAACCAGTTCCTTTTGCCCACACCATCCGACCCACCTGTGGGAGGTTGTCTCTGCCATTTCGTCAACAGTTGGTTCCCAATTACCACCGACCGATGGGTATTGTCCATCGTAGCACACGGTTACCACCTGAATCTCCTCACTGTTTCTCCAGACTCCCCACCCTCCCCAGCGTGGAGCCTTGTGGAACACGCAACGACCCTCAAATTAGAACTCTCGGCCCTGCTACAGGCCAGAGCCATGGAATCAGTTCCCAGGCTCAGCGGGGATGAGGGTTCTACTCCCGGTATTTTCTCATCCCAAAGAGAACAGGCGGCCTCTGTCCCTTCCTTGATCTTCTAGCCTTAAATAGGTTCCTTCACAGAGAACGGTTCAGAATGGTATCCTTGGGTACCCTACTTCCGCTTCTGAATTAAGGGGAATGGCTCTGCTCTCTGGATCTACAGGACTCTTACGCGCACATGCAAATTTTCCACCTCATCGCAAATATCTGCGCTATGTAGTAGGCCACCGACACTTTCAGTATAGTGTTCTCCCCTTCGGGCTAGCCTCCACACCCCAGGTCTTCACAAAGTGCCTGGCGGTGGTGGGAGCACATTTGCGCAGTAATGGGGTACATGTGTTCCCATATCTGGACAATTGGCTCATCAAGAGTTTGTCGAAAGAGGGAGCTCTTCAGTCCCTCAATGTGACGTTAAGCCTCCAGTCACTGGGTTTCCTCGTGAACTACCCGAAATCCCAGCTGACTCCGTCCCAGCGACTGATCTTCATCGGAGCAGACCTGGACACCATGGTGGCCAAGGTATTCCTTCCCAGCGAACATATAGCCACCCTGGCTGGATCCATCTGTCGCCGGCGGACGGCCTCGGCCCACCTGCTCCTGAAGTTGCTGGGTCACATGGGTCACATGACATCGTCGGTGCACGTCACCCCAATGGCTCGCCTAGCCATGAGGGTCTTGCAATGGACCCTGCGGTCTCAGTGGCACCAAGCCACTCAGAAACTCTCGGCAATGGTTCAGATAGCCAACCCAATCTAGCTCTCCCTCACCTAGTGGGTGCAGGAATCCAACTTGAGCAAGGGTCTTCTCTTTCAGCCCCTGGCTGCTCAGGTAACCTTGACCACTGACACCTCCAACCTAGGCAGGGGAGCCCATGTCAACTGCCTCCAAACACAAGGAATATGGTTGAGAGCCAAGGCAGCCTGCCAGATAACTCTGGACACTGCGGTATGCCCTCTTCACATTCCAGGACTGCCCATCCAACAAGGTCGTCTTGATCCAGATGGACAACCAGGTAGCCATGTGGTACATGAACAAATGGGGGCACAGGCTCTAATCTCTGCCAAGAGGCGACGCAGATTTGGGCCTGGGCCCTGTCGCATTCCATGCTCCTGCGGGCCATCTACCTGGCGGGCACCAAGAATGTAGTAGCAGATCGCCTCAGCCTCAGCCAGACATTCCAGCCCCACAAGTGGTCCCTGAACCCCTGTGTAGCGGACAGGATCTTCCGCCGGTAGGGTCAGCCGGATGTATATCTCTTTGCATCCTCGCAAAACCACAAGGTGAAGGGACCAAAGGAGACCAAGCATGGATGCCTTCACCCTCTCCTGGAGTGCGGGCCTCCTATATGTGTACCCTTCAATTCCGCTAATAGGCAAGACTCTCGTGAAGCTACAGCAGGACCGAGACTCCATGATCCTCATAGCCCCACATTGGCCGCATCAGGTCTGGTTTCCCATTCTCTGCTACCTCTCAGTCCAGGAGCCCATTCGCCTGGGCACCTCACCCAACCTCATCACACAAGATCATGGCAGGCTACGCCACCCAAACCTCCGGTCGCTGTCCCTAATAGCGTGGATGTTGAAAGGCTAATAATCCAGTCCCTCGACCTTTCTGATAATGTCTCACAAGTCCTAGTAGCTTCGCGTAAGCCTTCCACATGGAAGTCATACCAAGCAAAGTGGAGGAAGTTCTCATCCTGGTGCACAGAGGACGTTGCATCCTCTTCCTCTGACACTTGGGGCCCAACTACTCCTTTGAACTATAAGGTTCCAAGAATCAGTTGAGTCCCAGGTGCAGAGGAGGAAGACACAGCTTGTGCTGCCACTATTCTCTTTATGCTGCATGATCAGCATGAGATGAGGGGAAGGAGAGGAAGAAACTAGGAATTGGGAGGAAGGAGTTTTGATAGTGGGAGGTGGAAGAGTTGCTAAAGAGGGGCTGGGTGATGCTGGGAGGGGGGTGTTGAAACAACATGGGTAATATGTGAAGGAGGAGCTGGGAGATGGAGATATGACAGGGATGTGGTGTGAAACTGGCATTATATGAGAAAGGGGATGGGGTTGTGTGATAGAGAAACTGGGAGAATGGCATGTGTGTTAAAGGGAGGCTGGGGGATCGGTGTGTGTGAATGGGTATGTATGCATGGGCACTTGAGACTGGGAAAGAAAAAGAACTGGGAATGAAGAAAGGAGAGGAAGGGATGGGGTGAAGGAAAAGAAAGTAGAGATGTGAGGAGGAACATTCCTGGAGCCAGGGAAGGGACAACTCTCTCCTCTCTTCAGACCCTCCCTCTCTCCAAGATGCCAGAACCTTCCTCCCCTCCTTTTCTTTTTCTTCCATCCCAATTATAATCTCTTCTCTCCCCATCCTGATCTTCCCTTCTCCTCCACCCCTCCTTAATCTTCCTTCTTTCCTCCTTTACCTCCATCCCCAATCCTTTCTTCCCACTTCCCCATCCCAATGCTTACTCCTCATCTTCCCATTCCCAATCCTCCCTATTCCTGATCATCTTGCACCCATCCCTGAGTTGTCCTCCCTCTCCTCCTGTCAACAGTAGAATGGACATGAAAGTATATGAATTTTGGTTTTCTAGCCTAACACAGCCTGTGGGGCAAAACACTATCCATGTCGGGGGAGAACAACTTTTTACTGAATCAATTTATTACTTCAAGATTGAGGAGTT
The DNA here is from genome assembly GCF_901001135.1 of Rhinatrema bivittatum. Classification (NCBI taxonomy): domain Eukaryota; kingdom Metazoa; phylum Chordata; class Amphibia; order Gymnophiona; family Rhinatrematidae; genus Rhinatrema; species Rhinatrema bivittatum. The sequence goes on from NC_042618.1 coordinate 381,267,497, forward strand.
TCTTTTGATTATAGACTTAACTATAAATCTGTAAGGACTATATTAATCCTCTCCTCCTCCACACTGATACCTAAAATTCTCCACCCATTGAACTCCCAAAAGAACAAAATGAAATATTCCACCATAAGGCAAGTTTGGAAAGCTATTTTTTTATTATACAAAATAAATCTACATTATTTAATATGCAAAATAAATCAAATGTATACAAATGTGCCACATAATTGCTGCAGAATTTTCTAACTATTGCCACAGAATCTATTTATTTATGTATTTATTTGTTCAACCTTATATACCGGCTTTCAAATTCATTTCAAGGCGGTTTACATTGATTGAAATTGCAGTAGCGACCTTCAAGCACATATATACTAAAAAAAAAACATATCATTAAACATAATACATGGCTAAAATACATTAAAACCAAAAGCTAGCTGACTAAAATACATTAAAACTAAGCTCTTTCAAATCCCAACCATTCTGCCACATCTTCTCAGGTTACCCCCCTTCCCTCCACCCATCCATCTACCCTCCTCCCCCCCACCCACCCATCTCCCCTCCCTCCCTCTTCAACTCTCATCTCCTTCCTCCCCTAGTGTCTCAGTATTACTCTGATGAACGGGATCAACTATTTAGGCTGAAAGCCTGTTCGAATAGCCAGGTTTTTATCTGCTTCCTAAAGCTATTAATGTCCTCCTCTGTCCGAATCTCAGCGGGTAAGGAATTCCACATTTTTGGCCCTGCTAAAGATAAAGACCTCTCCCTCACTGAACTAAGGTGAGCCAGTTTGGGCGATGGGATGGTCAACAAGGCCTGCCCAAGGGACCTCAAATTTCGTGATGGGACATGGATACGTAGAGAGGCATTCAGCCATTCCGAATTCGTGCCATAGATTGCTTTATGTATTAAAGTTAGGCACTTATATTGTATGCGGAACTGATCTTCCAGAGGAAAGTGGAGGCTGTGCTTATTGCTTAGAGGTTGATAGATTAATGTGTGGATTAAAACTGTGTGCTGAATATCAGTGCATAATTTCTTAAAACACAGGTTAAAAACTTATCTTCTAATACAGTATGCAGATGGTATGCAAAACTCATGTTTTTTGCACATAAAAGACATGCACACAAAATACAATTTGTGCACATAAATTATAATTTATGCACACAAAAAATGCTTTCAGTACAAAAAGCTATTTTTGTGCAGATAAAACGTGTCCGCACGCATGCTTTGTATGTGCAAAGTATGTTTTAAGCACCTAAATCTCAATTATAGGTCCCAGTGCTAGAACTACAGCTTCTGCTCACAGACTGACACAAGCATTAGAAACTTTACTCCATATCTGACCAGGAGTAAAATTTCCAATGCTAAGAAAACACGAGATAAGCTAGTGCATCTCTCTGCATTGGGGGTAATACCTAATGCCTTTATTGGTATGGGATTTCCATGAGAGAGCGCTAAGCAGTACGCACAGTTTTACACGCACATATTTTGTGTGCAGAATTCCTTCTCCATCGGGAGTAACATTTGCGCACAACTGCAGGTAAAAATGTGCACTCTGCTGAGCGCATCTTATTGCATTGGCCTCCTTGTGCGTTATCCAGCAAGGTGAGCTTCTAACCTGTACAGCTTTGCATTCATTTTCCTCCACTGTGCAGAGAATATAAGAAGAACGCAAATTGTTAATGTAATGTGCTGTATTAGTATAAAAGTACTCTTGGGAATGGCAGAAAATGTAATGTATAATTGAAACAACTTGTATTGAGATGTTTTAGCAAATGTAATGAAATTATTGTTACTGCTGATATTTGTACTACACAGTGAGTCTTTCCATACTTTTGTTGACCAAAACTTATAATCTGTATGGTGTGTGAATAGGCTATTTACTGTAGTTACAGGGGTATTATTAGCTGTTCTTTTCTTTTTGTACATGTATGGACTACTTCCTGCAAGTATAGAAATTCAGCAATAATGTCTCAGCTTAAATAGGACAGCAATACACGTTGCAAAGAACAATAAAGCCCATCACAAAAGAAAACTAGAAACATGATCTTGGAACCCTGATGCTTTAGGTTAAGAGGGAGGGCAGGGTAATGTGAACTTCAAAGAGTCTATTTTTGTGTGCTTTTTTTCTTGTTTTTAAAAGGGTCTGATTTGACAGGAACAAAAACAGGATAACTCATGCATGATTTCCAGAGAAAGCATTTTGGCTCGATAAGTGTCAGATTCTTTAATACTATAGATGAATGTGTTCAATATACTGTTTTCTCTGAGATCATCATAGTAGCATCTGTTGCTTCTGATTATTTTCATTGGCTGATTTCTTAACTTTTAGGAGCACAACTTTTGTGTTGCTATGATTACTATTTATCGTTTCTAAATCACTACTAGATATACACAGCATTGTACAGATACACATGAGTCAGTCCCTGTTCCATAGAGTTTACAAACTAATCATGACAAAGAAGAGTCTATGAGAAGAATATTTATTTTAGAGAAATGCTTAGGATTTGAAAGCTTCTAACTCGTGTTGTGCTCCTAACTTTTAGGGGCACAACTTTTATGCTCAGAACTCAGTTTTTTTGTGCACAACTTTTACGCACAGAAATTATATTTTCTGCTTGCAATGTGCATAAATCATGGTTTATGCTCCAAAATCATGTTTTGTATACATTAATCATGACTTACGTCTGCGTAAACTATATTTTGTACTCCTAAATCATGCTTTGTGCACATAAATTATGTTTTATAATCATTAAACATGGTTTGTGTGCATTGTTTGCTTATACTCCATTTTATGTTTTCCCGCTTTTTTAAACTCCCAATGCATTTGCGCATTATTAGCTTACTACATCAGGAGTTAACTTGTTCTCACAGGACAAGCAGGATGGTAGTCCTCACATATGGGTGACATCACAGGATGGAGCCCAGTCATGGAACACTTTTGTCAAAGTTTCTAGAACTTTGACTGGCACCTACTGGGCCTGCCCAGGATGGCACTAACCCTGCAACCAGCAGGGGTCCCCCTTCAGTCTTCTTTTTTCCTCGCAGCAGTAGCCACATGGTTAAGGAGCTCTTGAATATTCCTGACAGGAATTTTTCCTCAAGGAATTACTTCAAACTTTCATACTCCACAGGGGTCCCCCTCTTGAATATTTATTTCCGCGGTACTCCGGTAAGTTTTTACCCAGTTCCAGTCAATTCCTGTCGGGTTTGGCCCTCGCGGCCTACTGGCTGTCGACCGCACCGCGGCTCAATTTTTTTCAAAGGCCATGGCATCAGGGTTCCGTCGGTGCCCTGACTGCACTCGCACCATGTCCATCACAGATCCGCATAAAGTCTGTGTAATGTGCCTAGGGTGTGAGCATGATGTCCTGACTTTCACCAAATGTTCCTTAATGACACCAAAAGGTCGCAAGGCCAGAATGGAGAAAATGGGACTTCTCTTTCGGTCTCAAACTCCGACGCCGTCCATAGCTTCAACATCATCCGAACCGGCACCATCCACATTGCACCAGTATCGGGCACTGGCCGGTGACCATCCAGCGTCGAGGACTTCCCAGCCATTGACTACGTCTGTTCCCCCTCAGGACCAAGGGGATTGAAGAGAGAAACATCGACATCGGCACCGAAAGCCTCGGACCATCAATGAAGGCAAATCATCGTCCGAGCCGCCATCGAAGAAGCCCCATCCAGAAAAGGCATCGAACCTTTCTGAGACCGAGTCACCGAGGCAACCCTCCCAGATGGGTAATGGGAGCCGCAACTCCGCCTTTAACGGTGGTCCCTCCGGCTACGCCTCTGCCTCCTTCTCCCCTTCTGGAGCCGGGGCTGCTTGCTCCAGGTCTCCGTGAACAGCTGGACCGGATGGTTCAGGAGGCCATCGACAAAGCGATGCACAGATTCCAGGTTCCTCCGATGCCAAACCCAGTGCTGAGTGTGGAACCGAGCACCGACCCCATTCCGGCAGCGCTCACACCGCTGCTTTCGAGAATGGAAACGCTTATAGCCGCTTTTCCACTGATGGATCCGGGGTCACCGATGGATCTGGCGCCCTCTCCTCTTCCACTGTCATCGGGAGGAGCAACACCATTCCATCTGCCTCCATCGGGAGTCCTGCCGATGCCTAAACCATCAATGTCTTCGATGCCGTTACTACCATCGGTGCCGCCGACTCGGCCATCGATGTCCTCGATGCCAATATCGGTGCCCCCGGTAACTCCCTCCATGCCTTCGGAGCCTAGACTGGGACCTTCGGAAATACCTTCATCCCGTCCCTCTCAGGTTCCTAGAGGGACTGGAGCTGATCCTTATGATGCCTGGACCGAAGATTTGTCACCAGACACTGATGATTTACCATCATCACCCTCTCCTACTGAAAGCAGGAAACGTTCTCCTCCAGAGGACTTGTCCTTCATCAATTTTGTGAAGGAAATATTGGAATTGGTTCCTTTCCAACTACAGACAGAGCAAGATGATAGACATCAGATGATGGAGCTGTTACAATTTCTGGATGCTCCCAAAGAAATCACCTCCATCCCTATCCATCAAGTTCTTTTGGATCTTCTCAAAAAGAATTGGGAACACCCTGGTTCGGTAGCACCAGTCAACCGGAAAGCAGACACCACATATTTGGTCCAGTCAGCTCCAGGGTTCCAAAATCCTGAATTGGATCACCAGTCCTTAGTTGTTGAATCTGCCCAAAAGAGGGCACGTCGTTCAAAGCCCCATTCTTCCTTCCCTCCAGGCAAGGAGCAGAAATTCCTGGATGCCATTGTTCGGCGTGTCTTCCAGGGATCAATGCTTATCTCTCGGATCGCATCTTACCAACTTTATATGACCCACTACAACAGGGTCCTCTTCAAACAAATACGAGAATTTGCAGAGTCCCTGCCTCAGCAATTCCAGGAACAGCTACAAACTCTGGTTCACAAAGGTCTTGAAGCGGGGAAACATGAAATAAGGTCCTCTTATGATATCTTCAACACCGTTTCCAGGGTTTCAGCAGCTGCTATTTCTGCAAGACGATGGGCCTGGCTTAAGTCTTCAGACTTACATCCTGAAGTCCAGGACAGATTATCCGATCTGCTTGCATTGGAGACAATCTGTTTGGGGAACAGATCCAACAAACAGTGGCGCAGCTCAAGGATCATCATAAGAACATAAGAACATAAGAAATTGCCATGCTGGGTCAGACCAAGGGTCCATCAAGCCCAGCATCCTGTTTCCAACAGAGGCCAAAAACCAGGCCACAAGAACCTGGCAATTACCCAAACACTAAGAAGAACCCATGCTACTGATGCAATTAATAGCAGTGGCTATTCCCTAAGTATAATTGATTAATAGCCATTAATGGACTTCTCCTCCAAGAACTTATCCAAACCTTTTTTTAACCCAGCTACACTAACTGCACTAACTACCTTCTCTGGCAACAAATTCCAGAGCTTTATTGTGCGTTGAGTAAAAAAGAATTTTCTCCGATTAGTCTTAAATGTGTTACTTGCTAACTTCATGGAATGCCCCCTAGTCCTTCTATTATTCGAAAGTGTAAATAACCGAGTCACATCTACTCGTTCAAGACCTCTCATGATCTTAAAGACCTCTATCATATCCTCCCTCAGCCGTCTCTTCTCCAAGCTGAACAGCCCTAACCTCTTCAGCCTTTCCTCATAGGGGAGCTGTTCCATCCCCTTTATCATTTTGGTTGCCCTTCTCTGTACCTTCTCCATCGCAACTATATCTTTTTTGAGATGCGGCGACCAGAATTGTACACAGTATTCAAGGTGCGGTCTCACCATGGAGCGATACAGAGGCATTATGACATTTTCCTTTCTATTAACCATTCCCTTCCTAATAATTCCTAACATTCTATTTGCTTTTTTGACTGCTGCAGCACACTGAGCCAACGATTTTAAAGTATTATCCACTATGATGCCTAGATCTTTTTCCTGGGTGGTAGCTCCTAACATGGAACCTAACATCGTGTAACTACAGCAAGGGTTATTTTTCCCTATGTGCATCACCTTGCACTTGTCCACATTAAATTTCATCTGCCATTTGGATGCCCAATCTTCCAGTCTTGCAAGGTCCTCCTGTAATGTATCACAGTCTGCCTGTGATTTAACTACTCTGAATAATTTTGTATCATCCGCAAATTTGATAACCTCACTCGTCGTATTCCTTTCCAGATCATTTATATATATATTGAAAAGCACCGGTCCCAATACAGATCCCTGAGGTACTCCACTGTTTACCCTTTTCCACTGAGTATATTGACCATTTAATCCTACTCTCTGTTTCCTGTCTTTTAACCAGTTTGTAATCCACGAAAGGACATCGCCTCCTATCCCATGACTTTTTAGTTTTCGTAGAAGCCTCTCATGAGGGACTTTGTCAAACGTCTTCTGAAAATCCAAATACACTACATCTACCGGTTCACCTTTATCCACATGTTTATTAACCCCTTCAAAAAATGAAGCAGATTTGTTAGGCAAGACTTCCCTTGGGTAAATCCATGTTGACTGTGTCCCATTAAATCATGTCTTTCTATATGCTCTACGATTTTGATCTTGAGAATAGTTTCCACTATTTTTCCCGGCACTGAAGTCAGGCTCACTGGTCTATAATTACCCGGATCGCCCCTGGAGCCTTTTTTAAATATTGGGGTTACATTGGCCACCCTCCAGTCTTCAGGTACAATGGATGATTTTAATGATAGGTTACAAATTTTAACTAATAGATCAGAAATTTCATTTTTGAGTTCCTTCAGAACCCTAGGATGCATACCATCCGGTCCAGGTGATTTGCTACTCTTTAGTTTGTCAATCTGGCCTACTACATCTTCCAGGTTCACAGTGATTTCGTTCAGTTCGTCTGAGTCATCACCCCTGAAAACCATCTCCGGAACTGGTATCTCCCCAACATCCTCATTAGTAAACACGGAGGCAAAGAATTCATTTAGTCTTTCTGCAATGGCCTTATCTTCCCTAAGAGCCCCTTTAACCCCTCTGTCATCTAATGGTCCAACCGACTCCCTCACAGGTTTCTTGCTTTGGATATATTTAAAAAAGTTTTTATTATGAGTTTTTGCCTCTATGGCCAACTTCATTTCAAATTCTCTCTTCGCCTGTCTTATCAATGTTTTACACTTACCTTGACAATGCTTATGTTTTATCCTATTTTCTTCAGATGGATCCTTCTTCCAATTTTTGAAGGATGTTTTTTTGGCTAAAATCGCCTCTTTCACCTCACCTTTTAACCATGATGGTAATCGTTTTGCCTTCCTTCCACCTTTCTTAATGCGCGGAATACATATGGACTGCGCCGCTAGGATTGTATTTTTAAACAATGTCCAAGCCTGTTGAACACTTTTAACCTTTGCAGCTGCACCTTTCAGTTTTTTTCTAACTATTTTCCTCATTTTATCAAAGTTTCCCTTTTTAAAATTTAGTGTTAGAGCTGCAGATTTACTTATTGTCCCCTTTCCAGTTATTAGTTTAAATTTGATCATGTTATGATCACTGTTGCCAAGTGGCCCCACCACCGTTACTTCTTTCACCAAATCTTGCATTCCACTAAGAATTAAATCTAAAATAGCTCCCTCTCTTGTAGGTTCCTGAACCAATTGCTCCATGAAGCAGTCATTTATTACATCCAGGAACTTTATGTCTCTAGCAAGTCCTGATGTTACATTTACCCAGTCAATATTGGGGTAATTGAAATCTCCCATTATAATTGCACTGCCAAATTGGTTTGCTTCCCTGATTTCTCCTAGCATTTCATCATCTGTCTGACCATTTTGTCCAGGTGGACGGTAGTATACTCCTATCACTATACTCTTACCCAACACACATGGGATTTCTACCCATATAGATTCTACTGAGCATTTACTTTCTTGTATGATCTTTATCCTGTTGGCCTCTATACCCTCCCGGACATAAAGTGCCACACCCCCACCAAGTTGATCCTCCCTATCATTGCGATATAATTTGTACCCTGATATAGCACTGTCCCATTGGTTATCCTCCTTCCACCAAGTCTCTGTGATGCCAATTATGTCAATCTCATCATTTGCTGCTAAACACTCTAACTCTCCCATCTTACTTCTAAGACTTCTGGCATTGGCATACAGACATTTCAAAGTGTGGTTTTTGCTTGTTTTAACAACCTGCTTTTCAGTTGTTTGGGATAATTCGGTAATCATTAGCTTTGGTGATTTTTTACATATAGGCATATGAACTATGTTTGCTTTTGATGGAACCTCTCTGTTGGGATGCCCTAACTCTCCTGTTTCATTAGTATCCTTCAAGGATACATTTCTCCGAACCATGCACTGCTGAGTGACTTCGCCAACTCTCTCTGATGCTTTCTGAATACCCGGCTAAACAACCATTCAGGAAGGACTCCAAAAAGTCGTTCTATCATCAAAAGAAGTCCTATCCACCACCGTCTAGAGGTTGCTCCACAAAGCCTTTCCAAAAGGCCCAGTCTCGTCAACCTCGTAAACAAAAACCGCAAGCAGCTCCTCAGCCGGGCCCTGCTTCCGGTTTTTGACTCCTGCATAGACAGCAGCAGCCAGCTTCCACTGCTGCATGTACCAGTGGGAGGTTGATTGTGCCACTTCACAACATGTGGCACACAATCACCTCAGACCAGTGGGTCCTTGCCATAATTTCTCAAGGTTATCACCTGAACTTTCTCTCCATCTCACCGGATTCCCCACCTCAGCTGAAGTGGGGAACATCAGACCATTCACTACTCCTGGACCAGGAAGTCTCGCGCCTCCTTCGATCCAGAGCAATCGAACCAGTGCCTTACTCCCAACAGGGCCTCAGATTTTATTCCCGGTACTTTCTAATCCCCAAAACGTCAGGCGGCGTTCGTCCAACAAGAAAAGTTCAAAATGGTAATCTTGGGTTCCCTCCTTTCTTTTCTGCAAAGAAGGGACTGGCTCTGTTCTCTAGACCTCCAGGACTCTTACATGCACATAGCCATCACTCCGTCTCATCGCAGATTTCTGAGATTCCTGGTAGGCCCAAAGCACTATCAGTACCAAGTGTTCCCGTTTGGCCTAGCATCTGCTCCACGAGTCTTCACCAAGTGTCTCGCAGTGGTAGCAGCCTTCCTAAGGACCCAAGGTGTTCATGTCTACCCCTATCTCGACGATTGGTTAATCAGGGCTCCCACTCAGCAAGTGGCTCGGTCGTCCCTACCTTACACACTCTGATCTCTCTAGGATTTCTCATCAATTACACGAAATCCTGCTTAGTCCCATCTCAAACTTTGTCATTCATAGGGGCAGACTTGGACATCTTCAAAGCAAAGGCATTTCTACCTCGACAGCGAGCTCTCACTCTCCCATCTCTCGCACACCAGCTTCAGTCTCAACAATGCTCAATTGCACGCCATTTCCTCATCCTGCTGGGGCACATGGCGTCCTCGGTGCATGTTACCCAGATGGCCCGCTTGGCCATGAGAGTCATGCAGTGGACTCTACGGTCACAATGGACTCAATCCATTCAACCACTGTCAACCATTGTCCACATCACTGACCCACTTCGTCAGTCTCTGACTTGGTGGAAAAATCAGACCAATCTCCTCCAAGGCCTACCTTTCCAGACTCAAAATCCTCAAATAACCCTTGCCACCGATGCTTCCAACCTTGGCTGGGGAGCACGTGTTGCCAATTTGCAAATTCAAGGGATTTGGTCTCCAGAGGAAGCCAAACACCAAATAAATTTCCTGGAGCTAAGAGCAATCAAATATGCTCTCAGGGTGTTTCAGGATCGCCTTTCCAACCAGGTCATCCTGATTCAGATGGACAACCAGGTGGCCATGCGGTACATCAACAAACAGGGAGGGACGGGCTCCTACCTCCTGTGTCAGGAAGCTGCATAGATATGGGCAGAAGCCCTCTCCCACTCGATGTACCTCAGGGCCACCTACTTGCCGGGAGTGGACAATGTGTTGGCCGACAAGCTGAGTCGCACCTTTCAGCCGCATGAGTGGTCCCTCAACCCCACAGTAGTGGACTCAATATTCCAACGTTGGGGTTACCCTCACATAGACCTTTTTGCATCACCTCAAAACCGCAAAATAGAGAACTTTTGCTCTCTCACTCGCAGCCAACACTCACTACCAAGAGATGCGTTTTCCCTTTCATGGGCAACCGGTCTGCTATATGCATTCCCTCCACTTCCACTTTTCTCCAAGACTCTCGTGAAGTTACGTCAGGACAAGGGAACCATGATCCTGATAGCCCCTCGCTGGCCACGCCAGGTATGGTTTCCAATTCTTCAGGACCTCTCCATTTGCAGGCACATTCCCCTGGGGAAGGACCCGCTTCTGATCACTCAGAACAACGGGTGCCTACGTCACCCCAATCTTCAGGCCTTGTCCCTGACTGCCTGGATGTTGAAAGGTTAATTCTTCAGCCACTCAACCTTTTGGAGCCAGTTTCCCGTGTCCTGATTGCTTCATGGAAGCCTTCCACGAGAAAATCTTATTTTTACAAATGGAACAGGTTTAAGTCATGGTGTTCTTCACTGTCACTTGATCCTTTTACCTGTTCCACTACAAAGTTTCTGGACTATCTCTGGCACCTATCAGAGTCAGGTCTAAAAACGTCTTCCATCAGGATGCATGTCAGAGCGGTAGCTGCCTTCCATAAAGGTGTGGGGGATGTACCCATTTCAGTACAACTCCTTGTCACACGCTTTTTGAAGGGCTTGCTTCACCTTAAACCTCCACTGTGCCCTCCGGCCCCTTCTTGGGACCTTAACCTAGTTTTGAGTCAGCTCATGAGACCACCATTCGAGCCTCTCCAATCCTGTGATCTTCGATATCTCACATGGAAAGTGATTTTTCTTCTGGCAATCACATCTGCTCGCAGAGTTAGTGAGTTACAGGCTCTAGTTACCTATCCGCCTTACACTAAACTTCTGCACGACAGGGTAGTACTCCGCACTCACCCTAAGGTTTTGCCTAAGGTAGTATCAGAGTTTCATATCAATCAATCCATTATACTTCCCACTTTCTTTCCCAGGCCCCACTCAAACCCAGGAGAGCAGGCTCTGCATACCCTTGACTGTAAACGGGCCCTAGCATTCTACCTAGACTGTACAACTGCCCACAGGAAAAGCACTCAACTGTTTGTTTCTTTCCATTCCACCAGATTGGAGCAACCTGTGGGTAAACAGACTCTCTCCTCCTGGTTAGCGGACTGCATATCCTTTTGCTATCAGCCAGCAGGCATTCCACTTCAAGACCGTGTTAAAGCACACTCTGTCAGGGCCATGGCAACTTCAGTAGCACACCTACGCTCTGTGCCGCTGCCTGATATTTATAGGGCTGCTACATGGAGTTCTCTCAATACCTTTACAGCCCATTATTGTTTGGACAAGGCTGGAAGACAAGATTCTATCTTCGGCCAATCTGTTTTGCGCAACCTTTTTGCAACTTGATGTACCATCACCCTTCCGCCTGCCCGTTAGGGATCAGGATGCCCTCTACCAAACTCCACCCCAGTTGTTGTGCTGGTTGCACGTCTTTGGTACATTTGGTGCATATCTCGGACATCCTCAGCTCGGTATGCACCCATATGTGAGGACTACCATCCTGCTTGTCCTGTGAGAAAGCAAATGTTGCTTACATGTAACAGGTGTTCTCACAGGACAGCAGGATGTTAGTCCTCACGAAACCCGTCAGCCACCCCGCGGTGTTGGGTTCATTACGTTTTCTTATTTTATTTTTGGCACTTACTATAGCTTTTAAACAAGACTGAAGGGGGACCCCTGCTGGTTGCAGGGTTAGTGCCATCCTGGGCATGCCCAGTAGGTACCAGTCAAAGTTCTAGAAACTTGGACAAAAGTGTTCTGTGATTGGGCTCCATCCTGTGATGTCACCCATATGTGAAGACTAACATCCTGCTGTCCTGTGAGAACACCTGTTACAGGTAAGCAACATTTACTTTTTTTAGTGTATGACGAAAGAAAATGTGTACTGAAGTTCAGGGCACATTTTTAATTTCTTATTTCCTAGCGTGTAGCCAGATGGACTCAGGACCAATGGGTATAGTGTACTCATGATAGCAGATGGAGCAGATGGGAGACAGAGTCAGATTTCAAAGCTGATGTCAGCCTACATATACCCATGCAAGAAGCTTAGCTCTTCGGTATTTCCCCGTCTCCTAAGCAGATAGGGACACTACACACACTAGAATAGTGATAGAAATTTTAAAACAAAGAAGAAAGAAACGATAAGAGAACCCCACGAACAATTTCGTGGGGTTTTCCTATCGGTTTCGGGGAGCCCCCGATTTCTGACAATTTTGAAAATATCGTACGATATTTTCAATCGTCAGAAGCACGATTCACATCCCTAATACTGTCTGGATTTCCACAGCATCCCTCCAGACAAATTTGTGAGATCACCGTGCCACGTGCTCTCCAAGAGGACGGCAGTGGAAACCACACTGACGAAACTACTCAGCCTAACAGCAATAGTACCAGTGCCCACGCACCAACAAAATACTGGTCACTATTCCATCTATTTTATCGTTCCCAAGAAGGAAGGAACGTTCCGGCCCATCCTGGACCTCAAGTCCTTCAGTCTTTATCTGAGGGTACCACACTTCCGCATGGAAACCCTGCGCTCAGTCATAAGGGCAGTACAGCCAGGAGAATTCCTGACCTCACTGGACCTATCCGAAGCCTATCTCCACATCCCGGTCCATCAAGACCATCAGCACTCCCTACGCTTTGCGATACTGGACCATCATTACCAGTTCCAGGCGCTACCCTTCGGACTAGCCACCTCCTCTCAGACCTTCTCCAAAATCATGGTGGTAGTGGCGGCAACACTGAAGAAAGAAGGAATCCTCGTACATCCTTACCTGGATGATTGGCTAATCAGGGCAAAATCTCCAGAGGAAACTCACCAGGCGACCACCAGAGTCAAGAATCTACTGCAGAATCTCAGGTGGGTCGTCAACACAGCCAAGAGCTGCCTGCTGCCCTCCCAATCACTAGAGTACCTGGGAGTCTGGTTCGACACCAAGCAAGACAAGGTGATCCTTCCCACTCCAAGGAGAAGGAAACTGGTGGGTCAGCTGCGAAAACTGTTGAACTATGCTCGCCCCAAGGTACGGGACTACCTCCAAGTCCTCGGTCTCATGACATCAACTCTGGAAGTCGTTCCATGGGCAAGGGCCCACATGCGCCCACTAAAACGTTCCCTACTGTCACAATGGAAACCGACATCCCAGAACTACTCCATTCACCTACTGCTACCGGCAGAGGTTCGGACCCAGCTCCAATGGTGGCTACAGGAAGACCATCTGAGCAAGAGAGTAAAACTATCCCCACCGAACTGGATCTTGCTCACCACAGATGCGAGCCTGCAAGGGTGGGGAGCCCACTGCCAGGAACTAACAGCCCAGGGACAATGGGACAAGGAAGAGGCAAGATGGAACATAAACCGACTGGAAGCCTGAGCAGTCAGACTAGCCTACCTACGATTAGTCCACAGACTCCGGGGCGAGTCTGTCAGAGTCATGTCGGACAACTCCACAACAGTTGCCTACATCAACCGCCAGGGAGGAACCAGAAGCCAACAGGTGTCCCTGGAAATAGACCCCCTCATGGCGTGGGTGGGAACAAACCTGCAATGGATCTCAGCCGCCCACATCGTGGGAAAAGACAACATCTCTGCGAACTACCTCAGCAGAAAGAGCCTAGACCCAGGGGAATAGACGCTGTCAACCACAGCCTTCCAGTTGATAGTAAACCACTGGGGAACCCCAGTCATGGATCTCTTGGCAACCCAGTCCAACAACCAAGTTCCAAGGTTCTTCAGCCACAGATGAGAACCGCAATCCCGGGGAATCGACACCCTTGTCCAGACCTGGCCACAGGAAGACCTGCTGTACGCTTTTCCCCCATGGCCACTATTGGGCGCGATCATCCACAAGATAGAATACCACGGGGGACTAGTACTTCTAGTGGCCCCGGACTGGCCAAGAAGGCCATGGTATGCAGACATGCGAAGACTTCTTGCGGGGAACCCTCTGTGCCTACCTCCACACAGGGACCTTCTCCGGCAAGGACCGATCCTCCACAAAGACCCAACTCGATTCTCTCTTACGGTCTGGCCCTTGAGAGGACTCACCTGAAGAAAAGCGGATATTCTAAGGCAGTTATTGATACCTTTCTTCGAGCACGCAAGTTCTCCACATCACTAACTTATATACGAATATGGAGAGTATTCGAAGCCTAGTGTGAGGACTGCGAGATCCTTCCGCAAACAGTCAAAATTCCCATGATCCTGGAATTTCTGCAGCCGGCTTGAAGAAGGGGTTGTCTCTCAACTCCCTCAAAGTTCAGGTGGCCACGCTGACCTGCTTCAGAGCCAAAGAGGACAGCATCAGTCTATCAACCCATCCAGATATTTCCCGCTTCCTGAGAGCGGTCAAACAAATCCGACCACCATTAAAGTGGCCGGTGACCCTATGGAATCTCAATCAAGTACTAGACATCCTAGTGGGAACTTCCTTCAGACCAACACGCAATCTGTCACTACGACTCCTGACCTTGAAGACTGCATTCCTAGTGGCAATATGTTCAGCCCGTCACATCTCCGAGCTTCTAGCGCTAATCTGTCAGGAACCGTTCCTCAGGTTCACACCGGGAACCATACAGCTACGCACTGTCCCCTCCTTTCTACCAAAAGTGGTTTCTCAGTTTCATCTAAACCAAACCATCTTGCTGCCATCTCCAGCCGAACATAAGGACGCAGAAGACTCATGCCTTCTTCGCCATCTTAATGTCGGCAGACTCCTAGTCCGATACCTGGAAAATCGGAATGTGTGCAAAAGACGGACCACCTATTCATCCTTCACAGCAGGAAGAGACAGGGGGAAGCGGTCTAGCGGGCAACCATAGCCCACTAGATCAAAGAAGTAATCAAGGCGGCCTACGTAGAGGCAGGGAAGCCTCCACCTCTGCGAGTCAAGGCCCATTCAACAAGGGCCCAGTCAGTGTCCTGGGCGGAAACCAAGATGCTGTTGCCCGCCGAGATCTGTCGGGTGGCGACGTGGTCCTCCATACACATCTTCTCCAGGTTCTACCGCCTGGATGTCCAGGCCCGGGAGGACACAGCCTTTGTAAGGGCAGTACTAAATGGGCCACGGACAGCCTCCCGCCCTGTTCGGGGGTAGCTTTTGTACATCCCATTGGTCCTGAGTCCATCTGGCTACACGCTAGGAAATGGAGACAATTACTTACTGATAATTTTGTTTTCCTTAGTGTAGACAGATGGACTCAGCATCCCACCCACGGCTGCCCCGGAATCCATAAAACTTGGGTGACAAACACCGAGAGCAAGACAAGTACGGGAAAGCCAGGTATTACCACTTGTTCAAGACACCCTAGTTGCCAGGTGTCAGCGTTATTCAGTTGAGTGCACTGGCGGTCTCCATTTTGGAAATCAGTTGAACCAGTCCTAGTTATTCAAGTTAACCAAGTTAATTAAGTTATTAGAGCACACATATATCCACAATTGCTTTTCGAGGAGAATACTGAAGAGCTAAGCTTCCTGCATGGGTATATATAGGCTGATATCAGCTTTGAAATCTGACTCCATCTCCCATCTGCTCCATCTGCTATCAAAAGTACACTATACCCATTGGTCCTGAGTCCATCTGTCTACATTAAGGAAAACGAAATTATCAGGTAAGTAATTTCTCCATTACAGTTGTGCCTGTGTAAGGTCAACAAACATGTTGTAGGTGAAACCTTTTTATTGGACCAGCTCTACAAATTTTCTGACTAGCTTTTAGGAGCTATACTCCCTTCAGCAGGAGTAGCTCTTGAAGGCTAGTCAAATATAAGAACATAAGAACATGCCATACTGGGTCAGACCAAGGGTCCATCAAGCCCAGTAACCTATTTCCAACAGTGGCCAATCCAGGCCATAAGAACCTGGCAAGTGCCCAAAAACTAAGTCTATTCCATGTTACCATTGCTAGTAATAGCAGTGGCTATTTTCTAATTCAACTCAATTAATAGCAGGTAATGGACTTCTCCTCCAAGAACGTATCCAATTCTTTTTTAAACACAGCTATACTAACTGCACTAACCACATCCTCTGACAACAAATTCCAGAGTTTAATTGTGCGTTGAGTGAAAAAGAACTTTCTCCGATTAGTTTTAAATGTGCCACGCGCTAACTTCATGAAGTGCCCCCTAGTCTTTCTATTATCCGAAAGAGTAAATAAACGATTCACATCTACCCGTTCTAGACCTCTCATGATTTTAAACACCTCTATCATATCCCCCCTCAGCCGTCTCTTCTCCAAGCTGAAAAGTCCTAACCGCTTTAGTCTTTCCTCATAGGGGAGCTGTTCCAGTCCCCTTGTAATTTTGGTAGCCCTTCTCTGTACCTTCTCCATCGCAATTATATCTTTTTTGAGATGCGGCGACCAGAATTGTACACAGTATTCAAGGTGCGGTCTCACCATGGAGCGATACAGAGGCATTAATACATTTTCCGTTTTATTCACCATTCCCTTTCTAATAATTCCCAACATTCTGTTTGCTTTTTTGACTGCTGCAGCACACTGAACGACGATTTCAATGTGTTATCCACTATGACGCCTAGATCTCTTTCTTGGGTTGTAGTACCTAATATGGAACCTAACAATGTGTAACTATAGCATGGGTTATTTTTCCCCTATATGCATCACCTTGCACTTATCCACATTAAATTTCATCTGCCATTTTGATGCCCAATTTTCCAGTCTCTCACAAGGTCTTCCTTCAATTTATCACAATCTGCTTGTGATCTAACTACTCTGAACAATTTTGTATCATCTGCAAATTGATTATGTCACTCATCGTATTTCTTTCCAGATCATTTATAAATATATTGAAAAGTAAGGCTCCCAATACAGATCCCTGAGGCACTCCACTGTCCACTCCCTTCCACTTAATCCTACTCTCCACTGTCCTACTCCCTTCCATTTAATCCTACTCTCTGCTTCCGGTCTTTTAGCCAGTTTGTAATCCACGAAAGGACATCACCACCTATCCCATGACTTTTTACTTTTCCTAGAAGCCTCTCATGAGGAACTTTGTCAAACGCCTTCTGAAAATCCAAGTACACTACATCTACCGGTTCACCTTTATCCACATGTTTATTAACTCCTTCAAAAAAGTGAAGCAGATTTGTGAGGCAAGGCTTGTTTTAAGTTAGTAAAAAAGTATTGCTTGCAATCTGTTTGTCTGTGTATCCAAGTGAACTAACACAGCAACCATGCTAAGGAGTAAGCTTTTATTATTTATTAGTTTGTTAGTGGTGGTGTTGGTGCGCCATGCTCTTTATTTTTATGACCATGACAGTTTGCCATTTTGCTTAAACACCAAGGGGCTGATTTATTAAAGTTTAGCATCAGTTTCATGCCAGTATTTTCCACATCAAAGGTAATGGGGAACTTGCATTGTTTCCCTTTGAAAATGAGAGGGCATGAGATAATCACTGTGGATCCCTAGAGGATAGAGAATGGAAATGAAGAAAGGGGATAACCTATGTTAATTGTGGGTGTAACATTTCTGCATTAGAGTAACCTGCACAGGGCAGCAGTTACTACCCTAACAGAAGGCATGAAATAATATGCTCCAAGCAGCAGTTACTACCCTTAACAGAAGGCATGGGGGTAACCTGCATGGAGTAGCAGTTACAACTCTTAACAGAAGGCATGAAATAACCTGCACGGAGCAGCAGTTACTACCCATAACCGAAGGCATGGGGGTAACCTGCACGGAGCAGCAGTTACTACCCATAACCGAAGGCATGGGGGTAACCTGCATGAAGCAGCAGTTACTATCTTAACAGAAGGCATGGGGGTAAACTGCATGGAGCATCAGTTACTACCCTTAACAGAAGGCATGGGGTAACCACAGAGCAGCAGTTACTACCCTTAACAGAAGGTATGGGGATAATCTGCATGGAGCAACAGTTTCTACCCATAACAGAAGGAATGGAGTAACCTATATGGAGCATCAGTTACTACCCTTAACAGAAGGCATGGAATAACCTGCACGGAACAGCAGTTACTACCCTTAACAGAAGGCATGGGGATAATCTGCATGGAGCAACAGTTTCTACCCATAACAGAAGGAATGGAGTAACCTATATGGAGCAGCAGTTACTACCCTTAACAGAAGGCATGGGGTAACCACAGAGCAGCAGTTATGATCCTTAATAGAAGGCATGGGGGTAAACTGCATGGAGCGACAGTTACTATCATAATCAACTTGCTGGGCAGATTAGATGGACCACTTGATCTTTATCTGCCATCATTTACTATGTTACTATGAGTAGTCATAAAGTGTGCATGGTACGTTATTAAAGAATCCATATACCATGCTATTTTACTTCTCTGATCTAAATATGTCCACAGGGTCACTTCTCTTTATTGCAACTAAAAGTATGTGTGCTATGGGAGCCACGTGTATTTTTTGCCATATTTGAGGAGGGTAATTTTCAGTCAGGCTATTATACCTGGGTAAATACCTTTCCTAAACACCCTCATGCTTAAACAATTATACCTGGGTAAATACCTTTCCTAAACACCCTCATGCTTAAACAATTCAAAAGAGAACGCCATTTGTTCAGTAGATCAAACTAATCCCTGTGAGTGGCCCCTACCCCATTAGAGTATCTCTAATGAATGTGTATGAAATGTATTTCCATGCATTGCCTGCAGTGTATGCACATATTTCTCATTCATATTCATTAAGAATATTCTGAAAACCCAACTGGGGGACCCCTACACTAGATACTGACACAGACGCACACACAGCAAGAATGCAGTCTGTGAAAACCTGGAAAACCTGATAGGACTGCTTAGCTATCAAATTACAATCTTAACTGAGAAATCATCCCCAGGAATCTTTTCTTGACCTCCATAGATAAATAATCAGCTGCCAGCACTAAAAAGAGAAAATCTTCATGTCAAAGGATTCCGATGAAACAAACCCACATAAAAGAGTGTGTTTGTATAACCAATTTTCAAAGCACTAAAATATAATAAAACATAGCAGCTAGAGATAATATTTGCAAATCTTTTCTCCCACTAATATTAAAATGAAATCAGAGAAGGTGTGATAAACAGATTAACTCACATATTAATCCAATGTATATCCAGGTATTGTATTTGGCTTTTTTTTCCATATGCTATAACAATCTCATTCTGAAAATGTTGGATGAGGGCAGTGCACAGAACTAATGCCAAAAAAGAAGGAAAGTAGAATCAAAGGAAAGAATAAGACCTTGAATACTGTGTACAATTCTGGTCGCCGCATCTCAAAAAAGATATAATTGCGATGGAGAAGGTACAGAGAAAGGCTACCAAAATGATAAGGAGAATGGAACAACTCCCCTATGAGGAAAGCCTAAAGAGGTTAGGACTTTTCAGCTTGGAGAAGAGACGACTGAGGGGGGATATGATAGAGGTGTTTAAAATCATGAGAGGTCTAGAACGGGTAGATGTGAATCGGTTATTTACTCTTTCGGATAGTAGAAAGACTAGGGGGCTCTCCATGAAGTTAGCATGGGGCACATTTAAAACTAATCGGAGAAAGTTCTTTTTTACTTAACGCACAATTAAACTCTGGAATTTGTTGCCAGAGAATGTGGTTCGTGCAGTTAGTGTAGCTGTGTTTAAAAAAGGATTGGATAAGTTCTTGGAGGAGAAGTCCATTACCTGCTATTAAGTTCACTTAGAGAATAGCCACTGCCATTAGCAATGGTTACATGGAATAGACTTAGTTTTTGGGTACTTGCCAGGTTCTTATGGCCTGGATTGGCCACTGTTGGAAACAGGATGCTGGGCTTGATGGACTCTTGGTCTGACCCAGTATGGCATTTTCTTATGTTCTTATGTAAGACACCCAGAACAAGCAAGCTGATATTTGGGAGGAATTATTATTGTAACTTTAATTTCTTTATTTCCTATTGGCCTCCCTAAAAGGGGAGCTTTCAGCCATGACATTCTTCTGTGTAATTAAAAAAATGAAATAAAAGTTACATGTAGTAAAGCCATAAAATGTACTTCATTGCCAAATCACTAAAGCAAAATGTGTTTAAAATAGCAAGAAAAAAACATGACAAATAGTTTTCAATACTTAATAGTTCAAGTGTTCTGTAAACAACTTATGAGCAGCCTTGTTAATCTGTAATGTTATATAAACTGATAGATAGATAGATAATAAGCCTGTCCAAGGATGGGGCAGTCTGGGCTATTTCACTCTCCCTTTACATTTTCTCCCTACTTCTACCACCACTTTCCTACAGTTTACTGTCACTTTCCTCCTTTTCCCTCCCCATACCTAGCAATTCTCTCTTTGGCAGCTGCAGATTTTTGTCCTTTCTGCCGGCATGAGTATAGGAGCCCCACTGGCACTCTGGTCTCCCCTGTGCCACTGCAGTTTCCTTTTTATTTTCCATTGGCAGGAAATGGAGGCTCCACCATCGTGCTAGCCTCTCCAGCATCACTGGAGGTGTCTCTCCATCTTCTGCCAGGGGGGCCTGCCATCATACCTACCTCTCCAGTGCCACCAGAGTGTGTTTGTTCTCTGCCAGTGGGGGAGACCTGGAGTCCCCACTGCCACTTTAGCCTCTTCTGCACTGTCATGGGTCTCTGTCTCTCCTCCGCCAGTGGAGGGTAGGGGCCTGCTAGCACTGTGGACTGTCCTCAACTCCTGCTCCTAGGACTGCTCTCTTCCCTCCTGCTGTCAATCACAGCAATGCAAAAGTGGGATATGTTTCAGGGGTTGGAGAGCAGAGGAGTTCATTTGCTAATCTGGCAGTGCCGGAGGGTTGTGGAACTTTTCAGGGGGCAGAGAGCAGAGTTGGTTATTTGCATACCAGTGACACAGGTGCGTGACAGCTTTCCTCTGTATTATAGTTAAAGCATTTGTGTATGTGTGTATATCTTATCACATGTCATAGAGTGGGCACCCATGAAGGAGTAACAAGAATAAGAAAGGTGGAGGAGTGGTCAAAGGTCTGGCAGCTAGGATTCAATGCCAAGAAACATAGGGTCATGCATTTGGGGTGTAGTAATCCAAAAGAGCTATACATGATGGGGAGCAAGAGAGTGATGTGCACAGGAGAGGGGGCCTCTGGGTTATAGCGTTTGATGATCTCAAGGTAGTGAAGCAGTGTGACAAGACAGTGACTAGGGCCAGAGGGATGCTAGACTGCATAGAAAGGTACAATCAGCAGGAATAAGGAGTTAAAAACACCCCTGTACTTATCATTGGCGAGATCTCATCTGAAGTACTGTGTTCAGTTTTGGAGACCATATATCAAAAAAAGATAAAGATAGGATAGAAGCAGTGTAGAGAAAGGCAACCAAAATGGTGTGAATCTGCACCAAAAAACATATGAAAGGAGAGTTGAGGACCTAAGTATGTATACTTTGGAGGAAAGGAGAGGCAGGGGGATATATACAGATTTTTAAATACTTGAGAAGTAACCTAGTGGTTAGAGCAGCAGGCTATGACCCAGGAAAACCAGCATTCAAATCCCACTGCTTCTCTTTGTGACCTTGGGCAAGACACTTTACCCTCCGTTGCCTCAGGTACAAAATTAGATTGTAAGCCCTTTGGGGATAGGGAAATATAGTACCTGAATGTAATCTGCTTTGATGTACACTTTGAAGTGCCGAAAAGCGAAATATAAAAATCTAAATAAATAATGCACAAGAATCAAACCTTTTCCGATGGAAAGGAAGCTGTAGAACTAGGGGTCATGATATGAAACTTCAAGGGGTTAGACTCAGAAACATCTGGAAATACTTTTTCACGGAAAGGGTAGTGGATGCATGGAATGCTACCCCCCAGAAGAGGTGATGAAGATAAGAACAGTAATGGGATTCAGAAGGATGTGGGATAAAGACAGAGGATCTCTACTGGATGAGCGATAGAAATGAAGAAACGGTAATCTGGGATAACTTTTGGATAGCAGTTACAACCCTAAACAGAAGGCAGTTACAACCCTAAACAGAAGGCAGCAATTATAACCCTAAACACCTTGCTGGACAGACTGGATGGACCATTTTGGTCTTTATCTGCCATCATTTAAATGTGTTACTGTGATGTATTGGGCCAGCCCAGTGACTCGTGTGTCAAGTTCTGCATACTACTATGGGGAGATGGGTTGGTAAGAGACTTTTAAATTATGTGTGGATTGGGATTGATTAATTGTAACCCACTTTCAGGCTGATACAGTATGGACACGCAAAAAAAGCGTGTCTGTTTTTGGCGCCCACTCTTTCAACGCACGCACAGCCCCCTCTCCTGGGTGTGTGATACAGCATGCAAATAAGGGGTTATGCTAAAAGAAAGCACTAGGGACAATTGCACACTCCTAATGCCTCCTTGGCCCAGGAGAGTTGGCTGTCAGTGAGTTAGGGAAACGGACTCTCAATTTTATGAGCATCCGTTTTCCTAACCTGTGCACAGCCACGGGTTAGGAAAACGGATGCTTGTAAAACTGAGCATCCGTTTTCCTAACCAGACCGCAGGCACACTTTTTTAAAAAAATTTTGTTTATTTTTTTTAACCTTTATTTCCTCAAGCTTAATATCGTCATGATATTCAGTTGGAGGATGTACAGAAAAGCAGTATTTTCTGCTTTTCTGTACACTTTTTTGGGCTGTTCAGAAATGTGCAGATCAGGTGCACATTTTTTTTACAATATCTGGGGCGAATGACTAATAGACTCATAAACATGTATTTGCATGTGATGAGCTCTATTAGTTTCGGGGGGGGGGGGGGGGTTTGGACACACATTATAAACACGCTAAACCCCTATTGTACAAGGGGTTTTGGACATGCATCCAAAACGCATGTCCAACCCGAGTTAAAAAGTGCGCTCAGCTGGGTACACTTTACAGTATCGGCCTGTTTGAGGGGGAACTAATAAGCAGGTCGATCCAGTATCGTCCGCTCGAGGATTGCCCGTCTGTAACGTGCTCGTAGCGCACAATTCGGGCACGCAAGGCAATTCGGCGATACAGTCTCCAGTTTCACGCGTCCGTATCGCTTCTGAAAACAGACGCATAACCCTTTGCGCACCCGGCATGTAAATGAACGAAAAAGCTGTATAATGAAGGAATTAGCTATTCCCCTGCGATACTGTAACGGGCGCTGATATTATCTCCTCCATAACCCGCTGTTCTGCCGCGGCCTTAACCTGCTAGTTTACCGCCTCCCCCTAGTAGGAGTTAGTGTAGTGTAGTGTAGGGTAAAAACATTGCTTACCCGCCCTGGTCCCGTCCGGTCTCCTGCAGCCCCGTCCGGACCGGACGGGGCTGCAGGAGACCGGACGGGACCAGGGCAAAAAAAAACAAACGAAAAAGTAGCAAGGCTCGGGCCTGCTATGGTAAGTTTAAAAAGTGTAAAAAACAAAAACCTGTGTGTTATATAAAAAAATAAAACAATTTTAAATACCTGTCGGAGGGCCGTGGGTCCCGGTGGGCGGCGGGCAGCCATCAGCGGCATCCAGTAGTCCCTTCTCCCTTCCTCCCTCCCTCCCCTGCCTGGATGAGCGCCAAAATCGCACGGGCGGGTCGGCAGCGGGGGGGGGGGGGGGCCGGCAGCAGGATCCGGGAGCGGCGGGTAGGCGGCGGCGGCGGGGTCCGGGGGGGCAGCGGCAGCGGGGTCCGGGGGGGCAGCAGCAGCGGGGTCCGGGGGTGGCAGCGAGATCCGGGGAGCCAGCAGCGGCAGCATGTTCGATCGGGTAGGCAGCTAGGTGGCAAAGTAAAGATGGCCGCCTGCACGGGAAAATCGTGCAATTGGCCGCTGAAGACGTGACATCACGACGTTTGGCGTCACGGGGTGTGACGTCACGTCTTCAGCGGCCAATTGCACGATTTTCCCGTGCAGGCGGCCATCTTTACTTTGCCACCTAGCTGCCTACCCGATCGAACATGCTGCCGCTGCTGGCTCCCCGGATCTCGCTGCCACCCCCGGACCCCGCTGCCGCTGCCCCCCCCGGACCCCGCCGCCGCTCCCGGATCCTGCTGCCGCCCCCCCCCCCCCCGCTGCCGACCCGCCCGTGCGATTTTGGCGCTCATCCAGGCAGGGGAGGGAGGGAGGAAGGGAGAAGGGACTACCGGATGCCGCTGATGGCTGCCCGCCGCCCACCGGGACCCACGGCCCTCCGACAGGTATTTAAAATTGTTTTATTTTTTTATATAACACACAGGTTTTTTGTTTTTTACACTTTTTAAACTTTTTTACACTTCCTGGTGCCTGTCATTTCAAATGTCATTTGAAATGACAGGTACCAGCGCACCCAGGTTACTGTATAGGCGCTGTTACAGCGCCTATACAGTAAAATGGGTTGCGCGGGCATAACCCTTCCCTAACGCTTCACAGCCGCGGCATGCATTTGCATGCGATTAGAGGAGAGTATCGGGGAGTTAGTGAAGAGAACTGTGCGTGCGGGGAGGAAGGGTGCGCCTGACACTACCTCACTGTTTTTACCGCAGCCTTACTGGATCGACCTGAAGGTGGGATATCAAACATGGAGGATCTGGGTTTGCTTTCCAGATCAGGCTCAGGGTCTATCGGGCCGATACAGTAAAGTGAGCTCCGGCGGAGCACACTGTTAGCCTGCGTTTGGCCGCGTATTTTTGACGCGCTATTTTTACCCCATATACAGTAAAGGGTAATAGCGCGTCAAGAAAACGCGTGCCCCCCCCCCAAAACTAATAGTGCCCGCAACATGTAAATGCATGTTGATGGGCCTATTAGTCAATCCCGAGTGATATAGAAAGCAAAATGTGCAGTGAAGCCGCACATTTTAATTTCGGCCGGCACCGGGAAAGTGTACAGAAAAGCAGAAAAAACTGCTTTTCTGTACACCCTCCGACTTAATATCATAGCAATATTAAGTCGGAGGCCCCAAAAAAAAAAAAAAAAAAATTAAAAATCTGCCCACGGCCCTCGGGTTGGAAGACGGACGCTCAATCTTACCGGTGTCCGTTTTCCAAACCCGTGGCTGTCAGCGGGTTTGAGAACCGACGCCGGTAAAATTGAGTGTCGGCTGTCAAACCTGCTGACAGCTGCTGCTTCTGTCAAAAAGGAAGCGCTAGGGGGCCGATACTGAATCGTGCGCCCAGGTCACTGGCCTGTGCATGCGTCGGGAGAGCCGGCGCTCGCCGGCTCTCCCGCACTTCTTTCTGTATCGGCCCGTATGTTAGCCATTTTCCAGAAGGTCCTGGAGGATTGGAGGGGGGGAGGACCCAGATAGTTATGAAAGAACTATCTGGGTCCTCCCCCCCCTGGAGGATTGGAGGGGGGAGGACGCAGATAGTTATGAAAGAAAACAGGTGGCACCATAGTCAAAAAAAAAGCCAGCTCACAATTGCACTGGAAGCCCAAAGGTTCAGGAAGAACTGATGGACTAACATAACAAACTATATTCTGTAGCAAGGATATGAAAGAACAAGATCTCTGTTGCAGCCATTTTGTGGATTACTTATGGTTCTAAAGTAAGTGTTTAGAATTGTTATAATGTTTTAATCATTCATAAAGTATTTCCTTTGTGTCTCAGTGTGTACACTGAGTGTTTTCTAGTGGACATGTGTCCATGTCACATAAATCTCAATTACCATTGGCACTAATTGGAACTGTGTAGCAGCCTCTGCAAGGGGGCTGGGGAGATTAATGATTACTTCTATACCAGTGCTCAATGTTTTATTCTGGGACTACAAAATGTTCCAGAATAAAAGAAGTCTCGGTTCATTTAGTTTTGTAAAGACCATCCTCCAGCACAGTTTGCTGAAGTCAGTCAGTTTATGGAATTTGGATTATTCTCTTCCCTTTCAAAATGTCATCTGCAGCAAAGGAGTGAAAAATGTTAACAAGGCAGGACTTATATCCACTATCCAGCTGCTTATTTTGCACACTATATAACTGAAGATCAACTTCCAGAACATCATTCTCAATACTCTCTCTGCTTCCCACCGCTTACCCCATCCCCAGGATCCTGCCACTCCCCCATATCATATCTGAGATCCCCTACCCATAAATCCCCAAAAATAAAATTACACAGATACACAAGCAAGGTTGGAAAACTACTTTATTTTTATTATGCAAAATAAATGCAGACACAATATTTCTCCAATAGAAACAAAAAATAAATGCAAGGCACAGGATATGAACAAAAAATCCTTTTTCTAAATATATGTGAAAGAAACTATAATAAAGAAATCAACAAAAGAACATGGCATCAGAAGTGAATGGTGTTACACAAATTACATCCACTGCCTTTCACCACGCAATGGGCCGCAAACAGTATCCGTTTAAAACACCTGAAATTTCAGTCACGTGTTGGTTTCCATATCATACTCTTTTATAAAACTATAAGATCTTTCTTAACAAATAACAAAGCACCACATATGTCACCCACTGCTAGCAAATAAGCTCAAACCACTCCAAATGCCCAAAATATAAAAGAATAACATCTTATATACTGTGAAGTAAACCTGAAAAATGTCCCTTTTCAATGGTTCGGTGAAAGCTCAAAGTGCCCAACATGAGCCCATGTTTCAGTGGACCATTCTGCCTGCCTTGGGGCAGTGCAAATGGGATCAGGTAATAAACTGCCCGAAGAAAGGGACAGCAATCTTAAGACATTCACAGGCTATAAACCAGTGTAAAACTGGCGAAAAAACGCAGTGTTCTTTTATTGATTTCTTTATTATTTATAGTTTCTTTCACATATATTTAGAAAAAGGATTTTTTGTTCAAATCCCATGCCTTGCATTTATTTTTCTGTTACACTTAATATTTTAAATTATACAAATTTATCCATGCATGCCAGAGAATTTTAGAAACTTTGCTGCAGAATTTTCCAATCTGTTCCTAACCTGCTACAGGAAACTGGAGGCTGTGCATATTTTCCCCATTACTGCAATGCAGCAACTGATTGGCATGTTTTAATATGGTTATATTATAGGGAGTTTTATTTTGATTGTATTATGGATATATTTGCACTGCCTTTTGTATTTTTTACCATTATAACTTATGTCAATAGGTTTAAGGTTTAAGATTTATTTATTTTTATACTGTCATTTCAGTGGAACCATCATAACGGTGAACAATAATTAAAGTAAGAAAATACAATACATAATCAAATCATATAAAACTTAATAATCAGTAAAAACATAAATACTAAAATAAACTTAAGTTAATCAATTAAAACAGAAAGATAATAAGATAAAATAAGAAAGGTGCTGCAGTAATGCCGTGTTCTGTTGTCACTGTGATTCCAAGTAAGCACATTTAAAAAGCCACGTTTTAAGATCTGCCTTAAATTTCTTGACATCTGCTTGCAGTCTAATTTCTTCAGGCAGAGAGTTCCATAGTTTTGGGCCTGCAATCAATATTGCCCCTTTGCGAACTTGACAAAGTTTTGCCAATCTAATTGTTGGTACTGTTAATAGTCCTTTATTGGCTGACTGTAAGTTCCTCTGCGGTACATGTAACCGTATTGTTGTAGTCAGCCAATCAACATTTGATCCATAAACTATATTATGTATAATGCATGCCGTTTTATACTGTATACGATATGTTAATGGTAACCAATGTAATTTAACAAGTATTGGAGTTATATGATCACTCTTTGTGCCTGTTAAGACATGGGCCGCAGCATTTTGTAAAATTTGTAAAGGTCAGACAACATTCTGTGGTAACCCTAGCAAAATAGAATTACAATAGTCTATGTTTGCAAAAAGAAGAGCCTGCAAAACTGATCTAAAATCATTTGGTTCTAGTAACGGCTTTGTGTGGACTTTCAAGCCCTGAACAGGATTACAGTTCAAAATCATTACCCACTGCCCCTGAACTCAGAACTATTAAATTGGGTTCAGGAAGCCTGTATCTTCTCCAGATTGGATCTATGAGAAGCCTACAATCTCATTTGTATTAAAGCAGGAGATAAGTAGAAAACAGCATTTCAAACCCAATATGGGCATTTGAATAGTTGGTCATGCCTTTTGGAATTACAAAGCCTTCACTACATTCCAAATGCTGGTCAATAGTGTTCTAGACCTGTTCTTGATAATATCCTGATTTATTCCGTGAACAGTATGTGAAACTAGATGTAACAAGATATGTTAATTCATGTGAAATCTGTGCCTGGACAAAAGTTCACTGAGCCAAGCCAGTGGGCTACTTCAAGTGGCTGAAACCCTTGTCAGACCATAGGAAGTAATAAGCCTTGACTATATCACCAGTCTGCCACCGACAGAGAATAACACAGTGATCCGTGTAGAGGTGGACCATTTTACAAAAGTGGCTTGCTTTATTGCCTGTTCAGGTCTTCCTACTGCTGAAGAAACTGTTTGAGCCATCTTTCATTAAATTTATCGACTCCATGATCAGATTGTGTTAGACCAAGAGACCCAGATTAGACATTAAGCCACATGCCTCTACAGCCTACCATCCACAGACAAATGGATAGATGGAGTCAACCAGACACTTGAATAATAACTTCAATGCTTCTTAAATTACTACCATAATTGTGTCCAGTTGCAAAGAGATCCTACAAATCTCAAGGCAACTGTAAAAGACAAGGGAATCTGGCATATGTGGTGGATCAAAAAATGTGGTTAGCAGTGAAGAATCTGAAGTTTCTATGCCCATATTGCAAACTAGACCATGAACTCTACACTATTATACCATGAACTCTACACTATTATATATGGTATATATAATACCATGAACTCTACACTATTATATGTCAAATACACCCAATAACCTTTGAATTAGGGCTCCCCCAGATCCTCCAAACACATCAGGGCCATGTGTCCCTCTTAAAACCCTTCATAGAAAATAATTTTCCAGTTCAGACTCTGATATCTCCTCCTCCAATCCAAGTTCAAGGGTATGAGGAGTACATAGTGAATGTAATCTTGGATTCCAAAAGAATTTGGAACAAGTTGATGTCCCTGGTACATTGGGAAGGTTATGGCCTGGAAGAATGCTCCTGGGAACCAGCAGAGAACAGCAGAGAACCAGCAGAGAACATCAATGTCCCAGCAAAGTTACAAGAAATATCATCAGAAGCCAGGCCCCAGAGGTCACCTCTGGGAGGGGGGTAATGTCAGGACCCCAGTGGGGGCTTGATTGGTGTTGTCTCCAAAGTTCAGGCTCAGAGTATTATCCCTTAAACCAAATGGGTACCTGAAGTTAGCAGAAGTGGTAGGAGAGAGGGCAATGGAGTACTACCACAGCAATCTCACTCACTTAAACATTGTGCCTCCTCCATCTGCTGCCCTTGGTGTTTCTTAGGAGGGCATGTGAGCACACGCACTTCTAACATGTAGGCCTCATGGTGGGAAATCCCCTTGCAGCGTGTGCGGATATGTCACCTGCTCAGGAGATTTAAACCCTGCTTGTACAGCTGACCGACACTTTTGCAACAGGTCTCCTGCTAGGGTTAGCTGTGCTCATTGCTCAGTGTGTTCCTGTTTTCCTGTCCTGTTCCTGGTCCCTGCCTCGCTCTGTGTTCCTGCTGTGGTCCCTGCTCTTCCTCTTCAGTCTTCCTTGACAGGGTCTCCTTGGCCTTACTGTGTACTTCCCTCTGGATTGCCTTCTCATGCTCTGACCCTGGACCAACATCAGACCATTCCTTGACTTGCCACCTTCTTGACCTTGGAAAGGACCTGGACTATACCTCTGCCTGTCACCTGCCTTGCCCTCAGAACAGATCTGGATTATGCCTTGGCTTGCCACCCGTCTAGACCTTGGTACGGATCTGGACTTTCTCCTTTGCCTCCTGCCTGCTCAGACCCCAAACCGGACCACTGCCTTGCTTCTCTCACCCACCAGTCTTCTCTCTGCTGTCTCCTTCGGATCAGGTATGTAAGTCCTGCTTGCTGCCAGAAGCTGTGAGCTCCATCCAAGGCGGTGGTGGTTGGCTAGGCAGAAGATTTACTCCTGTTGTGCATCAGCAGCAGCCTCTTAAGTCTAACAACTGTTCAAGGGCTCACTTCCCAGAATGAGCCATGAGGATTGGCTGTAGCTCAGCTTAAAGGGGTTGCTGGAAAACAGGAAGCTGTTTACACCTGCCTCTTTCTATAGAAACTTCTTCTTTTTGAAAGTGCATCTTACTCTTGAATCCAGTTCCTGGCCTGCTTTCTGACTCCAGCTTGTGGTCTGTAAAGCCAGCTTCTGAGTTAAGACTGCTTCTGTGTTCTGTTCCTGATTCTACTTTTAGCCAGCACCGAATCTTGCTATTCAAGCCCACTATTGTTCTTGTGTGCAACCTGCTAGAATCCTGACTATATCCAGCATGTCCTAGGCCCAGTCTAATCACCCCCCCCCCCCTTCCAGCCCTGCTTTGTGTTGTGTCCAGATGGAAGGTGGGAACCTGACACTGGATACTGGATATGAATACAAAACAAACAGCTAAATAGATTTGAAAATGAAAGAGTTCTAAAAACAAAGGGTGCAGACATAATAAAAAAGGTACATTTCTATTCCAAGAAGTGTAACAATATGCAAAGCAAAATAAGCAAGAACCAAAAAGAAGGAGACAGACATAAGATCCAAACAGGTGTAGCATTCCCAGTTCTGCAAAGGAATAGAAGACCACACCTGACAACAGGGGCAGATTGCAGGAAAATATCAGCCTGGGGATTTTTTTTCAGAACCGGCCCACAGGGTATCTGACTTCAACATCATTTGTCCCTATAGCACATGTTTCAACAGCTCCCAAAAGCTCACCCCTTGAGAGGTATAACATGTGACCTGGAACTTGGCAAAATTGAGCCAAAAAATCTCTTAACATAGATTTCACATTTTTCCTAAATAAATAGTAAATTGCATCCTAGATCAGGAGAGAACAAACAGAGGTGCAATATCCCTTCCATCCATGCAATTGATTTGGCTCCCCACAAGTTTGGTTACATCTCTTTTATATATATACTAGCTGTTAAGCCCGTAATAACGGGCTACATTTAAAAAAAAATTTCGGTCCATTTCCGTCCCACTCATTCTCCTTCCCACTCCCTCCCCCTCATTCTCCTTCCCCCTCATTCTCCCTTCCACTTCCCCTACCCATTCTTCCTCCCACCTCTATTCTCCCTCCCACTCCCTCTCACCTTCCCCCTCTAGTCTCCCTCCCACTCCCTCTCACCTCCCTCCTCTAGTCTCCCTCCCTCTCACCTTCCTCCTCTAGTCTCCCTCCCTCTCACCTTCCCCCTCCCCTCACTCTCTCCTCCCTCCCCCTCAGTCACTCCCCTCACTCTCTCCTCCCTCCCCCTCCCCTCAGTCACTCCCCTCACCTCACTCTCTCCTCCCTCCCCCCCTCCCCTCAGTCACTCCCCCTCTCTCAATCCCCTCCCCTTTCAGCTCATCCACAACCCCTTCCCTCGGATGGCGCAGATGGAAGATCTCTGGGGGGGGTCCCTCCCTCTCGCGCGCGCCGCCGCTACTGCTTCTCACCGCTGCTCCTTGCTGCCACTGGCGCTCTTCGCCGCCGCCGCCACTACTGTTCCTCCCAGTGCCTTTTTTTTTTCAGGCACGCTCCGCTCTGACCGACGTGCTCGCCCGCGCATGCGCGGTAGAGCTGCTCTCTACTGTGCATTTGCGGCACGTCGGTCAGGGCTCCTTTATCTAGTAGATATTTATTTATTTATTTATTTTTACTTTTTATATACCGGCATTCGCGATGGGAGTCGCATCATGTCGGTTTACAATTAACAGGATGTGAACAAAAAGGATAAGAACTTAGAACAATAACATGTGATGTAAGAAGAAGTAGCAGTTACAATAAAACAGGGACATAATGCAACTTGGAATGGAAATAAAGCGATAGAAAAACATTAACAGTGAAATAGTAGAGTAACAAGGTAATAGACCTGTCCATTAAAAAAAATAAATAAATATAAAGATATATATATATATCCTTGATTCCTGATCTGGTGTTAGCTGCTTGCCAACCAATCAGCTCTTGAATCAGTTGCCAAGTAATGAGACCACACTGCCAGCCAGTGGCAGGCGCACACACTCACACACCCACACACTCTCTCGCTCATTACACATTCTGTTGCTCTCAGTATGTGGGTGTGAGTGTGTCTGAGTAACAGAGAGTGTATGTGTCAGAAAGATTTACACCCACACACACTTTATGACACAAAGTATGAGTGTGGATGGGGAAAGCCACTGACCTAAAGCAGCACCGCTCCAGATGGACTCCTGCTTTCTCACGTGGAGCTAAAGTAGTCAGAGTTGGTGTAAGAGTATTAGGCACCATAGATGAACTTTCAGTCTTACACCCCCTCCAGCCCCACCCTCCCCATACACAATATTTATGCATTTATTGTATGAAAGACATCCAAAGTACAATCTTCAGAGGTGAAAATATCTCGACATGTATATTATATTTACATGTGCTGCTGTAGTGCCAACCAGAAAAACCTGCCAAAAACACATAACAAAACACGTGGAACCCATATTTCTCCTCAATAAACTAAAAAGCCAAGGGATAGGAGGTGTTGTCTTGATGTGGATTGGTAACTAGTTAAAAGACAGGAAACAGAGTAGGACTAAATAAATGGGACCATCCATGCCGGGAACGCCGCTCTGCTGTGCGAGCGTCCCTAGGTGTGCGCACCTCTCCTCAAAGGGCCCGTGGCAGGACAACTCCCCGCGGTGCCCTCTGATGACATCACTATGGCCTTTCTTTATAAGATCCGGTCAGACCTGCAGTGGATGCCTCAGCAATAGGTCGAGTTCCTAGTTGTAGCTGGTTGCCTAACTCTGTGTTCCTGACTCCTGATCTTCGTCTTTTCTTCCCCTGGATTGATTCTTTGTCCTTGACCTCAGACTTCTCCTGGACTTCGCTTGATTGCCACCCATCTTGACCCCTGGTATGTCTTCTGGACTTCACTGTTGGCTGCCTGCCCTGACCCTTGGAATGTCTTGACTCTGCTTGTGCCTACCATTCTTCTTAGCATTCCTCACCATCGGAGACCTGCATCTAAGTCCAGCTGGCCCCAGCACCCAAGGGCTCAACCTGCGGGGAACGAGGGCTGGTATTGGTAAAGGACCTTTTGGGTCTCCGCACTCGCCAATTCCACCAACGACGACGAGGACCTGCAGGGCCTCTCCTTGCAGGTAGCATCAACCTCGTCTCGGCCCAAGGGTCCACACCTACAACAAATGCAGATGAAATTGAATATGGACAAAAGCAAAACAATGCACATAGGGAAAAATACCCCTAATTTTGCATACTCAATGATGGATTCTACAATACGAATAACCACCATTATTAGTTTCAGCGAGTATTCCCTAGTCCTAGTGTTATTTGAAATGGTAAATAGCTGTTCCTTATTTACCTGTTCTACTCAACTCACACTTTTGTAGTCCTCAATTATATCCTGCCTCAATTGTTTCTTTTCTCACTCAATGCATAATCAAGTTACGGAATTCACTGCTTGAGGATGGGATCACGACAGCTAGCATAAATGAATTTAAAGAGTTTGGACAAGTGCATTGAAGAAAAGTCCATAATTATTAACCATTTGACTCAGGGAGACTCACCATTTGTCACAGGGAGGTAGCAGCAAGAAACTGAATCTTTTAGGGCCTGGCTATTGTTGGAGACAAGATGTTGGGCTTGATGAACCTTTGGTCTAAGCCAGCATGGCACTTAAGTTCTTATGGCAGTAGCCTATTTTAACGCTTGCTGGGTATGGGCCTGGAACTCAGAAAGCCTTGGGTAAACTGAATTACAATTACAATACAGTAAATCTCCACACCAAAACAGCACTAACTGCCAGTATCCAAAGAGTTACAAGGCTAGGTAAATATTACACCAGACTCTAAAACACCAATAAACCTTCTATTGGGAAAAGAAAACAAGTCAGGCTGTTATAGATCCCTAAACAGAAAGTATATGCTAGCAGAATACTTCACCTCAATTATACATGCTGAACACAAACAGACCTTCAAACGCAGAATAAAAAGACCATAAAGTATAAACAGAAACGTCCAGACAAAACTTAACTGGAAACCACAACAAGCCAGTGCAACAATAGAAAAACAAAATCACCATCTTGCCTCATAAAATATCAAACAATAAAATAAAAAATATATAAAACTTCAAACATAATAGTAAAACCATACTAAAAAAAAGAATACATATTTCAAAACAGATGACAAATAGAACATTCAATAATTGGAAACCAATAAAATATTTTAAAACAGCAGACACATTTAATAACATATAATAATTAAAAATAATAAGGAATGGATTAAAAATCCCACACTCTTTATTCCTGGGAACTTTTGATTCCTATCACCCTGAGATTGTCATGGATAAGGCAGGCATAGAATTGCACACAAACACTTCTCTCTTATATACACGCACTCTGTAATACATGTTCATTCTCATACATACTCTGTCTTATGCGCCCTCACAAACACACGCTCTCACATGCACTCACTGACTCACAAACGTACTCTCATATATGCTCAGTGACCCATAGGCTCACACATGCTCACACCGGCTCATACATACTCAATTACTTACTCTCACTCTGCCTGTGAATAAGCTAAAAAAAATATTTTACTTACTTTTACCTTGGTGGTCAGGGGGGATTCAGGCAGGGCTCCAAAAGAATATGGTCTTTGTAGGCGCCCTGTACTCCAGCAGGTATTGATCCTTATAGGAAGGGGCAGGCTGGAAGGTCCAGATGCTGGCAAGGGGGCGCTGGTAATTATTTTTGTAGTGGGCTGAGCATGAAGGCAGTTGCACCTGGGAGCAGCAGGAAGTGCTCAGCCCCTGGTGAGGTAGTCCCGGGAGGTTTGTGCACTCCTGTCTCCGGCAGAGGAGACTCGAGAACAAGCGAGGCAAGGCAAGGTAGGTGTGATGAAGAAGACAGCAGGAGGAAAGAAGAGAAGCAAGCGCAGGCCATGTACTCACCTTATCTATGCCGTCGCCGTGTGAATCCAAAAAATGAGAACCTCGGGGAATTGAAAAAATAAAACATAAAACTGCTGCAGGGCCTGTTGGCAGACCCCAGTTGAGCAGCTAGCATGCTTCGGTCCCACCGATGGCTCACAGCAGAGCAGCTCTTTTTGTGAACCACGATGGCATGGAAGGCAGGCTGCAAGAAGAAGCGATAAGAATAGTTCCCACCACTGCGGTACTGCGTGGAGGAGGAGCGCAGGGAGCAGGTCCAGGCCCATGCTGCCTCTGTGCTGAAAATGAAAAGGCAGCATGAGCAGAAGAAGAGCTCCTATGGGACTGTGTTAGGCTCAGCAACTCCGCAGGCATGGGGACTGCTGTGACCAATGCCAACCATGTGATTGGGTTGACCAGCCCACCAGGGCATGCCCGAAGCCCCGATAGGCCAATCCGCCCTTGCCTGGGAATTAAAGCCAGGTTCTCCATGTGGCAGCATACAGCACTGGGCCAATCCATGGGCCAATCCAGTTTACCCTGTTCTAATTTTCATTTTGACCATTATTTATAAAGGTGTTGATGCAAATCCCAGCATTTGCCAGAAGAGGGTGCAAGCAACATTTTAAAAAAATCCCACTTGAAGACCAAGTTTATGATTCACAAAAAAGGATTCAGGGAAAGTGGCTTAGCCTTGAAAAATCTGTTTTAAGTGCAGATCAGACACCATCAGAAAACTTTGATGTTACAGATAGAATATAAGTGATTGATACCCTACCTGTTATTATACAGATCTTTACTGGAGTCCCATGGGTGAAAGTCATGTAATTGTAAATTCCATATTTTGAATATTACACTGGGGAACACAATTTTCGTTGAGTTAGATCTGACACTTGTTTTTGACTAACTTTTAACATCTGAATCCAAAAATGACCCCAGTTTTTCTCTATCACGTCAACTTTTTAAGGTACAGGATACCCTCCCTTTGTCCCAAAAATCATACAAAATGTACATACAAAGGAAATAAAAGAAAAAATTACCTGAATATACTGTTCATTTAGAGTTATTTTATTCATACAAAGGCTATACATTGTTACTGTTGTCAAATTGTGTACAAGTAATAAAGTTCTGCTACCAAACATACATATTAAAATTTACGCTCATAGCTTTTCCGGCAGTGTTCAATCTGTGGACAGTCTCGCCTGATGCTCCAACAATAGTCAGTCATCATATGTACATCCCATCTACCCTGATACCGTGCCTCCATGACCTTCAAATCTTGGTGGAATCGTTCACCTTGCTCATCACTGAATGCACCAAGGTTTTTCAGGAAGTCAGCAAGATGGCTATGCAGAAAATGCACCTTGATGTTCATGTTGCAATGAAGCATTTTGAAGCTCTCCAAGAGTTTCTGGACAATTTCGGTGTAATTCTGTGCTCGTGTATTTCCAAGAAAGTCCTTGACAACCAAGCATTCTTTTGGAGTTCTGACATTATCCCGATGAAATGTTCATCTTTAATGAGCTACTGAATCTGTGGACCGTCAAACACACCGGCCTTTATCTTTTCAAACGACAGGCTAGGAAATGCCAAAATGAGATACTTGAAAGTTTCCTTCAGTTGGCAAAGCTTTAACAAATTGCTTCATGAGGCCTAAGATAGGCTGTAGAGAAAAAGCTTGAAGTGATAGAAGAAACTAACTGCAGTTTTGAAATCAGCAAGTCTAAAACAGCTGAAAAATCGAACTCAACAGGAATAATGTTAAAAATTGTTCCCCGGTGTTATTTTCTTGTGTAGAATAGCAGATTGATTATTTGAAGAATTTATATTAAGAAACATGTAAGGGGTCATTTCTGTTTGTCTGTCCACTGATTTTGATATCCTACAGGATTAATGCCTGGTCAGGTGTTACACATTGTTGAGATCTGGTAAACCTCACCATATAGTAACATGCAACATCTAACAGGGCTTCCCAAACCTGTCCCAGGTACCCCACAGCCAGTTTGGTTTTCAGGATATCCACAATAAATATACATGAGATAAATTAGCATATACTAGGCTTCTAATATATGCAAGTTTTTCTCATGCATATTCAAAGTGGATATCCTGAAAACCCGACAGCAGTAAGGTCAACCGGACAGATTTGGGAAGCTCTGTTTAGGTGATGATCATCAGCTGCCTGCTTTGGGGGGTTTATTGCTATCTGTTTGGATTTTATGTCTACTTCTCCTTTTTGGTTCTTGCATATTTTGCTTTGCACATTGTTATTATGTCTGCACCCTATGTTTTTAGATTCTCTTTCATTTTGAAATCACTTTATCTGTTTGTTTTGTATGCATATGTTACCTTCATCACTACATTACATGCATGGATCATCTGATTAGGATAATCGTAATTCCCCAGTTTAATAAAGTTTGAAACAGTGTAATAACTAATTAGTGCTTATTTTCAAATTTCTTTAAATGCTTATTACTCCTCAGAATGTGATGTAGTACCTGAAATGTTAATGGTTTTGCTTTTATTTGCATTTATTTTATTGGCATTGCTACTTTAATAAAAGCACACTTGAATGTTCCTGCAGACTTTGAGAAACTGCTATGAGCCTTTAAATTCCAGAGCAGCTACAGATATTTCATTCAATAATATAGGGTGGCCCATGGAAAGGTAGCCCATCTCCAATACCAGTGCCACGCAGGTAGGCTACTTTTCATGGGCCACCCTGTAGTATAAATGTTGCGATTCCAGCTGTTGTGCAGCCTCCTCGCCACCAGAGGACCCCCAATGAACCCGGCTCTGAACTGTTCTCCAGCATTCTCTGGCTCCGGCCCTCAGCCTGTGCTTCTGCCTCCATGCCAACAGGGGACCTCCACAAGTTCATTGCCCTGGCTGACCAACCCCTTCTCTCCTGCTTGTAGCACACCCAGACTCCAGCCCTACTTAACTCTGTCTCCCCCATGCCTCAGTGCTTCAGCATCAAGTCGTTCTTGGCTCCCTGCTCTAGCCCTCTCTGACTTGTGGCTTTCTCAAGCCTTTTCTAGCTTTGTCTCGTGGCCTCCGGGCCTTCTGACTCCAGCCTTACTTTTCCCTATCCCCTGGCCTCTGGGACTTCTGTTCCCAGCTTGCCTTGGTCTTGCCATGTGGCCATCTGGTCTTCTGTTCGAAGCCTTACTCTGTGGCCTGTGGGTCTTCTGACCCTTTCTTGCATAGTAGCCTTCCTTGGCCTCTTTTGTTTCTTGACCCCTGGCCTAGCTCTGAGACCCCTAGGTCACTCCCTGTTTCTAGGTCTTTCACTGTCTTGCCTCTCGAGGCCTTCCTTGCCTACACTGCCTTCTATATTCCATGTTCTGTGTAGTCCTTGTCCTGGTTTGTTCTGTCTTGCCCTTGTCTGTGTCTCCAGCATCCCACTTCTATGCTTGCTTGCACTCAGTCCCTGTATGTTACAAAGTTCCAGTTCCACGTATACCTGCATCCATTCCACTCTTACCTACACCCAGATCCAGGCTGTTCCTGCTGTTTCAGTCCACGCTTACCCGCACTCAGATCCTGTCTGTTCCAGCATTCCAGTTCCACGTATACCTGCATCCATTCCACTCTTACCTATACCCAGATCCAGGCTGTTCCTGCTGTTTCAGTCCATGCTTACCCGCACTCAGATCCTGTCTGTTCCAGCATTCCAGTTCCACGTATACCTGTATCCTCTCCACTCTTACCTGCACCCAGATCCAGGCTGTTCCTGCTGTTCCAGTTCATGCTTACCCGCACTCAGATCCTGTCTGTTCCTGCGTTCCAGTGTTCCAGCCCAGCCTGCACCTTGTTCTAGCGTTCCGGCCTCACCAGACCATCCACACTCTATTCCAGTCCTGTGCCACTCCAGGAGGTGGTGTCTACAACACCCCCCTCTTCAGCTGCCCTTCATTCACAACAATATCCTTATGCGCACATACAGTACTTCTAAAACACCTCATGGACACCTTGTCCTCTCTTCAACTGAGAATCTTTCAGAGAAGTGAGTAAGTCTCTCTTTCTATTGAGATGCACTGGCACCTTTAAGCCTGTTTGCCCATTTCTGCTACCTTTTAATCTCATCCTAAACTGAATATTTAACAGCCACACCTTTTATTTTTGGAATGCAGACAACTAGAAGAAGATATATGAGGAAAAGAAAGGAAACTGGGCTCAAAAGGGGAATTAAACAAAGTAAGTCAGGGTTGTGACCCTGGGTTCAATGCATCCCTAACCCTTGACTGCTACAAACTGAAAAGTTATGACAGGAGACGAACAACTCATATCCTGTTTCTGATATGCTTCCAAAAATACATCCGTACTGTCACCATTGAAGACAGGATTTATTTTTATTTATTAAAAACTGTTTCTGGATAATCTTCCTAGACAAAAGACTGCACATGGCAGTGTACAGTAGAGGATGCTAGACAACATGAACCTTTAGTCTGACAGTTTGATCATTTTTATGCTCCTGTCTCCTGCATACTCTCACCTCCTACACCACTCATTGTTGCGGTTCTGGCTGTGAGCGCCGCGACCAGACCCTTACCTCCATGCTCCTGGACCTATTCCCGCTTCTGGAGGCCTGGTTTGCGCCCTGTTCAGCGGTGTCCCCGCGGGGGCTGCACCGCCGGGAAGCTTCCCATGGACGCCCTGCTTCTAGGCGTGCGTGCGCGCCACTTGGGCACTTTTCTAGTCTGTTTCCCACCAGTGGTGACTCCGCCCAGTTCCTGACGTCAGACGCCGTGGCCTTGATAAGCCGGCAGCGGACACTCAGTCTTTGCCTTGCAACGGGTTTACCTCCTGGTTCCCTGTTGTGTCGTGCCCCGGAGTGATACCTTGATACTGCCTTGATACTCGCTCTGTTCCTGCTTGCCTGCTACAGTACCTGCCTGGTTCCTGCTTGCCTGCTACAGTTCCTGCCTGGTTCCAGTACCCAAGTCTTGCTACAGTTCCTGCCTGCCTGGTTCCAGTACCCGAGTCCCGCTACAGTTCCTGCCTGCCTGGTTCCAGTACCTGAGTCTTGCTACAGTTCCTGTCTGGTTCCAGTACCCGAGTCCTGTTACAGTACCTGTCTACTGTTCTAGTCTGGTTCCAGTTCTCAGTCCTGATCAACAACCCGCCTAAGTCCCAGCGGTTGGGCCCCTACGGGCTCCTCCCGAGGGGGCTTCGGCTTCCAAGGGTGAAGCCGCCTAAGTCCCAGTGGTTGGGCTCCTATGGGCTCCTCCCGGGGCAGTACCAGCTTCCAGGGTGAAGAGCACCTCTACGTCCTGCCTGAACATCTACCTCCTGGCCTGCCACACTAGAGACATTGACCACCTTTCCCAGTCTCCTGCAGGTCGGCCCAAGGGTCCACTAAATTGAGACTCGATAACAGATTGCAAGGCCATGGACTCGGCGGATGTGCCTGTCCCCTTGGACCTGCCAGGGTTGGCCCAGCAGCTGCAGTATCAACAACAGTACCTCGAGGACCTTGCTGGTTCGGTAGGGGAGCTATCGGCCCAATTGGATGCCAGGGCCTCGTCTGCCCCAGAACCAACACCCAAGGGTCAAGACTCTTCAGTGACTCAGCTACCAGCACCCTCTTGTTACGCTGGTGATTTAAGGACCTGCCGCGGCTTTCTGAACCAATGTTTGTTTGTTTTTTTTGAAACTATGTTTTATTAGTTTTTTAAATGCATACAACATCTATCCAAAACCATAACTTTCAAAGACCATACAGTTATCTCCCTCCCATTCCCCCGTCTCTTCCCCCCTCCCCCCCCATAGTGTGTTTCATGTCCAGTTTTACACGTATGTTGTTTGATCTCGTATATGCTCAATGGTCCTCCACGTCCATCCGGCTGGAATCCACATCTTCATTAGGCAGGGCAAGGCTCCATGGATCTTGGCCGATGTTTATACTAGAGGGCAAAAATCGAACAAACCCAGACCATATCTTTTTTGTAGCTATAGATCTCTGTGGCATTGCATCATTGAGCACAGCGTGTTCCATGGCACAAAGGCGCAACATGCGTTGGAACCAGTGGTCATACGTCAAATTTCCCGTCTGTAACCAATTTGCCAAAATAACCTTTTTCCCCATAAGGCTTGCCTTCATGAGAAACAGGCGTTCTTGCGGCTTTAAATGTAAGCGGCCTGAGGGGTCCAAACCAAATAACCATAGTGTGGGGTCAAAATGGAGAAATTTGTTCAAAATATTTTGACAGGCTCGACGAATCAGGCCCCAAAAACGATATATCACTTTACAGTCCCAAAAACAGTGACAATAGTTGCAATTGTCACTGAAGCATTTCGGGCATTGACTAGTCTGTGAAAGACGCATTTGCTGTGCCCTCAATGGAGTGATATAACTCTGCCAGAGAAATCTATAGCCAGTTTCCCGCAAAAGAACATTCTCCGACACTTCTAACAAATCTGTAAAACATGACACAAACTCAGAAAGTGTTAAAGAAAACAGTGACCACTCCACCCACCGTCTATGAAGTTGAGCGAGGGTAGTGGTGTCTTCCTGTCGAATAAGCTCCTTATAGTATGCGGATGCATTAGGTTTATTATGTTTTTTTATCTGCAGTAAATCACTGAGCTTCTGAGTTTCGACTGTCACCGCTAGTCGGGGTCTCTCTGTATAAATAAAATGATGCACTTGCAAATAAGCATAATGGTCTGTGTCCGGGATACGAAAGAGATGTTGAAGGGTGGGAAACGGAAGAATCTTCCTGGTCACTCTGTCAGACAAGTCTGATATGAAATGGATACCCAGGGTTCTCCACCTACAAAAAACCCCCTTCTCTTGTCCTGGTGGAAACAGGTCATGCCCAATAATAGTAATCAAGGGAGTCAGTCGGTGCGGAATCTTGCCCCATTTGCACAGCTTTTGCCACACTTTCCGACTGGTGTGTAAGAATGCTTGGGCTCTAAGGTAGGCGGGAATCTGACAGGTATCAATCTGCAACAAGGGGTTTAAGGACGAGACCCCATACCACTCTAGGAGATAATTATGGGGAGTGAAAGTTGAAGTGGCAAATACCCAGTCTCTGACGTGTCTTAGACTGCAAGCTACATTATAGAGTAGGAGATCTGGACAATCCAGTCCCCCTTGATCTGTTGGACGTACTAAGACAGTTAAAGGTATTCGGGCTTTTTTCCCTTTCCAGAGAAACAGTCGAAGACTCCTGTTCAGTTGGATATGGTCGCCTTTGGTAATCCAAAGTGGTAACAACTGTAAGACATAAAGCCATTTAGGGAGCAGAATTGATTTAAATAAATGTATACGGCCTGTGAGAGACAACGGTAAATTCATCCATCTCCTTACCACAGTTCGAGTGGTTACCACCAAAGGCTGAATATTGACTTTATACAAATGATTTATATTAGTAGGAATATTTACCCCTAAGTATTTGAGATTGCCCGTCACCCAGTGGAGCGGAAAATCCCCGGGCCAAGCGGCATGTATATAGCCAGTTACATCAATGGCTTCTGATTTCTCATAGTTTATCTTAAGACCTGAGAAATCACCAAACTCGTCTAATAACTCTAGGACGACAGGTAATGAGCGTAAAGGTTGGGTAAGGAATACCAATAGGTCGTCCGCAAAAGCGGCTATCTTGAAAATTTGGTTTGGTTCTCCAAATCCCTTTATCGCAGGGCAGGCATCAAGTTTTCGTAGCAGGGGATCAATATAAAGGATATATAAAAGGGGAGACAGCGGGCATCCTTGCCGAACTCCCCTCTGTATTTGGACTACCTCCGATAAGCAGCCATTGGCCCTAATGCACGTGGTAGGATTGTGGTAGAGCAATGAAATATATTGAAGGAAATCCCCCCTCACGCCGAAACGTTGTTGAACAGAAAACAAGTATGGCCACGCCACCCGATCAAAAGCCTTCTCCGAATCGAACCCTATGGCTAAGGCGGGAATATCTTGATGTTGACAGATATGGTGGGCCATGATAAGTTTTATTATATTTGCAGTAGGATTCCTGCCCCTGACAAAACCCGTTTGGTGATGTGATTCTAAAGTAGGGAGGAAGACCTTCAAACGGTCAGCCAGAATTTTTGTTAAAATTTTAAAATCACAATTTAATAAAGATATCGGTCTATAAGAGGAAGGTTGTTGCGGGTCCTTTCCCGATTTGGGAAGAACCGTAATGTGCGCGTCATTAAAATGCTCGGGAAAAAAGTTTTTTGTCAAACCCTCCGTATAATAGGCTGTTAGGTGGGTACTAACATGTGTCTGCAATATTTTGTAAAAATCATAAGGGAGACCATCAGGGCCCGGGGACTTTCCTGGCTTAGTAGCCATTATAGTCTGCAGGACCTCATAGTTCTGTATAGGCCTATTCAAAAACAGAAGCTGCGCCGCTGTTAATGTCGGTAAAGAGATGTCCCTAAAAAACAAATCATCCCCTCCCTGGCCCCCAACCGGGTCGGAGGAGTATAATGTGCTATAGTACTGGTGGAACAAAGCACAAATCTCCCCCTCGTCACTTGTGGGTTTCCCCAAGTTAGTTTTCAAAGTCGCGATAAAAGAGTGTGGTCGCTTCACCCTTGTTAAGTTGGCCAGTAGTTTCCCTGGTTTGTTTCCAAACCGGAAAAAGTGTTGTTCCCCCTTCCGAAGATAACGAAGCGCCCGTGTATGTATTAAGGTATTTAATCTGCCCAGGAGACTGTAATAGTCCTTCCGGTGGCTAGGGGCATTACTTTGGTTCAATTTCCGTTTGGCTTGTTGGAGCAGGTTCTCTAATAGAAGAATATCATTGTTCAATTGCTTGTTATGGAAATGTACGTAGGCAATAATTTCACCTCGGATTACAGCCTTCCCGGCTTCCCAAAAAAGGTGGGGATTTTCCCTGTGGTGGCCGTTGTGAGTAGCATAATCCTTCCATTTTTCCCGTAACATAGCTTGAAACTTAACATCATGTTTCAAAAAGCTAGGAAAATGCCACTGTCGGGTGCCCTGACTCGGCGAGGCGGAGCTTACTGTGATCGAGACCGGGGAATGATCTGAAACGGCTTGTGTTTCAATAGTAGCCTCAGCTATATGAAAAAACCGGGATTGTGAGATTACTGAACCAATGTTTTATACGGTTTTCTCTGTTGCCCTGGCAGTTCCCCTCGGATGCGGTGAAAGTGGCGTTTATCCTGTCCCTGCTTGATGGGAAAGCCTTAATATGGGCTTTTCCCCTTTGGGAAAACAATGATCCCTCGCTAACGAACTCACAACAGTTCGTCTCAAACTTCCGACAGGCCTTTGATGAGCCCGCCCGAGTAGCCATGGCTACATCTGATCTGCTGCAACTCTGTCAGGGGCCTCGCTCCCTTGCAGATTATGCTATGGAATTCCGGATTTTAGCCCAAGAAGTAGGTTGGCAGGATGGTAGTCTTAAGGCCATCTTCCTGGAGGGCCTCTCCAGACGCATAAAGGATGAGATTGCTGCCCGAGATCTGCCGGAGGACCTCAACTCCTTGATAGAGATGGCTGCCCGTATTGACCGCCGCCTACAACAACGGGCCAAGGAGCAGCACTCCTCTCGCCACAGTCCTGCTTCTGTGTCGGTGAGATCCGCGTCTTCTCCTAAGACTCCTCGTCCACATGCTCCCACCTGCGAACCCATGCAGCTGGGCCGGGCCCCGCTCTCTTCTGAAGAGAAGCAATGTCGCAGTTCGTTGAAGTTGTGTTTATATTGTGGTCAGAAGGGCCACTTCTTGGCACGCTGCTAGGAGCGTGTGGAAAACGCCAAAGCTAGGAGGTCGGGAGGAGCTCCTCCTAGGCTGTGCTACAGCTCCTCAATGTACTGTGCCTGTGCCTGTTACCCTGGAATACCCTGGAGGGTCCATTGAGACGATTGCGTTCCTGGATTCTGGAGCC
The DNA here is from genome assembly GCF_901001135.1 of Rhinatrema bivittatum. Taxonomy (NCBI): domain Eukaryota; kingdom Metazoa; phylum Chordata; class Amphibia; order Gymnophiona; family Rhinatrematidae; genus Rhinatrema; species Rhinatrema bivittatum. The sequence continues at coordinate 381,312,351 of NC_042618.1, forward strand.
GGAGGTAATTTCATCCTGCAGGACTTAGTCTCCCAGTTGCGAATCCCTACGCATAGACGGGAGGTCCCGTTACGAATTACTTCCATCCAGGGGACGCTCCTTCCAGGTCCTGTCCTGATGTCCACGGCACCCATTACTGTCCGCACCGGGGCGATCCATTCGGAGGAGATAGCCTTTCTAGTGTTGGATAAGGCTGTCCACCCTGTGGTGCTAGGGTTGCCGTGGTTACAGAAGCACTCGCCCATGATTCAGTGGGATACTCTACAGATTGTCAAGTGGAGCCCTTTCTGCCTACCTAACTGTATGAAAGTGCCTAGGGCTCCCGCACTCCCGTTGATGCACTCTGCCCTGGGTCCTCCTGCAACTTATGAGGACTTTACGGACGTTTTTTCCAAGACCAAGACCAAGGCGGAGATCCTTCCGCAGCATCATCCGTATGACTGCGCTGTAGACCTGTTACCTGGAACTATGCCCCCCCGAGGAAGGGTGTATCCCTTATCATTACCTGAAACCCGGGCCATGTCCGAGTATATTTCAGAGAATCTGGCCAAGGGGTTCATTCGCCCGTCCAAGTCGCCTGCAGGGGCAGGCTTCTTCTTTGTCAGCAAGAATGACGGCTCACTGAGACCGTGTATAGACTATCGAGGCCTAAATTCCATTACCAAGCGGGATCGTTACCCGCTCCCGCTAATCCCGGAGCTCCTCGATAGGCTCCAGGGAGCGAAGATTTTCACAAAGTTGGACTTATGAGGTGCTTACAACTTAGTCAGAATCCGTCCCGGAGACGAGTGGAAAACCACTTTTAATACCAGAGACAGGCATTACGAGTATCTTGTGATGCCTTTCGGCTTATGTAATGCTCAACCTCACCAGTGGGAGCCGGCCTCTTTTTTGTTGCTAAGAAGGATGGCTCCCTTAGACCTTGTATAGACTATTGTGGTCTCAATGCCATCACCCGCTTGGACGGATATCCTCTTCCACTCATCCCAGAACTCTTAGATCATCTACAAGAAACTAAGGTCTTTACTAAGCTTGACCTTTGAGGGGCCTACAGTCTAGTGTGAATCAAACCTGGTGATGAGTGGAAAACCACATTCAATACTTGTGATGGACATTACGAGTATCTAGTCATGCCCTTCGGATTGTGTAATTCTCCAGCGGTTTTTCAAAACCTTATAAATGAGGTCCTCTGAGACATGCTCCACTCATCGATAATCATCTACCTTGACGACATGCTCGTGTACTCCAAAGATATCACTACCCATCGATGGCAAGAAAAGCAAGTATTACAACGACTCCGGGACAACCACTTGTTCACCAAGTTAGAGAAATGTTTGTTCGAACAAGAATCTCTGCCATTCTTGGGATACATTGTATCCTCTACTGGATTTCACATGGATCCTGAGAAAGTGTTGGCTATCAAAGACTGGCCCCGTCCAGTGGGTACCAAAATCCTTCAGCGCTTTCTTGGATTTGCAAACATCTACCGGCCCTTCATCCCCCACTACTCGCAAAAGGTAGCTCCACTCACTGCCCTCACTAAGAAGGGAGCAAATGTCAAAGATTGGCCACCAACGGCACGCCGGCCTTTGAAGAACTAAAACAAGCTTTCCTCTTGGATTCTTGCCTACATCACCCGGATCCCTTACGTCCTTTCATTGTGTAAGTGGACGCTTCAGACCTGGCAGTAGGGGCTGTCCTCAGCCAAGTTTCTAACAAAGGCACGTTACTCCCCTGCTCTTACTTTTCTCGGAAGTTCTCTGCCGCCGAGAGAAATAATGGCATGGGTGATAAAGAACTCCTTGCCATAAAGTTGGCTTTTGAAGAATGGCGTCAGTGGCTGGAGGGAGCCCAGCATCCAATTGTGGTATATGCTGGCCACAAAAATTTGGAATACCTGTGTCGAGCCCAGCACCTGAATCCCAGACAAGCTCGCTGATCCTTGTTTTTTAGTCGCTTCAATTTCTCCTTACAATACCTACTAGCATCAAAGAATCTTCGTGCAGATGCGCTCTCCTGTACCACTGAGACTGAGGATTCACCCCTTACTCCACAGTATATCCTAGATCCAGCTAAGTCATTGTCGTCCCCGCAGGCAAGATGGTTGTACCCATCCGCTTGCAGAAGAAAGTCCTCTCCTGGGCACACGACTCTCTAATGGCTGGGCATCCGGGCAGGGCCTGAACCATAGAATTACTAACTCATTGCTACTGGTGGCCACACGTTAATCAGGATGTCCGCGCGTATGTCAGTTCCTGCCCCACCTGTGCTAGACAAAAGCCTTTACCGGGTCACCCCTGGGGGCTTTTGCAACCTCTTCCCAAACCAGCGGAGCCTTGGACACCTCTCTAAAGATTTTATAGTAGATCTACCGCTGTCCAAGGGAAAGCAAGTCATCTGGGTCACTGTAGATAGATTCTCAAAGATGGTTCACTTCGTGCCTCTCGCAAAGCTTCCTACTGCACCGGAACTTGCTCAACTCTTTACAGAGCATATCTTCTGCCTACATGGACTACCACTGCACATCGCTTCTGATCATGGCTCACAATTTACAGCTAAATACTGGACAGAACTGTGCAAAAAGTTTGGAATCCACTTGGACCACGTCAGCTTTCCATCCTCAAGGCAATGGGCAAGCGGAATGAACCAACCAATCTTTGAAAACCTTTCTTTGCTCCATTGTAGGAGACAAACAGGATGATTGGGTGGCCCTACTACACTGGGCAGAGTTCTCTTACAATCACCACATTCACTCCGCAACTGGAGCCTCGCCCTTCCAAGTTGTCTTTGGTAAACAGCTCAAGCCACCCTTGCCACTTCCACTAATAGTGCCTTCGCCTTCAGCCCAGCTCACAGCCTAACAGCTTCATTCTCTCTGGGACTCCACCCAAGCTAACTTATGGTACGCAGCTGCCATAGCAAAGAGTGACATTGATAAACGCCGTCGCAGAGCTCCTGTTTTCAACCCTGGAGATCAGGTTTGGGTAAGCACCCGGCATATTCGCCTACGGATTCCCTCCATGCGCTTAGCTCCTAAATACATTGGCGCCTTTGTGGTCACGGAACGAGTGGGTACAGTCTCCTACCGTCTGTGTCTGCCACCTAGCCTACGGATATACAATGTATTCCATGTTTCTCTGCTAAAACCATTAGTACTTTCAGCCTTTCACCCCACACCACCTGAACCTTCGAATACAGTAGCAGAGGAAGATACCGTCTACCAAGTACAGGATATTCTGGATGTATGTTTCTATCATCGACGATGGGAGTACTTAAATTCATGGGAAGGATATGGTCCACCTCCAACATCCTGGATAAGTCTCTCCTCCTTCAATTCCATCAAGACCATCCCAGTAAGCCAAGACCCCCGGGGAGGGGGTGTAAGAGGGGGGTACTGTTGGGAACTACAGCCGCGGGCAGCCACGGTCGGGTCCCCCCTCACCTTATGGCACTCTCCAGCCCTTGTCGGAGCCTTCCTCGCTCTGCTCCGGGCCGCAACGGGGTCTTCCCATGGCATCCTCCCCACAAGGGAGATGCCGCCGACTTCCTTGTCCAGCTCTGCCCCTTAGGTGCGTGTGCACGCACCAATCCGGAATTTAAAGGGGCCATGGCGGAAAACTTTGCCCCGACCCCCGACGATGACATCAGACTCCCGGGCTATTTAAGCCCAGCTCAGATCAGCGTTCTCTGCCTTGGCAGCAGGTCGACTCTCTGAGTAACTAGTTGCTGTTCCTCCGTGTTCCAGTTCCAGTTCCTGACTCCGTGTTCCTGCTTCTGTGATCCTGTTCTAATTCCGTTCCTGCTTCCGTGATCCTATTCCTGCTTCGCTCTTGCACCGTGTTCCTGTTCCACCTCCTGCTCCTGCTTCGAATTGATTCTCTGGTTTTCGACTTCGGCTTGGCTCCTGGTGTTCTCTGTCTGCTGCCCGTCCTGACCCTTGGCTCATTTTCCGGCTTCGCTAGTCTTCTGCCTTCCCTGACCTCTGGCCTAGTTTCTCATCCTGCATCGCTGTTGCCTGCCATGACTTCTGGATCGTCTTCGTCTTCCCAGCTCTTCTGCCTGCCTCGACTCGGACTGTTCACCGGACTCTTCTTCGCCAGGAGACCTTCACCTAAGTCCTGTCGGCCCCGGCACCCAAGGGCTCAACCTGCGGGGAACGAGGGTTGGTCCAGTTCCGCCTCCCGGCTATGAGTCCCGCTGTAGGCCTTCCTTCAGCGGATTCTCCAAACACTCTAGCCGGCCCAAGGGTCCATGTTCACAATAGTTAGGTCAGCACAGTGTACAGTTTAACCCTCAGTCGTGCACAAATTTTTTGCAAGCAAACTTTACTGCTGATACAGCTAGAAGTTTTGCATAGAAAAAATGTGTGCACAACAATGTGTATTTAAATTAGCACCTTGCATGGAAATTCCATGCTAATAATGGCATTAGCTATTGCCCATCAGAAATCCTAATACAGTAAATAAATATACTGGCTAACAGATTACTGCCCCAAACAAAATATCTCAATGCCACATTAGGGGGCATATACAATCAATTTCAAATATATAAAATAATATACAATCATCAAATTGTTTTTTTTATTATTCATTTAAACACCTTAATAAACTAAGTCAAATCAATTATATTCATACACAACTCTAAAATTTATATATATATTGTATGCAGACCAAAAACATATATAACTTATATGTTAAAAAAAATCAGTCACCACCCATACATACCATACACATAAAGGGGTAGATTTTATAATTTTGCGCAAGCGCATACTTTTGTTCGCGCACCAGGCGCGAACAAAAATCCGGGGTCGGCACGCGCAAGGGGGTGCACATTTGTGCAATTTGCATGCGCCGAGCCCAGCGCGCGCTGCCTGTTCCCTCTGAGGCCGCTCCGATTTCGGAGCGGCCTCGGAGGGAACTTTCCTTCGCCCTCCCCCCACCTTCCCCTCCCTTCCCCTACTTAACCCACCCCCCCGGCCCTATCTAAACCCCCCCCCCCTTACCTTTGTTAGCAGATTTTTGCCTGCTGAAAGCAGACGTAAATCTGCGAGCGCCAGTGGGCTGCTGGCCCGCCATCACCCGGCCCGGGGGCTGGTCCGGAGGCCTCGACCATGCCCCCGGGCCGGCGCCACGCCCCCGAAACGCCGCGTCTCGCCCCTGAAATGCCGCGTCATTTACGGAACGCCCCCGACACGCCCCTTTTACGAAGTCCCGGGACTTACACGCGTCCCGGGGCTCTGCGCGCGCCGGCGGCCTATGCAAAATAGGCGCGCCGGCGCGCGAGGGCCCTGTGCGCATAAATCCGGCCGGATTTACGCGCGCAGGGCATTTAAAATCCGGCCGACTATATATAAAACAAAATAAAGAATGTCCAGCGACAAACATTGTAATTCTTCCTAATACAAATCCAGGGAGAAATACTGGTTCTTAATTCTTTTAGATACTAAAGGAATTTTCCTGAGAGAAGAAAAAGTTTTTAAGTTCACCACATACAAATTCTTCATCACCACTTCAATTGAATGATCATATGAATATGTAAATTCCACTTAAAGGAACGATCAAATCTTCAAAACACAGATGCCTTCCAGATGGACGATCAGGTCTTCAATCTACCCCCAGAAAACTTCATGTGGAAGAATGTTCCTAGATATATATGCTGAAGATAAATTCTATATTGAAACCAAAAAATTCCAACCAGGGCCCATGTTTCGCCTCCAAAAAGAGGCTGCTTCAACTAGCAGAAATCTTATATAGGACAAAAAACAAGGAAAATATCTAAACTGAATAAAACGGAATTTTAGATGCCATTTTACACCATTTCTCAAATAATATGCAATCATTTTTCTGATGATTGTATATTATTTGATATTTTTGAAATTGATTGTATACGCCCCCTAATGTGGCATTGAGATTAGCTATTACCTCCCAATGCAAAGAGATGTGCTGTCTTACCTGGCATTTTCTTAGCACTGGAAACTTAACTCCTAGGCCGAACTGGAGTAAATGTGTTGGCTAATGTTAGTCTACGGGCTGAAGCTGTAGTTCCGATACTGGGACCTATAATTGGTGTTTTATGCACAGAAAACATGCTTTGTGCATAAAAAACTTTTTTTTCCATGCATAAAATATGATTTATGTGCTGAAAACATTTTTGGGTGCATAATTCAAATTTAATGCACAAAAAGCATGATTTATATGCACAAATCCATGTTTTCCATACAGAAAATATGATTTATGTGCGATAAATGCTTTCTGTGCAGGAATCATTTTTTTGTGTGCAGAAATCATACATTAGATGCAGAAAACCTGATTTTTATGTGCACTATTTCTGATTTTTGTGCATTTTTTAACCCCCAATGCATTAGCATACCATTTGCTTAGTGCATCGAGAGTTAAAATTTCAATGCACAGTTTTAATGCTCAGCGTTTTACATTGGCTCCAGAGAATCCTGAACTGTATTTCCATTTATAGCTTTTTTGTTCAATTATGGCATTAAATCTCTTTAGAGGAACTGTACTTAATTTTATATCACTGTATACCTCTTCGTGCTCTAGCAAAAAGAAAAAGAAAGGAAAGGAAAGGTGCTCTCCTGTCATGACTTTTAACTTATCAGAAATGACTAAATCCCACGTCATGCATCTTTCAATGGCACTCCTGCCACACTCAAAAACAATTCCTAAGTGATTATACAGTATATATATATAACCCTTTCTCTGTTGTTACTGGAGTAGTTCCCTTGCCATAGGTTAACGGGGCACAAGCAAAATGCTGCACCTTCCGAAATGTATGAAAACAAAGAGTGGTTCTCTCCCTGTCAAAAAAGAGTTCTGCTCATCTCCAAGAAAGTGGAATCCTGTAAAGAGGATGAGCTTCCTTACAGTATACATTCTAATACATAGCAGGACAAATTCCATGCATGGCTCCTTATTTTATTTATTTTATTTGCAAATTACTGTTTGGACCTGAAAAAGAATAGAAAGTAGTACATGCTCCTTTATAGCAAAAGCAGTTGAACAGGACACGGTTAGGGTTGTACTCTGTTTGTGAAGCTCTGTTTGAATAGTTATTAAAATACAAATTCCATAGAGCTACTCCTTGGGCAGGATGTTATAAATTTAACTAGGCTGTTAGGAGGTGGACCCTTGGACCGAGACGAGGTTTACGCTACCTGCAGAAAGAGCCCCTCCTGCAGGTCCTCGTCATCAGTAAGTGGTACTGGGTGATGTGGAGACCTATACCAGCCCTCGTTCCCCGCAGGTTGAGCCCTTGGGTACCGGGGCCGGCTGGACTTAGGTACAGGACTCTGGGCAATGAATCTGATGAGGATGATAGACAAGGTGGTCCAGGAGATGGGCAGAAGATCGGGGCAGGCAGCAAGCAGACGAATCCAGGTGGAGGCCAGAGGTCAGGGCAGGAGGCGAAGAGAACAGAGTCCAAGAGGCAGGCAGATGGTCAGGGCAGGCAGCAGACAAGCAGAAGTCAGGAGAACGTACCAAGGTCAAGCCAATGAGTCAGTCCAAGGAACAGGAGCCTAGAGCCAGGAGCACGAACATGGAGCCAGGAACAGGAACACGGAGAAGCAATTCGTCACTCAAGAGAGTTCGACCTGTTGCTAAGGCAAGGGTTTGGTAGCAAGAGCTGCCCTTAAATAGTCCCAGGGATTGACGTCATCATCTGGAGCTGTGGGAAGTTCTCCCACTGCGTCGGGAAGCAGTGGCGGTAGCGGCTCCCCGAAGCCGCAAACAAGGCAGGGATGCGGCCAGCTCGGCAAGGGGTGAGTGAGGCTGACCACGTGCCTCTGCAGCCAGCTGTTGCAACATAGACATTTTGCACAATTTATTGCAGTAGCTTTGGCTTTCAATTAAAATAAATTTCAGCCTTATAGTAGCACAAATATAGATCTTAAATGCAGTATATAGCACAAGCAAACTTGTATTATCATCTTAAACGCTACTAGTTTATAATGGTAAGATCTAAGCAATACTTTGCTGTCCAGCTGTCTGCTGTCTCCCTACAGTGTTCTACCCAAAGAGCAGCTCTGAGAGTGTGGGCCTCTGATTGGGTTAGACAGATTAGAACTCTTCCAGGAGGAACATATTAGCTCCTGACAAATGCAGGATCAAAAATAGGGAAGAAAATAAAATCTGAATAAGTTTATTTTTCCTCTTCTAGGATGCATCGTGTTATAAAATAAGACAACTCTTATTGACACATAAGGTCATCAACTTATGCAAATCTACCCTGAACAAACTGATTCTGTCCTAGTTTTACCCCATTGCATGCATGAAAATGTAGTCCTGTGAGAAATTTGATCTGTATTTCTATGCATGCAATGGGGCAAAACTAGGATTGGATTAGCATTTCTGGTTTCACCTGGATGAGGTGATAAAGCTACTGACACATGAGGGCCTCTGAAGGGTTCAGCCAGGCCTGGCGCCACATGCTGTGCAAACTGTACAACTGCACGGGGTGACACACCCGGTAGGGTGGCGACTGGAGCAGAGAGAGGCCATGTTGCTGCCGGTGGACCCGATCCCACCGGCGGCAGAAGAATTTCACTTTTTCTGCCACCGGTGGATCGGGTCCACTGGCAGCAGAGAAAGCAAGAAGCAGTTTCATACCAAGGGGGGTAGGGGGCATGTTACTTTGATGCTGTGTGCCGGTCACGCACAGCAGGAAGATCGGCAGAGCCGTGGTGCAGCTCATCCCACCATGGCCCAAAGAAAAATTCACGTCCAGGTGCTCCTCCTCCTTCCTGCCTGTGCGGCCCCGAAAGAAAATCCTTGCCAGAGCCACCCAGACAGGAAGGAGGAAGAGCATTGACCACATGGCAGACAGCAGTAACGTTTGTAGCAGGGCCGCCGCAGATCCCACCTCACACCAGCCAGAGAAGAGGAGGCCAAGAGGTGAGAGAGAGAGGCTGAGGCCCTGTAGAGTTGTGTGTATGTGTGTTTGTGTGTATGAAAGTGAGTTGAGAGATTGTGTGTGTGAGAGAGTGACTTGAGAGAATGTGGGATCAGAGAGACAACATGTGAGAGCCTATGTGTGTGTGTGTTTCAGTGAGACAGCATGTGAAGGTGAGAGCCTGTGGGTTTGTGAGACAGCATGTGAGAGTGAGAACCTGTGTGTTTATGTGAGACAGCATGAGAGAGTGACAGCCTGTGTGTTTGTGTGAGACAGCATGTGAGAGAGAGCCTGTTTGTATCAGACAGCATGTGAGAGTGAGGGATTCTGTGTGTGTGTGAGAAAGACAGTATGTGAAAGAGAGACAGTGTGTATTTATGTATGAGAGAGTATGTGAGAGTGAGAGCTGTGTGTGAGACAGCATGTGAGTGTAAGAGCTTGTGCCTGTGTATGTGTGAGAGAGACAGCATGTGAGAACGAGAGCCTGAGCGAGTGTTTGAGAGAAAGACAGCATGTGAGAATGAGAGCCTGAGTATGTGTTTGAGGGAAGAAAAGAAGAAGACAGATGGATAGAGAAGAAACAGAAAAAAAGAGACCCTGTAAAAGGAATTGGCAAAAAACCAAGAAAGCGAAGGTGGGAAAAAAAAGCCTATGACCAACAAATTAGAAAACTAAGATCAGACACCAAAGGTAAAAAAAATAATGAATTTTTAGTGATTGGCATATGCTATCTTTGGAAATGTGCAAGAGTAGCACTTTCTCTATGAGGATTTTGTGATATATGAGATCAGCATGGAGGAACTGGAAGACCCGCAAATTTTTAATACCGCAGGGCCTGCACAGAGAAGGCAGCAGAACGGACTTCAGTGCTAGTAGCAGCAATTGGTGCTTCCCCAAAAGCCATGTGGCAGCAGTGACAGCAGCAGCAGCAGAGGAACCAGAGAGGCTCCAAGATTGCTGGCAAAAGAAAGAGGGGGGGGGGTGTGTCTGCCTTCATTGTGTGCATGTATATGAATGGGAGCTGTGTATGTGTGTGGTGAGAATGGCTGCTGCAGGTGGATTCCAACCTGCCAGCAGCTGAAATGAAGTTGAGGGCCTGACGCTGCTGATAGATCCCAATCAAAGAAAAGCTGGAGACACTTGTGGGTTTGTCTGAGAGAGAGTATATGTGTATATATAATTGAAAACGTTCTAAAAAGACTTAAACCTTCTTCCCACCCACTTGATGCAATTCCAGCTAACCTCCTTATTGCAATAGCCAAAGACATCTCATATCCCATATCACAGATCATCAATGCCTCTTTTTTACAAGGCCTGGTCCCCACTCCACTCAAACTCGCTATCCTGAAACCTTTGCTAAAAAAAACAAATCTTTCCCCAGATAACCCAGTCAACTTCCGCCCTATAGCTAATCTTCCAATTATCTCCAAAATCATGGAAAAATTAGTCAATAAACAACTCGCTGAATACTTGGAAACCAACAACCTCCTCTCAACATCTCAACTTGGGTTCCGAAAATCTAGAAGCACCGAATCCCTCCTTTTGTCACTTTCAGACTATATTCTCTTGAACTTAGAGAAAAAACAATCCTCCCTCCTCATTTTACTCGACTTATCAGCAGCTTTCGACACAGTGAACCATGATATCCTCTTAGATCGTCTTACAGAGATTGGCATAAAAAACTCCGCACTCAACTGGTTCTCATCTTTCCTCCAGAATAGGTTTTACAAAGTCAAAATCAACAGCAAAGAATCTCCACCTTTCAGATCCACCATGGGAGTCCCACAAGGTTCTTCTTTATCTCCAACATTATTTAACATTTATCTTCTCCCTCTATGTCAGCTCCTTTCCAAACTCAATCTTACATACTATGTTTATGCAGATGACGTCCAAATCCTTATCCCGATTAGAGATTCATTGCAAAATACCTTACAATTCTGGAATTCCTGTCTTCTATCTATCAATAACCTCCTAACAAATCTTAATTTGATACTCAATTCCAACAAAACAGAATTCCTTCTCATCACTCCAGATGGCAACTACACTTCACCTAATATTCACACCTTATCTCCTCCAGCCTTTTCCACCCAGGTCAGAAATTTTGGTGTCACCATGGATAATCTACTGAACTATAAAAGCTTCATCAATAACACTATAAAAGAAGGTTTCTTTAAACTTCAAGTATTAAAGAGACTAAAACCCCTCCTACACTTCAAAGATTTCAGATATGTATTACAAACAATTATATTCTCGAAAATAGACTACTGTAACTCATTGTTGCTTGGTCTATCCACAAACACTTTGAAACCTCTACAATTGTTACAAAACGCCACTGCGAGGATTCTAACTAAATCCAGCAAAAGGGACCACATTACTCCCATCTTAAAAAACCTTCACTGGTTCCCTATCAAACATAGAATCCTTTATAAAACCCTTTCAATAATCCACAAAATCATCAATAACTCTACTCCAATTGACCTCACCATTCCTTTACAGCCTCACACCTCCTCCCGTCCAACTAGACTAGCCCAGAGAGACACCCTAAAGGCCCATCCTCTCAAAACATCACTAAGTCGAAGAGCTCTTTCCACCGCTGGTCCTAAACTTTGGAACTCTCTCCCACCAGACCTTAGAATTGTACAATCAGCACCTACTTTTAAAAAGAGACTCAAGACCTGGTTGTTTAACCAAGCATTTCCTTAACCCCAACAACCAAGCTCTTAACCTCATCACTATCGACATCAGCCTCGACATAGTCAGTACCAGCAATTATACTAGCATTTATACTCATTTTCTTTAAAATATATTGTATTTAAATTGTATTTAAATTATAATTCCCATGTTCATTTTAATTTATTATTATTATTTATTATTTATTTATCCAAGTTCATCCTACCTTGTTCATTGTAAGACATTATTCTATATATTGTCAAGTTATTTGTTGCAATGTAAACCGAAGTGATTAGTAACTATGTTACCAGAACGTCAGTATATAAAACTGTCAAATAAATAAATAAATAAATATATGAGCTTGTATGTGTGTGTATGTATATAAGAAAATGAGGAGAAAGTTTGTGCATCCCTCTTCCACTAATCTATGACAATCTCGGGGTGACTGGAAATCAAAGTTCCTTTTTATTTTTATTTTTCAGGTGTTATTTGCTGTATCTGTTGTTTTTAAATATTTTATTGGTGTTTGGGACATTTAAAAAAAACTTGTATATGAGTTTTTAATTATTTGATCTTTTATTCATCAGCTTTTTTTAAAAAATATTATTAGTATGTTTTTAGTATTATGATTATGTATGTATTTTGTTTCTTGATTTTGTTTGATGTTTGAGGAATTGTGATGGTTCTGTTTTTTCATTGTTGCACTGCATAGAGTGTCTGGCTTCTTGCAGTTTCCAGTTCAGTTTTTGCCTGCACATTTTTAATTCTACTTTATGGTTGCTCTATTCTGTATTTGGTGAGGGTAGGTTTATGTTCTGCATGTATGACCGAGGTGAGGCATTCTCCTAATAGGAATTGTATTATGTTTTAAGGCTTTTGGAGGGTCAAGTACACACCTAACACACATCACAATAACATATGGCCTAATAACATATGGGATTCCAAGTGTTTCCTTTGCAGGGATTTCTGGTTGGCTACTCAGCAGTGCATGTAAATATAATGTAAGTGATATTTTTACTTCAAAATACTATACTTTGATAGTTTTTATGTAAAGTATAAATGCATAACAACTGTGTGTGTGGAATGGGGAATGGGGTGTTGTGCAAGGCTATAAGGGCCACCTAGGGCATCTAATACCCTTGTACTAGTCATGGGTTCGGAGGGGGGGGGGGGTGTCAGTTTTTAAAGTTTGTATCACTGAAGGGAGCTGGGCTTTTTTTTTGTGATCCAGGGATAGAGAATGGTGGTGGTGGAGGGGGGGGGGGGGGGGGAAGAAAATAATTGTTCACACAGGGCAGCAAAAAAGCTAGCAACGGCCCTGGGTTCAGCCATGGAGGATGTTTCCCTTCCAGTCTTCAGTCAGCAAAGGAACAAGAATTACATGAGCAACCATCCTGGAGAGGTAGGATAAAAAGAAAAATTTGCAAAATGGTGTTTTTAAATACTACAAATTTGATGTTCTTTAAAAAAAAAAAACAAAAAAATAAATCACCCAACATCATCCTAAAATGGTTCTGTGAGTGTGAAGTTGCTCACTATTTATTTATTTAAAAGCATTTATTGACCTTTTAACTCAGCTAGCTTAACAAAGATACATAAAGCATCATAATTCAGAGACAATCACAGACACTTAGGGCCTCGTTTTCTAAAGTATCGCAGGCCTGCGATACTTTAGGGAATGAGGGGCGGGGGCCAAAACTGGGGGTGGGCCTGCGCTAGCTGGCAACGATCGCACCGTCATGGTGCGATTGCTGCCGGTTTCGCACCCAATAGCGCCACCATAGAAGGTGTAGCTATTGGGCGCGAACTCGGACGCGAAAAGGGCCTTACCTTTTCGTCATCCGCGGCATCTTCGCAGAGTCGGCCCCAGTGACGCCCCGACTCCTCCTCTTCTGGGGCCGACTCCGCCCCCATTTTGGTATCGCATGCAATAAGGGACGTTTCGCATGCGAAACGTCCCTTATCGCGTGCGATCTGGGTGGAAAATGAGGCCCTTAGACAGATAGCACATTATCATATAACATAAGAACATAAGAAAATGCCATACTGGGTCAGACCAAGGGTCCGTCAAGCCCAGCATCCTGTTTCCAACAGTGGCCAATCCAGGCCATAAGAACCTGGCAAGTATTTTATTTAAGATATTTTTATTTTATTTTATTTAAGATATTTCTATACCGTCTTAACAATGTATAATTGACCAAAATGGTTTACAATAGTATTAAAAATAAAAATAGGAGAGCATATCTAAGAATAACATTGTATAGCTTATATAGTTGAGCAAAAACCAAAATGAAAACCTAAAAAGAAATAAATATAATATAATATTTAAAATAAAATAAAATAATAAATAAAAGTTAGAGAAAAATGCAGATAGGCTTTCAATTGTTTTTGGAAGTTTTAATATCTAAAATGAGACATAGTTAACTAGGCAATCATTCCATAGAACAGGGCCTATGAAGGAAAATGCATGTGAATGAGTGTTAGCTAGAATAATTTGCTTAAAAGAAGGTATCACTATTTGTGGTGAACTTGAAAACTGCAATTTATGAAAAGATTGCTATAAAGACAGTGCATTTGTTAAAAAAGAAGGACCTTCCCCTTTAAATGCTTTGAAGACTAGAACCAGTATCATACATTTGATACCTTGGGCTACACGTAACCCATAGTCTCCTGAGTACAATATATACACACAATAGGATAATCCATATACAAACAGTGATATTCATCATAGGACAAAGAACATCCAAAAACAACAAGCTCACATGCAACCTGCTATTACTGTTTGAGTGCTGGCACATGCAACCTGCTATTACTGTTTGAGTGCTGGCAGTTAGGATTGTTTTGGTATGGGAGGTTTACTATGTTGTAATGGTAATTACATTTATTCATGGCTTTCTGAAGTGCCATGAGGAGTCCCAAGTGTCTTTTTGCAGAGTTTTTTGGTTGGCACCACAGCAGTGCATGTAAATATAATATGCAGGTTATAAGTGATATTTTGCCTCTGTACTTTTTATTTTTCTTTTTCATGGGGAAAAATAACCCTTGCTGTAGTTACACAATGTTAGGTCCCATATTAGGAGCTACCACCCAAGAAAGAGATCTAGGTGTCATAGTGGATAACACATTAAAATCGTCAGCTTAGTGTGCTGCGGCAGTCAAAAAAGCAAACAGAATGTTGGGAATTATTAGGAAGGGAATGGAGAATGAAACGGAAAATGTCATAATGCCTCTGTATCGCTCCATGATGAGACCACACCTTGAATACTGTGTACAATTCTGGTCGCCGTATCTCACAAAAGATATAGTTGCGATGGAGAAGGTACAGAGAAGGGCTACCAAAATGATAAAGGGGATGGAACAGCTCCCCTATGAGTAAAGACTAAAGAGGTTAGGGCTGTTCTGCTTGGAGAAGAGATGGCTGAGGGGGGATATGATAGAGGCCTCTGTTGGAAACAGGATGCTGGGCTTGATGGACCCTTGGTCTGACCCAGCATGGCAATTTCTTATGTTCTTATGTTCTAAAACCGAAGGATGAATGCCTAGCACCTAATAGTGCAGAAGCCTTAATAAACAGGGAAAGCCTGAGTAAAGAGATAAGTTTAAGCGACTTCCTGAATTGAAGCAGATCCCGTTCCTTTCGGATTTCCACAGGTAAGTCGTTATGTAAAGTGGTCAAATGAACTTGCTTAAAAGAAGGACTTCATGATAGGAGTTGCCTAATGGTTAAAGCTGTGGGCTATGACCCAGGTAAACCAGGGTTCAAATCTCACTGTTGCTTCTTGTGACCTTGTGCAAGTCACTTTACCCTCTGTTGTCTCAGGTACAAAATTAGATTGTAAGGCCTCTGGGGATAGAGAAATATCTATAGTACCTATATGTGGTCCACTTTGAAGTGCCAAAAAGTGGAATATAAAAATCTAAAATAAAATAAATAAATAAGAAGAAGAGTATAAAGGCTAGGAAGGGCAGTATACACAGCTGGAAGCTTCAATACAAATGGTACAAACCCCATGCATGACCTTAAAAACCATGGTAAGTACTTTAAACTTGCATTGAGTGCCTTGGCAGGTAAGCAACATGCATGAAATAAAATGGTAATGTAACAAGGCAGCATTGGTAGAAATACTGTAAGAACTGAATATGAATAGCCTGCTGGTGCAACATAGTTTTTAAAGGTCTGCTGGATATTGAGTTAGTATATGTTAAATGTAAACAAGAATACATGAACATGTTTCTGCTCTTTTAGTGGATGTTCACATTATTTAATCCGAGTAGTTATTTCAGAGACTTTAAATCATCTGCAACTAAATAATGTCAGGTTCCTTCTAGAACATTGTAAATTTAACAACTGTAATTTGCTTGAAAGGATAAAATAGAATCTGTAACCACATTAAGGTTCCTTTGGTTAGGGGTGACGCTACTTTTGTGGTGCTCATCTGGATTATAGAAGGTAGTGATATGATACAGAAAAGGCTAAAAATAAGTCTTCCTCGAAACTACCAGCATCAGATTGTCAAACTTCTGCCCTAGAATAATTATATTGCTTTGGATAAGCACTTCCAAATGTACATGCCTGTTGGGCCCCCAACAAGTTTGATGAAAATGGGTAACAGATGCATACATTTCAGATCTGATACCTGATCCCTTGCTGACCTCCATCTTAATGTGATTCACAAATTGCATGTGTCCAGCAGGAACTATAGGGAGAATAAGGGAGGAAAGAAGTTGTTCCTAACATACTAGCTAAACAAATAAAGAAGTAGTAACTTAATTTAGAAGTCATTTTCCTCTAGAGGGTATATGTATTAATTTACTTATTTATTTTTATAAACATTGGATATTCTGCCTTTTCTTAAACATTGGCCCAAGACAGATTGCATAAAGTAACAACAACATGAGAAGGGCATGCTGGTACAGTGCCAGGGTGCTCGGATTAATGTGGTTGCCAGGCCCGATTCGAGCAGGCACTTGGGAAGTGGGGTGGGTTGCTGGGCCTGGGGGAGGGGGGTGACCTTGGCAACTCAGCCTCCCTGATGGGTTAGGGAAGTTAGTGTTGCTTTGAAATTTCAAACCTGTAGTGAGAGGGGAACTGATTGGCTCCCTGGGGTTAGGATAGTGGCAGCGGGAGGAGTTATGTGGGGGTTATTTTAGGTGCGACAGGCAGTTAGCACTTGCCTGCCATCGCCTGGCTGAGCCACTTCACTTTGGAGCCGTTCCCGTGCTGTGGTGGGTACTTTGATTGTTCGGTGCAGTCCCCCCTCAGATCAGCATTTTATTGGTGGCTTCGGATGGATTCGGAGGAGGCGGCGATGGCGGAGTCGGAAGTCAGCGAGGCAGGCAGGGATGTAAGAGTGCTGTCTGTGGCAGCTGGTAAGAGCGGAAGTGGTACCTCCAGGCCTGTAGCAGGGTTGGGAATGACAGTGGGGAGTTTGCCTCTAGCGTGCGAGTGTGTTGATAGCGGGAGCAGTGCAGCCCACTGTTGAGAGAGGCTCTGGGGGCATTTCTGGTCAGAGGGGTGCGCACAGTCGTATGCACAGCTGGGGCCCGGTAGCTTCAGCAGTGGTGGGGGAGATAGTTTTGTTCCACATACTTTTAGTTTTGTTCCACATACTTTTCCCCCTGCAGTCTCTAACGTTGGTGCAACTTTGTCCCGTTTGAGGCGCCATCAGACCACAGAGCAGCATTCTGCTGCTGGGGGAATGGCTTGGCCTGCGATTCCAGGACTAAGGGATTTGGGAAGCTTGCAGCCTAAGCCCGGGGGTGGCAATGAGATGCCTACTATGGGGGCCAGTGGGGCTGACAGAGCTTGGGCTGGCAGGGTCAGTTTTCCTGGCTCCAGTTTCCCTTTGGATTGGGGAATGGAGGACAGTTTAGCAATGGCCGAAGTTTTTGGGACCCGATTAGTCAGTTTCCCGGGCGAGGGACATTCTGGGCCTTGGTCCGGTACTGGGCCTTGGTCTGGTTCCTGTTTACAAGGAAGATTACCTTCTCTGATGGGAGGCAGTTGGGGTGGTTTACTGGTTACTGACCATTTGGTTTCAAGGGCGCTTTTCCCTTTGGATGTGCAAGTCAAGAGGCCTGGAGATCTCCTGGTTATCCTATGGGCTGGGGTTCCTTTTCGGAAGCCTCAAGGTCCACAATGGGGAATCCGGGTGCCACAGGATTGCTGGGCTTGGCTGCTTCAGCTGTATATTTTTCTTCACAGATTCAAGCTTCGCACGATCCTGCAGAAGGCCCTGGTCCCTCTGGCACAGAAGGTTGGAGAAACAATCCTGCGACTGCAGCGGTTGATGTTGTTAGGCCTTTGTCACAGACGTCGGGGGACAGGGATGCCAGCGCCATGACGCAGGGTGAGGCTGGGACTCTTATTCCTATATCAACAGAGTCAAGTTTGATTACATCCACAGGGATTCTTGCGGGTTCGAGTTCTGAAGGGAGAGCAGGAGGGACCGAGTCTGCAGCTTCGGGGGCTAATTGGGAAAAGTTGAAAAAGTTAGGAGACAAGATAGGCCTAAATGTAAGCGTAAGCGCAGTATGTCTAGTTCTTCTGATTCTTCGTCTTCTTCTTCCCTTCTTCGAGCTCTTCCGGGTCTTCTTCTGCTGTCAAGACAGAGAAAGAGGATAAAGGAACTGACAGGGGCACGCCTGCGTTAGTTACTTTTTCTGAGCTTTGGGAGGATGTCCCTAGGTCCCTTAGAAAGAAAATCAGACAGAGAAAATATATTGATATATTTCAATTATTAGAGGGGTGTAGGAGAAGGAGAAAGGAATTGAAGAAAAAAGGAATAGACCATTTACCAGGGACTCAGAAAAAGGTGACGCAAAATGTTCTTAACTGGATTTAGTCTTTTTTATGTTTAGCTAGCGTTGTGGGTCATCATAATAGTGCGTAGTATGGGACTTTGCTCATGTATGCAGATGCTATTTTGGCAGCTAGCAAAGAATTTGAGGGATGGTCTTGGCTCAATTATGATGAACGTTTCAAAGATCACATGGAAGAGAATAAATTCATGTCCTGGGGTACGCAGGACGTTGGATTGTGGCTCATGCAGATGAACACTAAGATCCGTTCATCTGTGACAAGTAACGTGTCTGGTTCAACTGCAGGATCGGGTCTGTGTTCCTTTCGTGCTGGATCTGTGTCAGGTGGAGCAGGTAGAGCAGCATCCGGACCACTTGATGTCTGCTGGCGTTTCAATCGCTCCACTTGCAATTTCCCAGATTGCACATTTTGGCACGTGTGTTCCAATTGTGGAGCAGGACACTCAGCTTCCAAATGTGCCAAGTGATTGGGGGATGGTGTGTCTGGAAAAGGAACACCCAGTGGAGGGGCAGCAAAGGGTGCTCAGAAATGAGAGTTTCAAGCATGCCCCTACTCCCGTGTGGGTTTCAGTTTTGTGACCTTGGCTAGAATGATATCCTAAGTTGGACATGTCATTATTTTTGTTGTGCAGGTTTACTGAGGATTTCAAGATTCCTTTTATGGGGTCGACAGGGGTTGGGAGAGGTGATAATTGCTCTTCTGTGCAAAACATGGCTAATATTGTCATGGAGAAGTTGAGTGTTGAAATTGGTTTAGGTTGTATTGCGGATCCTTTTAAGAAGCCACCTTTTTTAGAGTTGATTTCATCACCGTTGGCAGTTATTCCTAAAAAAGAACTGGGAACATTTAGACTAATACACAATTTGTCATTCCCAGAGGATAGTTCAGTTAATGATTTCATTCCCCAGGAACTTTGCGCAGTTCAATATTTTTCATTCAGTTTGGTGATGCGATTATTGCGACTACCTGAAGACCTGAGAACACAGCACAACATAAAAACTTTCAAAAAAGACCTAAAAACTTTTTTCTTCCACAAATTCTTCACCGACCCACCGTCAACTGACCATACCAACCATCAAATGAATTCTCAACTCTAATCTCCAACCAAATTTGCTTCCCTCCTCATCCAACCTAAGAATAATTATTTGACCTGTCTTGTTTATCTCTATATATGCTTATTCTGCTATTATGTTTCAATACTGTTAAGAAAAATGTTCACTTTGTAAACCGTTATGATGGCTCTACCGAATAACGGTATATAAAACTCATCAAATAAATAAATAAATAAATAAATTGTGGCTCAGGGGCCTTGATGGCCAAGGTGGGCATTGAATCCTCTTTTCGGCTATTGCCATTACATCCGAAGAGTTTTCTCTTGTTGGGATTTTGTTTCCGGGGTTCTTATTATTTTGACAAATGTCTGCCAAAGGGTTGTTTTGTTGCGTGTGCATACTTTGAAGCATATAGTACATTTGTTTACTGGGTGGTGGAGCAACAAGCGAGTTCGGCTAATGTGGTTCATTATTTAGATTATTTTTTATTTGTAGGGCGAGAGGGTTCAAGTTCTTGTGCAGATTTACTGAGTTGTTTCTATACAGTTGCCGCCAATTTTGGTATTCCAATTGCTGAAGGCAAAACGGTGGGGCCGTCTACTTATTTAGTATTCTTGGGTATTGAGCTTGATTTGGTGGCCATGATGTCAAGGCTATCTTTGGAGAGGGTGGTTGATCCAAAAAAAGATGGTGGGCAGAGTGGCAAAAAAATTGACGTTACAGCAAGTTCAGTCCTTGGTAGTGAGTTTGAACTTTGCATGTTGGGTTATTCCCATGGGTAGGGTGTTTTTGCATTGGTTATCATTTGTGATGTCCAGAGTTAAGAAGAATTTCCATCAACTACAGGCAGGTTAGCCTCAACTCGATTGTGGGAAAATTAATGGAGACTCTGCTGAAGGAAAGGATAGTGAATTATCTACAATCCGGTGGGTTGCTCGACCCGCAGCAGCATGGATTCACCAGGGGAAGATCCTGTTAGACATATTTGATTAATTGTTTTGAATGGGTGACTAGAGAATTAGATCAGGGAACAGTACTCGATGTGATTTACTTGGATTTTAGTAAAGCTTTTGATATGGTCCCACATAGGAGACTCATGAACAAAATGAGAAGCTTTGGAGTGGGTGCCAGGGTAGTAGCATGGATTGAAAACTGGTTGACTGACGGGAGACAGCGAATAATGGTAAATTGAACCTACTCTGAAGAAAGAGCGGTGTTAAGTGGAATGCCACAAGGATCGGTTTTGGGACTGATTCTGTTCAATATGTTTGTGAGTGACCTGGCAGAAGGAATAGAAGGTAAAGTTTGTCTAGAGGCAGATGATACTAAGATCTGCAACAAAGTGGACATGCCTAAAAGAGTAGAGAGAATGAAAAGTGATTTAAGAAAGCATGAAGAATGGTTGAAGATTTAGCACATAGAATTCAATGCCAAGAAGTGCAGAGTCATTCAACTGGGGTGCTGCAATCCAAAAGAGCTTTATGTGATGGGCGGTAAAAGACTAATGTGCACAGACTGGGAGAGGGATCTTGGTGTGATAGTGTCTGAAGGCAGCGAATCAATGTGACAAGTTGATAGCTAAAGCAAAATAATGCTGGGCTGCATAGAGAGGGGAATAACCAGTAAGAAAAAAGAGGTGATAATGCCTTTGTACAGGTCCTTGGTGAGGCCTCACCTGGAGTACTGCATTCAGTACTGGTGCCCATATCTCAAAAAGGATAAAGACAGGATAGAGGCGGTCCAAAGAAGAGTGACCAAAATGTGGAGGGGTCAGCATTGGAAGAATTATGAGGCCGAAGGATCTGAATATGTATACGCTGGAAGAGAGGAGGTGCAGGGGAGATACGACCTTCAGATACCTGAAAGGTTTTAATGATGCACAATCATCAAACCTTTTCCGTTGGAAAGAAATCAATACAACTAGGGGTCATGAAATGAAACTCCAGGGAGGATGACTCAGAACCAATGTCAGGAAATATTTCTTCACGGAGATGGTGGTGAATGCCTGGAATGCCTTTCTTGAAGAGGTGGTGAAGATGAAAACAGTAAAGGAATTCAAAGGGGCATGGGATAAACACTATGGATCCCTAAAAGCTAGAGGTTTGAAATAAAGAAAAGAGTGCATGGGGGTAACTGGAGGTAACTTGCTGGTGTGACAGTTGCTACCCTTGCCAGAGGATGTGATTAGTGAAGTTAGTGTAGCTGGGTTTAAAAAAGGTTTGGATAAGTTCTTGGAGGAGAAGTCTATTAACTGCTATTAATCAAGTTGACTTAGGGAATGGCTATTATTGGCATTAGTAGCATGGGATCTTCTTGGTGTTTGGGTACTTGCCAGGTTCTTGTGGCCTTGTTTGGCCTCTGTTGGAAACAGGATGCTGAACTTAATGGACCCTTGGTCTGACCCAGCATGGCAATTTCTTATGTTCTTATACTGTTAATGCAACTCCATCATTGCTCTCTGCTTCAATGGCAGTGGGAAAAGGGGAATTGGATCAGACAGCAACCAATGAGGGCCCTGACTTTATGGTTTGGGGAACAAATAAACATGGGGGAAACTTGCTGATGTGACGCTTACTACCCTTAATCACTAAGTCTGATACTTTTGATGCAGCTCCAACATTGCTCTCTGCTTCCATGGCAATGGTTAAGGGAAATTGGATTTAAACAGCATCCGAAGGCCCTGTCTTTTACAGTCTGGAAACTGATGAGTATGAGGGTAACCTGCACAGTGCAGCAGAAACTGGCACAGCTTGCTGGGCAGATTGGGTTTCTATGTTTCTATGTTAAAGCTGAGCAGTTGGTGTGGATGCGCAGATTAGATAGAATGTATGGTCTTTTTCTGCTGTCATGTTTCCATTTGTAGTCACATGATTCCTAGGATAAATATTTCATAGGCATTATCTACTTGTTATTAATTATCCTAGCAAAAGATAAACTGGGGCCTTTACTTGCTTTATTGCGACTTCTAAAGTATTCAATGTCTAATCTTACTATAAATAGCAGCACTAGTGCAGACCAAATTTACTTTCCCTATAATTTGTCTAACATTCATGGACCAAGAAGAGTTGGAGCAATGTTAATTGCATAACCACTGCTATTCCTGTAGCTGCATGAACCATGCAGTTAATTAAAAGAAATGTGATTCCTAAAAGGAATTCTCCAGTTTATTTAACTAGCCTCAACTGCAGACAGGCACAAAGGACAGGCAGCATCCCTTGCAACCCCTTTTTGTTCCAGATAGAGCTGAATTAGATAGCATCAATCCACTAATTTAAGACACTCAATTACCTCAAGGTTAGAAATCATTCAGCAAACTGGGGCAATTGAAGAAGTTGATTGTCTCTGGTTCATGTGCTCAGGTCAGTGGATTGACTGTGGCTTTCTTTATAACTGCCCTGTTAATCTTATTTGCTTCTTTCATTTTGCAGGAATCACTGTGTAATTGGATAGGGAATACAGGAGCTTTAGCTACTTTTAAAACCAATCTGGAGAGATACTAAATATTTTGTAATGGTGAATATTGGTCTGTGGACATAGCTGAAGCCTGATCCATTGAGCATCATCTAGAGGTCACCAAATTTTTAAATACCCTGCCAGACTAGAATCTTGTACTAATCAATCTCATTATATTAAAATTCAGATGTATTATATTTTTTAGTGCTTTACTCTCTCTGGATGATCCTTTTAAGAAATGTGTTACTATTAATTTTCCAAAATTATCTTTGCATATTTTTTCCAGTTGCTTATAAAATTAGTCATTCGGGATCTCATAGGCACACAGAATATGACAGCGGATAAAGGCAACAAGGCCCATTAGTCATCTCTAATTCCCACAGTATCACAGGATCTACTAGATTTCTGCAGTTATCCTCTTTTCCCAACCAATAATGATCTTCTATGCTTGCCTCATTTGACAGGACCCCCAGATTGGGAACACGTCTAGAGGTTTGGTAATTGGAGAGACTTTGGATGGGGGGGCCCTTTAGCGGCAGATTTAATAAGCTGTGTTGAACCTACTGTGAGTTTTACTCTGGTTTAGCGCAAGTTTTTCAGCCTTAATCATTAATTTATAGCATTCAGCACGGACACATATTTGTAACATTCACGGTATGAAAAATCAGCACTAAAATTTTGCACTGGTTTTGTCACAGATTTTATTATATCGGACCCTTAGTGTCTCTGTTGGAGATTTTAAAAAGAAAAATGGTATTGGGCAGAAGTACCAGAGAACTGTCACTAGATGGCAGATTGAGTTAAAAGATTCCAAATTATCCCAGTTAACTGCTAGAAAAATTGTATATACAAATAAAAAACATACCTTGAAATGTCTGTATGTAAATACCAGAGGTTTACAAAGTAAGATGGGAGAGTTAGAATGTATAGCACTGAATGAATGTAGCTCCTGGGTGGGACAGATCCTTTAAGATGCACCCAGAGGCACATAGAAAGAACACAATCTGTTCTTTAGGCACATGGTCTACTTTTGCTTTTTTTGGAACCTCTGTATTGGGATGCTCTAATGCCCTTGTTTCATTAGTATCCTTCAAAGATACCTCCTTCCAAACCATGTGCTGCTGAGCTACTATTGGCTATCCTTTTTGTTCTAGTTTAAAAGCTGTTCTATCTCCTTTTTAAAGGTTAGCGTCATCAGCCTGGTTCTACCCATTCTTATCGAATAGGCTTCCCCTTCCCCAAAATGTTACTCATATCCTAACAAAGCTAAAGCCTTCTTTCATGTACTATTGTCTCATCCACATATTGAAACTCCAGCCTGCCTCTGTGGTCCTGCTCATGAAGCAAGGAGAATTTCAGAGGATGCTACCCTGAAGGTTCTGGATTTCGGCTTTCTACCTAAAGGCCTAAATTTGGCTTCTAGAACCTCCTACCCATACCTTCCTATGTCGTTGGGGCCCACATGTACGACAGTACATGTGGGCCTCATTCTTCCTGTTAAAATCCTATCTAGGTGATGCATGAGTTCCAACACATTCACACCAGGCAGGCAAGTTATCAAACAATCCTCACATCCATCAACCACCCAGCTATCTATATTCCTAATAATTGAATCACCAACTACGACGGCCAACAAAATCACAGAACATATAGATAGACGTGGTTTAATGGGACACAGCCAGCATGGATATACCTAAGGGAAGTCTTGCATCTCAAATCTGCTACATTTTGTTTAAGGGGTTAATAAACAAGTGGATAAAGGTGAGCAGATAGATGGAGTGTATTTGAATTTTCAGAAGGCGTTTGACAAAGTCCCCCATGAGAGGCTTCTAAGAAAATTAAAAAGTCATGGGTTAGGAGGCAATGTATTTTTGTGGATTGCAAACTGGTTAAAAAACAGGAAACAGAGAGTTGGATAAAATGGTCAATTTTCTCAGTGGAGTGACATAGTGGAGTTCCTCAGGAATTTATACTTGGATCGGTGCTTTTTAATATATTTATAAATTATCTAGAAAGGGGAACAATAAGTGAAATGATCAAATCTGTATATGACACAAAATTATTCAGAGTACTTATATCACAAGTGGAGATTGATAAACTCTAGAAGGACTTTGTGAGACTTGAAGATTGGGCGTCCAAATGGCAGATGAAATTGTATGTGGACAAATGCAAGATGATGCATGTAGGGGAAAATAATCCATGCTGTAGTTACATAATGTTAAGGTTCATGTTAGAAGTTACCACCTGGGAAAAAGATCTAGGCATCATAGTAGACAATACATTGCAATTGTTGGCTCAGTATGCTGCAGCAGTCAAAAAAGCAAACAGAATGTTAGGAATTATTAAGAAGTCAATGGTAAATAAAACAAAGAATATCATAATGTCTCTGTATTGCTCCATGGTGAGACCACACCTAGAGTACTGTGTGCAATTCTGGTCGCCGCATTTCAAAAAAGGTATAGTTATACTGGAGAAAGTACAGAGAAGGGTGATCATAATGATAAAGGGGATGCAATGACTCCCCTATGAGGAAAGGCTAAAGAGGTTAGGGCTGTTCAGTTTAGAGAAGAGACAGCTAAGAAGGAATATGATGGAGGCCTTAAAAATCATGAGAGGACTAGAACTAGTAAATGTGAATCGGTTGTTTACTCCTTCGGATTATAGAAGGACTAGGGGACACTCCATGAAGTTAGCAAGTAGCACATTTAAAACAAATTGGAGAAAATTCTTTTTCACTCAATGCACAATTAAGCACTGGAATTCATTACAGAGGATGTGGTTAAGAAAGTTAGCTTAACTGAGTTTTAAAAGGTTTTGTACAAGTTCCTGGAGGAGAAGTCTATAAACTGCTAATAGTCAAGCTGACTTAGGGAATAGCGACTGTTTATTACTGACATTAGTAGCATTGGATCTATTTAATGTTTGGGTACATGTCAGATACTTGTATCCTGGATTGGCCACTGTTGGAAACAGGATATTGGGTTTGATGGACCCTCAGTCTGACCCAGTATGACAACTTCTTATGTTCTTAAGACCTAACCCTTCCCTCCTGGGCACAAACTACTGGAGGCCTATCTTCAGTATGAGAGGATAATGCATCACATGGAGAGCAGGTCTTAGCTACAGGATCCCTTCCTAGTTGTTACACTTACCACTCGTGGGACCATCCCATGAACAGCTGTGCTTACTTCAAGACTAGCAGTGGGATGCCACCAAGGATCATGATGCAGCAGGACTCCACCAGAATCACCATCTCCAGATCCTTTCCTAGGCGTAAGAGTGCCCGAAGTCAATTCATTTAATGGGTCTGCAGTGGGAAAAGCCTGTGGCATCCTTGGATGATGTCCTATAAAAGGGATCTTTTGATGCTCCAGCATTGCTTCAACATACAGGTCCCTTGCCTTGTCTTCAGCAAAGCCTGCCTTATCTCCAGCCTTGCTCCAAGTCCATCTTCAGCTTCAGCCTTACTCCAAGTCTGTCTTCAGCTTCAGCCTTGCTCCACCTCTGTTCTCAGCTTCAGTCTCGCTCCACATGTGTCTTCAGCTTCAGCCTTGCTCCACTTTAGCCCTCGTCCAAGCCTGTCTTCAGTTTCAGCCTTGCACCACATCTGTCTTCAACTTCAGCCTTGATCCACTTCAGCTCTCAGCCAAATCTGTCTTCAGCTTCAGCCTTGCTCCACGTCTATCCTCAGTTTCAACCTTGTTCCATATCCGTTCTTAGCTTCAACCTTGCCTGATCCTTTAGCCTTGTCTGGGTTGCAGCCTTAGCCTGCTCCTTGGATCTGAACGTAGTCTCAGACGTTTGGACCTTATCATAGCCTAGCACATGCCCAGACTTGTTCACCTGCTGTTTGCACAGACCTTAGGGCTCTCCCCCTGAGTTGCGTTAGTTGCACCATGACAAGAGGGGCTTACGTTTATGACACTTGCAGCAAGTTGCTGAGGCCATGAGCTTGGTGAAATCATCTCTGTGATGGGCTATCACTGCATTGGCCACCCAGATGCAGGAGCAAAAAACCAAATTCAATGGTCCTCTGAACAGGTTCATGCAACAGGCCCAGCAGCAACTTGATCAAGTAAATAGGCTACTACAGACCTTGTCCCAGCACTTAGATATGATACAAATCCAATGTGTGGGCCCAGTGACAGTACCGGCTCTGTTGAACCCTGCACCAGCACCCATGTGGACCATGGAATCCATGATACGACCACCTCTGAGTTATAGTGGTGACCCTAAGGGATGCAGAGGGTTCCTCAAAGTTTGCAATTCAAGATACAGTTGGGTTTTTTTGTTTTTTTTTTGTCAAGATTATGTATATCCTTGCCCTGTTGAATAGTCCTGCTCTCGCCTGGGCTTCCCCCTTATGGGAATGAGATGACTTACTTCTCAGGAACTTGGATAATTTCACCCAATAGTTTCACTTGAACTTTGACCAACCTGGGTGTGTCTTGTCCGCTGCCACAGAGCCTTTTGTATTCATCAAGGCACTCGCTCAGTTGGCGAGTATGTCGTGGAATTTTGTACCTTAGCTTCTGAACTTGGTTGGGGTGAAGATAGCCAAACCACCATTTTTTGGCAGGGATTATCCAAGAGAATAAAAGATGAACTAATATCTCGGGACCTTCTCCCATCCTAGAAACACCTATTGCCTTGGCTATTCGAATAGATCTGAGATTCCACTAACAAACTCAAGAGAGGAATACCTCCCATTGGATCACTCCCATGGCTCTTAAGCCTCCGAACCTCCTGCTCCAGAGCCTGCAAGAGTTCTTGCCTTCGAAGAGCCCATGCAATCGGGTAACACCGGACTTTCAGTAGATGAAAAACAAAAGCAAAGACTACATAATCTCTGCCTCTACTGCGTGGCACAGGACATTTTTTCATTCGGTATCTCGAGAAACCGGAAAACTCCATAAAAAGAAGTCTAGCTAGGAGGGAGGTTTTTCACCATTCTGCTTCCCCTCCTCAATTGGTATCGGTGTCCTTCACCTTCAGAAAACACTCATTTCGATCCAAAGCCTTAATAGATTCCAGAGTCAGAGCAACTTTATCAAGGACTCGCTGTTATGCCAATGTGGCTGTCCAACTACCAACTTGACCACTCCTTTTGATAATTCTTCCATCTACAGAGAACCTTTACCCAGTCATGTGACTGTAGCCACCTTGCCTATCACTATGCAGATAGGCTCTCACCAAGAAAACCTTCAGTTCTATGTGCTACCTAAGGCATCCAGTCCTCTTATACTTGGATTACCCTTCCTCAGACTCCATCAACCATCCATTGACTGGGACACCTTTCAGATCATCTACTGGGATCCATCCTGCCAGGAGCATTGTGCTGCCTTGTCTTTATCTCCAGGAACTCCATCCCAGAGTACCTTGCCTGAAGTACCGGATATGCTGATCCAATATACCTCCTGTTCCAGCCTATGTTATGAGACACATCCAGGAGCTCTAGAGTCTTATAATTTTACTGACAGCTACATACCTCTGAAATCCATTGTCGTGGGGGTAGAGGCCACTGGCAAGACAGCAGAGGCTGTCCCCATTCAACACAATGATTTTGGAACCTACAAGTCACATTTTTGCCCCTCTGAAGGATCCTTGTCTGTGGAACAGGACCAGTCTGCGAATATTGCTTCAGTTCAACCTTGAAATCAAAGAATCCCTGGACATTATGTTGAAACCCCCATGTTTACTGATGGTAATGATGTACCTTCAACATCTCTCCAGAAGCCGAAGATAAGAGGCTTGGGAAGGGGGCTTAGAGAAGGAAGTACTGTTACGCTTACCGCTTTATTTATTTAAAAATTTTTCTATACCGTCGTTAAGTTAAATACCATCACAACGGTTTACAGAAGGGCACGATAAAGAGAAATATGGGTGGTACTGTCTCACTTGTGGGACTGTCTCACTTACTTCAAGGCCAGCAAGAGGGGCTCATGCTTATGACGCTCACAACACTAGTATACCAGGTGATGCTCTCCTTCCATGTGATCATGCTCCTCCAAGGCAGCACAGGGGCTACCAGCCTGGAGTTGGCTACTATGTCCCTGACATTCTTTATATACCTCTGTCTCCTTCAGCTACTCCAGCTCTGCCACATTAACCTCCAGAGATTGGAATCATTCTTTGACAGCTGTTGTAATTAGTGAGGTTTGGGTGGACCCTTGGACACTGTGGCAGCTGATCACGCCCATGGGGGGAAGTCCCATGAGGGGCCACAGGTCAGGCTCAGCTTAGGACACACAAATACAGATTGATCTTTTATTAGACAATGTGATGAAGCCATCAGAGGTGGCAGTAGTGAACAGTAGAAGTAGCCCGGCTGGGCTAGTGTCCCTCAGGCGCTGGAACAGCAACTCCTCTGGTAGCAGTGCTGTAGTGGAAAGAACTGAGAATAATGAGTATAGTGGAATATGCACAAAGCCCTAGTATGGAGAACCCCAGGATAGGGAGAGCAGGCCCTCGAGGAGCAAGTACCTGATCCCTGAGAGCTGAGAGGCTTGAAGGTAATGTACTCACACAGCGATTCCACGTAGGAGATGGCACTAGGGCTGGAACGGAGGCAGGCCCTCGAGGAGCGAGTACCTGGTTCTATGGAACAGCTCTGAGGTGAAGATGGTAGTACTACTCACTGGTGTTGAAGATAGCGAATCCTTCCAGGCAAAAGAGAAGGTAGGAGCAGGCAGCGAGTCAGGGAACATGGGCCCTCGAGGAGCGAGTACTGGTTTCCTGATAGTGACCTGAAAAGCAAGTGAGACCCCCGAGGATCGGGTAGCCCGTTAGTGTTAAGAGTCCAATAGAATTGGAGAGGCAGAGTAGCTGGGTTCGGAGAGCGAATCCCATCCATAAGAATCCCCTTGCTAACTCAAAAGGCTAGCAAACATCGTAGGCTTTAAATAACCAGGCAGCGTGACGTCATCACAGGGGGACGCCCCTGAGGTTCGCGCCAAGTAGGAAATAAGAGTGAGGGCCGCGTGGCGCGCGCACCCTAAGGTACCAGCGGAGCATGGCAGGAGGCAGCACCCAAGCCAGTTCGGGGACGCCGGAGAGGATGGCAGGCAGACGCCGCGGCAGCCAGGCGTCCATCCATAGCGAGAAGAGGTGCAAAGAAAGAAAGGTAGGTGGAGTGAAGCCGTCGGGAAGGGACAGTTGCAACAACAGCCAGGAGCTCTTTGCACTGGGCACACACTTATAACCTCTTACAAAATGATAGCTAATCATACATGTGGCACTCAGTGCAAAAGACTGGAATGACCCCATCTTCTGCCAGACTGCTGTCTGCATCTTAATGTTGTTGAGTTCTTAGTTAATTTAGGTTGCTAATTTATGTGGTGTATTTAATGTTAATTTTGCAATGACCTGCAAAGGGACAATAATTAATCTATTGATAAGGGCTGCGCATTCCCTTGTTTTATATAAACCCCTGATTGATTTTTGGTGTAAAAATGTCTCTTGCCCTCTTAAATGGAATAAAAGTCTATAAATCAAAGAATGTGTTTAGGGGTAGGTGGGAGGGAAAGACACACTAGGGATGTGAATCGTTTTTCAACGATTAAAATTATCGTCCGATAATGTTTATATCGTCTTAAATCGTTATAGAACATGATACAATAGAAATTCTAACGATTTATCGTTAAAAATCGTTAAATCGTGTTAGTGCGCACTAACTCGAGTTAGTGCGCACTAACTCCCCGTTAGTGCGCACTAACTCGATTTAGTGCGCACTAACTGAAAATGATACAAATAAACACTTTCCAGGTCACTGAAGGTCAGTTAGGAATGAATATGTGTTCCTATTGGCTGGCTGCCCTCTTATCTATTGATGTTACCAAGGTTACCACTGAGGTGATGGTTGGGGGGATGGGAAATGGAACTGGAAACTAACGAACACCAACAGAAAATGAAACAAAGTGTTCACACTTCCCAGGTCAGTAAAGGTCACTTAGGAATGAATATGTATGTATGTATTCCTATTGGCTGGCTGTGCTCTTATCTATTGATGTTACCAATATGGTTGGGGGGGATGTGAAATGGAAACAGTTGGAAGCTTGACAAAAAAAGTAATGTAATGATCAGCACTCACGTGACTAGAACTTGTTTGTTTATTATTTTTGTTAGCAGGCACCTGAAATGCTAGTGCATGTTGAATTTGCCAATCACTGTGCATTTTAGAAAGGTGGTCCTGGCTGGAACTGTACACAGTTCAAAGATATGTAATTGATTGTTGGTAAGTGTATTTTTTAAGTAGCCACACTGGCACCAGTATGTTTACTTTTCCTCCTACTTAACTCACTAGCTCAGCTTTGTAAGAAGGGCTTCTCTGCTTGTGTGTTGTTTTTGTTTGGTGTGAGGAGAGCAGAAACATCAGATCTTTATTCAATCTACTACAGTCATCTCTTACAGTGCCCTATCCCTATTAATACCAGGAGTGTTGTGATCTTCCTGCACACAGTGCCCTAACCCTGATACCAGTCTGAGACAGCTCCCTCCCTGCATTACTAGTGAGAGGCTGGCTTCACAGACAGGGGGGAGCTGCCTGACCCTCACTCCTGACTTCCCCCATGTCCCAGCTAGTGAATGGTGTGTGGGTGAGGGGGGGGGGGGAGGATGGTGAAGTCTGAGACAGCTCCCTCCCTGCATTACTAGTGAGAGGCTGGCTTCACAGACAGGGGGGAGCTGCCTGACCCTCACTCCTGACTTCCCCCATGTCCCAGCTAGTGAATGGTGTGTGGGTGAGGGGGGGGGGGGAGGATGGTGAAGTCTGAGACAGCTCCCTCCCTGCATTACTAGTGAGAGGCTGGCTTCGCAGACAGGGGGGAGCTGCCTGACCCTCACTCCTGACTTCCCCCATGTCCCAGCTAGTGAATGGTGTGTGGGTGAGGGGGGGGGGGGAGGATGGTGAAGTCTGAGACAGCTCCCTCCCTGCATTACTAGTGAGAGGCTGGCTTCACAGACAGGGGGGAGCTGCCTGACCCTCACTCCTGACTTCCCCCATGTCCCAGCTAGTGAATGGTGTGTGGGTGAGGGGGGGGGGGAGGATGGTGAAGTCTGAGACAGCTCCCTCCCTGCATTACTAGTGAGAGGCTGGCTTCACAGACAGGGGGGAGCTGCCTGTCCCTCACTCCTGACTTCCCCCATGTCCCAGCTAGTGAATGGTGTGTGGGTGAGGGGGGGGGGTGGATGGTGAAGTCTGAGACAGCTCCCTCCCTGCATTACTAGTGAGAGGCTGGCTTCACAGACAGGGGGGAGCTGCCTGACCCTCACTCCTGACTTCCCCCATGTCCCAGCTAGTGAATGGTGTGTGGGTAAGGGGGGGGGAGGATGGTGAAGTCTGAGACAGCTCCCTCCCTGCATTACTAGTGAGAGGCTGGCTTCACAGACAGGGGGGAGCTGCCTGACCCTCACTCCTCCGGGGTATTGTGATCTTCCTGCACACAGTGCCCTATCCCTGATACCAGGGGTGTTGTGATCTTCCTGCATGCAGTGCCCTATCCCTATTAATACCAGGAGTGTTGTGATCTTCCTGCATGCAGTGCCCTATCCCTATTAATACCAGGAGTGTTGTGATCTTCCTGCATGCAGTGCCCTATCCCTGATACCGGGATGTGTGCAAGAAGATCACAACACCCCCGGTATCAGGAATAGGGCACTGTGTGCAGGAAGATCACAACACCCCCAGTATCAGGAATAGGGCACTGTGTGCAGGAAGATCACAACACCCCTGGTATTAGGGATAGGGCACTGTGTGCAGGAAGATCACAACACTCCTGGTATTAATAGGGATAGGGCACTGTGTGCAGGAAGATCACAATACCCCTGGTATCAGGGTTAGGGCACAAGTTCTAGTCACATTGACTGATCACATTACTTGTTTTGTCAAGCTACCAACTGTTTCCATTTCCCATCCCCCATATACTGTCAGTAGGAAACTTGGTAACATGAATAAATAAGAGGGCAGCCAATAGGAATACATATTCATACCTTAACTGACCTGAAAAGTGTCAAATTGTATCATTTTCAGTTAGTGCGCACTAACTCCCAGTTAGTGCGCACTAACTCCCGTTAGTGCGCACTAACTCGAGTTAGTGCGCACTAATCGGAAAAAACGATTTTTAACGATTTTTTAACTAAAAAATCATGCCTAAGACGATTTTCTTGCCCTGCCACACGATTTCTATCGTTAAGACGATATGGAAAATGATTCACATCCCTAAGACACACTAAGATTATCTAGATTTCCTTTCTTTTAATCTGACACAAGAGAGATACTACAAGGAGTCTCCTTGTGCAGCTCAAGAGGAACAACCTACCCCATTGCCTCTAGCCTGGGTCCATTTCACCATCTGCATGACCAAATTTTTGAATCCTCAGAACCTGAGAGCTTGACACTTAGTAGTCTAAAAGTGTCAGAACCTCTCAACATTTTATATGCTTTGTCAGGGGGTTACATTTTCTTGAATTTGAATACTATTTTGTCGTGTCCCCCCCCATCCCCACTAATTCTTACAATTCTTTTCCATGCATCCGTTATATTTTTGTTTTAACAAATGCTTCCTTATGTTACTCCTGAGTCTATCCTTGTCTAGGTTCATATCACACAGTTCTGCAGAATTACTGTGCCACAGTGGAGAAGGTTTGGGAGGAAAAGAAGAGGAGAAGGTCCTGCCAAGAACCAACTGCTGGGAGAGGGGGTGAAGGGATCATGGAGGAGAACAAGTCATGACAATGTTGGAGCAGAAATCCAAAAAGAGAACCAGCCAAGACCAACCTAAAACCCACTCCCTCCTGGCATGTTGTTCCTTCTGAAATACCAGCACCATAAGCAGCTTCAAAATTCATGAGCATCTTGTGCTAATCTCATGAATCAGTAGCACAGTCAGCATGCAAGTTTTGAAATTGCTCACAGTACCATGCCAGCAGGGAGGGCTTCATTTGCTACCATGTGGCTTGCATGCTAGGGGTTGCCAACCCTGCTTCTAGAATGTATTTTCCACTAAAAAAAAAAAAGTGTACTTCTTGTGTATTATTTATACTTTGACTTACTGATTGTCTTCATTATATCCCCCTTAGGCTTCTTTCCTCTAGGGTTTATATTTGGGTCTTTTAGTCTTATGTCATCATAAGGCATATGCTGTAGTCATCACACAGTTTTGGTAGCCATTTCTCTATCTATGTTTTTCTAGAGATATAGCCTCCAATATTTTTTTTAGTTTTGCTTTTCTAGACCACATTTCCAATTTATAGCTCAAGGTAATTTGTATCATTTTCTCCAGGTATGATAAGTCTCTTCCCCAAAGAACTTTCAATCTAAGTGGGTACCCGAGACAATATGAGATAAGTGTCTTGCCCAAGGTCACAAAGAATGTCAATGGAAATAGCAGGATTTGTGTAATCCTGCCTGTTATGCAGCCTCCCAACCTCCAGAGGTCCCTGTGAAGTTACTTCTGCTCTTCTCCACTTAGAGTTCTCTGTGATCCCTTGATTCAGCAGGGCTCAGCCTATTTAACCCTGCCTCTAGCATATCTCAGTCTTGTCATTGAGTCTCCTCAGCTCTCTGCTTCGTCCTGTCCTGCCTTGAACTAATCTCTGGGCCTTCCAGCCTTTCCTTGTGGCCTTCTGCTCTAGCCTTGCCTTGTGGACTTCTCAGGCCTTGCTCTGTGGCCTTTTCAGGCCTTCTGCTTTAGTCATTTCTCTGTGGTCTCTCAGGCCTTCTGCCTTGTCCTATCTTGTGGCCTTAGGGCCTTTTGCCATACCTGGGAACTCTCCGGATTTGACCCAGAGACTCCAGAATTCTGAACGAATTGCTGGGTCTCTGGGCTAACACCCAAAAACTCCAGGTGCCCTGCTGCAGAAGGCCAGAAATAAAGGTCTGGAGCAGTGTGGGCCCGAAGAAGGAGGAGTGCCTCAGGAAGACAATGTGAACAGAAAAACAAGCAGGAGTGTTACTCTCCCTTACGGGAAACAGAAACTGCAGATGCAGGAGGAGTAGAAACTGCATTGGGCTGAACCCCAAAAATAAAACAAGGGCAGAGCAGCGAGATGCTGCAAGAGGAGGAGGGAGCTCATGTCCTGTGGGCCTGGGGAAAGAGGAGGCTCCTGTGGTTAATGAGAATCGAGGTAAGAAGAGAGAATGAGAGTGCATGTGTGTGTGTGGAAGGAGAGAAGTGAGTGAGTGTGCATATATGTATGTGGAAAAGAGTGTGTGTGTGTGTGTGTGTGTGTGAAAAAGGGAGAGGAGTGAGTGCATGTATGTGTGTGGAAGAAGGAGAGATGTGAGTATGCATATATGTGTGGACAAGGGAGAGAAGTGAGTGTGTTAAAAAACATGTATGTGTGTGAGTAAACATATGAGTGTGCTAGTGTGTAAGAGAGTTTATGTGCATGCTGCTACCACCCTACCCCTTCCTCCACCAACAATCTCAGGATAATGGGAAATCAAAAGTTCCCAGGTATGCTTCTGGATCTTTCCTTGCCTTGCTGCCTATCTTGACCTATCCCTGACCTCTGGCTTATTCAGGCCTTGCCTGCCTCTGTGGCCTCTCTCTTGTCTCTCCCTGTTCTGCCTCTCGGTGCCTTCCTGTATTGTTGCCTTTGGGCTTTATGCTCCATGTTTTGTGTTGTCCTTGTCTTGACCTGTCTTAGTCCATTCCAGTTCTCTTTTTGAGTTCCTTTCTTACTCGCACTCTGTTCAGGTGTTCTAGTTTTACCTGCACTCTGTTCCTGAACTCCAGCCTTGCCTCGCCTCAGATTCCAGCCTCACCTTGACTTGCCTCAGACTCTAGTTCAGCACTGCCCCAGCCTCCAAAATTCCAGCCTGCACTTCAACTACAGCCACAACCTAAGCCCTGCCGTCCACCACAGCCCAGGGGCCCAATCTGCGGGAGAGGTGACTGGTATTGGCCGAAGATCCTCCAGCTCCATCTGTGTTCCTGGATTGCCCCTATGGGGGGTTTCACCAGCCCTAGTCAGGCCCTCAGCTATAACAGAATCCTGATTTTCCTAGTTTACAGCCCATTGCTTTATCCCCTAGGCTACTCCACATGTGGTTATGCAGAGACTTACAGAAATATGATCCCTTTTCTTTTTCTAGTGGTTATATCTCTCTGTATATACTAGTATTCCATTGCTCCTGTCTGTCCAACCTTTTATAGACAGTCATTTATATATGCAATACTCCATGCCTGAACATGCAAGAAAACATTTTATGAGTTCCCAGATAGGGTAAAGCACTCAGTTTTGCCTGATATCTCACACACATAGGGGAGAATCTGATTTACTGTTTACTTACATAAGCAACTGGTATGTTAACACAAAGACACTGAAACTGTTCACAATTAGTGATCAATTTCTGCCTAATTACATTTTTTGCCAAATCCTATTCAGGACTGTCCATTATTTATCTAGACAGTTGATTCATGGGCTCGAGTTTAAGCTCTGAAGAAGATAAGTCACTAGTAAAATTGTGGCACTTTTCATATTTTAGAAAAATAGGACTGTATTAGCTCATCAAAAATAAAACTTGTTTAAAGAAAACTAGAAAAGTTACTGGGCAAGAAATTGGGACTTGTGGTCTTCCCAAGCAATCCCTTCTCAGACCATTACTTGAGGAAAGAACCTGAGTAGTTTTGAAAGCTTGCATCTAAAAAAAGTCATAGACTGTTTTTTATTTTCACACAGGAGTTCTGTAAGTCCAGCTAACTAACAGACAACTTCCAATATCATGAAAAATTTGCAGTCATCCACATTTAGCTGAAGAAATCCAACTGACCCCTTTGTTCCATAGCATGAAAGCTAAAATTATGCAATTCACTTCATCACTGTGAGTCTTCTGATTTGCAAACCACATACGCAACAGGGTTGGTAACAGAAGCATGGTAAAGAATGACCCAACCTGTCAGTATACTAGCCTGGGAAGAGATGGTATCCTGCTGTTACTTCTCCTGAAGAAGGACCACCATAGATGATGGTACTATTATGTTACTAACCTTCCTGCTTTGTGAGTCAGCCATTATGAGGGACAAATTACATTTATTTAGTCGATTGCCTGATAATAGAGAGAGGCTACAGAGGCATTAACCTGACTGGATTAGTCTGATCTGTTGCTATTGTAAACCTTGTTGGTAGCATTAAGACAGACAATAGCCTGGAATTACCTGCAATTGGGTTAACCTAGGGAGTGGATCATATATGTTTTAAGGGACACAAAATTACCCCAACATGTATTTATTTAATAAAATTTACAAACCACTTTCCTAATTTAAATTAAATTATCCAACAAGATAAAATGCATTTAAAAAGAAATAAATAAAAATAAAATTATCCTTGATTTTATCATGCCTCACACGCTATTGCAACATTTTTAATACCATCCTCACCATTCTGTGAGTTGAGAGGATTCTGAAAATGTTGCGGCCTCGGGTCGGCTCCGGCCGTGCCACCTACCTTCGCGGTCCTGCGGGCCTTCCCTGTCTCCCTCCAGCCTCCGGGGACCCTTGCCGCGCCTCCCCCGACGCTCTGCCGCTGCGGCTGGGCCTGCCCCTCCTTCTACCGCCGTGCCTCCGCTCCGACGGAGCAGCCGGCATCTGGCCGCGGCTGACTCCGCCCCCTAGGCGCGCGCGGCTGGGGCTCTCATTTAAAGGGGCAGCGCAGGAAACCGGCAGGCCAGCCTTGGATGACGTCAGACGCCCTCAGGGTATTTATACCCTGCATCCGGACTCCCTCAGGGCCTTGCAACGAGGTTCCCAGGTGCTTCTGC
Organism: Rhinatrema bivittatum; assembly: GCF_901001135.1. Lineage (NCBI taxonomy): Eukaryota > Metazoa > Chordata > Amphibia > Gymnophiona > Rhinatrematidae > Rhinatrema > Rhinatrema bivittatum. The sequence goes on from NC_042618.1 coordinate 381,350,014, forward strand.
TTCCTGCTCCCAGTTGCTACGTTCCTGCTCGTCTCCTGATTCTCTGGCTCTGACTCGGATTGGCTTAGGTGATTCTCTGGCTCTGACTCGGATTGGCTGACGGTTATTCTCTGACTTCTGACCCGGACTGGCTGACGGCATCCCTCTGGTATTCGACCCTGGCCTGGTGAGCGACGACCCCTTCTCCGAGGATCCTCCTAAGTCCCAGCGGCCGGGTCCCTACGGGCTCCTCCTGGGAGGACGCCGGCTTCCAGGGTGAATCGCCTAAGTCCCAGCGGCCGGACTCTTACGAGCTCCTCTCGGGGGAGTACCGGCTTCCAGGGTGAAGATCTCCTTCCACCAGGTCAGTCTTCTCTTCTCTTCTCTTCATTTCTCTCTCGAGCCCTTGGTCGCATAGGGCCCTCCGTGCCTTCTTCTCCAAAGTCATCCACGAGTCAGCTTCTGCCGCCTCCCGGTCGGGCCGCTGCTGCGAATCCTCACAGCACTCCACTCTCCGGTTCCGATCGGCCCAAGGGTCCACGAAGCTAACAGATTGCAAGGCCATGGACCTGGTGGACCTCGCCGGCCTGAAGGCTATTCCAGGCATTGCCCAAAAACTACAGCAGCAACAGATGTGCCTTGACACCCTGATGTCCACAGTCCAACACCTAGCGGACCGCGTGGAGGGGCCCTCGGCAGCCAGGACTGGGGCATCCTCTTCCCAGGCTAGTGCCGATCCCTCCGCCCCAGTACAGATGCTGGCTCCCTCCAGGTATTCCGGGGATCCGAAAGCGTGCCGTGGTTTCCTCAACCAGTGTTACATTCGCTTCGATCTCCTGCCGGCACAGTTCCCGTCCGATCGAGTCAAGACGACATACATAATCTCTCTCCTGGATGGGAGACCGTTGTCGTGGGCCTCGGCTCTCTGGGAACGCCAGGATTCCCGGCTCAACAACTTGGTGCAGTTCGTCCAGGCCTTTCGCCGAGTCTTTGATGAACCCTCCCGGTCCGCTACCGCCGCTTCGGAACTACTCCAGTTGAGGCAAGGGAGCCGGCCACTTGAAGAGTTCGCCATGGAATTCCAGACTCTGGCCACGGAACTGGCATGGGGCGCGGACAGCCTGCACGGCATTTTCCTGGAGGGGCTCTCCCCACGTCTCCAGGACGAGCTCGCAGGTCGTAACCTGCCCGATGACCTACAAGAGCTCATTGAACTAGCCGGACGAGTAGACCGCTGAATTCAACGCAGATTCTGAGAGCGACGGCCTACTCAGGGACAAACTATCCGCAGGATTACTCCGCCTCGAGTTCGATCTTCACCGCCTACAGCCTCAGCCTCTCCTACAGAGGAGCCCATGCAGTTGGGTCGGGGTCCTCTGTCTTCCGAGGAACGGAGGCGCCGTCGTGCACAAGGACTCTGTCTTTACTGCGGGGGCAAGGGCCACTTCCTGGCTCGCTGTACCGAGCGTTCGGGAAACGCCCGAACCTAGAGCTCAGCGGGGAGTTGACTCTAGGCAACATTTCGCCCAGCTCCCCATGTACCGTCCCGGTACGACTCTGTCTTCCAGGGGGAGACTTTGATACACTTGCCCTACTCGACTCGGGGTCCGGGGGGAATTTCGTCCTCAAGGAATTGGTACAACAGCTTCTGCTCGATGTTCGTCCTCAAGAACCGCCTGTGCGGGTTTCCTCCATTCAAGGGAACCCACTTCCTGGTGTAATATCCACTCGCACCAGTCCCCTGAAGCTCCAGGTTGGGGCCCTCCACCAGGAGGAAATCTCGTTTCTTATTCTTGAAAAATCTATCCACCCAGTCATCCTGGGCCTACCCTGGCTTCGAGAACATTCTCCGGTGATCGATTGGAGGACCCTTCAGATTACCTCCTGGAGCTCTGCGTGCCACCGTCATTGCCTTCCCGCACGCCCGCTGCAAACCATCTCACTCCTCACCACCCCGTTAACGGTACCACCACAGTACCATGCCTTTCAGGATGTCTTCTCCAAGGAAAAGGCGGAACTGCTCCCGGAGCACCGACCCTTTGATTGCGCGATCAACTTGCTGCCAGGATCGACGCCGCCCCGTGGGAGAGTCTACCCCCTGTCTTTACCCGAAACCCAGGCTATGTCAGCGTATATCAAGGAGAACCTGGATCGGGGTTTCATTAGACCCTCCAAATCTCCGGCCGGGGCCGGGTTTTTTTTCGAGGGGAAGAAAGACGGATCGCTTCGTCCCTGTATTGATTATCGGGGTTTGAATCAGATCACCCGCCGGGACCGTTACCCGTTGCCCCTGATTCCCGAACTTCTGGACCGCCTCCAAGGGGCCCGGGTGTTCACCAAATTGGACCTCCGGGGGGCTTACAATCTCGTTCGCATACGCCCAGGGGACGAGTGGAAGACCGCGTTTAACACCAGGGACGGCCATTATGAGTACCTGGTCATGCCGTTCGGTCTCTGTAACGCCCCAGCCGTGTTCCAGAATTTGATGAACGAGGTTCTCCGCGACTTCCTATACACCTTCGTCATCGTATACCTAGACGACGTATTGATATATTCCCAGGATCTCGAGACACATCGGCAACACGTGCGGCAGGTTCTATGGAAACTCAGGGAGAACCGTCTGTACGCTAAACTAGAGAAGTGCCAGTTCGAGCAAGAATCACTGCCCTTCCTTGGATATATTGTCTCCTCTACAGGCTTCCGCATGGATCCGGACAAGGTGAGCGCCATCAAGGGCTGGCCGCAACCATCGGGGGTGAAAGCGATTCAGCGGTTCTTAGGATTCGCGAATTTCTACCGCCAGTTTATCCCACATTACTCCAGCTTGGTAGCCCCCCTGACGGCCCTCACAAGGAAGGGCGCGGATGCACGAAACTGGTCTCCCGCTGCCACTCAGGCCTTCAGGGATCTCAAAGAGGCTTTCCTACAGGACACCTGTCTCCGGCACCCTGATCCTCAACGCCAATTTATAGTAGAGGTGGATGCTTCTGATGTCGCGGTAGGGGCGGTGTTGCTCCAAACCTCCCCAACCGGCAAGACCTGGCCCTGCTCATACTTCTCCCGCAAGTTTTCGCCCGCCGAGAAGAATTACGGGATTGGCGACAAGGAGCTGCTGGCCATAAAACTAGCTTTCGAGGAGTGGCGTCAGTGGTTGGAGGGAGCCCAACATCCCATCATCGTATATACCGACCACAAGAATCTGCAGTATTTGTCTCACGCCCAGAGGCTCAACCCCCGACAGGCCCGCTGGTCCCTCTTTTTTAGTCGGTTCGACTTCTCGCTTCACTACCGACCCGCAGCCAAGAATGTTCGGGCGGATGCCCTCTCCCGCACCACTGAGGTTGACGATGCAAAGGAGGTGCCCCAGTACATTTTGGATCCAGCTAAAGTGCTACTGGCAGCCACAGACGTAAGACCCGAGGGGAGGACGGTGGTTCCAGTTCGTTCACGGAAGAAGGTGCTGGCCTGGGCTCACGACTCCCTGACGGCTGGCCATCCTGGGATTTCTCGAACCCTTGAGTTACTCACAGAGTACTATTGGTGGCCCCGAGTGAAGGAGGATGTCCGGCATTACGTTCAGTCCTGCCCCACATGTGCGCAGCAAAAACCGCCACCAGGCCGCCCCTGGGGGCTGCTCCAGCCGCTTCCTATTCCCACGGAGCCATGGTCCCACCTTTCCACAGACTTTGTAGTAGAGTTGCCCCCCTCTGAGGGGAAAACCGTAATTTGGGTCACCGTTGACCGGTTTTCAAAGATGGCTCATTTCGTTCCTCTCCCCAAGCTACCCACGGCCCCTGAGCTGGCCGATTTATTTGTCCAACATATCTTCTGATTACACGGGCTGCCCTCGCATATCGCTTCCGACCGAGGCCCTCAATTCACGGCCAAGTACTGGAGGGCATTATGCAAAAAATTTGGGATACAATTGGACTTTACCACGGCCTTCCACCCCCAGGGTAACAGACAGGTGGAGCGGACCAACCGCTCTTTGAAAACCTTTCTTCGGGCCTTTGTAGGCGAACGCCAAGACAACTGGGTCTCTCTCATTCCCTGGGCGGAGTTTTCTTATAATCGCCACAAGCACTCCGCCACGCTACAGTCTCCCTTTCAGCTAGTTTATGGGAGGGCCCCTAGACCTCCGCTGCCATTACCTGTGCCGGTCACCTCACCGGCTGCGCAACTAACGGCCAGCCAACTCCATCGCCTTTGGCTCACCACTCAAGAGAAACTTCACAAAACCGCAGCCCGTTTCAAGGCATATGCAGATCGGTCCCAACGGCCTGCCCCGTCCTCTTACCCGGGACGAGAGTATGGTTAAGTACTAAGCACATTCAACTACGGATGCCGTCCATGCGGTTGGCACCTCGTTACATTGGACCCTTTCCGGTGGCCGAACGCATAGGGGCTGTATCCTATAGACTCCGTCTGCCCTCTACTCTCAAGATCCATGATGTCTTCCACGTGTCCCTCCTCAAGCCGCTGGTACTCTCTCGATTCCGGACGTCCCCGCCGGAGCCCTCCGATGTTTCCTCGGAGCCCGAGGGTACCTACACGGTAAAAGACGTATTGGATGTCCGGTGCCGGCGCCACCACTGGGAGTACCTACTCTCCTGGGAGGGATATGGGCCGGAGGAGAATTCTTGGGAGCCTTCGTCCCACATCCTTGATAAGGACCTCCTTAGGCAGTTTCATCTCCAGCACCCGGACCGACCACGGCCCCACGGGAGGGGGCGTAGGAGGGGGGGTACTGTTGCGGCCTCGGGTTGGCTCCGGCCGTGCCGCCTACCTTCGCGGTCCTGCGGGCCTTCCCTGTCCCCCTCCGGCCTCCGGGGACTCTTGCCGCGCCTCCCCCGACGCTCTGCCGCTGCGGCTGGGCCTGCCCCTGCTTCTACCGCCGTGCCTCCGCTCCGACGGAGCAGCTGGCGTCTGGCCGCAGCTGACTCCGCCCCCTAGGCGCGCGAGCGCGGCTGGGGCTCTCATTTAAAGGGGCAGCGCAGGAAACCGGCAGGCCAGCCTTGGATGACGTCAGACGCCCTCAGGGTATTTATACCCTGCATCCGGACTCCCTCAGGGCCTTGCAACGAGGTTCCCAGGTGCTTCTGCTTCCTGCTCCCAGTTGCTACGTTCCTGCTCGTCTCCTGATTCTCTGGCTCTGACTCGGATTGGCTTCGGTGATTCTCTGGCTCTGACTCGGATTGGCTGACGGTTATTCTCTGACTTCTGACCCGGACTGGCTGACGGCATCCCTCTGGTATTCGACCCTGGCCTGGTGAGCGACGACCCCTTCTCTGAGGATCCTCCTAAGTCCCAGCGGCCGGGTCCCTACGGGCTCCTCCTGGGGGGACGCCGGCTTCCAGGGTGAATCGCCTAAGTCCCAGCGGCCGGACTCTTACGAGCTCCTCTCGGGGGAGTACCGGCTTCCAGGGTGAAGATCTCCTTCCACCAGGTCAGTCTTCTCTTCTCTTCTCTTCATTTCTCTCTCGAGCCCTTGGTCGCATAGGGCCCTCCGTGCCTTCTTCTCCAAAGTCATCCACGAGTCAGCTTCTGCCGCCTCCCGGTCGGGCCGCTGCTGCGAATCCTCACAGCGCTCCACTCTCCGGTTCCGATCGGCCCAAGGGTCCACGAAGCTAACAGAAAACAGTTTACACAAGCTCTAAATCCAGTCTTAATGGATCTATTTTTCTCCTAATCTGTATATTCATTGGCATTTTAAAATGTTTGCTTCCCTTAAATTAGTATTTTTTTGTTATTTATTTGATGGACAGCTATTCGTCTCAGTCAGTGAAAGTGGGTAGACTCTTCCTCGAAGAGGCTGAGTGTTGGGCAGTAAATTTATAGCACAATCAAAAGAGCAATGAGGGGGTAGAATATCTGCAGCTTTCTTCGAGAACACATCCTGGAAGGAGGAATACTGTGGTGGAAGGACATTGTGGCTAGGCAGAGCATCGGGGACACATAAGAACATAAGAAAATGCCATACTAGGTCAGACCAAGGGTCCATCAAGCTCAGCATCCTGTTTCCAACAGTGGCCAATCCAGGCCATAAGAACCTGGCAAGTACCCAAAAACTAAGTCTATTCCATGTTACCGTTGCTAGTAATAGCAGTGGCTATTTTCTAAGTCAATTAATAGCAGGTAATGGACTTCTCCTCCAAGAACTTATCCAATCCTTTTTAAAGCACAGCTATACTAACTGCACTAACCACATCCTCTGGCAACAAATTCCAGAGTTTAATTGTGCACTGAGTAAAAAAGAACTTTCTCCGATTAGTTTTAAATGTGCCCCATGCTAACTTCATGGAGTGCCCCCTAGTCTTTCTACTATTCGAAAGAGTAAATAACCGATTCACATCTACCCGTTCTAGACCTCTCATGATTTTAAACATCTCTATCATATCCCCCCTCAGCCGTCTCTTCTCCAAGCTGAAAAGTCCTAACCTCTTTAGTCTTTCCTCCTAGGGGAGCTGTTCCATTCCCCTTATCATTTTGGTAGCCCTTCTCTGTACCTTCTCCATCACAATTATATCTTTTTTGAGATGCGGCGACCAGGATTGTACACAGTGCGGTCTCACCATGGAGAAATACAGAGGCATTATGACATTTTCCGTTTTATTCACCATTCCCTTTCTAATAATTCCCAACATTCTGTTTGCTTTTTTTGACTGCCACAGCACACTGAACTGACGATTTCAATGTGTTATCCACTATGACGCCTAGATCTCTTTCTTGGGTTGTAGCACCTAATATGGAACCCAACATTGTGTAATTATAGCATGGGTTATTTTTTCCTATATGCATTACCTTGCACTTATCCACATTAAATTTCATTTGCCATTTGGATGCCCAATTTTCCAGTCTCACAAGGTCTTCCTGCAATTTATCACAATCTACTTGTGATTTAACTACTCTGAACAATTTTGTGTCATCTGCAAATTTGATTATCTCACTCGTCGTATTTCTTTCCAGATCATTTATAAATATATTGAAAAGTAAGGGTCCCAATACAGATCCCTGAGGCACTCCACTGTCCACTCCCTTCCACTGAGAAAATTGTCCATTTAATCCTACTCTCTGTTTCCTGTCTTTTAGCCAGTTTGCAATCCACGAAAGGACATTGCCACCTATCCCATGACTTTTTACTTTTCCTAGAAGCCTCTCATGAGGAACTTTGTCAAACGCCTTCTGAAAATCCAAGTATACTACATCTACCGGTTCACCTTTATCCACATGTTTATTAACTCCTTCAAAAAGTGAAGCAGATTTCCACATGTTTATTAACTCCTTCAAAAAAGTGAAGCAGATTTGTGAGGCAAGACTTGCCCTGGGTAAAGCCATGCTGACTTTGTCCATTAAACCATGTCTTTCTATATGTTCTGTGATTTTGGTGTTTAGAACACTTTCCACTATTTTTCCTGGCACTGAAGTCAGGCTAACCGGTCTGTAGTTTCCCGGATCGCCCCTGGAGCCCTTTTTAAATATTGGGGTTACATTTGCTATCCTCCAGGCTTCAGGTACAATGGATGATTTTAAGGATAGGTTACAAATTTTTACTAATAAGCCTGAAATTTCATTTTTTAGTTCCTTCAGAACTCTGGGGTGTATACCATCCGGTCCAGGTGATTTACTACTCTTCAGTTTGTCAGTCAGGCCTACCACATCTTCTAGGTTCACCATTGGGACAGTTGCAGAGTGCTCCAATCAAATTGTGGAGTGTGTAGTTTCAGCCATGGCAGTCCGAGAACCACAGAATGTATAGCTGTTAGGATCTGCTACGCTGATGGGAGGAGCAAGCAGATGGGAGTTAGCAATCTGTTATGATCTGCTATGCTGATGGGAGGAGCGAGCAGATGGGAGTAGCAATCTGTTAGGTTTTACTCCTCAAGATGGGAGGAGTTAGCAATCTGTGATGAACTGCTGCTGGATACTCCCGTTGAAGGAGGAGTTAACAATCTTGTTATGCTCTGTAAGCAAAGTTAGTAACGTAGTTACGATATAGACTGCAGAGTTAGCAATCTGTATCATCGGAGTGTTAGAGAAGGCATTCAGCTGTAGAGAAATGTAAATAGGTGAATCCTTGGGCCCATGGCAGATGACAGCGCCCCCAGGAGGATATCCTAAGAGGGACCACCGGCTAGGCTTGGTTTTGGAGTCAGACACAGATAGTTCTTTTATTAGACAGGGTAGTAGAACCACCAGAGGTGGCAGTAGTGAGCTGTTGTGCCCGGCAGGGCAGACGTCCCTCAGATACTGGAACAACGCTCCCAGGGTTGCTGAGCTGTAGAAAGACTATAAATAGTGAGTAGACAGGGTATGCTGTATACATAGCCAGAACTAGATGATAAATCTCACATAAGGTCTTAAAGAGGCTCAGTAGCTGGAAAGAGTTAGGCCCTTGAAGAGTGAGTACCTGGTTCCAGGGAAAGCTCTGAGAGAGCGGTAGTAACTCATATACAGACAAATGTCTGTATCTGCGATAGCTTCCAGGCAGTAGAGAATCTTCAGAGTGTCCAGGAACATGGGCCCTCGAGGAGCGAGTACCGGTTCTTATCTGCAATCTAAAATAGAGAAAAGAGAGCGAGGCTCTCGAGGACCAGGTACCCCTGGTAAGTCCGAGGAGGCACAGTAGCTTGGACGAATCCGTAGCGAGTCCGAATCAAAGTCCGAATTCATGTCCAATTCGTAGTCCTTGCTAACTCAATCTGTTAGCGAAAGTATGAGACCTTTTATACTGGAAGCGGATGACTTCATCTCAGGGGACGCCCCTGAGGTTCGCGCCCTTGCTGGTACATACATCGGAGCGCGCGCTCCTCCCATCAGCATAGCAGATCATAACAGATTGCTAACTCCCATCTGCTTGCTCCTCCCATCAGCGTAGCAGATCCTAACAGCTATACATTCTGTGGTTCTCGGACTGCCATGGCTGAAACTACACACTCCACAATTTGATTGGAGCACTCTGCAACTGTCCCAATGGTGAACCTAGAAGATGTGGTAGGCCTGACTGACAAACTGAAGAGTAGTAAATCACCTGGACCGGATGGTATACACCCCAGAGTTCTGAAGGAACTAAAAAATGAAATTTCAGGCTTATTAGTAAAAATTTGTAACCTATCCTTCAGGCTTATTAGCAGATCCGCCATGTTGCTGCCAGCAATCAACATGGCGCCGACGGCCCTTTCCCTTACTATGCCACTCGGGGACACCAATGGTGGCAGTAGCCCATGTGACATAGTAAGGGCGAGGGCCCCTCGGCGCCATTTTCAGGACTGGCAGCCAGCGGCCCTTTGCCCTTACTATGTCAGAAGACCTACCGCTGCCATTGCTCCACCCCACTGACATAGTAAGGGCAAAGGGCCGTCGGAACCCGTTTCAGTGCTCGCAGCCGACGGACCAACGCCAATACATCGCTCCCGGACCGCTCCTGAACGCCCGCTCCACCAACTGACATTTTTATCAGGTCTCGGGGGGTCTGGAGGGTGGGGGGTGGTAATGAATTTATTGCAAACATCTTGGGGAGGGGTCACGAGGGGGGGCAGGTTTCATTAATTCGGCAACTCTGGGGGGGGGGGCAGTGGGGTGGGCTACTTTTTTTCGCAGGGCTGGGGGAGGGGGGTAGGAGAGTGTGGGGTGGTTAGTTTAAGAGAACGTTTCTCCTAGGGTTGTTTTTTGGGGAAAGGGAGAGGTTCACACACAAATACATACACTAAACTTGCACGATCTCGGGAACGCACCAAAATTGCCCTCCCCAGACCACAAAACAAATTTGGGAGTGCAAATTTGGTTAGGCACTCCCCTATTTGGCTACATAACACCCACAGACGCCCAGGGACAGACCACATGTAGAACCAACAATTTTAATTTCCCAGGTCTTGGGGGGGGGGGGGGGTAGGAGGGGGGGTTTATTATTTGATTTAAAGGGTTGGGATTGGGGGGGGTTGGGGTGGGGGGGGTTCCCACAGAAATAGAAAGACAAAAATTTTCTGATCTGAAGGGTAGGCAGTAGGTGGGGGGAGGTGACAGTGAGGGGAGGGAGAATAAGGGGGAGGTGAGTGTCAGGGGAGGGAGAATGAGGGGAGAGGTGAGTGTGAGGGGAGAGAGTTGGAGTGGGGACAGGGGAGGGAAGGTGGGGTGAGTGACCTAGGGGGAGGAGGATGAGTGACTGAGGTAAATGAGCAAGGGGAAGGGGGAGGGAGGGAAAAGAACCTGACTCTGCCATTGCAATGCGTGGCGGGGTACCGCTAGTATATATATATATATAAAACAAGTAGTTTATGAAGTTCATTATTAGGATAACTTTGAGAATACATAGAAGTGGGTTTTTATGGTAATCAATGGAAATCATAATAAATTGTCAGAATACAACAGTAAAGTCACTTACTGGCCAATGATGAATGTAGCAGTCTTATAAACAATGATAAGACTGAAAGCTCTGTGTGACTTCCTCATGAAACCCTCCATCACTCCCTCCACTGAACACCGAGCTTATCTGTAACATCTAGCCTGAAATCTCTTAAGAATCTGAATCACTGGGATGTTGTTGAGGCAGCGTTCATAGCAATGGTGAGGGAAGAAGTCCAGATCATTGGGCAGTGGCATCACCTAATAGCTGGATTTAGGGTCCATGATTACAGGGTTCCAGAGGGAGCCCTGCTGTGTGGGCCCTGGCCACTGCAATGACTGGGCTAAGTGCATTGGGAAGGGATATAAAATAAAGACAATTTCCTCAGGGAAAAAAAAGAGAAGAATTTGAGCCAAACTGTTCATAGTCAGCTAGAATAAAATACTTTTATATGGTCAGGCTTCACTTTTTAACACCATAGACCACTGAGACAAACTTTAAAGAGATGAGCTTCTATCATCCACCTAAAGATAGTACCTGAAAGAACAACAGTATGAATGTGGAATTCATTACTCACTTATTCAAGGATCATTGTTACCCACTAGTGATTTTGAAACTTTCCAAGCAGAAAAGATTTGAAGTATCTTTGTTTTGGAAACAAGCAAACACTGAAAATGCGTCATAATCTAAAAATACTCATAAATTACTTGATTTATTCATGATTGAATTTAAATATAATACCAGCTTAACTAAAATGTCACTGAGATGAAATAGCAAAGTTTCAAACTTTCCCTTGTATTTTAGATTCCAAGAATTTTCCGTGAAGCTAAAAAAGAGTTGGACCACTCAAGAAGCCTCAAACCGTACGGCATCTACTACTTTTTGAGGTCAGTTCCCCACTATTACCAGCTACTGTTACTGTAAGTGCTAATGAAATAAATTACCTCCTACAGAACAGAGAAGGCAGAAATATGTGAAATAAAAACTAAAAAGCTTGATTTTCCTACTCTTTGTCTATGGGGAAAAAAAAAGATTAGCAAATTACATCCTAAATAAGCCTTTATCTTTGTTTTACAGCATGGGGTCAAGCAGCTTTGTGATAGGTGTCAGTGAATGAGCTGGAATGGTGCCTTTGGTGTTGAATTACTTATTGGATTTCTAACTTGCTTTGCATAACCAAACCTCCATTGTATGTTTTGTCAATAAAATATGTTTTTATAAAATATGCCAGCATTCATTAGTGATATTGCATATTTAATTTTGACTAGTAAACAGTGGACAGCACGAAACAATAATTATCTTTAGTAAAATGGGCTAGTGACACACTTTGAAGGATTAGGTCAGAAAAGGGCAAGGGCCAAACATTCAATTGATGGACTGGAAAGGCCAAAGCCCTGGATTGCATAAAGAGAACATAAACATAAAAAGCAATTCTTGGCAGGTTATATGACTATGTAAGATTGTGAAAAGATTATGTGGTCCTACTGATAGTGATTTGTATGGCTCCTGGGGGGTGGGGGAAGGGTGATTTTGTATATTACAAATGTTGCTTATGATTTGCATATTTCTTCAATATGTAAAGTTTGAATGAAGGTTTTGCTAAAGTCATTGTTATGTATTTGATTGAAAATAAAAATTGCAATTAAAAAAAAAAAGCAGTTCTTGATTTCTTGCTTCTGTGCAAGTTCCTTACACTTTTGTAAGAGATTCTTTCTGGGGCTGAGCAATAGTTTTCACGGAGTACCATTCTCTTCTCAAGTACTCTATAGCAATATAGTATATACAATAATGGATTTTTATAAGAAGTAACAGGATTGTATGGGCAAGGATCACTCCTTCAAGGTTATGCACACAGGCAGCTACATCACTTTCTTCTGGTAGTGTTGTTCTTTTCAGTCCAATTTTATCTCAGACAACTGTGACCGCAAAGTGGGGCGGATTTTAAGAGCCCTGCTCGCCTAAATCCGCCCAAATCCGGGCGGATTTAGGCGAGCAGGGCCCTGCGCGCCGGTGCGCCTATGTTCAATAGGCCTACCGGCGCGCGCAGACCCCGGGACTCGCGTAAGTCCCAGGGTTTGGCGAGGGGGCGTGTCGGGGGCGGGCCCGGTCGGCGCGGCGTTTTGGGGGCGTGTCGGCAGCGTTTTGGGGGTGGGCCCGGGGCGTGGTTACGGTCCGGGGCGGTTCGGGGTGTGGCCGTGCCCTCCGTACCCGCCCCCAGGTCACGTCCCGGCGCGCTAGCGGCCCGCTGGCGCGCGGGGATTTACGTCTCCCTCTGGGAGGCGTAAATCCCCCGACAAAGGTAAGGGGGGGGTTTAGACAGGGCCGGGCGGGTGGGTTAGGTAGGGGAAGGGAGGGGAAGGTGAAGGGAGGGGAAGGTGAGGGGAGGGCAAAAGAAAGTTCCCACCGAGGCCGCTCCGATTTCGGAGCGGCCTCGGAGGGAATGGGGGTAGGCTGCGCGGCTCGGCGCGCGCCGGCTATACAGAATCGATAGCCTTGCGCGCGCCGATCCAGGATTTTAGCGGATACGCGCGGCTACGCGCGTATCTACTAAAATCCCGCGTACTTTTGCTTGCGCCTGATGCGCCAGCAAAAGTACGCCAATTCGCGCTGTTTGTAAATCTACCCCAGTGTCAATACCAGGATCAGTGTGTAATCACATGGTACTGAATAACAACAGCACAGTGAAAGGAAGCATGCCTGGATATTCTTACACAATACTTAGCACACACACCCAATGAGAAAAAGCTCTAGCACATCTGATCTACTGTCTTTGCCTTCTGTGATTCTAGACATGAGTTTCTTGTATTTAGCAGGCACTGTGAATTTTTTTTTTTTTGCCAAGATTAAAAATAGTGTTGGTTTATTTGGTATCTTTTTTCAAGATTCTTGTTGTTGGTTTGCTTGGAATCTACCTTTTTCACATTTTTATTTTTGACTGGTGAGGAAAAATGCTTTTTAAGTCATTTCCTATTTTTTTCTGTAAATCATCATTTTAGTTTCTTTACATTTCTTGTTGCAAGGGTTATTGGGTAAAAGTGATGTCATGGTGCTCTGGGGAGGTCATACACATGCAAAAACTATCTTTTGATGCCAATAAGGAGGCTTCCTGCATGAAAAGGAGACCAGAGTTGGTGGGAGGTAAGCATAAAGGCGCAGATTTTATTTTTTTTTATTTTTTTTTATTTTTTTTAATTCTTTATTTATCAATTTTTTTCAAATTACAATATAAAATAATGTTTAGTACAACTGTACACATTATCTTTAAAGTACTGTTATAAAGATCAGAAAAGTCCATACTACTAAATAATTATGAGCCAAAATATCATATAATCAACATTGATAACATTAGGAAGAAAAGAAAAATAGCGGTTTATTTTTACTCACTGGGTAGGTTCGGTTCTACTTGCTGTTCTTTCAAATTTTCTAAATAGATCTTCATTTGTTCTGGTTCAAAATAAACAAATCTTTTCCCATGAATTTGCATCACACATTTACATGGATATCTGATGTTCACCTGTGCTCCCATTTTTCTAGCTTCTTGACTCAATTGCACAAAGGCTTTCCTTCGTATCTGGGTATCTTTAACTATGTCGGGGTATATTTGTACTTTCTGGCCTAAATAGGTCTTATTTCTATTTTTTAAGAAGGTACTCAAAATCATATCCCTTTCTTCTAATTGGCTAAATGAGAGAAATAAAATTCCCCTCTGCTCAATTTGATCTTCAGATGGAGTTTCTATGTAGGCAGTTAGATTAAGGTCTAAATCGACCTTCTCCTCATCCTTCTTCTCTACTGTTCCATTTTTTAATGGAGTAAAATATACTTTTGATATGGAGGGCATTTTTTCCATCGGTATTAACAATATTTCCTTAAGATATTTCTTAAATTGCTCTCTGAGAGAGATCAATTTAAGATTAGGAAAGTTTAAAACTCTCAAGTTTTGATATCTTAATTTATTCTCCATATTCTCCATCCTTCTTCTCAAAACTGTCTCCGATTGAATTATAGTAGATTGTACCTTCTGAATAGAATTTACTTTTCCACATATCTCCCCTATCTGTTCTGTGTGTTCCTTTATTGTTGGTTCAATATTTGATACCTTCTCTTGTGATTTGTTCATTGTTGTTACTAATAAAGAGATAGATCTCTCCATAGTGGTTATTGCTAACCAAATCGAGTCGAGCGTGATCTTATTTGGTTTCTCTATTTTGGGTATATTTAAAGCAGTAGTAGCCGAGCTGGTAAGGCGCAGATTTTAAAAGGTACGCGCACGGGGTACATTTGTGTGCGCTACCCGGCGAGCACAAATGTACGCCCGATTTTATAACATGCGCGCGCAACTGCACACATGTTATAAAATCAGGGGTCGGCACGCACAAGGGGGTGCACACTAGTGCACCTTGAGCACACCAAGCCCTCGGCGAGACCAGCTGGCTTTCCCCGTTCCCTCCAAGGCCGCTCCGAAATCGGAGCAGCTTCGGAGGGAATTTTCCTTCCCCCCCCACCTTCCCCTCCCTTCCCCTACCTGTCCTGCCCCCAGCCCAGAAAAAAAAAGACCCCGTACCTTTGTTTTTGAAGTTACGCCAGCCTAATTTGCGCGCACCAGCCGAGTGCTGTGCCAGCGCGCGATCCCCCGGCTGCTGTGCCGGAGTCCTCGGCCACACCTCCCATACCGTCCCGCCACACCCCCGGACAGTCTGCCCCGCCCCATCCTGCCCCCTGCCCGCCCATTCAGAAAAGCCCCGGGACATACGTGCGTCCCGGGGCTTTATGCGCGCCGCCGGGCCTTTTGAAAATAGGCCCGGTGCGCATAGGGGTAGATTTTCAGACCGCGCGAATAGGCGTACTTTTGCTGGCGCATCAGGCGCAAGCAAAAGTACGCGGGATTTTAGTAGATACGCGCGTAGCCGCGCATATCCGCTAAAATCCTGGATCGGCGCGCGCAAGGCTATCGATTCTGTATAGCCGGCGCGCACCGAGCCGCGCAGCCTACCCCCGTTCCCTCCGAGGCCGCTCCGAAATCGGAGCGGCCTCGGAGGGAATCCTCTAACGCCCTCCCCTCCCTTCCTCTACCTAACCCACCCGCCCGGCCCTGTCTAAACCCCCTCCTTACCTTTGTCGGGGGATTTACGCCTCCCAGAGGGAGGCGTAAATCCCCGCGCACCAGCGGGCCGCTAGCGCGCTGGGACGCGACCTGGGGGCAGGTCCGGAGGGCGCAGCCACGCCCCCAGGCCCGCCCCCAAAACGCTGCCGACACGCCCCCTAAACGCTGCGCGGCTCGGCCCCACCCCCGACACGCCCCGACACGCCCCCCTCGCCAAACCCCGGGACTTACGCGAGTCCCGGGGTCTGCGCGCGCCGGTAGGCCTATTGAACATAGGCGCACCGGCGCACAGGGCCCTGCTCGCCTAAATCCGCCCGGATTTGGGCAGATTTAGGCGAGCAGGGCTCTTAAAATCTGCCCCATAGGGTTTTGAAAATCTGCCTCAAAGTGCCAACTAAGAACACTGACAGGGACTGGATTACGTGTGAGGTAAGCAGCAGAGGCTGACTTGCATTAGTTTTGTGGACCAGAGCTGATGGCAGGCAAGAGATGTCGACTTAGAAGAAAGGTTGTGGATCAGAAGAAGCAGCTATGGAAGACTGCGAGTGCTATGTCTGTTTAATTAAGGACTTACAGGTAAATATAACATATTATCATAGCAATTTTCAAAAGCAGTTTACTTGAGTAAAGTGCATTCATGTGAGTAAATCCTATGGACAATTCAATGGCATATATTGCAGCAATTTTCAAAAGCCCACTTACTCGAGTAAAGTGCATTTACTTGAGTAAAACCTAGTTTTACATGTGTAAATGCTTTTTAAAATCAGGCCCATAGAACATAAGATTGCTATACTGGGTCAGATCAAGCCCAGTATCCTGTTTCTAACAGTGGCCAATCCAGGTCACACGTACCTGGCAGGATCCCAAAGGGTAGATACCTGAAAGGTTTTAATGATGCATGAACTTCAAACCTTCTTTGTTGGAAGGCAGACAGTAGATCTAGGGGGTCAGGAAATGAAACTCTAGTGGGGAGAACTCAGAACCAACATCAGGAAATATTTCTTCATGGAGAGTGTGGTGGATACCTGGAATGTCCTTCTGGAAGAATTGATGAGGACAAAAATAGTAAATAAATTAAAAAAGGCATTGGATAAACACTGTGGATCTTAAAACGCTAGAGCATGGAAATGAAGAAAAGGGTGCATGGAGTGGTAGTTACTACCCTTAACCAATTAGCTTTCATGATTTTGATGCAATTGCAACATCATTCTCCACTTCAACGGTAGGGGTCTGATTTTAAAAAGCATTTACATGCGTAAAACTGGGTTTTACGCATGTAAATGCACTTTACGTGAGTAAATGGCTTTTGAAAATTGCTACAATAGTAGTTACATTTATGCATGTAACTCCTTTGAAAATTACCCCCTAGGTGTAGTAAAGGAATTGGATTCAGAAGACAACCAACACTGGGCCCTGACCTTTACGGTCTGGGGTACTGATTCGCAGACATTAGGGAAAAAGCGCAGGACTGCTTCTATGGTCAAGTCCAAAAGCAAAGCATGTTCAAGCAGCATTGTCTGAATTATCAAGGCTACTCACCTCATAAAAATGTTGCTAGTAGTATTACCCTTAACATAAGGCTTGGAGGTAACCTGCATGAATTGACAATTACTACCCTTAACAGAAACATGGGGTAACCTGCCCAGAGCGGCAGTTACTACCATAAGAAACTTGCTGGGCAGACTGAAAGAACCATTTGTTCTTTTTCTGCTGTCATTACTATCAGGCCAATGCAATATGGGGTAGATTTTAAAAAGTTGCGCGTGGGCGTACATGTGCGTGCGCTACTTGGTGCGCGCACATGTACACCTGATTTTCTAACTTGCGCGCACAGGCACGCGCAAGTTATAAAATATGGGGTAGGCGCATGCAAGGGGGTGCATAATTGTGCACCTTGCACGTGCCGAGCCGTGCGGCCTTTCCCCGTTCCCTCCTCCTAGCCTGACCTTCCCACCCCTTCCCCTAACCTTTCCCCCCCCAGCCCTACTCTAACACCCCCTGTCCTTTGTCTTACCTTTTGCGCCTGCCGGCAGCCTGCTGCCACACAATCCTCCAACACAGCGGCAATGGCCACTCTGTCGGAAGCATCTTGCCCCACCCTGCCCCACCCCCAGATCGCCCTTTTTGTAAAGCCCTGGGACTTACACACATCTCGGGACTTTATGCGCATCGCCGGGCCTTTTTAAAATAGGCCCGGCGCACGTAGACCCATTTACGCGCATAACCCTTTTAAAATCCGGCCCTATCACTGCACATTAAACTGGCGCACATGATTGAGTGCCCGCTCCCTTAATGCACGCTGATCCACCTCTCCAGGACACCCAATACAAAATGCAAATGAGCTGCTGCAGTAAAAAGGAGGCGCTAGGGGAAATTGTGCTCCCTAGCGCCTCCTTGGCAGCGGGCACCCAGGAGAGGTGGCTATCAGTAGGTTAGGAATAGGGATGCTCAATTCACGAGCGTCCCTTTTCTTAACCTAACCGCGGCATCCTTTTTTTTTTTTTTGGGACATTCTAATGTTTTAGTTCCTCCGACTTAATATCGCTTTTCTGTACACTTTTTGGGCTCCTCTAAAATTAACGCCTGCTCAGGGCAGGCGTTAATTTTAGAGGAGGCAAACCCCAGAGGCAAAGGTGTCACCGGCGCTCCCGGGCTTAATGAGAGCTCTTCAGCCTGTAGAGAAAGGCCCCGCTCAAGGTCCCTCTCCACGGCAGCCATCACATAGGGAGTAAGAACTGGGGCGCTCCAAAGCACTCCTCGATGCACTGCTGTGACGGCGAAGGTAATAGGTTGTTAGAAGCAGATCCGCTGAGTTTTGCCTTACGCTTAGTGTAAGGCATTATTAAAACTGATGTGAAAAACAAAAGCAAGACCAATGCCTCAGAAAGAAAATTTATTGAATACAATAACGCCCGACTCTGGCAGAGTTTCGCCTTTTCGGTTGCATCGGGGGCTGTAAAAAGTAATAATTAAACATTTATTTACATATATATTAACATAGTTAAGAAGAAATTAAAAACAGGATTAAATCAACCCAGTTCATAAATTAAAAATCCATACAGTCAAAAGCAATTCAGTATTCATACATAGAATAGATGCCAAGATAATGTCCGTCACAGGCCTGAGTCGGGCATCTTTTTTATGAATTGACAAGTCTCCTAATAAAGCACTGTGACGGACATTATCTTGGCATCTATCCTTTGTGTTGCCCCCATAGCTTTTTTAGATCGCCTTCCTCCTTGTTTTATAAACCCATAACTTCATACATAGAATGTACAGTGTGAGGAGGAGAGACACATAACACATGTATTTGATAGGAACAAAGAAGGTCATACAACACATATAATTCGAACAAAAGAAAAATGTGATCAAGATTTTAAATTTAAAATTTGAGTGCAACAGTTACCTTATGATTGCATACTTTACAAATATAACATTATTCACATTTGTATAAAGGCGTGAGTTTCAGCTAAAAAATAAACAAAATAAATATATGGATTAGGTATTTAAAAAAAAATCGGCAAAATATTAAATCCAAAAAGTAAAAATATTAAATTCAAAAAATAAAAGTATTCCTAATGGGGGCAGATTTTAATATCTACGCCTGATTTTATAACATGCGCACGCAGCCGCGCGCATGTTATAAAATCCGGGGTGGGCGCACGCAAGGGAGTGCATACTTGTGCACCTTGCGCACGCCGAGCCCTAGGGGAGCCCCGATGGCTTTCCCTGTTCTCTCCGAGGCCGCTCCAAAATCAGAGCGGCCTCAGAGGGAACTTTCCTTCCACCCCCCACCTTCCCCTTCCTTCCCCTACCTAACCCGCCCCCCAGCCCTACCAAAACCCCCCTATACCTTTGTTTTGCATGTTGTGCGCGCCGGCCAAGTGCTGGTGCGCGATTCCCCGGCCTAGAGGCCCTACGGAGGCCTCTGGCCATGCCCCCACCCCACCACTTTTTTCAAGCCCCAGGACATACACACATCCCGGGGCTTGCGCGCATCACCAGGCCTATGCAAAATAGGCTTGGCGCACATAGGGCTTTTAAAATCTGCCCCAATATGTTTACATGAAGATAAAATTAAAAATTACTTTTAATTATGCTTACGTGAGGATAAAAAATTAATTGTATAATCCCAATACTTATATAATGTAAAAAACCTAAAATCACTATTTTCAGACATGAATCAATTGATTAATTTACCTGCTTAGAATAATTACAGTGTTAATTTGACAAACACTTTAAATCCGTATCCTGTTGATTAATCAAGGTTCTAAAATGAAGAGGCAACAAATTAAACTAAACTCTTCAAATGTTAAGTTAATTTAATATCAAATGCAGTATCATGTTTTTAGCTTTCAATACTAGCAATTGCGTGGTTTTACAACACCAAAACTAGATTCCAGAATTGAATTATGTTTAATCCTTTGCCATTAAAAATCATAAAAAATCAAACAGGTTAAAGCTGCACCAAGCTTGTATTATGTATAGTTAATCTAGCGTTTGTTCTATTAATTAATAGATGCAAAAATCATCATGATCTTACTCAATTTCAAATAAAAAGTATCATTAATTAATGGGCCAATTCTGTCATTAATGTAGTACTGCATTATGTTAAAAGATCTTTCTGTCATCAAATATGTCAATAACGTCTGGAATATGTGTTTATTACATAAAAATAATACTCCGGATTTCTTTAATCCATCCAAGCACATTAGTATATTGAGTCAGAGCCATGCTTCAATGCATACTATATTAAAAGACGAAACCCGTTCTATTCAGTAGCGTTGCAGTAGAGGCACCATTATACTATTCAGTTAAGACCGGTAATGTTAAAAATTATTGCAGACCATTTATAAGTTAACCTCGAAAAAGTAGCCCACCTCAATATAAATACAGTCACAGTCAATAGTAATATTTACTAAGTATTACTAATGTAGTGTATAACAAAACAACTCTGTCTACCATATAAATCATCCTACAATATATAATCAATTAACATATCGCAAAATGCGCTGAGGGACGTCAGCTATATCCAACCGCACATATCATGCCAATCTGCCTCTCTCTGTCTTTCAACCAAAATTAATTCAACCATTATACCGACATGATATACAAATATAAATTAATTCTTTTACTAGCAATTTATGATATGGACATATCCGCGGTGTAAATATGCATAGCATACAACACTGGTATAAAGCAGATTTACTTGATGTTTTTTATATATTAGCACAATGTTTAACAGAAGCCGCTCAAAGAATTTTTGATGGTAGGTGTGTTTTACAATGCACGATGTGCCAGATTACTTTCCTGCATGTCTATCTTCTGTGATTTTAGAACAAAAGATTTACTTGATGTTTTTTTATATATTAGCACAATGTTTAACAGAAGCTGCTCAAAGAATATTTGATGGTAGGTGAGTTTTACAATGCATGATGTGCCAGATTACTTTCCTGCATGTCTATCTTCTGTGATTTTAGAACAAAATTTTTTTTTTTTTAGAAGAGAAAGTGGCTATAGAGGATTTATGCAATGATAGGAATATAATAAAGCCAGCGGATACAGGTGATAATATAGTTATAATGAATCGCCAAAACTATATAACAGAAATTAGGAATCAATTGATTCATGTCTGAAAATAGTGACTTTAGTTTTTTACAGTACAGAAGAATTGGGATTATATAATTAATTTTTTATCCTGTTGCACTCAAATTTTAAATTTAAAATCTTGATCACATTTTTCTTTTGTTCGAATTATATGTGTTGTATGACCTTCTTTGTTCCTATCAAAAACATGTGTTATGTGTCTCTCCTCCTCACACTGTGACACTCTATGTATGTATACAGAATTGCTTTTGACTGTATGGATTTTTAATTTATGAACTGGGTTGATTTAATCCTGTTTTTAATTTGTTTTTAATTTGTTCTTAACTATGTTAATATATATGTAAATAAATGTTTAATTATTACTTTTTACAGCCCCTGATTCAGCCGAAAAGGCAAAACTTGGCCAGAGTCGGGCGTTATTGCATTCAATACATTTTTTTTTCCGAGGCATCGATCTTGCTTTTGTTTTTCACATCCTTGGCTACCCTAGACCGACTTCCATTATTAAAACCGACACAGCAGTAATCTCAAAAAGAAAGTTCTTAGGAAATCGACGAGAGAGGCTTTAGCGTGCTACTCAGTGGTCAGCCATCTTGCCCCTCCGCCGTCCAAACCATTTAAAAATGCAGCTACACTAACAACTTCACCACATCCTCTGGCAATGAATTCCAAAGTTTAATTATGCACTAAGTAAAAAAAATGTTTCTCTTATTAGTTTTAAATATACAACTTAGTAACTTCATTGTGTCTTCCTTAGTCTTTGTATTTTTTAAAGCGTAAACAATCGATTCGTGTTTATTCGTTCCACTCCATTCATTATTTTATAGACCTCTATCATATCTTCCCTCAGCCATCTCTTCTCCAAGCTGAAGAGACATAACCTCTTTAGCTTTTCGTTCCATCCCCTTTATCATTTTTGGTCACTCTTCTCTGTACCTTTTCTAATTGTGCTATATCTTTTATGAGATGTGGTGACCAGAATTGCACACAATATTCAAGATGAGGTCACACTATGGAGCATTATAATATTCTCTGTTTTATTCTCCATTCCTCTCCTAATAATACCTAGCATTCTATTTGCTTTCTTGGTTACTACTGCACACTGAGCAGAAGATTTCAACATGTCGCCTACATCCTTTTCCTGAATGGTGACTCCTAATGTGAAACCTTGCATTGTGTAACTATAATTTTGGTTACTCTTCCCTAAGTGCATCACTTTGCACTTGTCCACATTAAATTTCATTTGACATTTACATGCCCAATCTCCCAGTTAAAGGAGAATGTGAACTCCTGGGCTGAGATGAGCGATGACTCTGCCCACAGGGAGGAGCCCTGTGAGCCTCTCTGTCAGCAGGCGTGGTCTCAGTGGCGTGACACACAGCTAAAGATGGAGACTTTATTATATAGGAAAGAAACAAAGTCCACAGCAATATGGAAGTACAGTCCTGGGCAATGGGTATTACCCAGAATGAGACACAGTGGAGAAGATCTGGTAGTGGCCCATGGGACAGGGTACACCGTGGATATCCTCTGGCAAGAGTAGGCACCTCAGGATACATAGCAGGTAGTGGCCCGCAGAGCGGGGTACACCAAGGAATTCTGTATAGTTGTTATACGTAGCGATGCCAAATCGGGAAGTGGTTCTGTGAAGATGGTGAGCAGGAATACTGTAGAGCAGGAAGGATGAAAGACTCTCACTGAAGATAGGCGGTAGTGGCCCGAGGATTGGGGTACGCAGTGTAGGCTCCTCAGTGTAGTGCAGAAATGAAGATGTCTATAGAAGTACTCACAACTGGTGGTTCCTGGAGCAGAGTAGATCTGAGAAGCAGATCCAGCAGCAGACAGGCAGAAAGGCCCTCTGAGGAGCAGATAGCCAGGAACACCAGGGAGCCCCCGAGGAGTGGGTACTCCGAGTGTCCAAATGCCAAAGCTGAATGAGGAACAGGAAGTCCTTGAATGAGCAGAGCACAGCAAGACGGAACTCCTTGCTAACTTGATGAAGGCAAGGGCTGGTTTTATTAAATACGCTAGTGGGTTGACGTCATTGGGTGGGGATGCCCCCGCGGTTCCCACCATGATGTATTCAATTAAGGCCCTTGCGCGCGTGTGCCTAGGAAACTCCGGGTCCAAGATGGCGGCCGGCAGTGCCTATGCTTGCCCGGGGATGCTGGAGAGGTCATCGTGAACTGTCAGACACCGCCATTCTTCCCAGACTAGATGGAGCGGGGAAAAAAGAGGTGAGCATGAGAGGTCGCAGGCATCTGTGACCGACAGGTGTAACAGCAATGTCCTCTTATAAAGTTCTTATAAATTAACAACTTTGAATAATTTTGTGTCATTGGCAAATTTGATCACCTCTCTCATTGTTTCCATTTTCAGGTCATTTATAAATAAATTTAAAAAACAATGGTCCCAGAACAGATCCCTGGGTTACTCCACCATTCACCTTTCTCCATTGACAAAATTAACCATTTATCCCTACTCTGTTTTCTATCTTTTAACCATTTCCCAATACAGAATAGGACACTGCTTCCTATCCCATGACTTTTTAATTTTCTAATCATGAGAAACTTTGTCAAATGCTTTCTGACCTCTGACCTTTAGCTACATGTTTATTTATGCCCTCAAAAAATGGTAGCAGATTGGTGAGGCAAGACTTCCCTTGGCATAATCCATGTTGGCTTTTCCCCTTTAAACTATGCCTATCTATTCTTGCATTTGCACGGGAGGCATCCCCAAGCCATGCTACTGAACTCCGACGCTGGGCCTCTCTCCTCTTCATCGACCAGCAGGAATCCGTCTCAACTGCAGCATCCCTGTGGCCTTCTTAGGTGTGCGTGCCACCCGATAGTCTGACCTTTAAAGAGCCTGCAGCAGGAAAAGGCAGTGCTGCCTGAAGATGATATCACCAATTTGGGTCCTATTTAAGAATCTCACCAACAGCCCTTCTTTTCCTCAGCAACAGCTCTAGCTACCCCTGTGTAGTGCATGTTGCTATTCATCCTGGGGCGGATTTTAAATGCCCTGTGTACGTAAATCCGGGCGGATTTATGCGCGCAGGGCCCTCGCGCGCCGGCACGCCTATTTTGCATAGGCCGCCGGCGCGCGCAGAGCCCCGGGATGCGCGTAAGTCCCGGGGTTTTTTAAAAGGGGCGGGAGGGGGCGGGAGGGGCGTGGCAGAATGACGCGGCATTTCGGGGGCGTGACGCGGCGTTTTGGGGGCGGCGACATGGGCGTGGTTTCGGCCCAGGGGCATTCCGGGGGCGTGGCCGCGGCCTCCGGACCAGCCCCTGGGACCGGAACACGGAGCGGGGCAGCCGGCTGGCACGTGCAGATTTATGTCTGCTTTTCGCAGGCGTAAATCATGGAATAAAGGTAAGGGGGGGTTTAGATAGGGCCGGGGGGGGGGGTGGGTTAGGTAGGGGAAGGGAGGGGAAGGTGGGGGGAGGGCGAAGGAAAGTTCCCTCCGAGGCCGCTCTGAAATCAAAGCGGCCTTGGAGGGAACAGGCAGTGTGTGCTGGGCTCGGCGCATGCAGGTTGCACAAATGTGCACCCCCTTGCGCGCGCCAACCCCGGATTTTATAAGATATGCGTGGCTACGTGCGTATCTTATAAAATCCAGCATACTTTTGTTTGCGCCTGGTGTGCGAACAAAAGTACGCGATCGCACAATTTTTTAAATTCTACCCCCCTGTTTCTATATTTGCATAAGCCTGATTCTGCCTTTGCCTCTGCCTGTTCCAGTCTTCATCCCTACCTCTTCCAGTCTTGCCTGCCCAGCCTATCCATCCCTCTTCCCTTCCTCGGACAAATCCCTGGTTTGACCTTCACCTGGACTCTGGATACACCTGTTCGGTGCCTGCCCCCACCCCTGCTTGTACCCTTGACATGCCTGACCGCTGCCTGCCTATGATTCTAGCCTGGCCTTGGACCATATCTCCAGTCATCATCAGATATCCTCACCTAAGTCCTACTGGCCCCGGCAACCAAAGACTCAACCTGAGGGAACGCGGGCTGGTAAAAGTGAAGTTCCTGACTGGTCTTTTCTTTGCCTAGGTCCTCCTGCCAATGGTGAGAACCTGCAGACCTCTTCCCTGCAGGTAGAGTCAATCTCAGCTTGGCCCAAGGGTCCACAGGTATAACATCTATATGTTCAGTAATTTTGGGTTTTAAGATAGTTTCTACCATTTTGCCTGGCACAGACATCAGACTCACTGGTCTGTAATTTACTGGATCCCTTTTTAAAAATTGGTATTACATTAGCAACCCTTGAGGATTCAGGTACCAAGCAGGTGTGCAATTTCATTTTTTCAGTTCTTTCAGCATTCTGGGATGTATACCATCTGGTCCAGGTGATTTACTACTCTTTAATTTGTTAATTTGACATATTACATCTTCCAGGTTCACTGAGATTTGTTTAAATAATAAATATCACTTCTGAGTTTTGTTTAAATATCACTTCTGGCATGGGTATCTGCCATACATCTTCCTCAGTGAAGACCGAAGCAAAGAATTCATGTAGTTTCTCTGCTATGGCCTTGTCATCCTTAGCTAACCTTTTTATCCCTTGATCATCTAATGGCCCAACTGACTCCCTTGCAGGCTTTTTACTGAAAAAGGTTTTATTATGAGTTTTTGCATTAATGTTAAGCTTCTTTTCAAATTTTCTCTTTTTCTTCCTTATCAATGCTTTGCATCTAACTTGCCAGTGCTTATGCTGTTTCCTGTGGAGGTAGTGACAGGATGGGAAAATACTTCAGTTGCAGTTAATGGAGCTGGGTGAAATCCTAAGAAGCAATGTTATGAGGTGGAGGGACTGAAGGAGCAGCGACAGGACCGTATGATTAATTTGTAGATGTTTAGTATATATGTTTTGTCATATCTGTTTATGCTCTGTTTGTATTATTTATTTAATTTTTATTTATATAGACACGAGATGGCAGAAAAAGGCCATATCGCCTATCGAGTCTGCCCATCCATATTCATTTCTTGATATTGAACCTTGCCTAGAACATGGAAGTGACTTGGTGGGAGAAAAATATACTAAATAAATAAAGCATGAGGTGGAGATGTTCAGAGAAGATCTGAAAAGCAGTGGCATAAGGTGCTGGAGAAGAAGGAGGCTTCTAGGAATGGAAGAAACAGAATTAGGTAGAGGAAGTGCCAGAGGATCAGTGGTGTCCGGGAAATGGCCAGAAGAATTATAGCAACAAATATGAGGAGCTAGGGGAAATATAAAGCAGTGCAACTGGAGGTAAGGGGCAGAAGAATGACTGCACGAGTGGCTGGAAAAGGAGATGAGCTTAAGAAACATATTTGTCACTACAAGGTGGCAAGTGCCTACCCAAAAAAACTGATTGTCCATCCTTTGCCATCTCAGCCAGAGCACATCTTAATATAGGTGCAGCTGCCAGAAATAATGGTGTAGCTGGCAGGGATCCTTGGGCCCTGCCAGCCAAAGAAATCCAGAGCTGCTAGCAAAAGAAACAGTGGGAGCCTGCCCCTCCATGCCCCATTGTATTGGCTCCTCTGTCACTATGCCAGCACCGCAGTCACATTCAAAACTCACTGGGTGGCACTTTCATTTGCTCTTCTTATGAGATTAGCAACAGGACATGCTGCTCCATGAGGTTTGAACATGCTTGCAGTGTCAGCACAGAGACTGAGAAGACAATGTGGTGGAGAGCAGCAGAACATGCTCCTGGTGCTTAGTGATTTACAGGCATGGCTATGGGCTATGGCAGACAGAAGACAGAAATGGTGACAGGGGTAGGAGGTAGCAGGAGATCCAGGGGCTTCTCTCCCACAGGAATGCTGGTGCTCATGGATCCTCACCCTCCCTCTCCATAGCACAGATCTATGTCTATATATGTTTTATGCACAAGTTGTGATATTTCATTTATTAATTTTTCAAGGTCATTGTTAATGCTGCATGTGTGGGATGGTGGAGAAGCAGAGGGACAAATGCTGGAGGTTGGGTGGGGAGGGAGAGGTGGGGCAGATGCTGGGGTATAGGAAAGAAAAAGAGGAAGCAAATGCTGAGAAAGACAGGACTCAGATGTTGGGTGGGGGGGGGGGGGGTGAAGGGGAGTGGAGCATATCCTGGGAAATGCAGGGGCCAGATGCTGGAAAGAAGCAGAAGGCAGATAGTAGGGGAAGGGAGGAGTATAGCAAAGGAGCAGATGCTGTAGGAGAGAGAGAGGTAGAGGGAATGAATGCTGGGAAAGGAAGCAGGGGCTAGGAGGAGGAGGTGGGGGATTGGATGCTAGGGAAGGGGAGGCAGAAAGACAGATGCTGGTGAAGGAGATAGGAAGGCAGATGCTAGGAAGAGGCAGTAGGGCAGATGCTGAGTATATGTGTATGAGAGAGCAGGGACTCGGGACTGGGTGGGAGTGCAAGTGAAGACTCAAGATCTAGACAGGGTGGGACAGTGGAAACTAGGATTAAGTGGTATTAGGTGATTGGGTGGAGGGTAGGAGTAGGTGCATGTTAGATGGACTGTGGCAATTGAGTTGGTGCAGAAAAGTAGGAAGGGGTGGAGAGATGGTGTGAAAGAATCAGAGAGCCTGGGGATGGGTTGGAAGGTAGTGGGAAAAGGACAAGGAACTGTGAAGGGAGTGAAAGAGAGAGGAAGGGGACAGGTCTGTGAAAGAGAGTAGAAATGGAAAACATGAAATGTGAATATGAATGTTTGTGCACATTCACTATAATTATGAATGCTTTACCTGTAAACTGTTGTGATCTAGTGATTCTCATATGGAATGATGGTAATATAAAACATTTAAATAAATAAATAAAATGAAAGGGGAAGTGGAAGGCTTAGTAGGTATTAAGAGACAGAAGAAAAGGGCTAGAGACCGGGGAAGGGATTTGTGACAGGGAATAGCTGGGGATGGTGAGGGAACAAGAAGCAGAGGAACGAAGATGAAGGCTGGGGTGAGTACAGAGGGTGGAAAAGGGGGGTGCTGAAAAGTGGGTGAAAAACATAGGAACTAGGAGACTGGGAAAGGGAAAGAAATGGGGGGTTGGGAAGATTGGGGTGGTGAGAGTGGGAAGGGAAAACTGGTAGGAAGATGAAAGGTGAAAAAAGAGAGAAAACAAAAAAAAAAGAGAAAGTTGTGGCCTGGCAGGTGAGAGAAGGGGGACAAAGAGGTGGGTGGATAGAGAGGAAGACAAGACAGAACTGGAATAAAAAAGATGAAGAGGAAAGATCAATGTCAAAGAGAGACATAGGAAAGGAAGGGAAGACAGGGCAAAAGAAGAAACTGAAAATGAAAAGCAGACCCTGGGAAAGGACTTAGAAGACCAACAAGAAAAAAATGGAAATAAAATGATCAGCCAATAAACGTAGAAAAAAAGTATTTTATTTTCAGTTTTTGGTAATTGGAATATGGCAGGTTTGGGAATGTACATTTGTTATATGATTGTATTTTCCTCAATACAGGAAGAAATTGATTTCTATTTCTCTTACTTCAGTATTGCCCTGTTCACAGAGTCTGGCTTCTTGGGTTTCCATTTCAGTTGTTATCTGCATGTTTCTGTTCTACTTTATAGTCCTTTATTCTGTATTAAGTAGGGGTTGGTCTATGTTCTCTGTATCTGTCCGAAGTGAAGGATTCTGCAAGCATGAAGCTCCTGGATATATAGCAGTCTGGCTTGGTCTGTTTTCCCAGCTGGAAGTGTATTGGGGTTGCAGGACCTGATGTAATATTTGCAGTGCTGACTTATTGCAGAAAGGTTTCGATGCTTGGGAATTGGGGCAGTTATATTATTCTGAGTGTCTTTTTTGCAGAGTTTGTGTTACTTCGCAATGGGTCTGGAAGTTGTGGGTTTCTGTTACTGAGGTGATGTCACAATATGAATATATGTTTTTTGTATGTTGAGCTGTAACTTGACATGTCCTAGTTCTGCTCTGCACCAGTTGTCAAGATGGGGGAATTTCTGTGGAGGCAGAGTATGCTACAGAATTGGAGGTGCAAGATTTATCGTGAGATTCTGCCTCTTCTTGTATGGGCTCCGGCCTTCATTCCCATATAGAACTGGTTGAATTTTAATGGTACTTTTACTGGGTGGTTGAAACTGGCTGGGGTTTTCTTTATTACACTGAAGACCCTTAGGACTTTTTGGTAGAGTATTTTATAGCCAATTTAAAGGCAGAGGGCTATTCTATAGGTTGTGTGAGGTGTGGAAATGTTACTTTGACTCAGTGGCGTAGCTAGACAATTTGGCGCCTGATTTAGGGAACCGATCCGCTCTCCTTTTTATATTCCTTTGTAAAACTGGCGGACCGGGTTCTTTGCTTCTCTTGCCTCGGTCTGTCAGTCTGTCTGGCTTTGGTTCGGAGCGTCTCTCCTTCTCAGTCTCTGCCTCGGTCTCCCAAAGGCTCCGGGGAGGGGAAAGGGGGGTGGGGAGGAGTCTTCGCCGGCCTCGCCGGCTTCCCATTGGTCGGCCCCGGGCAGCCCTGCCCCTTTTTCCTGGAAAGTTCTTGGAAATCTATCAAAGGTATTTCCTTTCGCCCACGTGCTGACGGCAGCTCCGAGCTGCTGCTACCCAGCAGGAGCTGGGGCGACAACCGGAACCCGCACCCCGTTCTCTATTACTCACCTGAACTAGTACCAAGCGGGAACAGTCCCCCACCCCCCCGCACCCCGCGGTGAGGGGTTCAGAGGCCCTAGTTCCAGCCCCCGCCTGCCCGGCTATTTATACCGCTCCCCTGTGGGGGAGGCTCCAGCGCCCAAGCTGTGATTCTCATACACACACACCGCTCCTTTCTCACATACACACAGAAGCACCCTTCCAATCCAAGGTTGAACAGCGGCGGCGGTTAGCAGACCGGTGTTCACTTCTTCGGCCCCCGCCGGCCTCGATTTTAATGTCTTCGGCCCCCGCCGGCCTCGATTTTAATGTCTTCGACCCTCTTGGTCTCCGGCGGGGGCCGAAGACATTAAAATCAAGGCCGGCGGGGGCCGAAGAAAAGAAGATGGGCGCCGCCCAGTCGGCCCCCGCTTGAGGCTGGCTGGGAGGCGCCCATCTTCTTTGCTTCGGCCTCCGCCGGCCTTGATTTTAATTTATTCGGCCCCCGCCGGCCTTCGGGGGCCGGCTGTCTCCGGCGGAGGCCGAAGAAATTAAAATCAAAGCCATCGGAGGCCGAAGAAAAGAAGATGGGTGCCTCCCAGCCAGCCCCCACTTGAGGCTGGCTGGGAGGCGCCCATCTTCTTTTCTTTGGCCGCCAGCCTCGATTTTAATTTCTCCAGCGCGGGCTGGCTGGGAGGTTCCCATCTTCATTTCTTTGGCCCGCGCGCCGCTGGCTGATCTTCTTTTCTTCGGCCCCTGCCGGCCTCGATTTGTATTTCTTCGGCCCCTGCCGGCTTGGCGAAGGCGTTGAGGCTGGGCTGAAGAAGAGCCACGCGGTCGAGACCACGTGACCAGGTAGACCGGCCCACCGGGGGATGCCCGATCCCCCGATAGGTCAATCCGCCCCTGACCATTACTATAAATCTCTCATAACAAAAAAAAAAAAAAAGACGATCTGCCAGTATTCAACAACACTTACTTCTGGGCTTAAAATACTAATTTCTTTTTTTATTTAAATAGCTTTTTGGCGCCCCCTTAGACCCGGCGTCCGGGGCGGCCGCCCACCCCTCGCTACGCCACTGCTTTGACTTACCCCCCCCCCCCCCTATCTAGTTTGCTCCCTTGTTGCCGCCCCCCCCAAACACTTCTGCCTAGAAATACCACTGTGAATATTCACAGTGGATATCCTGAAAGCCTAACTGGGGTGTGGGCTCCTCAGGACAGGTTTGGGAAGCCCTGAAAGGGATTCACTCTGAAAAATTCCAGAGCCCTGTTAATCATTTGAAGACTTGAAAATCCTTAACCGCTTGGGCATTGTCTCCTCTGCAAAAGAAGATATTTGCGACAGCCCAGGGGATATTTGACACCAGGGGTGCAGAAATGAAAGGTAGTGCTATTTGGAAGCAAGTTTTGTTTATTATGCAGAAAGGCCCAGATATGCTTCATCTAGTTAAAATCAAAGAATGTCATAATGATTTTTTTTTTACAAATCATTCAAGAAAAACTTATCACAACAAAATGCTTTAACTCTGAATATTCAGTGATTAATTCTAAAAAGGAAGAAAAAAAGAAATGTGGTAAACAAACTTAGCAATATCAGCTATTTCCATTAGTACAAGCCAAAACCAGGCTTTTCTTTTTCTTATTTTTTTGAGAAAAATTATCTAAACAGTATTTTGTTTTATTATTTTACTGTGCATTTCATTCATATAATCACAGATTCTTTCCAACATCATCTTATTATTATAAGCTTGAGCTACTTTTTCATGTTCTTTGAATGCTGTAGCTAGAACTGCAACATAAGAATTGCAGCAAATAACATACCAAATATGAGTGTGAAACAAATCTAAAAACTAAGTTCTTTTTGTCTGAAGAATAATAAAAAAAAAAGAGAACACACATCCCCCCCCCCCCCCCCCCCAAAAAAAAGTATTGTCATACGGAGCTATCCAAGCAAATATTAGAAAGCCATTAACCGTTAAACCTATTAGATTAAACCAGCCAAAGGCATTTAAACCCTGCTTCATACAAATGTGTATATGATATTCATATCTTAAACATTTAACTGCCGATTCTGGCTCTATATTGGCCCATGGAATCATTATTTCACCCACATTTTCAGGCATACAGCAGAAACTGTAAGAGAAATACTACTAGAAAGTAAATTATGCAATATATCAGTACTATATATTAAGCATAGCACATACCATGCATTGTATTTTATGCTATATACAAGGGGCCTTTCCAATAAGCTAAAACTGCATTAACAACTTAGAAGAAGAATTTCTACATTTACCTATATTGGGGTACATTGGGCTCACCTCAATATTACATAAAGGTATGCTAAAAAATAAAAGATTACATTTTTTAATATAAATTTTACAGGTGTAAATTTAAAAATCATTTTTGACACATTTATTTTTCTTTGAAAAATATTGTGTCAAAATATTTATTTAAAAAATTGCAGTTTTTTAAATATTTTGTTTTTATTACAAAAGTGCACAGTTGTATGACACCAACAATGTTAAAGAACTACATAAAACAATCATGTTTTTGCTAACCATTATCCACATAAACACTCTAGTAATAATCAACAGCTGAAGGAAGAACATATTACGTCATGGAATTTAGCAGCTAAAAGGAAAAGTAGCAGAACCGTGTCCTTAATTATTGCTGATTGGATTGTAACCTTTTGATAAGAACTTCCACACATTTCCCTACTCTTGCAGTTTTGTGGTAAATGTGTTTTTCACCATTAGGAACTGAGATTCACGATGTGACCTTTTCATCTTAGCACGGCGGTTCTGGAACCAAATCTAAAATGAAAGCAAAGAAAAAAAAAATCATCCTTCAGAAATGGATGATGCTTCTATCTGCAGTACTTTCCAAACATTGCATTGTATCCGAATGATAGGTCATAGGAAACAAAAATGAAACTGGACTGGAGGGAATAAACAAAATACACTTTTTCCAGTCAAAATGTGATATTTTGAGGCATCAATGTCATTGTCCATCGAAGGACATTCCCAACATATATGGCATAAGTCCTGCTTCCATGAGAGTGCCAAAGAGGTTTATAAAAAATGGCAAACTATTAACAAGTAAGAAACTTACCTGGATTCTGTCTTCATCTAAATCTAATTTATGTGCTAGTTCTTCTCTTATGTCAATGCCGGGATAGGAGTTCATTCGAAAAACAGTTTCCAGCATTTCAATCTGAGGAAAATAGGCAGGTGGTTCAGCAACCGCATTAAAACAGCAAAAAGAAGATGCAATTCACTGAAGAAAAAGTATTTCCCTGAAAGGTCATATTACAAATGTTGTTTCTCTGGTTTCAAAAATGTCATGTATGGGGCACATGCATCATGAACTTTAGATTATGTGGAATGTGTTCCGAGTAATAAGCTTTGATACATTTTACAAGCAGAGAGGTGGGATACCAACCTGGCTTCTTGAAAAAGCAGTTCTTGGTCTCCTGCCTCGGTACCAACTCATTTCTCTTTTGTAAGACAGTCTCTCTGGAGCTGAGCAATATTTTTCATAGGGCACAATTCTCTCGCTGGGCACTGTATAGCTCACAGTATGGAAAAAAGGGGTTTCATAAGATAGGATGGGAATGTGCAGGCAGGAGTTACTGGCATCTTCCCCTAAAAACAGGGAGGGAAAAAACCCCAAACAGGTAATAGAATTACATCACATACATTTCTGTTATACAACATTTCAAATGAAATGACAGTGTAAAAATAGAATGAATTCCTACATCACATAGGAATGAAACAAATCTTATGAATGTGTTTAATTCATACGTAAGCACCTGTGTTGTGCACTTCCTACATTTGTGTTCCATGCCACTATGTATATATATTGCTCTGCAAAGTGGTGACATACCTGTACTGAAGCTTGGTTCCAACCATGGCCTATATGGCTTTAAAGCTGGAGCGCAGTCTCTTTTCTTGTCTAATCCCAAAATGCTTTCAATAGAAAAGGAACAGTGTGAGGGTTTGTTCCCCACAAAACAGATCCCCTTTTGCATGTTTGGCGACTTCCCTGTAGTGGCTGCACAAACAGACGCGCTTGTCATTTTCTCACTTATCTGCTGCAGCACTCCAGTTCATGTACTTGGTTGGTTTTTTTTGTTTTTTTTTGCAGGCCCTCCTTATAGCTGTGTTGACAAGGGGGTTGGGTTTACAACGTCATTAATTAAAATCTTTCATTACAAAGTTTTAGCATCTCAATGAAGACTTCCACCAAGAGGCGAAAGGAGTTAATTGTTTATTTGTTTGCTAGTAATTACCAACTAATAGGCGACACCAGGGGGAGCACCTAGAGGGACAAAAAGTGTTATCTTTCCTAACCAGAACATCTACTTAACTTTCTCAAAAGAAGCTATGCACAAATATAGCATTTTCCTTTTATAAGAAATCACTAATGTATAACATCATATTTTTTTCCTACTTTATACTCTATTGGACAGCAACTACCTAAACACAGCAGTGTTATAGTAAACCAGTCAAGTAATAAGTAATCTTGTTTAAGTGAGTTTTCTTCCAAGGAAATTAAAAAAAATAATCTCTTAATGCTATTAAGGTAATCCTGATGAAAATGCCTCCTTTCTTCATATGCATATGTAATAGTGTATGTGGTCAAGGAGTAAACAATACTGTTTGGCATGTGGCACACTGCACTAGGGTGGCATTGTTGTTAAAAGCACAATGGAACTGTTTCGCATATGCCTGGTTTACTGAACAGGAACAGCAGTGCCAACTATTTTTTTGTAAATAAACAGTGTAGTTATTTTATTTACCTTTTATTAATAAATGATTAGACTGCCATGGAAAACAAATCATAGCATTTTTCTCTGAAAACATGAAAAACAAAATACATTGTGTGTGTGTGTGTGTGTGTGTTGTTTTTTACTAAAACGGCAAGTTTAAAAAAAATATGTGAGATGCTTAAAAGAAGCCTTTACATGTAGTTTGTTAGTCACTGTAATGAACCAGTCATTTTAAAAATAAAATATATTTTATCAAACATTGAAAGTCCTACATTTTATGGTGTTCTGTTATCTATTGTTGCGGAGAATAATTTATAGGTGTAACCCTTCACCTTTCACTTTGCCCCCCCCTCATTGTTACCAGAGAGTCCACCTAACACACAGGCCAAGAATGGTGCGCTCAGCTGAGCGCACCGTTAGCCCCCATCTGGACTCGCGTTTTTGACACGCTATTATTAAGGGGTAATAGCGCGAGGAAACTGCAAGTCCAACCCCCCCAAAAACTAATAGCTCCCGCAACATGCAAATGCATGTTTATGAGCCTATTAGTTATTCCCGCGCTATACAGAAAGTAAAATGTGCAGCCAAGCCACACATTTTACTCTCAAAAATTAACGCATGCCCAAAGGCAGGCGTTAATTTCGGCCGGCACCAGGAAAGTGTACAGAAAAGCAGGAAAAAACTGCTTTTCTGTACACCCTCCGACTTAATTTTATAGTGATATTAAGTCGGAGGCCCCAAAAATAAAAAAATTCGTAAAAAAAAAAAAAAATCAGCCCATGGCTGTCAACGGGTTCGACAACCGACGCCGGTAATGTCAAACCCGCTGACAGCCGCCGCTTCTGCCAATAAGGAGGTGCTAGGGATGCGCCAGTGTCCCTAGCGCCTCCTTATTACCGCGGGTCCTCGTTTGAATACAAAATCACGCACCCAGGAGAGTGGCCTGGGCGTGCATCAGGAGAGTGGGCGCTCGCCTTGGAGTGCCGGCTCTCCCGTGCATTTTACTTTATCGGCCCGATAGTATCTCTTTCCAAAGAATTGAATTGTGCTGTTCCTGGCTCTGGTTTGTTACAGTACTAGAGGGATCAGAGACCTTCTTCAAGAATCAGTAATGAAAGGAATGGGAGGGGGAGGGGAGAGAGGAGGGTGTGGCAACAGGCAGCTCATTAGCAGTAGAGGGCCTTGTGGATCAGTACATGGAGAGTCACTTAGGCCTGTGTTCTACTTCTCAACCTTTTGTATGCCAGGGACCAGCTTGTTACCTTCCTTAAATTACAGCCAACAGTGTTGTTCTTGGAAAAAGAAAAATAACCTTCCTCTCCCTCCCAGCCTGCCACCAGATGATCGCTGAAAAAAAATACCTTCCTCTCTCTTTCCCTTCCCTATTTACGGGCTGATACAGAAAGACGCGCAGGAGAGCCGGCGAGCGCCCGCTCTCCCAACGGGCGCACAGGCCACTCTCCTGTGCGCGCGATTCAGTATCGGCCCGCATGCAAATGAGGGCCCGCGGTAAAAGGAGGCGCTAGGGACACTAACACGTCCCTAGCGCCTCATTTTTCACAGAAGCGGCGGCTGTCAGTGGGTTTGACAGCCGACGCTCAATTTTACTGGCGTCAGTTCTCAAACCCACTAACAGTCATGGGTTCGGAAAACAGACGCCGGCAAAATTGAGCGTCCATCTTCCAACCCACGGGCCGTGGGCTGATTTTTAATTTTTTTTAATTTTTGGGGCCTCCAACAATATCACTATGATATTAAGTCAGAGGGTGTACAGAAAAGCAGTTTTTCCCCGGTGCCGGCCGAAATTAACGCCTGCCTTTGGTCAGGCATTACTTTCTGGATCACAGGGGAATAGCTAATAGGGCCATCAACGTGCATTTGCATGTTGCGGGCACTATTAGTTTTGGGGGGATTGGCCGCGCATTTTCAACGCACTATTACCCCTTGCTGTATAAGGGGTAAAAATAGCGCGTCGAAAACGCGCGGGCTAACAGTGTGCTCCGCTGGAGCGCACTTTACTGTATCGGCCCATTAGTCAGCCATCACCTGCTCATTAAAAAAATAATGATAAAGAAATCCACCCTACTCTCTCCCTTTCCCCAGCCCGCCAGCAGCACTACTACAATTAATACCAGCACCCTGTGGACTTTTCTTCCTAGTACCAAAGCTATTCTCTGTGAGGGCAGAAAGTGCCACATCTGAATGTTAACAAATCAGTATGAGACTGAGGCAGCATCTGCTCCACTCTCGTGGTGGCCCCCATCCCCTCCGGGAGGCTGGGTCTGTGAGCAGAGCAGAAACGGACTCAGTCTCACGTCATCGGTTCACTAACATTCAGCCTCTCCCTTCCTAGAGATGGGGCCTCAGGGCTGTTCCAACTGGAAAA
Organism: Rhinatrema bivittatum; assembly: GCF_901001135.1. NCBI lineage: Eukaryota > Metazoa > Chordata > Amphibia > Gymnophiona > Rhinatrematidae > Rhinatrema > Rhinatrema bivittatum. The sequence continues at coordinate 381,386,777 of NC_042618.1, forward strand.
AAGAAAGGCCACAGGGTGGGGAGAAGGGGAGGGTTAGGAGAAGTCTCTGCTGGTTGTGATGCAGGGTGCAGTGCAGGTATTGCTTCCTCCTCATCCTTGGGCAATCACCGTTACTTTGTGGAACAGCAGAAATGCTGCTGGAGACTGTTGGCAGTCCACAGGTCAAGCTGATTTAGGCCACAGTACTGGGAAAGCTAAATACTGGATTGGTTGTTACTAATCTTGACTGGGATAAAAACCTGAGAGCAATAGTGGACAACTGTATGGTTGTTGAGTGGGATATGTAAGTGGGTGGGAGGTGGATAGTGGATTAAGGAGAGGGGGAGGGATTTTGGAGGGGGGATTGAGGTGCTGGTTTATTATGTAGGGGGAGGTGGGAATATTTTATGCGGTATGAGTTTATTTTATGTGATTTATTGTGATCTGCTCTGAGGTCTTTCATTACAAGCAGGTAATCAAATGTAATAAACAAAATGCAAGCATGAAACCCGTGTGCTATCATGGACACCAAACTGATCATTTAACTCAGGTATCCAAAGTTGTGAGACACACCTTTTATAAGCTGCATCTTCTACGAAGATTGCATCCATTTGTAAATGAAGATGATCTACTGTAATGCATACTCTTGTGTGCTCATCATTTGACTACTGTAATCCCTTGTATCTGGGACTGCCCTATCCCACCTTATGGGCAATGTAATTGGTTCAAAATGCCGCATAATCTCTGGTATCTCACAGCACGCATAATCTCTGGTATCTCAATTAGTCAACATATGACCTCTGTTCTTATCAAGCTCCACTGGCTGCCATTAATTTGGCATAAAACGTTTAAAATATTATTTTTGTTTTTTTTAAGGGCTTGAATGGATTAGCTCCCCCAATTTTTAATGTGACATTAACTTTTATCAACCCATAAGGAGTCTCAGATCAGAATCCCAAGGTTTATTATGTGTTCCTTCATTTAAACAAGAAAGACTGAGAGTCACGTGATGTAGTGCAAGGGAAAGGACATGTTTCCTTCTGCTTCGGGACCCCACTCCCAACTCGTACTTAAACTGTAGTATAATCCAAGCAAAACATGATTATTGGAGACACTATCTATATACAAAACTGGGTGGTTGCGAGTACATCCGATTCTTAGGACAAATTGAAAGCTGGACTGGGGAAAATGGCTGCAATATATTCTTCACCTTCTCCCTCTGAAGAACAAGATCATGGTGTGCAGGAAATATCGGAGGCTGTAGCCCTTACACTTGTGGACAAATCTGAAAAAATTTATAATAAATTGTTGGATTCTTCTAAGTGTCTACAAGCAGCAAAGGATCGAATATCGAGCTTGGATGATTGCGCATGTGATTTGGAGAGAAATGAAGGCCTTGCAGACCTTTGTGAGCAGATATGAGAAGAAACTCGAAGATCTTGAAAATAGGTATCAGAGGGGAAATTTGCATTTCATGGGCTCCTGGAATCGATCCCAGATGCCGAGATAGCACAGATTTTGGAGATTTGGTTACCGCAAAGGTAAAATCACGCTTGTACACAGGCTAGGGAGTGGGAAAATGGCAGGAAATAAACTGCGCCTGTTTTTGGCGAAACTACTTAATTCTGCCCATAAGACCAAGATACTACAGCTCTATCAAAAGAATCAGCTCCTGAATATGAGGGATCACATATCTTAATCTTCCCTGATTATTCAGCAATGGTATCAGCCAAACGCAAATCCTTTGCACCGGTCTGCTCCAAGTTGGTTGCTTTGAATGTCCAGTTTTACTTGCAGTATCTGGAATCAAACTATAATTTATGATTCTGTGGCGGATGTACAAGCATTTGTAAGCATGCTGAACCTGGAGACATCGGGACAATCTTGAACTAATGAGAAGGTCAGCGAAGTACCTTAGAGAGCTATAGGATAGTTTTTCTAAAAGGGTCGGAGTTTGAATAAGAAATGTTCATATTTTTGTCATCGTGGGACTTACTCAGGAGCAACACATGCCAGAGATTGCTACTAGTTAAGCTAAGTGGAATCTGGTAGCTGATCAAGATTTGCTTTAGATGTTCGGTATTGAGAAGATTTATCATTCTTTAGAAATTGCATATATGCCAGGCGGCATGCTCACATATACTCTGTGGTCTTTTCCTATCCGGCAATTTTTGCGTGTACCACAGGCCTGGCTCCTGTTCAGGGCTGTTATTTGGATTTGTTGTGAATTCAAGGTTTACAGTGAAGTTTGACGTTTAAATGTACCTGGAAACTAAAATTGGGTGGTGATCCGATTGTTGTTTCTGACAGAGCGGCAGATTACAAGTGAGTTGCTTGGCTTGAGAAGAGCAGGCCTTCCCAGTTTATAATTTTGATTTCGTCATGCTATCCAGGTAATGAGGAAGGAAGACTAAATGGAGAATGAGCATTTCATCTATGCTCGAATTTCTTCTACAATGCTCCTCGAAAGAAAGTTTTGTTTAGTTGATTCACAGGGCACAGTGATGTAAACTGTGTTAAAAATATTTCCTATAATAAACTTGACTTCGCGCAACATGGACTGATGATTCTACTCGGAGGTTGTTTTTATAGTTACGCCCTTTCTTGGGTATGGTGTTTCACTTGCTTTAGAATGGTTTGCACCTATATAATGCTATGATTGTTATGACCATATACATTTCTACTTTTCTTATTGTATTGAGATTGGATTATAGGGAAGTGTAATAAGACAGAATACTGATGTAAAAAAAAAAATCTTTATTGACCATTGATTTCCTTCCACTGCATGGGTTGCCTGAATCATTTGAGCAGTCATCATGGGATATGTTTTGGGTCTGCTTTATGGGTGCTTGCTGTTTCTTAGTTCTGAGTTTGGAGAGTGAGACTGTGAGTGGGGTTCCCTTCTCACATCAAGGTGACTTAACTTACCTTTAGACAAGGGAATGGCTTTATGGGTTGTAGGGAATTGGTTGGGAGGGGGGAATGAGAACAGGAGGGTAAATGCATCACAATTGGATGGGGTTGGGGAAGAGGGAAGGGGAAAACAGGGGATTAATGAGGTGGAGAAATGGTTCCTTCTGGCAAAAATTGATTCAGTGGCATCTTTCTAGTTGGTGGATGTGATCCTATGTTTTTGGACACTCTAGGCCTAGCTGGGGGGTCTGGAGGACTTTGCTACTTTTGTAATGTTGTTTCATATCTTTTCTGAACAGTGATGAGCAATTCTACAATCCAATATACTATTTGGAATGTGGTTGGTATAGGCTTAGTAGTCAAACAGTATAAAGTCCTTCAAGCCTTACAAAGAGCAAAAGCAGATATTGTGATCTTACAAGAGACACACTTGAAAGATGAGCATGTGAAACTTAGGTGAAAATGGGTAGGGGAAGTCTATTCTTCTCAATCAGGGACACAGAAAGCGGGGGTAGCAATTTTAGTAGGGAAGAGGATACCTTTTCAGGCAACTAAGATTATTAAGGACCCTGAAGGCAGGTATATGGTGGTGATAGGCACTTTATGCAGGCGCCCTGTAGTGTTGTATATCCTATATAGCCCCAATGTTCATGATCATAACTTCTTTGTAAAAATGTATAAAACACTCTTAGATCAAGCACAGTCTACCCTATTAGTGGGTGGAGATTTTAATTGCCTGCAAGATCAGACTTTAGAAAAGACATCTCTGAGTTCCGAGAGTAAAGAGAAAAAATTACTGGGGGTCTTTTATGTCATCAATTTGATTTTGTGGATATTTGGAGAATACTTCATCCTTCGTCTCGAGAGTACACACATGTTAAGGGCACATGATATATGTGTTCCCATTTAGATTATTTATTGTTTGATGATGCTTCTTTCTCTTTAGTGAGTGCTGAGGAAATATTACCTGCTTCCCTGTCAGATCATTCTGTGGTTTGGGTTACTCTGATGGGATTCCGCCCAGTGGCTTCTCAAAGATTGTGGAGATTCCCAGCTTATTTATATAAAGATTAGTTCTTTCGTGATTATTTTAAAAAGTGTAAGGAGGTGTATTTAGAGACAAATGGGGGACATAAAGATCAGCCATTGCTCTTTTGGGAAAAGGCTAAGACGGTGTTAAGAGGGGAAATAATTTCATATATGGCAGCTAAGCGAAAAGCACTTAATAGGGATATTTTAAATTTGGAAAGTCAAATGCAGAAACCAAAGAGAACATATGAACAAAATCCTACCAAGGTTACAAAAGCAAACTTTTTGGAAGCTCAGGTTGCCCTTAATGTTTTATTTCATCAGAGAGCCAAGAAAGGTTTGGTATACATGTTTTCATTATGGGAACAAAGCTGGGAAATTAATGGCAAACATAGTCAAAGTGTGGGGGAAAACTCATTTCATTACAGCTATGAGGGGATCATCGGTTAGGATGGTACAATCAAATTCCAATTTATGTAAAGTTTTTATAGATTACTATACAAAGTTATACTTGGCTCAAGCAAGCGATGTTAATGCTATACGCAGATGCTTAGCGACAATAGGTTTGCCCAATAGGTTTGCCCATTATTAAAACTAAATGCCATGATAATGGTTGCATATCTTCAGGAGGATATTAAGAAGGCCCAACTTATGAAATCCCTCAGTCCATATGGTCACCCTGCTGAATTCTATAAATTATTGCAGGACCAAATTGTTCTGCCTATGACTTTCATGGTAGAAGATTTGATAACTAATGAAACGCCTCCCTGTTTCTCAAACATGGCTCATGTTACTGTTATATTGAAACCTGGAAAGGATGCTCATTACCCAGAGTCATATTGTCCAATCTCCCTGTTGAATTTTGACCTCAAGTTAGTTGCCAAAGCAATGGCAGACAGACTAGCTAAATTTTTACCAGCTTTGATTAACAACTCCCAGGTGGGGTTTGTTAAGGACAGATATTCGGTATTAATATATGTAGATTGGTGCTTTCAATGGAAGCTAGTCGATGGTGCCACATCCCCTCTCTGGTTTTAAGCCTTGATGCAGAATAGGCATTCAACACAGTAGATTGGCCATTTATGCTAGAAGTGTTGCAGAGTTATGGAATATTGGGTTACCTTTTTACTTTCAGTGAAGGCCTTATATAGACAACCCAAAGCTTCTGTCTTAGTGAATGGATCCCTTTCGGAGCCATTTCCCATAGGTCGAAGTACCAGGCAGGGATACCTATTGTCCCCTGCCCTTTATATCCTCTCATTGGAACTTTTACTTAGGAAAATTTTGACAAATTTGGGTATAAAAGGAGTTCCCATTGAATCCCGGGCTGCTTGTCATTTCAAATTGGCCACCTTTGCAGATGACATACCTCTTCATATTACTGATCCAGTTCCCTCTTTTACTGAAATTTTAAAGGAATTTGAAGAGTATGGTTCTTTGGCAGGCCTTACAGTGAACTTTCACAAGTCAGAAGCCTTGCCATTACAAGATGTAATAGTGACTCAGTTTGGAGAGTCATTTCCTATGAAATGGGCTGAAGATTTGATTAAGGATTTAGGTATAACCATTTGTAAAGATACTTCCAAACTACACACTGTAAATTATACAAGGCTGTATGAAGACCCTAAGCAGTTGTTATTGAATTGGAGAGACTTGCCCCTTTCATTGGTTGGCTGGGTTAATTTATTTTAAATGGTAATTTTGCAAAAATGGTTTTATTTATTGCAAACTTTACCAATCTTTTTTCAGCACAAGAAGTTCGAAGGGTTGAGGCATTGATTAGGTTATTTCTATGGAAGCATAAGAAACCACGCATTGCATTCCATACTTTGATGGGGTGGTGGAAAGAGGGGAGAATAGGTTTGGCAAATTTACGGTGGTACAATATTGCCTGTTTACTATGGCATGTGGGAGATTGGGTGATGAACATGAGGTTTTATACTCCCTGGGAAATGGAGCAAGAATTAGTGTATCCGTTAGATCTCAGATATTTGCTGCATAGTTATACCCCTAAAATCCCAGTGCAATTGCAGCAGAATGTAATAATATATCCTTTATCAGAAATATGGAGATAGTTATGCATGCAATTAAAATTTACATATAGAGTTTCTCATTTTCTCCCACTTGTGCGTAATTTGAACTTTCAGCCAGGAGTAAGATCTAAGGTCTTTGCAAGATGGGCTACCCTTGGCCTTGAGACAATGTGGCACATTATTGGAGATGATGTTTAAATGGTTAGTTCCAGGATTTACAAGATACTTTTCAGATAGAATGGAACAATTATTTTGCATACTTGCAGGTGAGACATTGTGCTGGTTCTTTAAGTAAGCAGGAATTGCTACTTGAAAATAAAAGCTTTTTGTTGGAACTTTTTGACCAGGCGGATTTCTCTCGGGGGTTTTATACCTTTTTTAATAAGTGTGTATTCCCGTGGCTTGATTCAACATTCATCAGAGAGGTTGCTCCAGGATGACTTAACCATTACTTTATCTGTCAGATTTTATAGGGATAGTTTTAGGCATATTCAACATTTAACTAGTAATCTGGACTTGAAAGAGACTCAATATAAGTTTCTCATCTGTTACTATATCTCTCAGAAACTGGCCAAGGACATGCGCTTGGCTGCATCAGATCTCTGTATGAAGTGTGGAAATAATTTAGGGACTCTTGGTCATTAGCTTTGGGCATATGATTGAATCCAAGATTTTGGTGGAAAGTCCTCACATATATTTTCTCTATTACTGGATCCTGTATACCTAGTCTGCAGATTATATTTTGTTTGATTTAAGCACAGAGCCCTTTTGTACCAGTTTTTATGATGCAGGAAGGTAGTGTTACTTGCAAAGAAGACAATTTTGCAAAGATGGCTGACACCGGAACTGCCTATCATCACTCAAATACGTAAAGCTGTATTTCACTTATGTGTCATGGAAAAGGATATTGTGATCTGTGATCTCTTGAAAACTAAGGCTATTTTCTTGAAGGTGTGAAACATGTATTTACTGTTGCACTGGAGGTGGACCCTTGGCCTGGTGCAGGATTGGTATGGCCCTCTGATCGGACCCAGAGAGCGCCTGCCACCAGGAGGCGGAGCACACAAGGAGACAGAGGCTAGCTGGAGCTTCGCCAATAACAGTCCGGGGTTTCCGCAGGTTGGACCCTTGGGTACCCGGACTGCCTGGACTTAAGTGGGCCTCAGAGGGCGAGTTGTGCCCACCACGAGCAAGGGTGCACGGCTGATGCAGAGAGGATGAACCAGACCTGTACTGGAGACTCCAGAGGCCTCAGGGAGGAAACAGTTCAAGATGGCTCTCTGGGCGGAACAGGCAGTGCCTGTGGGTCTGGTCAGAGGAAGGCCGTGGTCAGAGTCCAAGCAGGCAGGTCTGGTGGTCACAGAAGGCAAGAAGAGGGTGCCTGAGTAAAGCGCAAGGGTCAAAGCCAGAATATCCGTCCAGAAGTGGTCATCCAAAGTGAGGGTTAAATCCAAGGTCAGTCCGAGCGTAGTCAAGACAAGCAAGGGTCACTTCCAAACGGCGGTCAACGTGGTCAGGCAGGCAGAGGTCAGGTCCAGGCAGTGGTCAATCGTAGTCAGGCAAGTAGGGGTCAGTACCAAGAGTCAGTCCGAAGAGTACTACCAGGGAACGTGGAGCAAGAACAAGATAGATGCTGAAAACATGGAGGACCACGGGACATGGAGACACTGGAACAAAGAGATGCTGGAACAAGGAACAGGTAAACTAGAAACACCGAGGTGTCAACCCGATTGCAAGGCGAGGTTCTGGGGACAGAGCCTCGCCTTATATACTGGGGCTGTATGACGTCATCGGGATGCATCCGAGCCGGGTTTCCCACACTTGGCCCTTTAAAGTCAGCGACGTCGGCCGTGCATGCGCCTAGGGGCGGGGCCGGGATGGAAGACGCGGAGCCCCTATGGGAGCTCCGCTGAGAGGCCTGTGGCGTGGAAGAGGCCGAGGACGCCTGGGGAGAGTGTCGGGGATGTCAGGAGCTGGCGGCTGCGGCAAGGCCAGAACTGATAGAGGGCAGCGTGAGGTGAGCAGGCCCGACTGTGGCACCAACGCAGCCGAGACGCGCAACATTTACAATCCCTGCCACATGTACTTCACAGTAGGATTGTTAATGATATATCCACAATATAAGATGAATCCACTGGATAATAATCACAACAATAAATATTGAATATTGGAAGGGCAGAGGATGTGACTTGGGAGGGAGGGAACACAATTCTTTGTCTTTTTTATATACTCTGTTCATAATTTGAGTGTTTTTCAATTGCATTCCTGGGTAATGGATAAGGTCTTACCATTCCTAGGAGATGTTTGTATTTGTTTTTTCTAAAATAATACAAATATTTAAACATAAACAAGAAAGACTTGATGAAGTGCAAAATGACCTTGTTTATGTCCAAGAGCCAACTAGTTGGAATAATTTACCAGGTTTTATCAAACCTGGACCATGGCTTCTTAAGTTGAGAAAATTGATGAAAGCGCATCTATTTCCTCTGATAAATGACAGATTAAATCCTTACAGCAGAATATTACAAAATTATGGAGTGCAGTTCTGTATTGAAATGCAAAGCACGATGTTTTATATTCAACATTTATATCATATATGATATCATTTTCTTCTCTTGAGTAGAGGCATAGCTTAGTGCTAAGAGCAGTGAGCTACTAACCAGGGACGTGAGGGTTCATATCCCACTGCTAGTCCTTGTGACTTTGGGCAAGTCACTTCACCCTCCATTGCCTCAGGTACAAAACTTAGATTGTGAACCCTGTGGGGAAAGGGAAATACCTACAGTACCTAAATATAATCCATTTTGAAGTGCCAAAAAGCAAAATTAAAAATGTTTTTAATAATATCTTTTGATGTATGATTATTTGTTTTTTAGATGGTTTTAGACATTTGACTTATTTATGAATGTTTTATTGTAAATCGCTTAGTAAGATTGATAAGCGGTCTAGACATTTTTTAAATAAATAAAATAAACTCATACTGTACATTCACAATTCAGATGACAGCAGATAAATAAGGCGTATGGACTAGCTTGTGCTAAATCATAAAGAGTTACAGAAATAATTTTATCACTGTACACTTAACACAGCACTGCACTGTTTTAGGTCCCCCCCTACTTCATGAGTACATTGAGCATCACATTCAATTAAATGGTAAGATTAACATAGAGAATGTATGTACACACACACACACACACACGACTGCAGAAGGATATTATGCTTTGGAAAAGAAATCTAAATAATTAATTTAGTTACTTTTCCCTATTTTCTTACACAGTTAGATTAACTCAACTTTCAGCTAAAAAAGTTTAGCAGAGCCACTGCACCGAGTGTTTTCAATTGTTGAGGCCGTGGGGCCTTCGAGTCCTGTTGCGAAAGCGGAGGGGCGGTCGCCTGCTCCAAGGAGATTGTGAGCCCTTGGACCACAGCACGGAACCCCAAGACACATCGTGGGAGGTGAGTGTGTACAGGCACGGGCGGAGCAGGAACAAGGCTGGATCAGAAACAAGGCAAGGAACATCAGGAACTGGAACAAGGCAGGCTCAGCCCTCCACTGGACCTACATGCACCAGTGAGACCCAGCAACGCAATGCTGGTCTCAGGAGTAGCCCTCTGGCCACTCGGTAGCTCTTTCAGACCCGCCGCTTGAGGCCATACGGAGGCTGAGGGCAGGAACAAGACAAGCATGGAACTTGTAACTCAGAATACTCAGGATACTTGAAAGACTCAGATGAAGACTCGGAAGTAGACTCAGGATACTTGGAGGACTCGGACAAAGACTCAGGATACTCAGAATACTCAGACAAGGATTCAGGAACTTGGAAGTCTCAGGCAAGGATTCAGAATTCAGGCATTAGTACTGGGTGAGTACTGCATTGCAGCGCGCCCTACACAGCCTCCCATGGCTGGTTGCAGACCACGCCGGAAACGAAGCAGACTCCAGGTGAAATAGTGGAACTTGGAACTGGAAACATGTCGAAGATTCAGGAGAGGCCTGCACCGAGGCGCGCCCTACACAGCCACCTGTAGCTGGTCGTGGAACACACTGAAATGGAGCAGGTTCTGGCAGAGTCTTGGGCATAGACGGAAGCAGGCACAAGGTACTCCGAAGACCAGGTCAGGATTCAAGACTCAGGATTCAAAACTCGGAACTCGGATATCAGGAACAGACCTCGGCATTAAAAACAAAGGCCTTCCGGAGACTTGCACTGCAGACATGAAAACAGGCCGTGAGCCATGAGGCGCCCTACACAGCCCCCCCCCCATGGGCTGGTCATGGACCACAATGGTGGCATACCAGGAAAGGTGGATAAGCAAGGAACCTGGAAGCTGGACGAAGAGCTGGAGGCGAGGACATCAGGACCAGGACCAGGACCATCCAGGACGTCTGGAACACGGAGCATGGAACATCAGGAACTTCTGGACCAGGAACATTAGGACAAGGAACAGAAGACGAAGGAGTTCCAACGAGGAACAAGACCAGGAACATCAGGCAAAGGAGTCCAGGAATGTGAAGAACATGGAACACGGAACCATCTGGGCAGGAGCATACCATGGAAGACCTTGACTGGTGAAGAGGAACATGGATAACCATGGAACCTGATTTGAATGCCCCGAGGAAGTGAAGCTGAGCCCTTTTATAGGGCTGGACTAGGACAAGGACTGATGACATCATCCGGTGAGGGCGCGGGCTTTTCCCGGCACTGGCCCTTTAAATGAAGAAGAGAGGCGCGCCTGCGCCTAGCCGAGCCCGGGAGATGGAGGAAGTTGGCGGCTACACCAGGACCACGAAGAGGTATCCTGGCGGCAGCTTCCACCCCGCAAAGAGAGTGAAGTCAGTGGCGGCGGCTCTAGGGCCACATGAAGACAGTCGGCAGCGGCTTCCCAGCCGCGAAGAGAGAATCCTGGCGGCAGCACGGGGCCGTGAAGATGAAGTCGGCAGCAGCTCCTGCCGCAACGAAACACCGGTGGCCCCTCCTGCCACGTAAGGTGGCGTCGGGCTGCAAGGAGCGGCAGCGACAGTCCGGGGGTGGCCTAGGCCGCAAGAAAAGGTCCTGCAGCATTGAGCCGGCCCAGTGGTGAGTGGAGGGCCTGCTTGCAGGATGGGCTCTGCGAACAGGATCGTAACATCAGTTTTGTGCACATGGTACAACATCTCTTGAAAATAGGGTCCACTATGACTTAGAATTTTAAATGTTTCAGTTTCCACCTCAAGAATTCCACGTGATTTAAACCTTGATGCCACTGCTACTATACTCTGCATTGTTATCGGCCACTATTATTAGCATGAGTTATTAACTATTGGACATATTTATTATCATTGGTTGTTGATATTTGTTGCTATTGATATACCCATACAACTCTTTTCTCTGCTTTCCTAGCTCCTGTCCTCTGTGGCCTCTTGACATTAACTTGTGTTTCCATGTTGTGCTTTGTACAATTCTTATTCCCTGTACTTTCAGCTCCTTTTTGCCATGCCCTAAGCTGGAATTTCTTACCTTTGCTATCTACACTGTAAGTCTCTACAACGTAACTGATTCTCTAATTGTAACATACTTTGATCTATCTGGCTGGAATAGCATACCATAAATAAATGATAATGATGATGTATATATGGATGTAGGCTAAAAAATTATTATTTTTCAGCACTGATGCACAAGATTTCACAGAATACATTTAATACTAAGGTTGTTCTACAGTATATAACATTGGCAACTAAAACCCAGTGTTCTGGCCCCTCCTTGACATATGAATTTAGCCCCCTGCCTCCAATTCTTGAACCCAAGGCCTCACTATAGGGTTGCCAACTGGCTTCAGATTTTCAGGACAGGTTAATCCAGTCCTGGTTTTACTCCCCTGCATGCAGATATGTATAGTCTTGCTTTTCTTTTGGAATGCAATAGGGAAATCAGAATCCCAACATGCAATGGGGTAAAACTAGGACTGGATCTACCTGTCGTGAAAATCTGGAGCCAATTGGTAACCCTACCTCACTGAGAGAACATTCACACAATAACAACAAAAACAGTTTTGCAACTTTAGGACTTCATTTACTAAACATTTTTCCCAGAGACACGGAATGGGAGAAAACCCTAGTAAATTAGGTCCTTAGTCAAATAATAGTTTAATCAGATTACATCTTGGAAACTAATGTGCAATTAGGAAGTAGACTCAAGCTGCCTGATTACCCACATAAGACTTCCTCAGCACCTGCTTACCAGGGCCTGGCCATCCCTGTTATGGTTGTGGACCCTAGGGCCGGTTGAGACAGTGGATGGTATGCTGTGGAGGCCCACAGCGAGCGTCACAGCCGGGAGGTGGTACTGAAGGAACTCGGATGAGGCTTCACCACTGGAAGTCCGAGGACCCCCCAGGAGGAGCCCGTAGGGACCCGGACCTCTTGGACTTAGGTGGGACCCTATGTGACCAAGGATCCGAGCAGTGGCCGAAGAGATGGGCCCAGGTAGTTGAAGAGTCTTCACCCTCGGAAGCCCGCGGCTCCCCCGGGAGGAGCCCGTGAGAGCCCGAGCTGCTGGGACTTAGGAGAATCCTCTGGGCCAGCAAGTACCGGATACCTGCAATGATGGAAGAAGCTGAAGTCGGAGTCCAAGAGCGAAGCCAGGTCATAAGCCAGAAGTCCGAGATCCAAACCAAAGCCAGGGACGCAAGCAGAAGACGGCGTCATGGGATGGAGTCGGGTCCAGCCAGAAGTCAGAGGACGAACCAAAACCAGGAGCGGAAGCTGGAACCAAAGTCAAGAGCAAGCCAGGTCAGGAGCCAGAAGACAAGACGATCAGGACACACTGCAGCAACTAAATACTCAGGGAAACTGAGGAACCTCATTGCAAGGCACTGTCTAGGTAAAGCTGCAGGGTTTAAATACCCTGCAGTGTCTGACGTCATCCAGGGCGTCCTCTGTAATTTTCCTGCGCTGGCCCCTTTAAGGATGGCTCCTCCTTGCGTGCGCATGCGTCTAGGGGGCGGGGCCAGCCGCCGCGGATCGTCGGCATCTCTCCCGAGGAGGGAGAGATGCGCTGGAGGCCATTCATGTCTGAGAAGACCGCGAAACGGCCCGGGCCATCCCCGAAGTAGGTGGAGGGACCAGAGCACGGCCCGGGACTGCAACAGTACCCCCCCCCCTTAAGCCCCCTTCTCGGGGGTCTGGGTTTAGCTGGGTGGTCCCAATGAAACTGGTGGAGGAGGCCTTTGTCCAGGATATGGGACAATGGCTCCCAGGAGTTCTCCTCTGGACTGTAACCCTCCCACGAGAGGAGGTATTCTCAGAGGCGACGGTGGAACCGAACGGTCCAAGACATCTTTTACAGTGTAGGTGACATCTGGGTCGGCCGTGGCGGTGGCGGGCTCGGGAGGCTTGGCATGAAATGCTGAGAGAACCACCGGCTTGAGGAAAGACACGTGGAACACATTGTGGATCCTTAGGGTGGACGGCAGGCATAATCAGTAGGAGACTGCCCCTACTCGCTCAATTATCGAGATTGGACCGATATACCTGGGGGCCAGGCCCATAGAGGGAGTCTGTAAGTGGATGTTCCTGGTACTCAACCATACCTTTTGCCCAGGGAGGAAGGTTGGGGCAGGCCGCTGCGACCGGTCTGCATATCTTTTGGCCTTGGCCGCCGACTGATGAAGTTTCTCCTGGGTGGCGCTCCAGAGGTTGCGCAATTGTTGTGCCGGTAAGTTGGACTGCCAGGGAAGGGACCATCAAAGGCAATGGCAGGGGAGGTCTTAGGGTCTTCCCATAGACCAACTGGAACGGGGACTGGTTGGTTGCAGAGTGCTTGTGACGATTATAGGAGAACTCCACCCATGGTAGCAAGGGAATCAAATCATCCTGGAGGTCCCTCACGAAGCACCGGAGGAATGCCTTCAACGTCCTATTAGTGCGCTCGACTTGCCCGTTGACCTGGGGATGGAAGGCCGTAGTTAAGTCAAGCTGCATGCCGAACTTCCTGCAAAGGGCCTTCCAATATTTTGCAGTAAACTGCGGACCATGATCAGAGGTTATGTGCAAAGGGAGTCCATGGAGGCGGAAGACGTGTTGAGTAAAGAAGGTGGCCAATTCTTGTGCCGAAGGCAGTTTAGCGAGGGGCACGAAATGAGCCATTTTTGAGAAACAATCAAGCGTGACCCAGATTACGGTCTTCCCATCTGAAACCGGCAAATCAACAATAAAGTCGGTGGACAGGTGGGTCCAGGGCTCGATAGGAATGGGCAGTGGCTGAAGAAGACCCCAAGGGCATCCATGCAGGGGTTTTTGCCGGGTGCAGGTGGGAAAAGACTGGACATAGAGGCGGACATCCCTCTTGAACTGTGGCCACCAATAGAATTCTGACAGAAGATTCAGGGTCCTGGCTATTCCTGGATGTCCAGCTGTCAGGGAGTCGTGGACTCAGGCGAACACTTTCAGAAGGGAACGAGATGGCACCACAGTCTTCCCCATGGGAGCCACCTCAGAAGCTGCTAGGAGAACCTTGGCTGGATCCAGAATGTACTAGAGATATGCTTCGTTTTTTTCTACCGGGTCGTTTTTTTGACTCGGATACTTCGTGGTAAATTTCGGGTTTTCTCGTTTAGTTTTTTTGAAAAACGAAACAAGGAAACCCGAAACCGGGCCAAAAACCAAAATGGGAAACGAAGCTAAAAAAAAACCCACCCCAAGCATTTAAAATCATTTTTGTACATACATACAAACTCCCTCCCCCCATCCCGATTCCTCCCCAAGACTTACGAACATCCCTGGTGGTCCAGCGGGGTCCCGGGTTCCATTTGCCCTCCGTGATAGGAGCACAAGATGGTGCCGATGGCCATGTGACCAATGGCGCCGGTAGCCCCTGTGACATGGTAGTTCAGAGGCTATTCGGCACCATTTTGAGGAGCATGGCTTGCAGTAGCACACCGGACACGGAGGGCAAATGGAACCCGGGACCCCGCTGGACCACCAGGGATGTTCGTAAGTCTTGGGGAGGGATCGGGATGGGGGGGGGGGGGTTGTATTATAGTTAATTTAAATGTTTGGGGTGGTTTTTAATTAAAAAAAAAAAAAAAGTGCCCCTCTCCCCATGCAAACCCGAAAAACGAAGTTTCCCCGAAGTTCGGGGAAAATCCTTTTCGGGTTTCGGGGCCCCCGAACCACTACGAATTAGGCAATTTCGTTGTAATTGCCTAATTCGTGATAAACGACTGCACATCTCTAGAATGTACTGGGGCGAGTGGGTGACATCCTCTGTCTCCGTTGTGTGGGAGAGAGCATCTGCTCGAATGTTCTTGGAGGCAAGGCGGTAACGGAGGGAAAAGTTAAAACGGCTGAAGAAAAGCAACCAGTGCGCCTGCCGTGGATTAAGGCGCTGGGCGCGACACAGATACTCCAGGTTCTTGTGGTCTGTGTAGACAGTTATTGGGTGTTGGGCGCCCTCCAGCCATTGGCGCCACTCTTCAAAGGCGAGTTTGATGGCCAGTAGTTCTTTATCCCCTATGCCGTAGTCCCTCTCGGTGGGAGAGAACTTGCATGAGTAGTAGGAACATGGCAGGGGTTTTCCTCCTTTGGATAACTGGCTTAGAATGGCCCCGACTGCTACGTCGGAAGTGTCGACCTCCATGATGAACAGGCGTAGGGGGTCAGGGTGGCGGAGGCAAGTGTCTTGGAGGAACACCTCTTTTAAGTCCTGGAAGGCTCGTAGGGCTGTCTGCGGCCAGCATTTAGCGTCGGCGCCCTTCCTGGTAAGGGCAGTCAGAGGAGCTACCTTCTGAGAGTAGTGGGGGATAAATTGCCAGTAAAAGTTGGTGAATCCCAGAAATCGTTGGAGTGCCTTCACCCCCTGTGGTTGCAGCCAGTCCCTGATCGCCGTGACCTTCTCAGGGCCATAAGAAAACCTGTGGAGAATACAATGTACCCAAGGAAGGGTAACGAATCCTGCTCGAAGATGCACTTCTCAAACTTAGCGTAAAGTCAATTGTCTTGCAACTTCTTTAGTACTCGGACATCTTGGCGGTGCGTCTCCAAATCTTTGGAGTACATGAGCACATCATTGAGGTAAACAATAACTGAGGAGTGTAGCATGTCTCTGAGAATCTCATTCATGAGGTTTTGAAAAACCGCTGGGGCATTGCAGAGGCCGAAGGGCATGACTATGTACTCGTAATGGCTGTCTCTTGTGTTAAATGTGGTTTTCCATTCCAGACGAATCCTTACCAGGTTATATGCCCCACGGAGATCCAGCTTAGTGAACCCCTTGGCCCCTTGTAGTCTGTCCAGAAGTTCCGAGATTAAAGGCAGAGGGTACCGATCCCGTCGGGTAATGCTGTTCAAGCCACGGTAATCTATGCAGGGTCGGAGGGACCCGTCTTTCTTCACTACGAAGAAGAAGCCCGTTCCAGCCCGGGACTTAGATGGTCGAATAAACCCTTGGTCCAGGTTCTCCCTGATGTATGCAGACATGGCTTGTGTTTCCGGAAGGGACAACGGGTAGACCCATCCTCGTGGCGGCGTGGTGCCCGGGAGCAGGTTGATCGCGCAGTTGAAGGGGCGGTGCTCCGGGAGGATCTCGGCCTTCTCTTTGGAAAAAACATCGAGATAGTCCTGTAATGGGGTGGCAGTGCCAAGGTCGATGTCAGAAGAGGTATCGGTGGCCAAGGGACCGCAGCCAGGCAGGAATTGAAGCACGCTGGTTCCCAGGATGCCACCTGGAGGGAATCCCATGAGATTACAAGCGAGTGCTTCTGAAGCCAAGGTAGTCCTAGGATGACCGGATGCATGGACTTCTCTAGGATGAGGAAGGAGATCTCTTCCTGATGCAAAATGCCAGTGTGTAAGGTGAGAGGCTTGGTGCGGGTAGCGATGGTGCCTGGAAGGAGTTTCCCCTGAATGGAAGATACACTGAGAGGGGGCCTTTGGGGTTGAACCCCAATCTGGAGTTGCTGAACTAAGTCCTTAAGTATGAAGTTCCCCCCGGCTCCAGAGTCGATCAGGGCTTGCGAATTGAACCCCCCCTCATGGAGGAGTAAGGTCACTGGCACGATGCACAGAGAGTCAGAGGTGGTATGACCTAGGGTTAGCTCCCCAACTGTCCCCTAGGTCTGAGCGTTTCCCGGACGCTCGCTACAGCGGGCAACAAAATGGCTCTTGCCACCGCAGTACAGGCATAAGCCCAGAGACCGGCGTCTCCTTCTTTCTTCTTGGGAGATAGGCTCCCGGCCCACCTGCATGGGTTCAGTGTCTTGGGCCCCGAGAAGCTAGCGGAGAACTCCTGCTTCGGGAAGGAGTGGTTCCAAAGGTCCCAGGCCTATGAGCCGACCTCTTCTCTCGGAACCGGCATTGAATGCGGCGGTCCACGCGGCCTGCTAGATCAATGAGATCGTTCAGGTCATCTGGGAGGTCTCTGGCCGCCAATTCATCCTGGAGTCTTGGGGAGAGACTTTCCAAAAAGATACCATGCAAGCTGTCACTTCCCCAGTTCAATTCGGCGGCAAGAGTCTGGAAGTCCACGGCGTGTTCCGCCAAAGGCCAGTTACCCTAATGCAGCTGGAGTAGCTCTGATGCGGCAGTAGGCTTGCGGAAGGACTCATCAAAGACCCACCTAAAGGCAGAGACGAAGTGCACCAGGCGTGAGTCCTGGCGCTCCCTGAGGTTGGAGGCCTATGCCAGGGGTCTCCCATCCAGCAGAGAGATAATGAAGCTTGTCTTGACCTGGTCTGTCGGAAACTGAAGCAGGAGGAGGTTGAATCGAATATAGCACTGGTTGAGGAACCCTCGGCACAGCTTCGCGTCTCCTGAAAAGCACGAAGGTACTGGCATCTGTATGGGTGCTGTGGATCCGAACTTTGTCCCAGCTCCGGGTACCGGAGGACCGGCAGCCGTGGCTCCACCAACACGGTCGGCGAGTCCCTGCACCGTTGCCACCAGGGTGTCGAGGCAGGTTTGCTGCTGTTGCAGCCTCTGGGCAATACCTGGGATGGCTTTCAATCTTGCAAGATCCATCGGGTCCATGGCCTTGCAAACTGTTATGGTTGTGTACCCTAGGGCCAGCTGAGACAGTGGATGGTATGCTGTGGAGGCCCATAGCGAGCGTCACAGTCGGGAGGCGGTACTGAAGGAACTCGAATGAGGCTTCACCACTGGAAGTCTGAGGACCCCCCAGGAGGAGCCCATAGGGACCCGGATCTCTTGGACTTAGGTGGGACCCTATGCGACCAAGGATCCAGGCAGTGGCCAAAGAGATGGGCCCAGGTAGTTGAAGAGTCTTCACCCTCGGAAGCCCGCAGCTCCCCAGGGAGGAGCCCGTGAGAGCCCGAGCCTCTGGGACTTAGGAGAATCCTCTGGGCCAGCGTACCGGATACCTGCGATGATGGAAGAAGCCGAAGTTGGAGTCCAAGAGCGAAGCCGGGTCAGAAGCCAGAAGTTCGAGATCCAAACCAAAGCCAGGGACGCAAGCAGAAGACGGAGTCGTGGGATGGAGCCGGGTCAAGCCAGAAGTCAGAGGACGAACCAAAACCAGGAGCGGAATCTGGAAGCAAAGTCAAGAACAAGCCAGGTCAGGAGCCGGAAGACAAGACGATCAGGACACACTGCAGCAACTAAATACTCAGGGAAACTGAGGAACCTCGTTGCAAGGTGCTGTCTAGGTGAAGCTGCAGGGTTTCAATACCCTGCAGCGTCTGACGTCATCCAGGGCGTCCTCTGTAGTTTTCCCACGCTGGCCCCTTTAAGGATGGCTCCTCCTCGTGCTTGCGCATCTAGTGGGCGGGGCCAGCCGCCGCGGATCATTGGCGTCTTCTCCCGAGGAGGGAGAGATGCGCTGGAGGCCATGCAGGCCCAAGAAGACTGCAAAACGGCCCGGGCCATCCCCGAGGTAGGTGGAGGGACCGGGGCATGGCCCGGGACTGCAACAATCCCTTATCTCAACCTTGGTCATTTCACAGAGCTTGCCCAAGCAAACCCCATCCTACACCCTGTCTATGGCCACATAGGTCAAGGTTTCCAGAAAGTTTTGCCCCCTTTACAATCTGGGGGTACATCCTGCATGTAGCAGATTCTCCCCTCTTTCTTTTCATTCTTTCTAGGTTAAATATGGTTCATGCCTTTAGAGCCAGATACTACAGATGAAATTAAACCACCTAGTTCTGATTGAGACATCTTTTGAACTCATACCAGTCCCCCCACTCCACATACTCCCTCCCCATTAGGTATTATGGTCTGGCATCATTTTAATGGCACTCCTAATCAGGCTGCTGGGAGCTTCTGCTCTTCTGTCCTAAAACAATACAGAAAATGTCCACAAAGATTAATAAGAAAGATATTCAGTTGTATTCAATAAAATATTTCTTTGAGCTAAGCATTCTACATATTGAAAAATCCGCAGCTCGCTAAGCCAATCTTTTCCATTTCATGTTGACTTCAGACAGCAATAATTAAGCAGGAAGAGGCAACAGTGAGTATTAATGGAAATCAGAATTTGATTTTCAGAAATAGTGGCTGACATCTTTACTAGTGACAGGATGCAAGTTTTAACTGTGGAGCATGATTGACTGAAGTTCCACAAGAAATCTTAAACTTGATGAACTGTGAGCTTTATGAGCTTCATGATTCAGCATTAACTGTACAGGTGAAGCAGTGGGCTGCCTAAAGATGCAATCACAAACTATCTAGATCTGATAGGAAGGTGAAGATTAAACAAAGAGATGCAGTACTGTACTGAAGGTGGGGAAGAGAGTTTGGTACTGTTTCTGGTTGGTGACTCACTTCTGAGGGGCACGGAGGGATCCATTTGCCAACTAGATATGTTGTCCTGAGAAGTGTGCTGTCTGCCAGATATCAAAATCAAAGACATTATGGAGAGATTGCTGAAAATTCTCAAGCCTACTGACTACTATCCGATGCTGCTCAGCCATGTTGGCACGAATGTGACCACACAGATTGTATCAAAAGTGACTTTATGGCTCTGGGAGAGAAGGTAAAGCAGATAGGTGCGCAGGTGCTATTCTCCTCTATCCTCACAGTCATGGATAAAGGCCCAGGCAGGGAAGCTCGACTTCTGTAGATAAATGAATGGCTGTGTAGATAGTGTTGACAAGAGCATTTTGGCTTTCTGGAACATGGTAAGGTGTTTCGAGGACTGCTGAGCAGAGAAGGGGTCAATCTGCTGAAGAAGGGTGCAGTGTCTTCCAGCACAAACTGGCAAACATACTGAGAAGGGCTTTAAACAAGGATTGTCAGTTATGGGTGAACAAAACCCTAAGATAAGTAAAACATTAAATATTTGTATAGAAATGGGTAAAATGGGCAATATCTGGAAAGGTACGCATACTAATGCTCATAGTAAGGGAAATAAAGTCCTGCATCTAAAGAAAGTCATAGCAGAAGCTGATGGCTATCACAGAGACTTGGTACATGGAAAACCATAACTGCGATATAGTTATGGATACAATCTATTCAGGAAAGACCAAGTAGAAAGGAAGAGAGGAGGCACGGCACTATTAATACAAAATAACATTAAATGAATAGAATTGCAGGGTTTATGTGGTGAGGAGGTACTGTGGGTTAATCTGGAAAAAGTGAATGGAACATCTATATCACGGTCAGGCAGGCTGGGATCATGGATGCAGAATCAGCACAGAACTGCAGGACAGGACTAGAGATGGTGTTCTGCCTGGATCAGAACTTAAGGTTGAACCCTTAAGTTCTGGTGACCGGCAGGACTTAGCTGAAACAGGAGACATGGTGAGTCTTGGAAGCAGGCAAGGCTAGATACAAGCAGGGCTGGAAACATGGGCTAGAACCAAGGGCAAGGCTTGGGCTGGCGACAAGGCCTGAAACAGGATACATGGTGGATCTTGGAAGGAGGCACATCTGGAGACAGGCAGGGCTGGAGACAATGGTGGAACCTAGGTCAAGGCTCAGGCCGGACTGGACCGGGCAGGGTAAGGATTGGACTGGACAGGACTAGTTCAAGCAAACAATAAACATGAAGGCTCAAACAGACACGGGAGTGGCCTAGGCGAACCTAGAAGGCCTGAAGGCTGCAAGGCAGAACAGGAGGGCCAAGGGGACCACTGAGCAAGGCAGAAAGGCTGAGAAGGCCATAGAGCAAGGCAGGGAGGTCTGGAAGGCCACAGAGTAAGGCACAGCAAGACGAGGAGGGCCAATGCAAAGAGTCAGAGTGACTCGATGAAGAGGCAAGGAGTGCATGGAGAGACTGGGTTAAATAGTCTGGAACTGCTGCATCATGTGATCAGCAAGGAGGCAGCTAGAGTGGTTGTAAGCAAGGCTGCCTGATGACCTTTGCTGATGGGGAGGCTGCATAGAAGGCAGAATTGTGACAATCTATTTATATTGCTGTAATATACAGAACTCCATCAAATATAGAAGTAGTAGACAGAGATTTAATGGATGATGTTCACAAAATTGCTATTATAGGGGAGGTGCTTTGCAAGGGGATTTCAATCTGCTGGATGTGGTTTGGGACATCCTGTTTGCAGTGTCTTCTAGAAACAGGGAGGTACTGGATTCACTGCATAATTATTCTGTCAATTGGTAATGGAACCCACATGTGAGAGGTGCTTACCAACAGGGACAGTATCGCTGATGTTGTAGTGGATGATCTTCTGGTATCCAGTGATCACTGAATGGTGTGGTTAAGTATTAGAGCACAGGAGATGAAGGTTCATTCAAAGGCAACCTTTTCAATTCTTCTTTAGAATCAGGAGTAGGGAACTAGAGAGGGATAGATGGAAGTAAGTAGGAGGCTGGGAACTATAGGCCAGTTAGTCTGACCTCTATAGTGAGCAAATTAATGGAACTGCTGCTAAAACAGAGGATTGTGCAATTTCTGGAATCCAATGAATTGCATAATCTGAGGCAGCATGATTTTACTAGAAGTAAATTTTGTCAGACGAATCTGATCAATTTCTTTGATTGGGTGACTAGAGAACTGGATCAAATGAGAGTGCTAGTTGTAGTGTACTTGGATTTTATTAAGGCCTTTGATACGGTTTCATGCAGGAGACTTATAAATACATTGAGTGCTCTTGTTATAGGTCCTACAATGTCTGACTGGGTTAGAAACTGGCTGAGTGGGAGGTGATAAAGCATACTGGTAAATGCAGTTTAGTCTGATGAGGAAAGAGTTACTAGGGTGTGCCTCAGGGATCCGTCCTTGAACTGGTTCTATTTCTTTTCAATATTTTTGTGAGTGACATAGCGGTAGGATTGTCAGGAAAAGTTTGTGTTTTTGTGGATGATACCAGATTCTACAACAGGTAGACAGCCAGGATGGTGTGGAAAAAATAGGAAGATTTAGCAAAGCTCGAGGAATGATCTAGGGTGAGGCAGCTAAGATTTAATGCTAAAAAATGCAAAGTAATTATTGGAGGTGAAATTCTTCTAAGCATGAAAGAACAGCGGGCCCTTGATGTCATTGTATCTGATAATCTTAATGTGGTTAAACAAGTGGATAAAGGGATGGCAAAAACCAGAAAGATACTTGGCTACATAGGGTGAGGAATTATCAGCAGAAAAAAAGGAGGTGATATCACTCCTTTATAGGTCCCTGATGAGACCCCATTGGGAATACTGTTTATAATTCTAGAGACTGCACCTGCAAAAGGATATAAACTGGTTGGAGTCGGTCTAGAGGGCTGCTATTAAAATGATCTGTGTTCTAAAGCATATGTGGACAAATTTAAAGAGCTAAACACGTATACCATAGAGGAAAGGTGAGAGAGGGGATTTATGAAGATATATTTAAATATCTTAAAGGTTTCCATGCACAGGAGACAAGTCACTTTCAATGGAAAGGAGGTTCTAGAACAAGGGGGGTCATGCGATGAGGGTGAAAGGGGATAGTCTGAGGAGTAATCTTGGGAAGTATTTTTCAGAGAGAGTAGTGAATGCATGAAATGGCCTTCCTTTGGAGGTGGTAGAGACAAAAATGGTATCTGAATTCAAGAAAGCATGGAATAAATACAGGGGATCTCTGAGAGAGTGATAAGAATTATAGGATTGAATGACTTGGGTGAATAGGCAGACTGGATGGGCCATGCAGCCTTTTTCTGTGGTCATGTTATCACCTTTTTTTTTTTTTTGGTAAATATTTATATTAATCCAATGAGTCAGAATCTGTATAATACATACATACATTTTTTTACATTTTTGTAAATCAGTTTGGTGAGTTATTGGAGTCATTTTTTGTTACTTTTTGCTGAGGATGTATATAGAGGTTAGGCCGTATGGATTCAAAGTTTTCACCCAGACACAGACTAGTTTGAAGGCCACAGGCCAACCTCTGAGTGAACTCCTGTTTATTGTCTTGCACTGTGAAATGTTTATCAACAGGCAAGAGTGTTTTTTAGTTATTCAACTAAAGGGGTCATTCTCTAAAGGGATCGCATGCGAAAAGTCCCTTTTCGCGTGCGATACCTAAATTGGGGAGGGTTCTGGGCGGCATTGCGAAGACATCGCTGACGGCGAAAGGTAAGGACCCTTATCGTCGCCAGTATCGGTGTGAAAGCCGGCAGCCAGTGCACCGCTGAGGTGCGATGGCTGCTGGCTTTTGCAGGCCCGCCCCCCATTACCGCCGGATTCTCTAAGGTCAGGCCTCAGCTTATGATGAGAAAACTAGCAATTAACTTATACTAAAGCCTGAGAGAGAGAATGAAGGCCACACAGCTGTTTCTGAAAACTGAGAAGGAGGGAATGCTGTTGCATTTCACAAACGTTTGTAGTGTATAAGGGGAGACAATGAGAAAGAGGAGAGAGCGAGCCCTGGACATGATGGTATGGCTGATCCTTTGGAAATATAAGCTTTTTATATCTATGTAGCAATTGTTATTATCTACCTTTACTTTTTCTATCTGATCTGATTTTATTTGTTCTATCCTCCAATCGCTCAAATAAACTTACTTCATTACCTGGAACCGTGATATACTGAATCAAAAGTTTGTGTGTGGCTCCTTGTGTTGGGGATAAGCTCCTGGGTTGAAGTCCCCAGGTATAATCCAAGTAATTGTGTGTGTTTATATGAGATTAGCCCCCCCCCCCCCCCCAGGTCAGAGGCCCTGGGCAGGATACCAGTGTGCATGGTCTGAACCCGTAACATGAGTGCTTCTGACTATTTCAAGTTGTATCAGTCATCTTGGAAATGAGAGGGAATCTCATGTTTCATATAACTCAAAGAGAAGGAAAGCTTATACAAGCTCAGGGGTAGATTGTTTTAAAAAGCGCGTTCGCGTACTTTTGTTTGCGCACCAGGCGCAAACAAAAGTACGCTGGATTTTATAAGATACGCGCGTAGCCGCGCGTATCTTCTAAAATCCTGGATCGGCACGCGCAAGGCTACCGATTTTGGGCAGCCGGCGTGCGCCGAGCCGCCTGTCACCATTCCCTCCGAGGCCGCTCCGAAATCGGAGCGGCCTCGGAGGGAACTCTCTTTCGCCCTCCCCTCACCTTCCCCTCCCTTCCTCTACCTAACCCACCCCCCCGGCCCTATCTAAACCCCCCCCCTTACCTTTGTCCGTAGATTTACGCCTGCGAGAAGCAAACGTAAATCTACGCGTGCCAGCGGACTGCTGGCGCGCCGTGCTCTGACCCGGGGGCTGGTCCGAAGGCCTGGACCATGCCCCCGGGCCGGCGCCACGCCCCCGGTCCCACCCCCGAAATGCCGCGTCATCGGGTCCCGCCCCCCCGACACGCCCCCTTCCAAAAACCCTGGGACCTACGCGTGTCCCGGGGCTCTGCGCGCGCCGGTGGCCTATGGAAAATAGGCGCGCAAGGCCCTGCTTGCGTAAATCCGGGCGGATTTACGTGAGCAGGGCTTTTAAAATCCGCCCGTCAGAATTCAAGCAATTGGATCTTTCCACAGAGTCAAAAAGTCTTCTGAACCGTTTCCAAGGTCAATGCTTCTAGTTTTGCTGTTGCAGCATCATAACTAGTGGTACTATCTACTAGTGAAAGAGAGATGGAGCACATCATTATCTTCATACTTTCCAGCCTTTTGGCTAAGATCCAAGTGTAGGGGCTGCGCTATGAACAGTTTCTTCTTGTCCTTTTGGCTGAGATTGAGAACTTGTACAATCTGAGGGATTACATTTGACTTTACTAGGGACATGATGATAGAATTATTGCCAAAACCTGAGGATTAAACCTCCTGCTTAAAAAAAAAATATCTACTCTTGAAAGATAAACACTGTAACATCCTATATTTCAGGCAGCTGCAGTTTACTGGAAATTCTATATTCTTTCAATGTAAAAAAATATTTTACTAAACAAACAATAAGAAAATTATTTCTCTATTATTTTAGGAAAAAATTTGCAAGATTTATTTAGACATAAAAAATACAACCATTTCCAGAACTCCTGATTCCTATCTAACCTAATCCATCACTTGACCATATGAGAAATAAACTGTCACAAAAAAATATCACAAGGGAAAGAAAACCAAACAGAATATATTGAAAAGATATATATTACTTTCATATAATGACAAAAGCTTTCTGGCCCTACAGGTTTTGAAATAAAGAGGTAGTTTTCATTGCAGTTAGCCAGCATTCTGGTTATGCAAATAAACTTAAAACCTGCATATTAGGATTGCCAACTGTCAATACAAAAAAAATTGTCAAGTTCATAAATCATCATCAGCGTTGGGCATGTGTCTCTGGTGCCATGGGCTCAAGATCTACTCAGGAGTCAGGGATTGTTTTGTTGTATAAAGGGGTGTCACTCGGCATGGTAAGTCTAGCTGTGCTCAAAATGGCAATGATAAAACGTATAAATCTATACAAACACCCCCACTATCTAAGCAGGCAAATTTATTAAGTCATATATTTATATATGTTATTACTCACGGGGCTGATCAATGTACCTTAATTTCATGTGGCTGTTTTTTTTATTGGTATTTACATGCAAATTAGTCTGGTAGAAAAACAGCACGTGGCCAACATTTTTGCAAACTTATTTGTGTTAAAAAGAAAAACAGTGCTTGCTATTGTACATAATGCACACTATTTGCCATTTTTGCACACAGACCAGACTTTGTGAAACATACATTGGTCTCTATTTCATTACAATTTATAAACAGGTTTTGAAAAATTCACTTTCCTGTTTTGGGCAAGTGGATCTTTTCCATGAGCAAGGCAGCATCGCTGCCCTCAGCAGGGGCTGGGAGGAAGCAGCAGAATGAAATTCTTACCAGGACTTGGAAGAACAGTGAGAGGGCTGCAGTAAGTGGAGTGGTGGAAGGGCTGGGGAGCAGAGAAGCGTGCTGGGGGAAGTGAGGAGAGAAAGTGAGGGGTTGAAGAGTGAGAGGAGAGTGGCAGGCAAGGGAGAACATGACAGTGAAAGGATGGGGAAGGGAGGACACCTGAGTGAAATGGTGTGTGAGGGAAGAGAGAGAAAGGGCTGCATGTAAGGGTGAGGTCAGAGGTTTGAACTGTCCAGGGAAAAATGCATTCACCATGCACTCCTGCCACACCTTCCTCCCCCACCCCAAAACAAATCACTGAATAGCTGAGGGGGTGGCAAGTAATGGCAGTGCAAATGCATCTTCTCACTGTTAAATCCTAGAGCAACTTTTCAAACCATTTGTAACTACCTGAAAAGGTGAAAAATGTATCAATGTTTACATATAAAAGCAGAACATGTTTTGAAGGTGGAAAAAGGAAGTTTAATTTGATTTTAAAGATATCTTCCCATTATGATTAAAACTATCACTACAACATATAAAGAGAAAACTGGATAATTTAATCAGCAAAAAAAGACTGAACTTGATGTAATAAGTCTTTTTTTTTTTTAACTAAATTCATTTGTCTCTTTAGACTTCACTGGCATTATCAACACCCTTATGAACAAGGAAATTAATTTTGTTTGAAGAATTAACCTCACAAAAGAATGAAGTAGTGAATCAGCAGGCTGTAATATCTACTACTTGGTGAGTTATTAAAGTATCCTTCAAGGATAAACCTCACTGTGTAAATATTTGGCTTGTCTTTGTATAGCTGTTCTGCAACTATCAGTTTAAAATCATGAATGGACTTTGAGCCGAATTTAAGGACCGGTTAAAAAAAAAGTCTGCAAATCAGTTTTCCTATATTTGTTTAGGTTCTAAGATTTTGTTTGGGTACCAATAAGGAAGAAGAAAAAAATTCCCTTCTTTTCTTTCTTTCTTGCACCTATATTTACAAATTTACTACGTCCTTGAGAGATTCCAGATGGTATGAGAACCCATCATTGTTCAAGCGTATAGGCTTTTCGCCTTTTTATACAATCCACAGCCATCTTTTTCCAGTCACTTTTTATGTCTATGGTTGTCATTCTTGTTTTTTGCCTATTAATTTTCAAATAACATATTTTACCCAAGACCTTCATGTTCTGCACCGCCTTCCTTCTGGAAGAAAATATAAATTCCACACAATAAAATGAACGCAAAACTTGTGTGAAAAAGCACTGCTGGACTTCTGTTCTAAAAGGATTAAGAAAAGTCCCACACCGCTTTTTGCACAAGTTTTCACTAGCACAATTTTTTTTCTGATGATTTTTATTCTCTTTCAGCAGTTGAATGAAATTAAAAACTGGCGCAAAAGATTTCAAAACCACGGCATCAAACTAACTTACAAACTTTCTACACGTTCTTTAACCTGTCTATATTAAAGAAGCCAGACTACAAAATCTGTGGTTTGTCTTAAAAAAAAAAAAGTGGCCGGAGCGTGGAGCGGTCGCTACTTCACAAGGAACTGACACAGGATAACCAATATCCGCTACAACAAATCCCCACCCGCCCTGCACTTCAGCCAATTTTCCATATGCATTAACGTTGTTACGAAAAGAGCCTACAACGCCCCCTCCCGTTTACCCATTAAACGCATATAAACGTCCCACACTCAGCCGTATGGATCCACTGAACCTCGCAGCAAGCCGTCCTGTCCCACGCACAGGCGCAGAGCAGCCGCGGCCGAAGGCGACAGAATCCTGTTGGAGCGAATTCCAGAGCTGAACGACAGTCTCCTGTCCAATGAGCATTGCGGGAGGCGGAACTTCCGCTAGCAGGGCAGGGTGTTTTTGTTGCTGAGGGTGGAGAGCGGTCGGGGACGGGGTTGTTTGAGTTTCTGGTTAAAGGTTGGACTCTTAGGTGTGCATCATGCCAGGCATCGATAAGCTGCCCATCGAGGAAACGCTGGAGGATAGCCCCCAGGTGAGAGGCGTTTCGGCTCCTCGGGTGCAGTGGGGGTGCCTGTCAGGGCTGTCCCAGTGCAGGCTTGGTCAATGCGTCTTCCCACTGAATCTCCGGTGGCGTTGCGTGAGAGAGCGGGCCGGGGCCCAGGGTCCTGTGGTGCCTTGAGGAGAGAGCAGGGCTCTGCGGCATCTCGGGCCCGGGTGCTGCTCTGGAGAACACGAGACTTTAAATCCCGCAGGGATTTACTGAGCAACTGACACGTATCCCTTTCAGTAACATACTCCAGTTTCTCATCTGGGGGCGTTTCCCAGCTCTGCTTCGCTCGATTAGATGCACTATTTTCATAAAACAGTTTAACCAGGGACTCCTGGAAGCTCTCTTCAACACATTCATTTCACTCACTGAAAACAAAAATGTAGCAGTTAAGAATCGACATTGTATTAGTTTGTGTTACAGCTTTCTATATATTTTGTTCTTAGAATGGAAGTTTAAAGTTCTGAGCTTTTGTAACCTGCCATTTTATTGTTCTGTATACTCTAAATTTATTGCATCATTTTTGCAGCTTGGCACTATTGTATGAATGATTATGTATACTTTTTTGGGGGTTAGCCAAGGCTTATGTGGTATTGCTGTGCTGTCTCTCTGAATACTTTAATATGAAATGTAGCTATGGCATCTAGTACTTAGGTGACTGCTTTTGTAACCTGCCATTTTATTGTTCTGTATACTCTAAATTTATTGCATCATTTTTGCAGCTTGGCACTATTGTATGAATGATTATGTATACTTTTTTGGGGGTTAGCCAAGGCTTATGTGGTATTGCTGTGCTGTCTCTCTGTTGAATACTTTAATATGAAATGTAGCTATGGCATCTAGTACTTAGGTGACTGCTCCACACAGTGAATATCTCTGGTTTATTGCTAGTAGGAATTTGCACTGCTTAATGTTTTATGAAGCTTGTACTTAGTGTGAGAGAAGTTAAGTAAGGGGCTGACCAGTCCTATGCAGTTAGGTCCAGAGAGCAGGAGCCTTCTGAAGAGAAGAAAGGATGGGACAGTAAAATGAAGATGATCATATGGCTATTTGTATGCATTATACTTTTTCTTGAAAAGAAATTATTTCCTAATGGAATAAAAAAATTATTCTGTGCATTATGTGTGCAACATCAAAAAAATGACCAAATCCATTCATCCAGGTGTAGAGTAAAATGCCCGTTCTTGCTAATTGAATAAATTAATAATTTTCGTATGTGTCTTACTAGTTCCATGGAATTTTCAATGACTTACCTTGATGTATACTCAAGACTATCTCTTTCTCCCCCTCCAGTAAATAGAGACAGGTACATTTGTTGTTTCCTCCAATATGAGAACCTGGTGTGTGACTGTGGGTGGGGCTTTTGTTACCTTAGCTGCCCCAAATCAAGGGTTCCAGGGTATTGTCTCTTTTCACTACCTAACAAGTTTGGTGCACACAGAAGTTACAAATACCTTTGTGACAACAGAGCAGTGCATACTCGCTATTAATCTATATTTATGGTATAGTGTCTTTCTTATCATATTCATGTAATATTAATTAACTGTCATATTCAGATGTACCAAATTGTGTTTCCAGGGAATCAAATGCTTATGTTGCTCATTTTGTAGTGGAAACTGACACACAGACTAATCGGAGAAAATTCTTTTTCACTCAACGCACAATAAAGCTCTGGAATTTGTTGCCAGAGGATGTGGTTAGTGTAGCTGGGTTCAAAAAAGGTTTGGATAAGTTCTTGGAGGAGAAGTCCATTAATGGCTATTAATCAAGTTTACTTAGGGAATAGCCACTGCTATTAATTTCATCAGTAACATGGGATCTTCCTAGTGTTTGGATAATTGCCAGGTTCTTGTGGCCTGGTTCGGCCTCTGGATACAGGATGCTGGGCTTGATGGACCCTTCGTCTGACCCAGCATGGCAATTTCTTATGTTCTTATAAAAACTAGAAAAATATGCCTTAAAGATGTATCAGTCTTGATATGATAATATATTGGAAAGCACATTAATATGCAGAAGCTCTCCATCTCCTTAAGGATAGTTCTTGTAGCCACATCAAACCAATCAAACCTTTCCAAATTGTGTGGAGCTATTAAAAAATTATTCCTTTTGTTCTATAGTATATCCCCCCTAAAACAGAAAAAAAATTACATTTTAAGTATAAGGCACCATAAGGAACAATATGTATCTAAATAGTAATCTTTGACTTCATGTTTTAGCCCATGGTGGGCCTGTATGAAGAGGAAAGCAACCAAACATTCCCTGGCATGTGGCTGACTTATGTATCTAGGACAAAAGTGGTGTCCTTTCAGTACAGCCCTGTTGCTGGTCAAAATGTGCAGTTGGAGGTTATGTCTGGTTTTTGATTGAAACTGAGTACATTTTTAGTAGCACCATATGATATAGCATTTTTAAGCAAAATGTTGCACTTATTGTGTTTGTCCACTTGAATGTGTAGAATAAAGGGTCAACAAATAAAGTGCAGGTAATACCTGACATAAGAGGAGCACAGCTCTTTATTGAGATACTTTCTTTTTTATTGGACTTTTGCTTCAAATCTTGACCCTTCTTTCTTCATACTTTAAGATAGACTTGAGGCTGCTTTGGTTGCTTAGTGGTAAGTGCTATGCACTGCCATGTGGAGGAACTAGATTCAGTTCCTGGGACAGATCATCTTCCCCACATTGGCCTATGGAGTCGGCGTTTACAGCTTTCATTCGGCACCAACACCCAGTGGCCAGATCCGTTGTCATCTTAACTGCTTTCCAGAGATGGTGGTAATAATACAGGCCAGTTAGTCTGACATCTGTGGTGAGCAAACTAATGGAATTGCTGCTAAAAAAAGAGGCTAGTGCAATTTTTGGAAGCCAGTGGATTGCAAGATCCGAGGCAGCATGGTTGTACCAGAGGTAAATCTTGTAAGATGAATCTTACAACCATGCTGCCTCAGATCTTGCAATCCACTGGAGCACAGACCAGATTTATTCCGTGCATTAAGAAAGGAGGAAGCAACGCAAAACGATTACCGGGATGGTTAAAAAGTGAGGTGAAAGAGGCTATTTTTTAGCCAAAAGATCTTCATTCAAAAATTGGAAGAAGGATCCATCAGAAGAAAATAGGATAAAGCATAAGCTTTGGCAAGTTAAATGTAAAACATTTGATAAGACAGACTAAGAGAAATTTTTAAAAGAAGTTGGCTACAGAGGCAAAAACTCACAATAAAAACTTCAAAAAAATATGTCCAAAGCAGAAAGCCTGCAAGGGTCAATTGGACCGTTGGATGATCAAGGGGTTAAAGGGGCACTTAGAGAAGATAAGGCCATTGTGGAAAGATTA
Organism: Rhinatrema bivittatum; assembly: GCF_901001135.1. Classification (NCBI taxonomy): domain Eukaryota; kingdom Metazoa; phylum Chordata; class Amphibia; order Gymnophiona; family Rhinatrematidae; genus Rhinatrema; species Rhinatrema bivittatum. The sequence continues at coordinate 381,418,275 of NC_042618.1, forward strand.
AATTATTTCTTTGCTTCAGTGTTTACTGAAGAGGATATTGGAGAGATACCCGTTCTGGAGAAGGTTTTCAAGGGTGATGATTCGGATCAACTAAACCAAATCACGGTAAACCTGGAAGATGTGGTAGGCTTGATTGACAAATTGAAGAGTAGAAAATCACCTGGGCCAGATGGTATACAGCCGAGGGTTCTGAAAGAACTAAAAAATGAAATTTAACACCTACTAGTTAGGTTACAAATTTTATCATTAAAATCATTCGATGTACCTGAAGATTGGAAAATGGCCAATGTAACCCAGATATTTAAAAAGGGATCCAGGGGTGATCTGGGAAAGTATAGTCCGGTGAGCCTGACTTCAGTTCCGGGAAAAATTGTGGAATAGACATGGTTTGATGGGACACAGCCAGCATGGATTTACCCAAGGGAAGTCTTGCCTCACAAATGTCCTACATTTTTTTTTTTTGAAGGGGTGAATAAACATGTGGACAAAACTGAACCAGTAGATGTGGTGTATTTGGATTTTCAGAAGGCATTTGACAAAATTCCGCATGAGAGGCTTCTAAGAAAACTAAAAAGTCATGGGATAGGAGGTGATGTCCTTTTGTGGATTACAAGTTGGTTAAAAGCCAAGAAACAGAGAGTAGGATTAAATGGTCAGTTTTCATGGTGGAAAAAGGTAAACAGTGGAGTGCCTCAGGGATCTGTACTTGGACCTGTGCTTTTTAATATATTTATAAATGGTCTGGAAAGGGGTACAATGAGTGAGGTGATCAAATTTGCTGATGACACAAAAATTATGCAGAGTAGTTAAATCTCAAGCAGATTGTGGTGTATTGCAGGAGGATCTTGCGAGACTGGTAGATTGGGCATCCAAATGGCAGATGAAATTTAATGTGGACAAGTGCAAAGTGATGCATATAGGGAAAATTAACCCTTGCTGTAGATACACAATGTTAGGTTCTATCTTAATATTTACCACCCAGGAAAGAGATCTAGGCGTCAGTGGATAATATACTGAAATACAGCCCAGTGTGTTGTAGCGATCAAAAAAGCAAACAGTTAGGAATTATTAAGAAGGGAATGGAAAATAAAACAGAGGATATCATAATGCCTCTTGATCGCTCCATGGTGAGACCGCTCCTTGAATTCTGTGTGCAGTTCTGGTCATCGCATCTGAAAAAGGATATAGATGCACTGGAGAACTTGCAGAGAAGGGTGACCAAAATAAGTGGCGAGTAAAGGCTAAAGAAGTTAAGGCTGTTCAGTTTGGAGAAGAGAAGACTGAGGGGGGATATGATATAAATCTACAAAATCATGAAAGCACTTGAACAAGTTAATATAAATCGCTTATTCTCTCAGATAATAGGACCAGGGGGCACTCCATGAAGTTAGCAAGTAGCTCATTTAAAACAAATCTAAGAGAACTCTTTTTCACTCAGTGCATAGTTAAGCTCTGAAATTCACTGCCAGAGAATGTGGTTTCAGCAGTTAGAGCAGAGCTTTCCAAACTTTTCATGTTGGTGACACACTTTTTAGACAAACATAATTTCGGGACACAGTAATTCAGTCTACTAGTAAACCAGAGGTTAAAGGTTAAACGAACGAAACATATTTCGACAATTTATGTATGTTTCCTTAAATATATACATAAATAAAATGTTTCACGACACAACCTATCTCATGAAAACCTTAAATTTATATTAAAAATATATATTCCAAGATTCATGTTATTGTTATAATTTATGAGAAACAATAATAAAACAAATTGTCTGTCCCCCACACACTCATCTCTCTCCTCCCCCCAGCACATGTCTGGCCCCCACACACTCATATCTCTCCCCCTCAAGCACATGTCTGGCCCCCACACACTCATATCTCTCCCCCTCAAGCACATGTCTGACCCCCACACACTCATTTCTCTCCCCCCCCCAGCACATGTCTGTACCCCACACACTCATATCTCTCCCCCCAGCACATGTCTGGCCCCCACACTCATGTACCTTGTCTTTTTGATTGTTGCCAGTTAAGTGCTTCACTCCCTTCCATGATCACCAGACACTGCTGCTTGCAGTCAGTACTCCTCATGGCCAGGCCTCATCGGCAGCAGCAGCCAATGCAAGGATGGCTAGGCTCGTTCCACCCACCAAGCCCCCCCAAAAAACGCAATTGACAGCAAAAATCACCCAATAATAAGCAACCCATAAACTGAAAAAAAAAAGTGAATCTCTAGAAAAAAAAAAGCCCAAACTCGCATCAGAGTTGACCAGGCTTGCGCGACACACCTGCACACTGCAGGTGACACACTAACGTGTCCCGACACACAGTTTGGAAAGCTCTGAGTTAGAGTAACTGGGTTTAAAAAAGGTTTAGATAAGTTCCTAGAGGATAAATCCATAAACTGCTATGATGGTAATTAATAAGCAGTAGTAGCTTGTGATCTGTCTAATATTTGGGTACTTACCAGGTACTTGTGACTTGGATTGGCCACTGTTGGAAACAGGATACAGGGCTTGATGAACCCTTGGTCTGACCGAGTATAGCATATCTCATTTTCTTATGAAAGATCCTTTTGAACCACTGCAGTCAACTTCCCTAAAATTCCTAACCTGGAAGGTGATTCTTCTCATTGCTATCACCTTGGCGTGATGAGTGAGTGAACTTGAGTCCTTGGTGCATTTTTCACCTTACTTACAATTCTTCCATGACAAGGAGATACTCAGGACGCATCCAACGTTTCTTCCAAAGGTGATGATGGCTTTTCATATCAGTCAAACCATCACGCTCCCTATGTTTTTTTTTTCTCCAAAACTGCACAATAAAGTATGAGAAAAACTTACATACTTTGGACTGCAAAAGGGCACTGGCATACTATAAACAGAGAATGCAGCCTCATAGATGCTCTTCACAATTATTCATCTCTTTCAATCCCAACAAGGTGAGTGGCAGTAACTAAGAGGACTCTATAAAATTGGATTTCAGGCTGCATACAGTACTGCCACACATCAGTGCACCTACCACTAACTGGTGCAGCCAAACGCTTCGAGGTGCGGGCCACGGCGGCCCCAGTTGCACACCTCCGAAATGTTGCCATGGAGGACATTTGTAAAGTGGCCCCAAGGACATCTATCCATACTGTTAGTTCTCACTACTGTCTGGACCAATTAGCTTCAGACAGTGCACTGGGACAGGCAGTACTAACAAGTATGGTCAATCAGAAAGGCCTGTCCACAAAAGGGGGAGGGGGGGTCCAGTTGTTTAAAAAAAAAAAAGATGGGGATGAAGGGTCATTCACGGGTCTCTCCACCAGCCAATTCACCCCACCAATCCTTTGTCACAACCTGAAGCTTGGGACTTCCAGACAGCATGGCTAATTCAGCCTGCTTATTGACAGAAAAAAAGCAAGTTTGCTTACCATAAATGGTATTTTCTGTAGGTAACACGATGAATTAGCCATGTGTACCTCCGTCCTCCCTGGACATTCCTTTCTTCCTGGCCAGAGCATGGCTCTGGCCGTTATTCTTAATTATAGACTGAGGAAACTGATCACGGGATTCGCGCGGGAAGTGCTGCACAGGCGCAGCAGAGCAAAGCTCTTGTCTGAGAGTCTGTATGAACACAGTCAGATGATGTCATACAGACAGCATGGCTAATTCATCCTGCTACCTACGGAAAACCCAGTTTATGGTAAGCAAACTTGCTTTTTTTTTCATACTTGGAAAAATAAATGGTGCATGTGAATTGTACATATAAAATAAGGGAATCGTCAAGCTTGCTATTTAAATAAGAAACATAGACTTGCAAGAGATGAAGATGGGGCAGTTGCAGGAGTGGGTTATTGGTAGATCGTGGAGAAGGCTTGAAGGAGACAGAATAGTTCTTTGAAGAAATAATGTTTTGGGACAGGGTGTGAAGGTGGAGAGGAAGAGAGTACTGGTGTATGACAAATGAGAATGGATTTCAGAGGATGGATATTGAGCTGGAGAGGGAGAAAATGAAAGACATTTCGAAATGAGAGTGAGCTGAGGAGAGAGATCTTAGCACAGGGTGCAGAAACTGGTGTAACAAGTGATAAGATATGGAAAGGGGGAAAGAGGTTTTTTTTTTTTTTCTTTTCTACCAGTGGGCTTCGAGAAGTAAGAATTTCGTCCATGTTACCATGTCTGTGCAAAACAGAGCTAGTGCCTGGGTGACTATAAGTTTATCAAAACAAAATCAAGAAACCTCAGAACTTTGTATATACATGCTATAAAAAGTTAAGCTCTTGACACTATAGAACTTGTAATCTATGATGTGTAAAATTCCTTAGGACAATACAACTGTCTTTGTATCTATCTTTAGGAACAAAATCTGAAGTCTGTGAACCTAAATGGATACACAAACATTGGTTCTGAATATTAGTGATAAATGTGAGAGTTTGTGGGTAATAGGGTGAGGGAGGTAGTGATGTTAGAGCAGTGGTTCTCAACCTTTTTTCTGTTGGGACACACCTGACAGATGGTTCTCACATGCGTGACACACTGACCCATGATCGTCACGGGGCTAGATGTAAAAGTACAGTTTGCATCCACGGGAACCCCCCCTGACCCACAATAATGGATGTAAAGCAAAATTATGACATTCCCCATACAACTCACCCTACAAAAAAGATATTCTGGTTCTGGTGTCATCGCAGTAACAGCAACTCAAACTCCTTCTACTTCCAGGCTCAATAGCCCTACTTATGAAAAGACAGCAGTTTACCACCAATGCATGTCCTCTTGAGAAAACACAACAAAATAAGACTGATAAAACGCTTACATGCTAGTAAAATATCTCATCTCGGTAACAGACACAGAACCGACCTAACATACTCCCAGGATCTGTAGTAATGCACATAAACTAATCCGCACACAGTTACACCTGTATTATGGAATACACTCAAACAGGAGCAACCCTATCTATGAAAAGGCAACACTACAAATATTAAATCAGGCCCTAAAAACCAATACACCTCTTATTAGGAAAACAGAACTAGCAAGCAGCTATAGATCCCCACACAGAAATAATTGTAAAACTATACTAATAAGCAGAATAAATGTTTCAAAACAGCTATGAACAGAATAACATCCAACAATTAAAACCTCATAAAAACTATTAAAAATTCTCCAAACACCAATAAAATATTTCAAAAAAAGCAGACACATCACATAATATTAAATAATTAAAATGGCAGTCAAGAAAAATAAACTTAAAAAGCCACCTTTACTTACCCCCTCCAGAAGCTCTCCTATTCCTCTTCCATGCAGGCCATAGCACACAGCAGAAGCAGCAGTAGAGGCTAAGCTCTATACTCATGGTCCTCTTCCTTAATCCCATGTCTCTCTCACACACACACACCATACCAGTCATGCCCCCATGACCAGTTTCTGTCTCTCACACACCAATCATCTCCCAAACAGTCTTTGACACACACCAGTCACCTTCCTAAAGTTTCTCTCATGCCATACACACACACACAGGCTTCCCACTCCTGTGTTCTACTTACATATACGGGCTTCTCACTCTCATAATCACTTTCTCTGTCTCACACACACTCACCAGTCTCTCACTCCCATGCTTGTTCTCTCCACATGCACAGGCTTCTCATTCCCATAATCACTTTCTTTCTCTCTCACACACACACCAGTCACCTGATCTCTCTCATGCATACACACACACAGGCTTCCCTTTTCCATGTTCTGTCTTACATATACAGGCTTCTCCCTCCCATGCTGTGTCTCTCACACACACCCAGGTTTCTCACTCCCATGCTCACTCTCTTCACATGCACAGGCTTCTCATTCCCATAATCACTTTCTCTCTGTTACACATACACACACACACCAGTCTCTCTCTCATTTCCATGCTTGCTCTCCACTGCACAGGCTTCTCATTCCCTGAATCACTTTCTCACACACACACCAGTCTCTCTCTCATGCATGCACACACACACAGGCTTCCCACTCCCATACTCTCTCTCACATAATCAGGCTTCTCACTCCCATGCTTTTTTCACACACACCCCCACAACACCATGCTTCTTACTCCTATGCTTTCTCACATACCCAGATTTCTCACTTCCATGCTTTTTCTCTCACACACACACACATCAGTCACATCCCTGACTGTCTCACACTCTCACATACATATCAGTCATCTCACTGAGCAGTCACTTTCATTGACTCTCACATATACACACACACACATCAGCTCTCTGACCAGTTTCTCTCAATCACACACACATTCTCTCACTTACACACAAGCTGGCTGGCTGCTTCTCTCTCTTTCTCTCATTCACTTCCTCCCCCCCCCCCCCCCCCCCCCAATGGTAGCTGCAGCAGCCTCCTCCAGCCCCCGCAGGCCAAGAAAGAAGAATCCCATCGGCCGTGGGAGGCTCATGCTGCTGTCTCCTTTCTCGATTACCAGCTGCTTCAATTGCTCGGGGGCCGATGCTGCAGCGGCCGCGGCTACTTTATCACGCGGCACGGTCTTTCTCCTTACTGCGCACCACTTCCTGTTCCGGGTCACGGGGGGGCCGGGAAGAAGAAAAGGCCAGCCGCGGGTGCCACAGCTTCTTTTAGCAGTGCTGCCGTTCCCACTGGGCTTGAATGTGTTGATAGCCCGGCGGCAACGGCAGCAGGGAAGAAAGAGCAGCGGGAGAGACCGGGAGCACGCGACACACTAGTGTGTCGCGACACACCGGTTGAGAATCGCTGTGTTAGAGGACTCCTATGAAAATCATGTCTTGCACATAATTGAGCAGTTATGATGACAGACTCTTAAGCTGGCAACATGTCACTTTTTTTGGATGATGGATTTGACACAGTTTGGCTTTCTCTGTCATTTGCTATAATATCACAGCATGTAGTGAATGCATCTGTCTAAAAAACGATTAAAATCTTAAAACTGTTTAAAGTGAAGCAATGTGCAAATCCTTTAAAGCAGTATTAGCTTGGATGTGTTTTGGGTTTTTTTTTTACTTTTTAAATCTTTTACTTTATATATTTTGTTCTTATGTATTTTATTAAAATCTTACACAATTTTTAAAATGCAAGCGTAACGGCTCACCGCCAGCGCTGCTCTGGGTGCCGGTCCTCTGCCTCTCGCTCAGGCCTTTCGTGAGTCCCTGATATTCCTGGAGTCCGTCAGCTGCTCGTAACTCCCTGGGTTCGGGTCTCAGCAGGCCCTGGCTTTGCTGGGCTTCCGGGTTCTCCTTGTACGGAGTTGGGGGTGAAACAGCCCCCAATCCCCAAAGATAACACAGAGACCGTTTCTTCAAAGTATTTTATAAGGCAATAGATGGATCTAATACATTTACTTCTTCACATCCCCCGCCTCCACCAGTTCTTGGTGCCTCAAAACCTAGATAAATGACCCTGCCCCCAAGCACTCCGGCTCCCTTACAACCGGTACTTGCGCAGAGTTACTTTTCAAGTCCCACACATCCTATATTTAAATACCAGACACACCAGGCTCTCCCGAGCCCTTCTCCCCAACTTCCTTTAAGGTGTAAGTTTTATACCTCTCCCCTTTCTGGCTACTCTGTATCCATATGAGAGCTGGAGGATTCCTCTCCCCCAGAACCTACCTCCATCTCCTCCTCCTGCTTCCCAGAGCCTGCTTTTTCTGGCCATTGCCACCATGTAGGCACGCCCTCTTCCTCTAACTCCATCGGTTCACCTGTGTCTGACTCGTTATACTCTGAGTCTGCCAGGTGTTCGCCTTCAGGCTCTCCCCATGGGTCAGGTGGTGGCTCTAAGAACCTGGGATTTGTAATTTTTCTTGTCCTCAACTGCGCCCTCTGCTGTCTGGCTCTGGTATTACCTGCCATCCTATGTTGTCTTGTCTGTTCCTGCCCCTGGCAGTGCTGCACTGCATCACAGCAAGGTATACACCTTTTCATCATGATCCTATATCGACCCTTGAAAATTCTTTCCTAAATACAGCTCAGTACTTTCACAAGGGCTCTCAAGCCACTTCCATTGTTCCTGCCCCCAAGTAGCTGCTGCTGCTGTCGCCACCACCATGCCATTACACCTTGCTGCTGTGGCCTTCACTCCTCTCCTGCTGTCATGCATAGTACATCTCCTCCTCCCCCAGTAGAGGTGTGAGTCAGCTGAGCAGTGTGGCCAGCCCTGTGTAATTATTTCAGGAAAAAAAAATTATAGTCTGGGATCAGAGTCTAGCAAACTGTAAAACTTACAATGGGATGTGCTAGAAATCCAAGTAAGATTTCTTTATGCCCAGAATGAGACTTAATAGCTGCGGAAAGCTGTGTGCCTTGTGGCAGAGGCTTGGCCAGGTGTTTGATGAGATGCCAAGGGTGTGATACATCAGCTGACAGAGCCAGATAATTTTTTAAATACATTTTATTTCATTAATTTTTTAAAATAATATCAAACGAGACAAATGCAAAAGAAAATGTAGATCATGTAAAAAAGAACTAAAGAAACGTATACAATTGCTAATCTTTAGCCCACATAAAGGGGGAGTTACAGAAAGAAAACAACATTTGAATACATAATATACAAGGATTCATACTAACTAACCAGTCTTTCAATGTTAACAACAGAAAAAACTTCTCCAAATGTTCAGGATCAGAAAAAAAAACATTTATTCCCTTGCAGTTTTATCATACATATGCACAGAAACCTTAAAAGAAACGTATCTCCAGGATCTAGAAGAACGCCTGGCTTTTCAAGAATAAACCATTTTCATCTAGCTTGAGTTGCTTTGCAACATCTGGAAAACTGCAACTTTCTGACCAAAAAAACAATTTCAAAGTCCACTTTGTCAGATTCTTGTACATATGTAACCACAAGCATAGCTTTTTCCTTGATCTCAGTTTGAGAATATTCCAAAAAATTTGTAAGATCTAAATTTTCAGGAACAAGATTGATCCTTCCCACATTACCCACAGAGGAAACATCTCTAATAATAACAGGCAGGTAAAATATTTTAGAAGCTGTGGAAATCTCCTTTGAAACCTTCAAATATGCAGAATAGAATTTCTTAAATTTTTCTAAAGGAGAAACTAGTGGAGATCGGGTAAAGTTCAGAATCCTTAAATTTAATCTCCTATTATAGTTGTTAATATCTTCCATTAAAAAAACTGAATCTCCTAATTAAGGCTTCATTACTGTCATAAAGATTAGAATACTTATCCCCAATTCCACCAAATTATCACCCTGTTTTTTAATCAGATTTGTATGCTTATTCACAGACCATCTAAGGAATTCAGCATGACATCAGTTTGGGTAGAGACATAAACTTATTAAAATATTATCGCTGTCCATAAAACCTCTAATGTGATCACTGCTGGTTTGATTAACAATGACTGATCCATTACTGTAATCTCACTGGTGGATAAAGGCAACAATTCCCCATCATCAAGTAGCTCCTCACCCCGGGCCAGTGAAGGGGTTGAAACTCTAACCACCACACTGTCAGCCCCATCCCAAACTAAAATCAATGATTCTGTCTGCAGTAAAGAAGGATCTTAAGGGTTCAGAGTCACAGGTGACATACTCTGTCCGGAATTAAGAGTACCAAGTTCACTCAGCCCGAAATTACCTTGATTCTGAAGAAAAAAAAAGACTTGACGTGTCAGCTGGGTTAAAGTAGACGGCAGGGCTTGGGGGGCATGCCTTTCCTCTTCTTACCATTGTGAACCTTGAAGTTTAAGAACATTTAAGCGAGAGAGAGAGAGAGCAGCCCCCTTTTGACATGTGGTTTTGACATGCTGGTGGCCCGGAATTGACATCACCAGGGGATTCCTCTAACCAGGGTACGGGGCCATTCAGCAAATTGCTCATAGGTCTCCCTCTTCTCATGCTCCCCAATTCAGCCGCAGCTTGTTATGTTTATATGGAGAAGAGACCAGAATGGACATCACCAGGGATTCCTCCAGCCAGGGGACCAGGCCACTCAGCAAACTGCTGGTAGGTCTCACTCTCCTTACGCTTCCCCGACAGAACCAGATTTTAACACGAAGCTGTCATAGGTTTGTTTTCTGATTGACTCAGTATCTGAGTGAATTGAATTAATTTCAGCAGAGCAGTTTAAGAACGTTACTGCATGTAATGTAATGTAATGTTGGTATAGAAATCATGCTATTCTGCTAGTAACTTAGTACGCTCTTTTTATATTACAATAAATGGAGAAATCATAACATTAATATAACAGTAAAGCCTAACTACATAACACTATCATATTAAAAATCACAATGTACATATAAAATAAATGCATAATACAAATTATTAAATACATAATACAATAAATTACATCAGCATAAGTATTACTACAAAAATAAATTGATACAATACGTCAAAATAATAAGAATCCCCAGACCCTCATTCAGATTTCATCTATACCTCAATGTAAACAAAATCACTAAAGTTCCCTCAGTGCCACCTTTATCCCCTCCCTACTCTCACTAGATAGAAAAGGTTCATAAGTATAACATATTAAAAATCCCTTCACTACACAACTTCCCCCCCCCCCCCAGCTGTTCTAAAAAAAAGTTATCAGTCACAAATCCCTAATTTGCCTCCATTATAAACCTTATTAAAAAAAAACAATCCTATTTGTTCCTAATTAAATCTCCAAAGGTTTTTCTTAATTGTAAAATATTCATTGTGATTTATAGCTCCAATGATTATGGATTTCTCCTCCATTTGTCATGACTAGGCAGCCACTTCATAATGGATTGCAGTCACTGAGAGGTAGATTTATAAGTAAGGGAGATAAGTTTTCTCATGCAACAAATAGAAAGAGTGAGGAGTTTCCTGTACCAGAACTGTCACAACAGCAAACCTCTGGCACAGGGAGCACAGCTCCTTCCAGAGCTCAGTATAAGGGTGCTCTCTGAGCTACCTTCCCTCCTATTCCCAAGAGTTGAATGCACCAACTCTGCAGCATCCTCAGTCCTGGATAGCCTAAGAATCATGAGCCCGTACCCAGAATCTGACCTAATAATGTTTCAGAAGAATTCTACAAGTGGGCTTGGAGGCTTTAGTGGAGGATGTCATGATTTATTTAGTAAGCACAAATATCATTGGTGGCAGTCTATCACATAAAAATATGAACAGCTGAGCTTTGTTACAGAAGATTGGTTTGTGACTTACTGCCACTGTAAAGTTCTGGGCCCATCACTCTAAGAGAATATAATACATTGTGTCATTGTGACCCTGGATTTGAGGCTTGGCTTCACCTGAAGTCTTTTTTTCATATTTCTGGCTGGTAGAAGCAGGGCGAAAATGGAGCACTATATGTTTTCATTCTACACTGAGGGAGCGTATCAAAAAAGGAAAAGCTGAATTTTATAGAATAAAGGCCTCTCTGATTCAGGACCTGCCTCTGGGTGGTGCACCTGGGAGCTGCTCAGTATTTCTTCCACTGCAAGGGCTGGGGGTAGAGCTATGTTGTTCCCTTTTAGGCACCGCCAGGAGAGGAAAAGCAGGGTTGGCAAAGGCAAAACAGTGAAATACAGAGGAAAAAAACTTGTAATTTAAAACACATTTTCTCCCTTTTCCTTTGAGCATGTATCTTTCTATACGCATTTATTTCCCTTTCATCTCTTTACTTTTCTGATTTGCTAGATTAAAATGCCTTTTTAAGGCATCACACAAATGTATTGTTTTAATTTTTAACAGACCAGGTCATTGCTGGGTGTATTTGAAGAAGATGCTGCAGCTATTTCCAGTTACATCAGCCAGTTGTATCGGGCCATGCAGCGCATCTATGATGCACAGGTATGGTGTGGTCAGAAGGGTGTTTTTCATATGCACAACTTGCAAGTCAATCATATTTCATCTTTTGTACTTAATTTCATAATGTTTTATATAACAGTTAGAGAGGAGACTACCTTACGCTGCAACTGCATAAAGTCAAACATTTGGCTGATAATATCTGAGCTTCCGAATTAACCCCTGGGAACTGTTTGATTTGACTTGTTCTGATGTGACTCTGGCTCTAAGGGTAAAGGCATGAATGATGATGAAGGTACAGAAATCTTCAGGAAGGGACAAATAATGATGGCTCTACTGAATAATTTGTATATTGTGTTTATATATGTTTTTGTTTGATTTTATTTTTTTTAGTTGATAATGTGTACATCGCTTTGAAAGATTTTACTGTAAAACCTGGAAAGCGAGTAACAAATTTTATAAAATAAATAACAGGCCTGGGCAGGAACTATATTAAAAAGAAAGCGTGGTTTCCATAAAGTATTCATTCACACTTTGTAAAATTTATGTTCAGTAATTCTTTACTGGACATAAATTGTACATCTTATCTGTAATGTTGTAGGAAAAGTATATTTGCAGATTCGTTTTGACTAATCTGAGCTCTGCTTTAGAGAGAAAGCCATATGTTTGTGTCTGTGTTTTCAGATGTACGTGCCTATTTTTGTGGGCATGCATAGAATTATGTGTAGCATCTGTTACATTTGTTTTTTTTTTTTTTTGCTCTTTAGAATTAGGAAATATAATCTCTGGGTATCCCCTTTTGTACAATTCTTCCTGAATTGTATTTGTTGATCACCAAATTATTAAATAGTTCATTTTTCTTTCTTTTCTTCTTAGAATGAATTGAGTGCTGCAACTCACCTGACTTCTAAACTTCTAAAGGAATATGAGAAACAGGTAAAGTAGAGACTTCATACTATAAAGAGGAAAACAAGTTACATACTTGTAGCTTGTAAAGGGACTAAGCTGCTGTCTTCAGTTTTCAAGATTAGGCAGAATAGCTCCTATTTATATTAGAAAGTTTTCCTTCCTGACATCTTGGACCAAGAAATTTGGGGTGGGAAGGGTGTTTTTTGTTTTTTTAAAGATGCTATGACCAGGATTTGGGTGTGACTGGACATCTTTCTTTACAGCAAGGTTTCCCAAATCTGTGACCCAGCAACAGGTCGGGTTTTCAGAATATCTACAATGAATATGCATGAGATAAATTTGCATACATTGAAGATCTGGGAAGTCCTGCTTTTAAACTCCTTTCTTGAACTACAACAAAAATTTCAACAATAGAGAACAGTTATTTACCCTTTCAAATAATACTAGGACTAGGGGTTACTCCATGAAATAAGCAGCTAGCAAAGGTAAAACAAATCATAGGAAATATTTTTCACTCAGTGCACAATTAGACTATGGCATCTGTTGCAAGAGTTTGTGGCCAAGGCAACTGACATAGTGGGGTTCAAAACAGGGATGGACAAGTTCCTGAAAGAAAAGTCCATAAACAGTTATTAGCCAGGTAGACTTTGGAAAGCCAGCACTTATCCCTGGAAGTGAGATACAAGAAACCTATCAACTATTGGAGATCTGTTTGTACTTATAACCCGGATTGGCAAATGTCTGAGACAGAGTGCTGGGCTCAGTGGACCTTGATCTGACCCAGCATGGCACTTCTTATGAAGTCAAAGAATGAAATTACCTGTTTCTTAGTGTCCAGTCAGATGAATCCAGAACAAATGGGTTATGCACCCCCACCAGCAGATGGAGACAGAGCAAGCTGAAGTCACAGTACTACAGATGGTGGAAGTGCATTTCCCCATAGAGGATTGCTTCAATTTTAAAAAGGAGAATTTAGGAAGAAATTTACTGCCCCACTCTCCTGTGGTGACACCAAATGGTCCCTCCCCTAGTTGAGGTTTCCTGAGGTGATTTCAGAGGTCCCTCAGAGGTGTGCCTTAGCCCAGTAACTGGTTTCCGTCATGGGCTTAGCTTCTTGTGCAGCTGAAAGGCAGCGGGTGTAGGAAGTCTAGCGCGGCGGTGGCGGTACATGCCCTCTCCTCTTGTAGCCGGAGAGCGTCTCTGAGCTTCGGTAAGTTTAAAAAAAAAATAGATACAGAGACTTAGCGGGAGGTTTTACTTATAGGGTCTCCTCCTCCCTTCAGTCTCCGGCTTGGTGCGCCGTTCCAATTTTCGTCCCACTCCGTGGGAGGTTGAGGGACATGGGCAGCCTTGTGTGTTGAGCAATCTTTCTAGGCTAGGCCCCACTCCGGGGCTTTTGCTACATGCTGTGTGGTAGGCTGTAATAGCTTTTTGCATGCTTTATTAGGTTGCCCTCTTCAGGCTTGTTGGTTTGGCGTGTGTGTGCTGCTGTGCATCCAGTTGTGCACCCAGTTTTTGAGCGTATAGTGAGTTCACTATGCCTGGTTCTTCTCAGTAGATGGGTCTGGATAAGGATGTCTTAGGTGGGGCACCTGATTTTGGATCTTCCCTAACTGGTTACTCATAGGGGAAGGTAGTTCAATGAGTACATCCCAGGTATCCTTTCATCACGCGCAGTCCTTGGCTCTGTCCCAGGCTTCTAGGGCAGAGGCTCAGTTGGAAACTTGTCTTCTGTTACATGCCTGAGTCATCTTCTACCAACAGTGGCTCTTTTGGCTAGAGATCTAGACTTGCACGTATGATTCTTTTCCTGCCTCTTTTGAGCATGGAGAAATTCCCCCCAGTTTGGAACCATGTTGCAGCTCTTTCCTGAAGATGAACTATCAGACCATGACTATGCTTGGTGTTCCTGGGGTGGATTCTGCTTCTGAGTGAACAGAAATCCTATTTTGGTTTCTTTGCACACAGTCTCTTGTGTTTTTCCCTTGATGGAAGCCATTCAAGAATTGATTGATCTTGATTGGGGAACCCCAGAGACTAATTTCAAAGGAAGTCTGATTTGGAATGCCTTACCTTCTAGATCCAGTGTTAAGAGAGTGCTTTTGTTTCTGAAGGTTGATGCACTTGAGTGTGCAGTCTCCAAGTGGACCGCTGTTCTCACCGAAGGAGGAGCGGCCTTGAAGGATGCTCTTGATAGAGAGCTTGAAGCTATCCTTAAGCAGGCATTTGAAGCTGTGGCACTGGCCTTGCAGATCACTCTTGTTTGCTTCTCTCCCAGGCGGTTGATGACTCTGGGGTACATTTCAAATCAGTTATGGAACTTGCTGCTACCTTTTTGGCTGATGTGAGTTGTGATTTGGTTTGCACTTCAGTCAGTGGGTGGCTTCAATTGTGGCGGCCAGGCATCAGTTGTGGTTGAGAAATTGGTTAGCCAATGCGACCTCCAAGGTTAAGCTCACCCAGTTGCTTTTTAATGGCTCGCTCTTCTTTGGTGGCGAGTTGGAGAAGATGGCCAGTAAGTGGGGAGACTCTAAAGTTCCTCATTTGTTGGAAGATCAAAGATTGGAACAGCGCTCCCTTGTCATGAGAGTTCATGCTTTTGGTTCCAGGTGCCTTCAACCCTATAACGGAGCAACCTTTCAGAGGACTCTTCCCCCCCCCCCCCCTTCGGTAGGTCTCAGTTCTTGTTCTTGACAGCCCAGATGAGGTGCAGGCTCGGGTGGTGGACCCTCCTGGTCCTCCCAAGAAAGCTTTGCTGACCCACCCCCGGGATAGGAGATAGGGGGTCCCCTCTCTATCTCTCTTTTATCTGAGGTGGGTCGAGATCACATTGGATCAGTGGGGCCTGGTGTTTCGCAGTATTCCTCAGGACATGTTCTTGGCATTTCCCTGTCACTCCCCTCAGAAGAAGCAGGTGGTGGAGGGTATATTGGCAAGGCTCCTCAGGCTGAGGGCAGTGGTCCCAGTTCCCACATTTCTAGAAAATATGGGGTGATGTCTCATCCTGGACCTCAAGGGTGTCAGTCGTCATGTGTGATCGTAGCAGTATAGTTGGGGGAATTTCTGGCCTCTCTTGATCTGTCCAAGGCACATCTTCTCATTCCCATCCAATTGGAACATCAACACTTCTTGTGGTTCGCAGTTTTGGGATGCCACTTTTTTTTGGGGCACTGCCTTTTGTTCTGGTCACCACTCCCAGAACCTTTTCCAAGGTAATGGTGGTAGTTGCGGCAGTGGTGAAAAAGGATGGAGTACTAGTATACCCGTATTTGGTCGATAGGCTGATTTGCGCCAAGTCGCTGGAAGAGCTGCCTGGTGACTCGCAAGGTGAATTTCCTATTGCGAGAGCTTGGCTGGGTGGTGAACCTAGCCGAGAGCAGCCTTTGGCCTACTCAGTTCCTGGAACACTTTGGAGTTTGGTGTTTCTGCCGAGGCTCAGATTCAGAGGTTGCTAACCCAAGGCAGTCTGGTGTCAACTCTGCCCGACTGTATGAGCTTATCTGCAGGTCTTTGGCTTATTGGCGGTGACCCTGGAAGTGCTACCATGGGCGTGGGCGCATATGCAACCTCTTCAGCGCTCCCCCTATTGTTTCCCTATTTACCTGTGCAGGACCAGGCTAGATGCCTGGTCCACCTTAAATGACTTAAGGAGAGTTTGCTCTATGGGCGGGAACTTCAGGGCAATTGGGACTGAGAGCATAACCAGAGACTGTCCCATAAGATCTGGGATCCAGGTGGGGATGACCAGACCAGGCCCAGGTCTCCAGGAAAAAGGCAGCTCCTGTAACGTAATACTGCCCAAACACTGAGCTGATACAAAGCATTACATACTGTGAGTAGAGAGAGTAAAGATAAAGGCAGGTCCACTGTTGGTATATGAAGGTAAAGGCAGTCCACTGTTGTGTATATGATTGAAGCTGTGAATAAAGGTTGGGTTTTAACAAAGGCTGGAGTCTGACTAGTTCATGTCTCCAGGCACGAGTTTATGGGTCAAGCGGGCGCAACTCTTATTTTAAAACCTACAATTTATGTGCCTATATAAGTGTGCATGAGCAACAGAATGCGCAAAAAAAAAAAGGGTGGATTTGGGGCGGGGTCAGACGTTCTGTGGTAGGGCCTCCATTTACGTGCATAAATCCGGATTTTAAATCTGAATTCTTCATGTGTAGGGCTGTTTCCTGGTTATATTTTCATTACAGCCAAAAATTGACTGGGTGAGTGGTAAAATGTGTGAATAACCTTTCCATGTTAACCACTTAAAATTAGAAGCACACATACATTTTATTTATTTATTTATTTATTTATTTTAGGCTTTTCTTTACCGGCATTCCTCAGAGACGATATGCTGGTTTACATCAAAACAAGGGAGAAAAACTTAGAGAAATCAGTTACAAAAAACAGGGAGCAGCAAACTGGGAGATGCGAACGTAATATACATAAAAGAAGGAATAGAGGCATAAGAAAGATATCATAAAAACTAATACAGAGGCTTACGACGGGAGAATATATAGAAAACTATATTCAAATCATGTATCAATGTCTTAAGCATAAAGCAGAGGCAGGTGACAGGGTAAAGAGGGCGTTCAATGATGTTGTATAAAGAAACCGGAACTGGTGTAATAGAACTTAAGGAAATTAATAGGTAAGACCAAATTTCATCCTTGGGTCTGCTTTCCATTTACTGAAAGATGCCCTTTTGGCTGTAATTGCCTCTTTTTCCGTTGATAAGCAGGCTGAATTAAAATTACATATGTGTGACATCTGGTGGCACCGAATGCACTCTTCTCTCCTAGCTTGGAGAGCTTTGAACTCTACTGAGCATTTGCAGACGTTCTCGCATGGGCATTACCTTAGGAGCCTCCTCAGCCATTTTTTGTCTGAGCACAGCATGGATGCGTTCAGTCTCTTCAGATACTTTTGTTTCAAAATCCTTTACAATTTTTGTTGTTCATTATTTTCTTCAGTTTTCTTATTTTTAGTTTCCTTGCTGTGCTGCAGCATCCAAATGTCACTTTTCAGAGCAAAAAAACAAACAAACTGTGTTGCCTCCTGAAAATGACCAGCAAGAAGAAACCCACAGCGAGCGGTTCCTGACTTGCATGCATTGTAAGGTGATGCCTCTCACTGGCTGTTATTCTTCCTTTACTTTGGATGTACCTGTGGTTGGCTATCCCACATTCCCAACACTCTAGGGCTTAGAGGAACCTCATAAGTCTCTCAGAAGCTGCGGTAAATCCTCCTCCTGCAAGGCAGCTTGTCTGCCTTGCTGGGAAATGAGTTGAACAGGATCTTCTCAAGAACTCCCCCATTGGCCCAAATCAAAGCCACAAGGTCAAAAACAATTGCCCTGCATCGAATCTGAGGCTGCCTGGAAGAAATAGAAGTCTGCATCAGTGAAGCTAGATGTGCCAAGGCACTTGATGCACAGGGATCCTCAAAGCACGGGATACCTTATGGCACTGGGAAGCTTATCTTATCTATCCACTAATTACTACAGTCCTCATTCCTTCTGAGTTGATAGCAAGAGCTTCAGGTTAGAGTCTCCAGCTCCAGTATGCTTCATATTGTCACTTGCCTCCAAAAAAGAAAGAAAAGGAGAGAGAAAAAATTTTTGTTGAAATTCAGGAGCTTATCTTTGTCCTCAGAGAGGATGTTCCATTTGTTGCTTGACCAGATTGCAGCTCTAGTGAGAAATTTCCTTAACTTATTTGTGGTGAGGGAAGACATAATAGAGCTGCTCTTCTTCAGCACTATGCCAGTGATGTCTCGCACTGGAGTCCCAGTTTCGCCCATTGGAGTGAACACACATTCAGAACTCTTGATTTGGGGTTCTTCATTTTCTCACTCAATGACAGCAGATTCTATTTGTTTAGAGGCAATTTATGAAGGTTCTTTCCCTTCAGACTGGAGAAGCCCCCTCCCCCTTGGATTTGGCTGTCATTTTTGGGGTCCTGGGTTTATAAACCAATTTTTTGAGAAGGGGATTCTAGCGATATGACATTGCCCCAAAATACATGTCTTATTCAAAATTCATAGAAAAGCTGAGGATAATGCTTAGCATCAAAGTATCCTGCTTAGAAGTCTTGGGCTCCTCCAGAATTTAGAAGCCTGTTGGATCTGATGACTCTTGCAGTCCACCACATTCCAGAACTGTTTATAGAAGAGAATGTGGGAAACACCTGTTTCTGGCACTCCTACGGCTACAACGCTTCATCTCAAATGCAGATCATTACCCCCAGGATTCAGAGAACTGCTGTATTGGTCAGTCATCTTTAAGTTCACTTTGACTAAACAATATTGTCAGGACAGTATCTTCCAAAGCTCCAAGCATACTGCCTGTAGCTCTATGTATCAATTCCCTCATGAGTGTATTCAGAATCTGAAAGGTTTTTCATACGACCAGCAAAAGGAAGATCTTATCCACAACTGCTTTTGAAGGCTGAAGAGTGAATTCATTGCCTTCTCTGTTCTGTCTGCAGAACTTTTCAACTGAGTTTTGACACACTTCTGTTTCAGTCAGAACTTTGGTGTATGATGTGGTTCAGGGCGAGTGGTGTCCAAGTTGATGTCCACAAGTAGTGGCTAGACCTACCTGGTCTCTGATACATTAAGAAATGGAATGTAGCAGTCCAACCATATTGAGGATTCCAAAGTACTTTCAATGCTTACAAATATTCATACTTTCACAGGTGTCAGTTTCAGCTTTTCAAGCACTACTGCCTATCTCCTCTTCCAGCTCCACATTGACATCTGCTTCCGATCAGACCCTTAGCACTACAAATCCCGCATTATCCTTTTCATTTTTATTTTCATTTCAATGATTTATGTGACTCAAATAGATACAATATTAATCTCTATTTGCCTTCCTCTTATTCATCACAAATTTCCCACAAAAAATGTTGGTGTAGAATATTTGTGGTGTGAAACGTTTTGGGTGAATAAGAAGAAGGCAAATAGAGATTAATATTTGATCTTTTTGAGTCACATAAATCATTGAAATGAAAATAATAAAAATGAAAAGGATAATGCGGGATTTGTAGTGCTTTATTTTCCCCCATTTTTGTGGATTTTTGTGAGCAATCCTATCAGACCCTGACAGTGTTAACCCTGTCGGTCTATGACCACAAATGCTTAGCACACACAGAGGCTCAGGATTATCCCATTTCAACTCCGTTCCAGAGGGTGACTAAATCCAGATCTTGGAGATGTCTAGATCCTCCAAATCGTGGAGTCTGGATACCATTGCTGTTCCTTCATACTGCTTGTATCTTGATTCACATTTGACTCAATTGACATTGTTTCACCAAGAAATGCAATCATTGTTTCAATAGCGAATGATTGGACAGTCTTTGTCCCAGCTTGGACTGGATATTTATTCCCAATATTTTCTCAATCCCCAAAATCAGATAGATTGAGGCCTATTATGGGTCTGAGATCCTTCAACAAATATCTACTTCAAGAGGACTTCCGAATGGGTTCCCTAAGCATGATTCTTCCTTACATCCAAGGGTAGGAATGGATGTGCATGCTCATATGCCTTTCAATCCCACCAATTAGCACTACCTTCACGTCAAGGTGGATTCCTTCCACTACCAGTGCAAAGTCATCCTGGTTGCCTTATCAGCAACTCTGAAAATCTTTCCAAGATGTCTTGTAGTGGTAGTTGTTTGCCTGCATTGCCAAGAAATTCACATTTTTTTCTGTACCTGGATGGCGGCTAATCATAGTGGGGTAGATTTTCAAACACGGCGCGTTCGTGTACTTTTGCTGGCGCATCAGGCGCAAGCAAAAGTACGCAGGATTTTAGTAGATACGCGCGTATCCGCTAAAATCCTGGATCGGCGCGCGCAAGGCTATCGATTACGTATAGCCGGCGCGCGCCGAGCCGCGCAGCCTACCCCCGTTCCCTCCAAGGCCGCTCCGAAATCGGAGCGGCCTTGGAGGGAATCCTCTAACGCCCTCCCCTCCCTTCCTCTACCTAACCCACCCCCCCGGCCCTGTCTAAACCCCCCCTTACCTTTGTCGGGGGATTTACGCCTCCCGGAGGGAGACGTAAATCCCCACGCGCCAGCGGGCCCCTAGCGCGCCAGGACGCGACCTGGGGGCGGGTATGGAGGGCGCGGCCACGCCCCCGGACCGCCCCGGGCCGTAACCACGCCCCCAGGCCCGCCCCCAAAACACTGCCGACACGCCCCGAAAACGGCACGGCGCTCGGCCCCACCCCCGACACGCCCCCCTCCGAAAGCCCCGGGACTCTAAGTCCCGGGGCTCTGCGCGTGCCGGGAGGCCTATGTAAAATAGGCTCACCGGCGCGCAGGGCCCTGCTCGCCTAAATCCGCCCGGATTTGGGCGGATTTAGGCGAGCAGGGCTCTTAAAATCCGCCCCAGTGAGTGTTCAAGTTTGAACATTGCTTTCTCTACTCAAGATGGTCCATTTTTGTTACTCAATTTGGGCTTTTCTGCTCATTTTCAATAAGTCAAATCTTCTATCTACTAGGAGCACAAAATCTATTAGAGTAGGGATAGACTCGCTGCAAGTGGGAGTGTTTCTGAACATACATCATGGTATAGCTTCTGCACAATCTACTGTCTTCTCAATGTGCAACAGCCAGAACGATTCTTGTTGCATCAAGTCATATGATTTCAGCCATTGTATATGGTCCCACTGTTCTCTACACTGGGATCAGCTCACCCAACCATTCTGCACCACAGTCCTTAGTCTAGCTTTCTGTTTCATTGATGGTGAAATCTCTATGTACTTCTGGGTGGAGTGCTCTGCACTCTTCCTCATCAAGTCTCAATAGCAACGATTGCCTCTTCGAAAGGAGCGATGTTCACACAGGTTCACTCCGATCCCAGGGCACCTGGTCTCGTGAGGACAGTCGTTATCA
The DNA here is from genome assembly GCF_901001135.1 of Rhinatrema bivittatum. Classification (NCBI taxonomy): domain Eukaryota; kingdom Metazoa; phylum Chordata; class Amphibia; order Gymnophiona; family Rhinatrematidae; genus Rhinatrema; species Rhinatrema bivittatum. Next base: position 381,439,800 of record NC_042618.1, read on the forward strand.
GATCAATCTGTTGAACTTAAGGATAGACATATGCTCTGTTCATGTATCTTTTTTGAGAGATAAGCATCTTAATTCAAACAGCCTTGCTATGTTTTTATGTTAGCAAACAGGAAGGCATGGAATCGTGATTTCTCTGCATGAACGTGTTAAAGATTTAGGTGGGGTGTAACCAATTCACCTCAGCAGAGTATTCCAACTTCATGAGTGATCTTTGAAGACAATTGACTGCTAACGTACTATTTGATTAAGGGGGTCTGCTGCCAATTGCCCTATTTGTATTGGTGCAGGATTGAAAACTAGATCAATTCTTCCTCCATTCTGCCCAGCGATCTCAGATTGGCCCACGGTGCCTTTCTCCTCGATCAGGAAACAAGCCTCAGATGTTTTTCTGCCAATGGGTGAGTCCAAGCATTGCTGCTGATTGTTCCTCTTTTTCTGGCTGTGGCTTAGACACATCATCAGTTGGACAGTGCCTTAGTAACTTATCATGTTCTAGTACATGCTAACCCATTGCTGCTTGTTCACTGATATTGAGGTTTATGAAAGGCTTATGTCGCAATAAGCCACTGACTTTTGTCTTTCTTTTCTCATGAGGCAATGTGGCCACTGAAGACGGATTCTCAAGTTTTGACAAGGAAAGTGTCATTTCTTATCGCAGTTACCTGAGCTATAAGCGTCAGCAAGCTCCAAACTTATGTTCTCTATGTGCTCTACATGCGATTTTCCCCCCCCATGATTAGTTAGACCTTCCCACTAACCTGAAACATCTACCATAGATTGTCTTGGCTTTTCATATCTATCAATCCATCATATTATCTACCTTTTTTCCAAGACTTCATATCCATGAAGGAGGAAGAACCCTTTTAGATACTAAGAGCCTCCACCTTGTAAGTGGAGAACTCGACAGCATCTCTGGGCTTCACAATTATTCTTTGCTTACAGCCCTAACAGATTTGGTGTCACAGTCACCAAATGTACATTGCCTGGCTAGCATTCAGCATTGCTGCGAGCTATAACTTCTACTGGTGCCCATCTTAGCAATGTATCTCTTAAAGGCATTTGCAATACTGCCTCTTAATCATTGGTTCACACCTTTATGTCCCATTACTGTCTACATAACCTTTCAAGGGCTGACAGTAATTTCAGATAAGCAGTTTTGCATAACCTGTTCTCACAGTAATCTACTCTCCATGGTGGAGACCGGGTTACTTGTCCAGTAATCACTCTGCTACAACCCTCAGCTTGGTACTCTCCACATGTAATGGCTAATTTAGTTTGCTTATCGATGAAAAAAGCAAGTTTGCTTACCATAAACGAGGTTTTCCAAAGGTAGGAGAGGCAAGTCCATTTGATGCCAACAAATGACTTTGACCACGTATAATGGCTAATTCATTGTGCCATCTATGGAAAACGTTGTTTATAGTAAGCAAACTGCTTTACCTTGCTATTAAATCATGCTGGAAGTCAGTTGGTTTTCCTTCAACCCTTTTAATACATGGAATACATTTTATCTGGTTCTCAAGGCTGGTAATTTTTAAACAATGTCCACACCTCTTGCAAGTTTTTAATCTTGTGAATTCCTCCTTTAAGTTTTGTTTCTAACAGATTTCATCATTTTATCATAGTCTCCATTTTTATAGTTAAATGCTACTGCAGTAGTTTTCCTTAGTATTTACCCTGCAGTGATTATGTTAAATGTAATTGTTATGATCACTGTTGCCAAGTGGATCCACTACCTTTATCTCTTGCACCAGGTCCTGCATTCCACTAAGAACTAGTTCCCCCATCTCATTGGTTTCATGACCAATTGCTGCATGAAGCAGTCATTGGTGTTATCTAAGACGTTTACATCCCTTGCATGTCTTGATGTGACATTTACTTAATCAATACTCTAAAAAAATTGAAGTACTATTATAATGTACAGTATATATTCGCATTGCATGAGTAAATTCATATAGTTGTAAGATCATTAAGAGGGAGGGCCAGTTTTACTAAGGTTTTTATTCCATTCAGGCCGATACAGTAAAAATTGCGGGAGAGCGGGCACTCATGTTGAGCACCCAGCCACCTCTCCTAGGTGCGTGATTCTTTATTTAAATGAGGGGTCGTGGTAATAAGGAGGCGCTAGGACAAAAGCGCATCCCTAGCACCTCCTTATTAGCATAGAGGTGGCTGTCAGCGGGTCCCAATAACAGATTCTCCATTTTACCGGCGTCTGTTTCTGAACCCGCTGACAGCAATGGGTTAGGAAAACTGACGCCGGTAAAAGTCCGTTTTTCTGACCAGCGGGCAGATCTTTTTTTTTTTTTTTTTTTAATTTTTGGTTCTCAGACTTAATATCGCTAGAATATGTCGGAGGACGTACAGAAAAGCAGGCATTAATTTCCAAGCATAAAATATGCGGCTTGGCTGCACATTTAACTTTCTGTATCCCGGGAACTGACTAACTAATCTCATCAACATGCATTTGCATGTGATTTTCAGGGGGGGGGGGGCGTGGCCACGCGTTTTTGATGCGCTAAACCCCTTACTGTATAAGGGGTAATAGGCGCACGTCAGATGCGTGGCCAGTTGCATGCTAAATGCTGTGCTTGGCTGAGCACACTGTACTGTATCGGCCTGATTCTATGTCTATGGGAAAAAGCTTAGTAAATCGAGCCTTGAGTGCTGTTCTTCCCTGGAAGAATTTCAGTTTAGCTCAATTGTTAACTAATCAGGATCCTCAAGTAGATTTGGTGTAGGGTAACCAAAATTTGTAAATTAACCAGGATATTGAACCAAAGTTATGGATATATATCATGAAGATACATTATGAGTATCCTGAAAACTAGTCCTGTTTGTAGGTGCTGAGAACCGCCAGCCTTTTGAATTAGCCAGGCTGAAGTGCTGCTTTAACTGTAAATAAATAATCCTTCCTTTATTTGTGTTAATTCATAGAAAGTAGTTGTGTTTTGCAAAATCATTGATATACTGATTTTCATTTTTTGCTATTATAAGTATTTAAACAGATGAATTGTTAATGAGATATTTGACCATTGATAAGAATTATTAATAATAAAATCTGTTCATTTCTATAGCGCTTTCCATTAGGAAGTGATGATGAGGTTATGAGCTCTACCCTGCAGCAGTTTGCTAAAGTGATAGATGAGGTAAGTGCCCATAGTGTGGATTGACTCAGGCCATATAGTTTAGTAACACTTTCTGCAATTAAACTGTTTCAGCATTTTAAGTAGTGAACTTTTAAAAACAAAAATAATATACTAGGCACACCTAGTGGGATAAATAAAGCATTAATTTATCCCACATGCATTGCAGTAGACATTCATTCTATTAAAAAATCTTCAGTAAAGTTGTTGAGATTTCTTTTGTCCCTTTAAAGTCCTCCTTTATGGAGAGCACCTGTCAGTGTGGTCACCTTTTTATTCCATCTTTTCCTTAAACAGTGGATGCAGTGTTCAAGTTTGCAGGTTCCATCTTCAGGATTGGTGTGAATGTGTTTGAGGTTGGCAGTTTGAACAAATGCTTTTTTAATCAACCTTTTTACATATGTATAAGCCAAAAATATGGCTTAAACAAAGAAAAAGAAAACATTTTTTTACACTTTGTCAAAAATTCCCACAAAGCTTACAAAATCCTAGGCCACAAAGCAAAAGAGGGGAGAGAAAAATTAAGGGAGTAAATATTAGAATAACCTATCTTAAGAAAAGGCATTTACATGAAACATCCTGCATTTATTAATAATAGATCAATCACTCCGGATCTAGCTATGGGGCATCAACAACAATTTCTTAGAATCTACAAAAGATTTAAGTTCTAGTTTAAAAAAAAAAAAAAAAAAAAAAAAAAAAGATTTATTCTGAAATTTCACAAAACACTTGCAAGGAGAAAGGAGACGCCCAAGGCAAGAACCTCCAGGCACAAGTCCAGAAAGCCTTTCCTTCTCTCTTGGGTTGCTCTTACAAAATCAGGAAAAATTCTGACCTTATGACCCAAAAAAGAATTATTTAAATTTCAAAAGTAACACTTCATAATGTAACTGAGGTCATGGTTGGAAAAGAAACAAGCAAGCAAAGTTGTCCTCTTAGAAACTTCTAAAGCAGAAGACTCTAAAAAGTCCGTCAGATTCATATCCTGAATATTAAGTTGACTAAGATTCTGTCTAGCAGCAGAAAATATACCTTATTAATGGGTGGAATACTTTCAGATGAAATGCTTAAGCACTCAGTCAAATATCTCTGCAAAGTCAGTTTAAGTAATTCTCCCATCACTCTTGGGAAATTTAGAAATCTTAAATTAAATCTTTGGAAATTTTCAATATACTCCAGCTGACTATTAATAATCCCCTGATCTTTAAGAATGGCAGAATTAACTGCCTGCACATCTCTAAATTTATCCTTGAGGATGGAAACTCGCAAAGACAGATCTTGAATTTTAGCCTTTTGGGCTTTTTCCAGAGAGTCCAGCCCTTTTGAAATAGAATTCAGCTTGGTAGAATTCTCAGTGAAAGCAGACCCCAACTTATGGATAATGACCCCACAGCAAATCCAGAGTTACTACCTCCGGTTTAGAAGTAGCAATGAAGGCAGCGCAAGCTGAGGAACTAGAGGGAAGAAACTCACCTCCCGTTCTTTACTTAGTCCCAAACTGTCAAAAGACAGCGATGACTGTAAATGGCGCTTAACCTCCAGAACTGGAGCTCCCACCAACGTGGAATCGATAGACGCCTCGTTGTCCTGTGCCCCCCATGATGCCTGGAAGAGGAGGAGTGTGCTGAGCCAGAAGTAGTCACTCATCCAAGGAGCTGAGAGAAACTTCATCCCCAGCAGTGGGAGATGCTCCCTCGCCTACCACAGCAACAGAGCTTAACCCCTCCACAGCAGGAGAAAAAGATGGGAAGTCAAGATTGTATGCTGAGCAGGGGTGAGTTGAGGACTATCTGAGGGAAATACCCTTTCCTCTCCCCTTCCATTTCGGAGGCATTATTGAAAGAAGAAAACTTATTTCAGGAAACATATAGAGTTCAGTGAACCACCATCTGTGTCATGCCATCATTTTGTCCTCATCCCTCTATATGGAACAAAGTCTTTTATAAAAATAAGACTATACTTGTTGCTGTGGTTGTAGGTGAGAAGGCAATTTCACGGGTTAGACTGAAATAGCTGACTTTTCCTACTCTTATAATCTTTGCCTTTTTTGTTCATAAACAGCCTAGCTCTTGCCACGCGGGTGCTTTCAACGCAGTTAGCCGATGCCATGATGTTTCCCATTAGCCAGTTTAAAGAGCGGGATTTAAAAGGTACTGTGCAGAAATTGGTTCCAGTGGCCCTGTTATGATGCATGGAATTATAGTGTTATATCCAGTTAAACCTTGAGCTTGAGTTTTCTAGAAAAGGGTAATGGAAGAGCTGTAGGAGGCATCATCATGAGAATATTTTGCTTCTGCTAAATTCTTTATTAAAGCTCTTCATTAAAAAATCTACATTCCATAAAATGTTGTATATTGCATAAAATGTTAAATATTGCACCTGTCAAGATTAGAACACAACATACTCTAAGAAATCAAAAATAAAATAAACAAAAAAACATGATCTAGTTCTTTTTCTTCCATTTATGGTCCCTTTTTAACTTTATTTTATGTATTCCACGTTAAATTAGGAAAAGATAACTGTGCATTCATGCAGCGCTTTAATAAAGGATTTTTCTTTACCATTATTTTTCTTTGCTACATATGTAAAATGTAGCAAAATGTCTAGCCTATTATATTTCTGAGAAATTATATGGTGCCGTCAGAAGGATATGGTAAATGTGACCAGTTTCTGGAAACATTTCTGTATATCTTTTCTTCAGAGGCCACTGAGTTTATCAGACAGACAAAGATACAGGTCCCAAAATATAGATAGAAAAATATGATTGCTGAGGTTTCTAGACATATCACAGTTTAATTGGAAAATTTCCCTTTTTCTTGGAAAGATGAAAAATTGTAGTACTTACAATGATTCTAGTTTTGGAGGGTAAGGATGACTAACACTGAATTTATTTTACTCTGGGAGTAATAACTATATAAATCTAGAAAAGGGGACAAAATGTTCAGGAAGATAAGGGGCCCATAGCTGATGAGATTTCATATTGATGTGGAACCTGTAAAGACCTCAAACGGTCTCTGAGAAACAGTCCTGTTTGATTGCCAGCTCAGGTTTTTCTCTCCCTTGGTTGGTCTGGGCTGGGGGATGATGTAGAGGGATCTTTCACAACTCCTGGGTGGGGGGAGTCATGGTCCTCAAATACTTAGTAGCCAGATTAAAGTTCCATATGTTTACAGAAAAAGCCCTGGTGCATGGTCCCTGGCCAAAGACTGTTACAATGATTGGATCAAAGTAAATTGGGGGGGAGGATATATTCTAAGGGAGACAATCCTTGGCTAGTTGTGAATGAATGCTGATGGTGCCAGAGCCCAGCCCTGCTTCTGATTTGAGCTGGATTAAAAAAAAAAAGAAAACAGTCCTAGGACACTTGGTTTAAATGATTTGATGTGGACGGCTTGCCGTTGCATCACCTGTAGGAGGAGGGGGACCAGTACTAATGTGGAATACCATCTGCTTGAAACACAGTTTGTTGTGGTGTAATAATATTGAACTGTGTATCTCTGTGGGATTTCTATTCTATAATTGGGAAAATATACTTTGACTAATCATGCTGGCCACAGCGCATGGCTCAACACGCGATTGGATGTGCGTCCATAACCCCAATGCAAAATAGGGGTTAGCGTGTCCAAGGCGCACGTCTTATCGAGCACGTAGGTAATAGCGCTTATCACATTAAATTCATGTGGATGAGGCTATTAACTATTTTCCCTCCGATTCAAAAAAAAAAAAAAAAAAAAAAAAAAAAGTGCACCCCAAGGTGCACACTTTAACCCGTAAAAATTGACGCCTGCCCAGATCTGGTATTAATGAGGAGCCCTTTTTTCAGTTTCTCTGACTTAATATCATTGCGATATTAAGTCTGAGGAGCCAAAATAGGAGAATTTAAAAGCAAAAAAAAAAAAAAAGTGTGCTGGCGGTCAAGTTGGGGAAAATGGATGTCCTAACCTGACCGCCACCTCTCCTGGGTGCTTACTGCCGAGGACGCGTTGGGGCACATAGTTTCCCCCTAATGCCTCCTTTTTTCGGAGGCACTCGATTTAAATATTAATCAGGAGCCTGGGAAAGGTGGATCGGTGTGGATTAAGGGAGCGGGTGCTCATGAAGCACCAATATTGCATTGGCCTGATAATTAGGTTAAAAATGTCTCTTGTGAAATTGCTTGTCCTGGAGCATATCATCTTCATTTTGAGACAGAATCTGTTAATATAAAAAATATAGGGGGTAGATCCTAAAAAAGTACGCTGGATTTATAAGATACGCGCGTAGCCTATAAAATCCGGGGTCGGCGCGCGCAAGGGGGTGCACATTTGTGCAACCTGCGCGCGCCGAGCCCAGCGCGCGCTGCCTGTTCCCTCCGAGGCCGCTCCGATTTCGGAGCAGCCTCGGAGGGAACTTTCCTTCGCCCTTCCCCTCCCTTCCTCTACCTAACCCACCCCCCCCTACCTTTGTCGGCAAAGTTATGCCTGCTGAAAGCAGGCGTAACTGCGCGCGCCGGCTGGCAGCCCCGCTCCGTGTTCTGGTCCCGGGGGCTGATCTGGAGGCCTCGACCATGCCCCCAGGCCAGCGCCATGCCCCGCCCCCGAAACGCCCCCGACACGCCCTCTCCCCGCCCCTTTGACAAAGCCCCAGGACTTACGCGCGTCCCGGGGCTCTGCGCGCGCCGGCGGCCTATGCAAAATAGGCGCGCCGGGCTTTTAAAAATCCGCCCTTAGCGCTCAACAATTCCTGGGCTGGGAAGTGTTGCCCTTTTGACCAATGTTCCTAGTATGTGTGTTCAACCTCAGTCCCTATAATGCCATCTTAATCTGAGTTGAAAAGAAACAATTTGTTTCTAGTAATTCTGTAAAGCTCCTAACAAAATTCTTATGTTGATGGATAACTATGGTCAGTTGTTGAATTAGAAAGAAAGAAATTGACATTCTGTACACTTCATACTCTTTAAAAATACCCCCCCCCCCCCCCCCCACCCAAACCAATAAAAGCATTTTTGGATTGGCAGTCAAGATTTTTCATTTTCCTACTACTAAGTCAGTTCTTTAGAGTAAAATAAAATAGATACTGGATGATCTAAATTTTGTATAGGATGGATCTGAATGGAGTTAATCTTTATAAGCATTGGTAACCCTGAAATCCTGACCAGTATCCAGATGTTAGATACCTGTGGAGTATGGACATGGGCATAATATGCAGAGCAAACCTAGCAGTCGAGGTTTGTGCCAAGGTCAAAACTTATATGATGTGTTTTAAATAAAAGAAAATGAATAATGAGACTGCTCTCAAATTATGTCTTTAAAATGTTTTCTTAACCATATTTTATTTATTTTTTTTAACAGAAATCTTGACTTTAAAAGAAGTTTTTCAGATTTCAAGTAATTGTATGTATATTTTTAAAATTCCAGTAAAGATCGCAGGAGAACGGGCGTTCCATGTTGATGCCCCGCTTTCCCGATGTGCCCCCAGCCACCTCTCCTGGGTGCGCGATCCTATTTTAAATGAGGGGTTGCGCTAAAAGGAGGAGTTAGGGATGATTATGTACTCTTAAGCACCTCCTTGGCCCAGGAGAGGTGGCTCTGTCAGCGGGTTCAGGAAAGTGACGTTCAGTTTTACGAGTGTCTGTTTTCCAAACCCACTGACAGCAATCGGTTAGGAAAACTGATGCAGGTAAAATTGAGATTCTGTTCTCCTAACCGGACGGCACATTTAAAAATTTTTTTTACATTTTTGGTTCCTCCGACTTAATATCGCTAGGATATTAAGTCGCTAGGATATTAAGTCAAAGGTGTACAGAAAAGCAAGTTTTTGGGGTACTTGCCCAGGTTTCTTGTGGCCTGGTTTGGCCTCTGTTTGGAAACAGGATGCTGGGGCTTGATGGACCTTGGTCTGACCCAGTATGGCATTTTTCTTATGTTCGTATTTTTCCTGCTTTTCTGTACACTTTTCCCAGTGTACATTTTACTTTCTGAATCCTGGGTGAATGACTAATAGGCTCATCAACATGCGTTTGCATGTGATGAGCACTATTAATTTTCAGGGGGTTTGGCTGGGCGCTAAACCCCTTAAAATATAAGGGGTAATAGACCCCCCCTTGAAAACACCCAGCTAAACGTGTGTTGAACAGTGCCGTACGGCTGAGTGCACTTTTACAGAATCGGCCCCTATAGTTGTTAGGAGCTAAACTTTAAAACTTTTTACCTTGTTTTTCTCTTCATTCTCTGAAGTTTCTGTTGCATTGAATGAAATTGGAATTATTTCTGAGTGCATGGGGATGTGTTCATAAAACCAGTTTTGTTTTGTTTTTTTCCTTTTCAATGGATAAAGATGCATGGTTCTGTACTGAGGCTTATGGAGATTTAGTCCCTGAAGATAAAATTTAGTCTAGTGGATACATTGGACCAGATAATGCTAGCACCCTACCCTGCAAATCTGTGCATCTGCAAAACTCATTAGTGTGGATTTTTTTCAAATTTTCCATTTCTATTAATAATTATAATTTTATTGCATTTTTAGATCATGATGTTGCTATCAACAGATACAGTCGACTATCAAAACGAAGAGAAAATGAAAAGGTTTCATCTTCACCTTATGTTTTCTTTAATGGAAATATTAGGAGCATAATATTCTCATTGCTCACAAATGTGGTTTTTGCTACAGCAAGATTTAAATAGTAATTAAAAATTTGGATTATCGGCATTTTGAGTTTATTTTATTCCACTATCTAACAAAGCTATGTCCTACTTGCAAGTAATTCAAATTTGAGGGAGGAGACTTTAGTGATTAGAGCACAGGGATAACAATCAGGGAAGCCAGGGTTCAAATCCTGCTTCTCCCACGTACTCCTTTTGACCTTGAGCAAATCACTTTAATCTCCCATTGCCTAAGGTACTACGGTCGTTAGCTGTTTAGGGCAAAGGCTTACCATACCTGGATGCCTACACCATAATAATATAGCACTGCATATATCCAATAGTGCTGTAAAAATAAGTGTTATATTAAGGATCCTGACCTTTTAAAGTAGCAATGCTACCTCCTTGCAACAGAAATTTTAAGTTTATGAGGAAGTGGCTGAGGAAGGGGGTGTATGGGTAATGAAGACATTTTCTCTAGTCCTTGTTTGATGTGGACCAGAAAAGTTGCATATGGAATTGCAGTTAAGGACTTAGCTGAAGTCTAAGACAATGTCAGGAGCAGAGTAGATCACCCTTCTTGTCTTCCTGTCCCTCCTCTGACTTGTCAAAGCCTGAGCCACTGATTGTGGTCCCAAGACAGAAAGTAAAGAGCAAGTCCCCTTCACAATCCTGGACCCTATCCCTGTCCATTGCAGCACCCTCCTTGATCACTGGATCCTCTTCCCTCTACCCCTGTATCCCCTTGCCCAGGAAAGGGAGACAAAGGGAAGAAGGAGGGCACCTGGGTCAGTCCCAGATTAGTAGGGGTTTTTTTTTTTTTTGTTTTTGTTTTGGCTTACTGGGGCAACACCAAAAATCTTCTCTTGCTTCTTGTGCTCCTCCAATTTTTACTACTCCTCTTCCTCCCACCCCAATTTTATATAATTTCTTTTAAATGGCCACACCCTCTTATCTCATCTGGCCAGAACTATCTTCCTGCCCTAGGATGTATGTCTTCAGTTGAACTTTAACACTTAAAAAATGAAAAACTGGTACAATATGTGATGATAAATATCAAACAAATGGAAAAATCACATATATGAAAGTGTTTTAAAGTAAACAATGTGATAAACCCTATGTGAGCAATTGCACACTTATGCTGCAAAGGGTTTTAACATTTAATCACTTGTTATAGTAGTGCTTGTTCGATGTACTTAATCATGGGGTGATACACGTTGTTTCTCATAAAGAATTGCCACAATTTTGAGTAAATAAACTATCTTGAATTTTTTCAATTTTTTAACTAGAAGAAAGTTCATTCAACATCATTTTATATAGGAAACATTTTTTTGGACTTCTCCTTCCAGATGACGCTTAGAACAAAGCGCTCATCCACTTTGCTCAGCAAACGACCAACACCACTGGTGTTTCGTGGACTTCGTCAGGGGCTAATGTTTTATGAGTATAGGATGCATTTTATGAATATCGGATACATTCCAAGTTTGATGTATCTGATACTCATAAAATGTATCCTATGTTTCTTGTTTTAGAAACATTAGCCCCTGATGAAGTCCATGAAACACCAGTGGTGTTGGTCGTTTGCTGAGCAAAGTGGATGAGCGCTTTGTTCTAATCGTCATCTGGAAGGATAAGTCCAAAAAACGTTTTCCTATATAAAATGATGTTGAATGAACTTTCTTCTAGTTAAAAAAATTGAAAAAATTCAAGATAGTTTATTTACTCAAAATTGTGGCAATTCTTTATGAGAAACAACGTGTATCACCCCATGATTAAGTACATCGAGCAAGCACTACTATAACAAGTGATTAAATGTTAAAACCCTTTGCAGCATAAGTGTGCAATTGCTCACATAGGGTTTATCACGTTGTTTACTTTAAAACACTTTCATATATGTGATTTTTTCCATTGTTTGTCTTCAGGTGAAGGCAATGAGAGAGATTTGGTGCAAACCTGTAAGCTGGTGCATGCTCAGGCCTTGCAGCAGCCTAACCTTTTCTCCCATGAGGGCTTCCTGGTAGCAAAGAAATCTGTGGGGGGGGGCAGGCGCAGCATTTTGAACACTTTGTATCATGGACCCCTTGCTCACTCTCTTGTTGTCTCCACCTAAAGACATGTACCTTAGGGAAGAAATATACTACTTAACATGGGCCTGGAAAGGACCAAGCAGCTTTTAGCTCCAAGCCAGTGGGACTTCTTGTGACATTGGGATTACAGGCATTTGCTTCCCCTCTCCAACTCAAACCCTGGTCTTGCAGGATTCTAGACTGGTTACTGTGATATATTTGACTGAATAAAATATACAGTCCTTGCCCCCAAACAGGAGAAATAGGTCTATGAATCAGGTCATGAAATATCTTTGGAAGGTTGGAGTAAACTGATTCTTTTTTCAAAGTCTGTTACTGGCTCATTAAAGGAACTCAGGAAGGAAATGTTATGGGGGCAATAATGAAACAGTTTGTAGTACTTGCAGGTTCATGATTATTTTGTATCTTTTTCAAAGAAAAACTCCTCCCTTGGAAAATTTGTGACCAACACAGGTATTTTTGCCTGCCCTGAGGGGTAGGAAGCAGAGAAACAATTTTCAAAACTCCCATTTCTGCAAGTAAAATGCTATCTTACCTATGGAAATGGCTTTGAAAATTGCCTTCCTCAGTGATTTTATTTGACGTTATTAAACTTAGTCCTGATCTGTTTCATATGGTTACAGAAACTACCAAGATACAGGCACATGGTTTTGTCTATGGTACAAGGAATTTTCAAAGAAATCATAGCAAGATGGGGGTGACAACTTGCCATCACTTTGTAGCAAAAACTTAAGGATAATGTTATGAAGTAGTTCTCCTTATGTCTGATTTTGTATCGGGAAGTCTTCTGATTTACAGTATAAATCGAGAGCATTTGAGTTTACGTTACATGACTGTCCACTAGGGTTCTGCAGACAATAGAATGCAAATGAGTCACTATCCAAATTTATATCCTTCAGATTATTTAATTGTTATTTATATTCCGCCTTTCAGGCACTTCAAAGCAGTTCTCAGTATAATAGAAATTTGTTTTGGTGAAAAGCATTTAAATAGATATCAGAATCTGCTGAAACGTAAAATGAGTCCAAAATCTGTAAAGCTCAACTACAGTCCCTGCCCCCCACTATCATAAATCACACACATAAAGGGGGGCCATTTTCAAACTGTCTGGACATGTATACAGTCTATCGATGCAAAATCTGTGGGTAAAATGTAACAGTAGGTGTGCATTTTCCTTTTAGAAATTGCTCAAGATAAAAGTATCTGTAGAGATTTGCACTCCCTTTTTCTTTTGATACTTTTTCTGATCAAAACAATGTGCGTAGTGTTTAAAATTCCAGAATTATGTGAGTTTTCTCCTCCAACTCAATATTGCCCCCAGGATTCCCACCCCGAAAACACAGGTAAACTGTGTATTGTGGAACTGCTGCATACTTTTACCTACATGTAGGATAGGTAAATTAAAAAAAAAAAAAAATTTCTTTTACCAGGTAAATGGCCATTTATAGTGGCAAATGGCTTTTGATAATTGCCCTCCCCACATTTAACTTCTTTCATGGTTAGTACTACAGTACTAGCCACCCTTTTAACGAATAATGCTAACATTTATTAAATTAATTTGAAACTGGAGGGGGGAAACCACTAGTTATCTGTATGTCAGGCTAAAGATTTGCTGTGGCGTAGTAATGGAACCACCAGTGTTTGATACTTTTTTTTTTGGAAGAATACTAGAAAGTCGTCCTGTATGTGCTTGTTACACTAAAAATGAAGACAAGTTTATTAACAAATAAAGGACCTGATTTACTTAAAGCTTTTTTCCCTGTCCTTCTCTATGAGAGAAAAAAGCTTAGTAAATCAGGCCCACAGTGAATTACAGTACTGTAGCTTTTTAAAATTTGATTTTTTTTTTTTTTAAGGTTAAATTGGAAGTTACAGAAGATGTTTACACGTCTAGAAAGAAGCAACATCAGACCACAATGCATTATTTCTGTGCTCTGAATACACTTCAGTACAAAAAGAAAATTGCCATACTAGAGCCACTGCTAGGGTACATGCAGGCGCAGGTGAGTATTCCAGGTAGCAGAGTGTTAAACCTTTTACCTTCAAGAGAATGACATCTAGTCCGAGTAGCACGTAAAAATTAGAGCTAAAAATTCTTTTTACACTTTTTGGGTCAGAATTACCAGAAACCCCCTCCCAGCCTGCATGTACACACAGACTGTAACTTTAAAACATACACGCGGGCACCCATACACATGTATATGGGTGCACAATCTTGCACACATATGGCTTAAAATAGGCCTAATACGTATATGTGTGCCCCTAATTTTAAATCATTATTTGAGCAAACGTACTTCGCATATCTTCCTTAGGACTTTGTTGGCTTTAACACGCGCAGGTGAGTGGATTTTAAAACATGCTCATGTGAAGGACATTCCCAGTTTACATAAGAACATAAGACTTGCCATACTGGGCCAAACCAAAGGTCCATCAAGCGCAGTATCTTATTTCCAACAGTGGCCAGTCCAGGTCACAAGTACCTGGTAGGATCCCAAGTGGTAGATATATTACAAGCTGCTTATCTCTAGAATAGTTTGCCCAATCTATCTCGAAGTCATCCAGACTCCTCTGGTTCTTCAGCCTGCACTCCCTCACCCTAAAAATAGATTTCTGCAGATTTACACCATTAGGAGCAGCAGTAAATATATGCAGCTAACAAACTGCCTGCCTGTGGCCTCTAGATATACATGTCCTGAAACACCACTGGCATGTCCTAACTCAGCCCCCCCTATATTTTTTTTAACTCACGCCTGTGTTTAATGTGCTTAATTTGCAGCTTTTAAAATATGCATTGCTTGCACGCAGCCCAAATACTTGCGTATATGGGCCTTTTAGCACAACCACGCATTTTGCTAGGTCTGTGCTTAGGGTAGCAACATTTTGGGGATTGTAAAGTTTTTCTGTCACCCGGTGAACCTGCAGTCCCATCATCTTTCCCTACCCACCCCACTACAAGATCTCAGTGATTGATTGATTTCTATCTACCCCTCAGGGTTCTGCTGTCATTATGAGGGCAACTTTCAAACTGTGCCTAGCAGTGTAAAGTCATCTTTCCCTTTGAAAATTTGGTTTGAAAAAGCATGGGCATAGATCTGCACCTGCTATTTGTGCAGTTAACATTTTCCAGCAAAATTAAACACACGTGTGTGTTAGGTGCATAAGTACCAGCCCTTCTCCAACTCAACCTCCAGGAACACCTTCTCTCTCTGAGCATAAAAGTATGTGTGTACTAGCACAATGCATGTACCTTTTTACTCACAGACTGGGTCGACAATCTAAAACGAGCCCATTTCTATGCATAAACCCATCTCGCCCCCAGCTCCCTGACTAGAGCCCTTGAGGGGTCACCCTCCAATCCTTGGCCCCTAATGCAGGTGAGAGCCACAAAAGTTGCCCTGCATTAAAAAAAAAAAAAAGAAGAGTGTTTGCCCATCCTTTATATATAATATAGTTAGGGACATTCATTTTCAGACTTTATTTTGCCTGGGAACTTCAATTACAGCTGTGAAAAATGACTTTGATTTACTACACAGGAGAAAAACATGTGGAAAAGTCATTTTTCCATAGACCTTTTTATACTAACATTGAAATTCCTGGGCAAAATGAATATCCTGGAGTTGGAAATGGAGAAAATATTTTCTTTGCTATTTGGGCTTAGTATGGCGCTTTCTTCCTTGCAGTCACTGCTCCAGTCCATTGGAGCCTAGCAAGGAGCACATCAGCACAGCTTCCTCAGTTCTGGGCCTTGCTCAGAGCTGTTATGGAGTCTGGTGGATGCAGCAAGCATGCAACTTCTGTGAAAATCAGCAGGTTCATCATAACACATAAGTGGGTCATGTGACGGCGTGGTGCCATTTGGAATACAATTTCCAAAGCTTTCAAGTAAAACCAAAAGTCTTTCCTGAGATTGGAGGGGCAGTATAGAAATACTTATAAATAAAATAAAATGTGCCAGATTGCTGTCCTCTGTTTCTCCACTGCCCCAGTTGGATGTATTCCTGCAAGCTTTGTGGTTTTTTTGTTCATCATAATGTTCTAATTTTCTCCTGTCCTTGGCCAGAAACTTGATTTTTGCCTAGTCAGTGATTTTTGTTTTTTGCCCTTAAAATTATTTTTTCATTTTTCTGCCAAATCAATCCATCCCCATTTCTGATTTTTTGAGCGGGAAACAGGGTGTTGGACAGGACTGTAGTCAGTGTTTTTATTGCAGGCATAATTTCTAGAAAGGAAATTTTATTCATCTTTTGACTGGTGGTTGTGATGGTGATTTCTCACCATATCAGAAGCAGGCTGGTGATGCTATGTGTGATCACATGACTCACCTGTGTGATTGGTGAATTGCTGTCTTCACAGAACACCTATAACAGGAAAGCAACTTTGCTTTCTCCCTACTTTCCCAGGCAATGCACCAGACCCCTGTGCAACCTGGAACAAAGGCTTAACAGCACTATAATTTAACACTGTATGTTCCTAAGGAGAATTTCAGTTTGGCTAAAATTGAATCTGCTCCAAATGGTAGGTGGAAAGAAAACCCACATTTGGTGGTGCCATTTTGTGTTTTGTCTCTGAATTGTGACACTGGCAAGACGTGTTTAATAACCTTTTAATAAAGATTCATTTTTTTAAATGACATTTTCACTGTAGTTGGTATGAATGCATCTTTCACCTTTTTTAGGATCGATCTAATGCTTTGAAAGAAATGTTACAACTAAATCACCTAAAATGTTTTTTTTCCTTAGCATTCAGATAGGTGGATCCACAGCAGTGGGTTATGCAAAGCTGACATCAGGTATATATATACCCCTGCCCTGACATCAGCTTTCCAGTATTCTCCATCTCCAGCAGATGGTGGATGTCCATCTCCCTACTGGGATTGTGTTAAAAATTTGTTGTAGAAGGAGAAAAGTTTATTGCCCCACTCTCCTGTGTTGATATCTTATGGTCCCTTACTCAGTCGAGTTTGCTGAGGTGATTTCTTCAGATCCCTCCCTCAGATGAGTGCCTTGGTCCAGTGCTGGTTTCTGCTGACGTACACTTAGCTGTAAAAAAAATAAATAAATAAATAAATCTGAAAGGCAAGTGGGTGCAGGAAGCCAACAAAGTGTAGCGGTGAAAGTCTATGCCTTCTCCCCCACAGCCGACTTTGTACTTTGCTGGGACGGGCTTAACTCAGGTAAAGAGTAATTAAAAAAAAAAAAAAAAAAAAAAAAAATTAGGTAAGGGGGAGTTGATTTTAGGGATTCCTCTCCCCTCTGGTCTCTGTGCTTGGTTCACCGATCTGACGTATATTCCCGCCTCTGGTGAAGCTTGGGACTCGGAAAGCTTGGGTTGAGCAGCCTTCTGGGCTAGGCCTCGCTGTCAGGCTTAGATTATTCGCTGTGTGGTAGGCTGCGGCAACTTTCACGTGCTTTTGTTTGCGCATAAGGCTGCCCTCTTCAGATACCTTGGTTCGTGCTTACTCACCTGGCTGTGTGTCTAGTTGTGTGCCTAGCTGGGCTCTCAGTTTGGCGCATAGGGATGCCTACCTGGATGGCTCAGTTGTGCGCATAGAGGCACCTAGGTGGATGTACTTTGGTGCGCTTAAGGATGCCTAGGCAGGCACTCAAATTGCATACGGAGTGAGTGCTCGGGTAGTTGCTTAGTTGACCATCTACTGAATGGTGTATTTGGCACCTAATTTTTGAGCTCCTAGTTTTTCAAGCTCCTATTGTGAGCATAGCTGGGCACACAGTTCTTAAATGCCTGTTGGAGCGTACTGACAACTCTATGGCGCTGATAGCAAAGAATCCTATGCCCCTTACCCTTTGTGCTGCTTGCCAAATCCGGCTATCTCAGTCTGGCATCTCCTCTAATTTTAAGTCGGCCCTGTTTGGAGGCTCAGGAAGAATTGTCCCCTTCTTGTTTTACTAAGCCTGGCATAATAAGGGAATGGAAAAATAGCTGCCAGAAGTTTCATCTGAATTTGGGGCTCCTCTACCTGGTTTGTCAGCAGGGGAAAGTAGTTCAGTGGGCGCAAGACTGACGCCCCCTGGTTTTGGCATGGACCCCTCTTCCTTTTCTTGGGTGGAATTGTTTTCAAGGGCTGCAGTCCTTTATTTCAGGCACAGTTGAAGGCCCCAGCCAGTCTTAACAGATCAGGATTGCAGGCTGCGGATAAGCATCTGAGTATGTCTAGACTTGCTGTGGATCACGCCAATAGGGACCTGGATGTCATGGATGATGAAGCCAATCCTTACTCCCTGGAGGATGGGGAAATTCCTCCGGGGCTGGAGCCATATAGACTATGTTGCGTTTCTTTCATAGAGATGAGTTACCGGCTTTGATTTCCCAGACATTGAAGATGCTGGGGGTACCGGGGACTGATTCCATGTCTAAGCCAAAGAAAGATCCTATTTTTTGATTTCTTTGCGTAAAGCCTCATTCATTTCCTATTATGGAGGCTATTGAAGAATTGGTCGATCTTGAATGGGCTGCCTCGGAAGCTTATTTTAAAGGGGAATGAGCCTTGGAAGGGCTGTACCCCCTGAATCTGACTGCGAGAGAGCAATTGTGCTTTCAGAAAATAGATGCACTTGTTTGTGCTGTCACCAAGCGAACGACTATCCCCATAGAAGGGGGAGCAGCCTTGAAGGATGCACAAGATAGAAGAATTGAGGCCATCCTTAAGCAGGCCTTTGAAGCGATGGCAATGAATTTGCAGATGGCTTCTTGTTGCTCCCTGTTGGCTTGCTCTTGTTTACTTCTCTCTCAAGAAGTTGTTGAATCTGGTGTGAATTCCAGGGCAGTCATGGAATCGGCAGCTGTGTTTTTGGCAGATCTGTGCTGCGATTTGGTCTGCAGTTTGGCCAGAGG
Source organism: Rhinatrema bivittatum (assembly GCF_901001135.1). Lineage (NCBI taxonomy): Eukaryota > Metazoa > Chordata > Amphibia > Gymnophiona > Rhinatrematidae > Rhinatrema > Rhinatrema bivittatum. The sequence continues at coordinate 381,458,505 of NC_042618.1, forward strand.
AATGGCTTTGGTAATAGTGGCCAGGCATCAGCTATGACTCAGGAATTGGTCAGCCGATACAATTTTGAAGTCTAATCTTATGAAATTGCCTTTTAAGGGATCACTCTTGTTTGGGAGTGAGCTGGTAAAAATGGCCAATAAGTGGGGTGAAGCCCAGGTTCCTCAGTTACCAAAGCATAAGAAGCAGATGCTGCGTTCCTTCGGTACAAGAGGTCATGCTAGGGGTTTCAGACACTTTTGATCCTACAGAGGAGCGGCTTCTCAGAGGACTCTGCCTTTGGGTAGGTCTCAGTCCTTTCATCTTAGGTAGCCCAGAAGGGGTGCAGGCTCGGGTAGTGGGGCCTCCCGAGCCTCTCAGTGAACCCAGCCGACCCACCCCTGGGAACAGGAGATAGGGGGTTGCCTCTCTTTTATCGCAGGAGGGTCGAGATCATGTCAGACCAGTGGGTTCTGGAGGTGATAAGAGATGGCTCTGGAGTTTCTCAGTGTCCCTTGGGACATTTTCATGGTGTCTCCTTGCAACTCTTCGCAGAAGAGACTAGCAGTGGAGTGTATGTTGTCAAGGCTCCTCAGCCTGCGGGCTGTTCCAGTGCCCATGTCACAAGAAAATATGGGCTAATATTCCATTTATTTCATTATGCCCAAGAAGGAGGGCTCCTTTTGCCCCATCCTAGATCTCAAGGGCGTCAACAGTCATTTGTGGGTGACTTGTTTTCGCATGGAAAGCTTATGCTCAGTGATGATGGCAGTACAGTCAGGAGTTTCTGACGACTCTGGATTTGTCAGAGGCATACCTTCATATCCCATCTGTCTGGAGCAACAAAAAGGTTTCTGCGTTTCCCTGTTTTGGGGCAACAACATCAGTTTTGAGCACTACCTTTTTGGATTGACCATCGCACCCAGAACCTTTTCCAAGGTTATGGTGGTGGTTATGGCCTTGTTGAGAGAGGATGGCTTTCTGGTTCACCTATATTTAGACAATTGGCTGATTTGGGCCAAGAGTCTGGAAGAGAACTTTTGGGTCTCCCGCAAGATGATCTCCTTGCTACAGGAACTAGATTGGGTGACAAACTTGCCCAAGAGCAATTTACAGCCATCCCAGACACTGGAGTATCTCAGTTTTCGGTTTGACCCGAAGCAAGGCTTGGGTGTTCCTGTCGGAGGGCTGCATTGAGAAGCTGCTGGTGTAGGTGCAACTATTGTCAGAAACAATATGTCCAACAGTGTGGTCTTATCTATAGGTGCTCGGGTAGATGGCGGCCACCCTAGAGGTAGTTACATGGGCAAGGGCACATATGCGCACTCTGTTGGCTCGTTGGAGTTCAGTCTCAAGACTATTCGATACGGCTTCACCTACCAGTGGAGATCAGCGTACAAGTGCAGTGGTGGTTTCAAGTGGACCATCTAAGGAAGGGAGTTTCCCTACGATCACTAGACTAGCTAGTACTCAAAACGGATTCGAGCCTCCAGGGTTGGGGTGCTCACTGTCAGGAGTTGACAGCACAAAGGGTACTGGAGTACAGAAGAGTCTCTTTGGAGCATCAGTTGGCTGGAAGCTCGAGCCATCTGGTTGACATGGTTGATATTTATCGACCAATTGCAGGGTCGAATGGTCTGGATTATTTATTTATTTATTATTTTTATATACCGATGTTCCTGTAAAGTATACATATCACACCGGTTTACAAGGAAGAAACTGTTGCCTCGTTGGCAGTTTACATTGAAACATTTAACAATTAACAAAAACATGAAGGCGCAAAGAGGAACTTAGTGGAGCTTACAGTGAACATTCATGATTATTTAAATATCAATAACTAACTCTTCAGGAACTTATGTACAGAAAGGGCTGAGGGACAACGACTATGCTGATAATGTCATTCTTCCTGCTCTTAGCTCTCCGGGAATGCTTGTGTGAAGAACCAAGTCTTAAGTTTCTTTTTGAAAGTACTATGGCAAGGTTCAAGTCGAAGGTCTGGGGGTATCGAGTTCCAGAGTGTAGGGCCCGCTGTGGATAGTGCGCGTTTCCTCAGGGAGGTTTTTGCCGGCTGGGTGATTAGCATGTTCTTGTACGCACTTCTAGTCGGTTTCTTGGAGGTGTGTAGCTGCAGTTGAAAAGTTAAGTTGAGAGGAGAGATGTTATGTAGGGCCTTGTGTATCATCATAATAGTTTTAAAGTGAATCCTGTATTTAATCGGAAGCCAATGGAGATGCTGGAGGATTGGGGTGATATGATCCCTTTTTTTGGCGTTTGTGAGTATTCTGGCCGTGGCGTTCAGGACCATCTGAAGTGGTTTGGTGGTGCAAGCGGGAAGGCCCAGAAGGAGAGAATTGCAGTAGTCCAGTTTCGGGAGTATGATTGATTGTAGCACCATACGGAAGTCTCGTAGAGTAGTAGAGGCTTTAGTTTCTTTAATACTTGTAATTTAAAGAAACATTCTTTTGTGGTGTTATTTACGAACTTGTTGAGGCTGAGTCTGTTGTCTAGAAGTACACCCAGGTCTCTTACTTGAGGTGAAGTTAGGTTCATGGAGGTGTCATGACTTTGGCTGGCAATTGGAGAGGTGGGTGGGACATAATTTTCAGGAGCAATAAGGAGGATTTCGGTTTTGTTTGTGTTTAAAACCAAGTTGAGGCTGGCGAGTAGGTTGTTGATTGCTGAGAGGCAATTATTCCAATATGACATAGTTTTGTGTAGAGATTCCGCTATAGGGATGAGAATTTGTATGTCATCCACGTATAGGAAGTGATTAAGCTTGAGGTTGGTAAGTAAATGACAGAGCGGGAGAAGATAGATATTGAAAAGAGTGGGTGAAAGGGATGATCCTTGCGGTACCCCCATCTTGGATTCAATGGGGTGGGACTCTTTACTGTTTATCTTGACCTTATAATATCTGTTCTCGAGAAACGATTTGAACCAGTTGAATGCTGCTCCTGTGATGCCAATGTCGGTGAGACGCTGAAGGAGGCACGTGTGGTTCACAGTGTCGAACGCTGAGGAGAGATCCAGAAGTGCAAGGAGGCAAGGTTGGCCTTTTTCCAGATTAAAGATAATAGTGTCTGCTAGTGGGGCTAATAGCGATTCGGTGTTCCGGGTCTTACGTAACCAAATTGGTTTCTGGTGAGGATGTTATTTTCGTCAAGGAATTCTGAAAGTTGTCTGTTTACAACTTTCTCCATATTTTTGGCAATCATTGGAAGGTTTGCTATGGGTCTGAAGTTAGCTGGGTCTGTGGTGGGAAGGTTGGGGTTTTTGAGGAGAGGCTTGAGCATTGCCAACTTGAGTTGGTTAGGGACTTGGCCTTGTGCGAGAGAGCAGTTGATGTCTGCAACGGGTTTGGCCATGATGATAGGGATCATGATGATAGGGATCGAACTCAGCACGTTGGACGGAATGTGATCTAAAGGATTAGACGATGGTTTTATCTTCTTAAGGATGTTCTCTATTTCTAAGGTGGACGTGGGCTCAAAGGAGTTGAGCGCTGCTGGGGTTGTTGAACGGTTGGGTGCGATGATTGAGTAATTTGATTAAGTAAGTTGATTGAATAATGGCAGACAATGCAACGACAGTGGCTTATGTTAATCGCCAGGGAGGAATCAAGAGCTAGCATGTGTAGTGGGAAATATCCCAACGCATGGAATGGGTGGAAGTGCATCTTCAGTTCTCAGCCTCCCACATTGCAGGAAAAGACAGTGTAAGAGCAGACTTCCTCAGCAGACAGAGTCTGGATCCAGGAGAATGGGAATTGTCAAGCAAGGCGTTTCAAAGAGTGGACTGCTGCCACCTCCCGTTTTAGCCCTGTTGGTGACATCTCACAATGCGAAAGTTCCTCACTTCTTCAGTTGCAGGAGACATCAAAAGTCCTTGGGCATCATTGCTCTTGTGCAGGAGTGGCCGGTAGGCAAGTTCCTATATCTCCCGATTCTTCAGTCGTAGAAGAGATCAACTATCCCTGGGGATTGACGCCTTTGTTCAGGCCTGGCCAGAGGAAGACCTGCTGTGTACGCCTTGGATGCCCAATTTTCCAGTCTCACAAGGTCTTCCTGCAATTTATCACAATCTGCTTGTGATTTAACTACTCTGAACAATTTTGTGTCATCTGCAAATTTGATTATCTCACTCGTCGTATTTCTTTCCAGATCATTTATAAATATATTGAAAAGTAAGGGTCCCAATACAGATCCCTGAGGCACTCCACTGTCCACTCCCTTCCACTGAGAAAATTGTCCATTTAATCCTACTCTCTGTTTCCTGTCTTTTAGCCAGTTTGCAATCCACGAAAGGATATCTCCACCTATCCCATGACTTTTTACTTTTCTTAGAAGCCTCTCATGAGGAACTTTGTCAAACGCCTTCTGAAAATCCAAGTATACTATATCTACCGGTTCACTTTTATCCACATGTTTATTAACTCCTTCAAAAAAGTGAAGCAGATTTGTGAGGCAAGACTTGCCCTGGGTAAAGCCATGCTGACTTTGTTCCATTAAACCATGTCTTTCTATTTGTTCTGTGTTTTTGATGTTTAGAACACTTTCCACTATTTTTCCTGGCACTGAAGTCAGGTTAATCGGTCTGTAGTTTCCCGGATCGCCCCTGGAGCCCTTTTTAAATATTGGGGTTACATTTGCTATCCTCCAGTCTTCAGGTACAATGGATGATTTTAATGATAAGTTACAAATTTTTACTAATAGGTCTGAAATTTCATTTTTTAGTTCCTTCAGAACTCTGGGGTGTATACCATCCGGTCTGGGTGATTTACTACTCTTCAGTTTGTCAATCAGGCCTACCACATCTTCTAGGTTCACCGTGATTTGATTCAGTCCATCTGAACCGGTGCACAAGATGGACCACTTGTTTGTTCTTCACGGTGGAAGGAAACAAGATGAGGCAGCTTTGCGGGCTACCATAGGTGATCACGGGAGTTTATGTAGAGACAAGAAAGCCAGTACCCTTTCATGTTAAAGCTCATTCCACTAGGGCCCAGGCAGTATCCTGGGCGGAAGCTAAGCTACTGTCTCCTGTTGACATCTGCCGAGCAGCGACCTGGTCTTCCCTGCACACCTTCTCCAGGTTCTATTGCCTGGACGTTCGGGCCCAAGAGGATGCAACCTTTGCAAGGACGATGCTAACTGGATTGCTGACAGCTTCCCGTCCCATTCGGGAGTAGCTTTTGTACATCCCATTGGTCCTGAGTCCATATGTCTACAATCTAGGAAATGGAGTTACTTACCTGATAATTTCGTTTTCTTTCATGTAGACAGATGGACTCAGCATCCCGCCCACAGCTCCCCAAAAATGGTGCCAAGGAATCACCCATGAGGTGAATCTAGATTCCAACAGGTTACAGGTAAGCTGTCACCCAATTCCGTAGATCAGGGCATCTATAATCTTGCTGGGATTCAGTGCTTATGTTTGGTTGAGTACAGTTAGTTGTCCATTTGTAATCAAGTTTTAATCAAATTTGTAATCAAGTTTTTCAAAGCTTGTCCACAATGACTTTTGAAAAGAATACTGGAGTGCTGAGGTCACTGCAGGGGTGTATCTAAGGTGACGCCAGCTTTGAAACCTGATTCCATCTCCATCTACTAGCAGGGGAGCACATAACCCATTGGCCCTGAGTCCATCTGTCTGCACTAAGGAAAACGAAATTTTAAGTAAGTAATTTCTCCATTTGTTTGGATTTCTAACAATTACCTCAGTACATCATGATTTAAGCTTTTTTTGTCTTTCATAATACTTCGTTTCCTAAAGTACAGTGAAATGACATTGGTCTTCTGGATCATCGTACAACATTACTAATTCTAATTGGGTTCTGCAGTTCTAAATCTATTTCATGATAGTATTCAAATATTGTATATATATACCTTTTATCAGGCAGAAATGAAATGCATATTTGTACACCTATTTGGATTTTTTTGGACAATGATATAATTGCTGTGTTAATACTTCATAAAAAAATAAGCAGGTGACTTAATTTCTAAAGTGTGAAATTATAAGCATTTTAATGGGTGTTTATTTTAGATAAGTTTCTTTAAGATGGGATCTGAAAATCTTACTTCTCAGCTGGAAGAGTTTTTGGCAAACATTGGAACAAGTGTACAAAAGTAAGTTAGAGCTTTTTTTTCCCCTCAAGCCATGTATTTGTTTTCCAAATTGGAGATGAATTTCAATTATGCAGCTAAAACTCAGAGCATTTTTTCTTGCTGTAAATGTTCTACATTGTGCTTTTATTTTCTGTTTAAAATGGCTCAGTGGCTGTACCGAATTGTATTGTGTAAGAAATGGGGGTTCAGGATCACTACAGAACTTCCTCAGCCATTGAAGCAAGGCACCTTGCTAGTTGAGATCTGAAAAGTAACAGGTAGTGCAGCAAAACAGTTAAGTCTTTAAAAAAAAAACAACTTTATACACTGTTTTATTGTTTTATGACTTTGTAAAATACAAGTTTATTTTAAATTTCTAATCAGGTATGAGTGAAGAAGAGATGGGTTACTCCTAATTATGTGACCTTAGATTATGATCTAATAATCTCCCATCTAGTTATATGTAATTCCTTTTGGTGATTATAATCTCGGATTTTAGTTTGTGGATCATATAATTGGGATTCACCCCTGTACCGAACATCCACCTCAAGCATGGGGGGAGAGGACTGCCTTGAGAGGTCATACTGACCAGGTCATGCACATTTCAGTGACTGGGCATGGTAGGTAAATCATTGCTGAGAGATTTTATTGAATTCTGCTTTATTACTTAAATTGGGGCAATGACTTTACTTGTTTTAGCTCAGCTCTTCCTCCACCCTGCAGTTGCCTACTTTACTTCTATTATAATAGTACTCGGTTGGTGTTTGGCTAGCAAATACTGACACCTTGTGTCCACTACTGGTACTGCAGCCTCTCACATCTGTCAAAACAAAAACTGAGTATATTTGTAGAGGCTGTTTTTTGTTTGTCTTGAATATGCGAGCACATACTGAGCTGGGCTGCAGGACACACATGTAGAGTCAGGTTGCAGCTTTGGTAATGTTAGGCTGCAGCAGAGTGGGCCGGAGGTGGGTATGTATTTAAAAGGGTGCCTGGGATGGAGGTTGAAAGGGAGAGAAAATGGATTTAGGGGGAATTGAGATGGGGATGTGAGGGGAACAGGACTGGAGCCAAGGGAGGGACACCTCACCCCCTTCACATTCTGTATCCTCCCCTGAAGTTCTGATTCTAGTAGTCTTCAATGAAAGAATAACTATAAATCCTCTATTTACAAAAGTTGCAGTAAAGACATTAATTTGAGTTCACATTTTGTGCAGGTTTCAGCTAGTCTCAAATAATACAAGGATATGCTCAGTCTGTTTCCTTGCAATAAAATACTTTTCCTGAAGTTCTATTGGTGAATCTTGATGATCGCTGTGTATTTTTCATAATTAATTGTTTAAATAGTGAAAAGTGCATGAAAATGTAATTCTTGTGACTGCTATTAAAGGTGCATTCTATGCCAGATTTTTCTCATTTTGGAAAAGTAATTAAAATAGTTTGGAATGTAATGAGCTGTACAAATATGCAGTTTAAGTACTATGAGCTAAGAAATCACAGGCATGGTAGGTCACATGATACCTCCCTTGTGATAACTGATGGATTGCTGTATCCAAACCAGAGAGTGGCACCTGTGATGTTTTACTTTTAGATTTATCAAATCGTGATGTTTTTCGCAGGAAAGGCCCCACTATTGTGTGTGTATGGATGGGGGTGTCGTCGCAATAATGGGGCCCCTCCCCTGAAAATGCATCGCAGCTATCTAGCGTGTTTTTATGTATTGTGGCCAAACGCTGTGAGTGGCCCTTTAATGCGACGGTGGCCCCAACCTCAGGGACCGCCATAGTTTTAAAGGGTTACTGGCCCCTTTCCCCCAAAAAAACCATGGCCAAATGGGGAGGTTAAATGGGGATTAGTGCAGACCCCCATTTCAACACGGGGCCACCGGTCAATAGAGCCCCAACTCCCCCAAAATGAAAAATAAGTGCAAATATGCACATGGCGGGCCCCCCCCCCCAAAAAAAATCTAACCCCTGCTCTTGTTTCCCTACCTTATCCTGGCTCCCATGTTGGGGATGGGTGCACCCTTGCACCCGTTCTGGTCAGCACCATTGAGAAGCTTAGGAGTGAGTGCCGAGGTGGTGACCTGGATTGCAAACTGGTTGACGGACAGAAAACAATGTGTGATGGTAAATGGAACTTACTCTGAAGAGAGAGCGGTGTTAAGCGGAGTGCCGCTGGGATTGTGTTGGGACCGGTCCTGTTCAATATCTTTGTGAGCGACATTGCAGATGGGATAGAAGGTAAGGTTTGTCTTTTTGCGGATGACACTAAGATCTGCAACAGAGTGGGCACGCCGGAAGGAGTGGAGAGAATGAGACGGGGTTTAAGGAAGCTGGAAGAATGGTCGAAGATATGGCAGCTGAGATTCAATGCCAAGAAGTGCAGAGTCATGCATATGGGGTGTGGAAATCCGAAAGAACTGTATTCGATGGGGGGAGAAGGTCTGAAATGTACAGAGCAGGAGAGAGACCTTGGGGTGATAGTCTTTAATAATCTGAAGTCGGCGAAACAATGTGACAAGGCGATAGCTAAAGCCAGAAGAATGCTGGGCTGCATAGAGAGAGGAATATCGAGTAAGAAAAGGGAAGTGATAATCCCCTTGTACAGGTCCATGGTGAGGCCTCACCTGGAGTACTGTGTTCAGTTCTGGAGACCGTATCTCCGAAGGGACAGAGACAGGATGGAGGCAGTCCAGAGAAGGGCGACCAAAAAGGTGGAGGGTCTTCATCGAATGACTTATGAGGAGAGATTGAAGAATCTAAATATGTATACCCTGGAGGAAAGGATGAGCAGGGGTGATATGATTCAAACTTTCAGATTCTTGAAAGGTTTTAATGATCCAAAGACAATGACAAACCTTTTCCATTGCAAAAAAATCAGCAGAACCTGGGGTCACGATTTAAAACTCCAGGGAGGAAGACACAGAACCAATGTCAGGAAGTATTTCTTCACGGAGAGGGTGGTGGATGCCTAGAATGCCCTTCCGGAGGAAGTGGTGAAGACCAAAACTGTGAAGGATTTCAAAGGGGTGTGGGATAAACACTGTGGATCCATAAAGTCTAGAGGATGTGAATGAAGAGAAGAGACAAGGGGTTGGCTTGCTTGCGGGAATGACAGCTACTACCTGGAGATTAATATCCTTATTCAATTTACATACACACAGTTAATGCGACTCCCAACATTGCTCTATGCTTCAACAGCAAGAGGAAATGTGGAAAAAAGGATTTGCATCCACAAAAAAGCAGGGGAGTAGCTTGCTTGTTACGGCGGTTACTACCCCAAACCAAATAAGACTGATACTTCACTTTCAATGCACATCCAGCATAGCTCTCTGATTCAACGGCAGAGAGAATGAAGAAAAGATGATTTATATTCAGCATCAACCAACAAGGAATGAATTACATAATCTGGGTAAACAAATAAGCATGGGTGTAGCTTGCTTGTTACGGCAGCTACTACCCCGAATCAATTAAGCATGATACTTCACTTGGAATACATATCCAGCGCAGCTCACTGCTTCAACAGGGGGGAATGAAGAAAAGAGGATTTATATTCAGACAACCAAAGAGGACTGAATTGCACAGGCAGGGTAAACAAACGGGAGTAGCTTGCTTATTACGGCGGTTACTACCCCAAACCAATTAGCTAGATACTTCACTTAGAATCACCTCCAGCACTGCTGTCTACATCGATGGTGGGGGTGGAAGGGAATTGGAACCAAAAAGTTACCAATAAGGGCCCTGACCTCAGCGGTCAGAGTAACAGATAAGTATGAAAACAAATAGGTGTGAAAGCTTGCTGGGAAGAATGGATGGGCCATTTGGTCATCTTCTGCCGTCACTTCTATGTTTCTATTTTCCAAAAATGGCGCCAACCTGACCTTGCTTTATCCAAAGATAAGGTGTGGGGGGCTTGAGCCTTTTTGGGGGGTGGGTGAATTGACACTTTGGGTGGCTGGGGACTTGAGCTGCCTGGGGGTGTGGGTGTTTTGTTTGACAGTTTGGGGGGGGGGGGGGGGCTGCTGCCTCACACACATTTGCATTTATTTTTCATTTCTGGGGAGTTGGGCCCATCTCAACTAGTGGCTCTAGGTTGAAACAGAGATCAGCATTGACCCCGCTCAACCTCCCCGTTTGGCCGTGGTCTGTTTTTTATTTTATTTATTTATTTTTTTAAATGGCTTTTTTAAATGTGTGAAGGGAGTCTTGGGACCCGCATTAGGGTCCCAGGCCTCCCACTGCACATCAAATGCTTCCCTAGGAGGAGGTGTTATTTTGTAGTGGCTGACCACCTTCTGGTTAGCCTTGAGAAAATATTAGCATCAAATTGCTTATAATGACCGTATTTGCATTATTCAGGCATGTAAATCATATGCAAAGAAGTCATTGTAATAAGGGTATCTGGGCGGGGAAATGCAAAATATCGCACACTATCGCTGTGATAGTGCACAATATACGCAATATAACGTGTATTAGAGCCCTAATGCATCTTGATGAATGACCCAGTTAGCAGTTCATATCATATGTTGATTGGCATGGTCAGCTGTCTTGAATATGGACCTTTTGTGGATATCTGTAGTGTATCAGTCCTGGAAGTGCTTACAGTTGGCATTAGTGTTAGAAACCATCTTCATTAATGCTAGTTTGAAGGGAGCATCGACCAGTCATTTATTGGTTTCTATTGTATAGACTGTTAGCGGTGTGGTTTCACTGTATTCTTTCTTAACAGCGTTCGCCGGGAAATGGATAGTGAAGTTGAGACCATGCAGCAAACTATACAGGACCTAGAAGTAGCCAGTGATCCGCTGTATTTACCTGATCCAGATCCCAAGAAACTTCCTGTCAATCGAAACTTAACCAGAAAGGCTGGTTATCTTAACATGAGGAAGTAAGTGTCACATTTCTGTTCTGTATTACACTGCTTCTGCAAAATTACTCGTGTAATGATACTAAATTAATGTCAGTTATGTTTGTTCTAAGTATTTTTGCACCTTGTTGTGATGAGCTTAGCTGGAAGCAAACATAAGCAAAGTTCTGGCATTTTCAGTTTTCTTTACAATGCCGAAATCTGTATTCTCATGAATATTATGGTAAAGAATATGCTGCTTTCTCCATGGACAAGCACAGCAAACTGCCACACAAGATTTGTGATGTCATCCAGGGCCATCAGATCATTTTTCTCTTAAAGCCCATAAAGTTCAAATTTACTTTCTGAGCATGTGTTACTATCCCCGCATGTGAGTCTCCTCCGTTTGTTTTTGTCTGCTACAGCGAACAGTCTGAAATCATCTCTCTCTCAGCGTCACCACTATTTCTCAGCGTATCTACAGGAAAGAAAGGGAAAAGTCCATTCAAAAATGTCAATAGTATGGATTTAAAATGTTCAAATTAGATTTATATTCCTTTTGTCTGAAATGCCTGGTACCAGATCATGACTCTTTGAGCTGAGCCCTTATGGATATAAGTCCCCGAGGATGCTAGTTTGCTAAGAACTTCAACTCAAGTATGAGCACACAAGCTCATCGAAGGAGACCAAGAGCTGAGGCGGATTGCTACCTTCCCTTCTGAAGGAAAATCCAAAAGCTGAAGAGAACATGTTTCAAACACACACATACCTTAGTGTTTTCCTACTCCACCCCAACAATCCACCAGGGCTTACTGCTGCCGTTAGTTATTAGTTGCTACCTGGTGGGAGTGGCAGGAGGAGGAGGACAGTGGAGCACCTGGTTCCTGGCCTTGTTCAGCTTCCTCTTACTTCAGCCCCTTTGCCCTCTGGGAGTTGTTGTAGTCCTCCCCTCGCATGACTGAGCTCTGGTCTAACTCAGCCCTCTTCTGTGTTCCATTCCTTTTTAGCTGTCGTAATGGGACATATCTCCCATTACGCTGGCAAGTACCCAAACATTACATGAGTAGATCCCAAGCTATTAATTCTCATTGATTAATATCAGTTTATGGACTTCTGCTCTAGGAACTTATACAAACCTTACCCAAGGTTTGTATAAGTTTATACAAACCTTACTCTAGGAACTTATACAATAAATGAATTAATAACCTGTCCTTTCTCTTCTAAGCCAAGTTCTTATCACCCTGTTATATGTAACTGCCTTTTCAGCACCATTGTTATAGTTATGTTTACTATGCACCCCTGTTTTATGTGAACCAGCATGATGTGACTGCTGTCTCGAATGCCGGTATATAAAAATTTGAAATAAATATAAATAAATAAACCTTTTTTAAACCCAGCTACACAAACTGCTGTAACCATATCCTCTAGCAATGAATTCCAGAGCTTTATTATGCGATGAGTGTGAGAGAATTTTCTACGATTTATTTTAAATGAGCTACTTGCTAACTTTATGGAGTGCCCCCTAGTCCTTGTATTATTTGAAAGAATAAATAACCAATTCACATTTACCCATTCAAGACCTTTCATGATTTTGTAGACCTCTATCATATCCCCCCCTCAGCCATCTCTTCGCCAAGCTGAACAGCCCTAACCTCTTTAGCCTTTCCTCCATCCCCTTTATCATTTTGGTCGCCCTTCTCTGTACTTTCTCCAGTGCAACTATATCTTTTTTTTTTTTTTTTAGATGCAGCGACCAGAAATGCACACAAGGTGCTGTCTCACTATGGAGCGATACAGAAGCATTATGACATTACTATTTTATTTGCCATTCCCTTCCTAATAATTCCTAACATTGTTTGCTTTTTTTGATCACCACAGCACACTGAGTCAGCGATTTCAATATATTGTCCATTATGATGCCTAGATCTTTTTCTTTCCTGGGTGGTAATTCCTAATGTGGAACCTAACATCGTGTAACCACAGCAAGGGTTATTTTTCCCTATATGCATCACCTTGCACTTGTCCACATTAAATTTCATCTGCCATTCGGACACCCAATCACAAGATCCTCCTGCAATTTATCACAATCCACTTGAGATTTAACTACTCTGAATAATTTTGTGTCATCTGCAAATTTAAGCACCTCATTCGTTGTGCCCCTTTCCATATTATTTATAAATATATTAAAAAGCACTGGTCCTAGTACAGATTCCTGAGGCACTCCATTGTTTTACCTTTTTCCATTGTGAAAACAGACCAGTTAATCCTACTCTCTGTTTCCTGTCTTTTACCAGTTTGCAATCCACAAAAGGATATCTCCTCCTGTCCCATGACTTTTTAGTTTCCTTAGAAGCCACTCATGAGGGACTTTGTTGAACGCCTTCTGAAAATTCAAATACACTACCGGGTGGATTTTAAATGCCCTGCTCGCGTAAATCCGCCCGGATTTACGCGAGCGCCTATTTTGCATAGGCCGCTGGTGCACACAGAGCCCTGGGATGCGCGTAAGTCCCGGGTTTTTTTTTAAGGGGGCGTGTCAGGGGCGGTGCCGAATGACGCGGCGTTTTGGGGGCGGGACCAGGGGCGTGGCGCCGGCCCAGGGGCATGGTCGAGGCCTCCGGACCAGCCCCCGGGTTGGATGACGGCGCGCCAGCAGTCCGCTGGCGCGCATAGATTTACATCTGCTTCTAGCAGGCGTAAATCGAGGGACAAAGGTAAGGGGGGGGGGTTTAGATAGGGCCAGGGGGGTGGGTTAGGTAGGGGAAGGGAGGGGAAGGTGAGGGGAGGGCGAAAGAAAGTTCCCTCCGAGGCCGCTCCGATTTCGGAGCGGCCTCGGAGGGAATGGAGGCAGGCTGCGCGGCTCGGTGCGCACAGGCTGCCCAAAATCGGCAGCCTTGCGCGTGCCGATCCAGGATTTATAAGATACGTGCGGCTATGCGCGTATCTTATAAAATCCAGCGTACTTTTGTTTGCGCCTGCTGCGCGAACAAAACTCCGTGATCGCGCTCCTTTTTTAAAATCTACCCCTACATGTACTGGTTCATCTTTGTCCACATGTTTATTCACCCCTTCATAAAAATGTAGGAGATTGGTGAGGCAAGACTTCCCTTGGGTAAATCCATGCTGGCTGTGTTCCATTAATCCATGGCTATCGAAATGTTCTGTGATTTTATTCTGTATAACCATTTCCATGATTTTTCCTGGTACTGAAGTCAGGCTCACTGGTCTATAGATTCTCAGACCTCTACTGGAGCCCTTTTAAAATATCGGAGTTACGTTGGCCACTCTCCAGTCTTTAGGTACAATAGATGATTTTAATGATAGGTTACAAATTTTTGCTAATAGGTCTGAAATTTCATTTTTGAGATCTTTCAGAACCCTGGGGTGTATACCATCCGTTCCAGGCGATTTACTACTCTTCAGTTTGTCAATTTGGCCTACTACATCTTCCAGGTTCACCATAATTTAGTTCAGTTCATCTGAGTCATCACCATTGAAAACTCTTTGGAATGAGTATCTCCCCAACATCCTCTTCAGTAAACACTGAAGAAAAAATTAATTTAGTCTTTCCGTAATGGCCTTATCTTCCCTAAGTGCCCCTTTAACCCCTTGATTATCTGATCATCCAGCCGACTCCCTTGTTGGCTTTCTGCTTCGATATATTTAAAAGTTTTTATTATGAGTTTTTGCCTATATGGCCAACTCCTTTTCAAATTCTCTCTTAGCCTATCTTATCAATGTCTTACATTTAACTTGCCAATGCTTATGCTTTATCCTATTTTCCTCTGATGGATCCGTCTTCCAATTTTTGAATGAAGATCTTTTGGCTAAAAGATCAACCCTCCTCTCATCCCAATGACACCATTCCCTCCAAAGCCTTACTTGCCATCCCCAACGCCATAGTCAGAGCTATAGCACATATCAACTGCTCACTCGCCCATGGGTCTGTCCCAGACAAACTCAAACACACCGTAGTCGAAACCCTCCCTTGACCCGAAAGACCCCTCCAACTTCTGCCCAATCTCCAACCTCCCTTTCATTGCCAAGCTAATGGAAAGAGTTGTTAACTCACAACTCATGGACTATCTTGAAAATCATGCGATCCTCCGTGCATCTCAGTTTGGTTTCCGGAAATACTTCAATACTGAATCACTACTCCTCTCCCTATCCGACCACCTCCTCAGAGGTATGGGCCAAGGCCACAGCTACCTCCTCACCCTCCTCGATATTTTGGCAGCTTTTGACATTATTAGCCACCAGCACCTACTAACACGCTTAGAAAGCATCGGCATTTCAGGCCTTGCCTTGGCCTGGTTCAAATCCTACCTCTCAAACAGAAAACTCTCCGTTCAAATTGGTAATTCCACATCTGCCCCACAGCCCTTACAACAAGGAGTCCCCCAAGGTTCATCACTCTCCTCCACCCTCTTCAATGTCTACCTCACCCCCCTCTGCCAACTCCTCTCTGATCTCAAACTTAAGTTCTTTCTCTACGCTGATGATGTCCAGATCATCATCCCTATGCAGAACTCCATTTCTGATGCCCTAGAGCACTGGGAAAACTGCCTTACAGCCATCAATGCCTTTCTCACCAACCTCCATCTTGCCCTCAATACAAACAAAACGGAACTCCTGCTTATCTCCCCCCACTCTTCCCCCTCACCCCTACTGTCCTTCACCCCCACACCTAACCCCCTTTCAGCACAACCATTTGTGAGGGATCTTGGAGTTCTCATTGATCACCAATTAAGCATGAAGAACTGTCAACTCTATACTCAAAACTGGCTTCTTCAAACTCAACATACTTAAAAAAAACTTAGGACTCTCTTACACACCCAAGACTTCCGGACAGTAATCCAAGCCACCATCTCTTCTAAACTTGATTACTGTAATGCTCTCCTCCTAGGGCTCCCATACTCCACAATAAAACCACTGCAAATGCTACAAAACGCCACAGCAAGACTCATCGCAAATTCCCGCAAACACGATCACATCACTCCCATCCTCAGAGACCTACACTGGCTCACCATCCCCTCCCACATTCACTACAAAACCTTGACCATAGTGCATAATTGGTTAGACCTTCCTTTCTCTGCTCCCCAGTCCACCCGCCCTACCAGAACTGCAAACAAAGGTACCCTTCTTGTGCCCTCACTGAAAATAGCCCACCTCTCTTTTGTATGCAACCGTGCCCCCTTGATTGCTGGTTCCGTCCTATGGAACACCTTGCCACCCAACCTGCGCCTCGAACCCTGTGTGAGCAAATTCAAAAAGAAATTAAAAACTTTACTATTCAAACAAGCCTATCCAGAATAGACTTTACCACATGATGTTTACTACATGGTGTTGTATGCATTCCTCATTTTGAGGTACCAGTTGTTTTTGTTTATCTTTTCTTCATAACTGCTCCTTGTTACCCCCTCCCAGTTCATTGTTCCCCTGTTATCATGTAATTTCCAAGCTTATTTTGTTTAATGTAAACCGATATGATGTCCACAACTAATACCGGTATATAAAAATCTCTTTCAACAAAAATAAATAAATAAAAAATAGCCTCTCTTACCTCACTTTTAACCATGCCAGCAATTGTTGAGCCTTCCTTCCACCTTTAATGCGTGGAATACATCTGGATTGTGCTTCTAAGGTGGTATTTTTAAACAATGTACACACCTGTTGCGCACACTTTACCTTTGTAGCTCCATCTTTGTATTTTGTTTGTTTTTTAAACTATTTTCCTCCTTTTGTCAGTTTCCATTTTCAAAGTTTTTAGTGCTAGAGCATGTGATCATGTTATGATCACTGTTGTCAAGTGGTCCCCACCACTGTGACCTCTATCACCAGATCCTGGTCTCCACTGAGAATTATATCTAAAATTGTTGCCTCTCTTGTCTGTTCCTGAACTAATTGCTCCATAAAACTGTCATTCCATTCAGGAACTTTATCTAGTCTATATTGGGGTAATTGAAATCTTTCCAATATTACTGCACTGCTAATTTGGTTAGATCCCTAATTTCTTTTTGCATTTCACTGTCCGTCTTATCGTGTTGGCCAGGTGGACTGTAGTATAATCCTATCGCTACACTCTTCCCCAACACAAGGGATTTCTACCCATAAAGATTTGATTGTGCATTTAGTCTCATGCAGGATCTTTATCCGTTGGATTCTATGCCATTCCGGACATAAAGCGCCACCTTGCTCCTCTCTATCATTGCGATATAATTTGTACTCTGGTATAGCACTATCTCATTGATTATCCTCCTTCCACCATGTCTCTGAGATGCCAACTAAGTCTGTCATCTTTCAGTGATATACATCTAACTCTCCCATCTTACTTCTTAGACTTTTGGCATTAGCATACAAACATTTCAAAGTGTGTTTTTGGTTTGTATTAACATTCTGATTTTCAGTTGTCAGGGATAATTTTGAATCTTTTAGCTTGGGTGATTCTTTACTTATAGGCACATGGACTAGTTTTCTTATTATTGAAACCTCTTTGTTGGGATGCCCTAACTCTAATGCTTCATTAGTATCCTTTGAAGATACCTCCCTCCAAACCATGTGCTGCTGAGCGACTGTCTGTTTTCCCTTTTTTTTTCTAGTTTAAAAGCTGCTCTATCTCCTTTTTAAATGTTAGCACCAGCAGCCTGGTTCCACCCTGGTTAAGGTGAAGCCCATCCAGAAAAGACTCCCCCTTCCCCAAAAGGTTCCCCAGTTCTTTACAAAACTGAATCCCTCTTCCTTGTACCATTGACTCATCCACACATTGAGTCTCTGGAGCTCTGCCTGCTTTTGGGGACCTGCGTGTGGAACAGGGAGCATTTCAGAGAATTCTACCCTGGAGGTTCTGGTTTTCACCTTTTCTACTTAAGAGCCTAAATTTTGCTTCCAGAACCTCCCTCTCACACTTCCTATGTTGGTGCCCACATGTAACATGACAGCTGGCTCCTCTCCAGCACTGTCTAAAATCCTATCTAGATGATTTATTCAGTTGTCTCTTGTTATACCATCTTTGGGTTTGAAAATGCTCAGTGAAAGTGCATCAGGTCAGCACAATGACCATATCGATGGCACATCACAATTCAGCAACAATCCAGATAAGACAGGCTAAGAGAGAATTTGAAAAGAAGTTGGCTGTAGAGGCAAAAACTCACAGTAAAAACTTTTTAAAATATATCCGAAGCAGAAAGCCTGTGAGGGAGTCAGTTGGACCGTTAGATGATCGAGGGGTTAAAGGGGCACTTAGAGAAGATAAGGCCATCGCGGAAAGATTAAATGATTTCTTTGCTTTGGTGTTTACTGAAGAGGATGTTGGGGAGGTACCCGTAATGGAGAAGGTTTTTATGGGTAATGATTCAGATGGACTGAATCAAATCACGGTGAACCTAGAAGATGTGGTAGGCCTGATTGACAAACTGAAGAGTAGTAAATCACCTGGACCTGATGGTATACACCCCAGAGTTCTGAAGGAACTAAAAAATGAAATTTCAGACCTATTAGTAAAAATTTGTAACTTATCATTAAAATCATCCATTGTACCTGAAGACTGGAGGATAGCAAATGTAACCCCAATATTTAAAAAGGGCTCCAGGGGCGATCCGGGAAACTACAGACCGGTTAGCCTGACTTCAGTGCCAGGAAAAATAGTGGAAAGTGTTCTAAACATCAAAATCACAGAACATATAGAAAGACATGGTTTAATGGAACAAAGTCAGCATGGCTTTACCCAGGGCAAGTCTTGCCTCACAAATCTGCTTCACTTTTTTGAAGGAGTTAATAAACATGTGGATAAAGGTGAACCGGTAGATATAGTATACTTGGATTTTCAGAAGGCGTTTGACAAAGTTCCTCATGAGAGGCTTCTAGGAAAAGTAAAAAGTCATGGGATAGGTGGCGATGTCCTTTCGTGGATTGCAAACTGGCTAAAAGACAGGAAACAGAAAGTAGGATTAAATGGGCAATTTTCTCAGTGGAAGGGAGTGGACAGTGGAGTGCCTCAGGGATCTGTATTGGGACCCTTACTGTTCAATATATTTATAAATGATCTGGAAAGAAATACGACGAGTGAGATAATCAAATTTGCAGATGACACAAAATTGTTCAGAGTAGTTAAATCACAAGCAGATTGTGATAAATTGCAGGAAGACCTTGTGAGACTGGAAAATTGGGCATCCAAATGGCAGATGAAATTTAATGTGGATAAGTGCAAGGTGATGCATATAGGGAAAAATAACCCATGCTATAATTACACGATGTTGGGTTCCATATTAGGTGCTACAACCCAAGAAAGAGATCTAGGTGTCATAGTGGATAACACATTGAAATCGTCGGTTCAGTGTGCTGCGGCAGTCAAAAAAGCAAACAGAATGTTGGGAATTATTAGAAAAGGAATGATGAATAAAACGGAAAATGTCATAATGCCTCTGTATCGCTCCATGGTGAGACCGCACCTTGAATACTGTGTACAATTCTGGTCGCCGCATCTCAAAGATATAATTGCGATGGAGAAGGTACAGAGAAGGGCTACCAAAATGATAAGGGGAATGGAACAGCTCCCCTATGAGGAAAGACTAAAGAGGTTAGGACTTTTCAGCTTGGAGAAGAGACGACTGAGGGGGGATATGATAGAGGTGTTTAAAATCATGAGAGGACTAGAACGGGTAGATGTGAATCGGTTATTTACTCTTTCGGATAGTAGAAAGACTAGGGGACACTCCATGAAGTTAGCATGGGGCACATTTAAAACTAATCGGAGAAAGTTCTTTTTTAATCAACGCACAATTAAACTCTGGAATTTGTTGCCAGAGAATGTGGTTCGTGCAGTTAGTATAGCTGTGTTTAAAAAAGGATTGGATAAGTTCTTGGAGGAGAAGTCTATTACCTGCTATTAAGTTCACTTAGAGAATAGCCACTGCCATTAGCAATGGTTACATGGAATAGACTTAGTTTTTGGGTACTTGCCAGGTTCTTATGGCCTGGATTGGCCACTGTTGGAAACATGATGCTGGGCTTGATGGACCCTTGGTCTGACCCAGTATGGCATTTTCTTATGTTCTTATGTTCTAGATATCTGCAAAACTGCCATATGGTCACTATACAAATTTAAAAAAACATTACTGTCTGGGTAAGGACTCAGGTAAAGATAATATCTTTGAATAAGGAGTGCTAAAAAAACAAATGTGTAAATTATCAAAACATGCTTCTCGCAAAATATAAGACTATTGCAAAGGAACCATTCAAAGGCAAAACTTTTTCAGAGCAACTCTTAGCTGGGGAGTTCGTTCTTGTATGGCAGTTAGTTGTGATTGTCCACAGAGCAAGCAAAGTTGCTTATTTGTAACTGATGCTTTCCAGGGATAGCAAAAACAAACAGCTTCACAAACCCTCCCTTCTCCCTGGGAATTTGACATAGCTTTGGTAAAATACTGAGGAGATTCGCACCTGGGGGTGGAAGCCCCATGCATGCTCAGAAAGCAAAGTTGAACTTTCTGGGCATTGAGAGAAGAATGACCCAACTCTGCACCTTTGAATGACATCACCCATCTTGTGTGGCTGTTTGTTTTGTTGTCCATGGAGAACACCTGTTACAAGTAAGCAACTTTTCTTTCCTGGTCATCCTGCTAGACCAGTACAGACAAGTGGGTTTTATGCTACTCCCCAGCTGATGGAGACAGAGGCCATGCCTTTTTCTCCATGTCTGTGTGTACTCTTGTGATCTGCCATGATCTTTTGGAATGTGCGGAATATAAATACAATAAATAAATATCATCACTAGAGTGAGTTGTAGTCTCTCTCCAGCAGATGGTGGACATGGGTGGATTGGTGCAGCAAGATTCCAAGCTCTCAGGGACCTTGTTCCATGCCTCAGTCTGGTTGAGCAGAGACTGTACTGCTTCTTGGACAACAGTCTTTCTTTAGGCTAATTCCCCCTGTTCACCAACTTTACCTTCCAAGTCCTTCGGCTTACTCGATTGAAGCCAAGAGAACAATTTTGGATCTACTATCTCAATACTGTAGTTCCCAAAGTTTTAAACATTGAAGTGGAATGGTACTCAGTTATGTGAAGACATATATAAACGCCATTACCGGAGCCCTTCGGGTTACAGCTTCTGGTTTTTTGATCTTGGCAACAAGAGAGAGATGGTATGGCGATGAAGGGTTAACACTGTCATTTTAACAGTGCAATGTATAAGAGCTGTTGTAACTCTATCATAATCACGTTTGTACCAAGAATGTTTAAAAATTGACTGGTGTGTTTGTGCTATTCAATGTATCATAGGCATGCACATGCATTTACTTGTTCCTGACACATCGTTTAACTATTCAAGGCTTAATGATGATCTATTCATTTTATGACCACAACAAACTGACATTTAAATGGATTGATAAATGAATGAAAGAGTGGCTACTATTTGAGAATTCCCCCTGATTCAGTGAATGAAACATGGACCTGTGTCGGGAAGTTTCAATTCACTTCGGAATAAAATAAGTTTTGCATATAAAAAAACATGCACTTTTTACTTTATTTTATACCGGGAGTGTCTAGTATGATGGCCACATAAATGGTAAAAATCTTGGCTTGGGAAGGTGGTTTATGATTGTTTGTACACTCTTCCTTTGTTGCACTCTTATAAATTTTAAAGCTATAATCAGACTGTAAGATTTCAGCACTAAGACTATGTGTACTTCTTGTTTTAGTAAGACTGGGCTTGTGTCCTCTACTTGGGAAAGACAATATTACTTTACTCAGGGTGGAAACCTGATGAGTCAAGCCAGAGGTGATGTGGCAGGAGGACTTGTCATGGACATCGATAACTGTTCAGTAATGGCTGTGGACTGTGAAGACCGAAGATACTGCTTTCAAATCACATCTTTTGATGGCAAAAAGTTAGTATGGATTCTAACAAGTTACCTGTTTAAAGAGAATAACCTATTCGTAGATGTTGGCTGATAAAGACCATTAGGTCTAACCTGTCTGCCACTGAAAATGTTTGTTGGAATAGTCTCCCAGAGCAGTTGCATCTAAAAGTGTGTTCTAAGAGCTTTAGGAAATTTGCTAAAAATGTACTTTTTTCAGCTGGCATTTGAGTTGGTGCGCAATAATTGAACGCTTTGAATTTTCTAGGTTGTCAGGCTGAGAATTGTATTGTCAGGAAGAAAATAACCCATACTGTGATCTTTTAGGGTTCATAAGTAGTATGTATGTTTGTCTTTAATTTTATGGTATTTTTGGGGGAAAATTTCTTAATAAATAAAATGCTTTACAATTGTATCAGTTTTATGGTTTTTTTATAAAACCATAAAATTGATACAAACCTCAAAAATATGTTTAACCAAGAGAAACCAGTAATCCTACTATTAGGGCTATTCTTTCCTCACAATGTATGCCTATACTCAATATTCAACACAAATGAGGACTACCAAACTTCTCACTCAATTTCACAAAACATATTTCATAACTCAGGGAATTAGTATCAGAATATTTGTGCGCTATCGTTTAGGCTCTTGCCCTTACAGGGCTACAACCATATTCATGGCAACAACAGCACTTGATTGTTAACCTCATTTACCAATTCCCATTAAAGCACAATTTTTATTTATCAATTTTTAAAACTGCACATTAATTTGCTCTGTTACTTATCTTTTTTTCAAAATTGCTCCGTGAAACCTCCGATTCCTTCCATCACCTCCTCTCGTGACTCAAAACCTGATGTGCTCCTTACCACCCTTTCAGTGTCTCTGTTTTTGTGACTGTCAAAACTTTTCAACCTCCCAACATTGCAATGTTTCGGCGGCTCATCTCGCCTGCTTCAGGGGATTCTTCCTAATAAAAAACACACACACTATCACACTATTCCCTTACAGAAATTTTTTTTTTTATCATTTTACAAAAAAAAAAAATTTTCTGTAAGGGAATAGTGTGATAGTGTGTGTGTTTTTTATTATTAGGAAGAATCCCCTGAAGCAGGCGAGATGAGCCGCCGAAACATTGCAATGTTGGGAGGTTGAAAAGTTTTGACAGTCACAAAACCAGAGACACTGAAAGGGTGGTAAGGAGCACATCAGGTTTTGAGTCACAAAAAAAAAAAAAAAAAAAAGTTATAAATAAATAAATACAGAATTTCCTTTTTTAATCTGACGAAAAATTATCCCCTAACTTGAATCGGTTATTTCCCTTCCCAAAACACCCTTCTTATTTTCTTAATTGTATTCTTTTCCTTTTTTGGAGGCCATAAAACAGGGGTGGCCAGCTCTGGTCCTCAAGAGCCATAAACACACCAGGTTTTCAGGACATCTACGATGAATATGCATGAGAGAGAGTTGCATGCACTGCCTCCATTATATGCAAATCTATCTCATGCATATTCATTGTGGATATCCTGAAGGACTGGGGTTGGCCACCCATGCCATAAGGCATAGAAATTAGGCCCTTGCTTTGTTAGGGACTTAGGGCAAACTGTTCTCATTTTGTCAGCTCTGTATTACTGTATTTTTTTGTAGAAAACCTTTTAAGTTGCAAATATTTGATCATTGGCACTCTGTCTTCCTTAACTTTTGCAGCTGCTCAATAGAAAGAACTTCCCTAAATATTATACATCTGACTAACTCTGTCAAACTGCAGCTTTCCCCTTGTGCAAAAGCCTCATGTGTTAAATTGCTCTGGAAAATCTGGATTATCTCATAGTGAAGACTATGGGAATGGAATTAATGATAATTGATAATAATAAGCAATTGATTCCAAGTGCCAAAGTAGGCCCAGTTAAGAGGTGATGCTGCCAAGTATTTGAAAACCATGTAAACGATACCCAAGAAGATAGCCCAGTCCTTCTCTAATGTAATCCAGTGTTTCTCCTCTGGGCAAGTATGCCATACTATTATACTCTTTTTTTTTTTTTTTTTTTTTGAAACTTTATCTACCTTATAAATGGCCTGTGACCGACGGCCCGCAAATGCGCAGTAGAGCGCAGCTCTACTGCGCATGTGCGGGCAAGGATGTCGATCAGAAAAAAAAAATGGCGGTGGGGCCGCAGGAGCGGGAGGAGAAGCAGCGGCGCCACGCGCGCGTGCGGTGCCGCTGCTTCTCCTCCCCAGATCTGCCGGCAGATCTCGGGGGGGGGGTGTCACTCCCGCGCCCCCCCCCACCGAGATCTGCCGGCAGATCTCGGGGGGGGTGTCACTCCCGCGCCCCCCGAGATCTGCCGGCAGGAGCGGGAGGAGTTAATGGAGCCGGGTGAGGGTTGCGGGAAGTCGCGCTTACGGCGCCGGGAGGAAATGGAGGTGGGTGAAGGGAGGGAGGGAGGGAGAGGGGGACTGAGTGAGTGGGAGGGAGAGGGGGACTGAGTGAGTGGGAGGGAGGGAGAGGGGGGACTGAGTGGGAGGGAGTGAGGGAGAGGGGGGACTGAGTGAGAGGAGAGGGAGGGTGGAGAGGAGTGGGTGGGGGAGGGGGGTGGTGAAGAGTGAGGGGAGAGAGAATGAGGGGGAGGTGAGAGACAGAGGGATGTAGCCCGTTTTAACGGGCTTTACGGCTTGTTTATATATAAACCATAACAAACATAACAGCATATATATCCAGGTTAACAATATTTGGTGTTTTTTTTTTTTTTTGAGAAAAGGAAACCCCCCTCCCCACTCCCACCCTCCCCAGTTGTCCAACCTTCATGAGTTGTCGAGGTCGATATTCATAAAACATTAAATGTCCAAAATGTACATGCTCTTATGTTGATCTGCTACCACCATCAGAAGGGTCCGTAGATGACTGACGATGTGTAGTCTCAGTCCAAGGATCACAGACCAGTCCAGGAGCAGGAGTTAGATATGCTGTAAATCCCGCCCATATTTGAGAGGTACCTATCCGCTGATGTGAGACATCTGGATCCAACATTGAGTACTCTAGGGCACACAGTCTTACCATTTTACTAAACCAATGTTCAAATGGGGGACCCTTAGAAGCCAACCAGTGAGTTAATATGATCTGTTTCCCCAACACTCCAGCTTTTCGAAGGAGTAGGGTCTGGGACCGGGATAAATGCAAGTATGGCGAGGACTGAACCCCAAATAACCACAGACTAGGGTCTAAAGGTAACACCACATGGAGTAATACAGAACAGAACCGCCTTATCTCCCGCCACAATTGTATGATTGCCCCACAGTCCCAGAAGCAATGATAATAATGACTGTCTTGTGACGCACATTTGGGGCAGGCTGCCGAGGCAGCAATCTTCATTTGAGCTGCTCGAGTGGGTGTAATATAATATTGCCAAAGAAACTTATATTGGACTTCGCGTAAGACTACATTCTCTGTAATAACATATAAGTCTTTAAAGCACTGTGTAAATTCTGCTAGCGTTAATGAAAAAAGTGTCCAGGCTACCCATTTGGTGTAAACCGGGAGCAAGTGTGAAGTGGTATCCCATGTCTGGATTTCTTTATAAAAAAAAGAAAGGGATGGCTTTTTCATACTACTAATGTGAACCATGTCGCGGATCTTCTGAGTATGCAAAGTGTCCTGCAATCTCGGTTTCATGGCCATTATAAAATGCACCAATTGGCAATAAGCAAAGGAATCTGTAGTAGGTAAATTATATCTTTGTTGTAGTGCGCCAAAAGAAAGAAGAGATCCCGTCGTGGCATCATACATATCATAAATATAAGTCAGCCCTACTTTTTGCCATCTAAAAAAAGCTGCCGTTTCTTGCCCTGGAGGGAACAAAGCATGCCCAGTGATCTGGAGCAAGGACGTCAGACGGGTGGGCACATGCCCACTATTACAAAGCGCTAACCAGGTCCGTCTGCAGGTACGCAGTAATTCATGAGCCTTAAGATGGATGGGTAGGAGGTGGGTGTCTATTTGCAATAGGGGATTTAGCGAATGCACTCCATACCACTCCAAAAGGTGTGCATGTGGTGTATAAGTGGATGTGGAGGAGAGCCAGTCCCGCACATAGCGAGTGTTGCACGCCAAATTATACAATAACAAATTGGGGCATTTCACTCCCCCTCTCTCGGTTGAACTAGTTAGGGTCTCCATCATTAGCCGGGCTTTCTTACCACCCCACACAAACCGTTTGAGTGCTCTTTTAATCTGATGGTGATCAGCCTTTGTCAAATAAAGAGGTACCATTTGGAAAGTATACAGCCACTTAGGCAGAAGGATCATTTTGAACAAATGGATGCGTCCAAACAAAGATAGCGGAAGCGACGTCCACCTGTGCAAGGATGCCAAGGTCTGTTTAAGAAGTGGCAGTATGTTTATCTTATATAAATTAGTGATACACGTGGGGAGGAAGATTCCCAAATATTTCAAGGATTCCGTTACCCATCTGAGGGGAAAGGTCCCTTGCCAAGTAGTACGGAGATGACCCGCAACATCTATAGCCTCGGATTTGGAATAGTTAATTTTAAGGCCTGCAAAAGCGCCAAACCTATTTTGTATGTCCATTGCTGCTGAAAGGGACCGGAGGGGGGAGGTGAGAAATAGTAACAGGTCATCGGCAAAGGCAGCTATCTTGAAAACGTGCTTAGGCCCTCCGAATCCTTTCACATGAGTGCTGGTCTCAATTTTCCGGAGCAATGGGTCCAGAGATAAAATATATAGGAGGGGAGAAAGGGGGCACCCCTGACGAACCCCCCTTTGGATCTCTAGCCCCTCAGACAAGCATTCATTAGCCAATATGCGGGAGGTGGGATTATCATACAGCAAGGTAAGGTATTGTAAAAAGTCCCCTCGAATCCCAAACCGTTGTAAAATAGAAAAAAGGTAAGACCAGTCTACACGGTCAAAGGCCTTTTCCGAATCCAACGCCACCACCAATGCCGGTATGTTGTGTTGTTGGCAGATTTGCATGGCGGTGATAATTTTAATAATATTCGCCGTGGGTTTCCGGCCCCTAACAAAGCCCGTCTGGGAACCCAAAACCAATCGGGGTAAGACCACATTCAACCTTGTAGCTAAAATTTTTGTAAGTATCTTATAATCGCAATTAAGTAAAGATATGGGTCTATAGGAAGAAGGGCATAATGGATCCTTACCCGGTTTTAATAGAACGGTAATATGGGCTTCATTGAACCCAGACAGGAAGGCCGCTTGGTGCAGGCCGGTCTGATAATAATTAGCCAATGGGGTACTTATATTTTGACAAAGGGTTCTATAAAAATCATAGGAAAACCCATCAGGTCCTGGGGATTTCCCCGTTGGCGCAGCCATGATGACCTGGGAAACCTCATAGGTTTGAATAGGGCTATTTAAAAAATCCCGTTGATTAGCAGTCAGTGTCGGTAATTGAAGGCCCTGAAAAAATTTTTCCTCGAGGAGCCGGCTTTCAGCTGGTTCCCCTGCATATAGTGAAGCATAAAATTGTTGAAAAATGGCACAAATTTCCGGCCCCTGGGCCGTAAGAGCGCCAGAATCCTTCCTCAAATTGGTAATATAGGTTTTTGGTTTGTATGGTTTGGTGAGATTGGCTAGTAAACGACCAGGCTTATTTCCAAACTTAAATAATTTACGCTGGCCCTCCTGTAAATAAGTTTGAGCCCTTTTATGCAACATAGTGTTCAATCGACCTAAGATGCCCTGAAAGCATTTCCTATTATGGTCTGAATTGTTTTGAATGAGTGCCTCTTTCGCCCGGCCTAAGTCAGTCTCCAAGTGTAGAATTTGTTGGTTTAGTTGTTTAGTGCGAGAATGGACATAAGAGACTATTTCCCCCCGTAGGACTGCCTTCCCTGCGTCCCAAAAAAGGTGGGGTTGCTCTCTATGTTGGTGATTGTGGCGGGCATACTCTTGCCACTTCTTCCGTAAAAAAGCATGAAAGTGAGTATCCTTACTCAAAAATTGGGGGAACCTCCAAATGCGAGCTTTATGAGCAGCCATGCGAGACATAAGTTGCATGGATACTGGACAATGGTCGGAGATAGCCTGAGGCTCTATAGCTGCAGAGGCAATGTTGAAAAAATGATTTATAGGAGCCAATATATAGTCAATCCGCGACATCGTTCCATGAGATCTAGATATATGAGAAAAGTCCCTCTCAGTCGGATGCAGGGTACGCCAAATATCTAATAATCCCAAGTGGTGACAAAGATATCGTATGCCTTTGAGGTTGGAACCCAGCCCCATTTGTTGTGGGGGATTTTTGTCCAATGATGGGTCGTGAACACAATTAAAATCCCCAGCTAGATAAAGATGGCCTTGTGTACATTTATGCAGCTCATTACAGAGATGAGTAATAAATTGATGACTATATGCGTTAGGGGCATATACATTACATATGGTGACAGGGATAGCGTTCCATATGCCTACGAGTATAATGTAACGGCCTTCTGGATCCGAAACAGTATTTAATACCTGTAGGTTCGCAGTTTTACTTATTAATATTGCGACACCCCTTTTTCGCCGAGCTGCAGCAGAGTATATGCAATGGCCCACCCATTCGCGTCTAAGTTTTTGGCTTTCTGCTGCTGAAAGATGCGTTTCCTGAATGCATGCCACCTCCGCTCGAAGGCGTTTAAGATAGGACAAGACCTTTTTTCGTTTAATCGGCGTCCCCAATCCATTGACATTCCAGGTGATTAATCTCGACATGATATCAGAAAAGGGACAAGATCAATGATGTCACATTGCCCAAAAGAGAAGGGGGGGGACCCCAGCCTCATCCACCCCCCATGAAATGCCTGCCATAATCTGGGGCACCATGAATCACCTAGGGAACCTGGTAGCAGCTGCAAATGCAAACCAATCCACAAAGGAGAAATCAGAATTGTACTTATTATCAACAATGTGAAGCATAGAACCGACAATTGAACAATAAATTTTTGAACCTCCAAATGCTGAACCCCTCTCCCCCTTCCCTCCCTCTCCCCCCCTCCCCCCGTACCCCCCCAACACCCCCTACGTTCCCAAATACACCACCAAAATGGTATTGTGAGATCACGTAACCTGTGCTCAGGCGCCAGTCCCCCAGTTCATCCCATATTACCAGTACATATGAGTAGAAGTCCCAAACTAGTAATGGGGGGTGAGGATTTGCCGTTAAATTCCAGTAGTTCCACACTCTTGATGGTTGCAGAGTCGTCTCAGTTTCCCACAGTGCCTTCCCATGGAACTGTGGAAGCAGAGAAACAGTAAAACAAAACCACCCAACTAGGCAGAAGTCCACGAGAAACCGAGGAATTAAAAGGTCATTCCTCCCATGTTTGACCAATGTAGGTCAGCCCTCCAGCTTTTCCAAAGCGGTATCCGCCACTCCTCAGCTCGGGATAGAATCTAAGTAGGCCTGCGCGGCGTCCGGAGTGAGAAAAATATGTTGAGCGTTTTGATGCCAAATTTTCATTTTCGCAGGAAATTGCAACGAAAACTTAATCTGCTTAGTGAAATAACGGGTGCAGACTTCGGAGAATTTTTTCCGTTGCTCTGAGACTCTGAGGGAATAGTCTTGAAAGACCCGGATTTTATGGGTTTTATAGCTGATTTCTCTCTTACCGCGGTAAGCTCTCCAGATTATAGCCTTCTGGGCATAATTCAAGATTTTGGCGATTACCAACCGGGGTCTGTTCCCGCTCTCATTATCCCGGCGACCGCCCAGGCGGTGAGCTCGTTCAACCGTTAGCTTTCCGTGTAGGTCCGGGAGATCAAGCACCTCTGGCAGCCATTGTTCCAACAGGGAGGGAAGCTCTCGGTCCTCTATCGATTCAGGGAAGCCCAGAAACCGCAAATTAGAGCGCCGATTTCGGTTCTCAAGATCATCGATCTTCTCAGTTAACTCCGCTATGGTTTTTTCATGCTTTTCCACCGTTCTGGCGGAGGCAGACACATCATCTTCCAAAAGATTGATGCGGCCTTCAGCGTGGTCGAGTCTCGGATTCAGTTCATGAAGAGCTTCTTTCACCTCCGTAAGTTGAGCCATAATGCCCGTTAATTTTTCGTCCAGGGCGGTACGAATGATTCCCTCTATTGCCTGAAGGGTAACACCATGCGATTCCGATTCGGGGCTGCCTTCGCTGCCGGCGGCCATTTTGGAATCCAGAGGTCGCGATTTCTCTTTCTCTTTTTTACTGCTTCGGGCAGCCATGATCGGCGAGGCTTTGTGCATGTATCGAACAATGGACATACGCAGAGATGTTAGCTGAGTTTCCAGAGAGTTAGCTCACCGTGGCGAAGTCAGATGCGGGTGGATGGGTTACTGGCGCCCGGAGCCGTAGGAGCTAGCGACTTCCCCGGCTCACCACATCACGTGATCTCTCTATACTCTTTTTAAATGTACTGCTCGCTGGTAAAGCATAAAATCTGGGAGATCTAACCCCTCAGTCTTTAGGCAATAACACTTGATACTCTCGGCTGCTTCCATTGCCATATTCATTTAGATATCATTGAATTCAATGAAGTAAAGAACTTATCTGGAGTGTAAATTGGAAGAGTCTCCAAAAGAAGTATTCTTGGCATTCATTTTAATAGATTCTACTTTACCTAGCCAAGAAAGCGTATATGGAGACCGCAATGAGAAGTCCTCCTTTAACTTTTTCAAAAAAGGAACAAAATTCAGGGTACATAAACATTCAAAATTGCTGGAAACATTAATTCCCAATTAAAATCGACTGACCATTTAAAGTGGTAGTGTTTGACTTTACTATCCTTTACTTCTTTATTAACTTTCAGTTTCAAGATTTCTGTTTTAGAGGCATTGTCATAATCCGAGAACTTGCCAAAACACTAAGCATTGTTATAATGGCCTTTAATGAAGAATAAGGATCACAAATATATAATAAAATATTGTTTGCAAATAAGGCTATTTTATGTTCAGTTCCTGATTTAGTAAAAAAAAAAAAAAAAGAAACATTTTATACCCTTATGAACTCTAATTTTGGTTGCTAATGGTTCAAGAACTAATGCAAAAAAACCAAACAAACAAAGTGGACAGCCCTGCCTAGTCCTTCTCCCCAATGAAAATGGTTTGGAAACATGACTGTTAACTCATACCTGCGCCTCTGGGCAAGAGTAAATAAACTTAACCCATGTTATAAAGTGAACTCCAAACCCAAATTTATATAATATGTACAATAGACCAATTCCATTCTGCATGGTCAAACTTTTTTTCCACTTTCAGGGCCAATAGAAGTGTATCAAAGGGCTGCTTGTTTGCTAAACAGACAAGATTGAGTACTCCTAACATTATCAATCCTTTGTCTACTTACTATAAAACCTGTTTGGTCGAGGTGGATTAGTATGGGCAGCACATATTGAAGCCTATTTGTTCACCCCTTTGAATTTGATGACTACTACTACTTACCACTTCTGTCGTACTACTCAATGTATGCAGCAATGTGCAAAAACACCTAAGAGACTACTCCTTCTCAGTAAAGTTTACAGTCTAATCAGGTTAGACATACAGGACTAAAGAGACTTTGGAAATTTCAATTATTAAATAAATAGTTAAAATCAAAAAGGCTGTGAGCACAATAATTGAGTGTTAAGTTTTAAAAGAAGCTTCCAAAAGATGTGTTTTTAGACTGGATTTGATTAAGGCAAGAAGCAACTTGTTGGAAAAGCCTTCCTGAGTTGATGTAACAAGGTGGGAAACAGTTGACAGTGGAGGAGAAGGGCATAGATAAGAGTGACTTGCCTGATAAGAGAAGCTCACAAGGAGAGGTGTAGGGAGAGATAAGAGAAGGGTGGTGGTGAACACTCTTGAACGAATGTCTAGACTTGAGACGGGGTTATATGGATGTAGCAGTATTGGCAAAAGATGTCATGCAGCTGAATTTTGGATAGCTTGTAGTGGAGAGAGATGATTCACTGGGAGACCTGTGAGCAGTAGGTCACAGTAATTTAAGCAGAAGGTGATGAGAAAGTGGATAAGGGTTCTGCTAGTGTGTTCAGAAAGGAAGGGATGGACTTTGGTGATTTGTTAGAGAGAGAAATGACACATTTTAGCAGAAAAGGAAAACAAGGAGTCTAAGGTAACTAAGGTTTGGGTTGAGGGAACTGGGAAGTTGACAATATCATCCAATGAAATAGAGAAAGGGGGAAGGAGAAAGCTTGCTCATATTAAGTTTTTAAGATGGTGGTGGGATATCCAGGTAGCAATGTCGGACAAGCAGGCTGAGGTTTGGGACTGGATTTCTAATGAAACTTCAGGTGTAAAGGTAGATGTGGGAGTCGTCAGCATAAGGATGGTACTGAAAGCCATGAGAGGAAATCAGAGCACCAAGGAAATTAGTGTATAAAGAGAAGAGGGCCCAGGTCAGAGCCGTAAGGCACACCAATTGATAGTGGGATGACAGCAGAGAAAGATCCATCAGAGAACACGCTAAAATTACAATGGAAGAAGTAAAAAGAGAAGACAGGATGGCATCCAAAACTCAAGTGAGGACAGAGCAGCAGATAGGTCAAGGAGGATAAATATCAAGTAAAAGACCTTTGATTTTAGCCATAAACAGGAAATTAGAAACTTTGGCAAGGACTGTTTCTGTGGCATGTAGAAGACTAATACCAGACTAGAGTGAATCAAAAATGGCTCGAAATGAAAAAGTTAAGACAGCAGAGGTGAACTGCATGTTCGAGTAGTTTGGATGTGAAAAGGAAGAGGGAGATGGCATGATAGCAGGGCAGGTAGGATCAAGTGAGGATTTTTTGAGGAGTGGCATGATCACAGCATGTTTGAAGGCAACAGGAATAGTTGCAGGGCAACGTGAGTATATGACAGAAGGGGTGACTGCAGGAGAAACAGAGCTGAGTGGAAATGAGGTCAGAGAACAAGTAGTGAGTTAGGAGGAGGAAAGAAGATGGTCAGTTTCCTGTAATGTGATTTTAGAAGAGGAGGAGAGAGTGGCAGGGGTGAGGAATGAATTAGGGTAAGGGCGAGGTAGGAATGATTTGGTTAAGACTACTTTTGTGACCTTTGTAGTGGAAGAAGTTAGCCATAGTCTGGGCAGAGAATGAAGGGTGAGGCAAAGGCAGTTTGAGAAAGGAATTGAGTATGGCAATGATGTAAAGGTAGTAGCACATTCTAAGTTATTAATATTTGTATAATGAAGACCAACAAACATTCTAAGGAAATTACATGCACAAGATAGGAAAAGGCTATAAAATAATATCCAAGTGCTTGGATATATCCTAGTGCAGTGGTTCTCAACCAGTGTGTCGAGACACATTGGTGTGTCACCAAAACTTTGACACAGCAAGCCTATGCTTTCTATAACAGACACATGTGCTTGCTGCTTGAAGAGAGTGCAGAGTAAGGAGCTGGTACTTAAAATCCCTCATCACCACTCTCTGTTACTGCTTTTCCCTCAACCCTGGCAATCACTTCCACCATCAATCCAAGCCAGAAATGTTGCAGACATGCTGTATCCTGCCCCGCCATCTCATCACTCCTCCCCCTCTCGCTTCTAGGAGTTTCAGTTTTTCTCTGTATGCTTGTTTATAATTTATGGTCTTTTATTCTGTATTAGATGAGTCAGTCTGCATTCTGCATGTTTGACAGAGGTGAGGGATTCTGCTAACTAGGATTTCGATTCTGTGTAGGAATCTAGAGCAGTCTGGCTTTCTTTGTTTTTCCAATAGTAAATGTACTTGTGTTCTATATTTGCAGTCTTGCTTTTTCATAGGTAAAGTTGTTGCTGTTCAGGCGTGGGCACCTAGTATGGCTGGTATGCTATATCATTTCTAAATGTCTTTTTAGCTGTTTTTCATGTTATTTCACAAAGTGGCTGGCAGGGAAGGGATTTTGAAGGACTATTTTTGAGGGGATACTAGAATTTGAATATATTTTTTGTATGTTGAGTTGAAAGGGGAAATGTTTATAACTGCTCTGTATAACCTCCAGAAGAGATCAGAACTTTCTGAGATTGACACTGAAAAGCATGAGAATTTGTCTATATAAAAAAAAACAAAACTGTGTGCTGCATATGCACATCGGTCACAGATTTCTCACTGATGCAATATGCAAAGATTAAAATGTTTGTGAAAAATATAACCTTTAATGATATTTAAAAGCAGTTATTGAAATTAAAGAATGTTATCTTCTGTATCATTTTCAACAATAAAATACCTAGGATTATTATTATATATATATATTTTTTTTTAGTATAGCTGTTAAATGTAGTGTGAAATGTGTCACGCATATGAACATCATTTCTCACAGGACAAGCAGGATGGTTGTCCTCACAAATGGGTGACATCGAGGATGGAGCCCACCACGGAAAACTTCTGTCAAAGTTTAAACAGAACTTTGACTGGCCCCTACTGTGCATGCCCAGCAAGGCACTGACCCTGCAGCCAGCAGGGGTCTCCCTTCAGTCTTCTTTTTTCCGCGCAGCAGTTGCCACGCGGTGAAAGGAGCTCCCTTACCACGTTCCTGACAGGAATTCGGTACTTTTCTTTCCGAAGAAAATTTGCCCCTCAGGGGTCTCCCTTCGTCAAATTTTTGTCGCCTTCGCGGAAACCGGTAAGTTTTTACCATTTTTTCATCGACTGCCGTCGATTTTGGCCCTCGAGGCCTGTTGGCACTTACCGAGCCCGCGCCTAAATTTGGCCTTAAGCCATGGCAACGGGGTTCCGTCGATGTCCGGACTGTACCCGGACTATGTCTATCACAGACCCCCATAGGGTTTGTGTTTTGTGTTTGGGTAGTGAGCATGATGTCCTGACTTGCACCAAATGTGCCCTAATGACACCTAAGGGTCGCAAGGCCAGGATGGAGAAGATGGGACTCCTCTTCCATGCACCCACCCCAACGCCATCGATA
This sequence comes from Rhinatrema bivittatum, assembly GCF_901001135.1. Lineage (NCBI taxonomy): Eukaryota > Metazoa > Chordata > Amphibia > Gymnophiona > Rhinatrematidae > Rhinatrema > Rhinatrema bivittatum. The sequence continues at coordinate 381,493,172 of NC_042618.1, forward strand.
GCATCGACATCATCGGAACCGGCACCGTCGAAGTTGCACCACCATCGACAACCCTCCGGTGACCGTCCACCTTCGATGACTTCTCGGCCGTCGACTCCTGTCCCCTCCCCGGATGGGCGTGGAGACCGTAAGGACAAGCATCGCCATCGACGGCACAAGTCTCGGCCTGTCGAGGATCCACAGTCATCGACCTCTGAACAGGCCGAACCACCGACTAAGAGGCCTCGATCAGACTTGGCACCGTCCACGTCTCGTTCGCAGGCACCGAGGAAACCCTCACCCTTTCGGGGTGTGGGAGCCGTGATCCCACCGGTTACGGTGGTCCCTCCGGCTCTGCCTCAGCCTCCCTCTCCCGTCGAGCCGGGTATTATTACCCCTGGTCTCCGGGCAGAACTGGATCGGTTGGTCCAGGAGGCCATCGAGAAAGCGATGCAAAGATTCCAAACTCCATTGGCACCGGCTCCGGCACCGATTCCGGCACCGCCACCGGCATCGACCCCGGCACCGACTCCGCCACCGAGGATGGAACCGACCACCGAACCCACGGTGGAAGCGCTGGCACCGCTGCTACAACGTATGGAGGCACTTATAAAGGTCCTTCCATCGATGATTCCAGCAGCACCGACAGCGCCATCGTCTCCGACTGGATTTTCATCGGCGGGAGAAACACCGTTCCTGATTCCCCCTTCCGGGGTGGTCCCATCGGTGCCTTCTCGTATATCTCCACCGATATATCCGTCTGTTCCATCGATTCCAAGACCGGCACCGACTCCATCGGCAGCACCGAAACCATCGATACCGTTCCCAGTACCATTTGTACCACCGGTTCCTTCAAGGTTTCCTTCGATGCCTTCGGATCCTCAACCAGGTCCATCGGGGCTTCAACCTCCAATTGATCCCTATGATACCTGGGGTGATGACACCTCTTCTGACACGGATTTACCATCACCACCTTCTCCTACGGAGAGTAGAAAAAGATCTCCTCCGGAGGATCTCTCCTTTATTAATTTTGTAAAGGAGATGTCCGACATTGTACCTTTTCAGCTGCAATCTGAGACCGATGACAGACACCAGATGATGGAACTCCTTCAATTTTTGGACGCTCCAAAAATCATTGCTTCCATCCCCATCCACCAGGTGTTTCTCGATCTCTTAAAGAAAAACTGGGAATCTCCTTCATCTGTATCACCAGTTAATAAGAAGGCTGACTCCACATACTTAGTCCAGTCAGCTCCAGGCTTTCAAAAGCCTCAACTGGATCATCGCTCTGTTGTGGTTGAGTCCGCACAAAGAAAGGCCAAGCGTCTAAAGCCACACTCCTCCACTCCGCCTGTCAAGGATAATAAATTCCTGGACAGTGTGGGACGCAAAGTATACCATGGAGCCATGCTTATTTCTCGCATAGCCTCATATCAACTATACATGACGCAATATAACAGAGCCATTCTTAAACAGATGCAAGAATTTGCTGACACATTACCTGACCAATACCAGCCACAGCTTCAAGCCCTTCTTAATAAAGGGTTTGAAGCGCGGAAGCACGAGATCAGAACGGCTTACGACATCTTCGATGCCTCCACAAAGGTTTCAGCTACTGCCATCTCGGCCAGACGTTGGGCTTGGTTAAAGTCATCCAACCTTCGCCCAGAGGTCCAGGATCGTTTGGCGGACTTACCCTGTTTAGGGGACAATTTGTTTGGAGAACAAATTCAGCAAATTGTAGCTGAATTAAAAGATCACCACGAGACGTTAAAACAACTTTCTTCTGTTCCGTCCGAGGTCTCCTCCAAACAACCACTTAAGAAGGACTCTAAAAAGTCGTTCTTTCGGCCACGCTGTTATTATCCTCCCTCGGCCAGGCCTCGTCCAGCTCGATCCTCTACCAGACCTCAGCCACGTCAGCCTAGGAAACAAAGGCCTACTGTAGCCCCTCCTCCTGGGCCTGCGGCTGGCCTTTGACTCCCCTATAGGGAACACATGCCAAACCCCTCTTCCGGACATCCCTGTAGGAGGTCGGCTGTACCATTTTCTACACCAGTGGTTGCAGGTCACCTCAGATCAGTGGGTGCTAACAATAATCGCACAGGGTTACCATCTCAACTTCATAACTCTTCCGGCAGACTCCCCGCCTCTTCAGGCATGGAGTCTAACCACCCATTTACCTCACTTACAACAGGAAGTATCTCTTCTTCTTCAATCAAATGCTATAGAACCCGTTCCTCCCTCTCAACGGGGCAAGGGATTCTATTCCAGATACTTCCTAATACCAAAGAAATCAGGAGGACTACGTCCCATTTTGGACCTTCGGGCCCTCAACAAATACCTTCAAAAAGAGAAGTTCAAAATGGTAACCCTAGGCGCACTGCTCCCTCTGCTACAAAGAGGGGATTGGCTGTGCTCTCTCGACCTCAAGGACGCTTATACCCACATAGCGATTACGCAATCCCACCGCAAATATCTGCGCTTTCTGGTAGGCCACGACCATTACCAATACCGGGTCCTACCTTTCGGTCTGGCTTCTGCCCCACGAGTCTTTACCAAATGTCTCGTAGTGGTAGCAGCATTCCTAAGGAAGGAAGGTGTCCACGTCTTCCCCTATCTGGACGATTGGCTAATCAGGGCCTCCACCCAACAGATAGCTCAATCCTCCCTAAAATTGACAATTCAAACACTCCTTTCCTTAGGGTTTCTTGTCAATTACGAGAAATCTTGCTTAGTCCCGTCACAAACCTTATCTTTCATTGGGGCAGACTTGGACACCTTACAGGCAAAGGCTTACCTTCCTCTTCAGAGGGTTCACACCCTAATATCCCTGGCTCGCCAGCTCCAGTCTCAGAACACTGCCACGGCTCGCCAGTTCCTCATTCTCCTAGGACACATGGCATCCTTGGTTCAAGTCACTCCCATGACCCGACTAGCCATGAGAGTAACACAATGGACTCTACGACACCAATGGATTCAAGCTTTTCAGCCTCTGTCCTCCATAATCACAGTCACTCAAGCGCTACGCCTGTCCTTAACCTGGTGGACGACTCAGGTCAACCTCCTTCAGGGCTTACCTTTTCTTCCACCGGATCCACAAGTAATCCTAACCACCGACGCTTCTCACATCGGTTGGGGAGCCCATGTGGACGACTTTCAAACCCAAGGGTTATGGTCCAAAGAGGAAGCCGAACACCAGATAAATTTCCTGGAACTTCGTGCAATTCGCTATGCGCTCCGAACTTTCAGAGATCGTCTATTTCATCAGATAATCTTAATCCAGACGGACAACCAGGTGGCCATGTGGTACATAAACAAGCAGGGAGGCACAGGCTCCTTCCTTCTGTGTCAAGAAGCTGCGCAGATTTGGGCGGAAGCCCTCTCCCACTCTATGTACCTCAGGGCCACTTACTTGCCGGGAGTGGACAATGTATTGGCAGACCAGCTGAGCCGTGTCTTCCAACCACACGAGTGGTCACTCAACCCTCTCGTAGCGTCCTCTCTGTTTCGAAAGTGGGGTTTTCCCCGCATAGACCTCTTTGCGTCCCCTCAGAACCACAAAGTGGACAATTACTGCTCTCTCATTCGGAGCCAACACTCTCGGCCGAGGGATGCATTCTCCCTCAAGTGGACAACCGGTCTGCTCTATGCATTCCCTCCACTTCCTCTTGTGTCAAAGACTCTCGTGAAGCTACGCCAGGACGGAGGAACCATGATCCTGATAACACCTTACTGGCCACGCCAAGTATGGTTTCCAATACTCCAGGATCTCTCCATCCGCAGACACATTCCTCTGGGAAAGGACCCGCATCTGCTCACTCAAAACGACGGATGCCTCCTCCATCCCAACCTCCAAGCCTTGTCCCTGACGGCATGGATGTTGAAAGGTTAGTCCTTCAACCATTTAACCTTTCAGATTCCGTTTCTCGGGTCCTGATAGCTTCACGAAAGCCTTCCACAAGAAAGTCTTACTCATACAAATGGAAAAGGTACACATCATGGTGCACTTCTCAGTCCCTTGATCCCCTTTCCTGTCCAATCTCCAAATTTTTGGACTATTTGTGGCATCTCTCTGAATCAGGTCTTAAAACCTCTTCTATCAGAATGCATGTCAGTGCGGTAGCCGCCTTCCATAAGGGTATTGGGGGTAATCCTATCTCAGTACAACCCCTAGTAACACGCTTTCTTAAGGGCTTACTCCATCTAAAGCCACCTTTGCGTCCTCCGGCCCCATCCTGGGACCTTAATCTGGTTCTTGGTCGTCTTATGAAACCTCCCTTCGAACCTCTGCACTCCTGTGACTTTAAATATCTCACTTGGAAAGTGTTATTTCTTTTAGCTGTTACTTCAGCTCGCAGGGTTAGTGAATTACAGGCCTTAGTTACCTATCCACCTTACACTAAACTCCTGCAGGACCGGGCGGTACTCCGCACTCACCCTAAATTTTTACCTAAGGTAGTTTCAGAGTTTCATATCAATCAATCTATCGTACTACCTATCTTTTTTCCCAGGCCCCACTCCAACTCTGGAGAACAGACCCTGCATACCCTAGACTGTAAACGGGCTCTAGCTTTTTACCTAGACCGTACAGATTCTCACAGGAAGAGCACTCAATTGTTCGTCTCTTTCCATCCTAACAAGCTAGGACAACCTGTGGGTAAGCAGGCTCTTTCCTCCTGGTTGGCGGACTGCATCTCTTTTTGCTATGAGCAAGCTGGCATTCCTTTTCAAGACCGTGTTAAAGCACACTCTGTGAGGGCCATGGCGACGTCAGTGGCACACCTTCGATCAGTGCCGCTTCCTGACATCTGCAAAGCTGCAACCTGGAGTTCCCTCCATACCTTTGCAGCCCACTATTGTTTGGACAAAGCTGGAAGACAGGACTCCATCTTCGGCCAATCTGTCTTGCGTAACCTTTTTCCAACCTGATGTACCAACACCCTTCCACCTGCCCGGTAGGGTGCGGATGCCCTTCCCCAAATTCCACCCCAGTTGTTGTGCCTGTTGCACGCCGTTGGGTACATTTGGTGCAAGTCGGGACATCCTCAGCTCGGTACTCACCCATTTGTGAGGACAACCATCCTGCTTGTCCTGTGAGAAAGCAAATGTTGCTTACCTGATGTAACAGGTGTTCTCACAGGACAGCAGGATGTTAGTCCTCACGAAACCCGCCCGCCTCCCCGCGGTGTTGGGTTCGTTTTATTTTTACTTTCTAGGCACTGCCTGTAGCTTTGAAAATCAGACTGAAGGGAGACCCCTGCTGGCTGCAGGGTCAGTGCCTTGCTGGGCATGCCCAGTAGGGGCCAGTCAAAGTTCTGTTTAAACTTTGACAGAAGTTTTCCGTGGTGGGCTCCATCCTCGATGTCACCCATTTGTGAGGACTAACATCCTGCTGTCCTGTGAGAACACCTGTTACATCAGGTAAGCAACATTTGCTTTGTCAGGTGTGTCAGGATAGAAAAAAGGTTGAGAACCACTATCCTAGTGAGCGTTGTTGGATCAATTGTGAGAAAATGGAAGCTGCATCATACCACCCAAACACTGCTTAGACAAGGCCTTCCTTCAAAACTCAGCATCAGAGCATGAAGGAGACTTGTGAGGGAAGTCACAGAGAGGCCAACAATCACTTTGAAGGAGCTACAGAGTTCAGTGGCTGAGACGAGTGGAGGAGGTGCACCAGTCAACCATATCAAGAACTCTGCATACAATTGTCCTGCATAGGAAGGTGGCTAGAAAGAAGCCTTACTGAAGACAAACCACATCAAAGCACGTCTGGAGTTTGCCTGAAAGCCTCAGAGTGACCCAGCTAAAATGTGGGATAAGGTTTTGTGGTCAGATGATACAAAAATGAAGCTTTTTGGCCAAATTAAGAACATAAGAACATGCCATACTGGGTCAGACCAAGGGTCCATCAAGCCCAGCATCCTGTTTCCAACAGTGGCCAATCCAGGCCATAAGAACCTGGCAAGTACCCAAAAACTAAGTCTATTCCATGTTACCATTGCTAGTAATAGCGGTGGTTATTATCTAAGTCAACTTAATAGCAAGTAATGGACCTCTCCTCCAAGAACTTATCCAATCCTTTTTTAAACACATCTATACTAACTGCACTAACCACATCTTCTGGCAACAAATTCCAGAGTTTAATTGTGTGTTGAGTGATAAAGAACAAACCTAACACTGTCCATTCCTCAGCAAACACCATTCCAACAGTAAAGTATGGTGGTGGCAGATCATGTTATGGGGATGTTTTTCCTCAGCAGGGACTGGGCATCTTGTTAACATTGAAGGATGGATGAGTGGTACAACCTGCTTCAGTCTGCTAAAAAAACCCAAAACTAAAACTTGGGAGCAAGTTCACCTTTTAGCAGGAGAGCAGAAAAGATGATCCCAAGCACAAGGTTAAAGCAACACAGAAGTGGTTGTACAACAAAAAGGTGAATGTTCTACAATGGCCAATTCAAAGCCCAGATCCCAATCCAATCAAGAATCTATGACACTATTTGAAAATTGCAGTCTAAAAGTGTCATCCAACCAACCTGAACAACCTGGAGCAAATCTGCCAGCAAAAATGTGCAAAAATCACTTCCAAACAGTGTGCAAAGCTGGTAGAAACTTACCTTAACAGACAAAGCTGTTATTGCAGCAAAAGGTGGTTCTACCAAGTGCTAGTCTGAAGCATTTTTTGGTTTTTAATTTTATTTTACAAAAATGCAGAGAAATAATGAATTGTGACATTGGAAATTTACTTTAAGAGCATACTGGTTTGCAATAAACATACTATCTGGAACAATCTGTGTGTCATTTTTAATCAACACAAATTGCTGATTTCCTAGCATGTAGCCAGATGGACTCAGAACAAGTGGGTATAGTGTGCTCGTGCTAGCAGTTGGAGACGGATCTGACGTCAGCACGGGTACATATACCCCCACAGGAAGTGAAGCAACTCAGTAATTTCCGTCTCCAAAGCAGTTTGGAGCTCCTGCATGCTCGCTGAGCGTGTTTTCCAAATCTACTTTCTACTTTCTACTTTTGACTTCTAAATTCTTGAGAAGATACCGACGAGCCCCGCACTCCTGCGGTGATACCCTCGGGTCCCTCCCCCAGTTGAGTTTCCTGAGGTGATTTCCGCGATCCCTCGGCGGTTTAGGCCTCGGCCCGGTGGCCGAATCGCGGCAGGGATCTAGCCTCCGAGCGAGAAGGGCTCAGGCCTGGCTGAGAGGCGCCTCGGTCCTGGCGTGGACTTAGCCCCGAGCGAGATGAGTTCGGCGGCTTAGAGGCAGCGGGTGCATTTCCTCGAGCGCGGCGGTGAAGGTATTTCCCCTCTCCCCCCGCAGCCGGAGACCGCCCGGGTTACAGCCGGGAAGCGCCGAAGATCAGGTAAGGCGTACATCTCTTACTTTTGGTCTCCGAGGTACGAGGATTGGCGGCGTCGGTGGACGACACGCCGTAGAGGTCGCCATTTTGTTAGCCTTGTTAAGGTATTAAGCACCCAGGATAGGCGCCTGTGGAGAGGCGCACAACACAGCACATACATTACTAAGCGTATGTTTTTGTGCGCATATTATTGAGCGCATAGTGCTGTACGCATAATTTGAGCGCATACTGTATATTTGAGCGCATATCGTTTGTTCTTGAGCGCATATAGCTGAACGCATATTCTTAAGCGCATGCTGTATATTATTGAGCGCGTAGTGCTGAACGCATATTCTTGAGCGCATATTGTATATTGAGCGCATATTGTACGTTATTTGAACGCATAGTGCTGAACGCATATTCTTGAGCGCATATTGTATATTATTAAGCGCATATTATTGGTATAAGCCGGCGCCCGGCATTCACAGCGATGGAACACTTGAACGCCCCGGCATTTCCAGGGGAGGCGCCTCCTGCTTCCGGCGTGAAAGCTCTTGGCCTATGCTCAGCGTACTAGCTTAGAGCCACGCAGAGCGAGGAGCCAGACTCCCTTTGTGCCCAATGTGAGGAGGCCGTGGGAGCCTTGGGCCAGGACCAGTCTCAACCGAGGTTTACCAACAGTTCCCCAGGGGCCACCCCGGATCTAGCGGGGTGCCCTGAACAGCCAGGAATTCCGGGGGACCTAGTACCCCGACGGCTAGAGACCGCTTCCATTTCCTGGGTTGACTTATTTAAGGGGATCCACGCCTTTGTACAGATGCAGTCAGCGTCCCGTCCAGGCCCTGCTGCCGCTCCGGCTGACCCTACCCGTGGCCCTTCTCGCCCTTATTGTGGGCATCCGCCTCCGGGCAGTCCCGCTCATGCGGACCCTGATGTCTCGGAGGACGAGTCAGAACCCCCCTGAGGAGGGAGAACTTCCCTCGGGGATAGAGCCATATCGAACTATGAGGTGGTTCTTTCCCAAGGAGGATCTCTCCGACCTGGTCTCTCAGTGCCTGACGGAGTTGGCTATTCCAGGCCCCAGCACTATGGAGGCATCTACGCAGAACCCCCTGCTGGAGGGTCTTCGTCCCACAGCCCGCCATTTTCCCTTCCTGCAAGCGGCGCAACAGCTGATCGATCTGGAGTGGAATGCGCCGGAGGCCTTATTCAAAGGGGGTCGGGCCCTGTCCGGCATGTACCCCCTGGACCCGGCAGTCAAGGATATGCTGGCGTGCCCTCAGGTGGACGCCTTGGTTAGCACTGTGGTCAAGCGCACCACCATTCCAGTGGAGGGGGGGCGGCCCTCAAGGATGCTCATGACCGACGCCTGGACGCCATCCTGAAACACACCTTTGAGGTAGCAGCTCTGTCTTTGCGAATCGCAACATGCTGCACCGTGGTAACGCGTTCCTGTTTGTCACAGGTCAGGAACAATGCCCCGGCAGCTGACATGGAGTCGGCTCTCTCGTTCCTTACGGATGCCGCCTCCGAACTAGTCCATACGACAGCCAAGGGGGTCTCATCCTCAGTAGCAGCCAGGAGGCAGCTCTGGATATGAAACTGGTCAGCCGACGCCCCTTCTAAGACACGTCTCACTAGAATGCCGTTCAAGGGGTCTCTTCTGTTTGACAGCGACCTAGATAAACTGGCCAGCACATGGGGTGCCTCTCCAGTACCTCGACTACCGGAAGACAGGTCCAAGAGGAACCAGCGCACCTTTCCAAGGTCCTCCAGAGGTAGAAGCTCCCAACGCTTCACTCCCTATAGGAGTCGCTACCAGGCGCCTCGTCCTCAGGCCAGGAACCAGTCCTTTTGGACCAAGCAGCGCAAGAGGGGAGCCGGCTCGGGTTTGGGTCCCGGCCGTACCCTCCAATGAGAATCAGCCGATCCATCCAGGGGTCAAAGCCATAGGGGGCAGGTTAACCCTCTTCTACCCCAGGTGGGTCGAGATTACGTCGGACCAGTGGGTCCTCGCCATCATCCGAGAGGGGTATTTTCTGGACTTCCATCACATCCCTCCGGACAGGTTCGTGGAATCTCCGTGTCCAATCCACAAGAAAGCAGCATTAGAAGCTACCCTGGCAAGGCTCCTGTCCTTGAAAGCCATAATCCCAGTACCTGCATGGGAAATGGATTCTGGGCACTATTCCATTTATTTCATGGTACCCAAGAAAGAGGGCACTTTCTGGCCCGTATTGGACCTCAAGTCAGTCAACCGATACTTAAGGGTCCCGAGGTTTCGCATGGAAACTCTGCGCTCAGTCAAGACCGCAGTACAGCCAGGGGAATTCCTCACGGCCTTAGACTTATCAGAAGCCTACCTGCATATCCCGATCCATCAGGATCATCAGCGCTACCTACGCTTCAAGGTTCTGGGACAACACTTCCAATTCCGGGCTTTGCCCTTCAGGTTAGCCACGGCGCCGCGGACCTTCACCAAGGTGATCGTAGCAGTAGCAGCGGCGCTCAGACGGGAAGGAATCCTTGTCCATCCCTACCTAGACAATTGGCTGATCAGAGCGAAATCACGAGAGGAGAGCCATCGGGCAACCGACAGAGTGATCGCCCTTCTGGAAAGCCTGGGATGGGTAGTCAACCTAAGCAAGAGTTGCCTACAGCCTTCCCAATCACTGGAATACCTGGGAGTCCAGTTCGACACTCAGGCAGACAAAGTCAGCCTCACTACCAAGAGGAGGTTAAAACTCCAGACGCGTCTACGGTCCCTGATGGGAGCCAGTCGGCCCATAGCTTGGGACTATCTGCAGGTTCTCGGTCTCATGGCATCCACCCTGGAAGTGGTACCCTGGGCAAGGGCCCATATGAGACCACTACAACGCTCCCTCCTCTCTCGATGGAGCCCTCACTTCCGGAATTACTCCGTGCATCTACCTCTACCAGCCAGACTGCGGACCCAGCTACGGTGGTGGTTGCAGTCCGACCACACGAGCAGGGGGTCGAAGATGTCCTCCCCCACATGGACTCTGCTCACCACAGATGCCAGCCTGAGCAGATGGGGAGCACACTGCGAAGAGCTTACCGCCCAAGGGCAGTGGAACAGAGAAGAGTCGGGGTGGAACATCAACCGTCTAGAGGCACAAGCAGTCCGATTCGCATGCCTGCGATTTGCCCACAGACTGAGGAACAGAGCAGTCAGAGTGATGTCCGACAACACCACCACGGTGGCATACATCAATCGACAAGGCGGAACCAGAAGCCAACAGGTGTCCCTAGAGATAGCCCCGCTGATGGCTTGGGCAGAGGCGAATCTCCAGGACATCTCCGCCGTCCACATTGCTGGAAGAGAACACCGCGGCCGACTTCCTCAGCAGGGAAAGCCTAAATCCGGGAGAGTGGCAGCTATCCCCCACCCTTCCAGATGATCGTGGATCAGTGGGGGATTCCGGACATGGACCTGTTAGCGGACAGGTCCAATGCTCAAGTACCCAGATACTTCAGCCGCAAGCGAGATCCGTTCTCTCACGGGATCGACGCCCTGGTTCAGCCATGGCCTCCAGGGACTCTGCTATACGCCTTTCCTCCGTGGCCCCTGCTGGGCGCCCTGCTTCACAAGATTCAGAGACACAGAGGCCTAGTTCTTCTAGTGGCACCAGACTGGCCCAGAAGACCTTGGTACGCGGACATGAGAAGACTACTGGCAGGGGAGCCCCTTCCCCTGCCTCCTCTCAGGGACCTGCTTCGTCAAGGTCCCATCCTCCACGAGGATCCGGCTCAATTCTCTCTTACGGTCTGGCCATTGAGAGGGCTAGACTGAAGAAAAGAGGTTACTCGGAGCCGGTGATAGATACACTCCTCCGAGCTCGCAAGTTTTCCACATCCCTCACCTACATAAGGATCTGGAGAGTATTTGAAGCCTGGTGCGACACTCATGGCACCAATCCACATGCGACCACAATCCCTATTGTTCTGGATTTCCTTCAGGATGGGCTTCAGAAGGGTCTCTCCCTAAGCTCCATCAAGGTTCAGGTGGCTGCGCTGTCTTGCTACAGTCCCAGGAGGGATGGCAAGACCATTGCCACGCACCCAGATGTTTCCCGCTTCCTGAAAGGAGTCAAGCACATTCGTCCGCCACTGAAGTGGCCAGTGCCCATGTGGAACCTCAACATAGTTTTGGATTTCCTCGCGGGATCCACTTTCAGACCCCTTCGGGGCCTGTCTCTCCGTTCGCTAACTTTGAAGATGGTGTCCTTGCTGGCAGTGTGTTCCGCACGCCGCATCTAAGAGCTACAAGCGCTGTCCTGCCGTGATCCCTTTCTCAGAATCACTCCTGAGGCTATCCATCTTCGCACGGTTCCCTCCTTTTTGCCTATGGTGGTCTCACAATTTCACCTCAACCAAACCATATCTTTGCCAACCACGACGGGCTTGAAGAAATCAGAAGAAGGGCGTTTGCTACGCCATCTCGACATCGGCAGATTGCTACCCAGATACCTGGAACAGACAGAAGCAGTAAGAAAGACGGACCATCTGTTCGTCCTTCACAGCGGGAAGAAGTAAGGGGAAGCGGCCTCTCGGCCTACCATAGCCCGTTGGATTAAAGAAGTTATCAGAGCGGCCTACGTAGAGGCCGGAAAGTCACCACCTTTACAGGTCAAGGCTCATTCTACCAGAGCGCAAGCAGCATCTTGGGCAGAATCGAGGATGCTGTCGCCCGCAGAAATATGTAAGGCGGCGACATGGTCCTCCCTCCATACCTTTTCCAGATTTTACCGTCTGGATGTCCAGGCCAGGGAGGGGACAGCATTTGCGAGGGCAGTCCTACGCGGTCCTCAGGCAGCCTCCCGCCCAGTCCGGGAGTAAAGCTTTTGTACATCCCACTTGTTCTGAGTCCATCTGGCTACACGCTAGGAAATGCTGAGATTACTTACCTGATAATCTCCTTTTCCTTAGTGTAGACAGATGGACTCAGCATCCCGCCCGGCTGCCGGTGTACATGGGTTTCACCAATTCAAGGTAAGCCATGTCAGTTTCTTACATAAGAGCGTCCACTCTACCAGGTGTCGACGCCTTCCGGTTGGAAGCGCTGGCGGTCTCCAGCTACTATCAATCGGTCAGGGGAATCCTGTTTCACTAATTCATTGATCAGTCAGTACACATATATCCATAACAGCTTTTGCAAGGAAGATTACTGAGTTGCTTCACTTCCTGTGGGGGTATATGTACCCGTGCTGACGTCAGATCTGTCTCCAACTGCTAGCACGAGCACACTATACCCACTTGTTCTGAGTCCATCTGTCTACACTAAGGAAAAGGAGATTATCAGGTAAGTAATCTCAGCATTTTAGTGGGTCGAAAACTTTTGCAAGCCACTGTACTTATATTTGACTGGAATGATACAGACAGAGTGGAATTTGCCTGGAGTCTAGGAGATGGACAGGATGCCCTCTTGTTCCTTTCAGCTCTGTTTTTCTAGGATTTTAAGATCCTAAATAGACTAGCCGCATGTAGGGTACACCATTTTTAACTGATAAAAAGGTAAATTGGATATAGTAATTGTAGCCTATTTCAATATTAAAGAATGATTTGGGTTGAAGAGCAGTTTCTGAAACTTATTTTTCTTTCAGGGCTGTAATTTTGCAAGCAGAGAGCAGAAAAGATAGTGAAGAGGTAAGGTGGTATGCAGTACAGTTTTGCTCTATGTTTAGCAAATGTGCTTCTTGCAGCCTTGGCTAAGATGCATGGTGCTGTTACTGCTTTCTAACCCTCCAGAGTTGGGGCATCGAGTTATTGGTATCTGTCATTTCAGAGCTGGATTTCTCAAAATATCAGCTTAACCATATCCTTATGTCTGTTACTTCCTCTTCTAGGCCCGTTCTTGTCTTTCTTATTTTATCATAATATATTTTAGATCTATGTTTTTATACTTCTTGAATCTGGTATATATCTTTTCTTAGAATGGCCACACTCCCTATTTTTAAATATCTGCTGTTGATATTTCACTTAGCTGTTACATGTTCTAATGTTCTACCTGCAAGGAGTTCAGATAGAGCTAAGCATAATAGTATGAACCTAAGTAGAAAAAGCTTTTGAAAACTTTAAGCACTAAAAACTCCTCAGAACATTAGTAAACTTCAGTGTGAAAAAGGTTTGTGGTGGTTTTGTGTTAATTTTTAAGTGACTTATCTAACATAAAACAAACTAGTGCTGTGTTTTAAGTTGGAAGATGCAAGAGTGAAAAGGGAATAAAGTATGATTGACCTGGCAGTTTTGAAATGTTTAATCTGATTTTTACCTGTTTTTCTTTTAGTGGATTTGCACAATAAATAACATTTCAAAACGGATATATCTGAGTGAAAATGCAGAAGTAAGTTCTCTAGCTGATTATTAAGGCAAACATAAATTAGGAAAACGTTAAAGTAAAAATTACAAACTAGATCAAGAACAAACAGATACTAATTTTCATCTGATAGGTTTGATATTGATATACAATATTTGTGAGCAGAAGATGCATAGTTTGGAATTGATAGTTTGCCTATGAGCATGCCATAAAGTTCTATAATCTTCCACAGCCCAGGGTTTTTATTTTTTCACTGTAGGAAATTGCAGCAAGGGTTAATCAGTCAGCTTTGGAGGCTGTCACTCCTTCTCCCTCCTTCCAGCAGAGACATGAGAGCATGCGGCCAGCAAGGTAAGCTGCATAGTATGAGACAGTTGAAAGAACATCTTTCCTAGGGTGTCTGCCCATGACATCTGAATCCTTACTTTTATTTAAAAGAAGTATTTCAGCCATTGAAAGTTGCTTTCAAAGTTTCTAGTAGGAGGAGAATTGGTTCTTGCAGGCAGTTTAGAATTCTGTTTAATTAATAAACATCTACTCATTGCTGTTTAGGATGGTAATTGCCACTCTGTGCATGTAACCTCAAAGCATTCATGGAAGCCTAAAGCAGTTTATATCACTGCTGGTATGGGCTGAACTCCTCCTCATACAGATACTCAGTGCTTCATTGCCATCCAGTTCAGTTGCATTAATTTAATTAGCAAAATGAGTTCATCAAATCCTATTACTTTGTTTTTCAAATTGATAAATTTTTTCATGCATGCTTGTCCACATAAGGTATGTGATATTGTAGGCTTACTAGTTTGCCATGTTGTGCTCATTCAGCCATCCCACAACAGTGACACCCAGATGTCAGTTTTTAAAGGACTTAGATGTCTAACTTTAGAGTTAGGTTCTTAAATTGATTCTTTTGAAAATGTACTACAGTAGGGCCAAATGCCTAAATTTAGGTTCCTGAAAATTGGATACCTACAGGAGTGGAGTTAGGGTGGGAAAAAATTAGATATTTAACATTGACTTTCAGCACTAGACACTTAACTTAGGGGCCTAAATTTAGGAAAATGAAAAACAATCCTAAATTTAGGTGAATTTTTAGCTGAAAACTTAGAATTCTAGGTTCCACTGAAAATAGGAGCCCAGCTTTCTTTTGAATATCTACCTTATACTCACAGATAGTTTACTGTTCATGTTTCCAAAGCAAGCTTCATGGCAAGCCACTCAATATTTACTATCCCTCTATATTTCTTCAGTTAGGACATGGCTATCTCATCATAGGCTATTGTTAAATCTCAGTAAAACTAAGGTTATTCTTCTAATCATATACCTTTAGTTGACTCACCTTTGTTGTTTTCAGTTAGTAATTCTGTAACAGGAAACAGAGAGTAGGATTAAATGGTTAGTTTTCACAGTGGAAAAAGGTAAACCATGGAGAACCTTAGGGGTCTGTACTTGGACTGGTGCTTTTTAATATATTTTTAAGTGATCTGGAAAGGGGTACAATGAGTGAGGTGATCAAATTTGTGGATGACACAAAATTATGCAGAGTAGTGAAATCTCAAGCAGATTGTGATCAATTGCAGAGATCCTTGCGAGACTGGAAGATGGGCTTCCAAATGGCAGATGAAATTTAACGTGGACAAGTGCAAAATGATGCATATAGGTAAAAATAATCTTTGTTGTAGTTACACAATGTTAGGTTCTATCTTAGGAGTTACCACCCAGGAAAGAGATCAGGTGTCATAGTGGATAATACATTGCAATCATTGGCCCAGTGTGCTGTGGCAGTCAAAAAAGCAAACAGAATGTTAAGAATTATTAAGAAGGGAATGGAAAATAAAACAGAGAATGTCATAATGCCTCTTTTCGTGTACGTACCAGGTTCAGTCCAGACCGCTGGGTTATGCCTCCTTTCCAGCAGATGGAGTCAGAGAAAAGCTGAAAAGCACCCCCAGATAACCCTGTGTGCCACCTGCGATCCTTCAGTATTTCTCTGACTCCAGCAGATGAAGGATGGCATAACCTGCAGTCCTGATCCTTTGCAAAATTCTTTATTTGATTGATTAATAAGTGAAGGGGGTTTCCTAACCTTAGTACCTTCGACTAGATCAACTTGTAGTAAGTAGTAAAAAAAAAAAAAAAAGGGGATCACTTTGTAATAGCAGGCAAGGCTGGGCTCCTGCCCTTGGCCTTAATACCCAGAGAATATTGACACAGCCTGGTGAGTTGGGGGGGGATTTACCAGTGGGCCGGTCCCTACCCCCCTGTGCAGTGCCAGAGATGTCTTAATTCCTCCGGTGGGAGCTACAAATTGTATATTAAGCCCAGGGATGTACATTCCCCTGGTTGAGTATCTCTGAAAAATAAATAAATACATAAGTAAAAGACAAAGGATAAGCCTTTTAAACAGAGCGAGCCTGCTGAAAACTCCCAGGGCTCCGGAAGGGGTGAATTGCTTCAGTCAGCTGATTTTCTTCTTACGGCTTAAATTGCCATGCCGCAAGGATTGCAATGTGCAGCGTGTGGAGAGCCGGCAGCGCGGCTCTCTCGCGAAGGCCTCTGCTCCCGCTGTATCCCCGGGGGCGAGGGGCCTTCGCAGCTGCCGATTGCAGGGAAAAGATCAGCGTTGCCATGATCACGTGGCTTAGGCTGCAGTCAGACAGTTCACAAGGAGAGGCCTGCCCCGTCCCTGACAAGCGCGGGCATGGCGGCCATTTTGCCCGATTTCTGGCCTCGATGCTGCGCAGGGCTCAGATGCTCAGGGGGAGGGGATTTCTGGCTAATTTCTCCGCCTACGTTAAGCCCCCAAAGGCCTCGCAATTTGGGACATGATTCTTCTCCTCCTCCTGCCGTGCCTCCGGGGCGGGGGGGGGGGGTGGGGGCGGGGGCTTTAAAGAGACAGCACCCATTTTCTTCTCAGTTTATTTTACTGCTTCACAAAGCTTATATGGAGGCTGAGGCAGACTTGGATGGGCAATATTCTCTTCCAGCTAAGATCCCAAGGCCTGCGGAGGATCAAGGGGCTCCTAGGACCCAGCCTTCCCGTCCCGCTCCTGATGCTGAGCTACCGGAGCCTTCCATTCCGGGGTCCGTGCTTCCGGACCCCTCCCCGGTGGATACGAGCGATGATGTTGACAATGCTGCTCTGGTGGAGGGGGATGATCCGCGGGTGCTCCGGTTATTTCGTAAGGAGGAGCTAGACCCTTTGATTCCTCGTGCTACAGGAACTAGATAGGTTCCACAGCCGGTGACGGATCCTTCTTCGGGGGATCCTGTTTTGTCGGGCCTGCAGGCCCCTCCTAGAACTTTTCCTTTCCACCCAATGCTTTTACAGCTTATGACCCGGGAATGGTCATAAGCTGTAAAAGCCACCCTAAGGTTAGTAGGGCCATGGAAAAACTTTACCTGCTGCCGGACGAGTTCTTGGATCTTCTCAAGATCCTTAAAGTTGGACGCAGCCGTGTCGGCCATTGCCAAGCGCACCAAGGTTCCAGTAACGGGAGGAGCAGCTCTCAAGGACCTCCAGGATAGAAAGCTGGAGGTTCTACTCAAGCGGATATTTGAAGTATTGGCCCTTGGAATTAGGGCGGCCATCTGTAGTAGTAGTCTCATGCAGAGAGCTACCCTTAGATGAGTTCAGCAATTACTCACAACTCAAGAGCTCCCTCCGTTGGAGGCAGAACAGGCTGACCGCATGGAAGCGGCGGTTGCTTATACAGCGGACGCTTTGTATGATCTTCTTCGTACTTCTGCGCGCAAGATGTCCTCGGCAGTTTCAGTAAGGAGGCTTCTTTGGCTCCGCAATTGGTCGGCTGATGTCTCTTCTAAGTCTCAGCTGGGCGCCTTTCAGTTTAGGGGAAAGCTATTATTTGGAGATGATCTGGAACAACTGGTTAAGTCCTTAGGGGACAATAAGGTTTACAAGCTCCCGGAGGACATGCCCAGGCCATCTCGCCCTTTTGGTGCAACCCGGGGTCATTTTCGGGGTCAGCGCCGTTTCTGTACAGGTAGGGGCTCATCTTTTGCCCCTCAGCAGTTGTCGGCAAGGTCTCGGGCTTGGGCTCATTCCTTTCGTGGTAGACAGCCTCAGCACTACGGATCCTTCCAAGGATTTTCCTCCAACAAGGCTTCCCAATGAAGGTGCACCGGCCCATTCCTCCGTTCCCGAGATCGGGGGTCATCTCTCCCTGTTTCGCGAGGAATGGATCAAGATTACTTCAGACTAGTGGGTTCTAGATATCATAGAACACGGTTATGCTTTGGATTTTGCTCGCCCGCTTCTAGATCTGTTCCTGGTGTCTCCTTGCGGGTCTCTTGCAAAGCAACAGGTCATATTCCAAACCCTGTCTCAGCTCAAGGTTCTGGGAGCGGTTGTCCCACCGAACGAATGTTGGACCGGCAGGTACTCCATTTATTTTGTAGTCCCCAAGAGGAGGGCTCCTTCCGGTCGATATTGGACTTAAAAAAGGTCAACAGAGCACTACAGGTCCCTCATTTTCGAATGGAGACGTTGAGTCCGTCATTGCGGCCATCCACAAAGGCAAATTTTTGGCTTCTTTGGATCTGACGGAGGCTTACCTTCACATAGGAAACAGAGAGCATCATCGAAGGTTTCTGCGGTTCATGGTCTTTGGCGAGCATTATCAGTTTCATGTGCTGCCATTCGGTTTAGTGACGGCTCCCCGCGTTTTTCACCAAGGTGATGGTGGAAGTGGCAGCGTGTCTGCGGCGGGAAGGGATCTTAGTTCATCCCTATCTGGACGACTGGCTCATTCGGGTGAAATCGGAAGAGCTCTGCAAGATGGCAGTGCAGTCTGTTTTGCATCGCCTCCATTCGCTCGGATGGGTTGTCAGTTTCTTCAAGAGCCAATTGGTACCATCCCAGGTGTTGGAATTTCTGGGAGCACGGTTCGATATGTCTGTAGGCAAGGTTTTCCTGCCTCGGGAGAGGATGGGCAAACTGTCTCAGGTTCGTCTTTTGGCCCTTCTGTTGCCCAAGGTATGGGACTATTTGCAAGTTCTTGGTTCTATGGCATCTACTCTGGAGTTGGTTCCCTGGGCGTTTGCTCATATGAGGCCTTTGCAGAGGGCATTGCTTTCCCATTGGGACCCCAAGTCCGAGGAGTTCCACTTGCCCTTGTCCCTTCTGGATCCAGCCAGGCCCAGTCTAGAATGGTGGTTGATCCCCGATCACTTACAGCAGAGAATGGATCTAGAGAATCCACAGTGGATGATCGTGACAAACGGATGCCAGCCTTTCCGGTTGGGGGGCGGTCTGTCAGTCACGATCAGCACAACGTCAATGGACAGCACAGGAGTCCAAGTGGTCCATAAATCAGTTGGAGACGAGGGTGGTTCGTCTAGCGTTGCGCCATTTTCTCCCGCTAATCCAGCATCGTTCGGTAAGAATCCTATCTGACAATGCGACAACTGTGGCTTACATAAATTGTCAAGGGGGAACAAAGAGTCGGCCAGTGGCCGCAGAGGTGGACAAATGGTCTGGGCGGAACAAAATCTGCTCCGGTTGGCGGCATCACACATAGCCGGAGTGGACAACGTCCAGGCAGACTTTCTCAGTCGACAAAGGCTAGATCCCGGCGAATGGGAACTGTCCGAGGAGGTGATGTGACTCTTGACTCGCCGGGGGGGAATCCCCCGGCTGGATTTGATGGCTGAACGCGAAAGCGGCTCGTTTCTTCAGTCGCAGAAGGGAGCATGGGTCGGAAGGGGTGGATGCCCTGGTCCTTCCATGGCCTCACGACGTGCTCCTCTGTGTTTCCTCCTTGGCCATTGGTGGGGAAGGTCTTAAGGCAAATAGTCCCACTGGGGGCCGGTTATTCTCGTAGCTCCGGAGTGGCCACGGTTCGCAGACCTGATCAACTTGGCGGTAGACAGTCCCTTGTGTCTCGGTCACCTCCTGAATTTACTCCGACAGGGTCCAGTATTTTTCAATCAGGCGGCTCGCGTTTGTCTAGCGGCTTGGCTTATGAGAGGAGACAGTTGAGAAAGAAGGGCTATCCAGGTGCGATGATTACCACTCTACTACTCGCACGAAAGACCTCTACTTCTCTCACCTACGTTCAGGTGTGGAAGGTTTTCGATTTCTGGTGCAGTGGGCTGAAGGTGTCCCCACGTCAGGCCACTATTGTGCACATTCTCGCGTTCTTGCAGGACGGCTTAAAGAAAGGACTGGCGTATAGCTCGCTCCGGGTTCAGGTAGCGGTGTTAGGCTGTTTAGGAGGTATGGTTTATGGTACATTCATTGCAGGACATCCGGATGTGGCGCGTTTTTTTGAAGGGAGCCAAACATTTACACCTGCCGGTGCGTGCAGTGTGTCCTTCGTGGAGTTTAAATTTGGTTCTCCGTGGGCTCCGCAGTCCTCCCTTTGAGCCTATCAAGTGAGCTACATTGAAAGATTTAACACTCAGTGCAGTGTTCCTCGTGGCTATCTGTTCTGCCAGACGAATATCGGAGATTCAAGCATTGTCCTGCAGAGAACCGTTCTTGCGAATCTCGGACTCTGGAATTTCGCTTCGGATGGTGTCTTCTTTTCTGCCGAAGGTTGTATTGGCATTTCACGTAAATCAATCATTTGAGTTACCAGCTTTTCCAGATTTGGAATTGTCCTCAGGCTCAGGATTTGAGGAGACTGGATGTCCGCAGGATACTTCTGCGGTACTTGGAAGTGACTAATGCTTTTCGATTGTCAGATCATCTTTTTGTCTTATGGGAGCGGTCCTAAGAAAGGGTGTAAGGCTTCAAAGACTACTATTGCCCGATGGTTGAAGGACTTATTGTCGTGTTGACAAAAAATATGTACGAATATGAACAAGAACATAAAACTGATATGATGTAGATCCAAATTGTGAATGCTGGCACAGAATGTGATTGTCATCCAAGAATATGAATGCTGATTTTGTAAATCATTGTGATCTTATTCTGGAAAAACTATATATAAAACGCCTAAAAAAATAAAATAAAATAAACTGCTATTCTGATACACAAATTGATAAAAATAATTAAATCGCCTCTGGATTGGTGCCCTTCAACGAATTTATATTCCTGGCCGTGCCCTGTGCTCTGCTGAGGAAAACTTCTCGAAATTCCATCTTATAGAGCTGCATATCTAGTGGCTTCTCATGAGCGTGCCTTTTCTGTCACTGACCCAGCATATTCGAACACTTTGCCTGAACAATTGCATATGTTGTGTGATTCAGCAATGTTTAAAAAGGCTTTAAAAACCTATTTTTTTAAGATGACTTTCGGTGGAAACTGAGGTCTAAAGATTTATGAATGGTCTTCAGAGAGATTCAACTGACCTGTAACACTATATAGCCTTAGTGCAACCATGATTCTTTGTGTGCATCTATTACTTGTACTCTTTTACATTTATGTCTCATTGTTTTATGAGTTTGAATTGTTTTATTATGTATGGTTTTATTTAGAAAGGTTTTTATTATGTATCATTTTGTTTAGTGGTTTTTATCACTACTGTGTATGTAACATTGTGGTCCGCCATGATCTTCCAGAAAGTGCGGAATATAAATTTGGAAAATAAACAGGGTAGGTGACTTTGAAAGCGACTTCTGTAGGTGAAAGTGTGCATTACCCACAAATGGCTTTTTTAAAAAGTTGCCCAGCTGATATGCACATAATTTTAAGTGTAGCGGAATGAGAAATTCTGTGGGGGTGAGGAGGCAGAATCTGAGCAGGGTTTGCATTTACACACACTTTTATTTTTTTTATTTTGAAAAGTATGCACGAAAATTTTCCTAAAACCTTTCCCTGCTCAAACTAGCAGGTGTAAATTCATGTAGGTTGTCTTTCATGGGATAATTTTCAAAGTAAATTCACTTATGTGTGTTTTGCTTTGAAAATTGTTGTAACTTAGATGTATAATAGCCTCCAATTTATGTGGGTGTTATAAAATTATCCCCAACCTGGCCATGCTCAGGGTGAACAAGGTTGAAAAGTGATCTGTGGTCCTTTGTTGAGAACTGTTGCTGCAATGGCTGAATTAGAGGAAGAAATGTGGGGCCTAGTTATGGGAAAAATCCCTAGTGGCTACTATTAATGAATGTCCATGATGCCTCAACCTTGACCCCCCCTCCCCCCCCCAATAAAAAGCAGCAAATGGAGTTGGAGTTTGTTCCCACTGTGTTAGAAGATGATAGAGCAGCTGAAAATGTCTGAGATTGTGATCTGAGAAAGTAGTGCAAACCATAGCTCCAGTTGGTGTGAGAAGAAGGATGACGTTGACTTTTTCCTTAAAAATGAGGCCTTGGAGTCCTATGATCAAATTAGTCTTCCATTCTTTGCCGGTAGTGAGAATTTTTTGAAAATTGGATTTTCTATCTGTATAATCCAGATCATGTTTAGAAACAGAAAAGATGAAAACTTTGGAATTCTGTTATGTGGGAAAAACCAGGTGGGCAGACCTTTTCCTTATGTTTGCTTGATTGGATGATATGTTCTATTACAGTGTGTTTGATAATGTTGATGAATTTGAATCTATTGTATTTGCAAATGGTGTTTGTTTTTTTTATTTATTTCTTTGCTTGTTTTTGTTGTAATCTGCTCAGTGCTAAATGATGGAAAGACAGAGAATCAAATATAATTAATTTCCAGACAATGCCTGCTTGCTTGAATTTTTCCTTAAATCATATTTGGGCTTTACTAAAAGATGGATGTGTCATTTTGTTTACTCTTCATTTAGTCAAAATCGTCCTCATACTTCACGCACTAGCAGCTCGGGGTCGCTGGGATCTGATTCAGCAGTGTTAGCGGCACTCTCGCTGGACTCGATTGTTGCTCCTGACACACCTATACAGTTTGACATCATTTCTCCAGTTAGTGAAGACCAGGCTGGTCAAGGGAAAACCCCAGGACAATCCGGCAGGTAGGACAAAATTTTTAAAGATAATAGGAATTATCTGCAGTAAAAAAAAATAAAAAATTAAAAAAATTAAAGTATGTAAATAATAAATCTACAGTTTAAGTATGTTGCTTATGATTTACTTTCTTGACATTAAAGTACCACTACAGTGTAACTCATATTTGGGAAAAGTTTAGTTCCTCTCATTCATAGGTTTGAATCTGCAAATATCTGACTCAGGTTTATTTGGCTAATCTGTTAGCCTCCACCCGTTTGGTGTGTGACTTTATATTTAATTTTTAAATTTTATTAGTTTGGATGCATGTAGATATTACATTTGAGACACTGGTGTGTGCACGGTTCTAGTTGGGAGGACACTTTTCAAAGCCATGTGCAAGGGTAAATTGGTTGTCTGAAAATTGCCTTTCCTCACTGCAGCTTTCTTGATAGTTATAGCACTTTCCTAGTAGATTGGATATTTCTCATGGATGACAAAGTCCACTACCAGAGGGTTTCACTAGATTTCGTAAGCTTTGGGTGTTGTGTGTGTGTTACAGCTGTCTACTTACTGACCTCAGAATAAGTTAGTGCATGAGGACGGGCTGCAAAATGAAGGAATGTATTTTTTCATTGTTCTTTTGTTTTAAAATAGAAGGACAAACCCATTTGGTGAATCTGGGGACACAAAATCCGAATCGGAAGGTAAAGTCACACTTGATTCTTCATTAATTAACTATGGTAACATTTGGATTACCAATTATTAATGTTGTAATGACTGGTAGTTAGAATTCACATGCTAAGTGCTCATGTTCAGATTTTGTTTGCTGTGAGATGTTAGGAATTATGCAGTGTAACTGTTCTTGATGTGGTAAGCACAGTATTAACCTTCATAAAAACCCAAATCATTGCTCCATGGAAACTCTCTCTTCTTTTGAAGATTCTATTCTCCATCAGCTGTTTATTGTGAGGTTTCTTGGCTCCATGGAGGTGAAAGCAGACGAGAGCTCAGATGTTGTCTATGAAACCATGCGCCAAATCCTGGCAGCACGGGCTATCCACAACATTTTCAGAATGACAGAGTCCCATTTAGTAGTAACTTGTGATTGCTTAAAGTAAGTCTTCCTTCTTAAATTTAAACCTGAAATATTCTTAAATGAGTATTCTGCAAAGGATCTTTAAGATGCAGTAGTGCATTTCAAAATTTATTCTAATACTTTTAGGTTAATTGACCCGCAGACTCAAGTCACAAGGCTGAGGGTAAGTTGTTATTTCTATGTGTTAAATATTTGCCAGTACTATGTCACTAGTGTCCTTTTCCATGTTATCCCAGAAACTAATAGATAACTTTACCTGGCTCAGAGTGAATAAACTACAGATAAAATTACTTACAAAGAATATCACAGTTGAGCTTTTCAAGATATCTAATTTTCCACATTGAAAAACGTTCATATGTGGAGTTCATGGGTGTAGCGTCCATGGTGCACAGGCACCACCAACTTTGAAAGCGGGGTGTGCCATGCACCACCAACTGCGTGCATACCAGGAGAGTACCTGCACTAGGAGGCAGAGGCTCGCGAGGCCGCCGACAAACCCTATCTCGCCAGCAACTGAGAAAAGGAGAGGCTTGGGAGGCCTCTGGTGAACCCAATTTCACTTGTGGCCGAGAACAGGAAGAGGCCTGGGAGGCTGCCAGCAGACCCCATTTTGCTGGTGGTTGAAGAAAGAAAGAGGTAGGTCTGGAAAGCTGGCAGTGGCTGAGAAGAGTAGCAGACCCAGGAAGTCACCAGCGGCAGAGAAGAAGCAGCAGCCCATTTTCTCGCTTCTCTGTGTGCCGGCCTTCAAACCATGTGTAGCCAGTATGTACTCAATGCTGATCTTATGCATCACGAGATCAGCATAGAGGATGTGCTAACCCCACGAATTTTGAATAGCACGGGGCAGGCACGCTAGGAACAGTGGGGAAAACTGGCTTCTTCCTCTTCTCGGCCTCCCAGGCTTGCTACTCTTCTTGGCCGCCAGCAGCCTTCCGGACCCAATGGGGAGCCTGCCTGTAAATGGTGAGCTGCCTGGATGTGTGTGAATGATAACCTGCCTGAGTGTGGGGGGGGTGTGTAGTGTGAATAGTAACCTGCCTGGGTGTGGGGGGCGTGAATTGGAGTATGTGTGAATGGGGGCCTGCTTGGGGTAGGATGTGAACGGGAGCCTGTGTGAGAGGGAGAGCATGTGTGTGAGAGAACTTGTGTGTTCATATGTATGGGAGTGGGAAGCCTGCATGTGAGAGCTTGTGTATTTGTGTGGCAATATGAAGCTGTGTGAGAGAGAATGTGTTTGTCTATGGGGGGAGGGGGAAGGGAGCCTTCATGGGAGAGAGAGCATGTGAGAGTGAGAGCCTGTGGGTGTGAGAAAGTGGCAGCCTGCATGTGAGTGAGAGCCTGTGTGTGTATGTATGTATGGGAGTGGAAACCTGCATATGAGAGCTTGTGTGTATGCATGTGAGAGAGCTTGTAAGAGAGAGCCTGAGGGGGAGTGGGAGCCTGTGTATGTTTGAGAATGGGAACATGTGTGTAAGAGCATGTGAGTGTGAGAGCCTGCTTGTATGTGTGAGTGGGAGCCTGTATGTGAGAGAACACATTAGGAACGAGCCTTCATGTGAGAGAGAGCATATGAGAGTGATAGTCTGTGTGTACATGAAAGAGAGCATGCAAGAGTGGGATACTGTGTGAGAGAGCGTGTGTGTGTGTGAGAAGAAACAATAAAAGAGATCCTGAAAAAGGAATAAGAAAAAGACAGACAAGGGGAAAAGATTGGGACCAACTGATTAGAAAAATAAAATCAGACAACAAAGGTAAAAAAAAATGATTTTGCCTTTCAGCAATTGGAATATTCCATCTTTGGCAATGTGCATTTCTTATATTATTGTATTTTGCTTTTTCTTTAGTATTCCAGAGTTCACAGACTCTGGTTTTGTCTGCATATTTCTGTTTCTAATTTGTAGACTCTTATTCTGTATTAGGTAAGGGTCTGTCTGTGATGTGTATGTGTGGCAGAGGTGCAATATTCTGACTAGCATATAGTTTCTCTGTAGGGATTTGTAGCAGTCTGGCTTGTTCTGTTTGCCCAGTAGGTGGTGTATTAGTGCTTTACGGCCTGGTGTGTCACACACAGGCTCTCACAGGCAGGTGCGTGGGAGAGAGAGCATGTGTGTGTGTGACAGCATTAGCATGTATATGTGAGAGGGAATGTGTGAAAGAATGAATGTTAGTATGCGTGTGTGTGTGAATGAGAGAGAGAAGAGAGAGTTTGTGGCCCTACCTCCCCAATCTGTGATAATCTTAGGGTGATTGGAAATCAAAAGGTCCCAGATAAGGGGAGCAGGAAATATTTTAATCTTTATTTTAAATTATTGGATGTAATTTGATCTTTCTATTATTTTGAAACATTTTATTTTTTTTTTATTTTTGGGAAATATTAGAATATTTTTTAATTATTGGATGTTTTATTCATCATATGTTTTGAAATATTTTATTGATTCAGAAATATTAGAACAAATTTATGCAAGTTTTTTAAAATTATTGTATATTCAGCTATGTTGACATTTACTCTTTTTATTATGGTTTTAATATTATGTTTTATATCTCTTGATTTTATTGCTTGATGTTTTGCAAGGAATAATACAGTCGGGATCCTGGCTTTGTGGCACATTTCTATTTTGTATTTGGTGAGGGTTTGTCTGTATTTTAAAGGTTCAGTTCTTGTGTAACTTGAATTTTTGCTGTGAAAATTATGGTACTTTTCATCACTGGCTTTTATAGCATTATGGTCCTCTCTTTCTCATTTCTATTTTAAACAGAAGTTTGCTCTTTATTAATTTAATTTGCAAGCAGAAAAATAGTTTTGAATGTTATTGCAGAAAATATTTTTTTCATTCACATTTTATTGTAACTGATATTAGTAGATTAGGTGATTATTTTAAGGGATGGCTTTAGCTAATTTTCCCTCTAAGGATTGGGTTGCTATGAGCATAAAATTGATAGGCTAAAGTAGAGTTCATAAGGTAATGTAGGAAGGTGGACTGTGTTGTAGGGTACCTGACAGCACCAAATTTTATGGTGCACCACCAACTTCAGCAGTCATCCTACATCCCTGCTGAAATTCACTCACCTTTCAAAATGTTTGTCTTCCTGGTATGATGAAATAATCTGTTGCTGCTGTTGGGCACTCTTAAGTATAATTTAGTCCCATCATAGGTAAAAGATTTTTCTCCTCAGGTGGCCCTTGATGATTTTCAGCTAAGCCAGGGTGACCTCAAAATAAAATTGAAGGGCTCTCCTGACATCTGAAGAAGGGACTAGTATGGTCTTGAAAGTTGATGCAGTGGAACACTGTTGTATGTAGATCTGAGAAAACTTTTGCAGTCTATAAAGATTCCTGTTTTCTTTGCAAGCAAACAGGCCGATACTGTAAAATGCGCTCAAATGAGCGCACTGTTTAACCCGGGTTGAATGCACATTTTGGATATGCGTCCACAACCCCTTATACAATAAGGGATTTAGTGCGTCCATAACGCGTGTCCAAACCCTCCTGAAACTAATGGTGCTCATCACATGCAAATATATGTTGATGAGGCTATTAGTGATTTGCCCCAGATACTGTTAAAAAAAAAAAAAAAAAGTGTGCTCAGAAATTAAAGCCTGGCCTTGGGCAGGCATTCATTTCTGAGAAGCATGGAAAAGTGTACAGAAAAGCAGAAAATATTTCCTTTCTATACATCCTTCAACTTAATATCGTGGCGATATTAAATAGGAAGACCCAAAGGTTAAAAAAAATAAAAAGTGTGCTGATGGGTCAGGTTGGGGAAATGGGCGCTCAATTTTTACGAGCATCCATTTTCCTAACCCGCTGACAGCCACCTCTCCTGGGCCAGGGAGGCGCTAGGGCTGCGCACTTGTCCCTAGCACGACCCCTCATTTGCATGCCAGGAGAGGGGGCTGTGTGCGTGTTGGAAGAGCGGGCGTGGAAAACGGATGCGCTTTTTTTTAGCACGTCCGTACTGTATCGGCCTGAATGTGTCTGCTAGAATTCTGCGGAGTAGCACCTTATGAAAGAAAAGAAATTAGCTGTGGTCTAAAATGTGTTCATTTTGGCTGGGACAAAGGATTTGGTTGGCCCTGTCCCCTAAACTTCCTACTTTCAGTATTTATTTTTCTTTTTGTGAGAAAAGTCCCTTTTGAAGGGGAGGTACAGAATTAAAGTTTTAAAGCAGCATTGAAATTCAATCTGCCTAACTACTGGAGCTTTGTGATATAGTTTTTGTTGATTCTAATATACAAGATGTTAAGCGCTAAATCACGACAAGAACAACAAATCACAGATATGTAGCACATCCTATATAACATAGGGACCTGATTCCGAAATTCTTTTCTGGCATTCATCTCCTACATAGAATGAATTTGCATGTTGAATGTTTTGGATTTTCCAGCCGATATAACCCTCTCTGGGGGAGGGGGGCGGGATACATCTGAAGAAAAATTAGGATTTGAACTCTTTTTGTTGAAAAAGGCATTAAAGACTTTGATTTTTTTTTTTTTTGGTGCAGTTTCCTTTGCCCAGTGTAGTCTTGTATGCTACACATCAGGAAAATAAGCGCCTTTTTGGATTTGTGCTTCGTACTGCAGGCGGAAGAATTGAGGGCCGTCCACTCTCAGTTTGCTACATATTTGAATCAAACAATGAAGGAGAAAAGGTATTTGAGTTATTTACAATCATATGCACTCCTTATACATCCACCATCACTGCCTCCCCACCTCCCTGCTTCTCAATAGCGGCTCAGGAGTGGTAGTGGTATTGTTCACCCAAGGTGTGGTCCAATATCCTTATTCAATAAGATGTTACTACTTGCACACCTAATGTAGATAATAGGTACATGGATAGGAAGGCAATAAATAGGAAACTGATCAACTAGGTCCGACATTTAGTCTCGATAGGGGAGGAGCAGTTGGGGGGGCGGGGGGTTAGAGAGCTGAGTTACTCAGTCCAACACTTTTGGGATGCCTGTTTATTGGCTGTTAAAGACCTGCAAGAAAAGCTATGCTTTCACGTACTTTGTAAATTGCAGGTAGTCCTGGATTTGGCAGAGCCCTTCCAGAGATTGGGGCCATTCTTAAGAAGCTCTATTGCTGGGTGTCAGTCCTTTTGGTATCTTATATTGATAGTGTGATTATGGAGGACCATTAGGACCCTTTCTGGTGTATAGTGAAATAACCAGTCCTTAAGGTGCAATGGACCTATACCTCTCATGGCCTTGAAGGCTGGGGTAGGGTTTGAATTTAGCCTTCTTAAAGTACTGGTAGCCAGTGTAGACAGTGTAAAATGGTCCTGTCCCTTGCAGCACTCTAGCATTTGGGTTGTGACTTACTGAATAAGCTGGTGTATGCCTTTCAGTGTCAGTTCGTTATACGTTAACTTTTTAGTAGTCTAACCATGAGGTTATAGCTGCATGAACTATGATGATCGTACTTGTTCTTTCAATGAAAGGATGGAATTTTTTCAGTTGATGCATGTGGAAGACACAGCCTTTTTAAATGTCTGTAGCTGGGGCTGCTTTTTTGATTTATAGTTTAAACCTATTTTTGTCAATAAATTCCTTTATTTTTGCAAAGGTGAAAATTAGTTTAAATAGATTTTTACCCTAATTTCAATAATACAGCTATAGGCTTGTGGTGCTTTCTAGTTTCTCCTCCCCTAGAAAACAGACAGTGGGGCATGCACAAGATCTGGGCCCATCCCATACATATAATAAAAAAGTGTGGAAACAGCATGCACAACTCTATGTCCACAGCAAAAGAGGAAGAATTTTCCGGTGGAGAAGAGTGACTAGATCAACTGCCAAAGCCGGAGGAGCAACAGAGGAAAGAGGCCTGAACTGCTGCTGCTGTTGCTGCAGCTGCTGGGGAGAGAGACCAGTGCAACCACTGGGACTGCTTTGGAAGGAGTCCCAGAGTTGCCATTGGAAGAGGAGGTCAAAGTTGTCATTGGAGCCACTGCTGAGAGGGGAGGCACAGGGAACTGTGTCCTCCTGGGACTCTGAAGGGGAGAAGAGAGAGAGGGACACTGGGAGATGAAAACAGGGAGGTGCTAGGGGGAGTGTAAGAAAGAAGTAAGACACTTTGTAAGGGGAGACACTGGGGAGAAAGGGGAAAGGTGAAGAGATGCTGAAAGAGGGAAGGATGGAAAGGAGATGTTGGAGATAGAAAATGGGAGATGCTTGGAAAAATGGTCATTAAAATTTTCATCTAGCCCTGTTAATTTTGAAAGTTGTGTGGCCCTCTTCATAAAATGTTATGAAATACCTGCTCTAGGATCCTAATTTGCTTAATAAAGCTAAAGTTAGCTGGATAAATTGTCATGGATATTCAGCAGAGTGCTGCTGATTCCTTCACTGAATATACGGGTCGATACTCTAAGGCCGCGGTAGAAACAGTGCGGCAGTGTCAGGCGTACCCTCGTTCCCCGCACGCACAGTTCTCTTCACCTACCGCTCTATACTCTCTTCTAATTGCATGCAAATGCATGCCGCGGCTGCGAAGCCTTAGGCAAGTGTTAGGCCCGCGCAACCCATTTTACTGTATAGAGCGCCTATACAGTATCCTGGGTTCGCGGGCCTAACGCTTCACGGCCGTGCTGGTATCTGTCATTTCAAATGTCATTTCAAATGACATTTGAAATGACAGGTACCAGGAAGTGGACAGTTATGTTCCCCGATGCTCGGCAAACTATCCCCCAGCCCCCGCTCACCTGCCCTGGCCCCGTCCGGTCTCCGGTGCAGCCCCAGTCCTGTCTCCTCCTCCCGAAGCAAAAAAAAACAAAACAAAACTGAAAAAGTAGCAAGGCTCGGGCCTGCTACGATAGTCTCTTCTCCCTTCTCCTTTCTCCTCTCCTCCCGATTTCGGCGCTCAAGGCGGCCGGGTGGGTGTGCATTCATCCAGGCAGAGGGAGCCGACGGCGAAAGCAGCCTCCGGCTCCCTCTGCCTGGATGAATGCACGGCCCCCGCCGGCAGCGAATGAATGCCCGTGCGATTTCGGCGCTCAAGGCAGTCACATGACGTGACGTCACGCCTTGAGCGCCAAATCGCACGGGCATTCATTCGCTGCCGGCGGGGGCCGTGCATTCATCCAGCGGCCCCCGCCGGCAGCGAATGAATGCCCGTGCGATTTCGGCGCTCAAGGCATGAGCGCCGAAATCGCACGGGCATTCATTCGCTGCCGGCGGGGGCCGTGCATTCATCCAGGCAGAGGGAGCCGGAGGCCGCTTTCGCCGCCGGCTCCCTCTGCCTGGATGAATGCACGCCGGCGGGGGCCGTGCATTCATCCAGCGGCCCCCGCCGGCAGCGAATGAATGCCCGTGCGATTTTGGCGCTCAAGGCATGAGCGCCGAAATCGCACGGGCATTCATTCGCTGCCGGCGGGGGCCGTGCATTCATCCAGGCAGAGGGAGCCGGAGGCCGCTTTCGCCGCCGGCTCCCTCTGCCTGGATGAATGCACGCCCACCCGGCAGCCTTGAGCGCCGAAATCGGGAGGAAAGGAGAAGGGAGAAGGGACTACCATAGCAGGCCCGAGCCTTGCTACTTTTTCGGTTTTTTTTTTTTTTGCTTCGGGAGGAGGGGACAGGACTGGGGCTGCACCGGAGACCGGACGGGGCCAGGGCAGGTAAGCAATGTTTTTACACTTTTTTTACACCATTTTTTACACTTTATTCCCGTTTTAATTTTCGAACACCACACTAACACCACACTAACACCAAGTAGAGGGTAGCGGTAAACTAACAGGTTAAGGACGCGGCAAAATAGCGGGTTACAAAGGAGATAATCTGAGCGCGCGTCACAGTATCGGAGGGGAATAGCTAATTCCTTCATTATACAGCTAATTCGTTCATTTACATATCATATACATGCTGCGTGCGGAAAGGGTTATGCGTCTGTTTTAAGAAGCGCTAAGGACGCGTGAAACTGGAGACTGTATCGCTGAATCGCCTTACGCGTCCGAATTGTGCGCTCCCAGCATGTTACAGACTGGAAATCTTCAACCGCACCTTACAGTATCGACCTGATAGTGAGGTAAAGTCCAGATTAGCCAGATAAAACTTATTTAGATAACTTTAAGACTGCTCTCAGATACATCCAGACTTATCCTATATTCCTTAGAGAGATTCTGAAAATCTGGTTTGCAGTTTGATCCCTCTGTCCTAGGTTCTTCATGCTTCTTGTTGAAGAGTTGCCATATTTGAATTAGTGTTATGCTCATGCAGTTGTCCATGTTTTCTTTGTAGATTTGTGATTCTGTTGGATTGGCTAAACAGATTGCTCTTCATGCAGAATTGGTAAGAGTAAAGTAGGAAAACGTTTTCTATATATTCATGTATTTAATCATATTTATTTCTTGCCTTTTTCAAAAGGCTCCTCAAAGTGCCTTTGACTGGCACACTGAGCATGCCCAGCATGCCACTATCCACATGGGGTCCCTCTTCAGTCTCTTCTTTTCCGCGGAATGGTCATCTCGCGGTTGTGGAGCTCATGCTCTAATTTGGTTTTTTTTTTGGAAAGCTTTTTCTTGGTCATTTCTACAACTCTCTCCATTCCCCTGGTTTAGTTGGGTGGTGCGGTAAGTTTTCTTTGTTCTATGCGTTCGATTCCCAGTAGTGTTTCCTTCTGTGCCCACCGGTAGTTGACCGCTCGCCGGTTACTTCTATTATGGCGTCGTCAGGTTTTTGTTGGTCCCCCAGTGCCCTTGGACCATGTCCTTCACGGATCTGCATGAGGTGTATAATCCTTTGCTTCGGGGCATCACGCGGCTTTCGGGAATGTCATTTTTGCAACCAGATGACCCAAGGGCTGTCATGTCTGCCTGGATAAAATGAAGAAGCTCTTGGGGTCAAAGAAATCTGAATTCTTGACTCTGGTGTCGGGGGCATCGACTCCGAAAGGCCAAGGGGAACCGATGGACACCAAGCCTCCGATGTCCACCCCTCCTCCGGGACCCTCAGTGGAGAGAGGTGCCAGGGATTAGCCTTCGTCGCTCTCTTCTTGCTCAAGGACTTCTGGATCATCTTCTTCCTGCTTGGTGCTGGAGAAACACAAAGCCAAGCACCATGGGAAGTCCAGGAAGCATCGCCACCGTTCTCTGTCTTTGCACGGTGCCAGGCTTGGGTCTGCACCGGCACCTGCTGTGATGCCCGCGAGGAAGCACTGCCCTCCATCGATCCCGGGACTCCTAGGCATTCCCCACTGATTCCGGTGCTGGGCACCGATCTCTCTTGGGGCTCCAGGAGAGATCCGGTTACGCCTCCCCTTCTGTCCATCCTGTTTTCAGCGGATTTTTAGGAGGAGTTGGAACTCAGGGTGTAACTGGTGGTTGTCCGAGCCTTGCAGGGAATCAAGCCGGTGCCTCCACCAGTGCCGGAGCCTGCACCCTCTGTTGGCACCGTTGCTGGAGCGTCTTGACGTCCTTCTCGCCGTTCTCCCCACGCAGCCAATCCCGGTGCCCGGGAGTCCATCGATACCATGGCGGCCATTGTTGCCTCCTCCTTCTGGTCCCATTGTGGGTTCCTCCGAGGAGGAAGACCCGTCGAGGCCCTCTGTTCCACAGCCAGTATTTCCTGGTACGGTTCCGGGTCCTTCGATGTCCTCAGCACCCAAGTCACGGGGCCTGGGAAGGGGCCCTCCACTGGTGTCTCCGTGCAATCTCAGCAATGATGATACCTCAGTCTTCTTCCGATGACTCTGGTGGCATTTCCTCAGACCTGTCTGCTCAATAGGAATAGCATCTGTTGCCACCTGAGGACTTATCCCTTGCTGGATTCATGCGGGCCATGTCAGAAACCATTCTGTTCCAACTGCTAATGGAAGAGGATGCCAGATACAAGGTGCTGGAGATTATTCAGTTTATAGATGCTCCGAAGGAGGTGGTGGCTGTTCCTGTCTATGAGATCTTTAAGTATCTGCTCCTTCGGATCTGGGAACACTCCATCTCTGTGCCTCTGGTGAATAGGAAGTCTGATGCAGTTTACTTGGTCCAGCATGCTTTGGGGTTTGAGAAGCGTTAACTCCCACACTAGTCAGTTGTGGTGGAGTCCGCTCTTAAGAAGGTCAGGCGTTCTCGCACCCATGCATCCGCCCCTTCGGGATGGGAACACAGGGCTCTGGATGCGCTGGGTAGGCAGGTTTTTCAGGGCGCTATGCTGATCGCCTGTATTGCCTCCTACCAGCTGTACATAATCCAATATTCTTGAAATCTCTGGAAGCAGATCCAGGAACTGTCTGAACTCCTGCCCCAGCAGCAGCAGGACACTTTTTTGGCGATTTTACAGTAAGACCTTGAGTGTGGCAAACATGAGGTGTGCTCCACCTATGATGTTTTTGAGACTGCGGTGAGCGTAGCGGCTGCAGGAATTGGTACCCGCATGATGGCCTGGCTCCCAGCTTCTGATCTCTGGCCGGAGATGCAGGAGAAGCTCGTAAATCTGCAATGTACTGGTGAAAACCCCTTTGACAAGGTGAGGGATGCTGTGGCTCAGTTGAAGGATCACCATGAGACCCTGCAACATCTCTCTGCCAGTACATCTGACCAACCATCTTCAACCAGGACGTCCTCTCAACAAGGCCCAAGGAGGTCCTTTTATCACCAGAGGAAATACTATCCTGCCTCCTGTGCCCATTCTCAGCATGTGGGCTCTAGGGCTGTCATAAACAGCAGCGGACCCCCAGACCTCAGCTGGTACCCCAGACAAGCCCTGCTACAGGGCTTTGACTGGTTGCGAGGGAGCATCAGCCAGCCGCCCATGCCTGTGACGCCGGAGTCCCTGGTCGGAGGCTGGGTGCAGTTCTTTGTGGACTGTTGGCCCATTGTCACCTCGGACCAGTGAGCTCTATCCATCATTCCTCGAAGGTATCAGTTGAACTTTCTGGGTGTCCGGTCAGACTCTCCCCGTCCCCCTTTTGGCCATTGTAATAGCCAGGGCAGTCAAGCCCGTTCCACTACAGCAGTGGGGGGCGGGGATTCTATTCCCTGATTCCATAGAGAACTAGGGGACTCCATCCTATTCTGGACTTGAGAGCCTTGAACAAATTTCTAAAAAGTGGAAAAATTCAAGATGGTCTCTCTGGGCACCCTGATTCTCCTCCTGCACTTCCTCAGTCTAAAAGATGTGTATGCCCACATCAAGATCTTTCACGGTCACAGAAATTATCTCCTGTTTGTCATGGGTGAGTGGCATTTCCAGTTCAGGGTGTTGCCCTTCGGCCTCACCTCGGCCCCACATGTCTGGACGTGGTGGGTACACACCTCCACAGACTGGGGGTGCAGGTATTATCCTACCTGAACGATTGACTGGTCAAAAGCACCACCCAGGAAGGAGTGCTATGATCCCTGTGCTGTTGTTGGTGTCCTTGGGATTTGTTATCAACTACCTGAAGTCCCAACTTATTTCGTCGCTTCAGTTGAGCTTCATCAATGCTTGTTACACTGCTCAAGCAAGAGCTTTTCTTCCCTGCTATCGGGCGCTCGCGCTGGCGTCCCTTGTGAGAGTGGTCCAATGGAGCCGGCGGGTCTCTGCTCACCACATGCTATGGCTCCTGTGTCACATGGCCGTAACTGTCCATGTTACCCCCTAAGCTCGCTTACATATGCGCAGAGCTCAATGGACCTTGCGGTCCCAGTGGCAGCAGTCCATCCAGGACCTTCATGTTTGCATCCATGTTAATCTGCCTCTCTGGGACTCCTTGTCGTGGTGGGAGAGTCTGCCCAATTTGGAACAGGGGATTCCTTTTCAGGCTCCCCTTGCCCAGATTGTGCTCACTATGGATGCATGCACACTGGGGCGGGGTGCCCATGGGGATGGTCTCCGTACCCAGGGTCTATGGTCATCCCAGGAAGCACAATCTCAAATCAACTTCCTGGAGGTCCGCGCGATCTGATATGCACTCCGGGCGATCGGAGATCGGCTGATCAACAAAACGGTTCTGATCCAGACCGACAAAAAGGTGGTGATGCAGTAAATCAAAAAGCAGGGAGCTATGAGGTTGTTCCTCCTGTGCTAGGAGGCAGTTTGGATTTGGTCATGGGCTCTGTCCCAGGGTATGGTGCTCCAAGCCATGTCTTTAGCCGGGATGGAGAATATGGTGGCGGACAGGCTAAGTCTTGCTGTTTGACCCCACGAGTGGTCCCTTGGATCTTCCTTTACTGGGGCACCCTGGACATGGATATTTTTACATCCCCCTGCAACAGGAAGGGGAGACCAGTTCTGCTCCATGTACAGGGAGGACGGTAAGCCAGTCTCGGACGCCTTTGCCCGCCATTGGGGCAAGGGCCTTCTGTACGCATATCCTCTGCTTCCTCTGGTGACAAAGACTCTCCTGAAGCTCTGAAAGGGTGGGGGGACCATGATTCTTACAGCCCCTCATTGGCCAAGAAAGATCTGGTTTCTGCTCCTGTGTGATCTTTCCCTTCGGGAACTGATCAGTCTGGGGACTTTCCCAGACCTCATCACGCAGGATCAGGGTGGGCTGTACCATCCCAACCTCAAAGCCTTGTCCCTGACGGCCTGGATGTTGAAAGGTTGATTCTACAGCCGCTTGACTTGTCTGATGTGTCTGAGGTCCTAGTGGCTTCCAGGAAGCCTTCCATTAGGAAGTCTTATGGCCTGAAGTGAGAGGAGTTTACCATGTGGTGTGAGCGCCATGGCTTGGACTTGTTCTCCTGCTCCACACCGAAACTGCTTGACTACCTCCTGCACCTTATGGACGCTGCCTTAAAGAACCAGGGTGTGGATGGTTTGCCCATCTCTGTGCAGCCCATAGTGGATTGCTTTATGCAGGGTCTACTGTAGTTGAAGCCTCTCCTGCGACCTCCCGCTGTGTCCTGGGACCTCAATGTGGTGTTGGCTCAGCTCATGGAAGCTCCTTTCGAGCCACTGCGTTCTTGTGACATTAAGTACCTTACCTGGAAGGTCATATTTTTGGTCGCGGTCACATCAGCACACAGTGTCAGTGAGCTTCAGGCATTGGTGATGCATCCACCCTACACAAAGTTCTTTCACGATAGGGTGGTTCTGCGCACGCACCCTAAATTCCTGCCTAGAGTGGTGACAGATTTACATCTCAACCAGTCAATTGTCCTGCCCACCTTTTTTCCCAGGCCTCATTTGTACCAAGGCGAACGGGCTCTGCACAGTCTGGATTGCAAAAGAGAGGTAGCCTTTTACTTGGAGCAAATGGTAGGCCATAGGCAGTCTACGCAGCTCTTCATCGCTTTTGATAGGAATAGATTAGGAGTCATGGTTGCTAAGCAGCCCCTGTCCAACTGGCTGGCAGATTGCATCACCTTCTGCTATACTCAAGCACAACTGCAGCTTGGGTGCTGTGTCAAGGCTCATTCTGTCAGAGCCATGGCAACCTCAGTGGCCCATTTGAGAGCAGTCTCAATGGACGAGATCTGCAAGGTTGCGACGTGGAGTTATCGCCACACTTTCACCTCTCACTTCTGTTTGGACATGGATGGCCGACGCGACAGTAGCTTCAGCCAGTCTGTCCTCTGGAATCTCTTTGAGCTGTGAAACCCAACTCTTCCTGCCTACAGCCCTCTTTTTGGGTTCAGGCTGTCTCTCTCTTTTACCAACAGCACAATTGTTGTTGTGCCCATTGACCCATTAGGTGTCTGTTGGTCATTTTGTCTTTGGGGGCAGCCTGTAGCTAGGGATTTACCCATTGTGAGGACTACCATCCTGCTTGTCCTAGGAGAAAGCAGAGTTGCTTACCTGTAGCAGGTGTTCTCCTAAGACAGCAAGATGTTATTCCTCACAAAACCCACCTGCCACCCTGCAGAGTTGGGTTTCTCCTATGTTTTTTTAATTTTT
This sequence comes from Rhinatrema bivittatum, assembly GCF_901001135.1. NCBI lineage: Eukaryota > Metazoa > Chordata > Amphibia > Gymnophiona > Rhinatrematidae > Rhinatrema > Rhinatrema bivittatum. Next base: position 381,530,625 of record NC_042618.1, read on the forward strand.
TCGTAATTCTATGTTACAAGTCTGAAGAAGGACTCCGCGTGGACATGTGGATAGTGGCATGCTTGGCATGCTCAGTGTGCCAGTCGAGTTTCTAGAAACTTTGACAAGTTTTCCGTGCCAGGCTCCATTCGATGATGTCTCCCATTTGTGAGGTCTAACATCCTGCTGTCATAGAACACCTGTTACAGGTAAGCAACTCTATCTCCCCTTATGACAATATAACAGAAATGTGTTCCCAAACAATAAGCTGCCATCTTAAGCAGATATGCTACAGCATCAACATTCAAATATTTAAAGGTTAAATGTTTCTCTTGCTGGATACCAAGCAATTGATATGCCCAAATTCAGAATCTGGAAAAACTTATAACCAGAAGTTATTTGTTTTTTTCTTAATTTGGCAAAGCTGGCAATCTCGTTCTTTGTTCACACTGACCCTGCAGTCAGTTGTTTTTGTTTTTTTTGATAGGATATCCACGACTGTGCATGAGATAAAGTTGCATTTTTGCTGTATGTTTCTATAGTTTAATATATATATATTTCTCACAGGACAAGCAGGATGGTTGTCCTCACAAATGGGTGACATCGAGGATGGAGCCCACCACGGAAAACTTCTGTCAAAGTTTAAACAGAACTTTGACTGGCCCCTACTGGGCATGCCCAGCAAGGCACTGACCCTGCAGCCAGCAGGGGTCTCCCTTCAGTCTTCTTTTTTCCGCGCAGCAGTTGCCACGCGGTGAAAGGAGCTCTCTAACCACGTTCCTGACAGGAATTTGGAAGTTAATTTCCTAAGAAAATTTGCCCCTCAGGGGTCTCCCTTCGACAAATTTTTAGTCATCTTACGGAACCCGGTAAGTTTTTTGCCTTTTTCCATCGACTACCGTCGAATTTGGCCCTTGAGGCCTGTTGGCACTTACGGATCCCCAGCCTAAATTTTGGCTTCAGGCCATGGCAACGGGGTTCCGCCGTTGTTCGGATTGTACCCGGACTATGTCCATCACAGACCCCCACAGGGTTTGTGTGATGTGTTTGGGTAGTGAGCATGATGTCCTGACTTGCACCAAATGTGCCTTAATGACACCCAAGGGTCGCAAAGCCAGGATGGAGAAGATGGGGCTCCTCTTCCATGCACCCACCCCAACGCCATCGATAGCATCGACGTCATCGGAACCGGCACCGTCGAAGTTGTACCATCATCGTCAACCCTCCGGTGACCGTCCGCCATCGATCGCTTCTCGGCCGTCGACTCCCGTCCCTTCCCCGGATGGGCGAGGGGATCGGAAGGAAAAGCACCGCTATCGACGGCACAAATCTCGGCCTGTCGAGGATCCACAGCCATCGACCTCTGCTCAAGCCGAGCCACCGACAAAGAAGCCGCGAACAGACCGGACACCCTCCACGTCTCGTTCGCAGGCATCGAGGAAACCCTCACCCTCCCGGGGTGCGGGGGCCGTGATCCCACCGGTTACGGTGGTCCCTCCGGCCCTGCCTCAGCCTCCCTCTCCCGTCGAGCCGGGTATGGTTACCCCTGGTCTCCGGGCAGAACTGGACCGGCTGGTCCAGGAGGCCATCGAGAAAGCGATGAAGAAATTGCAACCTCCATCGGCACCGTCTCCGGCACCGGTTCCAGTGCCGCCCCCGGCACCGACACCGGCACCGGCTTCGCCACCGAGGAGGGAACCGACCACCGAGCCGTTGATACAAGCGCTAGCACCGCTACTGAGCCGCATGGAGGCGCTCATGACGGCCCTTCCATCGGTGATTCCAGTGCCATCGACAACACCACCGTCTCCGACTGGATTTTCATCGGCAGGAGAAACACCGTTCCGGATTCCCCCTTCCGGGGTGGTTCCATCGGTGCCTTCTGGTATATCTCCACCGATATATCCTTCGGTTCCATCCATTCCACGCCAGGCACCGATTCCATCGACAGCACCGAAGCCATCGATGCCATTTCTGGTTCCACCTACGGCACCGATTCCACCTCGGTTTCCATCGATGCCTTTAGAGCCTCAGCCAGGTCCATCAGGGTTACAAACCCCACTTGATCCCTACGATACCTGGGGTGATGATGATGATACATCTTCTGACACGGATTTGCCTTCGCCTCCATCTCCTACAGAGAGTAGAAAAAGATCTCCTCCTGAGGATCTATCTTTCATTAATTTTGTGAAAGAGATGTCAGAAGTTGTACCTTTTCAACTACAATCTGAAGCTGATGACAGACACCAGATGATGGAACTCCTTCAATTTCTGGATGCTCCAAAAATCATCGCTTCCATCCCTATACACCAGGTGTTTTTGGATCTGCTCAAGAAAAACTGGGAATCTCCTTCATCAGTGTCCCCAGTTAACAAAAAAGCTGACTCCACCTACCTTGTCCAGTCAGCACCAGGTTTCCAAAAACCTCAACTGGATCATCGCTCTGTTGTGGTTGAGTCCGCGCAGAAGAAGGCCAAGCGTCTTAAGCCACACTCTTCTACCCCACCTACCAGGGACAACAAGTTCCTAGATAGTGTTGGACGGAAAGTCTATCATGGAGCTATGTTGATTTCACGCATAGCTTCATATCAACTTTATATGACTCAGTACAACAGAGCCATCCTTAAGCAGATGCAAGACTATGCTGACACGTTACCAGACCAATACCAACCGCAGCTTCAAGCCCTTCTTCACAAGGGATTTGAGGCAGGGAAGCACGAGATTAGGACTGCCTACGACATATTCGATGCTTCCACAAAAGTTTCAGCCACAGCCATCTCAGCCAGACGTTGGGCTTGGTTAAAATCATCCAACCTTCGCCCAGAGGTTCAGGATCGTCTTGCTGATTTACCCTGCTTAGGCGATAATTTGTTTGGAGAGCAAATTCAGCAGATTGTGGCGGAGTTGAAAGACCACCATGAGACGTTGAAACAACTCTCATCTGTCCCACCTGAGCTGACCTCCAAGCAACCGCAAAAGAAAGACTCTAAAAAGTCATTCTTTCGACCACGCCGTTATTACCCTCCATCGGCCAGGCCTCGTCCAGCTCGATCCTCTACTAGGCCTCAGCCGCGTCAGCCTAGGAAACAAAGGCCTACTGTAGCCCCTCCTCCTGGGCCTGCGGCTGGCCTTTGACTCCCCTGTAGGGAACACATGCCAAACCCCTCTTCCGGACATCCCTGTAGGAGGTCGACTGTACCATTTTCTACAACCTTGGTTGCAGATCACCTCAGATCAGTGGGTGCTAACAATTATCGCACAGGGTTACCACCTCAACTTCATAACTCTTCCGGCAGACTCCCCGCCTCTTCAAGCGTGGAGTCTATCCACCCATTTGGCTCAATTACAACAGGAAGTATCTTCTTCTGCAATCAAATGCTATAGAACCTGTTCCTCCCTCTCAACGAGGCAAGGGATTCTATTCCAGATACTTCCTAATACCAAAGAAATCGGGGGGACTACGTCCCATTTTGGACCTTCGAGCCCTCAACAAATACCTTCAAAAAGAGAAGTTCAAAATGGTAACCCTAGGCGCGCTGCTCCCTCTGCTACAAAGAGGGGATTGGCTGTGCTCTCTCGACCTCAAGGACGCTTATACCCACATTGCGATCACACAATCCCATCGCAAATATCTGCGGTTTCTAGTTGGCCACGACCATTATCAATACCGTGTCCTCCCTTTCGGTCTAGCTTCTGCCCCACGAGTCTTTACCAAATGTCTCGTAGTGGTAGCAGCATTCCTCAGGAAGGAAGGTGTCCACGTCTACCCATACCTGGACGATTGGCTAATCAGGGCCTCCACCCAACAGATAGCTCAATCCTCCCTAAAATTGACAATTCAAACACTCCTTTCCTTAGGGTTTCTCGTCAATTACGAGAAATCTTGCTTAGTCCCGTCTCAAACCTTATCCTTCATTGGAGCAGACTTGGACACCTTGCAGGCAAAGGCTTACCTTCCTCTTCAGAGGGTCCACACTCTAATATCCCTGGCTCGCCAGCTCCAGTCTCAGAACACTGCCACGGCTCGCCAGTTCCTCATTCTCCTAGGACACATGGCATCCTCGGTTCAAGTCCCTCCCATGACCCGACTAGCCATGAGAGTAACACAATGGACTCTACGACACCAATGGATTCAAGCTTTTCAGCCTCTGTCCTCCATAGTCACAGTCACACAAGCGCTGCGCCTATCCTTAACCTGGTGGACGACTCAGGTCAACCTCCTTCAGGGCTTACCCTTTCTTCCACCGGATCCGCAAGTAATCCTAACCACCGACGCTTCTCACATCGGTTGGGGAGCCCATGTGGACGACTTTCAAACCCAAGGGTTATGGTCCAACGAGGAAGCCGAACACCAGATCAATTTCCTGGAAATTCGAGCAATCCGCTATGCGCTCCGCACTTTCAAAGATCATCTCTTTCATCAGATAATCTTAATCCAGACGGACAACCAAGTGGCCATGTGGTACATAAACAAGCAGGGAGGCACAGGCTCCTTCCTTCTGTGTCAGGAAGCTGCGCAGATCTGGGCGGAAGCCCTCTCCCACTCCATGTACCTCAGGGCCACTTACCTGCCGGGAGTAGACAATGTATTGGCAGACCAGCTGAGCCGTGTCTTCCAACCGCACGAGTGGTCACTCGATCCTCTGGTAGCGACCTCTCTGTTTCACAAGTGGGGTTCTCCCCGCATAGACCTCTTTGCGTCCCCTCAGAACCACAAAGTGGACGATTACTGCTCTCTCATTCGGAGCCAGCACTCTCGGCCGAGGGATGCATTCTCCCTCAAGTGGACAACCGGTCTGCTCTATGCATTCCCTCCACTTCCTCTTGTGTCAAAGACTCTCGTGAAGCTACGCCAGGACGGGGGAACCATGATCCTGATAGCACCTTACTGGCCACGCCAAGTATGGTTTCCAATACTCCAGGATCTCTCCATCCGCAGGCACATTCCTCTGGGAAAGGACCCGCATCTGCTCACTCAAAACGACGGATGCCTCCTCCATCCCAACCTCCAAGCCTTGTCCCTGACGGCATGGATGTTGAAAGGTTAGTCCTTCAGCCTTTCAACCTTTCAGATTCCGTTTCTCGGGTCCTGATAGCTTCACGAAAGCCTTCCACAAGAAAGTCTTACTCATACAAATGGAAAAGGTACACATCATGGTGCACTTCTCAGTCCCTTGATCCCCTTTCCTGTCCAATCTCCAAATTCTTGGACTATTTATGGCATCTCTCTGAATCAGGTCTTAAAACCTCTTCTATCAGAATGCATGTCAGTGCGGTAGCCGCCTTCCATAAAGGTGTACAGGGTGTCCCTATTTCAGTACAACCCCTAGTAACACGTTTTCTTAAAGGCTTGCTCCATCTGAAGCCACCCTTACGTCCTCCGGCCCCATCTTGGGACCTTAACCTGGTTCTTGGTCGTCTAATGAAACCTCCTTTCGAACCTCTGCACTCCTGTGACTTAAAGTATCTCACATGGAAAGTGTTATTCCTTTGGCTATCACTTCAGCTCGCAGGGTTAGTGAATTGCAGGCCCTAGTTACCTATCCGCCTTACACTAAGCTCCTGCAGGACCGGGCGGTACTCCGCACTCACCCTAAATTTTTACCTAAGGTAGTTTCTGAGTTTCATATTAATCAATCCATCATACTACCTATCTTTTTTTCCCAGGCCCCACTCCAACTCCGGGGAACAGACTCTGCATACCCTAGACTGCAAACGAGCTCTAGCTTTTTATCTAGACCGTACAGTTGCTCACAGGAAGAGCACTCAATTATTTGTCTCTTTTCATCCTAACAAGTTAGGACATCCTGTGGGTAAGCAGGCTCTTTCCTCCTGGTTGGCGGACTGCATTTCTTTTTGCTATCAGCAAGCTGGCATTCCCTTTCAAGACCGTGTGAAAGCACACTCTGTGAGGGCCATGGGCGACGTCAGTGGCACACCTTCGATCGGTGCCGCTTCCTGACATCTGCAGGGCTGCAACCTGGAGTTCTCTCCATACCTTTGCAGCCCCACTATTGTTTGGACAAAGCTGGAAGACAGGACTCCATCTTCGGCCAATCTGTCTTGCGTAACCTTTTTCCAACGTGATGTACCAACACCCTTCCACCTTCCCGGTAGGGTGCGGATGCCCTTTACCAAATTCCACCCCAGTTGTAGTGCCTCTTGCACGTCATTGGGTGCATTTGGTGCAAGTCAGGACATCCTCAGCTCGGTACTCACCCATTTGTGAGGACAACCATCCTGCTTGTCCTGTGAGAAAGCAAATGTTGCTTACCTGATGTAACAGGTGTTCTCACAGGACAGCAGGATGTTAGTCCTCACGAAACCCGCCCGCCACCCCGCGGTGTTGGGTTTGTTTTGTTTTTACTTTCTAGGCACTGCCTGTAGCTTTGAAAATCAGACTGAAGGGAGACCCCTGCTGGCTGCAGGGTCAGTGCCTTGCTGGGCATGCCCAGTAGGGGCCAGTCAAAGTTCTGTTTAAACTTTGACAGAAGTTTTCCGTGGTGGGCTCCATCCTCGATGTCACCCATTTGTGAGGACTAACATCCTGCTGTCCTGTGAGGACACCTGTTACATCAGGTAAGCAACATTTGCTATATTTGTAAATATATTTCTGTCCATAGGACCGCAGAGCATCAGAAAAACAAAAGGAAATAGACAAACTGAAGGAAAAACAGCAAAAAGAGCTCAGTAAACAAAAACAAATTGAAAAGGTACTGTTTGACTGAAGTACTAATATTATATTGTCATTTCGTGGATTACAAACTGGCTAAAAGACAGGAAACAAAGATTAAATGGACAATTTTCTCAGTGGAAGGGAGTGGGCAGTGGAGTGCCTCAGGGATCTGTATTGGGACCCGTACTTTTCAATATATTTATAAATGATCTGGAAAGAAATACGAGTGAGGTAATCAAATTTGCAGATGATACAAAATTGTTCAGAGTAGTTAAATCACAAGCAGATTGTGATAAATTGCAGGAAGACCTTGTGAGACTGGAAAATTGGGCATCCAAATGGCAGATGAAATTTAATGTGGATAAGTGCAAGGTGATGCATATAGGGGAAAAATAACCCATGCAATAGTTACACAATGTTAGGTTCCATATTAGGAGCTACCACCCAAGAAAGAGATCTAGGCGTCATAGTGGATAACACATTGAACTCATCGGTTCAGTGTGCTGCGGCAGTCAAAAAAGCAAACAGAATGTTGGGAATTATTAGAAAGGGAATGGTGAATAAAAAGGAAAATGTCATAATGCCTCTGTATCGCTCCATGGTGAGACCACACCTTGAATACTGTGTACAATTCTGGTCGCCGCATCTCAAAAAAGATATTGTTGCGATGGAAAAGGTACAGAGAAGGCGACCAAAATGATAAAGGGAATGGAACAGCTCTCCTATGAGGAAAGTCTAAAGCGGTTAGGACTTTTCAGCTTGGAGAAGAGACAGCTGAGGGGGGATATGATAGAGGTGTTTAAAATCATGAGAGGTCTAAAACGGGTAAATGTGAATCAGTTATTTACTCTTTCGGATAATAGAAAGACTAGGGGGCATTCCTTGAAGTTAGCATGTGGCACATTTAAAACTAATCAGAGAAAGTTCTTTTCCACTCAACGCACAATTAAACTCTGGAATTTGTTGCCAGAGAATGTGGTTAGTGCAGTTAGTCTAGCTGTGTTTAAAAAAGGATTGGATAAGTTCTTGGATAAGTCCATTACCTGCTATTATTTAAGTTGACTTAGAGAATAGCCACTGCTATTATTAGCAACAGTAACATGGGATAGACTTAGTTTTTGGGTACTTGCCAGATACTTGTAGCCTGGATTGGCCACTGGTGGAAACAGAATGCTGGATTTGATGGACCCTTGGTCTGACCCAGTATGGCATGTTCTTAAGAGGGAATGAAATGTTTTATACTCATCTAATTAGCTACATGTACACTGTGATATTAGCCAAGAAAATTATATGAGGTTTTTGGAGCTACAAGATAAGTGTATATGTGTTCCTAACTGGTTGAAATTATTCTTGAACTTCTGAAAATGAGAACTTTATTTGTATCCTATTGTATTTGTTGCATATTAATAATGAAATTAGGATTTCACCATTTCTTAATGAGAATTTTTTTTTTTTTTTTTTTTTTTAGGACTTAGAGGAACAAAGTCGCTTGATAGCTGCTTCCAGTAGGCCAAACCAGACCACTGGGGATGGACAGTTTGTAATGCTTAGCAGTAGCCAATCGGAAGATAGCGACATGGGAGAGGATAGCAAAAAGAAGAGGGAATCAGAGGCCTGAGATTTCCTATTTAAATAGAAAAAAAAACTGAATTAATAAACACATTTTCAAAACAAAATGGCACAAAATACAGAAGAGCTGGCAGTGAAAGCGAAAGCGGAGGGCTTTTATATATCATGGAAAGTTCATGAACTGGCATGGTAACATAGTAATTCAGTATGGATTTCAAATGTAGATATAATGAATGCTTGCCACCTTTTCTCTTGATAACTGGCAGTATCGACAAAAGAGGCATGTCTCTGAAGAACTGCTTGCACATCAGACTTCTCTGGAATTTGCAATTTACTTAGTGACCTGACCTGGCTATTGGAAGCAAGAAATCCTGCTCTGTTGGTAAATAGCTGCTCATTGAATAGTGTGCTAGAAAAGAGAGTGGCCTGTGCACTGAGGAGGAGTCAGGTTTGGTGCAGAAAAGGATTTGGAGGCTATGGAAAAACTTTTTATGATGTCAAGAAGAGCATAGTAGAATATTTTGGGTTGGCGGTAGTGAGAACTTATTTATTTTTAATCTGCATCATGTGAGAGGGTGTTTTGCTTTTAATTAAAATTATTTCAAGACAGTTTTGGGGAGCATACAGCAGGCCAGGTATTCTAGTGCATTCTTTTCCTAGCAGTGCTGTGGCACAGTGCATTACAGGCTATACAGTACCACAAGTAACCCATATTATTGCTGCTGACAGTATTTTATGCTAGTAACTCTTGATAAAAGTCTGGGTGTCATATTTTTCAAAAGGAGCTCTCGCTTCTTTTACGTACAGTGAAAAGCTTTTTAAAGCATTACTGGTGCTTCCCTATCTGCAGGACTATAAATATTTCTAGTTTCAGCATACAAGTTCATTGCGTTTTATCTCTATAAGTCCTGCAGTTTTCAAAACTTAATTTGCTAATGTGCAATATATTGAGGATTTGTTTGCTTAAAACAGATTTTTGTGTTTGAGAACGAGCATGAGTTTTCCACAACACTGAGTAGCCATCATTTAAATATGTGGAGAAGAAGGAAATTGATTCCAATTTGTAGTAAATAATCAAAGAATTGTCACTCCAAGGGATTTTTGAAAGCATTTGCATCCTATCTAACTAAAGCTGTGTTTTTGGGTATCACAAAGTAATGCTCAATTGAAGTAGTTCTGAGATAAGAGAGCAAATGTTTGCACAGCATGTTAAGATAAAAAGAGCCTGACTGATGCCTCTTAGGCACTCCTGGAAGATGCAGGTACAGGTGAGTGGTCAGGCAGATTGCTGCTGCTGTGTTTTGAGTCTTGAGTTTAGTCTTTAGCTTGACCATTGTGGTCTCCTTTTGCCTAGATTGTTAGCCTTTTTGGGCATGGTAGGAGCTTGCCTCTTTGTATCCTCTGGTGTTTGTGTACTTTTATCACCTGTGTACTTTTATCACCTTCCTTGGGTACAGTGCTGTGTGTATTTATAGCACTTTATGATTATTAGGCCAGGTTCAAACCTTTTTCATGGCCATGTATCCACCATATACAGTAGAGAGTCTCTGCATGTCAGACAGGTTCATCTGTGGTGCATTTCTTATGTAGTTTGAATCTAGTTCAATCCGATTTTTTTTTAAACTGTTGACCTTTTAAGTGATAGATCTCCAGTTGCTGCTGTCCTGCCAGAATGTGAGACTGTGCTATCTCTATATGCTCTTAACACTCTTTCTGTTTTACCTCTGGAATATGACTGTGTTGGGGCTGGGCTTAGGTTTGGTATGCTTTGTTATATGGAATGTATATCAATAGAAGCAAGATCAATTATTTTATTAACTAAATGTAAATATTTTGCACTATTCACTGTAAATAGAATGGCATAGTGAACCACAATTTTATGTATCATTACTCAGCAAATTAACATAAAATTTTAATTACAGATAAAAATTATGGCTATTTTCTGTTCAGTCAGTTGTTTCACCTAACCGTTTGAAATATTACTTGTTATAATCTATACATTTTAAATGAACAGAGTGGATCAGCTTCTGAATCAGATCTGAGTATGAAATAATGTTAATAACTTTACTTGAACAAAACTTTCCAGTTAGAGCTTTTCTCTTGTGTCTCAAATGCTAAATACAAATCCATTTCAGATCTGCACAGAAGCAGGAAATAGTAAAATTAATAGGTTGTTGCAGCAACAGACAAATGTCTTTCCTGGGCTCCATTAAACTCTGAGATAGTGGGTTTATAGTTTTTCTCCTGGGGGAATTCTGTGCACCTGTAAAATGCAGAACTTGGGTACAGACTGCCCAATGTCATAGAGAGATGAAAGCGGTAGCCCATGTGACTGAAAGGAGCATCAGACTCCACAAGTCATCAGGCACCATGGAGAGGCAAATGCATTGTGTGGGAAGTTGGCTTGAGATATAGCAGTGGTCCAGACCAGGAGGAGACAAAAGGTGGCAGCTTAGACCCACACAGGGAGGAGGAGGCAGCAAGTGAAGGGGGAAGAAAAAGTAGGAGATGGGGGGGGGAAAAAAGACAGAAATACTATGGAAGCTGGGGAGAGGAGGGGAATGGGAAGGAAGCGGGTAGATAGCTCTGCTCTCCTGCCTGAGAGTGTGAGGGGAAAAGGAGATTTCAGTTACCGCAATATTGACTGAGTAAATGTAACATCAGGACATGCTGGAGAGGTAAAGTTCCTGGTTGGAATAAATGACAGCTTTATGGCGCAATTTGTTCAGGAACAGTCGAGAGGAAGCTAGTTTAGATCTAATTCTTATTGGAATGCAGGCTTTGGTGAGCGAGGCTGGTGGAGCTGCTTGGCAATAGTGATTATAACATGATCAAATTTGAATTGACTGGAAGGGGGACAATAAGTAAATTCATGGCTCTAGCACTAAACTTTCAAAAAAGAAACTTTGATAAAATGAGAAAAATAGAAAAAACTGAAAGAGCTACAAAGGTTAAAAGTGTACAACAGCCATGGTCATTGTTAAAAAAAAATACTATCTTAGAAGCGCAGTCAAGATGTATTCCAGGCATGAAGGAAGGCAAAACGATTGCCGGTTTGGTTAAAAGGTGAAATGAAAGAGGTTATTTTAGCCAAAAGATCCTCCTTCAAAAACTGGAAGAAGGATCGATCTGAACAAAATAAGAAAAAGGATAACCATTGGCAAGTTAAATGTAAAACGTTAATAAGGGAAGGGTGACCAAAATGATAAGGGGCATGGAACGGCTCCCCTATGAGGAAAGGCTAAAGACGTTAGGGCTGTTCAGTTTGGAGAAGAGACAAATGAGTTGGGGGGGATATGATAGAGGTATACAAAATCATGAAAGGTCTTTAACAGCTTAATGTAAATCATGTATTTAGTCTCTCAGATAATAGGACTAGGGGGCACTCTATTAAGTAAGCAAGTAGCTCTTTTAAAACAAATAGAAGAAAATTCTTTCTCCCAGGACAAGCAGGATGGTAGTCCTCACAGAAGGGTGATCTCATCAGATGGAGCCCAGCATGGAATACTTATGTAAACTTTGACTGGCCCACTGAGCATGCTCAGCATGCCACCAACCCTGCAGCCATGCGGGGGTCCCCCTTCAGTCTCCTTTTTTCCATGATGGTGTTGCCTCACAGTTTGTGGAGCTCTTCATTATTATTTTTCCCTTCACAGAAGAAATTCACCGTTTTTTCTTTGGCTTTTCCCAGCCTCGGAGTCCCCCATCGCAAATCTGTTCCTCCGGCATTCGGTAGGTACTTTTTCGTGTTGTTTCTGTCGGTTCCCAAGCGTCTACCTCCCAGTGGCCGCCAGCCACAGACTGCACGCCGTCTTTTTTCAATGGCAACTTGTTTTAGAAAGTGCCCCCAGTATCCGCGGACTATGTCCATTACGGACCCACACAACATTTGCATCCTGTGTCTGGGGCCTTCCCAAGATGTCCATCTGTGTCCCAGCTGTGCTCAGATGACCTCCAAAGGCCAGCGCGCCCACCTGCACAAGATGGAGCACTTGTTTGGTTCCAAGCAGTCGACTCCAATACCGGGTATGTCGAGTCGCGGGGATCGATTTGACTCGGGACCTTCATCTTCGGCACCCCGCTGCGATGATCAAGGGGCAGGAGATTTGCCCCTCACCAGCATTGGGCCATCTTCCTCGGCACTGTAGAAAGATCAGGCCAAGCACCGTGGGAAGCATTGACACCTGCACCGACATCCGGAGGGACATCAGCCTCAGCCAAACCCCCTCCAGAGGCCCCGAGGGGAGGAGGACCCATTCTCCTCCAAATCTGGGAGCCTAGGGCGTTCCCCACCGGTTTCGGTGTCTGGCACTGAACCCCCGCGGAGGCTCCGGTGATGCCCAGCCTGCCGCCTCCTCCTGGGTCAGTATTCACCGCACCCGCATTTCGAGAGGAGTTGGACCACATGGTTCAACAGGCAGTGCCTAATGCCCTCCAGGGTCTCCAGCAGCCACCAACGCCAGCCCCCATCACGTTGGCACCTCTGCTGGAAAGGCTGGACGTGCTGCTTGCTGCCCTGTCGACGCAGCCCATACCGGCGGGCCTTCCGGTGCCCCGTCCTCCCTGACACGATCCCGATTCCAGGGTCCTCAGAGGAGGAAGATGTGGCTCCATGCCTGCCACCACGGACAGTGCCACCGGTGCTGGATCCCGTTCCCGGGCCCTCGGGCCTCCCGGTACCCCACCGTCCATTGCAGGTCCCGGTGCCCTTGATGCCAGCGCAGCTGTTTTCTGTTCCCCCTGACCGACCATCGGTGCCTGCACCCCGTGATCTGGGATTTGGCCTTCCTCCTCGACCCAGACAGTTTAGTGGTGAGGAGGGAGGCCCCTTACTGCCTTTGCGGAGATGCCTCCTCCGAGCATTCCTCAGAGGCCTCCAAAGACCTTCTGTTGGAACCTTCTTCCCCAGACAAGAGATGGCGCTCGCCTCCTGAGGACTTATCCTGTGTGGGCAATGGCGGAAACCATTCCCTTCCAACTTTTAACGGAAGAGGATGCCCGCCACAAGATGTTGGAGGACTTCCAATTCATGGATGTCCCTAAGGAGGTAGTGGCCATTCTGGTACATGAGGTCCTCCTAGTCCTCTACCAATCATGGGAGCATCCGGGCTCCGTGGCTCCGGTCAACAGAAGGATGCCATCTATTTAGTGCAACAGGCTCTAGGCTTCCAGAAGAGCCAGCTGCCTCACCACTCAGTGGTAGAAGAATCAGCCCAGAAAAAGGCCAAGAGAGCCCACCCTCCCTCCTCCGGGGAAAGACCACAGAGCCTTAGACGCCCTGGGCCGGAAAGTTTTCCAAGGGTCCATGCTCATCGCCCGAATAGTACATGAACCAGTACAACCAAACCTCTGGAACAGGTCCAAGAGTTAATTAAGGGTCTCCCGCAACAGTTCCAGGAGGGCCTGGAATCCACTGTTCAAAAAGGATTTGAGGCCAGCAAGCATGAGGTGAGAGCAGCCTACTACATCTTCAAGATGGAGGCAAGGGTCTCAGCGGTGGACATTAGTGCCCGGCAATGGGCCTGACTGAAAGCCTCCGACCTTCGTCCTGAGGTCCAAGACAAACTGGTCAACTCCCTTGTACAGGAGAGAACCTGTTTGGGAATAAAATCCAGGATGTAGTGGCTCGGCTAAAGGATCATCATGAAACCCTGCATCAGTTGTCTACTACCACCTCGGACCACTCTTCGGTTACCCGTAGGGCACCACATAGAGATTCCAGGAAACCATTCTACAGGCAACGGAGATATTACCCTCTGGCCTCACGCACTTGACCGGCTTGGGCTACCCCAAAGAGCCACCCCCGCCAGCAAGCGGGTACCTCGGGCTCAGCCAGCTCCTCAGCCTAGCCCTGCGGCTGGCTTTTGATTGGCACAGAGAGCAGCAGCCTAACCCCAGTGCCCACGCCGTCCGACTCACCAGTCGGGGGCCAGCTCTGCCTAGTCGCAAAAAGCTGGTCCCCCATTACCACCGACCGATGGGTATTATCCATCGTAGAACAGGGTTACCCCCCTGAACATTCTTAATGTTTCATCGGACTCCCCTCCCTCTCCAGCGTGAAGCCTTATGGAACACGCACTGACCCTTGAATTAGAACTCTCGGCCCTGCTACGGTCCAGAGCTGTAGGATCAGTTTCTCGCATCCAGTGAGGCCGAGGGTTCTACTCCAGGTTTTTTTTTCTCATTCCAAAGAGAATAGGCTGCCTCCAGGCCCTGAACAGTTTCCTCCAGAGGGAGCGGTTCAAAATGGTATCCTTAGGAACCTTACTCCCGCTTCTTCATCGGGGAGACTGACTCTGCTTTCTCAACTTACAGGATGCCTACACGCACATTGCTACCTTTCCGCCGCATTGGAAATATCTGCGCTTCATGGTAGGCCAGCAACACTTCCAGTCAAGGGTTCTTCCCTTTGGACTTGCCTCCGCACCATGGGTCTTCACAAAGTGCCTGGAAGTGGTGGGAGCACACTTAAACTGCAGGGGAGTACATGACGATTGGCTCATCAGGAGTTCCTCGAGGGAGGGAGCCCTTCAGTCCCTGACCTCGACAGTAGGGCTCCTCCAATCACTAGGATTCCTAGTCACTTTCACAAAATCCCAGCTGACGCCATCTCGGCAGCTGAGGTTCATCGGTGCGGATCTGGACACCACGGTGGCCAAGGCTTTCCTTCCCAGCAATCGCATAGCCACCCTGGCTGGTTTAGCCAGATCCATTGCTTGCCGGCGGATGGCTTCAGCCCGCCTGCTCTTGAGATTGCTGGAGTACATGGCGTCCTCAGTGCATGTTACCCCGATGGCCCGCCTGGCCATGAGGGTTACGCAGTGGACCCTGCGGTCACAGTGGCACCAAGCCTCTCAGGATCTGTCTGTGCTGGTCCGGATAACAGAACCACTTCAGCTCTCCCTCACCTGGTGGGCGCAGGAATCCAACTTGAGCAAGGGTCTTCCCTTACAGACCACGGCGGCCCAGGTGATCCTGACCACAGATGCTTACAACCTCAGCTGGGGCGCCCATGTCAATGGCCTCCGCACCCAAGGGGTGTGGTCGTAGCCTGAAGCGAGATGCCAGATAAACTTCCTGGAACTCCAGGTGATGTGATATGTGCTCTACGTGTTCCAGGACTGTCTGTCCCACAAGGCCATCTTAATTCAGACGGACAATTAGGTGGCCATGTGGCACCTGAACAAATGGGGTCATAGGCTCTTATTTCTTCTGTCAAGAAGCAGCACAGATTGGGCCTGAGCCCTGTCTCGTTGCATGCTCCTGCGCGTGGTGTACCTGATGGGGATGGAGAATGTGGTGGCGGGCTGCCTCAGTCTGTCATTCCATCCCCACAAGTGGTCTCTGAACCTCTGTGGCGGACAAGATCTTCCAACTGTGGGGTCAACCAACCATGGATCTATTCTCATCCCTGCAGAACCGCAAGGTGAGTCGCTTCTGCTCCTTGCGCACAGAGGGTCAGGGACCAGCTGTCAACACCTTTGCCCGCTCCTGCAGTTTGGGTCTCCTGTATGCATACCCTCTGATTCCGCTAATAAGCAAGACTCTCGTGAAGCTACCATTGGACCGAGGCTCTATGATCCTCATAGCCACGCACTGGCCACGGCAGGTCTGGTTTCCGATCCTCCGCGACCAGTCAGTCCAGGAGCCCATCCACCTGGGCACCTCACCTGACCTCATCACACAGAATCAGGGCAGGCTGTGCCACCCGAACCTCCGGTTGTTGGCCCTCACAGCCTGGATGTCAAAAGGCTAGTGCTGTGGTCCCTCAACCTTTTGGACAATGTCTCACAAGTTCTAGTAGCTTCAATTAAGTCCTACCAAACGAAGTAGAGGAGGTTCTCCTCCTAGTATGCGGAGCGGGGTCTTGACCTTTTCACTTGCCCCACACCCAGGCTTTTGGACTATCTCTGGCATCCTTTGGAGTCTGGGCTACAGACTACCTCAGTCCAAGTACATCTGAGCCCCATCAGTGCCTATCACCGTGGAGTGGGCGACACTCTGATCTCGGTGCACCCCTTAGTGGGGTGCTTCATGAGAGGCTAGCTTCGATTGAAGCCCCCATTACATCGACCTGTTGTGGCCTGGGACCTCAACATATTATTGGCATGGCTCATGTGGCCTCCATTTGAGCCTCTTCGCTCTTGCAAGTTGAAACACCTCACCTGAAAGGTTATCTTCCTGGTAGCAGTTACCTCTGCTCGCAGAGTCAGTGAGCTGCAGGCCCTGGTTACCTATCCACCTTATACGAGGGTTTTCCGCGACAGGGTGGTGCGCACTCGCCGTAAGTTGTTGCCTAAGGTGGTGACTGACTTCCATCTGAATCAGTCCATCCTGTTGCCCACCTATTTCCTGAGGCTGCACTCTCATCCTGGTGAGCAGGCTCTGCTGCATACCTTGGACTGCAAGCATGCTCTCGCCTTTTATCTGGAGTGCACCTCAGCCCACAGGCAGTCCACGCAACTCTGTCTCTTTTGAAAAGAATAGGCTGGGAGTTGCGGTGGGCAAGCAGACCCTGTCCAATTGGCTGCCGGACTGTATCGCTTTTTGTTATGAGCCAGCGGGTCTTCCGCTTGGAGGCCGAGTGAAAACGCACTCAGTGAGGGCCATGGCGGTGTCAGCCCAATTTCAGGCAGTCCCTATTGCCAAAATCTGCAAAGCCACGACGTAGAGTTCTCTCCACACCTTCAAAGCCCTCTACTGTCTGGACAAAGATGGTCGGCAGGACAGCGTCTTTGGCTAGTCTGTCCTCCGTAACCTGTTTCAAGTGTGAGAACCCAACTCTTCCTAGCTAGGGCCCAGTATGAGGTTTAGGCTGCCCCGCTGTTGCCAACAGCACCACGGTGGTTGTGCTTGTTGCACGGTATTGGGTATCTGTTGGCCCTGTATGTTCCAGAGGCAGCCTGCAGCTTGGTATTCACCCATTTGTGAGGACTACCATCCTGCTTGTCCTGGGAGAAAGCAGAGTTGCTTACCTGTAACAGGTGTTCTACCAGGTGTTAAGCGCAACCGATGCTTATATCCAGGGATACAAGAACACTTAGACTTTGTAGAAAGTATAATTTTGTTTTATTGATCAGTATAAGTATTCTTGGGAGATGCTGGCTGATGGATGCCCTTTCTCTGACAAACCGACCAGCATCTCTCTGTATACAGGAAGTGATCCTTCTTTTATAGATAACATATAGTATTATACAATGGTAGAAGATTCTCGAGTGCATGACTGCCTTAGAGAATAATTTACATTGGTTGTCATGTCAACAGCATGATATGATCATCCCTAAACTGCCCTGATTACTTCTCCCAGGTGGGGCCCATTTACCATCATTCTCTTGATAGTCCTTTGTTCTGTTAGAATCTTGCTGGTCAGGGCAATTAACACATCTGAAGTTGTGCTTACAGATATTCCTGAGAATAGTGCCTATTATTGTGACAGTATAGCCTGAAGTTCCCGCCGTTGGCTTCTGCTTTGTGTGACCGTATGATTAGGCATCACCTTATGGAGCCAGCTTGACTGCCTGTCCAGATGACCTGGGAATTCTGCAAGTCATTCTCAATAAGTCACTTAGAGTTCATACAGCCAAGGCAGGCTAAGAAAACCAAGGATTCTGGGTCAGTTTCCTTTCTCCATGTTGGTTTTCTGTTCAGGCACACTCCTCACAGGACAGCAGGATGTTAGTCCTCAACAAGATCCACCTGCCACCCCGCGGAGTTGGGTTCTTTCTGCATCTTGTTACTTTATTTTTCGCTTTTTATGCTTTGATATGAGCTGAAGGGGGACCCCACATGGCTGTGGGCTTGGTGGCATGCTGAGCAAAAATATTCCATGCCAGGCTCCATCTGATGATGTCATCTATCTGTGAGGACTAACATCCTGCTGTTCTGGGAGAACACCTGTTACAGGTAAGCAACTCTGCTTTTTCACCCAGCGATAGTGAAGCTCTATAATTCATTGCCAGAGGTTGTGGTTACAGCAGTCAGTGTAATTGGGTTTAAAAAAGGTTTAGATAAGTTCCTAGAGGAAAAATCGATAAACTGCTATTGATCAATAAGGAATAGTAACTTGAGATCTATTTAATGTTTGGGTACATGCCAGGTACTTGGGACTTGGATTCACTACTGTTGGAAACAGGATGCTGGGCTTGGTGGAGCCTTGGTCTGACCCAGTATGGCATACAAGCTAAGAGAGAATTTGAAAAGAAGTAGGCTGTAGAGGCAAAAACTCATAATAAAAGCTTTTTAAATATATCTGAAGCAGGAAGCTTGCAAGGGAGTTGGTGGGTCCATTAGATGATCGAGATGTTAAAGGGGCACTTAGGGATGATAAGGCCATTGTGACGAGACTAAATTAATTCTTTGCTTCGATGTTTACTGAGGAGGATGTTGGGGGTGTATCTGTTCCGGAGACAGTTTTCAAGGGCGAAGATTCATGTGAACGTGGAAGATTTAGTAGGCCAGATTGACAAACTGAGCAAATCACCTAGACCAGATGGTATACATCCCAGGAGTCTGAAAGAAATAAAAAATGAAATTTAAGACCTATTACAATTAATTTATAACCCATCATTAAAATCATCCTTTGTACCTGAAGACTGGAAGGTGGCCAATATAACCCTGATTATTTAAAAAGAGCTCCAAGGTGATCTGGGAAATTACAGGCCAGTGAGACTGAATTCAGTGCTAGGAAAAATTGTGAAAACTATTATAAAGAATAAAATCTCAGAACATATAGATAGATGTGATTTAATGGGACACAGCCAGCATAGATTTACTCAAGGGGAAGTCTTGCCTCACAAATCTGCTACATTTTTTTTGAAGGGATGAATAAGTATGCGGATAAAGATGAACCGGTAGATGTGCGTGTGGATTTTCAGAAGGCATTTGACAAAGTCCCTCATGAGAAGATTCTAAGAAAACTAAAAAGTCATGGGAAGGAGGCAGTGTCCTTTTGAAGATTGCAAACTGGTTAAAAGACAGGAAACAGTAAGATTAAATGGTCTGTTTTCACAGTAGAAAAATGTAAACAACGGAGTGCCTCAGGGATCTGTAATTGGACTGGTGCCTTTTAATATAGTTATAAATGATCTGGAAAGAGGTGCGAGGAACGAGGTGATCAAATTTGCAAATGACACAAAATTATTCAGAGTAGTTAAATCACTGGTGGATTGTGATAAATCGCAGGAAGACTTTGTGAGTCCTTGGAGAATATTGGGCCTCATTATGGTAGAAGAAATTTAATGTGGACAAGTGCAAGTTGATGCATATAGGGAAAAATAACCCATGTTAGGTTCCATTTTAGGAGTTACCACCCAGAAAAAAGATCTGGGTATCAAAGTTGATAGTACATTGAAATTGTCTGCTCAGTGTGCTATGGTGGTCAAAAAAGCAAACAGAATGTTAGGAATTATTAGGAAGAGAATGGCAAATAAAACTGAGGATATCATAATGCCTCTGTATCGTTCAGTGGTTAGACCACACCTTGAATACTGTGTGCAATTCTGGTCACCACATCTCAAAAAAGATATAGTTGCACTGGAGAAAGTACAGAGAAGGGCGACCAAAATGATAAAGGGCATGGAACAGCTCCCCTATGAGGAAAGACTGGGCTGTTCAGCTTGGCGAAAAGACAGCTGAGGGAGGATAAGATAGAAGTCTTAAAAATCATGAAAGGACTTGAACAGGTTAAATGGTTATTTACTCTTTCAGATAATGCAAGGATTAAGGGGCATTTCATGAAGTTAACATTTAAAGCAAATCAGAGAAAATTATTTTTTACTCAATGCACAGTCATGCTCTTAAATTCATTGCAAGAGGGTCTGGTTAAGACCCCTAATGTAGCTGTGTTTAAAAAAGGTTTGGATAAGGTCCTGGAGGAGAAGTCCATAAACTGCTGTTAATCAATAGGGAATAGCCACTGCTTGTTGCTGGCATTAGTAGCATGGGATTTATTTAGTGTTTGGGTACTTGGCAAGTATCTGTGACTTGGATTGGCCACAGTTGTAGACAGGATACTGGGCTTGATGGACCCTTGGTCTAACCTACTGGGTCATTTATCATTTTGCATTAGGGTCTTAACACTAGCTGTTCGTATCTCTGACTGTGTATGAAAAACTACCCCCTGAAACCTACTCTATCCCCAAACCTCACCCCACGTTATAAGTGCCCCCTCTTACAGTGGTATAAATAGTAAACTTACATATTGCTCTCTTCAGAGAGGCGCACTCTCTCCCCCTCATGGATTAATCAGTGTGCGGGTGCGATAAATGTATTGTGCGTTGTGGAAATTACCTATGCAATGCCCACTTTTTATCACGCCCACTTTTTATCACGGGCGCTGTTTCCGCTATATTTACAGCATTTTTATGAATCTAGGTCTTAATGTGGCATATCTTATGTTCTCATAAGAGGAAATCCCTAGGTGAGGTGAGTTCTAGGTAACTTAGCGCACATGGTTTCTGCTGCCCTGTTAGGAGTTTTTTGTTGTATTTAAAAGCTTCCTTTTGGCTGGCCACGTCCACCATTGTGAATCAAAGTAAATTGGATACTATACAGGCATAACTCATATGTGATTAGTATGAATACAAGACAGAGCTTAATTGTATAATCTGGGATGAATATTTTGACAAATAGGACACATGACCATAATGAAAGGTATAGGCCTTTTATTCTAAAACAAATGTAAAAATGGATGACATATAATGAATTATAACAAAAAAAAAAAGGAACACAGAAGCAAGATGCAAAAATCATGACGCTCAGAATCCATCAAGTTCAAGTTTTGAGTAATCTAGATAGTACCACAGTATGTCTGTGGCAAGTGTTGGGCTTATTAAACGCTTTTCCAATTAGAGAGCTCAGAGCATGTTGCAGTGAATCAACATTTATATTCTTTATGTCAAATAAATAAAGGCACAGTAAGGGCAGCATAAAGACATCACATGGATATAACATCTGAAAGGGGATCTTTGAGGTATTAGGAATACACCATCTGAAATAAAAGGCAGGGCTGGTACAACCCATTGTGCAGACCGTGTAATTGCATTGGGCGTCAGCATCACACAGCTGAGTTGGCCAAAAAGTGGAAAGCCCAGTTGCTTCTTCTTTCTGCTTTACCAGTCCAGGACATATGGGTTAAGTCTTCTCACCCAGCAGTTGGAGGCAGAGGTTTGTGTTTGTTTTTTTTTTAAATTACATCACAAGTATGTTTGTCACAAATAAAACAACCATAGCCAGTGTTCTCTGCCTCCATCTACTGGATGGATAACCATGAGGTAGACACATACTAAGCCAATGAAATATGTATTATAAGGGATAGCCTTTATATTATTATGGGCTAACTAGCCACTAGCTTTTTGCTTTTACTTTGGGCCATGCTTCTGTGGATCTGATTACTCCTGCAGTGAGGCATACCTGGAATGCCATACCAGCTCCCTACTTCTGAGCTTGAGGTATTTGTAGAGTTCGTGCTACAAAGAAATCGCTCTTACAGAGAACTGCTTTCTGATGAAGGGCTAGAGCTTGTGTTGTCGACAGAGGTTAGGTTAGGTTTGGTTTTTTTTGTTTGTTTTTACCTAGGTTGTCTGTTCAACAGACTCAGCATTGATGGCTGACAACAGTCACACTTGCTATTCCTGCAAGAACAAACAGACCTCCCTTACTTATGTTAGCTTGTACTCTGCTTGCTGTTTTAACAGTGATCTGCTCAAGGCTTCATGGTCTGCTCCATCCTCTATAAAGTATTCAGGTGAGTCGGGAACTATCTCTAAATCATCTCCCAAGACAGCTGTCAGTGTAATCAAGCTTTCTGGAATCGGTGAATTTGATGGTTGAAAGGGACATAGCAGACATTTCGAAGCAGTCACGGTTCAAGCTGTCACGATCCATGCCATTGTCAGAGAAGGGAAGCTCAGCTATTAATCAAGGACCTCCAAAGTTGCTGCCAGACGAAATCTATCAGAGAATACTATTCAGGATGGCCCCCTTTATTCCAGGCTTTCCAGAGGCAGAGTGAATTGACAGAAATTCCTTCTCAGAGTGGCCTCGCTTCCTTAGATCACAGAAGAGGAAGAGATTTGAGCTTGATGAAACAGTATAAGGCTCTCTAGGGCTGGACTGTTCTTATTTAAGAAATGAGGATGAAGTGTAGGAAGCAACCATGGTTCCTCGAAGGAGAAATTCATTCAGGGGGGATAGGAAGAAGAGCTGATTAGATTTCATAAGGAGGAAATGGCAATAGTTATACCTCAGGTAACTTCAGCCTTGCATCTCTCAGAGAATACAATTGAGGAACTCCTAGATTGGGATTCAGTTTTGAAGGGTTTGCGTAGAACGTCTTCTTCCTTCCTTTTGCACCCAGAAATAGAGGATATGGTATTCAGAATGGGAGGCGCCAGAGGGAGGATATAGGTGCATAAGATAAATCTGCCTCGAAACAGTTGTTTGGAAAGAATGCAGAATAGTAAGTCCTTGCAAATAAATAGATAAGACTTTTTAACAAGTTATATTCTTTGCCATTGAATGTGCAAGAGCACCTTTTTCAGCAACCCAGAGTAGATGCGATGGTGGCTGCTGTGGCAAGGTCTGCAGTTCCTGTGGAAAACGATGCTGCTTTAAAGGACTTTCAGGTATAGGAAATTAGAACTCATCTTGAAGTATATTTTTTCTGCTAATTCTTTTTCCCTACAAGCTGCAATTTGTGCTAGCTATGTAGCTGAAGCCTTACTGTGCTGGATTCAGCAGCCTTCGGAGGAGGAAGAAGCAGTGAGGCTGATCATATAAATACCTTATATGATCTGATAAGTGTCTGCCTGGTCCCTAGCTCTTTTGATGGGTGCATGAAGACTATTGTGGCTCCGAAACTCTGCCTGAGACCAGGTCTAGATCAAATTACAAGGCATTTAGAGACCACAGTCAGTTTTCTGAGTCCAGGAAATATAAACTCAGTAAGTGAGTGGCCCACAAGCTTGAAAAGGAAGGTTTCCTTTTGAGGAGCTTAGAAGACAGCGAACTGATTTGAACAGGTCTTCTAGTGCCGCATGGATTTCCCAATGAAGGTCCTATGGATCATTCTCTAGTAATGCCTTTAGGGGGCAGGCTACAGGCGTATGTAAGTGGATCCACATTATACAAACCAATGGGTCTTAGACATTTTACAGAATGGTTATGCCCCAGAATTGTGGGGGCCGGTAAGGGAATACTTTGTTTCACCTGCTCATTCCTCTGTCAAGTGTCTGCAATTCATTCTACATTAAATAAATTGATACTGTAAGCAATATGCCCTTGCTGTCGCATCGGAAGTGGCGAAGAGGTTGTTGTTTAATATATTTGTCAACCCAAGGAAAGATGGTTCTTTCTGACCAATTTTGTATCTAAAATGAGTAAACAAAAGTTTCCAAGTTCCTCACTTCCTTTGTGGTATCTTCAGTATAAATGGGCAAATTTTTTAACTTCCCTTGATCTGAAGGAAGCATATTTTCATATTCCTGTGAGCGAGAGAGATACCAGAAGTATCTGTTTTTGTATAATTGGACAACATTATCAATTCAGAGCCCTCCCATTTGGGCTAGCAACAGCTTCTAGAACATGTGCAAAGGTAACTGTAGTGCTTGCAGCTTATTTGCGAAGGCAGGGGATAATGGTTCATCCATACTTAGATGATTGGGTAATAAAGAAGCAAGTCATATGCAGAGGGGAATTGCAGCAATTAATTTGGTAATGTCATTGCGCCAGGGTTTAGGCTGGGTAATCAAGTTTTGGAAAAGCAATGTGCAAGCCATCCCCAAACAATAGAACATTTAGGAGAATTTTTCAAGTCTTTAGGTCTTTTTACCTCAAAAGAAGATCTCAGAGTTGCTCGCAGATGGATCTTTTCATAAGAGAACAGGCACCAACAATGTGGGCTTATCTCCCTTGGGCAAGAGCTCTTATGAGGCCTCTGCAATTATCCCGAAAAACAAGGTGAAAGCCCCCAAACTCGGGTACGAATGTCTCCTTTCTCTGGCTGATAAAGTCCAGAGAATCTCTGTTGATGGGCTCATGTGTCAAATCTTCAGAAGGGAATGCCACTGGAGTGCCCAGAATTGGTTCTGTTAACTACAGATGCCAGTCTATCAGTTTGGGAGGCACATTGCCAAAACCATTATACCTAGGGTCGATGGTTACAAAACGAAAGTTTGTAGTCCATAAAACCATCTATAAACCAGGGTCATAAGACTGGCCCTACTACATTTCTAGTCATTCCTCGAATGAAAGGCAGTGAGAGTTTTGAGTGACAATTCCTCAGCCATAGCCTACACAAACAAGCAGGGTGGGACTCTGAGTCAGGGGATTTCTGAAGAAACAGATCTGCTTTTCGCTTGGGCTAAGAAATACCTGTTTCAAATATTGGCTCTTCATATTGCAGAGTGGGTAAATATTCAAGAAAATTTTCTCAGCTGAAATGTTATAGACACAGGGGAGTGGGAGTTGAGCCAGCGGGCCTACCAACAAATACAAAGATGGGGTCCACATCAGATAGATCTAATAGCAACCCGGAAGAAGGTGAAGAGGTTCTACTATTGGTGCAGAGAGGTTGATAATAAAGCTATAGATGTGCTGATGCAAAGGTGGTCTGGAGAGAGACTGTTGTATGTGTTCCCACCATGGCCTCTGTTAGGGCGTTAATAAAAAAAACATAGAGAAGGAAGGAACATTTGTAATCCTAGTTGACTCCAGATTGGCCTCAGAGACCATGAAACACAGATCTACAGAGCCTATTAGTGGATCAGCCATTATATCTTTCACAACTCAAGGGTTTGCTTCATCAGGGTCCTATAGAAATGGAGGATCCAGCTCTGTTCTCTCTTACAGCTTGGTTCATGAGAGGGCAAAGTTAGTTAAAAAAGGTTATTTTCAATCAGTAATCAGAAAAAGGTTAAATTCTAAGAAAAAATCCACTTCTCTATCTTATGTGAGCATGGCGTGCTTTTGAGAGATTTTGCAGACAGAGCAAGCACAAATAGGAGATATTGATAAAAGGTATTGGTCTTAAATTCTTTACAGGTACAGGCGGCAGCAATTTCTTGTTTTATCGGGAAGGTAGGTGCACTTATATCCTCCCATAGGGATGTTTCTTGCTTCCTCTGCTTTCTAAAACATCTGCAGCCTCCAATTAAGCCAGTGTTTCCACAATGGAATTTAAATTTGGTTTTACAGGCTTTAACTAAGACTCCCTTCGAGCCTTTAATGTTAAAAACTGGTTTTCTCATAGCAATCACCTCAGCTAGACATATTTCGGAATCGCAGTCTTGTCATGTCAAATTCCTTTTCTAAGATTCACTAAAGATTCGGTCATACTAAGACCAGTACCTTCCTTTCTTCCAAAGGTAGTATCTGTTTTCCATTTGAATCAAAAGATTGTGCTCCCTGCGTTCAACAAAATGGAATGTAGGGCTAGAATGGAACCTCTCCAATTTTTGGATGTAAAGTTTGTCTTGAAAGAACTAATCATTTTTGTAGGTTGGAGAGAGTATTCTCTTCAACAGTCCCTGTAAGGGAGAGGCTGCCTCTAAGGTCTCTATTGATAGATGGATAAAAGAAGCAATCTCATCTGCATATTTATCACAGGGACGACAAGTGCCAGAGATCATTAAGGCTAATTCGACAAGGGGTCAGTTGTCCTTTCAGGCTGAAATAGGTGCTGTGAGTCCTATTGGAATTTGCAAGTCTGCCACATGGACCAACTTTAGGTCCATTTTGCATGACATTACAGGTTGGATGTACTCGCTAGACAGGACATCATATTTGGTTCTACAGTCCTAAAAGCAGGGTTGTCATCCACCCATTCTTCATAAATGGGCTTTGGTACTTCCCATATGTTCCTGACTGTTGGAATAGAAGGAAGAGGAAGGAGAAATTCTTACCTGTTAATTTCCTTTCCTTTACTACTTCTACACCAGTCAGGAAGCCCACCCTTAAAATAAAAAAAAAAAAAAGAGATGAGGTGAAACAGTTTCATTCCAGCTGACTAAACTGAAAGAAATGGCTGTTTCCTTTTCTAAGAAAGCATTGTTTTATGTAAGACTTTTTCTACATTTTTTCTCACAAGCTTATTTTATTGTTTTGAATAAAGTTTGTTTTTTTATATGTTATATTATCAGTCAAGTTGCATTCAAGATTTTTATATATGCTCTGTGATTTTGATCTTTGGAATAGTTTCCACTATTTTTCTTGGCACTGAAATCAGACTCACTGGTTTATAGTTTCCTGGATTACCCCTGGAGCCCTTTTTAGATATTGGGGTTCCTCTGATCCTCTCTGCCCTGTGATCTCCAGTGCAGTCTGGCTTTCTCGTTATCCTCCCTACTCAGCAGAAGCAGTGCTAATCAAAGCATCAACTTTCTGTGCTGTGAAAGGACAGTCTTGCAGTACAAATCACAATATCTAAAAGGAATCGCATGGCTCATGCCATGGAACTAGTATAGGAATTTGATGATGTGATAAGCATCGCTTCTCCTGGTTGAATACTGAGGGGAGTGGGGTGGAGGATGGGAGAATAATGCAAGAATCATCTCTGCCATCACACTCTGCTGTTCATCCAATCACACTAGAGGAAAGAGGAAGGAGGCAGCAGAAAGATAAGCCGGACTGTATTTCTGCGTGCCTCTCTTCCTGCTGGCTGATGAAAGCGTGCTGTTGGGGAAAGTGGAGAGGATAAGGAGAAATTGTGTCTTACCTGTTAATTTCCTTTCCTTTCGCTACACCAGAACATATGGGTTACATCCTCTCATCCAGCAGTTAGAAGCAAAGTTTGTTTTTTATAATGATATTTACCTACCTGCAGTCCCTTTTCAAAAGCAAATACTATGGGGAATTTCCTTTTGAAAATGAGCTGCAGGTTTCTTCCTGCAGGTCTAGAAATTGTCCTGTATGGAAATAGGCCAAAACGTTGTAAAGCAGATGAGGGAACTGGTTGAGTGGCAGGAACAGTGGTGGTTAATGGAGTTCACTCTGGTGAAGGTAAGGTGACTGGTATGGTACCCCATGGCTCTGCCCTAGGATGAGTTCTTTTTAATATCTTTATTAGTGGTCTTGGAGAGGAACCTTTGGTGGCAGGGGGTGAGAAACATGCTTGTTTGATGATACAAAAAATGTTAGCAGTCTAGTCATATGGAAGGAGGTGAAAAAACAACTGGAAACAAATGGTCAAAGGTTTGAAAAATGGGCTTCATTGCTACAAAGTGTAAAATCATACATTTGGACTTAAAAATCCATTAGCCCTATATCAGAAGGGCAAGAACTGGAAACTGTCAAATTAGAGAGGGATGTAGGAATAATCATCTCTGATGACCTTAAGCTAGCTGGTCAATGTAATAATGAAACTGCAAAAGCTTAACAGTATGCTTGGTTGCATTAGTAGAGGTATCAGCAGCAGGAAAAGGGAGGTAATATTGCCCTTGAGTAGGTCATGTTTTAAAAACTTATTCTATTCTTGAGGTCATGCCTTCATTAAGAACACTGAAAGAGGGAAACAGTTCAGAAAAAGGCTACTAAAATGATACAAAACATGCAAAACAAGCCCTACAAAAATAATTTGACACTGGAAAATATACTTGTTGGAGGAAAAAAGAATAAGGTTGTGATAAAAATATTCAGTCAAGTTTGGGAAAGTGACATTTTTCATAGCAGAGGGAAACTGAAAGAGAGAAGGGGTTAGGATATGAAGTTGCAGGGAGAAAAAAGTTCAGAGGGAATATGAGAGGGTACTTAATTTTAAATTTTTTGATCCGGTGCTTCCTCTTTCTCCTTTGCATGTGTAGCTCAATTAGAACCAGGGGTGGGATCTGATGTCATGGGACTTTGGTCATTAGCAATGACCATGACTGGATAAGTTTCTTTAGATTCGTGCTGTTTTTCTGCCCAGATGTACCTGCTGTCTTGCAGGATCTGTTATACCTCTTTCAATGTTCCTGTGGAAAAATCAGGGTTGGCGGTCCAAAATTGGCAATAGTCTTTGAGAACTGAAGACTATTGCCTTTTTAATTTAAATACATTTTGTTAAAATACTGTTTGTTCCAAATATATTTTAATTAGAGATTTCCTCTTTTTTTTTTTTTAATGAGAGCACCAGAATCATGGGCAAGAAGAAATTTTCATTTTAGTATTGCAGACTTGAATTTTGTGTTGAAGGAAACTGGTATCTATGTAGGCTTTTGAACCAAGAATTATCCAAAAATAATGCACATGAGCTTATGAGACTATATAGGTCCCTGCTTAGGCTGTTCTTTATTTTCAGGGGTGGCCGATTCTAGGTGGACATTTTCATTTGCCTGTCACAAAATCTTGGAAAGGTTCCAGCTAAATATGTAACTTCATAAAGTATTCATAGATCCCTTTCAAGCTACAGAGCAGCAGTTTTAAAAACACAGTTGGTCAGTCTCTTTGATACGGTCACTCTTACTTGTGGAGGGTTATCTTGCATTTATGCCCAATGAACCTATTTACATGCAAATTGTTAGAAAAGATTCCTTTTCCCAGTTTTGCTCCCTGAACTTGCAGAATTACTCTTCAACTTTTACCTATTGCTACTTTCCTTCCTTCAACCTGTGTCCTCCCAACAGCCTGCATCTCCGATAGTTGTCCTTTCTCTCCTGTCTTGCAGTCTGGCTCTACTCTCTCTTCCTCTCTTCTCCAGCCTGCCTCTTTCACTTCCCTTGCAGTCTGACAGTTTTTTCTCTTATAGGTTATACCTAGAAAAACAAAACTTGTTTAAGAATTACATTGTGCAACAATCACCAATTGGAATCATAAGAAGACGATGCTGCACTAGGGGACAATTTTCAAGGCACATCTAGATTGATTTACTTTTGTCAGCTTTTGTATTAGCACTGTAGAAAGTTTTATGAAAATTGTATATTTTTTTCTGCATTAATATGTAGAAATTCCATAACAATATAAAAAATTAGTTGTAATCCACTAATATGAATTATAATATGAATCAATTGCTCACTTCTGAGGTTTTGGTGTTTAAGATTTGAGGTTTTGGAATTCCAGATGAGATTGGTTGTAATACAGTAGAATTTTATAAAACTTGTACATATTTCTTTAGCAGTGGAGTAGAAAGGAGTTAAAACACTTGGGCGACACACACACACACATACACACACACACACACACACATATATATATATATATATTTTTTTTTTTTGCATAATTTTGAAATTGGAGGTGCATGCATACAAATGTATACTGACTTGACTATAATTGACTTGTTAGATCAAAGATTAATATCAATCTTAGTTTTTCCTGGAAGTTTATTTGGTTATGCAGGATAGGAAAGCATTGTTCAGCAGGTGTGTACATATCAAAAACACCATTTGATGTAAGATTGCTCTATATCATTTTAATTCTGTTATTTTCCAAAACTTGAATATTTCAAGAAACAAATTGTGTAACAAGCTCCAAATTATATGTCAGAATCAAAGGTACAGTGTACAGTTTTATTTAGTTTTGCTGAGTATATAGGACTATATAACTTTAAAAAAACAAACAAAAAAATACATTATTATGATCTTTGCCCTGTTTGAGCTACTTTCTGGTTACTGAAGCCATCCTGGTGAGTTTCTCAGGTGTACTTGCCAGTAGTTCACAAAGTAGTTTTTATCTCCCATTGTTGCACAATGCCTTATGTCATTTGTCCTCAGCACATTTTTACAGTACAGCAAATGCTTACGTACTATGCTGATGTACTAGTTTATTCATATTCTGTGTGTGTGGGGGGGGGGGGGGGTGGTTGTTTTTTTTTTTTTTTTTTTTTTGTTAAACAGTGTTTTTTGGATAAACAAAGTTGGGGATTCAAGTCTGCAAAATTTCAGAGCCCTGTAAATGGTTAAATAACTGATGATAAGGGTCCAGTTGTATTTTTTTCCATTGTGCTGCAGCAAAGACCTTTGAATAAGCTCAGGGTATTCTGCAGTGTCCCCTCTGAGTAACTGTTTTCACAACTCCAAATTTCACTGAACATGTATAATAGTATTTCTAGAGAGAAATTGTGGCAGTAACTCGAGTATAATGTTTTATTACATTTTAATTCTATGATTTGGATGCACATTTTGTGCTTGGAAATTGATAAACGGCTGTGAAATGTATTACAAGTTGAAAATGTGCAAAGAAACGGCATACTTCATTTAGTCTGGGGTATCCCTCTCCAAAAACTAAATTGTGGCTGTCAACCAACCAAGCTGAATTCTTTACTTAAATAAAATAACTAGCTTTCATGCATGATCGCTTTCAATAGGAAGAGAGGCTAGGGAAATTAATAAAGGGATCTGGTTTAGAAATAAATCTGTACAAACCAATGCAACACAAGGCACAATTTTTCAGTTCTTACTTTACAACGTTTAGTAATTTTTTTTGCCAGTTGTAACATTGTACTAAGTCTTTACACACTGAAAGTAATTTAAACATAAACATATCTTAAATCCTTTACTTGTAAGGAAGCAGTCCGAGTTTATAACGATGGTACTGAGTTACCATGATCCTGTCAAATTTCCTTGTCCATAAAGATCATATTCCTTGTAGAGAATGTAATCCTTAATAGAAGTGGGTAGTGATAGGAATGTCATGAAGACAGGACACCGCAGACGTAAACGACCCATGCACTTCCGGATTCTTAAGCGACACAGGTGTTTCAGGGGACGAGGATTCACTGAAAAGCCAAGAGAGTTTTACTTACTTTTTCACAAATAAATTATGGATACAATTATTTTGGTATCATCAAACCCAGATTAGTATATGGTTTGATAAAACAAGAAATGCAATTTAAAATGTGCAGGTATTTAAAAATGTAGACATCCTGAAGTTCCAAACTCAGCAAAGTGTGCTGAGGCTTAGTGCAGCTTGCCATCGTGTTCTTCACCAAGCTACTCACCTGATAGATCTGCAAAGAGTGAACAGTAGAGCATGTAAGCAAGTGCACTGGCATTTCCATTTACCTCAGTTTGAGAATTTTTAAATGTACAAAAAGGGCTTCTAAAGATGAATTATATTCTATTTTGTATGTATTTTATTGTATTGTATATTTTGTATGTCACCCAGGGTCTTTGTATGAGTGACTCATAAATACCTAATAAACATAAACTTAATGGAACCTTTCACCTTGATATTGGGCTTTTAGAACAGCCATGACTGCATCTAATTTTACCATATTTATTTTATTTATTTATTTTATTTATTAACTTTTATTTACCGACATTCGTGAAGCACATCATGCCGGTTTACAAAGAACTCAGGTGGGAGATACAGTGAAACAAAATAACAATATTAATAAAATATAACATATGTCTTCCTCAGGATCAAAGTTGGATAGTACACAACCAAAGGATTAGCTTGAAGAAAAAATTAAATTCTGTAAGGTTTGGTGTTTAAGCTTTAGCTAAACCTTGGAGATACATACTCTGAATAGAAGTGATTTCAGGCCAGAGCTTCTGTTCCATGAGAACATCTTTCAACTTGGAACAGATATTTACATGATCGACATAATCCAGCATCACTCGTACTACGTTTCCAGAGAGATGTTTTAGCCACATTAAGGTTATCACTTCACAGAACTGAAGAAGAAAACCATAAAATGAGTTAACATGATGAGGTTCAGAATTTTGCTAGTGCTGTACATTACTTCTGGTATGTCAGTTCATGCTGTTGAAGAAGCTTTACCTACCACATAATTTTAACAAAATATTTTATCAACATATATCAAATTTAGCGGAAGGAAGAGCTGCGGCCAAAAAAGGGGCGGGGGAGGTGATAGTGTGCACCCAGCGACATTCCAGTGGTGCATTTTCGCCCGCTGTGGTTGTGGCCATGGCGCACGTTATCACTCCCATAGCGACCCTGCAAAAGGTGTAGCTATTTCCGCTGCTGGTGATAACGTATAAAACATCGGCTGCAGCACAACCAGCCCCAACATTTTTTTTAACCCTGCCGAAACCCCTCCCCCCTTTCCCTCATTAAAATGTTATCGTTGCAATGTGGTCGTTGTCTTGTACATTAGGGCATTATTGCACGCAATAAGGCATGAGATAACGACCCATCGCGTTTTGAAAAATGACCCTGTTGATTTGCAGTCTCCTTGCTGAAATTAATATATATGAACATTAAATAATTTCCTACTAAATCTCAGGGATTGTTATGCAGAAATCAGTTAACAAATGTGTGTGTATATATATATTTGTGTGTATATGTAACTTGAAGATTTGTCATGACAATATAATGCAAAACTGCATGGAAGGGCAGTAAAGAAAATATAGGGTGACCCATGGAAAAGTAGCCTGCCTCCATTGTAGTTTGCTTATAGTATTTTCTATAATCAACATAATTGAAAGCCAATCTTAGATGTCTTGTATTAGTCCAAAAAAAGATCACTTATAACTGGTCTGACTGCTTAAGAAGCTATAACTAACTAGTACTTATTGGCCCTATAAAAATGAAGTTTCCATCCACTCTAATAAATGTGTAAATTTTAGTCACTACATTTTTCTTGTTTCCTTTTAGTGTTCGCAGTATTGTTGATGATGTAAAAAATATTCAGTAGAGTCAGAATTTCTGTATGAAACAAAAAATAAAAGAATATATAAAAACAAAATACCTTAGGTAACTTCCACTGCTTATGTTAAAACTAGTTTGCATGCTTATTTTTGATTAATATTTACATGAGTTTGAAAGTGGAAGGATTTAGAAACAAAACATTAAGTACCATGCTATCTTTGATGACAGTAGAGGTCCATCCTTCAAACGCATATGGCAAATGTACGTCGCTTCCATGAGGACAATCAAAACATCGCTGTACATCGTATCCATAATTTAACAGCATTCTTAGCATGACTTCATCTTTAAGGGTATATTGCAGTGCTGATGGGAAGTGTAAGGTATTAACTCTGCAGAAATAATTTACATTTGCCCCATGGCGCAACAGCAGGTTTATCAGCTCATAATTTCCCATTCTCAAGGCTACCTGCAAACAGTTAACTGGGTCTTGGTTCGGTAGGGCTCCAGCATCCAGGAGCATCTGGGCTGAGGAGATGTCACCATTTGAAACAGCAAAATACAAGGCTGACTTCCTCTGGTCATCGTAACCTTTGCGCACTCTTGAATCCAGCATGAAATTTACATCGAAGCCGGATTTGAGCAGAAGCTCAAGGCACTGGGGGTGTCCTCCTGCTGCTGCAGAGTGAACAGGGCTGATCCCACTTCTTTCAATAGCAGCATCATCAGTCACTGGAATGAGCTCTTTCAATGCTCTGCAGGAGAAAACAAAAAGTAGACATTTTATCATGCTAATTATTTTTCTAAATACCCAAGACCAGATGATAGCATATGTATCATGCTGTACTTGTATGCCAAGATCTCGGGACATGTAAAGTGCAGACCATTGGTGTGATTTACAAAAGTAATGACTACAAAAAAGTATCCAGCCATGTATAGATTTTAACTGTTTCAGTATATGCCAGCTGTCTTTCTTAGAATTCTTTTTAATGTAAGTCAATGACCAAGAAGCATTTATTAACTTAAATTGTTTCTCCCTCTGCCTAGCTAAGGTTTAATTTTTAGGCACAGTTGGGGCATGAAAAAACAAAGTTTTTTTCTTTGTTTGGAGAGGAAATGCTTTACAGTAGTGGGGATCCAAATGTCCTTTTGCAAGACATAAAAGTCAAGTTACGGTTGGATAATGATGTTCAACTTGAGCTTCTCCTTGTTTCTTAAAAATACCATAATAGAGGAAAAGAGAGTTTTTGGGTGTCTTGTAGTTTCAAATAACTGTATGGAGAGACGTAAGTGACCCTGGAAGCCAATCCCTTCCTCAAGGGATAGGATGTTATTAATTCATCTCTGTGACTCTCTTAGATACTGCTGAAATTAAAATTGGAGAATGGAAGATTTGTTTCTGAACTTGTCAAGTAATACTTTACCTATTCATCCCCATAGCACTCCAGCCTCCGAGAGCCATAAACAGGCCAGGTTTTCAGGATATCCACAATGACTATGCGTGAGATAGATTTGCATGCACTGCTGCCACTGTATGTAAATTTGTCTCATGCAAATTTACATACAGTCATTGTGGATATCCTGAAAACCTGGCCTATTGGTAGCCTTGAGGCCCAGAATTGGCTACTCCTACTATAGCTAATAACAGGCAAGGGATCAAATACTAATGATATTAATTAACCAATCACAGCTGACTTTTTGAAAAGAGATGCAGAGAGCCAGAGCCAGGGCTAGTCATGAGGTAAGACATTACCTGCAGCTTGTTTTTAGGATGAGGAAAATAGGGAAACGTTTAGTTCTGCAGGAAGCTTTTCTAGTGCGTTAACGTTATTTACAAACATTTGATATTGTGTTTTTTGCCAGGTTTGGTCACAAAGTGGATTACAGAAATTAAGATTTAGTCTCAACATGGCTAATGTAGCTGGTACTGAGTGCCACTGTATGACATAAGGACCAAATGTGGAAAAAACTAATATTCCTAAGGAACCAGCTGGGAGAAGGCCTGGTTGCATAGCCATGCCTTGACTTTTTTCTAGAAAGCAAGATAGTTTGGCAAGAAATCACATATCCAGAGCAGAGATGAGTCTTGAGTGTAAATCCACTGAAACAAGTATAGTCTGTTTTGTAGAAAGGGCAAGTAAGGTAATTTTTAGATAACTTTTTTTTATTTATTTCCTGTTACCTAAACATGGCTACTTATATTTTATTATTAGGCAGACTGAGCTATAGGCAGTAGGGATGTGAATCGTTTTCCATATCGTCTTAACGATAGAAATCGTGTGGCAGGGCAAGAAAATCGTCTTAGGCACGATTTTTTAGTTAAAAAATCGTTAAAAATCGTTTTTTCCGATTAGTGCGCACTAACTCGAGTTAGTGCGCACTAACTGGGAGTTAGTGCGCACTAACTGGGAGTTAGTGCGCACTAACTGAAAATGATACAATTTGACACTTTTCAGGTCAGTTAAGGTCAGTTTAGGAATGAATATGTATTCCTATTGGCTGCCCTCTTATTTATTCATGTTACCAAGTTTCCTACTGACAGTATATGGGGGATGGGAAATGGAAACAGTTGGTAGCTTGACAAAACAAGTAATGTGATCAGTTAATGTGACTAGAACTTGTGCCCTAACCCTGATACCAGGGGTATTGTGATCTTCCTGCACACAGTGCCCTATCCCTATTAATACCAGGAGTGTTGTGATCTTCCTGCACACAGTGCCCTATCCCTAATACCAGGGGTGTTGTGATCTTCCTGCACACAGTGCCCTATTCCTGATACTGGGGGTGTTGTGATCTTCCTGCACACAGTGCCCTATTCCTGATACCGGGGGTGTTGTGATCTTCTTGCACACATCCCGATATCAGGGATAGGGCACTGCATGCAGGAAGATCACAACACTCCTGGTATTAATAGGGATAGGGCACTGCATGCAGGAAGATCACAACACCCCTGGTATCAGGGATAGGGCACTGTGTGCAGGAAGATCACAATACCCCGGAGGAGTGAGGGTCAGGCAGCTCCCCCCTGTCTGTGAAGCCAGCCTCTCACTAGTAATGCAGGGAGGGAGCTGTCTCAGACTTCACCATCCTCCCCCCCCCCCCTCACCCACACACCATTCACTAGCTGGGACATGGGGGAAGTCAGGAGTGAGGGTCAGGCAGCTCCCCCCTGTCTGCGAAGCCAGCCTCTCACTAGTAATGCAGGGAGGGAGCTGTCTCAGACTTCACCATCCACCCCCCCCCTCACCCACACACCATTCACTAGCTGGGACATGGGGGAAGTCAGGAGTGAGGGTCAGGCAGCTCCCCCCTGTCTGTGAAGCCAGCCTCTCACTAGTAATGCAGGGAGGGAGCTGTCTCAGACGTCACCATCCTCCCCCCCCCCCTCACCCACACACCATTCACTAGCTGGGACATGGGGGAAGTCAGGAGTGAGGGTCAGGCAGCTCCCCCCTGTCTGTGAAGCCAGCCTCTCACTAGTAATGCAGGGAGGGAGCTGTCTCAGACTTCACCATCCTCCCCCCCCCCCCCTCACCCACACACCATTCACTAGCTGGGACATGGGGGAAGTCAGGAGTGAGGGTCAGGCAGCTCCCCCCTGTCTGTGAAGCCAGCCTCTCACTAGTAATGCAGGGAGGGAGCTGTCTCAGACTTCACCATCCTCCCCCCCCCCCCCTCACCCACACACCATTCACTAGCTGGGACATGGGGGAAGTCAGGAGTGAGGGTCAGGCAGCTCCCCCCTGTCTGTGAAGCCAGCCTCTCACTAGTAATGCAGGGAGGGAGCTGTCTCAGACTGGTATCAGGGTTAGGGCACTGTGTGCAGGAAGATCACAACACTCCTGGTATTAATAGGGATAGGGCACTGTAAGAGATGACTGTAGTAGATTGAATAAAGATCTGATGTTTCTGCTCTCCTCACACCAAACAAAAACAACACACAAGCAGAGAAGCCCTTCTTACAAAGCTGAGCTAGTGAGTTAAGTAGGAGGAAAAGTAAACATACTGGTGCCAGTGTGGCTACTTAAAAAATACACTTACCAACAATCAATTACATATATTTGAACTGTGTACAGTTCCAGCCAGGACCACCTTTCTAAAATGCACAGTGATTGGCAAATTCAACATGCACTAGCATTTCAGGTGCCTGCTAACAAAAATAATAAACAAACAAGTTCTAGTCACGTGAGTGCTGATCATTACATTACTTTTTTTGTCAAGCTTCCATTTCACATCCCCCCAACCATATTGGTAACATCAATAGATAAGAGCACAGCCAGCCAATAGGAATACATACATACATATTCATTCCTAAGTGACCTTTACTGACCTGGGAAGTGTGAACACTTTGTTTCATTTTCTGTTGGTGTTCGTTAGTTTCCAGTTCCATTTCCCATCCCCCCAACCATCACCTCAGTGGTAACCTTGGTAACATCAATAGATAAGAGGGCAGCCAGCCAATAGGAACACATATTCATTCCTAACTGACCTTCAGTGACCTGGAAAGTGTTTATTTGTATCATTTTCAGTTAGTGCGCACTAAATCGAGTTAGTGCGCACTAACGGGGAGTTAGTGCGCACTAACGGGGAGTTAGTGCGCACTAACTCGAGTTAGTGCGCACTAACACGATTTAACGATTTTTAACGATAAATCGTTAGAATTTCTATTGTATCGTGTTCTATAACGATTTAAGACGATATAAACATTATCGGACGATAATTTTAATCGTTGAAAAACGATTCACATCCCTAATAGGCAGTAATCAGAAAAATAGTTGTGATTTTATTCAGATTAAAGAGAGAATTTTAATTTAATTTTTGTAGCATTTTCTCCATAAGTGAAAGTGATCTTCTTGTCCATGTGGAGCACTCTGAAGGCATTGTGGATTCTCCAAGTAGCTTACCATTGCATCATCCCCCAAGGACTACAGTGAATTTCTTCTAAATCATTTGGCATGCTAATTTTATGGCAGAATTTAAAGGAAAAATTTATACCTACCTCATAATTTCTTTTCTTTTGGTCCTGCTACACCAGTCCAGAATGATTAGGTTTATCTTCCCTTCCCAGCAGATGGAGGCAGATCACATGATTTTTTTTTTCCTGGGCCATGTCTGTATGGTGCACAGCAGTTAAATATGTTACAAATGTCTTCAATAAATGGTTTTGTGACAGCATGCTGCAATGGTGACAACAAGAAGATACACTGAAAGCGCATTTGTTGAGAAGTACCTGCTCTAGAAAATGAGAAGCTATGCAACCGTGATATATAGATGTATTTCAACAGATCCTCCTGATATTTTAACCTGCTTACATCGGCTCAAAATATTTATAAGAAATAGTTGTTGTGGGAATCTAATCCACCACAAGGAATGTATGCTTTGAATTTACTATTTGTGATTTGGATGCTAGATATAACTTTACATCTGATGTGGATGTTTCCCAATAGTTTGTCATAAACATTAGGCTTGTGCTACAGCTTTTCTGGTTCTGATTGATTTGAGAATTTTCTTTGTTGGGACTCATCTGAAGCATATCTGCATAGTGAATCTTTCACATAACGAGATCACAGTTCACACATATAAGACTTTGTTGTGCCATGTATATTTTGCTCTTATGTTTAAATGTTATTCAAAAAAGTTATACAATATGTTACTCAAAAAAGTTCTTTGTTATATGTAATTGCCCACAAGCAAGCTTATTCAACTGTTCTCTGTAAACCGATTTGATTTACATATAATGTAAGAAGATCGGTATATAAAAACCATAAATAAATAAATAAATAAATTTTCAACGTCAGTTTAAGATTTAAATCAGCACATTCACGCCCATGAATAGGAAAAGTTACCAAGAACATATTTTCCTTTAGCTTTCAAATGGATACATTTCAATAATTGATTTAGTGCATTGAAACTAAGCATCTTTTACTATTATTTTCATTACTTTTGGATACAGGTTTGTCAGTTGTTTAGAAAATTGTTTATTGAAATGGAAGTGATACAATGTTTGTGTATGATACATTGTAGCACACACACACATATATATATAATTGTGTAACATATATATACATATATATATGGTAACATCAGCTAGTAGTGCTTTGTGCAAATATATATATGAGCATTTTTTAAGCGTGCATATATGTATGATCAAGTATTACAGACATAGTCACTGTATGCAATTTCATTGTATCCCTATTGCTTTTTGATTGTGAAACATTTTAAAGTTTTTGTAATCATTAGACATTTGTAATATTTACTGTATTTCATGATTCCTTCAAGTTTTAAATAACTTAGATTCCAAAAACAATATTTTCTACCTTTGTTGGTTTGCACAGCAGTTAAAGCCACTATTCCCCTGACTTTATAATTAGCTTTAGCTTAAAATTTGTAATTAAAGGTTTTTTCAATGGCAACCAGAAAAGTTTAGAAGTGGATTCTCTATAAACTTTCTGAAATAAATGTTTGTAATGCAAAATATATTTTATTTTTTTTATTTTTTATATGTGCGATAGTTACCAAATATCTGTAATCAATAACATTTTTACCTTCCCCCCACAAATTTCTGGACTGGTGTAGCAGGACTAAAGGAAAGGAAATCACGTAAGAATAAATTTCTTCTTCCTTTCATATGCTGCTACACTAGTCCAAAACATTTGGGACATAAGAAAGCCCAATTATTCTGGATGGGTTGATGTTAAACCCCCTCTAAGACAGTTTGCTCCAAAAAGTCTTCTTTTGTGAGAACATCTAATCTGTAATGTTTTGTAAAAGAATATAAAAAGAAGAGCATGTTCCACCTATACAAATGTCTACAGGATATTCAGCCACTGAATTCTGCCCAAGAAGAATACTGATCTATTGTGGAATGTGTTCTGATAATTTCTGGAGCCTGTTGTCCCTTTAATATGTATGCTTAGGACATTTCATTAATCCTCATTGCTAAGGTAGCTTTTGATGCTGATTCACCTTTATGTGGTCCTCCAAATAAAACAATTCATCTGATTTACAAAATTAATTTGTAACTTCTAAATATTTGATAAGGATATGTTGTACATCCAGATCCCTCCCTTATTTTTCACATTCCTCTTTTTAAAAAGTCAGTAGAGAGAGAACTTGCTTTCAGTAAAAATGAAGGAACTGAACAAATTATTGCAGAATCTTGAGTAAAGTTTAAAAATGGATCCCTAGAGCAGAGGTTCTCAACCCTTTTCCCATCATGATACACCTGATGGGCACTGCTCACATGTGTGACACACTGCTCATTACAATTCATGGCCAAAATAAAAAAAAAAGGCCCACTATTACTTTTATTGTTAAGCATGACACAAGAGAAAGAGAAGTACTCTTTCTAAATTGAAATTGCATTAATAATAAACCTCCCATACCAGAACAGCACCGACTTCCAGCATTCAAACAGTGACCACCTTACCTAAGAAAAAGCAACACTGAAAATATTACACCAGGCCTTAAAATACTAATACATCTCCTATTAGGAAAAGAGAGCAAGCCAGGTTACTATAGATCCCTATACAGAAACTACACGCCAGCAGAAAACCTCACCTCAGTCACATGTGCAGACCCTCACCTAACAATAGAGAGACCATAAAGCATAACTAGAAATATGCAGACAAACTGAACTGGAAACCGCAACAAGCCAGAGAGACTGTTTGCAGTGAAACAAAGGAAAAAGAGAGAGAAACACCACCAGTTCTTATAAAACAAATCAAGAAAAATAAAATCAATAGTAGTAAAACCATACTAATAAAATGAACATTATTTCAAAACAGCCGATGAAATAGCCAATAATTAAAAACTCATACAAAAAATTTCCAGAAACCAATAAAATATTTCAAAACAGCAGACACAAAGACCCAATAATTAAAAATAATGATAAAGAAGTGCTCTGCTCTCCTGAGATTATAAATTGGGGGGAGGGGGTTGTTTGCAACTTTTGCCTCTCACTCACAGAAAGCTCTCACACAGGCTCTCAATCACACACACATATACATATGCTCTCTCTCACATAGGCTCTCTCTTCTCACGTATATAGGCTATTAATCACATACTTACACCCATGCTGTCTTTCTCTCACCTACACACAGGTTCTTAATCACACACAATAATGCTTTCTCACATAGGCTCTCAATCACACAATTACAGGCTCTCTTTCTCTTGTACACTCAGGCTCTTAATCATACATACACACACATGCTCTCACATACAGGTTCTCAATCACACATACATGCTGTCATGCACAGGCTCTCAATCACACACATGCTGTCTCACACACGCACACGTCTCAAACATACAGGCTCGCTCACTCTTCCCCCCCTCCCTCCTCCCCCCTCCACCAAAGAACAACTAGCAGCAGCAACAGCTGCCTCTTATTCCAGTCCACACAGCATCGAGAAAGGAGTCCTATCAGCCACAGGAGCTGACGTTGCTCCTCTTTTTTGCTCTGGATCATGCTGCTCTTCTCCTTTAGCCCGATGCTGCATGGTCTCTTCTTCCTGCGTGTGTTGTTACTATACACCACTTCCTCTTCTGGGCTGTGGGGGGGTGGGAAGAAGAGACCATGCTGCTAGTACCCACTGATGCTTCTTTCAGTTCGCCTGCTACCTGGGCTATGAGTATTTTAAGCCTGGGCAGAGGAAGAGTTCGCATCTTGCTTGGGCAGGGGGAGCAGCTGGGCCAGTGGGGGACTGGGAAGTGTGGCGACGCACCTGCGCATGCTTGGTGACACTGGTGTGTTGCAACACTGGTTGAGAACCACTGCCCTACAGGATAGTGCCTGAATCACTGAAATATACCTTGCTGATGATAATGCAACCATACTGTCTTTAACTTAGATCCTTAATGGCATGCTTCAATGATTCGAATGGTTTTGATATAAATGCTTTAAAAACCAAATTTAGATTCTGCTGGGCACAGTTGCTTGAAATTGGGGATATAACCATTTGACCCCGTGCAGTAAACAGGTGTCATCTAGATCAGTGGTTCTCAACCTTTTTTTGGCCAGGACACACCTGACAGATAGTTCTCACATGTGTGACACACTGAACATGTGACCATCACGGGGCTAAATGTAAACATGCACTCTGCATCCACAGGAATCCCCTTAACCCCCAGCAATGAGTACAGAGCAGATCTAGGGCATTACCCTGTACAACTCGCCATACAAAAAAGATATTCTGGTTCT
Organism: Rhinatrema bivittatum; assembly: GCF_901001135.1. NCBI lineage: Eukaryota > Metazoa > Chordata > Amphibia > Gymnophiona > Rhinatrematidae > Rhinatrema > Rhinatrema bivittatum. The sequence goes on from NC_042618.1 coordinate 381,572,567, forward strand.
GATGACATCTCAGTAAAAGCAAAACAAACTCCCTTTACTACCAGGCACAATAGCACTCACTAGAAGCAGCAAGGGCTGTTGAAGCTCTGTCCTCACAGTCCTCTTCCTTAGCGCCCACAACCAGTCACTCACGCACACATACACACACCCCCAATTAGACCCCACGACCAGCCTCGGTCTCTCACACACCAGTCATATTCCTGAGCAATCTCTCTCTCACACACAGAAACAATTCACTTCCCTGACCAGTCTCTCTCTCTCTCTCAATCACACACATGCTCTCTTATATACAAGCTCTCAATCACACACAAATGCTCTCACACCCATTCACACCAGCTCTCACCCAGGCACTGATTCACACCCGCAAGCTCTCACCCAGGCTTCCATTCACACCCACACATACAAGCTCTCACCTAAGCTCCCATTCTCACCAGCTCTCACCCATGATTATATTCACACCCACAGACACAAGCTCTCACCCATGATTCCATTCACACCCACAGATACAAGCTCTCACCCAGGCACCCATACACACCAGCTCTCACCTAGGCACCCATTCACACACAGACACACACAAGCTCTCAACAAAAACCTCTTCTTCCTTCACTGCAGGGATGTGCTCCAGTTCCGCCACGGCTTTACTCGGGCGGGTCTTCATTTTTTGACGCAACGGGGATGGGCTCCCGTGGTGGCCTCAGTCAGGGTCAGGTTTCCTCTTCAACGCCATGGGGATAGGCTCATGTGGTGGCTTTGCTTGGTTGGGGTCTGGTTTTCCTCTTCGCCGCCATGGTGGCTGTGCTTCATCAGGGTTCGACACTGCTGTTCTTCCCACCCCACCCCACCCCATGTCATGCCTGCCTCACCAGCCAATCAAAGGCTTCCTCCTACTCCCACTGGCAGGTAGATAGCAGGGTGGCTGGTGGATGTGAGGACCGCCTGGTAACTTGCCTGCCTGGTGCGAAGGTGGCAGACCTAACGCGTCACCTAGATAGGATTATAGACAGTGCTGGGGAGGAGCCGGCTGTCATGGTACATGTGGGCACCAACAACATAGGAAAATGTGGGAGAGAGGTTCTGGAAGCCAAATTTAGGATTTTAGGTAGGAAGCTGAAATCCAGAACCTCCAGGGTGGCATTCTCTGAAATGCTTCCAGTTCCACGTGCAGATCCCCAGAGGTAGTCAGCGCTCCAGAGTTTCAATGCATGGATGAGACGATGGTGCAGGGAAGAGGGATTCAGCTTTGTAAGGAACTGGAGAAACTTTTGGGGAAAGGGGAGACTTTTCCGAAAAGATGGGCTCCACCTTAACCAGAGTGGAACCAAGCTGCTGGCACTAACTTTCAAAAAGGAGGTAGAGCAGCTTTTAAACTAGAACAAGGGGGAAAAACGACAGTCACTCAGCAGTGCATGGTTCGGAGAAATGTATCCTTGAAGGATACTAATGAAACAGGAGAGTTAGGGCATCCCAACAGAGAGGTTCCATTAAAAGCAAACATAGTTCATATGCCTATATGTAAAAAATCACCAAAGCTAATGATTTCCGAATTATCCCAAACAACTGAAAAGCAGGTTCTTAAAACAAGCAAAAACCATACTTTGAAATGTCTGTAGGCCAATACCAGAAGTCTAAGAAGTAAGATGGGAGAGTTAGAGTGTATAGCAGCAAATGATGAGATTGACATAATTGGCATCACAGAGACTTGGTGGAAGGAGGATAACGAATGGGACAGTGCTATATCAGGGTACAAATTATATCGCAATGATAGGGAGGATCAACTTGGTGGGGGTGTGGCACTTTATGTCCAGGAGGGTATAGAGTCCAACAGGCTAAAGATCATACAAGAGAGTAAATGCTCAGTAGAATCTATATGGGTCGAAATCCCATGTGTGTTGGGTAAGAGAACATAAGAACATAAGAAATTGCCATGCTGGGTCAGATGAAGGGTCCATCAAGCCCAGCATCCTGTTTCCAACAGAGGACAAAACCAGGCCACAAGAACCTGGCAATTATCCAAACACTAAGAAGAACCCATGCTACTGATGCAATTAATAGCAGTGGCTATTCCCTAAGTATAATTGATTAATAGCCATTAATGGACTTCTCCTCCAAGAACTTATCCAAACCTTTTTTGAACCCAGCTACACTAATTGCACTAACCACATCCTCTGGCAACAAATTCCAGAGTATACTACCATCCACCTGGACAAAATGGTCAGACTACTGATGAAATGCTAAGAGAAATCAGGGCAGCAAACCAATTTGGCAGTGCAATAATAATGGGAGATTTTAATTACCCCAATATTGACTGGATAAATGTAACATCAGAACTTGCAGTAGACATAAAGTTCCTGGATGTAATAAATGATTGCTTCATGGAGCAATTGGTTCAGGAACCAACAAGAGAGGGAGCTATTTTAGATTTAATTCTTAGTGGAACGCAAGATTTGGTGAGAGAAGTAACAGTGGTGGGGCCACCTGGCAACAGTGGTCATAACATGATCAAATTTAAACTAATAACTGGAAGGGGGACAATAAGTAAATCTGCAGCTCTAACACTACATTTTAAAAAGGGAAACTTTGATAAAATGAGGAAAATAGTTAGAAAAAAACTGAAAGGTGCAGCTGCAAAGGTTAAAAGTGTTCAACAGGCTTGGACATTGTTTAAAAATACAATCCCAGAGGCGCAGTCCATATGTATTCCGCGCATTAAGAAAGGTGGAAGGAAGGCAAAACGATTACCGTCATGGTTAAAAGGTGAGGTGAAAGAGGCTATTTTAGCCAAAAAAACATCCTTCAAAAATTGGAAGAAGGATCCATCTGAAGAAAATAGGATAAAACACAAGCATTGTCAAGGTAAGTGTAAAACATTGATAAGACAGGCGAAGAGAGAATTTGAAATGAAATTGGCCATAGAGGCAAAAATTCATAATAAAAACTTTTTAAAATATATCCAAAGCAAGAAACCTGTGCGGGAGTCGGTTGGACCATTAGATGACAGAGGGGTTAAAGGGGCTCTTAGGGAAGATAAGGCCATTGCAGAAAGACTAAATTAATTCTTTGCCTCCGTGTTTACTAATGAGGATGTTGAGGAGATACCAGTTCCAGAGATGGTTTTCAGGGGTGATGAGTCAGACAAACTGAACAAAATCACTGTGAACCTGGAAGATGTAGTAGGCCAGATTGACAAACTAAAGAGTAGCAAATCACCTGGACCGGATGGTATGCATCCTAGGGTTCTGAAGGAACTAAAAAATGAAATTTCTGATCTATTAGTTACAATTTGTAACCTATCATTAAAATCATCCATTGTACCTGAAGACTGGAGGGTGGCCAATGTAACCCCAATATTTAAAAAAGGCTCCAGGGGCGATCCGGGTAACTATAGACCAGTGAGCCTGACTTCAGTGCCGGGAAAAATAGTGGAAACTATTCTCAAGATGAAAATCGTAGAGCATATAGAAAGACATGATTTAATGGGACACAGTCAACATGGATTTACCCAAGGGAAGTCTTGCCTAACAAATCTGCTTCATTTTTTTTGAAGGGGTTAATAAACATGTGGATAAAGGTGAACCGGTAGATGTAGTGTATTTGGATTTTCAGAAGGCATTTGACAAAGTCACTCATGAGAGGCTTCTACGAAAACTAAAAAGTCATGGGTTAGGAGGCGATGTCCTTTCGTGGATTACAAACTGGTTAAAAGACAGGAAACAGAGAGTAGGATTAAATGGTCAATTTTCTCAGTGGAAAAGGGTAAACAGGGGAGTGCCTCAGGGATTCGTACTTGGACCGGTGCTTTTCAATATATATATATAAATGATCTGGAAAGGAATACGAGTGAGGTTATCAAATTTGCGGATGATACAAAATTATTCAGAGTAGTTAAATCACAAGCAGACTGTGATACATTACATGAGGACCTTGCAAGACTGGAAGATTGGGCATCCAAATGGCAGATGAAATTTAATGTGGACAAGTGCAAGGTGTTGCATATAGGGAAAAATAACCCTTGCTGTAGTTACACGATGTTAGGTTCCATATTAGGAGCTACCACCCAGGGAAAAGATCTAGGCATCATAGTGGATAATACTTTAAAATCATTGGCTCAGTGTGCTGCAGCAGTCAAAAAAGCAAATAGATTGTTAGGAATTATTAGGAAGGGAATGGTTAATAGAACGGAAAATGTCATAATGTCTCTTCTATCGCTCCATGGTGAGACCGCACCTTGAATACTGTGTACAATTCTGGTCGCCGCATCTCAAAAAAGATATAGTTGCGATGGAGAAGGTACAGAGAAGGACAATCAAAATGATAAAGGGGATGGAACAGCTCCCCTATGAGGAAAGGCTGAAGAGGTTAGGGCTGTTCAGCTTGGAGAAGAGACGGCTGAGGGGGGATATGATAGAGGTCTTTAAGATCATGAGAGGTCTTGAACGAGTAGATGTGACTCGGTTATTTACACTTTCGAATAATAGAAGGACTAGGGGGCATTCCCTGAAGTTAGCAAGTAGCACATTTAAGACTAATAGGAGAAAATTCTTTTTCACTCAACGCACAATAAAGCTCTGGAATTTGTTGCCAGAGGATGTGGTTAGTGCAGTTAGTGTAGCTGGGTTCAAAAACGGTTTGGATAAGTTCTTGGAGGAGAAGTCCATTAATAGCTATTAATCAATTATACTTATGGAATAGCCACTGCTATTAATTGCATCAGTAGCATGGGTTCTTCTTAGTGTCTGGGTAATTGCCAGGTTCTTATGGCCTGGTTTTGGCCTCCGTTGGAAACAGGATGCTGGGCTTAATGGACCCTTGGTTTGACCCAGCATGGCAATTTCTTATGTTCTAAGTTCCCGATTGGCCTGCATGGGTGCAGGCAGAATGAAGGAGGCTTCCAATTGGGCAGTGGGGGTAGGAAGCAAGGAGGCTTCCAATTGGCCGACGGGGGCTGGAAAAAGGGAGAAGGAAAGTACAACGGGGCAGTGGGACACTGGAAGACGCAACACACCTGCCAGTGTTTGGTGACACACTGGTTGAGAAGCGCTGATCTAGATGGCATGCAACAGAATTTCCTTTAAATTTACCTCTATGATGTTGTAGCCACCTGAACTTTTAAAGAATTTAATGCTAGACTCTTTTTCTAAACCTTTTTATAACAAAATTAAAATATTTGGTATATCTGCCCATTAAGGGGATATTAAACAATTTTTGCAATGTTCTTCAAATAAACACCATACATGTACATATGCTAGTGATGATGAATGCTTTTCTTGCTTTTAATACAGTAGACATTAAGGATGAAGAGTAGCCTTTTGAATGTAATTTTAATTTTTCAAGAGCCTGGGAACAGGTCATTTTATTACTGCAGGACTCTAGAATAAAAGACCTTGGGAACCTTAGGGATTAATTTTCAAAGGAGTTAATGTGCATAAATGTAACAAACTTCAAAGCAATTTTCAAAAGCCATTTTTACTTAAAGTCCACTTACATGAGTAAATCCTATGGACAGTTCAATGGCATATATTGTAGCAATTTTCAATAGTCCATTTATTTGAGTAAAACCCAGTTTTACATGTAAATGCTCTTTAAAATCGGGCCTTAATAGTTTTAGAAGGTGATTGATTTGTAATCTTATAAGGTCTGCATACCATGGTCTCCTTGGCCAATCTGGTACCACTAGAATGACCTCTTTTCCTTTTCTATTTTTTGTATTGTCTGACTTATCAATGGCAGTGGAGGGAATAAATACAAAAATACAGCTTTGGCCATGACTGAATTATAAGAACATAAGATTTGCATACTGGGACAGATCAAAAGTCCATCAAGTGCAGTATCTAACAGTGGTAAATCCAGGTCACATGTACCTGGAAGAATCCAAAAGGTTGATAGATTCCAGGGATAAGCAGTGAATTTTCCTAAGTCACTTTAATAATGGTTTATGGACTTTTCTTCCAGAACCTGTCCAAACCTTTTTAAAATCCAACTACACTTAACAGCTTTTACCACATTCTCCTTCAACGAATTCCAGAGTTTAGTTATGCATTGAATAAAAAAATATTTTTCTTAAATGTATTACTAGTAACTTCATTGCGTGTCCCCTAGTCTTTGTACTTTTTGAAACAACCAATTCATTCCACTTTGCTCATTATTTTATAGACATAAGTTCATGCCATACTGGGTCAGACCAAGGGTCCATCATGCCCAGCATCCTGTTTCCAACAGTGGCCAATCCAGGCCATGAGAACTTGGCAAGTACCCAAAAACTAAGTCTATTCCACACTACTGTTGCTGGTAATAGCAGTGGCTATTTTGTATCATATCTACTCTCAACCGTCTTTTCTCCAAGCTGAAGAACTCTAACCTCTTTAATCTTTTTTTTAATAGGGGAATCGTTCCCTCCCCTTTATCATTCTGGTCACCTTTCTCTGTACCTTTCTCTGTACCTTTTCTGATTCTGCTATATCTTTTTGAGATGCAGTGACCAGATTTGCACACAATACTCAGGGTATGTTTGTATCATGGAGTGATATAGAGGCATTGTAATATTCTTTGTTTATTCTCCATTCCTTTCCTAATAATTCCTAGCATTCTGTTTACATCGTGGTTAGGTTACTGCTGTACAGTGAGCAGCGGCTTTCAACATATTATCCATGATGATGCCAAGATCCCATCCCTGGCTAGAGACTTCCAATGTGGAACCTTGCATTGTGTATCTATAATTTGAGTTGCTCTTCCCTTCATGCATCACTTTGTACTTGTTCACATTAAATGTCTTCTGCAATTTGGATGCCCAGTCTTGCAAGGATCTCTTGCAATTTCTCACAATCCTCTTGTGAGTTAACACCATTGAATAATTTTGTATCATCAGCAAATTTGACCATATCACTCATTCCTATCTCTAGGTCATTTATAATATGTTAAAAAAAAAAACCAAAACAAAAAACATGTGGTCCTGGTACAGATCCCTGGGGCATTCACTATTCTCCTTTCTCCACTGAGACAATTGCCCATTTAGCCCTACTGGTTTTCTAACCAGTTTTCAATCCACAATAGAACTTTGCCTCCTATCCCATGACTTTTTAATTTCCTCATGAGGTACTTTGTCAAATGCTTTCTGAAAATTCAGATACATTATATCAATTGGTTCACCTTTATCCACATATGTATTTACCCCTTCAAAAAAATTTAGCAGATTGGTGAGGCAAACTTCCCTTGGTTAAATTCATATTGGCTTTATCCCATTAAACTATGACTATCTATATATTCACTATTTATAGTAGTACTATTTATAATAGTTTCAACCATTTTTCATGCACTGATGTCAGGTTAACTGGTCTATAGTTTACTGGATCACCCCGGAACACTTTTTAAAACTGGCGTTACATTGGCCAGTCCCTAATCTTCAGGTACCATAACTGATTTTAATGATAATGTACAGATTACTAATAGTAGGTCTGCAATTTCATTATTCAGTTCTTTCATCTGTCTGGGATTTATACCATCTTGTCCAGGTGACGTGATAGTATTTCATTTGTCAATTTGGGCTATTACATCTTCCAGGTTCATTGACATTTGTTTCTATTCCTTTGAATCATCATCTTTAAATATCACTTCTGGCATGCCTTATAGCTTCCTCGGTAAAGACTGAAGAAAAGAATTCATTAAATCTTTCTGCTATGGCCTTGTCCTCCCTTCTATCCTTTGGTTATCTAAATGTCCACCTGACCTCCTCGCAGGCCTTTTACTTTGAATGTACTGAATACTAAAAAAAAACACATCCAGAAAATAATAGTTACAAAATAATGTTTTTATTTTAGAAAAAGCAAAACAGGCTGCTTTTCAAAAGGAAGACTTATGAGATCTCCATGTCTGTCTGTATATCCTCCCTCCTCCTTGATCCTTGGAGGTCATCTTTCCTTTCTTCTCCCCTGGTCTATGGTGGACCTCTACCCCTCCCTCTCTCTCTACCTCTGTCCAGCATGATTCTTGGGGGTCCTCTCCTTCTCTCCCCCCAGTAGGCTGCCACCCACTCTCACTGCCCTTAACTAGATCAATCATAGATTCTTGTCCCCTTCCTTATCCTCTATTTCTTCATTCCTGTCTCATTCCTTGTTCCCTCTGTTTTCTCCTTTTTACTGTCAACCCCAGTACCATTCCCTCTCTTCTGCCTTTGAACCATTCTCTTCACTTTTTTGGTGCAGCTCTCCTCTCTCTATGTCAGGCCAGTGGCAGAGTATGTGGCAGTAGTGGGAAATGTTTGTCACCAATGTGATAACTCAGCTTTCCTCAGTGCGCAACAGAGGCTGCAGAGGTTCCGACAGCCACAACCAGTCCCTCTCTTCACCACCTCTGCTAAACATGCAGTAATGTGGTTTGCGGCTTCTCATGGATGTGAATGGCCCCTCCCCTGTCCCTCCTCCTCCTCCTAGTCTGTAGCAATATGGGGTGAAGTTTTCAGGGCCATAATAATAGGCCCCGTCTCACTCTCCTAGCCTGTGGCAACAGCTCAGCTGATCGCAGATAGCAGCAGCCCACTCACTTTCTCCCTAGATAAAGCAGAGTTGATTACCTGTAACAGGAGTTCTCCAAAGACAGCAGGATGTTAGTCCTCACACATGGGTGACATCATCAGATGGCACCCCAAAGCGGAATACTTATATCAAAGTTTCTAGAACTTTGTCTAGGCACACTGGGCATGTCCTATACCCTGCGGCCACGTGGGGTCCCTCTCCAGTCTCTCTTTTTCTGGTTTCATTTTAGTTAAAATCTGTTGAATTTGTTTTATTGAAGCATTTTTAAATGTTTCATACAAAGTAGCAGCCTGAAGGATGTTAGTTACTGCCACTGCAGAGGCAACATGATTAGGACCTTTGGTATTTGATTTAGAAATCTTAGGAACAACTTTTAACTAAATCAGCATGAATTAGATCAATCTTCTAAACAAAATATGCTGCAAACAATTCACAGCCTAATATAGGTAAATAATTCCTGCTAATAGACATAGCAGAGGAATTTTCCAGGCTCCCAATTAATATAAATAAAGGCTGAAGGCTTGGTTAATTCCCTTCTCAAAAAAAATTTCTCTTTGCTTCATCTGTTGATTATACATCTTTAGATGGTTAATTAATGCTATCAAGTGGATGATCACTACTCTGCCATACTGCTTCAAGCTTACAACCCAATTTCTTAAGATGACGAAGTTCATCCAAAAACAGGTGGCAGAATTCCTCATGGTTCCTTGCCTTTTCTTTAAAGGGGCAATAATAATCACAGATTATTGATCTTATTATTCCATAGATCAACCACTAGATGATGGAAGATCATCTGGAAAACACAGACCATTCTCCAAAGCAGAAACCAGATTAGATGTCAGCACTTTAAGAACAAAAGAACATAAGAAATTGCCATGCTGGGTCAGACCAAGGGTCCATCAAGCCCAGCATCCTGTATCCAACAGAGGCCAAACCAGGCCACAAGAACCTGGCAATTACCCAAACACTAAGAAGATCCCATGCTACTGATGCAATTAATAGCAGTGGCTATTCCCTAAGTATAATTGATTAATAGCCGTTAATGGACTTCTCCTCCAAGAACTTATCCAAACCTTTTTTGAACCCAGCTACACTAACTGCACTAACCACCTCCTCTGGCAACAAATTCCAGAGCTTTATTGTGCGTTGAGAGAAAAAGAATTTTCTCTGATTACTCTTAAATGTGCTACTTGCTAACTTCATGGAATGCCCCCTAGTCCTTCTATTATTCAAAAGTGTAAATAACCGATTCACATCTACTCTTTCAAGACCTCTCATGATCTAATAGACCTCAATCATATCCCCCCTCAGCCGTCTCTTCTCCAAGCTGAACAGCCCTAACCTCTTCAGCCTTTCCTCATAGGGGAGCTGTTCCATCCCCTTTATCATTTTGGTTGCCCTTCTCTGTACCTTCTCCATCGCAACTATATCTTTTTTGAGATGCGGTGACCAGAATTGTACACGGTATTTAAGGTGCTGAATTCCCATTCAAGCTTGTGCTGAATTCCCATTATAAAGAAGATAAATAGTAATCAGTCTAACATGTCACAATGTTAGCCACAGACTGTGCAGAAAAATAAAATTGTAAGGATTTTGATATAAAGATTAAATCTAGAATATGTCCTAACCTATGGGTAACTGAATGTCTATTTGCAAAAAAGCCCAGAGTTGAAATTTAATGAGTGAAAATTGACAAGAGCATATGGACTAGCTTGGTCCAAATGAGTACTAAGATCTCCTAAAACCAGGAGATTTGGATGTTCTAAGAGAATATTAGTAATTTGGCCCAGTCATGATTTTTCAAAATCTGTTCCAGCTTCTACTCCTCACCTCGGGGGGAACCTTTAGTTTCACATGCTGAGAAGTGGTGTTATTTATGTAACCCCTTCCCTCTGCTAATGGTATAAGGGGAAGGGATTGGAGGGATGGTTTATATTAAAGTTATCTATCAGTCTCTCTCTTTTTCTGAATTGCTAAAGCATTTACAAAGCTACCAGCAAACTAATTATAGTTTACTTTATGGGTCATGGCTTGAAATTTTATTTTCAAGAATAGGTGGGCCCGCGAGCATGCAAAGGGCCCATGGCTTACCTGGGGCCGTGGGCCGAGGTCGGGCAGCGACGTGACGCCAGAGCGGCGCTGGCTAAAAATGGCCTTGGAGCGCTCCAAGGGCGGCGTGGGGCCGGCGTCATCGGGGCGCTCCGGCACATCCTGATGATGTCGGCAACTTCACTGCGTAATCCGGGGGGGGGGGGGGGGGGGCATTCCTACGGGCCGGCGTTATCGGGGACAGCCGCGTCCGGCCCGCGTATTTAAGGTGCGAGCTGCACCGCAGCCAACCTCTTTCTCCCCTCCCCAGGGACCAGCAACCCTCCCACCCACCCCAGGGAAGGGATTAAAGGTGTCAAGGATCAGTGTAGGGACAGCAGGGCGCCTATGTGCTCGTAGGTAATGTCGCAGCTTGGGGGGGGGTGGGTACCCGGGCCAATAGAGAACTATTAGACATAGGTCAGCCGGGTTGTAAAAGAGGTGGGGACCACGCCCGGAGTCAGGGCCCCCTTGCTTGTAAACGCGGCGGGGGGATGGAAGCGATCTCGCCTTGCTAGAATCGTGGTGGGCGACAAAAGGGGGGGCGAGGTCCCAGGAGCGGTAAGACCGTAAGATTGGCCCGGGTGGGTGAACTGTTATAATGTTGAGTTCATATTACTGTTATGTTAATAAAAGCTGCGGCCAATTCACACCAAGATTAAAGTGCAATTATTTCGGGATGGAAAGGGGGCAGGATGCCGAAAGGAGCCCGAGAGGCGTTACGGCTCCCACAGTCAATTTTCTTTATAAACTGAGAAACCAAAAGCTGATCCGCTAATGGTGTCTTCTTTTTCCAAAAAATACTGTTGGGTCTCATGGCACCACAGTGGCAGGTGCCAGCAGTGAAGTTCCACAGATGAAACAAAGCAACACAAATGTTAGAAAAACAGCAGTGTCTGATATTCAGTCTTTTTTTTTTTAATCAACACTGCTAACAATTGTGTGAGGGTAGGAATCTCTAGAGAATGTGGCTCTTTTGTGCCAGCTGGACTATCTCACGTATTCTGACACAACCCCAGGGCATTGTGGGAAATTGCATCAGATGTTTCAACTTACTGCTGTTCTTCCAAGTTATCTTTTTTGAGGGAGGAAGAAGTTCAAAGCGTCTGTGTTTTATTATGCATTGAACCAAAAACACAATCCTAGCTCTTCCCTCTACAAATACACTACCCACACTATGGTACAGCAAATTTAACCAAAATATTGCTGACGAGGACTGTTGTCAAAATCTTAATTTAGTGTTAACCAGTATGTGGAATAAAATAAGACCTTTCTGAGAAGAAACATGATAATACGTATTAGGGGAAAAAACACAACCTCCATCCCAAGCACACTGCAAAACATTAAAATGCAATAAGTAGTTAATATCAGTGGATAGTACTAAATATAAAATGAACCCCAATAATAAGATCCCAATTTTGCTGCAAAATAAATATACAAACACAATTCACCAGTCTCACTGATCAGTTTCCCTTCTGATTACTGGGAACAATTACAGAAAAGGTTCCTCTGACTAAAGCAATCATATTTACAGTTTCATGGATTTTACTTTTACACTTTGATGCCATTTTTAAAGTGGCAGAACTAATCTGTCCTGGTGTGCAGAATAATCAATGGATTCCAGCTTTTTGTTTGTTACATTTTGACCTACTAATGAAAAAAGCTGAAACATAAAGTGGCAGAACTATGGGTTAGAAAGTATTATATATTTAAACTCACAATAAATGTCCTCTGTAAGCAGCTCTGTGTATTGGCAAATGACCAGTATATTTTGGTACATTGGCATCAGCTCCATATTCTAATAAAAGAGACACAGAATCTGCGTTTCCTCCTCCAGCAGCTTCAAATAATATGGAAGCACAGTCAGAGGCCTGGGAGTGAACATCAGCACCTGTCAAAACAAAGAGAAATAGACAATTTACAACAGCTATTGAATGATGGGAATGATCTACTATTTCTTGTTTCTTCCCTCTGCATTAATAGGTTAAGCTTAAATTGTCGTTCATAGAAAATTCCCTGAAAACAATCCAAACTCCTCAATTTAAGAGCTAAAGGCTCAAGAACAAGTACATATAAGAGTGGGAAAAGTGGGAGACCTTGCCGTGTTCCCCTTTGCAATGAAAAAAAACAGAAGATAACCTATCATTAACTAATATTTGAGCCATGGGTTGAGCATACAGTAATTGTAACATCTATCCCATCAACAAAAGTAGATGAGGAAAAAGATGGGAGAATCTCATATCTTGGGAAGGTTATGGCCTGGGAGAAAGCACCTGGGAGCCTGCTTCCAATATTCTAGACAAGAATCTCCTGCACGAATTCTATGCCGTACATCCCAGGCAACCTAAGCCTTCAGGGAGAGGGTTTAATGGAGGGGGTACTGTTACGTGCGGTGGTCCATGGGCCAACCATGCATCCCACCACACTTACCCTTTCATTGGGCCCAGCCCTGTGGTCTCAAGCTGCTGTGCTCTTTCTGCCTGCAGTGGGCCCGGTGTGTTTGTCTCTTCAAAGCATGGCAGGAGGCTGAGCCACGCTTCTCTCTCATTGCAGGACACAGTGCGCCCCGATGCTTGGGAACGCCTCCTAGGCACACACACAGCCATTTCCCCCACATTTAAAGGGCCAATGGCAGGAACGGCTGGCGACGCCCCCTCTCTGACGTCAGCGAGAGCTGACCTATTTAAGGCCAGTTCTCCGCCTTCCAGGCACCTTGGCAACCAGGTTCCTCTCTTGGTTGCTGGCTTCCTGCTCTGCTGATCCCCTGGGACTAACGCTCTCTTCTTGGTTCCTGTTTCAACTTCCTCCTTCCTGTGTTTTTTTGGCTTGATCCTCCAGCTGACTGCTGCCTGGTTCTTTGACTCTGCTTGCTGCCAGCCCTGATCTTCTGCCTGGATCTCGTCACTGTTGGATTCCTGCCTGTCCTGACCTCAGCTTGCACCTGACACTGCGCTCCTCACTCCTGGCCTGCCACCTTGCAGCGCGTAGGATTCATCCATCCGGAGACCCGTACCTAAGTCCAGCTGGTCCCGGCACCTGAGGGCTCAACCTAAGGGGAACGTGGGCTGGTAGTGGTGAAGCTCCAGCTAGGCCTCTGCTCTGACTGACTCTGCCTGCCGATGGTGGGGATCTGCAGGGCTCCTCCCTCAATCCAATGGTCCACTTCGCAACAGGTTTGTTTGGCTAGAAGCTATTGTTGCAATGTTATAATGTAATCTGTATTTATTCATATGTTTTATGTGATGTTATGCTGTGGCCAAATATTATCCATAAACCAAAGTTCTCTGCAAATTGCTGAGGTCTAAGTCATTTGGAATGTTGGTTTGCATGTGCAGTGAGTGGGCAATCATCGATTTGCACATGTTGTGCCTTCCTAAGATACAAAAGATGGTACAAGTGTAGAAACATTATAGTACTGCATGTTACAAATACCTTTGTCCTCTGGCTCGGTCCAGAGATTCAGCAATTCATGCTGCCTCTATGGCCTTCTCTAATGGAACTGAAAGTAGGTGACATGATGAAATTTATCATCTTTCTTGCGACGTGGGACAGGACTGGACCCTATAAAAGAGGCGATAGTGCGCTTCGAGACCCCTTGCCGCACCTTTACCCGCCGACCATCGCAGACCTCCACACCGCTAAACACCCCACGAGGCAGCTGAACTCCCCACAAGGCCACGAGAGAGACCAGATCGAACCTACCTCCACGGTAGGCCTCAACTCTCCACCTCCCCGACCTACCTCCATGGTAGGCCCTAGCCGTACCGCCTGCCTCCCGGACCCACTGAACGGACGACCCACAGGCTTCGGCCTTGACCTACCTCCACGGTAGGACTTAGCTCTCTGCCTCCTGGACCCACCTCCACAGTAGGCCCCAATGGTGTCGCCCGCCTCCCGGACGTCCCCGGACACACGCACCGCGATCATGAATGCTCAGTCCTACCTCCACCGGACCGCGATACTTTCCTGACACCGAAGTACCACTGCCATCCCCAAGCAATGCAGAGGCGCGACAGCAGGCCCTACAGAGAGAAGCCATTCCCTCCCAATGCTGACCTACCTAAGACTCCGCCCACCTACGCTCCCAAGGTGGCGAAGTAGGACAGGACTGGACACTATAAAAGAGGCGATAGCGCACCTTTGGCACCGCATGCATGCGTTGCACGCCTAAGGAGCGCTCCTTAGCTCCTTCCTTTAACGTGACTTCTCTACCTTTCGGCCTGAAGCTGCGCCCGGAGCCCACCCAAGGCCCTTGACTGGACCAGAGCCTTCCCACCGCCGCGAAGCGCTGACCCAAGGCCAGCAAGCCCCCACAGGACAGTGATCCAGGCCTACCAGCCCTCCTTTACCCACCGAAGCCGCCACCCACGACATCATCTGGAGCGACGAGGGACACAATCAAAAGACCCTGCGGTGAGCCGTAAGCGCTGTGTGTCGCACGCCGAAGGGGACTTAGTGTGCCCCTTTGTGTTGCCCCTTACGACTACCAAGGAGTACTCGAACAGCACCACCCAGCCGGGTTCTGAACCCCCCCCCTTACAAATGCAACTCCTACGACTCCTAAAGTCCTTTACTATTTCGCACCATCCACCTCTCAACGACCAAACACAGGATCCACCCCCGGTGAAAGTTGATAGAGCTCAACCCAAGGGCCTTACCCCCTCGATTCACCTCGGTGAGGCATCCACCTCAACACCATACCTTCCCCACAATGTAACCTCTCTATCCAGAGAAAGATCATTCTACTACTAATTAGAGATGAGCTTTGTTTTTTACTACCGGGTCGTTTTTTGAGTCGGACGCTTCGGGTAAAGTTCGTTTTTCCTCGGTTAATTTTTTGGAAAAACGAAAAAAAAAAAACTAAGCGGGAAAAAAGAAACCGGCCCAAAAAACGACGTGGGAAAACTCTTGGCCACATACCTTAATAACATAAAAAACCTACTAAATCAAATGAAACTCTGCCTTAATATGGACAAAACAGAATGTATTCTACTCGAAAGAAAAAACTCTGGAGACCACCAGAATCATACCATTCAAACTGACAACACATTCATCAAGCTAAAAGAAAACGTGAAAGATCTAGGAATTTGGCTTGACCCAGAAATGAACTTCAAAAAACACATTGCAATGAAAATCAAAGACGGTTTCCACAAATTATTAATTCTCAAACCACTCCTAAACCAACCCGAATTCAGAACCATTCTACAATCCCTGATCTTTACAAGCTTCGATTATTGCAATTCACTTTTGATAGGCCTGCCCAAAACAACCACACACCCACTTCAAATATTACAAAATGCCACTGCTAGAATTCTTACTGGTCACAAAAAAGCGGATCACATCACCGCTGTACTAAAAGAACTGCACTGGCTACCTGTGGAAAAAAGAATTGAATACAAAGTACTAACCATCTTTCACAATTCAATACACAACAATGAAAGCGTCTGCATAACACAAGATCAACGAACAAAGCCCTGCTAGCTATCCCATCAGTCACAACCGCCAATCTTACCACTATAAGAAAAAGAGCAATCTCAATAGCTGGGCCACGTCTCTGGAATACCCTACTGGAAAACCTAAGACTACAAAACAACACAAAAATATTTAGAAAACTACTCAAAACCTGGTTATGCCGACAAGCCTACAAAGATGGAATAGGGTAAACAATTCAATGTTACCCTGCCCTACCCAATAAAAATAATCACCATTAAACACTTTATTACCTTATAACTCTACCTACCCTTTATACTTATCATTATAATCAGTTGGTCTCATGGTAACCAGTAGTTTTTCACTTGTAAAATATACTCAATATGATGCAGCACTTCTCTGTTAAACCTCTAAAATTAGCTGATATAATTACTAAACCATTCTCCCATCGTTATTAATGTAAATAGTATGACTGTTCATGTAAACTCTGGTTATACCTTCTCCCACAGTAATTAATGTAAATCGTTTGACTGTTCATGTAAACCGTTGTTATACCTGTAAACCGGAGTGAAGGCCTGCGCCAAACTTTGGTATATAAAAACATACAAATAAATAAAATAAATAAATAAAATAAGTTTATAGGGTACAAGGAATGCTTTAGTATTTTAATAATGAGTTAAAGGATTTTTCTGAGAGCCCAGAATGATTCTGTTATCTGGAATTTCAATTCTTACCTTTCTGCAGTAATATATCTATGATTTCTGTGTGCCCGTTCTGTGCAGCCAGTGCTAAAGGAGTGAGCCCATAGGCACTGTGTGGGTCAAAATCAGCTCTCGCACGAATCAGAAGGTTCACGGCCTCCTTCCTGCCAAGTCTGGCTGCCTCATGTAAAGCTGTTCTTTTATTGGCACATTGTAAATTCACATTCGCTTGAAAGCGTATCAGCAGTGAGACAATATCATATGAACCATGGCGGATTGCTGGAAGTAAGCGAAACACCATAATCAGTAAACACTTGGAATGCCATTCTGTAAAACTGCTGTGCCAAATAAATGACTGGAGAGTGGTAGCAATCTTGTATTCAGCTTTTTAAAAATACTCTTAAAAAAAAAAGTTATTTGGAAGGATTTGAAATATTTAGTTCTATTCTGCAGAGATTTACTATCATGACATAAATGAAGGACCTCTATGCATAAACTCATGAGTTAAAAAATTATAGAGTTTACCATTATTGCTATAACATGTTCATAAAGCATTCTGTATATAAAATTTGTAAGTGTATCTCTAGAAAGAAAGGTCAACAAATATGTTGAAGGCAATATCTTTTGACCAGACTAATCTAATAAACATCCAATAAAAAGGTCTCATGACATCTATAACTTATTTGTTGACCTTTATTTCTATGGATCCAGACTACTTCATAATTGATCCCTAAACTAACCTGCCACCAATCCAGCTGAGCCCAAATCCCAAGCAGCTAAGAGTCTGATATCCTACCCCAAGGAACAAAGGGAACGCCTCTACTGTTATAGAATATACACCAAGGATAAAAGTTATGCATTGATCTCCTGCTTATAGTCACTCTAGATGCATATACAGATGTGCAAGACCAAAATGTCTGTCAATTCTCAGTGATTCAGTTCCTTTCTGGTACATGCTCTGGTTAGTAAAGATTACTAAAGAATGAAATAACACAATTGGATAATAAATCTGGTTCATTGTGTTTTAAGTGTAAATGAGTTGCACTTTTCATTCAAGTTTTAAGCATCTGATATAGCAGATGTTTTCTTCCATTGTGTCTTTGGGATAAATCAGATCCACAATGCTTTGTTTATTCTGGTCTATTGATGTATAGCTTGCACCAATTTCCAATATAAGAAATCCTTATATTCTACAAGCTTCAACAGAACAATCCTGAAGACAGAAAACAGGTATTATATTTTTTCCATGATTAAAATTTTTAATTTAATAAACAACAGAGCTGTTGATTTACCTACAACTAAAGGAGAATCTCCATCTTCATTCTTAGCATCAGAATTGCAGCCATTAAGAAGAAGAAAGTTGATGTTGTCCAATTGGCCATGTTCTACTGCCACAAAAAGTGGGGTCTCACCTTTCAGAGTACTTTGTTCCCACACATTAGGAGGTGAAGCTGAAAACCATTATGAAAGTGCATGTTTGATATAAGATGTCAACAATATGTCAGTAAAGGTATTCTTTTTATAGCTTTTAAACACACAAACATAAGATAATCAGGCCAATTCAGTACGGTACGGTGCGCACCATTAGCACCGTTAACCCCCGTTTGGACGCGCGTTTTCCATGCACTATTATTACTCCTTATAAAGTAAGAGGTAATAGCATGTGGAAAATGCGCAGCCAACCCCCCCCCCCCCCCCCGAAACTAATAGCGCCCTCAACATGCAAATGCATGTTGAGGGCGCTATTAGTTAGTTCCGTGCGATACAGAAAGTAAAATGTGCGGCCAAACCGCACATTTTACTCTCAGAAATTAACACCTGCCCAAAGGCATGAATGAATTTCGGCCGGCACTGGGAAAGTGTACAGAAAAGCAGAAAAAACTGCTTTTCTGTACACTTAATATCATAGCGATATTAAGCCGGAGGCCCCAAAAATAAAAAAAATTAAAAAATCTTAAAAAAAAAAAAATCTGCCTGCAGGTTGGAAAACGGATGCTCAATTTTGCCGGCGTCCATTTTCTGAACCCGTGGCTGTCAGCAGGTTCAAAAACCGACGCCGGTAAAATTAAGCGTCGGCTGTCAAACCCGCTGAAAGCCGCCGCTTCTGCCAATAAGGAAGCGCTAAGGATGCGCTTGTGTCCCTAGCACCTCCTTTTTACCGCGGGCCTTCATTTGCATAGAGAATCGCGTGCCCGGGAGAGCGGGCGCTCTCTTCGGAGCGCCGGCTCTCCCGCACATTTTACTGAATCGGCCCGAATGAAAGCAAAGAAAAAAGAGTGACCCTACCTTTTAAAGTAATTTCTAGAATGTTTTTATTTATCTGCTTCGCAGCTTCATGTAATGGATACCAGCAATTCTCATTTGCTTCATTAAAGGCAGATAGGTGTGTGCTCAACTCCAGTAAAGCTTTTTCTTGGCCTGTAAAACATCAAATTACCTATAAAGGCACTAAAATCTCCATCACTGTGGTTTCTAACATATTAGACAAACCAAACTGTTTTAGGTACCATAAATCCTGTTTTGGAGGGCACAGGGGTGGATTAGGTAAGCTTTTGAGGTCTTTTCTAGCTCAATCTTCCTTTTTTGGGGGATGGTCCAGTAGTTTCCTTCTGTTTATTTTGAACTATCAGCTCAGTCAGAACCAGGGCTCAGATCTTGCACCATAAACTTTCATTCTCAATGACCCAATGATTTTTTTTCCCTAGTCTTTATCCCTCCTAACTCATCTGATTGCTTCTGCATCATTTCTAGCTAGCCTGGGGAGTAGAAGTCTTGATTTAGGAATCAAACCCACATGGCAGTGTGCAGTGATACCACTGAGCCATCCCTTGTATTTTTTTTATGATTATGAAACTGGTAAAAAAAATGTTGGGTCTGGCATATAACATAAAGAAAGATATAGCACAGGTGATATCTTGCTTAAAGAAAGGTTTCAAAAACTGTATTTCCAATTTCCCCCTCAGATTCATGAGTTCCCAGAGGTGTTGGGAAGTACCACATGGCAGCCACAGTAACAAAAGGAACAAAGACAGGGAGGAAGAGGGACATGGAGAAGCAATTCAGGAAGCTACCAAAAATCCATGCACCAGCCGTATTCATATGCTTAACAGATGCATTCTGCAGTATATTTAGTCTAGTTTTACTTATATTTATTCATGTGTTTTAGAAAAATATCAGACTTTATCTATCTTTCCTCATTTGTAAGTGATATAGGTATGTATGTTAATACTTAACTGTCCGTATTGCTGCTACTATCTTCTCATGTTCAGGGCTCAAGAAAAGGGTGCTGCAAAAAAATTGACAAATTCTATTTTTATAACAGTTATGGGAAAGTAACACAATATTTCAATATAGATAGAAACTGAAATACAGTAGAATAAGTCTGATATAAAAACAAGCTTCATCAATAGTGATGGGCAGCCCAAATATTTTTGATTTTGTTTTTCATTTCAGAGGAGGTGTTCAGCAAGTTAACTAATGCAACTTAATTTGCCTCCAAACCAGAGTTCTTTCACAGAAGAAAAGAACAGATGGATAACATTTAATGAAGGTGAATGACTTACAAGTTTGTTTTTCCATTTAATTTTAATGTTTATTTCAGTTCAGCTACTGCATTACAACATTTGGCAGTTCAGGGAGGGTCCTGGACTGATCTGGCTAGATTCAAGGAAAGGAAATTATCAGGTAATAACAAATTTCTTCTTCCTCTTCATCCAACTAGATCAGTCTAGACGAATGGATATACCCAAGCTACTCCTGAATCAGGCAGAATACTTCCAAACCCACTCTCAACACCTCAAAGGTAAAGGATAGGATACTGCCTCCCTAGCTCTTACATCCAAACAGTAATGCTTAAAAAATGAATGCAAAGACTACCATACAAATCTATGCTCTACAAATCTCAGAGGAAGAGACTAAGCGGAGCTCTGCTCATGAGACTATGCCCTGCTGGGTAAAAATGTACCTTTCTCAGTGTAAGCTGCTGTAATTAACTCCTTAATTCAATGGGCTCTGGTTTCTAATTCTCCCTTCTTTGATCCACAGAACAAAAGAAAAAGATGATCTGATTTCCTGAAACTCTTCATTAATGAATTCTCCTTACATCTAAACAATGAAGTTGAGAATAGACTCCTTCATCCGAATCTCTACTGAAGGAGAGCAAACAGTTCCCGGTTAAAGTGAAATGGCTGACACCACCTTTGGAAGAAATAAAGGTGCCATATGAATCTTCACCACATCCTTAGCAAACACTAAAAATGGTTCCCTACAAAAAAAGAACCCGTAACTCCGAAATCCCTCTAGCTGAACAGATGGCCACCAAAAATACAGCTTTCAGAGTGTGAAGTTTAAGAGACATCTGTTTGATAGGCTCAAATGGAGAATGTCAGAAAAGACAGAACCAAATTTAAATTCGCCGGAGGAATATTTATTTATTTGTTTATTTAAAAGGTTTTTATTTCACGCACCCTCCAAAGTAGAATCTTATACCGGAGCTCTAATATGTTTGACTCCTCTAAGAAAATGAGAAACATCCAGAAGAGAGTATAAGGGCCTCTCCAACACTTTACCTCTTGACATGGGGATCTGGGCTTGGCAATCAGATGGAAGGTGCTTACTTGGAGAGGCAGGGTGCAGACATGATGGCAAGGTCAGGAGCCGGAGAATCACCAGGAGAAACATGTGGAACAAATACGCTAGAACTGGACACAAGCAGGACACTGAAGACTGAACTGTGAAGCAAGAAACTGTTATGTGCAGGAGTGCTACACATAAATACAAGTGCAGGAATCTTGGAACATGAATACATTTGCAGGAATTTTGGAACAGGATGCTTTAACCAAAAGAAGGCTTGGATTCTTAGATAAGGCAAGGCTTTGATACTTAGACAAAAACAAGGCTTGGGTATTTAGACAAGAAAAGGCTTGGAAATCAGGAAACAAATAAATAGCGCTTCTACAAGGCAGATGCCAATATGATTGTGGAACCAGCACTGTGTGTTATCTGAGCATGCCTTATATACTGTTGGGAATAAAGGGCAAATCCAGTGCTGGTTCAATTGGATGGCTGTAGGGGCATGTCTGATTCTCCCAGAAACAGAACAAAAATATTAGACCTCCTGAGAAAGCCAGCAGCCTCTCCAGCAGGTTCACAATCTAGATATCCCAGAGTTGTGGGTTCAATTCCATTGACCCTGACACCTCTATAGCAAAATATAGCTGCTACCTGAACCTTTATGAATTTAGCACTAGCATTTTAGTCAAACCTTCCAGCACAAGTTCCAAAATGTAGGGAATTGAGGTGTCTTTGGGCACAATTTGTCTATCCAATCACCAATGTTCACAAATCTGCCATATTCTCATACAAGTAGAATCTATATGGGTAGAAATCCCATGTGTGTTGCGTAAGAGTATAGTGATAGGAGTATACTATCATCAATCTGGCCAAAATGATCAGACAGATGATGAAATGCTAAGAGAGAGCAGGGAAGCTAACCAATTTGGGAGTGCAGTAATAATGTGAGATTTCAATTACCCCAATATTGACTGGGTAAACATAACATCAGGACATGCTAGAGACATAAAATTCTTCAATGGAATAAACAACTGTTTCATGGAGCAATTGGTTCAGGAACAAATGAGAGAGGGAGATATTTTAGATTTCATTTTTAGTGGAATGCAGGATTTGGTGAGAGAGGTAACGGTGGTGGGGCCACTTGGCAATAATGATCATAACATGATCAAATTTGAATTAATGACTGGAAGGGGGACAATATGTAAATCTACAGCTCTAACACTGAGGGGCGGATTTTAAAACCCCTGCGCGCCGGCGTGCCTATTTTGCATAGGCCACCAGCGCGCGCAGAGCCCTGGGACGCGCGTAAGTCCCGGGGCTTCCTGGCGGGGGCGTGGCATTTCGGGGGCGGCGACGTGGGCGTGGTTTCGGCCCGGGGGCGATCCGGGGGCATGGCCGCGGCCTCCGGAACAGCCCCCAGGACCGGACCACGGAGCGGGGCAGCCGGCTGATGCGCGCAAAGTTACGCCTGCTGAAAGCAGGCGTAACTTTGCCAACAAAGGTAAGGGGGGGATTTAGATAGGGCCGGGGGGGTGGGTTAGGTAGGGGAAGGGAGGGGAAGGTGGGGGGAGGGTGAAGGAAAGTTCCCTCCGAGGCCGCTCCGAAATCGGAGGGAACAGGCAGCGCGCGCTGGGCTTGGCGCGCGCAGGTTGCACAAATGTGCACCCCCTTGCGTGCGCCAACCCCGGATTTTATAAGATACGCGCAGCTACGTGCGAATCTTATAAAATCCAGCGTACTTTTGTTTGCGCCTGCTGTGCGAACAAAACTATGCGCTCGTGCAAGTATTTAAAATCTGCCCCAAAGTTTTCAAAAGGGAAACTGATAAAATGAGGAAAATAGTTATACTGAAAGGTGCAGCTGCAAAGGTTAAAAGTGTACAACATGCATGGTCACTGTTTAAAAATACAATCTTAGAAGTGCAGTCCAGATGTATTCCATGTTTTAAGAAAGGTGGGAGGAAGGCAAAATGATTACCAGCATGGATAAAAGGTGATGTGAAAGAGTCCATTTTAACCAAAAAAAAATCCTTCAAAAATTGGAAGAAGAATCCATCTGAAGGAAATAGGAAAAAGCATAAGCATTGTCAAGTGTAAAACATTGATAAGGCAGACTAAGAGAAAACTTGAAATGAAGGTGGCCATGGAGGCAAAGACTCATAATAAAAACTTTTAAAATATATCTGAAGCAAGAAACCTGTGAGGGAGTCAGTTGGACCATTAGATGATCAAGGGTTTAAAGGGGCTCTTAGGGAAGATACGGCCATTGCAGAAAGACTAAATTAATTTTTTGCTTCTGTGTTAAGTAATGAGGATGTTGGAGAGATACCGGTTCCTGAGATGGTTTTCAAAGGTGATGATTCAGATGAACTGAACCAAATCACTATGAACCTGGAAGATGTAGTAGGCCAGATTGATGAACTAAAGAGTAGCCAATAACCTGGACCGGATGGGATGCACCCCATGGTTATGAAGGAACTAAAAAATGAAATTTCAGCTCTATTAGTTAACATTTGTAACCTATCATTAAAATCATCCATTGTACCTGAAGACTGGCAGGTGTCATTGTAACCCCAATATTTAAGAAGGGCTCCAGCAGCGATCCAGGAAACTATAGACCAGTGAGCCTGACTTCAGTGCTGGGAAAAATAGTGGAAACTGTTCTAAAGATCAAAATCACAGAGCATATAGAAAGACATGGTTTAATGGAACACAGTTATCATGGATTTACCCAAGGCAAGTCTTGCCTCACAAATCTGCTTCATTTTGTTGAAGGGGTTAATAAACGTGGATAAATGTGAGCCAATAGATGTAGTATATTTGGATTTTCAGAAGGCGATTGACAAAGTCCCTCATGAGAGGCTTCTAAGGAAACTAGGGATAGGAGGCAGTGTCCTTTCATGGATTACAAACAGGAAACAGAGAGTAGGATTAAATGGTCAATTTTCTCAGTGGAAAAGTATAAACAGTGGAGTGCGTCAAGGCTTAGACCGGTGCTTTTCAATATATTTACAAATTATCTGGAAAGGAATACGACAAGTGAGGTAATCAAGTTTGAAAATGATACAAAATTATTCAGAGTAGTTACATCACAAGCAGACTGTGATAAAATGCAGGAGGACCTTGTGAGACTGGAAGATTGGGTATCCAAATGGCAGATGAAATTTAAAGTGGACAAGTGCAAGGTATTGCATTATAGGGAAAAATAATCCATGCTGCTGTAGTTAGTTACATGATGTTAGGTTCTATATTAGGAGCTACCTCCCAGGAAAAAGATCTAGGCGTCATAGTAGATAATACATTGAAATCATCGGCTCAGTGTGCTGCGGCTATGAAAAAAGCAAACAGAATGTTAGGAATTAATAGGAAGGGAATGATGAATAAAATGGAAAATGTCATAATGCCTCTGTATTGCTCCATAGTGAGTCCGCACCTTGAGTACTGTGTACAATTCTGGTCGCTGCATCTCAAAATGATATAGTTGTGATGGAGAAGGTACACAGAAGGGCGACCAAAATGATAAAGGGGATGGAACAGCTCTCCTATGAGGAAAAGCTAATCAACTTGGAGAAGAGACAGCGTACAGGGGATATGATAGAGGTCTTTAAACTCAGGAGAGGTCTAGAATGGATAAATGTGAATCTATTATTTACTCTTTCAGATAATAGAAGGACAAGGGGGCACTCCATGAAGTTAGCGAGTAGCACATTTAAAACTAATCAGAGAAAATTCTTTTTCACTCAATGCACAATTAAGTGCTGGAATTTGTTGCCAAAGGATGTGGTTAGTGTAGTTGGATTCAAAAAAGATTTAGATAAGTTCTTGGAGGAGAAGTCCATTAACTGATATTAATCAAGTTGTCTTAGAGAAAAGCCACTGCTAATACTGGCAATAGTAGCATGGAATCTACTTTGTAGGGATATGAATCGTTTATCTGACGATTGAAAATATCGTCCGATATTTTCAATATCGTTAGATATCGGGGGGGTCCCCGATAGCGCTAGGAAACCCCATGATTAATTTAGTGGGTTTTCTTATTGTTATGGGGGGGTGGGGGGCGCGGGAAGAAAGGACACAACCTAAAAACACAACCTGACCCTTTAAAATGAGTTTGTTAGTATCCCCCCACCCTCCGGACTCCCCCCCCCCAAATTTTTAAATACCTGGTGGTCCAGCAGGGGTCCCGGGAGCATTCTCTCGTGCTCGGGCTGTCGGCTACCACTAATCAAAATGGCGCCGATGGCTCTTTGCTCTTACCATGTGACAGGGGCTATCGGTGCCTTTGGTCGGCCCCTGTCACATGGAAGGTGCACTGGATGGCCTGCGCCATTTTTAAAGATGGCGCCGGCCGTCCATTGCTCCTACCATGTGACAGGGACCGGCCAATGGCACGGATACCCTGTCACATGCTAAGGGCAAAGGGCCATCGGCGCCATTTTGTTTACTGGCAGCCGACGGCCCGAGCACGGGAGAATGCTCCCAGGACCCCCGCTGGACCACCAGAGCTGGCTGTATTTTTTGGTTATCGGCTCGGGCGCAGCCGATAAAAAAAAACCCGATCGGACTGCAAGATAAAAATTTCATGATGTGAATCGGAACCGGAATCCGAACCAATACTGGTTCAGAGACACATCTCTACTACTTTGTGTTTTGGTACTTGCCAGCTACTTGTAGCCTGAATTGGCCACTGTTGGAAACAGGATACTGGGCTTGATAGACCCTTGGTCTGATCCAGTATGGCAATTTCTTATGTTCTTAAGTCAAAGAGATGGAAAGCTTTCTGGCACTTAGGAGAGTAGTCACCATTTCTTGTGAATATCCTTTTTTTTTTGTCAAGCTCGCCATCTGAAGGGCCAGGGTGTAATAAAAAAACAATCCGAATTTTCATAAAACAGTGGCCCCTGAGACAGAAGTTGCTCATGGTGTTGAAATTGCAATGGCTCCTCACTTAACCTGATGAGATCAATGTACCATGGGTGCCTTGGTCAATCCGGAGCCATGAGGCTCACCAGACCCCAGAAACCCGAAATCATTTACAGCACTCTGCCCACAAGAGCCCAATTTTATTTATTTATTTATATGCCACCTATGCCAAAGCCCTAAGCAATGGGCAGTAAAAACATATATAACAAAAAAATGCACATCAAGACAACTATAACACCATAGACCAATGTAAACCTGTAAACTCTTACCTACCTCATACCAAAAGAGGAAAGATGTATAGCATACCTTCCAATGACCAGTTTTGAATCAGACCCATGCAGATCCAATGAACCCTGAACTATCCTTTGACTGAAAAAATGGAGGGCTTTTGCATTCTGCCTAGTCACCATCAGATCCATCACGGATTCTTCCCATCTGCATACAATCTGATTGAATACCTCCCTGGACAGGGTCTATTTTCTGGGATCTATGAGATTGTGGCTGAGAGAGTCCACGTGAATATTCTCCATTTTAGCAATGTGTGACTCTGAAATGGCTCTTATGTTCTCTTCCACCTAACTTATCAATATGTCCATCTTTTCTGACATCTGAGAACTCTTGGTGCCTCCCTGATGATTCCCATATGACATTTGGCATAGTACTGTCTGACAAGATCTTATCTGTTTGACCAAGTTGCAAAACATAGGAGAGCCAACTGGATGGTTCAAGTCTTCAAACAATTGATAGACCAATGGGTCTACCATTTTGACTAAACTCCCTGAGTCACCTGCCCTAGGCAATGTGCTTGCCATCCTAACAGGCTAGCGTCCATTGTCACCCAGGATGTTGTGTTGAGGTCTACCCCATTTTCTTAAATTCAGGATATTCAGCCAATACTGCAGAATCTTTCTCACATAATCTGGAACTGGGAGCCTTACTAAGTAGATATGCAATTGAAGATTCCATCTGGACAACAACGCTTTCTAGAGAGGCCTCATGTGAGCCCTCTCCCAAGGGACTAGATCCAGTGCCACCACCATGGAACCCAAGAGATTAAGTTAACCCCAGACTGTCAGATTCCTGCACCTCAGCATGGAAAGTACATGCTGTTGAAGTTTCTGAATCCTTTGCATCATCAAACGAACACAATCCATCTTCATGTTGAACATAGCTCCCAAATATTCCAGGGACTGAGCGGGAAATAAACTGCTTTTGGAGAAGTTCTCTACTCATCCCATCCCAATTCCTGCAACTAATTGTGTGGCTGTTACACTCTCTTGAACTAGTTTTGCCCAAATCAATTAACTGTCCAGATAAGGCTGAATCAAAATTCCTTCCTGGCACAGTGCCACCACCACTACTACCATAACCTTTGAAAAGGTAATAGGAACTGTGGCCAAACCAAACAGCAGAGCCTGAAACTGAAAATGACCTCTAAGTACCACATAACAAAAATACTTCTGATGACAATGTATTATCAGGATGTGCACATAAGCTTCAGTCAAATCAGAGGATGTCAGGAATTCTCCTTGACTCACCACCAGCATGATGGACTTCATTTCCATCCAGAAATGTGAAATTCTCAAGGATCTGTTAAACCTGTTTAGATCCAGAATAGAACAAAAGAGACCTATTTTCTTTGGAACATCAAAATACTGGCCCTGACCTCACTGGTTTCTCAGAACCAGTACCACTGCATTCATGAGAATACAATGATGTGCTGTCTTTATTGCATTCCTTTTTTGAACAGAATGACAAGAGGAAACCATTAAAACATTTGAAATAGGGTGGGAAAATTCCAAGATGTAGCCATCCTGTATTATTTCTAAGACTTACTGATCTGAGATAATTTGGACCCAACTCCAATAGGAGAATGCCTGTCAAGTTCTATCTTCTGAACTGAAGAGTGGGCCCCCCCCCCTCCTCCAAACTTCTCTGGGAACTACGAAAAGGCCCTATAGGCTGGGAGCTCCATGTTTGCTGCCTCTTATGGAAGAGCAAAAGGCCTGAAACCAGCTATACTACCTAGCCCTCTGATTGCCTGTTGTCCACTCGTTTGCACCTTTTGTAATCTCAAAACCTATTCTGGGTTTGCACTGCATGGGATGTCCCCCTAGATCTATCTTCTGGGAATCTAGGCACTTGGAATTTCACAAAATCTTTGCCATCTTCTCCAGGTCTTTGCCAAACTAAAGATTCCATTTAGAGAACAACTTTGTCAAATTGGTCATAGAAATAGAATCTGTTGATCACTTCTGTAGCCACAGAAGTCTTCCAGCTGCCACAATGGAAGCCATAGCCCTAGCTGTGGCACACATCAAATCAAAGGAGGTGTCAGCTAAAAAAAAGCTGCTCCTGGTTCTATTAGATATCCCTCTGCCATAGAAGAGTGATCACTCTCTATGGTTTGATCTTGATGGTGCTGTGTCAAACGCAAGGAAGACCTTGCTACAAAACAGGCTCACCGGTTTATAGTTTCCCGGATCACCCCTGGATCCCTTTTTAAATATAAGGGCTACATTAGCCACCTTCCAATCTTCAGGTACATCAGATGATTTTAATGATAGGTAACAAATGAATTGATATAGGTTTGAAATTTCATCTTTTAGTTCTTTCAGAACCCTGGGGTGTATACCATCCAGTCCAGGTGATTTACTACTCTTCAGTTTGTCAATCAGAGCTACCACATCTTCCAGGTTCACCGTTATTTGATTCAGTTGATCTGAATCATTACCCATGAAAATTTTCTCTGGAATGGGTATCTCTCCAACATCCTCTTCAGTAACCATCGAAGCAAAGAAATCGTTTAATCTTTCCGCGATGACCTTATCTTCTCTATTTCCCTTTAACCCCTTGATCATCCAATGGTCCAAACGACTCCCTCGCAGGCTTTCTGCTTCAGATATATTTAAATAATATGATGGCGATATTTAGATTGTTATGAATCAGAAGGTGGACCCCTGTTCCAAGGTAGGGCTAGTGCTACCAAAGAGAGAATCAACCTTCTTAGGTCCCTACCGTCGGAGGGCAAGGCCTGGTGAATCAGCAGCTGAATGAAGACTTCGCCCTGGAAGCTCGTGGTCCCCCCAGGAGGAGCCCGTAGGGACCTGGGTCGCTGAGACTTAGGAGACTCACTGAAGACTGAAGATAGGTCTGGATGCAGGCACCTCCTGCAGGTCATGGATTCCAGACAGCTGGCGCCTCCAGCAGGTTGTAGTCAGTCCCGGAGTCGAAGCCGAAGAATGGTCAGGAGCCGGTTCAATGGTCGAATCCAAGAGAGGGGTCGAGAGCCAGTCCAGGAGCAAGACAGGAGAGTGATCCAAAGCCAGTCCAGGAGCAGACCAGGAGAAGGGTCAGAAGCCGGTCCAGGGTCGAGCCAAGAGAAGAACGGAAGCCGGTCCAAAGTCAGATGCCAAGAACCAGTCCAACAAAGGAGGGGAGAAGGAGCAGGACGAAGAACAGGAACAAAACCAGGAGCAGGGTTGGTTGGGAGGTGAGGGGGGGGCGTGGCCACAGCGGAAGATGGCTGCTTGAACATGGAGCTCCGTTCTCCCCCGAGCTGCAATTAAGACAGACAGCTTGCTAACCCCACGAAACTCCACAAAAAATAGTGATCTGTAATTCGGATGCCATCATGTCTCAGATCGCTAAAAAAAAGACTCCCAATCTCAGGCAGTTCTCCTACAAACCCGGGGAGGACGATCCAGGGCCTAGTGCAGCAGTGAGCCGGGGAGTGGAGCACATGGCGTCTGGTGCAGCTGTGGAGGCCCTGGGGTTGGAGGTGGGTGGCATTCCCTCTTGGGAGGAGTTTAGAACATGGTTTAAATAAGAACTGAAATGTCTGCTTTTAAACAAGAAATGAGAGAATTAATAACAGACATGAAAGAAGAAATCTCTAGCCTTGGCAGGAGAGTGGATGAGTGCGATATGAGACAGGATGCACAGGACACTAAGGGGGTCATTTTTCAAAATGCAGTAAGGCGTTTTCGCATGCGTTAAGGGCTTATCGCATGCGAAAAGCCCCGTTTTCGCATGCGATAGGCCTTTAACGCATGCAAAAATGTGTTTACCGCATGCGATCGCAGCATATCGTATGGTGCGATGCAATTTCTAAAAATAGGAGGAGAGTGGGCTGGGTTAGCCTGTCTGCGAAGAGCTATTGCACAGCCATAACTACACCTCTTTCAAATGTGTTAGGCTGTGTCCTGTAAGGCTTATTTCAGACAATTTGTGAGAGAGAGAGAGAGAGAGAGAGAGAGAGAGAGAGAGTGGCCATAATATCATGGCCCATAGGCAGGTATTTGTATCCCTAGGGTAGGCCCACCTAGTAACTTGAGGTGGGGATTAGGTAAGTGTGTAGGGGGTTAGGGGCCACTTTGACATGCTACGTGACACCTACGAACAGAACAGTGGTCTCTTGTGAAGATTTGCTGGCCTTTGGAGTGAGGAAACTCACTCCAAGATGAGATTTGGGCAATGTTCTCTCAACCTAGCTTGAGGTCCCCCAGTGGTTGAATGCAGGAAATACAACAGGTCTGGCACTTATCGCAGAATCTGAAATGGTATCACAATTTGCACTAACTTAGCTCTTCACACAGGTAATTAGCACAAATTGCAATAAATACTATATTAGCATAAAACACACCCTTTTGCTATCACATGCAGTACTTACCGCATTTTGATAAATCCAGGCCTAAATTTGATCAAGTGGATAGTCACATGGCTGAACTACAACAGGAAAATTCTGCTCTCCTCCTAAAAGTGGAGGATCTAGAGAATAGGGGGCGCAGAAACAATTTAAGAATCAGAGGAGTGCCAGAAACAGAGGAATATAAAGATGCAGTAGAAGTGGTAAAAAACATATGTGGCTTCATATTGTTACAGGCAGATACAATTAGTCCGGGACAGAGTTCACAGGAAATTTTGCTGGAGAGGGCGCAACGCACCTTGGGCCCCAGAATCGATGATCGCCCTCGGGATATGTTTCATAGATTTCCAGTTAAAGAGCAAGTGCTTGCAATTGCCCATAAGCAACAAAGCTGGTTGTGGGAAAATCACTCCATCTCCATATTATCAGATCTTTCCCCCATGACACGGAAAAAAAGAGCAGAATTTAAAGACGCCACAGCTGTAATGCGGAAGGAGGGGATCAGATATAGATGGCTGTTTCCTTTTGGTCTGGCGCTGACCATACAGGGAGTTACATCCACGGTTCAAAAGGCAGAGGAAGCAGAACGTATATTGATAGAAGCTGGCTTTATGATCCAGAAGCCTAGACAGCCGACCAGGGCACCTACTGCGGGACGGCTGGTGACGTCACGATGGCAGCGAGTGGGGAAAAACAGCAAGCGGCTTCAGCGTCAATCTGGTGACTTTACAATGGGCAAAGCCAACAGCGGAGGATATGTGAAGTCCTTAATTTGTTCTTCAGGACTGAGATTGGTGGCACATTGTGCTGGTGACCTCTTTGTCTGCAGGGAGGATGTTTTTTGTGCTGTGACAGTTCTTTTTGTTTCAGGTCACAGAACTTGGTTTCCATGGGAACAGCACTTGTTTCGCAGTTCTACTAGGGGTTGTAAAATGTTTTTCATATGCATTAAGAGTGGTTGTGAGGCTTGGGGGGGGGGGGCATGTTTCAGTGCTTTCATAGCTCTCCCCTCTGGCTGCGTGGGTAGCTTGGCTATGGCCACATAGCGCACATATTAGGGTTTGGGGAAATGGACTGAGATCAGTACTACCTAATTTTGCTCCACAGAATATGCGAGCTGGCAGGTTCTTTTATGAAAGTCTCCATGTATTTTTGACCTTCTTTCGATCCCTTTTTAATTTATGTTTAAATTATGATTGAGCAATTATCTATGCTGTCCCTGAATGTTAAAGGGCTTAATAGCCCGAGGAAACACCAGTTTCTGCGTGCTGACATTCTCCGTTCAGGGGCAGCTATTATATTATTACAAGAGACGCATTTGCGGAAACGCTATGAATCCCTTCTACAGTGGTCCCTGTTCCCTACACAATATTTTGCAGCGGCCACCAGTCAGGATAAATATACAGGTGTGGCTATTCTGCTGCACAAGGATTTTCAGGGTGTTATACAACAACATTTTTCTGATCCAGAGGGGCGATATGTCATGGTACAATTTCAGCTTGAAGGTGTTACGTATACCCTGGTTAATGTCTATGCACCAGTGCAGGGTCAACCTATCTTTTACACTGCATTGGGTCACTACCTACAGCAGGCAGTTGAAGGCCATTTGGTATTAGTTGGTGACTTTAATTTGACGCTGGATCCCAAGGGTAGTAGCTCGGGCGCAGGTACAGCCAGAGCGCGGGTAAAGAAACTAATGGAAAAATGGAAGCTTATAGATGACTAGAGGTTCCAGTACCCCCATAGCCGAAATTATACCTTTTTTTCTAAACCCCACCAGTCCTATTCTAGGTTGGACTTTTTCCTTTTAGATAAATGTTTGTTACCACAATATTGCAAGGCTGATATTCATCCGATCACATGGTCGGATCATGCCCCAGTTGAGCTTATCTTGTATGGTTCTACCAAACAAGACAGGGGGGGGGGCGCTTCTGGACTCTCAATAACTCGTTATTGGGGGACGAACATTACTGGAACTGCAAGGGGAAATTAAAGAATATA
Organism: Rhinatrema bivittatum; assembly: GCF_901001135.1. NCBI lineage: Eukaryota > Metazoa > Chordata > Amphibia > Gymnophiona > Rhinatrematidae > Rhinatrema > Rhinatrema bivittatum. The sequence goes on from NC_042618.1 coordinate 381,605,454, forward strand.
TTAATTTTAATGTACAGGATGACATTAACCCTTCAATGGTTTGGGAAGGCCTTAAAGCAGTAATTAGGGGTCGATTAATAGCAAGGGCGTCCTATGTGAAAAAGATTAGGCTACACAAATAACAGCAGCTCCGGTGAGAGATCCTGGATCTGAAACGAATCCATAAACAAACCTTGAATAAGGCCTGTTATGCTAAGCTCCTGCAGGCTAGATCTGAACTCTCACCTCTCGAGTTAGAAACTATAGCTTTTCAACTGCAGAGCCTACAACAGGAACGATTTGAAGGTGGGAATAAGGCAGGTCGCTGTTTGGCTCGATACTTGCACAAATGAGTAGCCCAGCGGCAAATTACACAAATTAAATCAGAAAGGGGCACTTTGCTCACTAAGCCGGAGAATATGCGGCAAAGATTCATGGAATTCTACAGGGCCCTTTATATCGCAGATCCCCTGATTCTAACTGATTGTATTGACCAGTATCTGCAGGACATAACTCTCCATGGAATATCTGATCTTGAAAGGCAGTTTTTTGATAAAGATATTACGGAACAGGAAATAGTACAGGTGATTAAGGGGTTAAAAGTCAACAAGGCACCCGGGCTTGACGGGTACAGAACCCTATTCTACAAAAAATTTGTCACCCTAATCATTCCCTTATTGCAGGAATGGTTCAACTCATTGAAGTCTGGAAATCCTCTTACGATTAGTGCCAATGTAGCTGGGATTTCTATACTGGCCAAGCCGGGACGGGACCCGGCTGTGTGTGGATCATACAGACCTATCTCCTTGATCAATATTGACCTAAAGATTTTTGCTAAGATCCTTGCAAATAGACTAAAGAGGGTCATGACCAAACTAGTACATCTGGACCAGACGGGGTTCATATCGGGCCGTATGATGGCAGACAATGTCAGGAAGGTAGTGAACCTCATCTGGTCGGTACAGAGGCAGGGGACCCCAGCAGTATTATTGTCTATAGATGCTGAGAAGGCCTTTGATATGGTCCACTGGCCATATCTTTTCAGTGTCTTGAGGAAAATGAACTTTGGTGACTCTTTTTTGGCATGGTTAATGGTATATACTCGGAACCTCTGCCCATCCAGCGAGGTACACAGCAGGGGTGTCCCCTTTCGCCACTTCTTTTTGCCCTTTTTTTTAGAACCCTTAGCTCATCATATACGTGCCTCAGGTGATATTCATGGGTTCACTTGGGATCGTCAGAGCACAAAATAGCTATGTTTGCGGATGATGTCCTATTTACCCTCACTAAACCAGATCTTTCACTCCCAGGGACAATTGCAGTGCTGCAAGACTTTAGTAAAGTCTCCGGGTTCAGATTAAACCTCGAAAAATCTGAAGTGCTCAATTTAACTTTAGGAGACGAACAGAGGGCGCGTTTGCAGTCCAAACTTCCCTTTAAGTGGGCGGCACATCACATTAAATACTTGGGTATATGTATTGGCAAGAATTATGGGGACCTCCTGGAATTGACCTATAAACCCCTCTGGCAAACACTAAGGAATTGGACATTTGATCTGGCCTCTCCCTCTCATGGTTGGGGCGGATAGCTGCAGTAAAAATGAATCTCTTATCACGGCTTTTGTATCTATTCCAGTCACTTCCTATATCTATCCCCAATAACATGCTGAAATGTTGGCAAAGGCGTGTTTTTAACTATATTTGGAAGCGGAAGCCACCTCGGATTCGAAGGGCAGTAATGTTTCAACCTACTGGTAGGGGGGGCTTGGGAGTCCCCAACCTACAGTGGTATTGGGCGGTCGCTCAGTTAAGGGCCATAATTATCTGGCATAAAATGTACGACCAGCCGCTTTGGGTAAATCTTGAACAGGATATAGTGGGGCGTATGCCATTGCGGGCCATGCTTTGGCAGCCTAGGGATACCTGGCTGAGAGATGGTGAAATTGCCCCTACCACAAAGACGACGTTAAATACATGGGAGAAATGGAGGGTGCATTTTGTTGGCACTCGTCATTATTTCTATAGTACCGCCCTTTACTATAATATAAAATTTGCAGCGGGACAAGCACTTTCACACTATCACTCATTGCTCAGTAGGGGGATTGCTCAATTTGAGCATGTCTGGGGCTCTCAGGGATTTCTCACCTTTCCAGAGCTTCGGGAGAAGTGGCAATTACGTGAGCAAGATATACTCTTGTATTTGCAGCTCCGACATTTTCTACTGTCAGAGAATTTGGGGATTGAGCTTCGGAAGAGGAAAACAATACTGGAACATTGGTGTAATAAAGCAGTCAGTCTGGCATTATTTCTAATCTTTATGGCTTCCTGGGTAATGCTGTGAGGCTCCTGGCCCCGTATGAGAAGGCTTGGGAACGTGACTTGGGCAAACATATCTCACCAGAGACCTGGGAATTAATCTTTCAAAACACAAAACACAGCTCGATTTCGGCCACATTAACAGAAAATGGGTATAAAGTATTAATGCGATGGTACTTGACGCCTGTTCAGATACAGAAGATTGTACCAACGTTTAGTGCCGATTGTTGGAAAAAGTGTGGGGGGACTGGCACTTACTTCCATATGTGGTGGACTTGTCGAAAGATGAACATGTTTTGGGAAGACAGCCAAAAATTGTTTGCAGGTATTCTAGGCTTAGAGGTTTCCCTAGCTCCTGAGCATGTTTTACTGAATGTGTCTCCACCAGTCCCTCACTATCAATGGTTACTCACACACCAAATCATCCTTGCAGCCAGGTGTGAGCTAGCTCTGTTTTGGAAGCGACCAGACCTCCCTACTAGGGAAGCAGTGGTAGTCCGACTTGACCATAACTGCTATCTTTATAAGCTAACTGCGATTAAAAATCATACGTTGCCTAAATCTTATAGAATATGGGATCCTTATCTGACATGGAGGAATCAACTGTCATAGAGTCTATGTGCATGTATTTTATATGAGAGATGACTTGTTAATGTATAACCTGCTTGCTACAGTGGTCTAAAAATAAGACTGTATTATATGTACTCCAGTTTATATATTCTTGATTGCAGTACTCTCAGTCGGGGGGGGGGGCTGGGGGGGTTTAATATTGCACTGATAACTTGTTGGTTGTCTAGTGTCTCACTGTTTGTATATTTTACATGTGAAGACCAATAAAAATTGTCAATAAAAAAAAACCAAAAACCAGGAGCAGGAACCAGGAGCGCGGACTCAGGATCCAAACAGCAAGAAGCCTCAATACCAAGGCAAGGTCTGAGGAGCAGACCTTGCCTTAAATACTAGAATCGAGGGAGGAGTTTCAGGAAGGAGCCACGACAACTTCCTGTCGTGGCCCCTTTAAATAAAATCTTCAGCCGCATGTGCGGCTCTTAACATACCCGGAGGAGGAGGAGTCTTACCGGCCAAGCAGGGCCATGCGGCCGGTCTTCATTGGCGGCCAAGGCTGTGGGGAGAACGCCGAGGGAGGCTGCCTGCTCCAGTAGGGGCCTTCGAGAGAGCCCGGCGACGCGGGTAAGCATTTGGTCCCGGCTGCGGACTGCTGCAGCCGGCGGCCATAACAGTCGGCCCCGGTCGCGGACCGCTTTGACCGACGACCATAAGAGTACCCCCTCCTTTAGGCCTCCCTCTAGAAGGTTTGGGTTTTCCCGGGTGAGCAGTGTGAAAGTTCTTGAGAAGATTCTTATCCAGGATGTTCTTAGCAGGCTCCCAAGAATTCTCCTCCTGTCCAAATCCTTCCCATGCTAGGAGGTATTCCCATGTGTTGCCTCATTTCCAGACATCTAGTACTTCACGCACTTGATATATAGTCTCCTCCTCAGCCCTGGGTTGGAGAACTTCTGGAACCTTCCGAGTAGGCCAAGAGAGAACCAAAGGCTTCAGAAGGGATGTGAGGAAGGAGTTATGAATTCTCAATGTGGCCAGTAAACGAAGTTGATAAGTCACAGGACCAAGCTGTCACAGCACCGGAAAAGGCCCAATATAACATGGAGCCAATCGCATGGAAGGAACTCTCAACTGGATGTGCCTGGTGCTTAGCCACACCTTTTCCCCTGGACGGAACCGTGGAGCTAGTCACGATGCTTGTTGGCAAATGTCTTGGCAGTGTGAGCTGCTTTACGAAGCATGTGTTGGGTATAAATCCAGAGCCGCCGTAACTGCTCTGCAGTAAGCTGGGCTGCCGGTGATGGTACCGGCAAGGGCAAAGGCAAAGGCGGCCTGGGTTGTCGTCCAAATACAATCTGGAAAGGAGAGGCCCCCATAGAGGTACAGACATGTGAGTTGTGAGAGAACTCTGTCCAAGAGAGAAGTGTTGCCCAATCATCCTGACGGGAGTTAACATACATCCGAAGAAATTGTTTTAATGTACGATTAGTACGTTCTGCCTGACTGTTTGCTTGGGGATACTATAGAGAAATGCGAAGCGTCTTACAGAGATTGAGCCAGTAACAGGCCATGAACTGAGGGCTGCGATCAGATGTGATATGTTGTGGAAGACCATGGAGACAGAAGATATGAAGCATAAACAGTTGGGCCAAGCGAGGAGCGGATGGAGGGAGGGTAGCAGAATGAAGTGGGTCATTTTTGAAAATCGATCCACTACTACCCATATTACAGTGTTGCCCTCCGATGGCAGAAGATCCACAATAAAATCTTGGAAATATGTGTCCAAGGCCTCCTGGGGGTATGTAACGACTGTAAAAGTCCCCAAGTCTTCCCAGTAGGAATCTTGTGTTGCGTACAGGTTGGGCAAGAATCCACATATGCTCGAATATCTTTGCGCGTCTCAGGCCACCAATAATATTGTTGTAAGAGTGTTTGAGTCTGTGCTCTTCCCGGGTGACCGGCTAGCTGAGAGTCGTGCCCCCAGGCCAGTACTTTATTACGCAATTTTTTAGGCACCACCGTCTTACCAGGTGGAATGGTAAATGTCGCAGACAGGGTGATGCAAGCCGGATCTATAATATGTTGAATAGGATCATCAATATCCTCTGCAGAGAAGGAACGGGATAGAACATCTGCCTTAATATTCTTGTTAGCAGGACGATATCTCAGTTCAGAGTTGAAGCGTGTGAAAAAGAGCACCCACCGAGCTTGACGCGGGTTCAAACATTGGGCCTGTTGGAGGTACACCAGGTTCTTATGGCCAGTATAGACTGTTATTTGATGCTGGGCTCCCTCCAGCCACTGCTGCCACTCTTCAAATGCCAGTTTAATGGCAAGAAGCTCTTTGTCGCCGATGGAATAATTATGTTCAGCCGGCGAAAATTTCCTAGAAAAATATGAGCAAGGATGAGAAGTTCCTGTGGAGTCATTCTGGCTTAAGACAGCTCCTACCCCTTCAGCTGATGCATCTACCTCTACCACAAATGGACGTCTGGGGTCAGGATGCCGAAGACATGGTTTTTTGAGGAAGGAACTCTTGAGCGCCTGGAATGCTTCTTCAACCTCTACAGGCCAGGACTTAATGTTTGCCCCTTTGCGTGTAAGAGACTTGAGAGGTGCAACCAATTTGGAGAAATTCTGAATAAAGCTACGATCGTAGTTAGCGAAACCAAGGAAGCGCTGAAGCGCACGTAAACCGTTAGCTTGGGGCCATTCTTGAATACATTTCAATTTGGAGGAATCCATCTGGAAGCCTTGTTTGGAGATGATATATCCCAGAAATGGTAGTGTCTCTTGCTCGAAAATGCATTTTTCAATCTTAGCATAGAGATGATTTTCTCTTAGGCATTGTAAAACCAGAGTAATGTGTTGTCGATGAGCCTGTAAATTGGAAGAAAAATCAAAATGTCATCTAGATAGACTACAACGCAGACATAAAGCAAGTCTCAGAATATCTCATTGATGAGATGCTGAAATACTGCCGGAGCATTAGTTAATCCGAAAGGCATAACTAGATATTCATAATATCCATCTCTGGTGTTGAAAGCCATCTTCCATTTGTCACCCTCCCGAATCCTGATAAGATTATACGCTCCTCGAAGATCCAACTTAGAAAACACCTTGGCTCCTTGTAGACGGTCAAAGAGTTCAGCTATTAGCAGCAATGTGTACCGGTCTTTGATAGTAATGCCGTTTAGCCCATGGAAATCAATACATGGACGCAAAGTCCCATCTTTTTTCCCAACAAAGAAGCCAGCCCCGGCTGGAGATTTAGAATGCCTAATAAATCCCTTCTGTAAATTGTCTCGGATGTATTCAGTCATAACCTGAGTCTCCAGGGCGGATAACGGATAGATCCTACCGTGAGGCGGGGTAGCTCCAGGAATCAGATTAATGCTGCAATCAAATTCTTGATGTGGAGGCAAAGTGTCCGCAGCTTTCTTGGAGAAGACATCCGCAAACTGACTGTATTGTGGTGGCAATCCCTCAAGACGGGAGGTGCAGATGAAACTACTGGAGGAGGTGGATTCTTAATTTGAAACATTTTATTGTTTTATTGCATGAACAGACATCATGCCAGAGGGTCATGGCACTGTAACCCCTCAGACAAAGAATAACTGACCAATATCATGTTACACAAGGTTGCTGACCCAGTTTCCCCCTCACCCCCCCCCCCCCCCCGTCCCCCTTCGGTCCCAGTGTCCATGCTGTGTTATAAAACCGCAGTAGACCATCCGTCTGGCCACAGTTCATCTATCCATGAAAGCCAATATCAGTCATTAATTATCAAACTCCTGGAGCGATGTGAGAGCGACCATAGAAATGGATCCCATATGGACAAAAACTTCTGTCTTCGTAGAGGTGAGATCCGAGATGCCAAATCATCCATGCGCAGCATATGATGGAAATGATTGTGCCATTCCCAAAACGACGGGCCCTTTGGGCCTCTCCAATATATCAGAATCAACTTTTTCCCCACTAAGCATGCTTTCAGGAGGAGTAAACGAGAACCCCCCCCCCCTCCCACCGGCATCCTTGGAAGGCAGCCGAAGAGCACAAACTGGAGGGAGAATCCAATTAATTGCGATACATGATACATCCCCAAAACTTACGGGTTTGGGGACATGCCTAGAAGGAATGCGACAAGGTCCCCGTGGTCTTGTGACATTTTTCACACATGGCTGAGGTAGAAATTCTGGAGCAACAGGCAATATGAGCAGACACATAAGCCCACCGGAGAAACATACTCCATTTCCTTATAATAGGTATTTACCGGGAGGCGGGACACTCTACGAAAGCATGCTCGAAGGGTAGACATATCAATAACAAATCCCCATCATGATTCCAACGATCTACCAAAACAGAAATTTGCTCTGGTGGAGTTCTCTGCTGAAGCAGTTTGTAATAGAGGGAAAGAGATGGAGCCTGAGACCTTTCAAAAAAGAAGACCTCATCCAAGGATTGAAAAACTAACAGATTTTGGGAGACAGTCGCTAGGGACCGAACATAATGTTGAATTTGAAGGTAGGGAAAGACCTGCCCGGGACCCAAATGATACAAGTTCCGTATCTACTGGAAAGACATCAGCTGCCCCTCATGGTTAAGTATATGCCCTAACTGGGTAATCCCCTTGGTCTGCCACAACCGGAACCCCATGGAATGAGAACCCGGTGAGAAATCCAGATTGCCCTGAATGGGCAACAGATAAGAACAAACTGTCGGGATGTTCAGCAATTTGGTGATCGCCACCCAGGTAGTTCGGCAGGGTACTATTGAGGGGGACTGGGCCACAAAGGGCGGGAGAGTAGAGGCGGGAGCCTGCAAAACATATTTCAAGTCTAATGGGGTTACTAAGGCCCCCTCTGCCCCAAGATTAACATATATAGATTTGTCAGATAACCAATCACGGATGAGACGGAGATTACTAGCCAGGTTGTATAATTTTAGATCAGGGACTCCCAGCCCCCTATCACCCCAATGCTGTTTGAGGCCAGCCAGAGGAATAAGAACATAAGAACATAAGAAATTGCCATGCTGGGTCAGACCAAGGGTCCATCAAGCCCAGCATCCTTTTCCAACAGAGGCCAAAACCAGGCCACAAGAACCTGGCAATTACCCAAACACTAAGAAGATCCCATGCTACTGATGCAATTAATAGCAGTGGCTATTCCCTAAGTAAAATTGATTAATAGTCATTAATGGACTTCTCCTCCAAGAACTTATCCAAACCTTTTTTGAACCCAGCTACACTAACTGCACTAACCACATCCTCTGGCAACAAATTCCAGAGCTTTATTGTGCGTTGAGTGAAAAATAATTTTCTCCGATTAGTCTTAAATGTGCTACTTGCTAACTTCATGGAATGCCCCCTAGTCCTTCTATTATTCAAAAGTGAAAATAACTGAGTCACATCTACTCGTTCAAGACCTCTCATGATCTTAAAGACCTCTATCATATCCCCCCTCAGCCGTCTCTTCTCCAAGCTGAACAGCTCTAACCTCTTCAGCCTTTCCTCATAGGGAAGCTGTACCATCCCCATTATCATTTTGGTTGCCCTTCTCTGTACCTTCTCCATCACAACTATATCTTTTTTGAGATGTGGCGACCAGAAATGTACACAGTATTCAAGGTGTGGTCTCACCATGGAGCGATATAGAGGCATTATGACATTTTCCGTTCTATTAACCATTCCCTTCTTAATAATTCCTAACATTCTATTTGCTTTTTTTGACTGCTGCAGCACACTGAGCCGACGATTTTAAAGTATTATCCACTATGATGCCTAGATCTTTTTCCTGGGTGGTAGCTCCTAATATGGAACCTAACATCGTGTAACTACAGCAATGGTTATTTTTCCCTATATGCAACACCTTGTACTTGTCCACATTAAATTTCATCTGCCATTTGGATGCCCAATCTTCAAGTCTTGCAAGGTCCTCCTGTAATGTATCACAGTCTGCTTGTGAATAATTTTGTATCATCTGCAAATTTGATAACCTCACTCGTCGTATTCCTTTCCAGATCATTTATATATATATTGAAAAGCACCGGTCCAAGTACAGATTCCTGAGACACTCCACTGTTTACCCTTTTCCACTGAGAAAATTGACCATTTAATCCTACTCTGTTTCCTATCTTTTAACCAGCTTGTAATCCACGAAAGGACATCGCCTCCTATCCCATGACTTTTTAGTTTTCGTAGAAGCCTCTCATGAGGGACTTTGTCAAACGCCTTCTGAAAATCCAAATACACTACGAAATTTACCTCTTTTCCACAGAAGTGCCCGCATAGCTTTATCAATACACATCAAATCTTTGCATTTAAGAATAAGAGGAATATTTTGGAAGACATAAAGCCATTTAGGCAATATGACCATCTTAAACAAGTTCACCCTTCCAATAAGAGAAAGGATAGCCCCTGCCAGGTTTTTAACTTCTCCACCGTATTCCGGACCAAAGGAGAAATATTCACAGTATACAAGGAATTCAGGGAGTTCGGGAGAGTAACCCCTAACTAATGTAAGGAATCTGCCGCCCACTTTAAAGGGAAGCTCCCCTGCCAACCGGTTCTGAGGGTCTCCGGAAAGGTTAATGCTTCAGATTTAGCTGTAATCATACGAAGCCCCGCAAATCTACCAAAGGCCTGAATTAACTTTAAAAGAGGGGGGAGGGACCTAGCTGGCTCAGTTATGAAGAGTAAAATATCATCAACGAAAGCTGCATACTTAAACAGCTCCGCCTGGAACTTGATCCCCCGCACTAGAGGCGTGGACTGTATGGACAACAAAAAGGGTTCAAGTTGCAACAAAAATAAAAGAGGAGATAGTGGGTAGCCCTGCCGAGTACCCCGAGAAATGGAGAATAGCTCTGATTGCACCTGGTTGGCCATGATAAGGGCCGTGGGATCGCAATATAGCAGCTGGAGAGCGTCGTAAAAAAACCTCCAAATCCCATCACTTTTAAAATATTAAATAAATAGTTCCACTCCACCCTATCAAAAGCTTTCTCTGCATCAAAGCTAATTACTAGATATGGAGTGTCCATCTGTTGACTCATTGCCATGGCTGCTACAATCTTTCTTATGTTAGTCAATGCATATCACTTTTTAACAAAACCCACTTGCCCCTGTCGAATCAAGGAAGATATCACCTCCGCTAGACGATCTGCAAAGAGATTGGTCTATATGAGGCCAGTGCTTGCGTATCTTTCCCATGTTTTGCAATCAAAGTAATGTGGGCAGTGTTTGTATGTGATGGGAAGGCGCAAGAGTGTATTAATGCAGAAAAAGTAAGGGCAAGCTGTGGGCCTACCTGAACTTCTAAACTTTTATAAAATTCAGTGGTAAAGCCATCTGGGCCTGGGGTCTTGAACCGCTTGGCATGTCGAATAGCTAGCGTCACCTCTGCGACATCCAGGGACCTGTTCAGCCATTCCTTTTTTTTCATGCATCTGTCTAGAGCACATGCCACCTTGTCCCGTATTGATTATTTTTTGGTTGGGGTTTCATAGTTTTCCTTGATAAATGATGCAGGTATAGGGGACATAGTGATTTTTGACCATGCCCCTATCTGGATGGACCTCCGCTTGCACTTATCTCTCCCTTCTCACCGTCAGTGGCGGTTTCCATACTATTTGGCGGATGATCCTCAATTTAAAGCTTACTTACTAGAGAGATGGACAGATTATGCCTGCTTAAATAGTGAACAGAAGGCCAATCCAGTTCTGTTTTGGTATGCTGCCAGGAATCTATATAGGGTGACATCAGCGAACCTGCCAATCTCTGTCTCCTTCTGCTGGTTGGTGGGCATAACCCATTCATCTGAACCTATCTGACTGGATGAACAGTAAAGCCCCTATCTTAATTTCTTGGCATTCTGGGTGGGTATTGACATAGTGAAATGACAATACTGGTCTACAGCCACTGCACAATAAAGGTCAGCAAATCTCATTCAATTTTATGATATTCATTCTTGACTGTAAAACTTGTGGTTCAGATTGTATGGACTAATAATGAACCTTGCTATGTGTTAGTCAAAGTGCTTGTCAGCGAAATCAGAGAGAAAAGTTCAACTATGGCTTTAAGTGTCAAACTGTCACATTTGTGCATCTTCATATCTTCCTTTTAAAACATTTTGGAACTCATTTATTAAAGTTTTCACCATATATGTCAAGAATAATGTCCCATAATTTTAATGGATAAAACATTATTGCCAAAAGTTAATAAAGGAGTACATTTATGTTTATAGAATATTTAGCACTAATTTTTTTTCACTGACTTTTTCACAAGCAAAACTTTTAACTCTAACAAAGAAGTGCTCTTATTCTTTGTCAGTAATTATACTGTCAAAATGATAACATTTGCTCTCTATTAGTAGAATCCACTGGCAAAGTGAAATACTAGCCATGCTAAATCTTCTAAAAATACTTTTGAGTTATGAGTTTTCCATGGATGCTTCTTATGTTTCCATGTTATCCTTTTCAAGGATACTCTACTAATCTTTGTAAACTGATAAAATCTTGGTGTTATTCGCTTGGGGGCGGATTTTAAAAGGCGCGCGAATAGCCTACTTTTGTTTGCGCTCCAGGCGCAAACAAAAGTATGCTGGATTTTAGTAGATACGCGCGGAGCCGCGCGTATCCACTAAAATCCTGGATCGGCGCGCGCAAGGCTATGAATTTTGTATAGCCGGCGCGCGCCGAGCCGCGCAGCCTACCCCGTTCCCTCCAAGGCCGCTCCGAAATCGGAGCGGCCTCGGAGGGAACTTTCCTTTGCCCTCCCCTCACCTTCCCCTCCCTTCCCCTACCTAACCCACCCGCCCGGCCCTGTCTAAACCCCCCCCTTACCTTTGTCGGGGGATTTACGCCTCCCGGAGGGAGGCGTAAATCCCCGCGCGCCAGCGGGCCTCCTGCGCGCCGGGCCGCGACCTGGGGGCGGGTACGGAGGGCACGGCCACGCCCCCGGGCCGTAGCCACGCCCCGTACCCGCCCCCAAAACGCTGCCGACACGCCCCCGAAACGCCGCGACGACCGGGCCCGCCCCCCGACACGCCCCTCTCCGAGAACCCCGGGACTTACGCGAGTCCTGGGGCTCTGCGCGCGCCGGGAGGCCTATGTAAAATAGGCTTCCCGGCGCGCAGGGCCCTGCTCGCATAAATCCGCCCGGTTTTGGGCGGATTTACGCGAGCAGGGCTCTGAAAATCCGCCCCTTGGTGAGATCATTAAGTTCCTAACAGTTTTTACTCCATCTAGTTCTTCAACAATAAGTCCTTAATTCCCAATTTTATTATTAAGGAAGAGCCCAGAGGCTTACTAACCATTGATTCTTTATCAGTTTGATGAGCATTCTCATGCATTTAAGGATCATTCTGTTTTTAATTGCTGTAGCTGACATGTCTGGTCAAAAAAGTACACTTAAATCACCTTACAATTGAAACATGGGTTTCATACTGTATGTCTATGCTCTATTATTCTTCAAACCATAAGAAGTATACTGCTTAAAATAATTTTGTACATGTAGGGGTGGATTTTCAAAGGATTACGCGATAACCCCGAAAACCCGCTCCTGCGCGGGCCGAGCCTATTTTGCATAGGCCCGGCGACGTGTGCAAGCCCCGGGACACGCGTATGTCCTGGGGCTTGAAAAAATGGGTGGGGCAGGGCGGGACCGAGGTCTCTGGCATAGCGGTTGTGCCGGCGCACGCAACCTACACCTGCTCAGAGGCATGCGCAACTTCATCAACAAAGGTCAGGGGGGGTTAGATAGGGCTGGGGGGCGGGTTAGGTAGGGGAAGGGAGGGGAAGGTAGGGTGTGCATTCGTTTGCAACATATTGGCAATCCGCAACGTATATGTCCATATTCGTTGTATTCGTGGGGTCGCGAAACATATTGCGATCCCCCACGAATACAACATATCATCTGTTCCATACATTTGGCGTGCTCGCAGTGATTTCTTAGCAGCCATTTGAAATAGGAGAATGCCATTTCGATGTATCCATAGCCAAAAACCAGCTCTTTCCTGTGAGTCATCAGTGACCTCACAGCCCTGTCAGAGTGGGTCGGACAGGTTGGCAAGGAGACCAGAATGCAACATATCAGCGATAAGAATTTTTGCAATGCAGCCAATCGCTCTGTTACTCAGTGGTCGGTGACGCTTTTGCTGATGACCCAGCACTATATATACTTAAGCACGTGGCATGCCATGCACTTTCTTTGCAGGGGTGGTGTGGGGAGGTGGTCTCTGCGGAAGGTGGCTGCACTCAGAGCTAGTCTGAGTTCTTAAATCTGTATTCAATTGCTAGCTAGGCTAGCTACTTAGATAGAAAAAGATATTTGTTCTGCATTTGGCTGCAGTGCCAGCTAGCCCTGGTTTTTTTTTAAGTACTTTTTTAGTTGATCTGAGACGGTCTCTCTGTGCCACGGAGAGAAGCTGCTAGCAGTGGCATTTTGCTGCTTAATTCACCCTCTGAGGTAGGTTGCAAGCACCATTTGGATGTTGTGGGTGGGAGAGATATATTCAATTTCTAGCTAGTTTGCTAGAATTTCCATTGAAAAATATATTTCATCGATTTTCCTGCTGTGCCTATTCCAGCTTTTTTGTTAACTGCATTTTTTAAATTGAACTCACTCAGTCTCTCTGTACACTGGGCATCAGTGCCAGTGGGCATTGGGTAGTTTTGCAGACTCAAGTATATTGGGAAAGTGGATGTCTGTGAAGCCAAATCCCCAGTGGGCCTCTTTTGTAGTTACAAGCTCGGTGTGTGCACACACATTACATTAGTGCATATCAAGGCACTGTGCCTGAGGCAGGCAGTTTAGCAGACTCAAGTATATTGGGACAGCAGTGGTCTGTGAAGCCAAATCCCCAGTGGGCCTCTTTTGTAGTTACAAGCTCAGTGTGTGCACACACATTTCATTAGTGCACATCAAGGCACTGTACCTGAGGCAGGCAGTTTAGCAGACTCAAGTATATTGGAACAGCGGTGGTCTGTGAAGCCAAATCCCCAGTGGGCCTCTTTTGGAAATCATTCTTTTAATTGAAATCCCTAGTAGACAGTGACATTAATTCCATAATGTCAGGGAAAGCTAGATGTGGTCGAGTGATTGGGACTGGCAGGAGGCACTTCAAAAGGCACTAGTGCCAGTCCCCCATTAAAGTTAAAAAGGGACCTGTTGCAATCTAAACTCTTTGGAGGGGCAGGCAGTTCCATCCGGAAAAAAATGAAATTTAAACATGATGCATCGCCACCACCTGTTTCTGACCCTGTAGTTTTGGAGGTGAGGGAAGGGGAGTCTGAGTCATGCAAGACAAAATGTCGACACCCAAAAGCAGCAGTGGGACAGCAGTTTCGACTTAGTGTTGACAATGCAGCAGAGGCACTGTTTGCTTCTGATTTCGATGAAGAATCATCTTGTGTGGGATTCTCATCAGAACCGGAAGAAGTAATAGCTGACGAAGTTTTAGGAGGATTTGATAGTCCTGTCAGCCTCCACTTCAGTGTAGCAGGGGAGAGATGAAACTGATGATTATGATGAGGAGGAAGAGCAGTCAGCGCAGGCACAGAATGTGACTGATGCCCCTGGCATTGCTTCTTAGGGTGCACCCACTACTTCAGCTCCAGTGCCAGCATCCACCCCCAAGGCTATACAGAAGGGAGGATCATGAAAGACATCTGTGATCTGAAGCCACTTTAAAGTGAGGGAGGACCCGTGTTTTGCTCGGTGTAATTACTGTGGCAGGGCTATTAGCAGAGGCAAGCAAATGGGACATCTATCTAATTTTGGCATGATGCATCATATGAAGAGGCAACACCCAACAATAGTACTGCCATCTGGGGATGGTGGCAATACCAGTCAGGGAACCCCTTCCAAGCAGCGTAAAGTGGTTGAAAAGGAACAGAGTCACCCCACACCCTCAGCCCCTTCTAGTAGTCAGGTGGCAGGCCAGCATCCCCCTGACATGTGGCAGAAGCGTCAACCCACCATGGAGGAAATGGGGTGGAGTGCGGTAACACTATCCCGGGGTAGGAGGCAAGCAGCCTCAAAAGTTGTAACCAGGAGCATTGGGGAAATGATTGCCCTTGATGATCAGTCCTTGCAGATAGTGGAGAATGTGGGTTTCAAGCATTTTCTGAAGGTCGTACTTCCAAATTACAAAGTCCTCTCCAGAACCACATTTAGCAGAAATGTCATCCCCAGCCTGTACAAGCAGTGTCGCAGTCGCATCCAAGCGCTGCTAGCTAAGGCAGAGGGGAGTGTACATTTCACCTGTGATATCTGGACCGCCATGAATGCTGCACACTCTTACCTCTCCCTGACAGCACACTAGCGGGACCTGGCTGAGACAGGGGCAGGCAGCAGCTCTATTAGTGAACAAGTATCAAGGTAGAGGTGGGCTTTACTGCACACCCACCTGATGGACCAGGCCCATATCGCAGCCAATATTCTAGTATGCATCAGACAGATGCTGGAGGGCTGGCAACTACACCAGTGAGACATGAATCCTCAGCCACAGTTCTTTGTCACAGACAATGACGCAAACATGGTAAAGGCAATAACCGATTGGTACTTTCAGAACATCTGGTGTTTTGCACACACTCTGCACTTGGTAGTGAAGTCAGCTCTGGGGTTGGAGTCCAAGCACCAAGAGAATGGATACCTGCAGGACTTAATACACAAGTGCAG
The DNA here is from genome assembly GCF_901001135.1 of Rhinatrema bivittatum. Taxonomy (NCBI): domain Eukaryota; kingdom Metazoa; phylum Chordata; class Amphibia; order Gymnophiona; family Rhinatrematidae; genus Rhinatrema; species Rhinatrema bivittatum. The sequence goes on from NC_042618.1 coordinate 381,620,994, forward strand.
GGACATAACAGGGCACTTCCACAGAAGTGTAAAGGTGGGGCAGGTTCTCCGACAAAAGCAGACTGATTTGGAGATGCCTCACAAGCATCTCATTCAAGACATTGCCACCCGGTGGAATTCCACCTATATGATGCTGCAGAGGTTATTGGAGCTGCAGACACCCTTTCATGAACTTTCTGGTTCAATGGACATAGGTGTGCAGAATCCCCTAGGGCATCATGATTGGTTAGTCATAAGTCAGCTGGTAAAAATCCTGCAGCCCTTCAAGGATGTCACGAAGGAGCTGAGTTCCAGAAGTGCCACCTTGGCTGACATCATCCCTATTGTTAATTTCCTGGATGAAAATTTGGAGGCCTTTAAACAGGAAGAGGGACTGACAGCTGAGGTGCTGCATTGTCTGGATATTTTGCAGCAGCAGGTTCAAGAGAGATTAAGGCCTTTAACAGACGAGCACACATACATGCTCACCACAGTCTGTGATCCCCATGTGAAAGGGAAACTCGCCCTACAGTACGATTGTCTCCTATTGGTGACGGACCTGCTATTAGCAAAAGTCCGTGAACAGGAGTGCCATAGGCAGAGACAGATTAGGCGTGAAGCAGAGGAGGAAACAGTGGGCACTTCAGAGAGTTGTGCTAGCCCAAGCAGGAGCAGCACTCTGTCAGCGACAGCTAGTACCTCCTCCTCCTCCACTTCAGTACGCCAAAGGCATGTTGCCCATAAAGATTCATCTTTTGTGCTACGGGCTAGAGAGAAAGCAGCTGGCATGAGTGACTCTCAGCCCACCCAAGCAAAGGAGACACCAGCACAACTGTCAGTGACACGGTATCTCTCAGAGCCCACAGAGGGCATGCAGACAGATCCGCTAGCATATTGGGCACACAAGTCCACTGTCTGGCCACACCTGTTCTGGTATTTCTAATTTCAGTGCTGAAGTGCATAAATACAGTTAATAGCTTCTGGGTATTCACAAATAATCTTCAGCTCAGTTCTTGCTTCACAAATGGCAGTCTCTATTGCTTTAAAAGCATCCTCTGTTGAATTATATTTCAGAAATGAAAAAGATCTCATTTTCTTCTGGTAGTGAACCAGTTCAAGAAGAAGTGACAGATCAAACCACAACATACCTGCATAAAGGAAATCCTCTAATGTTTTGCCTGTCCATCTAGGCTTTACGTCTCTCCGAGGGTTTGCCCTCGAATGCTGTGCCTGTCCGTCCAGGATTATGTCTCTACGAGGGTTTGACCTCAAATGCTATGCCTGTCCATCCAGGCCTTATGTCCCTACGAGGGCTTGACCTCTATCCTCTAATGCTATTCCTGTCTGTCTAGGCTTTACGTCTCTACAAGGGTTTGCCCTTGATTGCTGTGCCTGTCTGTCTAGGCCTTATGTCCCTACAAGTGTTTGACCTCTAATGCTGTGCCTGTCTGTCCAGGCTTTACGCTCCTACGAGAGCTTGACCTCGAATGCTGTGCCTGCATGTCCAAGCCTTATGTCCCTAAAAGTGTTTGACCTCTAATGCTATGCCTGTTCATCCCGGCTTTACGTCTCTATGAGGGTTCGACCTCTAATGCTGTGCCTGTCCGTCCAGGATTTATGCCCCTATGAGGGCTTGACCTCTAATGCTATGCCTGTCCATCCAGGCCATATGTCCCTTCGAGGGCTTGACCTCTATCCTCGAATGCTGTACTTGCCTATCCATCCAGGCTTTATGCCCCTACAAGGGCTTGACTTCTATCCTCGAATGCTGTGCCTGTCTGTCTGTCCAGGCTTTATGTCTCTACGAGGGCTCGACCTCTATCCTCGAATGCTGTATCTGTCCATCTAGGCTCTAGAAGGGTTTGACCTAGAATGCTGTGCCTGTCCATCCAGGCCTTATGTCCCTAAAAGTGTTTGACCTCTAATGCTGTGCCTGTCCGTCCAGGCTTTACACCCCTACAAGGGCTTGACCTCTAATGCTGTGCCTGTCCATCCAGGCTTTACGCCCCTACAAGGGTTTGACCTCTAAGCTGTGCCTGACCATCCAGGAGCCCTTTCCTGATCAAAGGAAAGAGAACTTTCGCCGGGGTAGCCGGCCAGCCTATCTCTTAGTACCTGTTGACCCATGTTAAACTGCTGTTCACAGTAAGACCTCCTCCACATCGCCACTCTTTGAAAGCTCGTGCTCCACTCTAGGGGCCAACTTATGCGGGGAGCCCTTTCCCGATAAAAGGAAAGGGAACTCTCCCTGGGTGTAGCCAGCCTATTTCTTAATAACCGCTGACCCATGTTGAACTGCTGTTCACATGGAAACCTCCTCCACCTCTGCCGTGAATATTCTCGTTTGTATGTCCACCAGATTTTAAAAGACCAGTGAGAGCTCACTAGATGCCAATGGAAACACCCCACTCTAGGGGCGAACCCATTCTAGGGAGCCCTTTCCTGCTCAAAGGAAAGGGAACTCTCCCTAGGGCCAGCCTGTCTTTCCCCTATCAATACCACAGGGACCAGACTACCTCCACTCTGCCAGCCTGTCTTGACCCTATCAGCTTTCTGACACTCTGCCTTGCTGCCATACACCAGATGACTCACTCAACTCCTTGTGGTGTTCTTGCCACTATCATGGTTCCTCAGTGTGTTGGTGCTAGTCTTTCTGCTTGCTATGTTTCCCCTTCATTGTGCTTTAGGATGTTGATGCCACTTGTCTTGCCACTTTACCTGTCATGCTGCCTTTGAGGGTTCATACATCTGTTATTGGTGCTCTCTTTTGAAGCTGTGGTGTGTTTTTGACACTCTTGCTACTGGTTTGTGCATCTGTTAAAGCACTCTTGCCACTTCTGGTACCCCTTTCCACCTTTACAGTGCCTTAGGCTATTCATGCCACTTTGGTGCCACTTTGCCACAGTCTAAGTACCTTGGAGCTCTTTTCTTGTTCTGATGATTGCTCCCCAGAAGTTTCATCAGAATTGATAAGAAAACCCCAATTCTGCAGCCAAAAATAGGCTGCAAATACTTCCCCCATTGACTTTAATAGGAATCGGAAAACGAATAAAACTTATCAACGGACCGGGTCCCCCCTTGAACGAATGCAACGTATTTGGGACCCGCCGAATATGAATACCGAATTGGACGAATCTGTCCCTTCTGCACATCCCTAGGGGAAGGTGGAGGGGGGGGGGGGACAGAGGGAACAGGAAAAGATATTGGGGCTCCCCTAGGGTTCAGCGCATGCAAGGTACACAAGTGTGCACCCCTTGCGCATGCCGACCCCAGGTTTTATAACATGTGCGCGGCTATGCGTGCATGTTATAAAATCAGGCGTAGATTTGTGCACACCGGATTGCGCGCACAAATCTACGCCTGCACATAGGTTTAAAAATCTGGCCCATTGTGAAAATGACTTTTGAAGGCCTGTGTTCCCCTTATTCATGACATTGTCAACTGATAGTCTAATGAAGTCAAGAGGAGAAAGAGTACCTTAAGCCATTTTATTTATGCAGAAGTTGAATGTCTAAAAGCCATTGTAGCCATTTTTTGCATATAAAATAAAGAAATGTTTCAGACTGAATTTGACTAGAAGTCTTACATGACTTCCTCAATAAACATTAAAGAACAATCTACTGTCCACTGACAAGAGGTTAAGCTAAAGGTGGAAACAGTAAAGTAATACTTATCTAAATTAGTTCATGTCTGCTTCAGCACTTATTCTCACTATAGACATACATGTCTGCTTCAGCACCTATTCTCTCTATAGACATACCTGTCATTCAACCAAAAGGGTATTGACAAATCCTCTAGAACTGTCCTTAAAAAAACTGAGGAACATACATCAATCATCTGTTTTTGGCAAAAATCTTTAGTGGGGCTTGAAAACGTCATACACAAATTACTATACAGACTGTTTGTGTTCTGATTCGTGTTTGACATAGTAAATATTTTGACTATAAAAGAAGATTGATGTGTGTACCTCAATTCTTTAAGGACAGTTCTAGAGGTTTTGACAAAACCCCTTTGTTGGTAATTTATCTGCATGTGTTGCCATGTTTTCTCCACTTCCTTGCATGCGAATACCTGTTATTCTCCATTATAGTAACAGTATCTCTCTTGTAGATGTCCTGTAGACTTTGCTGAATAACGTATTGTGTAGCGATATCATCATCCAGATCTTCACAACTTGCAGAATTATGCATGCTAAATACAGACAAAGGAGTATGAACTATTTAAGGATTTTGTTCACAAATCCAAAATCAAAATTAATTCTGATCGTTAGAGAATTTTGTTGTTGCAGGAAGCAGATGCTGAAAAGAAACCAAATAAAACAAAAATAAATTGAATAAGTGATTTGTTGTTATGGGTGCTATGTTACAGTAGATCACCCCGCGTACCTGCTTGCATCAGTGCATCACTGTATAAGATGAATATTCTCATACATTTTCTAGGAGTAATATGCTGAGCAACCATGGTTTAAAGATTGTAGATTTCATGAGGCCATATTAGAGAAACATTCATTTCACACAATCTAAATCTAGTGCAAGTGTAAAGTGTATTTATCAGCACAGTTTGATGCTTGATTTTGCCTCTTTGTTAAACTTAATGAGGAATTATATTGTGGATATAACCATGATTCAGCATGACTTCCAGCAGGTGCCTTATCCCTAACCATCTGATCTGTAATTAGATCCACAAAAGAATGCTGCCAGGGAGTAGTATATCTACATTATTATTTATAATGCAACTTTTTCAGTTATTTAAAAAACAAAAGTGTAAACATTTTACAGCATTGTTTTAACATATCCTCAAATAAAGTGGACAATTAATCAGCTCTAGAATGTAGTTCTAAACATTGGCACTCTACTAGATCTTATAACAGTTAAAAGTTATCACAGCCTATCAGTTCCTTTGCTGCTTCTTCTACACAGTAATAGGAATTATATACACATATGCTGGTATTCTATTTCCTTTTTTAAATTCTAACAAAATGCATGCATAGCAAGTTAGCACTACCTATAGTCTTCTGACATCCAGAATCACAAAATCATTTACGAAACAATGAATGAATTCTAAGAAAAATTATTATTAGCAACAAAGCACATTAATGTTCTGTGACCAAAAGAACAAAAGCAAAAGGGGAAGAAATAGTCTGAATCATAGCTCAGTAATCAAACTTCTATGACCTGGGATATGCATTCATGACTTGTCTCTGACACACGATTCTTTCTTTTATTTCTTGGACTCAACTGTAAATAAGGTTTTTGTTTTAATATGACTTTCTCAGTCTAAATAAATCACCATATCTTTTTATCCCATAATTCAACAATAAAAATAATTAATATTACATACTAACATTCTACAAAGTATAGGATGCTTTGTTTGCTTATTAGTATATATACATGTAATTTCATAAAACATTCCGATTAGCTGAAAATTAGGTGGACATCTGAAATTTTAAGATTACATTAAAAAGTTTGTATTGAAATGACTTTCATTTTAATGATGAATGCTAGAACAATGAATGTTTAATGCAATGCCAACAACAGACTAAGAGCATTTTCAAAGGACCAAAAATCACCCTACTCAATTCTGTGGTTATAAGGGGCATGTGTTTCTGTAAAATCAAGGGACGTCTTTTAAAAGACTTTATAATCTGTTAAAGCATGCCACTGGACTATACAGCTTAAAGAACAAAACATTAATGAAGAATGGAAAGTATATCTCCTCATAGAAAACAGATATGATTAATGTTGCTTTTTGGAAAATAATCTGATATATGGTACTATATAGTGTTCATTATGGAGTCAACTATTTTAAAAATGCACTGAAAAACCAAAGCAGATACAAATATGTTTTTTGATTTCTTACCTTTATATCTTTTCCTTGATGAAGGAGACTTCAGGCTGAAAAAAGGAGTGCTTATCAATTTAGAATTCTTTTTCTTTGAAGATCTTTCTTCCCTGTAGCATCCATTTTCATCAACAGCTTACTATAAATACCTGATCATAAGACAGTCTGGGATGTTTCCCCTGTTCCTTACACGTGGTTTTGCTATGTTTGGTAACATGATCTAGTGGATTTCAGGCTAGCTAAAGAAGATTAACAAGCCTAGCTTCTTGCTGAAATAGCAATGCTCCTGGGCCTTGTACTTTAATAAGATTATAATTATTCAACTTTAAATCAGATTTTAACATATTTCCTGTTTTTCTGTTTAAAGTATATGGAGCATCTCCTGTTCCCACATCAGAGTCATTTTAAAAACTATAAATGTTTTAAATTATGACTCTAACTTGCAATGAATGAGCCCAGTTGGTTGGTTCACTTCAGATATATTCTAAATCAGCAGTGAGATTCTTGAACTATATCACTTTAAAAAAAGATTCAAAATTCTGATAGAAAATTAGTCTAACCAATGGTGTGCATCAGGACCTTCAAGGGATTTGGTGAATCCCTAGTGTAAATGATTTCCTTTATTTAATTTTTTTCCTTTGCGTTCTATTTTTTTTCAAGTCAGGCAGGGATAAACCAAACCCCTGCCCAAAGTTCCACTCAACCACCACCTGCTTACCCCCATAGCTGGCAGCAGGAGTCACATATAAGTGAACATCATCTCCTGCTGCGGTGGGGTTGATCTCGCAACTTATTGCGAGATCGGCTCTGTGGTAACAGGAGTTTACGTTGTTTCAATTCGACTGCCATGGTCCATGTTGCCCACGAAGAAGCTGTGATCTGGCAGGCCATCGCCTCGGAGCTTATCCTGTGGTGGATGAAAAAGACAGGAGCCTTGCAATCTGGCAGTCACCAAATGAGCCCATCCTATGGCGGCTGAAGATGAGTTCCAGCAGACCACTGCGAGGAGGCTGAATAAGAGAAGCCCTGCAAAACAGTGGCATGGCAATGAGAGAGGGAGGCCCTGAACATGTGTGAGGGAGGGAGAGAGCGTGAATGTGTCTGACAGCGAGCAAGCCATGAATGTGAGAGAGTGCCTGTGTGCGTGTGCTCGCTTGCAGAGAGCAATTGAATGTGAATGCCAGTGCCTGTGTTTGTACGTGTGCAGAAAGCCATTGAATGTGAGATTGCCTTTGTGTGTGTGTAGAGAGTCATTATTGTGAGAGAATGCCTGAGTGTGTGTGTGTGTTTGTGTGAAGGAGAAAGAGCCACTGAGCGTGAGAGTGCTTTTTTTGTATGAGGGACTGCCTGTGTGTGTAAAAGCACCATCATGTGTGTGAGGGACAGACACTGAGTGTGAAAGTGTGTGTGTGTGTGTGTGTGAGGGAGACAGAGACACTGAATGTGAGAGTGCCTGTGTCTGTCTGTATGGGTGCATGTGTGTGTGTGTGTGTGCAGAGAGCCATTGAATGTTAGAGAATGACTGAGTGTATGTGTGTGAGGGAGAGAGCGAGCCATTGAATGTGAGAAAGTGCCTAAGTATGTCTGTGCTTGTGTCGAGAGCCAATAAATATATGAGAGAGTGTATGTATGTGGGTATGTATGTATGTGGGTTTGTATGCATATATATGTGGGTTTTTGTGAGGGAGAGCCTCTGAGTGTGAGAGAGTGCCTGGCTGTATGTGGAGGGGGGAGAGGGGGTGATGAGAGAGCCACCGAGTGTGAGAATATGTATGTGGGTGTATGAGAGGGAGAGAGAGCCACTGAGTGTGAGAGAGTGCCTGTGTATATGTGAGGAAGAGAGAGCCACTGAGTGTGAGAGTGTGCCTTTGTGTGTATATGTGAGAAGAAGAGAGAACCATTGAGTGTGAGAGTGCCTTTGTATGAATGAGGGACAGAGAGCCACTGAGATTGAGAGTGCCTGTGTAAGAGCCAAAGTGTGTGTCTGTGTGTGAGGGAGAAACACTGATTGTGAGAGTGCCTTTGTGTATGTGAGGGAGAGACACTGATTGTGAGAGAGTGCCTTTGTATGTGTGAGGGACAGAGAACCACTGAGTTTGAGAGAGTTGTGATGGAGAAGGTACAGAGAAGGGCAACCAAAATGATAAAGGGAATGGAACAGCTCCCCTATGAGGAAAGACTGAAGAGGTTAGGGCTGTTCAGCTTGGAGAAGAGACGGCTGAGGGGAGATATGATAGAGGTCTTTAAGATCATGAGAGGTCTTGAACGAGTAGATGTGAATCGGTTATTTACACTTTCAAATAATAGAAGGACTAGAGGGCATTCCATGAAGTTAGCAAGTAACACATTTAAGACTAATCAGAGAAAATTCTTTTTCACTCAACGCACAATTAAGCTCTGGAATTTGTTGCCAGAA